>NW_026732013.1:0-1449487 GCF_028476545.2 Physella acuta
GCCAATATTGGCTAAACATTGGCTACCAATATTGGCTACATCTTGGTGCAACATTGGCTTAACCTTGGCCAAACATTGGTAGTGAAACTCGGCATGATGTTGGCGCAATGTTGGCACAATATTGGCTATATCCCGGCTACATATTCAGTGTTTCTTCCAGACTTTTTTCTCGGGGGGGCACTTGAAATCTTCGGGGGGGGGGCGGTAAACTTTCTCGAGGGGGGCGGACACTGTTAAAAGTATATATTTTCTATATAAATTATATAAATTTCATTTCGTTCGGGGGGGGGGGGGGGCGGTAAAAATTTTTCGGGGGGGGGGGGGGCAAAGCCCTCCCCGAAGAGATGCCTGGAAGAAACTCTGTACATATTGGCCCAACATTGGCTATATCTTGGCCAAATATTGGCTATATCTTGGCCCAATATTGGCTATATTACCGGCTACATATTGGCCCAACATTGGCTATATCATGGTTACACTCTTGGCACAATAATGGCTACATCTTGGCTATACCTTGGCTCATCATGTATTATATCCTGGCTGCATCTTGGCCAATTAATTAAATTAATTAAATGTCAAAGTTTGTGGCACATTGCATTATCAGATCTTAAACCTAAGTGACATTCAAGTTTAAAACACATCGGTTCGGTTATAATTTTGTTTTTTGTTAGCAAAGTTTCCACCCAGACCAGTGTTTCTTCCAGACTTTTTTTTCACCTGGGGGGGGGGGGGGGGGGGGGGGGGGGCGGACACTGGTAAAAAAGTATGTTTTTAATATAAAATCCATTAAAATCCCCCCCCCGAAGAGATGTCTGAAAGAAACTCTGACTCAGGGTGTGGGGAAATTGCGAGACGCGAAAAGCGAAATGGCGAGGCGGGAAAATGCGAGAAGGGCGCGAAAACGGTCGGTCACGTGACTTTTTTGTCTCGCATTTTACCACAACCCGATACTTACGCTGGGTGGTGTTGAAATGCGAAGATTTCTGCGAAAAATTTACCGCACCCGATTTTCAGTGGTATTTGGTCCAGACTTCAAAGACGTTTCGTTTACATTGTTAAACTTCCGATTTTCCGTCGCTAGACATACTGATGATTTGTCAACTCCCCCCATCTTTTGTGTCGACTTAGAAATACCACCTTGTTCGAAACCGACGGAAATACCGCCGACGATAGATCAACTTCTGTCCTTTTGTGTGGAACGCCGAAGCCGCCGAAACCGTCTTTGAAGATCGCCGTGCCGCTGCAAACATATTTTGTATTGTTGCATAGAAATGTGTGACGTCACACTATAAAAAAGCAATGTTAGAAAAAGAATTTTAGACGTTTTTTCGCGTTTAGAAAACTGTTTTCATAAATTGTAATAGGAATTGACTAAAATACAGAAATTAGACAAGATTTTGGGAAAATATCGATGTTTAAAAAAAAATTCAACTGCAATTTTGAGGGGGGTTGTAGACTGAGGTGTGACGTCATTTTAGTGGGAGGGGGGGGTCTGGATTTTTGTGAAAATGTGTGACGGAGGGGAGGGGGGTAAAAATCGTCATTTATGGATGACCCCTTTTAGCTATTAAATGGTAAGTTTTGTCGATAGCACATTTTTTCCATTATGTTCATATTCGTGTTCTGTGTTAGCACAGTATAAATGGGAGTCTAATGAACTGGTGGGTTGGATGTACTATGTGTGAAAGATGGTGTGACGAGGTGTGTTTTGATTAATGCTAGGACTGTTTCAGAAGATTTTGTTTGTAAATTTTGTTTGTAATTAAAATTACTTAATAAAAAATAAATTACACTTTTAAGAATTGTTTATACTTTTACACTTTTTGCAAGTACAACAATCCATGAATACATGTTGCAGAATATCTCTCCTGCTGACAAAATTAAACCAATTCACAATGACACAGCTCACGTTTGTATAAACATGAGCGGGCTAGATTTTTAAAATTAATGCCGACTGAAACGGGGGGATTTTCCTCTCGCTAACGAGAGCGGGCGATGACAGTAGCACAGCAACGATGTTAGGATTTTTTAATAGATCTAGATCTATATATATATATATATATATATATATATTATATATATATATATATATATATATATATATATAATAAAATCTAGATAAAAAATGACAACATACAACACTCGTGTTAAAGGGTATGGCTACATGCTAGTTTATTTTAAAACAAAAAAAAGTAATTTAAATAAAGATGAAATAAGCATGAAAAAAAAAACTTTTTTTCGCAAAAAGTGTCTCGCTATTTACCCTTGATTCCGCAGGTATGTCTCGCATGATCTTCTCGCATTTTCCCGCCTCGCCATTTCGCTTTTCGCGTCTCGCAATTTCCCCACACCCTCTGACTCAGACATGAGAGAAATAGCACGAGGAATCAAGTTAAATAAAAGCTTGTAAAAATGCCCTTAACTGAGTTTTTAAATGATGATTTCAGTTTTGGTAAATTCAAAAACGAAAAAGTATAATATTTAATTTATTTCAGTATTTTTTATTTTGATTCTTATTTTAGACATTTTTTTCCCTTATAATAATCGAGTATTAACACGTACGATTATTTTGTAACACCGATTTACGCTGCGATTATTTTTTTTTTAATACACAAAATTACATATTGTATTTGTGATATTTTTTGAGGAAATCAAAAACGTTTATAACTATAATCAATATCTAATATTTTAAATCGCAAAAAATAATTTCGCCAGTACGGACAATACTAAAATTTTTCTACTTTCGTTTCGCCAATACGGGCTAGACCCTGTACTAGTGACTAGCTACTTGTTAAATTAGTGAACCATAGCTTGCTATAGTAAAAACGTACTGGCAAACTCCTCAAGTTAAAATTTGGCTAGAACTTGAATAATTCAATCATTATGCGAGCGGGGATGCGTGGGGTGGGTCGGTAAGGTATTTATGTGAGTGGTGGTGGTGGGGGGGGGGGGGGGTAGGACATTACGACTTGCAGGTAAGATTTTCAGAAAGAGGAAGAAAAAATATATTATTTTCAGGAATATAACAGATTCTTCCTTGTACAGGGACATAACACGTCATTTCTTGTACAGGGACATAACACGTCATTTCTTGTACAGGGACATAACACGTCATTTCTTGTACAGGGACATAACACGTCATTTCATTTACAGGGACATAAACGTCATTTTTTGTACAGGGACATAACACGTCATTTCTTCTAAAGGGACATAACACGTCATTTCTTCTAAAGGGACATAACACGTCATTTCTTCTAAAGGGACATAACACGTCATTTCTTCTAAAGGGACATAACACGTCATTTCTTCTAAAGGGACATAACACGTCATTTCTTCTAAAGGGACATAACACGTCATTTCTTCTAAAGGGACATAACACGTCATTTCTTCTAAAGGAACATAACACGTCATTTCTTATAAAGGGACATAACACGTCATTTCTTATAAAGGGACATAACTCGTCATTTCTTGCCGGCCCTTTGATGGCTCATCAAAGACACCGATGCACACAGACCAATAGCTCACATGCCTCTTATAGCACGCATGTCTGGGCAGCTCTGGGCGAATTGTCTGCCCGGCCCGCCCACTGCACCGTTCCTGGACCAACATTTTCTCTAGCCCAGCGCGCCCTCTATGGCCCACCGCGCCCTCTATGGCCCCGTCCAAAACTGTGAAAAATTAACGAGATTTCAAGGCATTTTAACCTGGGATTAAAGGGACCATGCGAGCCCGTTCCTCACCACTGCACCCTAGTCCGCAGAACACGACAAAAACATTGATTGTTAAACACTGCGACCCTCCAGTGTCCTCCGCCCCTGGGTCGGGCCTTCCCTCTCCACGGGAGTAAGAACACAAAACAGCGTCCCGCCTACACAGCTCCATTCACAGACCCCAGCGTCGGAGGAGGCCCGTGCCCAGGGGACTGACCCCGGGGTCGTCTTTAATGTTAGGGTCACAATTCATTCAAGTGGGTTCGCCAGATTCCTCCAATTTACAAAAGCAAACAATGAACAAGCCCTACAGAGACGGTGAAGACGCTCCGTGGAAGAAAGAATAGATGTACTAATGGGGGGAAAAGCAAACCAGAAGATCATCGCAAGTGTCCCGTCATCCCGACAATCTAGCGAGTCCCGCCTTGTTTTGGGGAGATGGTTTCTGGGGGATGGTTTCTGGGGGATGGTTTCTGGGAGATGGTTTCTGGGAGATGGGGATGGTTTCTGGGAGATGGTTTCTGGGAGATAGGGATTGTTTTTTTTTGGGGGGGGGGGGGGATGGTTTCTGGGAGATGGTAATGTTAGTGCGTCCTGACTCTACTTGTAGATCGGTCATAAGGTGATTGAACTGATCACAGATCGCTGGCACGCCGCAGTGATTGGAGTCTGATCAGTGCCTTAGTAGATCGATCATAGGGTGATTGGAGTCTGATCAGTGCCTTAGTAGATCGATAATAGGGTGATTCGAGTCTGATCGATGGCTTATCAGATCGATCATATGATGATTGGAGTCTGATCAGTGCCTTAGCTGATCGATAATAGGGTGATTCGAGTCTGATCGATGGCTTATCAGATCGATCATATGGTGATTGGAGTCTAATCAATGCCTTAGGAGATCGATCATAGGGTGATTGGAGTTTGGTTATTGTGGCAGTGGGGTCCTACTTTATGTCTTACACCCGCAAACAATCTGAGAACCTCTGATTGAATCTCATCAACTGTCTGTGGTTAAGAAATTAAAATTTTGGTTGGTGAGCACGAACAACGGCTGATATAGAGACTAAGTGGTCTACTCTTTGTTCATGATAAAAAAAAAAACACCTGTAAAGTGGCTAATTTGTGTATTACAATGTTTTTTTTTAGTTATAATTGATAATATGTTAAAAAAAAACAATTTACATTTAAAGTTATATAAAAAGTAGTTCTAGAGGAAAATGTTTTTAACTTATCATATCGTATTTATATTTTTAAATGTCAAGAAATAGCTTACATTTCAATTGATTCGCTAGATTGGCGATAGTTATTATTTTGTGTCTGAGAAAGTTGGATGTTCCCATGTGGCGTTGTGTGTGGGGGTGTGGGTGTGGTGTGTGGTTGGTGTAGGGAACGGAACCTGCTATTTGAAGCCGCTATACATCAATTACCGCCCCACAACCCGAGATTCTTCTATCGGCTCAGTGTGGGGACAATAACCCCCAGTACAGTGCTGTGTCGTGGCTTTTGTCTGTCGTGGTTAATGTGGCTGTTTTATTTGTCTGTAGATGGTAAATATTCTACTTTTATTTGTCTGTCTTTGGTAAATACTGTAGTTTTACTTGTCTGTCTTTGGTAAAAACTGTAGTTTTATTTGTCTGTTGTGGCTTAAATGATGCACAGTTTTTTTGGGTTCTTCGTCCATTAAATAAAGTAGACCAAAAACTAAAATACAACCTATCTATAAAGTAGACCAAAAACTAAAATACAACCTATCTATAAAGCAGACCAAAAACTAAAATACAACCTACTTATAAAGCAGACAAAAAACTAAAATACAACCTACTTATAAAGCAGACCAAAAACTAAAATACAACCTACTTATAAATCAGACCAAAAACTAAAATACAACCTACTTATAAAGCAGACCAAAAACTAAAATACAACCTACTTATAAAGCAGACCAAAAACTAAAATACAGCCTACTTATAAAGCAGACCAAAAACTAAAATACAGCCTACTTATAAAGCAGACCACAAATCTACGATCACTAGACCATGACCAAAAATGAAAAATTCGCCCCATTGAACAAAAACAAATCTTTTCTCTTTGGTCTACTTAAGGCAGTTTTTGCTTCACGCTAAACTGCATTTAACGGAAAACGCAGCACAATTACATAAGTGATTTTTTTTTTTTCTGGGATCAAATTGGCACTATCTGGCGCGGAAAGCAGGAGCTTCGAGCAGATGAACCAACAGACGGCGAGAGAAACCGGCAAGCCGGCTAATTGGCTATCTAAAAACACATCTACATATTGCCGGCAATTTGACGAGATCGGCAGAGAAACAAGTCGTCGGCGCGCTGTGTTGTGTGAGAAAATAATGGTAGGCAAAAATATCAGGAAGGGACGCGATATTGGAAAGTTGAGACCCAGTCCAGGAGGGTGAGGTGGGGGGGGGGAGGGTTGATGGTGAGGGGGTAGTGTTGGGTTAGGTAGTAGAGGTGAGTCTTAAATCCTGGGGTCTAGAACTCAAAGAGAACTTTGGAAAGGTGTCTTTGATCAACCAGAACCCGAGCCTGCGCCTGGAATGCCGTGGGTCTCCGTCTTGACGCCGGTGTAGACGTGTCAGGACGCATGTGCTGTGGGTGTGAGCTCGAAAGACATGTCTGGGATAACGGCTCGTCACTCACACAACCTGACCTCTGAACTCTGCAGGATAGAGGAGGTGGCTTCAAAAGCGCGTCTACATGACGTGACGTCACCGTGTGAAATGGTTCCGTCTCGTGTTTTCCCAGCATCCCACGCGAGGGTCCGACCGGAAATCCGATCTGTTTTGTAAGCTCTGTAAACTAGGTCTCTCGCTTTCTGACGTCACGGCTGCCATGAGCAGCTGCACGCCCAAGGTCAGGGTCGAGCATGTGTTTGCCGTGAAGACAAGAGTTAATCCCCCTCATCAACACCCAACACCCCGCAAGACGGCCGCAAGAAAAGAGATGCCGTCCAGAGCTCAGCTATCTGACATAATATTTCAGTTTTTGGCGGGCCGAGAATGAAAACAGGTTTGTTTATTTACCTAGTGCAGGTGTTGGTCAACAGACAATTGAAGCCAATTGTCTACACACCACAAACCGCCTGGCGCAGTCGTTAGCTGCATTTATTTGTGCATCATTCGGCATCCATTAAACCCGCAATCTCTGGCTCGGTTTTTTTTATTGTCGGTGGGTTGGGGGGGGGGGGGGGAGGGGGGGGGGGGCTTTGTTTTGAAATTATTTTAGTCAGACATCTAGACATAATTGATGTATCAGTTTTATAACAAAAAGTCGAAATTATATTTAGTTATAAATCTAAACATAATTCACGTATTAGTTTTAAAAACAAAGTGTCGAAATTACATTTAAATAATTAATATATTAGTCCTAAAATTGCAGAGATAAATTATTTTTAGTAGACCTAATTGATGCATCAACTAATAAAACCTAAAGATATAAAATTATTTTTAGTAGACATAATTGAAGCATCAGCTCTAAAAAGCTAGGGGCACTTGATATTTTCGGGGGCGATCAATATTCTCCGGGGGGGGGGGAGGGTGACACTAGTTAAAGTATATGTTTACTATATAAATTTCATCTCGTTGGGGGTGGTGGTGGGGGGGGGGGGGGGGGCTCCGACAGCTGGATGTTCTGCTGACAGTATTCATTCAACGAAAACTGAAGTGGCACTGACATGCAACAAAGTCTAGCAAAAAACTTGCCTCTGAGGAACTGCAACGAAAACGTAAACAAGGAAAACAGGAGGAAACATCTGGGTGTGACACTGGATGGGCCAATCAGGATGGCGGAAGTGGAGTGGACTGAGACGATCAGATGGACACTAGTGGCGACCAAACTGTCGACAGACGACCACTAGTGGCGACCAAACTGTCAACAGACGACCACTAGTGGCGACCAAACTGTCGACAGACGACCACTAGTGGCGACCAAACTGTCGACAG
This sequence comes from Physella acuta, assembly GCF_028476545.2. Classification (NCBI taxonomy): domain Eukaryota; kingdom Metazoa; phylum Mollusca; class Gastropoda; family Physidae; genus Physella; species Physella acuta. The sequence goes on from NW_026732013.1 coordinate 7,679, forward strand.
ACGACCACTAGTGGCGACCAAACTGTCAACAGACGACCACTAGTGTCGACCAAACTGTCAACAGACGACCACTAGTGGCGACCAAACTGTCAACAGACGACCACTAGTGGCGACCAAACTGTCAACAGACGACCACTAGTGTCGACCAAACTGTCAACAGACGACCACTAGTGGCGACCAAACTGTCGACAGACGACCACTAGTGGCGACCAAACTGTCGACGGACGACCACTAGTGGCGACCAAACTGTCGAAGGACGACCACTAGTGGCGACCAAACTGTCGAAGGACGACCACTAGTGGCGACCAAACTGTCGACAGACTACCACTAGTGGCGACCAAACTGTCAACAGACTACTGACTGAAGTCAGATGGACCCTAGTGGCGACCAAACTGTCAACAGACGACTGACTGAAGTCAGATTTGGAGCTGCTGATATTAGCAATGGCGGAATTACTGTGCTTTCGAACTATGCAATTTACGAGAGTGTGGGGGAGGGGGGGGGGGAGTAATGGCCAAGGTCGTTTAGGGAGTCCAGAAGACATAACACTTCTTTAAATAGCTGAATAAGGGGACTCAATGAATGGAAGGGGGGGGAGTTATTTGGGGTGGGGAGGGACGACGACACATATTTGGGGTGGGAGACGGACCAAAGTATCATCAAAGTACCACAAAATCCATAAGGTAGATCACTGCAAAATTAAATGTTACAATTAATTTTTCATAGAAAATTGTTGGTAGAATTGACTGTTGCCGGTTTTAACGTTAGGAAAAAGATAAAAAGGCTGGCAGATCTTTGGGCGACTTCTTTTGTCGCAGAATTTACTGAGTTTTACTGTCTTTTGTCTGATTGTATTTAAGGGGTGTGGCCAACTGTATCGATGGCCGTCTGATCCAGTACATTGACGCGATTGATTGGACGGGACCGTTTTATCAAATAGTTTTTGCTAACAGAGCTTCTTTCGTAAAAACATCTTCTACAGAAGGAATAACAAGATAAAGAAAAACCAACAAGAGAATAAAAGTAAAATTTAGCTCATTTGTAATGTAAGAAGGTGATTGAATTCTAATTTTTTAATTTGTGTTATTTTAATCAAATTAAAAAATAATAATTATACAGGTAGCCCTATATACATGACTGGGCCATCTATAGAGTTCAAGAACCGGACATGATTTGGTCATCTATAGAGTTCAAGAGCCAGACATGATTTGGTCATCTATAGAGGTCAAGTGCCGGACATGATTTGGTCATCTATAGAGGTCAAGAGCCGGACATGATTTGGTCATCTATAGAGGTCAAGTGCCGGACATGATTTAGTCATCTATAGAGGTCAAGTGCCGGACATGATTTGGTCATCTATAGAGGTCAAGAGCCGGACATGATTTGGACATCTATAGAGGTCATAAGCCGGACATGATTTGGTCATCTATAGAGGTCAAGAGCCGGACATGATTTGGTCATCTATAGAGGTCATGAGCAAGACATGATTTGGTCATCTATAGAGGTCATGAGCCGGACATGATTTGGTCATCTATAGAGGTCAAGTGCCGGACAGGATTTGGTCATCTATAGAGGTCATGAGCCGGACATGATTTGGTCATCTATAGAGGTCAAGTGCCGGACATGATTTGGTCATCTATAGAGGTCAAGAGTCGGACATGATTTGGTCATCTATAGAGGTCAAGTGCCGGACATGATTTGGACATCTATAGAGGTCATGAGCCAGACATGATTTGGTCATCTATAGAGGTCAAGTGCCGGACATGATTTGGTCATCTATAGAGGTCATGAGCAAGACATGATTTGGTCATCTATAGAGGTCAAGTGCCGGACATGATTTGGTCATCTATAGAGGTCAAGTGCCGGACATGATTTAGTCATCTATAGAGGTCAAGTGCCGGACATTATTTAGTCATCTATAGAGGTCAAGAGCCGGACATGATTTGGACATCTATAGAGGTCATGAGCCGGACATGATTTGGTCATCTATAGAGGTCAAGTGCCGGACATGATTTGGTCATCTATAGAGGTCATAAGCCGGACATGATTTGGTCATCTATAGAGGTCAAGAGTCGGACATGATTTGGACATCTGTAGAGGACAAGAGCCGGACATGATTTAGTCATCTATAGAGGTCAAGTGCCGGACATGATTTAGTCATCTATAGAGGTCAAGTGCCGGACATGATTTGGTCATCTATAGAGGTCATGAGCCGGACATGATTTGGTCATCTATAGAGGTCAAGTGCCGGACATGATTTAGTCATCTATAGAGGTCAAGTGCCGGACATGATTTGGTCATCTATAGAGGTCATGAGCCGGACATGATTTGGACATCTATAGAGGTCATGAGCCGGACATGATTTGGTCATCTATAGAGGTCAAGAGCCGGACATGATTTGGTCATCTATAGAGGTCATGAGCAAGACATGATTTGGTCATCTATAGAGGTCATGAGCCGGACATGATTTGGTCATCTATAGAGGTCAAGTGCCGGACATGATTTGGTCATCTATAGAGGTCATAAGCCGGACATGATTTGGTCATCTATAGAGGTCAAGTGCCGGACATGATTTGGACATCTATAGAGGTCATGAGCAAGACATGATTTGGTCATCTATAGAGGTCAAGTGCCGGACATGATTTGGTCATCTATAGAGGTCAAGAGTCGGACATGATTTGGTCATCTATAGAGGTCAAGAGCAAGACATGATTTGGTCATCTATAGAGGTCAAGTGCCGGACATGATTTGGTCATCTATAGAGGTCAAGTGCCGGACATGATTTAGTCATCTATAGAGGTCAAGAGCCGGACATGATTTGGTCATCTATAGAGGTCATGAGCCGGACATGATTTGGTCATCTATAGAGGTCAAGTGCCGGACATGATTTAGTCATCTATAGAGGTCAAGTGCCGGACATGATTTAGTCATCTATAGAGGTCAAGTGCCGGACATGATTTGGTCATCTATAGAGGTCAAGAGCCGGACATGATTTGGACATCTGTAGAGGACAAGAGCCGGACATGATTTAGTCATCTATAGAGGTCAAGTGCCGGACATGTTTTAGTCATCTATAGAGGTCAAGTGCCGGACATGATTTGGTCATCTATAGAGGTCATGAGCCGGACATGATTTGGTCATCTAGAGAGGTCAAGTGCCGGACATGATTTGGTCATCTATAGAGGTCAAGTGCCGGACATGATTTGGTCATCTATAGAGGTCATGAGCCGGACATGATTTGGTCATCTATAGAGGTCAAGAGCCGGACATGATTTGGTCATCTATAGAGGTCAAGTGCCGGACATGATTTGGTCATCTATAGAGGTCATGAGCCGGACATGATTTGGTCATCTATAGAGGTCAAGAGCCGGACATGATTTGGTCATCTATAGAGGTCAAGTGCCGGACATTATTTGGACATCTATAGAGGTCATGAGCCGGACATGATTTGGTCATCTGTAGTGGTCAAGAGCCGGACATGATTTGGTCAGAGGTCAAGAGCCGGACATGACTCCCCATGGTTGAAGTCTAATCTCGTGTGTTATGTAACATGACCATAGCGAGGGTAAATAGAAATGTACCCATTGACTGACGCCGGAACAACAACACAATATTTGCTAAGGGAAACTGAATGTCCACCACCAATGACCTGTCTACATCCAACGACCAGTGTTTCTTCCAGACTGCCGAACCCGGCAATAGACGAGAGTGTGGCAATGACCTGTCTACATCCAACGACCAGTGTTTCTTGTAGACTGCCGAACCCCGCAATAGACGAGAGTGTGGCAATGACCTGTCTACATCCAACGACCAGTGTTTCTTGTAGACTGCCGAACCCCTCAATAGACGAGAGTGTGGCAATGACCTGTCTACATCCAACGACCAGTGTTTCTTGTAGACTGCCGAACCCCTCAATAGACGAGAGTGTGGCAATGACCTGTCTACATCCAACGACCAGTGTTTCTTGTAGACTGCCGAACCCGGCAATAGACGAGAGTGTGGCAATGACCTGTCTACATCCAACGACCAGTGTTTCTTGTAGACTGCCGAACCCGGCAATAGACGAGAGTGTGGCAATGACCTGTCTACATCCAACGACCAGTGTTTCTTGTAGACTGCCGAACCCGGCAATAGACGAGAGTGTGGCAATGACCTGTCTACATCCAACGACCAGTGTTTCTTGTAGACTGCCGAACCCGGCAATAGACGAGAGTGTGGCAATGACCTGTCTACATCCAACGACCAGTGTTTCTTGTAGACTGCCGAACCCGGCAATAGACGAGAGTGTGGCAATGACCTGTCTACATCCAACGACCAGTGTTTCTTGTAGACTGCCGAACCCCGCAATAGACGAGAGTGTGGCAATGACCTGTCTACATCCAACGACCAGTGTTTCTTGTAGACTGCCGAACCCGGCAATAGACGAGAGTGTGGCAATGACCTGTCTACATCCAACGACCAGTGTTTCTTGTAGACTGCCGAACCCGGCAATAGACGAGAGTGTGGCAATGACCTGTCTACATCCAACGACCAGTGTTTCTTGTAGACTGCCGAACCCGGCAATAGACGAGAGTGTGGCAATGACCTGTCTACATCCAACGACCAGTGTTTCTTGTAGACTGCCGAACCCGGCAATAGACGAGAGTGTGGCAATGACCTGTCTACATCCAACGACCAGTGTTTCTTGTAGACTGCCGAACCCGGCAATAGACGAGAGTGTGGCAATGACCTGTCTACATCCAACGACCAGTGTTTCTTGTAGACTGCCGAACCCCGCAATAGACGAGAGTGTGGCAATGACCTGTCTACATCCAACGACCAGTGTTTCTTGTAGACTGCCGAACCCGGCAATAGACGAGAGTGTGGCAATGACCTGTCTACATCCAACGACCAGTGTTTCTTGTAGACTGCCGAACCCGGCAATAGACGAGAGTGTGGCAATGACCTGTCTACATCCAACGACCAGTGTTTCTTGTAGACTGCCGAACCCCGCAATAGACGAGAGTGCGGGGAGGGTCCGAGAGGGCCTTAGGGGGTCCAGAAGACATAACACTTCCTTAAATAGCAGAATTACGGGACACACAACACGCACATTTATTTACGAAGATTATGAATGGGGGGGGGGGGCACACATACTGAGACCATAAGGTAGATTAATTAAAAACGGAATGGAATTTCTATACAGAAAATACATTGTTTTAACAGTGTCTGCCCCCCCCCCTAACGGGAATTTTAGTCCGCCCCCCCCCCCCCCCCCCCCCCTCCGAGAAAAAAGTTTGGAAGAAACACTGCCAACGACTTCGTGTGCTAGTGAAGATACAGTGTTAGGAAAATGTGATAAAAGCATCACAGAAGTTTGTTTCTGAATTAGGTGATACACCATTACATGCTGGAGAAAATAGTAAACAAACACATGTCACAAAAACGCAACAATGTCAAGTGAAGGACAAGTATAAGAAAATTGTAATGAGAAATGACAATCTCGAAAAAGGAAATCAATATAAAATCTGGGATCTTTAAATACATAAAAACAATGAACTATTCAAAGAAATTACGAAATTCAATTACTTTTATGATCACACTAAAATTATAAGAATGGGGAAATATTTATTTTAAAAAAAATTTCCTATTTTGTCATTGTGATGCAGAGGCGTAGCGAGGGGGGGGGGGGCGGGGGGGACATATGTTTTGGAAAAACGAATTGAAAGCCGACCTTAGGGGGCGCCAAAATGGGTTGGAAAAACAAAAAATTGAAAGCTTGAGGGGGGGGGGGGTGCAAATCGAAAGTTAGAGTGAGGGTGCAAATCGAAAGTTTGAGGGGGGGGGGGGGAGGGTGCAAATCGAAAGTTTGTCCCCGGGGTCGCTACGGCTCTAGTGTGATGGACTGGTTCCACGCGTCGTTCCCTCTATGTGCATCAAATGTGGGCCCCTCAACCTTGTACGGTCGTGTCGTTTTTTTTTTTTTTTTGGGGTGACCAGGAATTCAATTACAGCTAGGTAAAATCTGATTACAGATGGTAACAGATTGATTACAGAGGCGTAACTAGAGGAGCTAGGGTCTCCAAACGGACAAGTTAAAAAGCTCATCCTGAATTCACTTACTCAAATACACACAGTCGAAGTAACTTGGCTTTGCAGATTACTTATGGATGACGTAAATGATGTTTACATAAATTGTGTGAAACCGAAATAAAAACAAGTAAGGGGTAGTAACTGCTTAAAAGCCCCCCCCCCCCCCCACGAATCTTTCCAAATGGGGAGGGGGGAGCTTTCTTAGCCAACATGAATAAAGATATGTATCAATGGAGGAGGGTGGAGGCGTTAAGTCGATAGTTCGCCCCGGGCGCTGGGATGGGTCGCTACGCCTTTGATTGATTACAGAGATTCAAAGGCATATACATATGCACATAGTATAATATACTAGCGCTCCAAATACATCTGGCAGTGAAAGAGAAACTTATTTAAAATACAAAGAACCGATCAAACAAGACATGTTTGACTTCGTGAGAAGCCACGTCTAGTCCAGGTAAATCCGACAACAGAAAAACTGAGTCGTCTGCCGTGACGTCACCAGTTTATCGATGGGTATTGATACGGGCATTGATACGGGCATTGATACGGGCATTGATAGGGGCATTGATACCTGACACTATATGAACTCAGCTGACCACATAGAGGACCTACATTGAATGTATGATCTATAGAGCAAATCAAATGGAGCGTATGATCTATAGAGCAAATCAAATTGAGCATATGATCTATAGAGCAAATCAATTGGAGCGTATGATCTATAGAGCAAATCAAATTGAGCGTATGATCTATAGAGCAAATCAAATTGAGCGTATGATCTATAGAGCAAATCAAATTGAGCGTATGATCTATAGAGCAAATCAAATTGAGCATATGATCTATAGAGCAAATCAAACGGAGCGTATGATCTATAGAGCAAATCAAATTGAGCGTATGATCTATAGAGCAAATCAAATTGAGCATATGATCTATAGAGCAAATCAAATTGAGCGTATGATCTATAGAGCAAATCAAATTGAGCGTATGATCTATAGAGCAAATCAAATTGAGCATATGATCTATAGAGCAAATCAAATTGAGCGTATGATCTATAGAGCAAATCAAATTGAGCGTATGATCTATAGAGCAAATCGAATGTTCTGACAGCCCATGATTACGTTGTGACGATGTGTTGACGGAAGTTGGAGTCACAGCGCCACCTAGCGACTGTTTCTTTGTTTATCCCAGCTCGAACGTTGGTTTCGTTGAGATGTCACTAACAGAGAACTTCTCGGCCTTGTGATTGGCTGGTTCTGGTGGAATCTAAATATAATACACTATTGACTTTCCGGACCCCCCCCCCCCCCCCCAGTAAAATAAGTTGAGGGGTGGGGGTGCTTACTCAATGAATGTTGAAGGCAGATGTCAAGCTATTCCTTTCTAATCCAGACAAACAGAATGAAGGTTTAACAGGCATGTTGCTGGGCCTTCTTATCACCGGTCGGATGGAGTGAATAGGCTATTGCCATTGGTAAACATAGACAGGGTTTTTAAGTAGAAAACCGCTGGATTTTGGCGAGAGATAAACCACTGTTAACTTCAAGATACAGGCTACGCCGGGGAGGGTTGAGGAGAGGGGGGGGTGAGTATGTAGACAGGGAGGGGAGGCGCAGGGCGGCGAAGCCTGCCTGAATGGAGGTGGAACTCTAACGGCTGGCCAAGTCTCAAGACAGACATCGACAGACATTGTGAGGCAGACAAGGGGAGAGAAGAAAAAAAAAACTTCCGACCGCTGTCGGCTCAGGTGGGAGGGGGCTAGGCCGCGCTAATGGCCAATTACATGCCCGTGTCGGGCTTGACGTCTCACGGCATTCGCTGGCCCGGTTCACGAGGCGGTTCCTCGCGTTCTACGTCATCAGTTTATGCTTTAGTTAAAGGTCATTACGTGACGGAGTTAATGGACGATAAATTCCTGGCTTGCAGCGTAAGAAAGTCAGGCGAAAGGAAGTTGTACATTAGCATCTAATCAGATAGTAGGTGTAGCAGACCGGGGTGTGTACACGGACGCCAGACCCACGGGACATAGCAGCTAGACTCGCCGCCAGTCGGATCTGTGTTTTAAGTCAATAGACTTCAGCAGTTGCTTTCTATTCAGTGGAACTGTACATTATTTTCAAGCCAGAAATAATTAGAAAATGTAATTATATGCATAAGGCCTAAATATTAAAGTAAGCTATTTATATATGTGTATTTTTCAAATAACACGGTCGAAATTTGTTAGTCATAAAACAATTAAATAGCTAGAATGCTAGAAATATAAAAAACAAAAATTCTTTTGAAATAATTAATTTATATATTTTTAGCATAAGAAAGCTTTTTTTTTTAAACAAAAAAAATTAGTTAGTTAAAACGGATTTGAACCCGTGTTATTCCGGAATTCGATAGGGATCTAAAGTTGACGGAAGCAGTTTGTGATATTAAGTCCTGTTCTGACGTCATGATTTCAGTCTGTGTGTGTTAGCTAGGACTAGGACAACCCCATCAATGAACGGCCTTCTACAGATGGGCTCTGGCCATGGCCAGATGGCCCCTGGATTTACACATCCTCACCACCATCACTACAACTCCGGTAACCATCACCACCATCACCATCCCCACGCCCACCTCGGGCAGCTGTACCAGCAACAGCGACCATCCTTCGCCATCCAGGAGATTCTAGGGCTGGGGTGCCGACAGCCCACATCCCCGTCCCCGGTCGGCGACCCCGGGCTGATGGACCCCGGGCTCTCTGCCGTCCAGAACAGTCTAGGGGGGATGTACTTCCCGGGCCAGACCCAGGGGCTGCAGAACGAGCCCCAGAACCAGGGGTACCAGCCCAGCCACCAGCACGGCGCCACCCACAGCTCGGCCCCAGGGTCCCTGTACCCGTGGAGGTTCGACCTGACCCCCACGTCCACCCCACAGACATTGCCCGCCCCCCGATTCCCGGGGGTGAGCAGAGAGGAACTTAACTTTGGTTATAAGCACAACATAGCAGACGAGGGTGAGTACAATACGCTTGCTGGTGTTGTAAAACTGCTGCAGCACACTCTACATCAATACACAACCACACTCTTATCTACATCTGTATACAACCACACTCTTATCTACATCATTATACAGCATGAAACAACCACACTTTTATCTACAACACTATACTGATACCAAAAGACTATATACTCAACCGCATCAAAATAAAATGAACCACATTATTCTATTCACACTGATACCACACATTTAGCCACTTGACCATATACTCAACCACACCACCATGTACTCAACCACACCACCATGTACTCAACCACACCACTATATACTCAACCACACCACCGTGTACTCAACCACACCACCATGTACTCAACCACACCACTATAAATCAGCCACACCTCTATGTACTCATCACTTCATACAACCTTTACTCAACCACATTCTCGTGTGAGCAGCCAGATCTAAACTAAACACTAACCCTACTTCCCTCCTCCTCCTTTTACTCACACCCCCCCCCCCCCCCCCCCCGGTTAAGGTAGACTTAAGATACACTCATCTATCTAAAATCCTTTTACAGTCTGGACATTTCTGAAACTTTTCTGTCTGACCAAATTTCTACACACCTAAAATAGTGTGGCTAGTTCCAGATCTAGTTCCTACAGGAATAAACTGGTAGTTGGTCGAGATCAGACATTTTATTCAGTAAACTGGATGTCTGTTGGTGTAGATCAGACATTTTATTCAGTAAACTGGATGTCTGTTGGTGTAGATCAGACATTTTATTCAGTAAACTGGATGTCTGTTGGTGTAGATCAGACATTTTACTAAACATCAAACTAAAATGGGAGTTTTTATTTTTAATACTTTCAACAAAAATAAAAACTTAAGTAAATCTAAATTACAGTTAAAAATAATCTTTTAGCTGAAATAATATTATTTCACAGTTAGATGGATGCTCCAAATGAATAATGCTGCAATATTGTATGTTATATATTTCCAAAGTAAAATTAACGACATATTAAGTTGATATTTTAATGAAGTCGACACTTATCTGTTAGCCGCATTAAATGTACAGATTAATTAATTTGCTACATCATAATTAATGCCACTGATTAATTATTTTGCTTCAACTTAACTAATGCTGCCTGTTATCCTTTAAGTTCAATTTAAACAGATGTTAAAGTTTTTGTATAATTAATTGCGATCTAACCAAGTAAATTAACGCAGCCTTGATTGTTTAGTATTGATCTGATTGTCTCAACAATCAGACTCAGATTTTAATTATTTTCATATACCGTAGCGCGAGATATTACCTTTTGTAATATTTTCATGAGATGTTAATTTTTATATTATCAAATTTGGCGATGCCAGTCCTTATTTTATCAGACTATGGTCATTTATTTTACCTTTGTTATTTTACCAACTTTGAAAATAGCCTTTGTTATTTTACCAACTTTGAAAATACCCATTGTTATTTTACCAACTTTGAAAATACCCTTTGTTATTTTACCAACTTTGAAAATACCCTTTGTTATTTTACCAACTTTGAAAATACCCTTTGTTATTTTACCAACTTTGAAAATACCCTTTGTTATTTTATCAATTTTGAAAATACCCATTGTTATTTTATGAGAATTGGCCTTTACAATTTGAGACAAACTATCATTAGAAAAAAAAATCACTAAGTCTAGGGTGGGATATCTTATTGCAAGAAGTCCCTTTTAAAGCTCAATAGCTTGTGATAGGGTTTAATAGATTCTATGTCTGTCAAATTGGTGTGTTAAAATAACGGATACAATTAGCAGCCAGCTTATAAGTAAACCACCTAAGTGGTTTACGCTCAGTCAAAGACATTAGGAGGCTCCGTATGACTGAGCACGCGTCTAGAAACATTGGACACGGGTTTAAACTTTGAATCTTATTTCACCACAAACCACACCAACACCACGAACCACACCAACACCACGAACCACACCAACACCACAAACCATATAAAGACCACACACCACACCAACACCACAAACCACACAAACCATACAAAGGAAACTTTAAATCTTGTATCACCAAAACTACACAAAGAAAAAAACAATATTTTCTCCCACTGTTTAATCTTTCTTTCTTATGGTACAAAATGAGATAGTAGCTATTGCGTATCGTACAAAATAGGATATCAGCTATTGCTTATGGTACATAATGGGATAGCAGCTATTGCTTATGGTACGTAATGGGATAGCAGCTATTGCTTATGGTTTTGTTGTAAATCTTGCCCAAGGAAATCTCTTTAGTCTATACATAAATACATAACTGAATTATTTTCTCAGCAGGCAGGCGTATTGACAAACGGTTGTTTTAAAAGGGGGGAGGGGCGAGGGGGTGTGTGATACAACTGTAACACTATTGAAGTCGCTGCCATTATAAAGTACAAGTGTGTGATACAACTGTAACACTACTGAAGTCGCTGCCATTATAAAGTACAAGAGTGTGAATCAACTGTAACACTATTGAAGTCTCTGCCGTTATAAAGTACAAGAGTGTGATACAACTGTAACACTACTGAAGTCGCTGCCATTATAAAGTACAAGTAAATTGAGATCAATTGTAGATAATCGTAAAAAAAAAAAAAACGTCTGCAATAATTATTCGATTGTCAAACAGACTTGCAGACGATAGCTTGTAGTCTTACAGCGTTAAGACACTCACATGGATCTTGGGGACCTGGTAACAGAAATGATCTAACGCTATCGACCGTCGTCATGTTTAAAGCTATCCATTGTTGTTGTAGTTGTCCTTGATAGGTGGTAGATGATGTTGTTGTACTTAATAGGTGGTAGATGATGTTGTTGTACTTAATAGGTGGTAGATGATGTTGTACTTAATAGGTGGTAGATGATGTTGTTGTACTTAATAGGTGGTAGATGATGTTGTTGTACTTAATAGGTGGTAGATGATGTTGTTGTACTTAATAGGTGGTAGATGATGTTGTTGTAAATAGTTGGATGAGGATTCGATGTGCTTCTCTGTGTAGGGGCTCAAATTATGTGGGGTGATATTAGTTTGTTGTATGTGGGGTGATATTAGTTTGTTGTCTATGGGATGCTATTTGTTGTATGAGGATGATTGTTTATTGTGTAATGGTAGATAATTTGTTGTATGTGGGATAATATTAGTTTGTTATATGTAGGATGATATATTGTTGTATGAGGATGATTGTTTATTGTGTGATGGATGATAATTTTTTGTATGTGGAATAATATTAGTTTGTTGAATATTAAAAGATAGTTTGTTGTAATGAGGCTACTAGTTTCTTGAGTACACTTTCTTGATGACCTATAGGTTCTGTAGGATATACATAAATATAATAAATCATGGACCATCTATATAATAGTTATTGGTAAACTTTGTAGACCATCTATACAATAGTTATTGGTAAACTTTGGAGACCATCTATACAATAGTTATTGGTAAACTTTGTAGACCATCTATACAATAGTTATTGGTAAACTTTGTAGACCATCTATATAATAGTTATTGGTAAACTTTGTAAACCATCTATATAATAGTTATTGGTAAACTTTGTAGACCATCTATATAATAGTTATTCGTAAACTTTGTAGACCATCTAAATAATAGTTATTAGTACAAGGCACTATCAAATATACGACTTACAAAAATAACACAACCAGACATCAAAATAATTACTAAAAACTCTGAAACCTGAAAACGCTGTTACAAGATTAACAATCGCTTGATTATACAGTGACAGGCTGTATCGTAAATAAACACCAACTTGATTGCCGAAAATACAGAATTTCTGATAAAAATTAACAAATGAAATTTAAAAACTAAATTTTTAAATTTTTAAATAACAAGGTTATGAATTTACTAAAAATAGAAAATAAACAAACTTTCTTTGTTTATCGAAATCTTATTTATAACCCCCCCCCCACCCTACTTTATCTTTAATAAAACAAATTAAACAAACATATGTGTATATGCCAAAGTATGTAAGTGAATTAGAATTATAATGTGTGACAAATTCAAAAGTCCAGTTTAACATTATAAACGCGAAACCAAATCAAACAGGAGTCTGGTGACAGAGATTGATGAAACAAATTATTTTACAAGATGTTCTACGTGAAAATCTGTTGAAAACAAATTTGGAATAAATACATTACATTATGAAAATAAATAATGAAATTAATAAATATACGGAAAGGGTCGAGGTGGTGGTGATGGTGGGGGGGGGGGGGAGACACTGATAAAAGTATATATTTTCTATATAAATTTCCATTTTGTTCAAAGATCATAATATTGAAATATAAATGTTAGTGGTTTTTTAAATCTGAGAAATTTTGTGAATTGTAACTTTTGGCTTCACCGTCTCTACAGTTTACCTATCCCTGTCAGATATAATATTAAATTAAAAATTTACACATTTCATGCATTTTATTTTTTTTTGCCTCAGACATGTAATTTACAGCGTCAGTTGTGTGTTCGCTTTAGTATTACAGTTTTCATCATCGGCTTGTGAGGACTGATACAGATTTACAATAGTAATATTTCTTTCTTTCTTGTAGCCTACTTTCATGCATTCAAGATGGTTTACTTATACATAGATCCAGTGGCGTAGCGAGGTCGGGTGTCACCCGGTTCGGCACTTATATGGTGTCACCCCCCCCCCCGATGCATAGAGACCCTTCCCAGGGACAAACTTTCAAGTTTTCGATTTGCACCCCCCCCCCCCCCCCCCTCAAACTTTCGATTTGCACCCCCCCCCCTCAAACTTTCGATTTGCACCCCCCCTCCTCGAGTTTTTCTCTATATATTTTGCTATTTTTTGCCTTGGTGTCACCCCCCTAAATGGTGTCACCCGGTGCGGTCCGCACCCCCCCCCCCCCCCCTAGCTACGCCCCTGCATAGATCTAATGAAAAAAATTTAAGTATAAAGAATAAATTTAAAAATTCATGCATTTATATTAAAAGTCATGGGGAGATTGCTTTGGAATGATTAATTGAGGTCGCAACAATTTTGTTGTCTTATTTAAAAGCTAGTAATCTTTCATAGTGGTTTTTAATTTACTTTTGACCATCTAGACAAAAGTTAAAAAATAAGAAGGTCGACATTCAGTTTTAAAAGCAATTAACGCTGTGTTTATAACTTTTAATTTGTTTAATATTTTTAAGTCGACATAAAATATTTGCTTTAAAACCCGATCATTAGCTTGATATCCTAATTCTCAGCATTAGTTATCTGCTCCACTGTTAACTTCCATGGTAGTCTCCCATGTATTAAGATATATTCGACCACCCTCACTGCTACCAGGCAACCTGGGGTTACTAAATCCTGTTATTTTCTCTTTTTTTTTAATTGTCTTTAAATTAATTTTTTCATGACTTATTTAACATCAATTTAGCTGGTAAATCTATGGCGTTGAATGAATTAAGCAGAAAAAACTACATTAGCCTCAGTGGTGGGGTTAAGAGGGGGGGGGGGGGGCGGGGGGCACTTGTTAAATCATATAGTTTGTATAAAAAATCATATATTGTTCTCCCTCTTCCTGCCCCTCTCTCCCTCACAGATATGCCTGAGAAAAAAAACTGTAGGTCTGGATTAACAAGATTCAGACACATCCCCACAAACATACAGACAGTATGATCCGACACATCCCCACAAACATACAGACAGTATGACCCGACACATCCCCACAAACATACAGACAGTTTGATATTGTAAATTGTGACCCAAGAAAAAGTGTGTATACAGTAACCAACAGTAGTGTGTTTGTTTCTGGAACAACGCTGATGTTTCCCTCTAAATACTGGTGATGATGATGTGTATAATAAGATACCATGTTAATGTAAATTTTGCAGCCTGACACCGATCATGTCATACTCAACACCGTTAAAAGGGATGTAATAAAGCATTGTTTCTTTCAGGCTTCATTTCGGGGGGGGGGGGGGGGGGCGTGGCCCCCGTCCCCTCGATCGAAATAGAATTTATTTTTAAATATATACTACTTTCAGTCAGTGGCCTCAGCTACCCCCCCCCCCCCCCCTCGCATAAATTTAAGTTTAAGTCCGTGGGTAGTCCCCCCCCTCCCAAGTTTCAAGCGCCCCCCCCCCCCCCTCCTCGGAGAAAAAAGGCTGAAAGAAACACTACACTATAGACTCATCACGAGTGACATGCCTGATGAGAAATGTCGCTCTGCCATGTCAGATATTTTCCCTACAAATATGTAACGTATGTAAAGTGAAAGTCATTTCATTTTTCGACCGTCTAGATCAGGGGTCTCCAAACTTTTCAGTCCGAGGGCCGCATTAACTATCAAATTTTAGTTCGGGGGCCAGTTTCTTCCTGGCATGTCTTTAATTTTTCTGGGCAAAGTTCTCAGCCATCACCAACAAACGCTTTTTTTCCGTGGACAAAAATATCTACGCTGGCCGGATGAGAGGACCTCGCGGGCCGCATCTGGCCCGCGGGCCGTAGTTTGGAGACCCCTGGTCTAGATCAAGATGTATCACAACGACATTATCCGGGACCTTTAGCCTTTTAACCCAGCGATGAATTCACCATCCTCTTCAGTATTTGGTCCAAAGATTTCAGGCTTAACCCAGTCATAATGACCCGCTGAACGAACCGTTATACTAAAGTGACCACAAGTCAGATTGTTGATAGTATAGGAAGTATAGTGAACGTGAAAATAATAGAACATGGGGAGGGGGTATAGATAAGATGTTCATAAATGAAGTCAAAACTTACTTTGGTATTCATCGTTTTGGTTTTCTCTTACAGGCCTCAATGCTAATGAGCTCTATCATCAGAAATATTGCTTTAAGTATACCGACATGTGTAGTTCCTATACCTTTATGGATCAAAATTTGTTGGTAACTAAATGTAGGATCAAAAGTAATTTGTATTGTTTAAAACAGTCGTCACATAAAGCTTATGCAATTTCGCCTTACAAAACAATAGCCTTTTAATTCGTATTTTGTCCAAATTCCGTACCAGATTTCCCCCGATAAATAGTCTCGCTTAGATTCCGTCACAAAAAAACAACAACAAAAAAACAATAACAAAACAAAGAACAAACGAATCGTGTGTGAATGTCGTCATCATCCCTCTAATACATGAGTGTATCGAGTTCTTTTTTTTTCGCCATTTTGTTTCGTTGTCGCGCAACCTCGCAACGAACTAAACGTTTCCCATGTAAGTGTATGGGAGGACGTGGTTTGTAGAACACCTCAGTTAACGAACAGCCCGCCAGTGGGAGGACGTGGTTTGTAGAACACCTCAGCAAACAGCCCGCCAGCAAGAATTGCGTTGAGTGTATGAAGACAAAAAAAACCTACTTAGTAGGGATGAGTAGACTCCTCCCACCCCAATATAATCTAGATGAGTAGACTCCCCCCCCCCCCACCCTAATATAATCTAGATGAGTAGACTCCCCCCCCCCCGCCACCCCAATAAAATCTAGACGTGTAGGCTCCCCCCCACCCCAATATAATCTAGACGAGTACCTCTAATCTATGGAGCAGGTGTTGGTTCTGGAGTGGGATTAGAAGTTAATCCAACGGGAAAAGTTACGTCCAAGTCAAGCTAAGTGTCCGGATTAGCCGTCACGGCTCAGTGGACTGCACGTAACCACGGGCTGCACCTGGTGACCCCATGACGCCTCGGACAATAGGACGACCCGCCCCCCTCACACTTCCGCCACTCTAACTTGCTATTTATAGCCAATAAAATATTGACGCCTTATTCGCGCGGATATAATGGCATCGTTTTCGCTGTTTCAAGAAAGGAATCAAATTACAGCCGATAGTTTCTTTTGTTCTTTTTTTCAACATATATTTCAAATATCGATTACAACAAGTTTTTGATAAAAGTAAAAATGAAACATTTCTGACATAGTAGATGAAGATAGTATTTGATGACTGAAGTGTAGGTTCGATAGACTTGTCCCAGCAACCCTACATTTCAATTGTTCTAGTCAGTATTTGGTGTCCAGCCAGTCTTTTAACCTACCCAGCGGATGGGGTCTGGCCAGTGATTTGGTCTACCCAGCGGATGGCGTCCGGCCAACCTCTAGTCTACCCAGCCCCCCTCACCGTAACGGCCGTCCCAGGTTGGAATGTGTCACCCCCACGACTGGCATATTATAGGCTTATGCCAATTCATGTACTTTTCAAACACGCTACTGTAAACACCCCCATTTGCAGGCGGCATTAAGCCACGTGACACCCGCCTCCAATCGCTGATAATGTACCGCCCCAATCAAATAAACCACTACTCAACTGCTGGAATTTTATTCAAATTGGAAGATCTGAACGGTAAATATTTTGAGATTTTTTTTTAAAACATCGATGTCAAGTTTATGCGGCACGGGCTGGGGTTTGTGTAGGGTATTGTGTCCCCTTGCCTGACATGATTGTCGCCCCTGACGGCCGACGACGTGTGGTAATAGACTCGACTGTTGGGCCAGGGACCAACTACAAACTGTTGGCCTGCTGCTAAAAGAACAGCAGCAGTACAGGCAACAGCTTCATGACTTGCATGGGTCCCTGTTAACAAAATGAGTGTTGTTAACATGCTGTTAACATATTTAGAAAGTTGCTGCTGTTTAAAGAAGTGTCACGTTGAGAAAGTTGCAGTAACCCTCTTACCCCCTGCTCTACCCCCTCCCCCCCCCTCCCCACCCGTTCAGACTTGCCCAGGTCTAACGAGCTAAATCCCGGGGATCAAATATGTCAGGGTAGAGAGCGGGGGAGGGGGGGGGGTGAGCTGAATTCTTGGATGTCATGCATGTGGCCGGGTTTAGCGTTGGGCCGTGTGATCACTCAGGGTTGGGTTCTCTCATCACTCAGGGTTGGGTTCTCTCAACGTTTAGGGTTGGGTTCTTTCATCACTCAGGGTTGGGTTCTTTCATCACTCAGGGTTGGGTTCTTTCATCACTCAGGGTTGGGTTCTTTCATCACAGGGTTGGGTTCTTTCATTATTCAGGGTTGAGTTCTCTCAACGTTTAGGGTTGGGTTCTCTCATCACTCAGGGTTGGGTTCTTTCATCACTCAGGATTGAGTTGTGTGATTATACATGGTCTGGCGGATTTCGTTTGTATATGTGTGTGTACTTTCTACTTCTTGAGTATGTGTGTATGCTAGTGCACACGAGTAGCTAATCAACCACTGACAGCAATGGCGCCAATATCCATAGTTTTAGAGTATATCGGCACCACACAAACACACACACGCACATACACACACGCACACACGCACATACTGACACATTGTTTCTCTCGTAAGGATGATCCGTGTCTTGAAACCTCTTCCCTCACACATACACACAGACATATTGATGATCTGTGTCTTATATATATATATATATATATATATATATATATATATATATATATATATATATATATATATATATATATATATATATATATATATATGTAGCGGAAGTGGTTTGAGATATGTTTTCCTTATGTCAAGATATGACGTCAAAATCAATTATGACGTCTGTTATGTCTAAAGCAACGGCTCATTAGCCCGGGTGTGAGGGGGCCCGGACATCACTAGATAATGAGGTATTAAAGATCAATGGCTGATCCCCTTATCACGGCCGCTGTCCGTCACTCGCCTCGCGTGAACGGCCACTCGGCTGTCTGTAGGTTCCCTCGATTGTCATCCAACCTAACAGGACAAATATTGACCATTGGTCAAGAGGTCCGGCCCGGGAAGGACGGCTCAAATCGTTTCTAAGCGATAGATAAGAGCTTGGATGTAGCCATGGCAACCGTGTACCACGTGACACGGATGACGTAGCCGGGATTAAGACGCCCCGCCCATAATCCAGAATAGAGATCTTCTTTTACAGTTCGTACTTGTATCGTTTGTCTAATAGTTCCGTAGTTGTATCGTTGTCTAATAGTTCCGTAGTTGTATAGCGTGTCTTATAGTTCCGTAGTTGTATCGTTTGTCTAATAGTTCCGTAGTTGTATAGCTTGTCTAATAGTTTCATAGTTGTATCATTTTGTTTAATAGTTCCGTAGTTGTATCATTTTGTTTAATAGTTCCGTAGTTGTATGTTTTGTTCATGTCATTACACATCAGCCAGATGTGTGTGTGCGTTTGTATGTAATAAGCCAGATTATTAAAGTGTGTATGTACTCAGACAGATTTTTGCTGATTTGTAATTAGCCAGTTAGTGTGTAATGAACCAGCTTTGAGTTTTTAAATGTTAAATTTTGTTTATTTGCAACACGCTATGTACCATTTAAAAGATTATTACCTTGTTACTTACTTCTTTGTTTTTCAATTTTTATTTCGACCAACTGAATTAAGTTGTGTGTAAGACCGACTCTTCAAATTTAAATTCTAAAGATGTTTTTCAAATTATGTAAAGCGATACAAGATTTTGACATGAAACAAACTAATAAAATACTTTCTTTTATGTTGGAGATAGACAAACCATTTGTAATTAAATTCTCAATACAACCCAAATTTCGATGGCCTCAAAACTAAGTTTAATTTGAAAGCTGTGTAGATCTAGGCACCCCATATATGTGTAGATCTAGGCACCCCATATATGTGTAGATCTAGGCACCCCATATATGTGTAGATCTAGTCACCCCATATATGTGTAGATCTAGGCACCCCATATATGTGTAGATCTAGTCACCCCATATATGTGTAGATCTAGGCACCCCATATATGTGTAGATCTAGTCACCCCATATATGTGTAGATCTAGGCACCCCATATATGTGTAGATCTAGTCACCCCATATATGTGTAGATCTAGGCACCCCATATAACTGCAACTATACACACGTGTGAGAAGCTACTGTCATTATATTTTTTTAAACTGGCTCATCCCCTGCTAGACAAGACAGGGACGATATATTTTTCTTACTCAGTAATTTATGAGCAAATGTGATCAAGCTGAAAATATAGCCATAAGACAGAGTTAACCAACTTGAGCTAATTATCTAATTTACATATTATAAATGAGAGGGCGGCTGGGAGGCTGGTGCTAGTGGGTTAATTACCCGCCAATGGAGTTGTGGGGGAGATGTGGGGGAGATGTGTGGAGTTGTGTGGAGAGACGGCAAGACAGAGCCTGGAGACAGTCAGCCTAATTTGTGGGGCAGGGTGCCAAGTCTCCCGATTCTACCCTGGGGTTGGGTCTATGCAAATGTCTCCCAAATGTCAAGTTTTTATGGATTTTGAAGTCAAGTTTCATGGATTTTCCCTAGAAATGTCGATAGCTAATCAGCTATGTCCATGGTAGAGATGTTGGTTGTCCATTTCGCTTCACCGTACTCTGCTAATTTTACGAAACTTTATGGGTAGAAATTTGTTCATAAATAAAAATTTCATTAAAATGATTCTACGTAATAAATTTAAGACAGCAAAAAAAAAAATCTTTTGAGAAGTCCCATTGACACTTCAAATTTTTTTTCCGTCAATAGACTTGAAACTTTAACTTTTTAACTTATCTTATGATTTTTTTTTTTCTGTTTACTTTTACAATATTTATTTTAGAGTTTACATTTTAGAACAAAAAGTGTGAATAATACTGTAATATACACTTAATTACAACGATTATTCATTTTTTTCTGTCTCAAAAAAACTAAAATAAAATAAAAAAGGACTTCACAGCCTTTGTAAAAAGGAATTTCCAATTATTCCAATTAATAGAACCCAGTCTTATATTTTTAATTTCCGACCAAATGTTTTTACAAAGATAGATTTGGCAATACAGATAAATGTATACGATTCAGTGGTTTACTCAGCGTCTCACTGTAACCATGCACTAGCGCGATGCCAAAAATTCTTTGCTACTGTTATAAAACAGCCAGTGTGGTAGTTAAAGCAGAGTTGGTCGGTTTCACTTTTTATCTCGAATAGTGGTTTTTAGTTTTTACCACCCAGGGAATAATGGTTTTTGCAATCAGTTAAACTTGGAACATCAGTGGGAACATGAGGTCACCACGTTCTGACCTGGGTCACTCATGTAAATAAAGTATCTGACGTAGACTGGACCACACATGTAAATAAAGAATAGCTTATAAGATTTAATTTTTTTAAAAGTATATTGCACAATTTTATCACACTATTAGTTCGTTTGGGTTTAGAAATTGATAAGTATAATACAAAATTTTAAAAGTTGTTTTTATTTTAATTCTTTTAAATTTCGTGACCTTGTTTGCAGCACAAACCAAAATTCCATTTAAAAATCTTACTTTATTTCACCGCTAATTATTTATATCAATTAAATTCGTGGTTTAATTAACACATTTCAATTAATGCAAGCCAATAACCCTAATAACGACACATACAACATTATTCGAAAACCTAACGTTAAAAGTGAGTCCTACAAAATACCTGACGAAATTAACTGTTCCCCCCCCCCCCTAATTGACGGTTAGCAAGTAGGTTACACTACAATATTTGTCTACAACTATATAGTGTGTTAATCTAAACTTAAATTTGTCCTGTGTTCCAAAAGCCATTTGTTGTCCTACATATTTGACATTGACTATCTTTAAATAACTCTGTTGACTGTTCTCATATTATCAGTTGCGACATTTCTAATGTCATCAGTTGTGGGACGTGTCATATTGTCATCAGTTGCGGGACTTGTTTGTTACATGTTCAATGTATTCTACGCTTTACGCGGATGTTTTATAAAATTTTGGGATCTAGTAATTAACAAAAGTTGATTAATAACTTTCAATGAAAATGTAGAATTTACTCGACACCTAAAAACTGACCTACTGAAATAGGAACAGTTAAATCCAGAAAGAGATTATTTGTGATGTAATTAAAAATAAAAGCCGATACCCCGTTTTATTTTTATGTTAGTGTAATTTCACAAAAGAGTAATAATAATATAAATTTTCACAAGAAAAATAAATAAAAGATAGGTATTGTTGGCATACAAGACATTATTCAATTACGTCTTAAAATCTGTGACAAATACTTGATCTTACTACAAGTTTTCATATTTAGAGTTTTGCTGCTGCATTGATTTATTTTGTAGTGGACAGAAATTCGAAACTTGACTTATTGCTTTTATCTATATCAGTTTTATTACTGCCAGGATTTTACACGGTATAAATATTAAAACAAGGAAACTTCTAAGCTCAGAGAAAAGTCTTCGATTGACAATTTTCGGCGAAGGTCTTCGATTGACAGATTCCAGCGTAGAAATCAAAACATTTTAGAAAGTATTTAATCGAACGATCGTCAATTCTACAGATGCATTTGTAAAATGTGCATTTAGGAGCTATTCGTATCATCACCTATTAAAATGTTTTCTCTCTTATTTTAGCCTTTAATTAATGTTAGTGATGATTTGCAGTTGTGAATAATTTGTGAAAAGCGAAAATAAAAAAAAGCAAGTTATTTTTACATGTCAAACATTGCCCAGATGTAGGGTACAAAAAACACCCACTAATTAGTTATATCAATCAACACCCACTAATTAGTTATATCAATCATGTATGATCTTGTACAGCACAGTTTTTTGTTCATAGTTCTGTCCAACAAACCTAAACATCACTTGAATATCACCTAAACATCACCTGAACATCACCTAAACATCACCTAAACATCACCTGAACATCACCTGGTCAGGTGTGCAGCAGCCCTAAGAAGATGATGCCACTCTGACACCCTGACACCTCTCATCCCCTCCACTCCCCCCCCCCACCCCCACCCGCCGGCGATGTTTGTACAGTGCCTGTACATCAGGATATACTCATCCATCTGTTTATCATCCAACAGAAAAGGCTGACTCTCATCCGCTGAAAACAAGAGCCTGTTTGTCAATGTGTGTAAACTGGTCCAGTGCAAAGTTTGGCGCCGATGTAGGCGGCTAATTAGATCTGTTTGTCGCACTCTCCGATGGAAATATTGAAATGAACGTAATCAACGGGCCAACTGGCAATGTTTCTAGACGGATTTCCCGGACCTGGCCATAAAGTCAATAGCCTTAGAGACGGATCTCCGCGTCCTCCGCCGGATTATCCGGCTCCTAATTACGGCTCTAACGAGTCAGGCAGGAGAGAGGCGTCCAAAGTCTCCGGCTGTGGCCGACTTACCTGATGCACACGTTCGGCTGCCGCGGCGGGGACTAATTATCTCAGATTCATACGCCGAGGTCTGTAGTTATCTCAGATTCATACGCCGAGGTCTGTAGTTATCTCAGATTCATACGCCGAGGTCTGTAGTTATCTCAGATTCATACGCCGAGGTCTGTAGTTATCTCAGATTCATACGCCGAGGTCTGTTGTTATCTCAGATTCATACGCCGAGGTCTGTAGTTATCTCAGATTCATACGCCGAGGTCTGTAGTTATCTCAGATTCATACGCCGAGGTCTGTAGTTATCTCAGATTCATACGCCGAGGTCTGTAGTTATCTCAGATTCATACGCCGAGGTCTGTAGTTATCTCAGATTCATACGCCGAGGTCTGTTGTTATCTCAGATTCATACGCCGAGGTCTGTAGTTATCTCAGATTCATACGCCGAGGTCTGTAGTTATCTCAGATTCATACGCCGAGGTCTGTAGTTATCTCAGATTCATACGCCGAGGTCTGTTGTTATCTCAGATTCATACGCCGAGGTCTGTAGTTATCTCAGATTCATACGCCGAGGTCTGTAGTTATCTCAGATTCATACGCCGAGGTCTGTAGTTATCTCAGATTCATACGCCGAGGTCTGTAGTTATCTCAGATTCATACGCCGAGGTCTGTTGTTATCTCAGATTCATACGCCGAGGTCTGTAGTTATCTCAGATTCATACGCCGAGGTCTGTTGTTATCTCAGATTCATACGCCGAGGTCTGTAGTTATCTCAGATTCATACGCCGAGGTCTGTTGTTATCTCAGATTCATACGCCGAGGTCTGTAGTTATCTCAGATTCATACGCCGAGGTCTGTTGTTATCTCAGATTCATACGCCGAGGTCTGTAGTTAGGTCTTTGTTCAATGGTTTCGTCCTTGTATTTTTTGTGACATCCCCTCCCCCCTCCCATACATCGACACAAAATGTATTAACAGCAGCCCGCATATATATGTAAAAAAATATTCTCTAACCATTTAGACGTTGGCCTAGATAACTGCAAGGGTGAATAATGGTGCTCTATACGAGGAAAAGTGTCCACTTGACCGTCCATTATTCTTGGAACGTCCATTACTATTTGACCGTCCATTATTATTTGACCGTCCATTAATATTTGAACGTCCATTATTATTTGATCGTCCATTATATTTGAACGTCCATTATTATGTGACCGTCCATTATATTTGACCATCCACTATTATTTGACCGTCCATTATTATTTGAACGTCAATTATTTTTTGACCGTCCATTATTATTTGAACGTCCATTATTATTTGACCGTTTATTATTATTTGAACGTCCATTATTTTTTGACCATCCATTATTATTTGAACGTTCATTATTACTTGATCGTCCATTATTATTTGAACGTCAATTATTATTTGATCGTCCATTATATTTGAACGTCCTTTATTATTTGAACGTCCATTATTATTTGACCGTCCATTATATTTGAACGTCCATTATTATTTGACCGTCCATTATATTTGACCGTCCATTATTATTTGAACGTCCATTATTATTTCAACGTCAATTATTATTTGACCGTCCATTATATTTGACCATCCACTATTATTGACCGTCCATAGTTAGGTGCCAGAGAGACGATAAGATGAAGTAATGTTTTCATGCAGTTCCTCCACCTTTCATATGGTGCTAGTACTAGTAGACTTTTATCATTTACACTGGGGTGTCATTCTTAGAACAACTGTACGGAGCACTAGTCTTCATCACGGGTTACACTTCAACCATCCGTTTCTACACTTTAAATCATGGCAAAAGTCTTTTACATTTAATATTCTTATGTTTTTAGAAGCTGTGCGACATCAATAAATAGATAAAAGATCAAAATTAAATTTCCCATCAAATAGAAAATGTCCGTTTCTAAGTTGTTTGTTATAAATATTTACAGTAATCTGCGTGATATAAAGCTGTTACGCATCAAATTTTCCGCTTTAACTAACATTGCGATTGGCTTTAAGCAAATGTTCGGTCTTTTACTTTCCCAGAGCAGCACGAAAAACAAGATCGCAGACCCTTATCCATCAAAATATATTTTTTCGTTTAGTTGTAGAGAATAGGATGAGATTTGGGGTGAAGGGGGGGGGGGTACAAATTATTTTTGTGTGCATGTATAATGGATGACACGTGTGGTATTGAATTAGCCAGAACTTTTGAAAGTTTCGCTTGAAAATTTTCTTTTATCTGAGCAGTTTTTACACATTAAAGTCTGCAGCATATTTGTAAATTGTTGTCATATAAGTATACCTTAAAGTGAGTTGTGACAGCAATATATGTGTTTGATAAATGAATTTAATAACTGAACAACAAATGTAATTTCCAGTCCTAAAGTAACTCGATTTTGTTTTCAGTCGTCGTCGCTTGATTGTTCAAAACCCGTAACATTCTTTTTTCCCAACGGCTGACATCGTACGTCACATCCTGTGGAAGATGAATGAGCAGATTACATGTGTCAATTATTGGCACACTCCATCCGGTGTCGTCTCGCTGTCCAGCCCACAGCTTGACCGGCGCCCACATTGGTGGCTCCACTTGCCGGCACTGCCCTGTGCCTGCCTCGCAGGGCCCCTGCCGACAGGTGGCCGCTGGACAAAGCCCACCTGGGTGGGGACGATTAGCGTGGTGTCAATGGCCGTTGTCTGCCTGTCACTCCGTGTCAACAATTTATTGTGTGGGCATCACAAGGCAACATTTTCTGTTCACAATTTATTGTGTGGGCATCACAAGGCAACATTTTCTGTTCACAATTTATTGTGTGGGCATCATAAGGCAACATTTTCTGTTCACAATTTATTGTGTGGGCATCACAAGGCAACATTTTATGTTCACTCAATTGAAGTTCAGAATTTTAGACTTTCGCTTTCTACCCCAAAATACGCAAAACATGAGTTACAGTATCTTTAGTACGGCGGTGTCAATTAATTAAAAATATTAATTTATATATATATATATATATATATATATATATATATATATATATATATATATATATATATATATATATATATATATATATATATATATATATATATATATATATATATATATAAAATTTCTTACATAAATAAACCGGGAGTGATCTCCCCTAAACTTTCTCGAATACTCTTATATAAAAAAAGAACAGGGGATGGGAACTCGGGATATAGACATGCACTTTAATCCATTTTAAATTCTTAAACTTTTTAAAATAGAATAAAGTCTCGTAGAAAAAAGAATTGCACACCAGTGAACGCCAAATAAAATGTGCATAATAGTGCGGAATATTATTAGTACTTTATAAATTTACATTAGTTTTTTGAGCAATCGGAAATAGCGTAAATTAGTACTTCCGGTCAACGGAAATTACTCAAAATTTGAAATAAGGTAGAGAATTAGATCTCTTACTAACTTACATGTGAAATTTCATTTATCTATCTGAAATAGTACTCAAGTTATAGGCTTTTGAAAAATTCAAAGTAAAAAAAGTACCACTTTCGGTTATCGGAAATCGCTCAAAAGTTGATACGGATCTACAATTTTGATAAAATACTTATATATGAAATTTCATCAACCTAGTTGTAACGGTACTCAAGTTATCGTGTTTACACACAGACAGGCACACAGACAGACACACAGACAGACACACAGACAGACACACAGACATACCGACAAGATTGCAAAATTATGTTTTTCCGTATCAGTGAGGTGTAAAACGTCGAGATTTGCAAAAATCTCGATTTTTTTTTCACGATTGCAAGACTTTCTCTATACTTCGTATATACGAGAAAGTAAAAATGCAAAAGAATTTATTTTTAACTTGTTTTCTCTGTCTTTCGTCCGTCATAGTCGGAAACTTGCGAGCAAAATTTTGAACCTTTGATTTTAAACTTTTCATTCGAAAACAAAGCATTGTGACATAAAACGCTACTTAATTAGATGATACATTTTCTTTATTAAGTAATATTCTTCAGAACTATTATACACATTCTTTGCTGTTCATTTGGTGCGCAATTAGTTTTATTAGGAGATTCTACTCTAATTATAAAACATTAAAGTTTTTAAAAATTGATTAAAAACATGTCCATATTCCGATTACACTGGAGTTGCAATCCCCATGAGTGTTATATAAGAATATTCGAGAAAGTTTAGGGAGATCATTCCCACTTTATTTCTAATTATTGCCTCATTTTTCTTTAATTATTTTCAACATCAAACATAACAACGACATTCCACAAGCTTGATGTGATTAAAATAATTGTCAGTTTTATATTAATTCGGCTGCCAAGTCGTTTGAAAATACCTACAGAAACCCTGGGATAAAATGCCGCAAATACCTACAGAAACCTTTTGATAAAATGCCGCAAATACCTACAGAAACCCTCAGATAAAATGCCGCAAATACCTACAGAAACCCTCTGATAAAATGCCGCAAATACCTACAGAAACCCTCAGATAAAATGCCGCAAATACCTACAGAAACCCTCAGATAAAATGCCGCAAATACCTACAGAAACCCTCAGATAAAATGCCGCAAATACCTACAGAAACCCTCAGATAAAATGCCGCAAATACCTACAGAAACCCTCAGATAAAATGCCGCAAACACCTACAGAAACCCTCAGATAAAATGCCGCAAATACCTACAGAAACCCTCAGATAAAATGCCGCAAACACCTACAGAAACCCTCAGATAAAATGCCGCAAATACCTACAGAAACCCTCAGATAAAATGCCGCAAATACCTACAGAAACCCTCAGATAAAATGCCGCAAATACCTACAGATACCCTCAGATAAAATGCCGAAAATACCTACAGAAACCCTCTGATAAAATGCCGCAAATACCTACAGAAACCCTCTGATAAAATGCCGCAAATACCTACAGATACCCTCAGATAAAATGCCGCAAATACCTACAGAAACCCTCTGATAAAATGCCGCAAATACCTACAGATACCCTCAGATAAAATGCCGCAAATACCTACAGATACCCTCAGATAAAATGCCGCAAATACCTACAGATACCCTCAGATAAAATGCCGCAAATACCTACAGATACCCTCAGATAAAATGCCGCAAATACCTACAGAAACCCTCTGATAAAATGCCGCAAATACCTACAGAAACCCTCTGATTAAATGCCGCAAATACCTACAGATACCCTCAGATAAAATGCCGCAAATACCTACAGAAACCCTCTGATAAAATGCCGCAAATACCTACAGATACCCTCTGATAAAATGCCGCAAATACCTACAGATACCCTCAGATAAAATGCCGCAAATACCTACAGATACCCTCAGATAAAATGCCGCAAATACCTACAGAAACCCTCTGATAAAATGCCGCAAATACCTACAGAAACCCTCTGATAAAATGCCGCAAATACCTACAGATACCCTCAGATAAAATGCCGCAAATACCTACAGAAACCCTCTGATAAAATGCCGCAAATACCTACAGATACCCTCTGATAAAATGCCGCAAATACCTACAGATACCCTCAGATAAAATGCCGCAAATACCTACAGATACCCTCTGATAAAATGCTGCAAATACCTACAGATACCCTCAGATAAAATGCCGCAAATACCTACAGAAACCCTCTGATAAAATGCCGCAAATACCTACAGATACCCTCAGATAAAATGCCGCAAATACCTACAGATACCCTCTGATAAAATGCCGCATGTAATAATTTGCCTAGGGCTCGGGGTGAAATGGTGTGACCAGTGGCGGTACTAGAAAAAAAGGGCCACCCTGCAAAAAAATTTTTTAGGCCCCCCCCCCCATATATATATATATAGGCCTATATATGATATTATATATATATATATATATATATATATATATATATATATATATATATATATATATATATATATATATATATATATATATATATATAATCACAAAACACGAACATAAGATACTCATTATATTGGCCTGTTCGGGATTTGAGATACATCAATTTTTAAAAAATTCAACATCATGTCATGTGTGTTAGTGCATTAGTGTGTTTTGTGAAAATCAGTTGTAATTAACTTTTGATAGAAGCCTTGATATCATACAGTCGGTCAAAAATAATATAAAGCATGAAAGCTGTGTATAAGTGATGGTGTCTCGTGTTATGTTAATTTTATGTTGTTTTTTTAATTTATTTTATTAATTTTTTAAATATTATTGATTTAATACATTTCCTTTTTATATAATGTCATTTTTTAGTAATTACTTGTAAAAAAAATAATAATTAAGAGAAGTAATTGGTTTTTAATTTGTTTAGTACAAATCTATTAAAAGGAGCTTATGATCACCCCTATTTGACTATTTTTTTTAAGAAAAAGGGAAATAAGTCATGGAAGTGGTTTGACATTTGCTTATCTTTGAAAAGTTTAATTGTAGGAGAAAGACTCGGCTTTCACAGTGGTTTAAAAACAAATGGAAAAAGAATATACAAGAGCGTGGGATAGTGTCTATAAAATAAAGATAATCCAACCGCAGCTACGGTAATTTTTTTACAAAACAACCATAAGTAAAAAATAAAAGAAAATTTACTTTCTTTTTAACTATAAAAAAAATGTATTATTGTCGGCTCTGGGCCCTTAAATGGCGTGGGCCCCCCTCGCATTGCGGGGTCTGGCGGCACTGTAGTTCCGCCCCTGTGTGTGACTCAAAGGTGAGTCGACACTATTGCACACACACACAGTGTGGGTAACGAATACTTAGGAAAGACGAACCATTTTCTTCAACATTTAAAGGTAACACCGTAGCGGGGCATTTGTCGCATTCGGGCAAGTGTCCATTCAGGAAATCGGCCTTCGGGCAAACGGCATTCGGGCACGTGTCTTTCGGGAAAACGTCCGGCTCCCGTAAAGAATCTACATCTAGAAGTAGATTTTAACATTAATCAAATAAAACTTTATTCCTAGTCATCAAGAGAAAAGTAATTTTTTTTTTTTTTTTTTTTTTTTTTTATGATTGTTATAAAATGATTTTTATTGCATGAAATAATACATAAATACAAAGTGCATTCATTTATCACAATGTTATGTCTGTTCAAAGTAGTAAACATATAGCGGGTAATCTTAATTTAACGTTTTCTAAACAATGAGTTTTCAAGATTTAGAATTTTTCTTTTTAAGAGAAAAGTAATAGTGTTCATAATAAAAGAATGTGTGATGTGCAATGATTTAAAAAGTCGTCATGGCTTATCATCTTTAAATAGTTCTAAATTTTATAATTGTTTTTCGATTTATATACTTTTTTTATTTTATTATTAAATTATTGTTATTTAGAATTTTTAATCTAAAATTTACTCAAAAGTTGTACTATTTGATTATTAGAGTTATAAAAATTTAAAAATCTTTGATAGATTCTGCTTCAGAACAAGCTGTTTAGAGATATTTCAAGTACAAGTTGTTATCTCCCCTTACTATATGCTAAACTAGGAATACTTGCCTATGTGGGCAGAACACATTACAAAAAGTGCATCAGCCATTATAAAAGCAAACATTCATTCCCCCACCCACACCACAACCACCACCACAACCACCAACACCACCAGCAACGTTTACCATCAAATAAAAGGTTAACAGCAGCACTGCGCTTGAAGCGAATTACCCGTGTTTTTGTGGCTTTTGTCTCGTTAATAGTCAACAGATCCTTCTAAAATCCAACTTTTACACGAGCCGTTGTCTTGCCTGTTAACCAATTAAATTCAGCCGTGCAATGGCACCACGTGGCAAGCGATGACATCACGTGAAAGATGGGAATAATAAGGGAGATTACTAGCTCGGCCTGACATATGACATACGACTTGCTGATCGTTCAAGTTATTGTTGGGCATCACAGTTAATTGCGGCGGGCTTTGGGGGAAAGCCGAAGTTAATGAGGCGTGGATTGATTAGGTGGCGCTACCAACGCGACCACACAGACTCACCGGCTGCTCTCACTGTGGGATCAAATAAAAATCCACACGATTTAACACTGGGGATTGTGGGATTTGGGATAAGGGATAGCGTTAAGTGCCAGGGACGGGGATACAAGGTTAACAGAAATGAGCAATATAAAACATACACATGTAAGTTGATTTTTATATCATACAAGTCTACCAATGCTCCACTTCAAATGTTGGCTATATCATCAATCCCAAAATGGGATATTTCAAATATATGTTATTTAAAAAAAAATTGTTATTTTAAATGTGTCGGATTTTTACAAGCTTTTATTTAACTTGCTTCCCCTTTCGTCAGTCTGTCTGTCTGTCTAGATCGAAACGCCCGTGTGAAATTGCAGGCACTTCTAACTGACAGATATGGTTCGTAGTTGGTACGTGGGTCAAGACATGAAGACAATGCATCGTGACATTCAATTTGACTTAATTGGTCGCCTAATTATTTTTTAATGAATTAATTAGCTATTTATTTCTTTGCTTTGTCACTAATATCGTTCAACGTGTAGTAAAGCA
This sequence comes from Physella acuta, assembly GCF_028476545.2. Lineage (NCBI taxonomy): Eukaryota > Metazoa > Mollusca > Gastropoda > Physidae > Physella > Physella acuta. Next base: position 39,309 of record NW_026732013.1, read on the forward strand.
CACTGCGCTTTGAGTAATAACTAATTTATAAAAAACATTAAAATATATAGTACTAGAATTCACATATAACGGGTACTGACGGTTAGTAGAATAGAATCGAAAAAAAGGAGTGCGCACAGAAATAGATTTAAAATAATAATCAAAATTTTATGTTTATTTGAGAAATCGGAAATACTGTAAAGTACTATTTCCGGTCAAAATTTGCAGTAATCAAAAGAAGATGTAGTTGCGTTGCAGATAGACGCAAGGGGTAAAAGTTGAACGGGTATTTTTGACAATTACAGGGGTAGTGAAACAATGAAAAGAAAGACAACTACTACCTTGTAATAAGTAACAAAGTGACTCACTTCCTATGTAGCAAGTAAGAGAGTCAATCGTTATCTAAATTAAGAACATAGAAAGACAACTATTACCAATGTAACAAGTAACAAAGACAACTGGTGTGAATGTAACAAGCAACAAAGACAACTGCTACTAATGTAACAAGTAACAAAGACAACTGCTACCAATGTAACAAGTAACAAAGACAACTGCTACCAATGTAAAAAGTAACAAAGACAACTGCTACTAATGAAGCAAGTAACAAAAACCATAACTACATATGTACCAATTAGCAAAGACAACTGCTACCAATGTAACAAGTAACAAAGACAAGTGCTTCTAATGAAACAAGTAACAAAGACCATAGCTACCTATGTAATAAGCAACAAAGACAACTGTTGTGAATGTACCAAGTAACAAAGACCATCGCTACCTATGTACCAAGTAACAAAGACCATCGCTACCAATGTAGCAAGTAGGGCAGACAACTCCCCGTGCAAGAAGTTCTCCAGGATTTATCTCCTCCCCTAACGACGCGTTCTCTACTCGGTTACATCCCTGACCCCTCGTGACCCCGTGTCTAATGGCAAAATGAGGACGTTTAAACACATCGTATTACATTTAACTGCAGCTATTCTAGCTTCTCAGCTATTAGTAGCGCCATCACATGACACGTGATTTCTCAAAGCCGATAGAAATGGCCCGCATAAATATAACAACACTACAAGGTGGGTTGTATCATAGGAGGAGGAAATGGCTGGAAGAATGGAGGCACTTATCGTCTTCCCTGAGAATTCCCAGTTTCCGCCAACTTCAGGAAAAGTTGTAAAAAATTTTATGTCTTATTTTTTAAACAAACTAAGGTTCTTAATTTTTTAAATATTTATTTGCGCTTGTTATAAAGGGTGATAAAATTCTAAATGGGAATATTTATTTCATTTGAAACAAAGTTATGTGATTTTAATTGCGGGCCGAGTAATTAAGTCACATTACGTTGGGCAATGGCGGTGATTTATCTTTTAATTTGAATGTTTTTTTCACAAATATGTTGACTGTAAAACGGTGTTTTTACCGACACGTCACCATGGCACATATATCACCATACCACACGTCATCATGTTACAAAGATCACCAAACATGACATTACGCCACATAAAAAACCCAAATCACATGTCATTATGTTCTATAGATCTAATAATAAATGTTCCTACCATCCTCTTAGATTTAAAGCATGATTGTTCTTACTAATACAATCTAGTTAAATCATGATTGTTCCTATTTCTCCCCATAACATCAAATTGTGATTGTTTGATTTCTTATCACATTTAACAAAATCATAATAATTTTAATTCCTCATCATACATTAAATCATAATAGTTTTTATTTTTCTCCCACAATTAAATCATGATTGTTCCAATTTCTCCCCCACACAATTAAATCATGATTGTTTGTAGCAACTCGAACATAGCTGTACTTGAGTTGATCTAGGGCCGACAACTCTTGAGATTTGTATAAAACTGTTCGTACAATATAGTCGTGATGTCCCCTGGACACGTTGTGACCCACCTGACCCCGAACCCCCCCCCACCTCCCCACGTGGTCACATGATCAAAGGCCCAGGTCAACCCAGCTCAGCTTGTGGTCATTTTAACCACGCCCACACCGAAAAAAACCTCCAATTAGGCGGGCATGTCCACTGTCTAAATAATAGAACTTTGTGTTCGTTTGAAACAACATTTCAGCCTTTTGATAGTCAGGTGTTTATTCATGTCCAGGAATGTTTTTTTTTTTTTGACACATTACGTTCAAGTACATTTTATGATGCTAAACATTTGGTTTGATGGACACATACAGAACATTGGTTTACATTGAGATGCTGTTTTGTTTGTACACTAAGGATGCTGATGATATATTTCTGTCATTTATAGCCAGAAACACCTACACCTTGCTAATGTCATTCTCGCTGTCATCTAGTGCCACACCCAACCTACCTAATGTCATTCTGTATTTCATTTAATGCCACACCAAACCTACCTGCAACCTACCTTATGTCATTCTCTATGTCATCTAGTGCCACACCAAACCTACCTAATGTCATTCTCTATGTCATCTAGTGCCACACCCAACCTACCTAATATCATTCTCTATATCATCTACTGCCACACCAAACCTACCTAATGTCATTCTCTATGTCATTTAGTGCCACACCAAACCTACCTAATGTCATTCTCTGTGTCATCTAGTGCCACACCAAACCTACCTAATGTCATTCTCTATGTCATCTAGTGCCACACCAAACTTACCTAATGTCATTCTCTATGTCATTTAGTGCCACACCAAACCTACCTAATGTCATTCTCTATGTCATTTAGTGCCACACCAAACCTACCTAATGTCATTCTCTATGTCATTTAGTGCCACACCCAACCTACCTAATGTCATTCTCTATGTCATTTAGTGCCACACCAAACCTACCTAATGTCATTCTCTATGTCATTTAGTGCCACATCAAACCTACCTAATATCATTCTCTATATCATCTACTGCCACACCAAACCTACCTAATATCATTCTCTATATCATCTAGTGCCACATCAAACCTACCTAATGTCATTCTCTATGTCATTTAGTGCCACACTAAACCTACCTAATGTCATTCTCTATGTCATCTAGTGCCACACCAAACCTACCTAATATCATTCTCTGTGCCATCTAGTGCCACACCAAACCTACCTAATGTCATTCTCTATGTCATCTAGTGCCACACCCAACCTACCTAATGTCAATCTCTATGTCATCTAGTGCCACACCCAACCTACCTAATGTCAGTCTCTATTTCATCTAGTGCTACACCAAACCTACCTAATGTCATTCTCTATATCATCTAGTGCCACACCAAACCTACCTAATGTCATTCTCTATGTCATCTAGTGCCACACCAAACCTACCTAATGCCATTCTCTATGTCATCTAGTGCCACACCAAACCTAACTAATGCCATTCTCTATGTCATCTAGTGCCACACCAAACCTACCTAATGTCATTCTCTATGTCATCTAGTGCCACACCAAACCTACCTAATGTCATTCTCTATGTCATCTAGTGCCACACCAAACCTACCTAATGTCATTCTCTATGTCATCTAGTGCCACACCAAACCTACCTAATGTCATTCTCTATGTCATCTAGTGCCACACCAAACCTACCTAATGTCATTCTCTATGTCATCTAGTGCCACACCAAACCTACCTAATGTCATTCTCTATGTCATCTAGTGCCACACCAAACCTACCTAATGTCATTCTCTATGTCATCTAGTGCCACACCAAACCTACCTAATGTCATTCTCTATGTCATCTAGTGCCACACCAAACCTACCTAATGTCATTCTCTATGTCATCTAGTGCCACACCAAACCTACCTAATGTCATTTTCTATGTCATCTAGTGCCACACCAAACCTACCTAATGTCATTCTCTATGTCATCTAGTGCCACACCAAACCTACCTAATGTCATTCTCTATGTCATCTAGTGCCACACCAAACCTACCTAATGTCATTCTCTATGTCATCTAGTGCCACACCAAACCTACCTAATGTCATTCTCTATGTCATCTAGTGCCACACCAAACCTACCTAATGTCATTCTCTATGTCATCTAGTGCCACACCAAACCTACCTAATGTCATTCTCTATGTCATCTAGTGCCACACCAAACCTACCTAATGTCATTCTCTATGTCATCTAGTGCCACACCAAACCTACCTAATGTCATTCTCTATGTCATCTAATGCCACACCCAACCTACTTAATGTCATTCTCTATGTCATCTAGTGCCACACAAAACCTACCTGCAACCTACCTAATGTCATTCTCTATGTCATCTAGTGCCACACCAAACCTACCTACACCCCGACAAGCCCCAAGACACCAACACACTAGCGGGGAAGAAAGCCAAGAAACGCCGGAGACACAGGTAGGCTTTTGTTTTAGAGGATTATCTAGGTAGATTTTTGCCTTGGATTATTTTAATAATCTCATGATATTATCTACATAGATGGTCCCTAAAACATATGACGACAGATTAAATTGAATGATTAATGTCGTAAACTTGATAACGATATTAACTCTCTACATCATCTGTATAGCTGACATCTATTATATTTAGAGATTATGTGAATCTTAGATGATATCGTGATTGTTCAATATTATTTTAATACATTCTTTCAATATTATTTACATATTTATGATACTGTTTCAGTATTATTTCAATATATTATTTCAATTTTACTTATTGAATTATTACAATATTATTATTCTTTTAAAAATCAAAACATTATTTCATTAGTTCTACATGACTTCAGTGTGTCACCTGAACAGATAATCTGTCACTAATATTTAAGTAATATCTCTGTATTTCCTTGTTTTCAAATGAATGGTTTGCCTGTGAAGTCCCTATTGGTTAAATGTTTAATGTTCTAGTTCCCTCTATAGCCTATGTCTACCTATCGTCTTACATTGAGCGTGTGTCAGACCCTGTTATCGTTTACATCGATCCAGATTAAAGTACCCTATTATAGAGCGTTTGATTCCTACACGGATAGTGTTGTATGGTCTGTTCATGCAGTATTTCTGTGTTGTGATTGAGTGTGATAGAGAATTTGTCGCATGTGTGAGTGTGTAACAAATAAAGTATGTGTTAATACTTATGTATCTGTGTAATGATTGTGTGTAAGTGAGAAGTCCACTTGTAAAACCTGCTAAGTCACATCTGATTGATTTTGAGGAAATTTTTTTTCTTGTTAACTAACCTTATGATTTTTTTTTTATTTTACTGTTTAGAAATTTATTTTATATTATACCTTTTAGAATTTTTTTTTAGTATTTTGCTTTAAATTGCTACTTAGTTAAAAAAGCTATGACGACGGTAGGAGGCTATGGCCAGGGGTAATGGACCCGGGGTAACGTGCTAGATCTAAAAAAATGTTTCAACATTAATTCAACATTAATTCAACGTTAATTCAACATTAATTCAACATTAATTCAATATTAATTCAACATTAATTCAACATTAATTCAATATTAATTCAACATTAATTCAACATTAATTCAACATTAATTTAACATTAATTCAACATTAATTCAACATTGATTGTTTTCTCTTCTTTTGTACGCAGCATGTAGCCTATTTATTTATATTGTAACATTGTTTCAAGTAAATAGTTTTCTGATCGTTTTAAATCAATCTATTGTCAAGTATTGATTTATTTTTAAAAGTTCAGCTCAAATCAAAAGCCCTCCAACCTGTACCGAATTTATTCTTTGTTCCAAATAAAACACGCACACTTGTATCGTGTTCCAAAGTCGCCTACTTGTATCTGCTGCTGTAAGTAATTCTGTCAGATTTCCTGAGATTGCAGCAATTAATGCTGGCGGGCCAGCGGGAGACGAACTCTGGCATCTTGGTGCCAATCTCGCTCGTCTGCAAATTGTTCATCAGATGACGTAGGTCACCTAACTAGCCCCGGCAATCAATAGGCCAAGTTAATCGTCCGCCTGCAGCCATTTGCTTCAAAGCCGCCTTGTTTCCATCTTCTAGATCCCTCGTTGTTCTAGATCTTAATCTCTCCAAGTTCTAGATCTTAATCCCCCCAAGTTCTAGATTTTAATCCCTCATTGTTCTAGCACTTACACTCTCCGTGTTCTAAAACTTAACCCTTACTTGTTCTAGATCATAATGCCTCCAAGTTCTAGATATTAACCCCTTGTTCTTCTAGCTCTTACACTCTCCGTGTTTCTTTATCCCTCCTTGTTCTAGATCTTAATAACCCCCATGTTCTAGATCTTAATACCTCATTATTATAGAACTTAACCCCTCATTGTTCTAGATTTTAATCCCCCATTGTTATAGATCTTAATCCCTCATTGTTCAAGATCTTAATCCCTCATTGTTCTAGACCTTAATCCCTCATTGTTCTAGACCTTAATCCCTCATTGTTCTAGATCTTGCTCCTGCTCCCCCATCCTCCTCTCTATACTTATCCCTACAACGAACAAACTTTTAGCCCGCTACCCATCAGCCTAACAATAAATAATTAGTGGAAGATATTTCACTGTCTTAGAGCCACGTGACCTCCTTAACGACAGTCCCAGACAATAATTAGTAGGCTCGATGGCGAGGGATGTTAAAGTCTCGCGTCTTTTGTTTTGTGTCTTGTGTCTTGTGTCTCGTGTCTTTTGTTTCGTGTCTCGTGTTTTTTGTTTCGTGTCTCGTGTCTCGTGTCTTTTGTTTTGTGTCTCGTGTCTTGTGTCTTTTGTTTCGTGTCTCGTGTCTTGTGTCTCGTGTCTTTTGTTTCGCGTCTCGTGTCTTGTGTCTTTTGTTTCGTGTCTCGTGTCTTTTGTTTCGTGTCTCGTGTTTTTTGTTTCGTTTCTCGTGTCTCGTGTCTTTTGTTTTGTGTCTCGTGTCTTGTGTCTTTTGTTTCGTGTCTCGTGTCTTGTGTCTTTTGTTTCGTGTCTCGTGTCTCGTGTCTTTTGTTTCGTGTCTCGTGTCTTGTGTCTTTTGTTTCGTGTCTCGTGTCTTGTGTCTTTTGTTTCGTGTCTTGTGTCTTTTGTTTTGTGTCTTGTGTCTCGTGTCTTTTGTTTTGTGTCTTGTGTCTCGTGTCTTTTGTTTCGTGTCTCGTGTCTTTTGTTTTGTGTCTTGTGTCTTTTGTCTTATGCTTTGTGTCTTGTTCCCTCTGTCCTGTGTCTAGACTTCTTGTGCCACGTGACTTAGGCCTCATGTATTGCCACATCATCAATTCATCAGTTCACTAACAAATCTTTCTAAATCCTAATAGTTTTAGATTGACATGAAACAAGGATTTTATTCATTGTAGAAATAATTATTAATTAATAATGTTAATTAATACATATTAATGAATTCTTTTTAACTGTTAATTTTTGCAAAAACCGGCCCTAAATTAAAAAGAGAATTGGTTTTGAGAATTTTTTTTCCTTTGGTAAACCTAACCCCAGCACGTCAGTGTTATATACTGTAGCTACCTCAAGGATCTTTGCTTATTTCAGATAAAAAAGATCTTTAGTTACCTTTATCTTCACAACCATTTTTAATAATCTGTTTTTACAGATATCTTTAGTTATCTCTCTAACCACAAAGATCTTCATGTATTTAGTATCACAAAGATCTTGAGTTATCTCGATCATTAGATAGATCTTTAGTTACTGCTTCCATCCAAATTTAATTATCTCTTTAACCACATATATTTTCAGTCTTCACAGATATCTTTAGTTTCCTCTAACCATTAAGATCTTCATTTATTTCTCATCACAAAGATCTTTGGTCATCCCTAGAATAAAATATTTATTTTTACGCCAAAAAAGATCTTTAGTTTCATCTAATCATAAAGATCTTCATTTACTCCTCATCTTAAAGATCTATAGTTATCTCTAACTATAAAGATCTTTTTTTCATATCAAAGATCTTTAGTTAGTTCTCTCTAACCACAAAGATCATCAGTTACCTACCAGATCCTCCAAGAATCACATGACAACAACCAAATCAGCCCCCAGCAAACAATTGAAAACGATCGTATTGTTTTCTAATTGAACCAGTCGCCATTTGATTGATTGCTGCCAACGATCCCCCCAGTGATGCTGCTTGCCTACTATATTGGCTGCCTTACGCTTATAATTCTTACCTACCGCCCCCAGTCCTCATCTTCCTATCGATAAATCATAAAGCTATAATGGGATCAAGGGACAACAACTGTAATCACAGGACCGGTAACTCGCGTCGAGTTATTCCTATCGACAAATTACACTTATCTCCCCTTAACGACCGGTTCGTGCGTGACGGTTCTCTCCCTTGGTAAATGAAATCTTTGGTAATATTCCACTTGTCAATTTATCGAAATAAATATATCAACAAGACTATTGTCAAACTTTTCGTGATACAACCTACGCCCCCCCTCCTTTATCTATCGATATCGAGAGTACCAGCACACCGACAACACAAAAATATTACCCCCACCTACCTACCCCATATATCCCCCCCCCCCCCCATCGAAATCGTGCATTACGATTGAGCCTGGCCCGACGTTAACCTAACCTTAACGATCCTCTGACAGTAACTAACGTTTTCTATCGGCCTCCTATGGATCCGCTAATTTCACCAAATCGTTGCCAGAGTTTTACGATCAGACTCAATTACATTTGTAATGGTTCACTTTTTCTTTACGTCGTACCGTAGGAAAACAGTTCCAATACGTTGCCCGTTGCTGTCTGTATTGTGTGCTGTCGTTGCTATCAGGGGCGGAACTACCGACAGATCCTTGGAGGGGTGTGTGGAGAGGGGGGGGACTCCAACCCTAAAATAACGATGTTTTTTCTAAAAAAATTGTTTCGTACACCTTGATAGTTAAAAAAAAACAGCAACAAATCTACTACAGCAGTGATAGTAGTGTATGAACTAAGACAGCCTGTTGCACAGTAGAAAACAAAGTCCATGAGCTGTGAAAGATAGCCAAACGTTCAAATTACTTCATGTCTTATTGCTATTCTTTAAATAGTCTATAAGTTGCATTTAAATCGCATTTAAGTAGTTTTGTACTAAGTTAATTAAAAAGCAATTACTTCTCTTAATTATTATTTAAATGCGATATAGCCTATTAAAAAACATAGCTCTAAGAAGGAATGTATTCAAAATTTATAATATAAATTAAAAAGTAACAGTGATAAAATAAACACAAGTGTGTATAATAATGACCGGCTTACCAGATATGACGTTGCATTTTCAATGAGATACACACATTTTTAAAACTCGATTATTTTGATGAGTTTGGGCATATTTTGTGTCTAACAATGAAATAGATTAAATTACCAAATTTGGAAATTAGTGCACTGTAAATATATATATATATATATATATATATATATATATATATATATATATATATATATATATATATATATATATATATATATATATATATATATATATATATATATATATATATATATATATATATATATATATATAAAGGGGGTGGCTTTTATTTCTCTGGTCTCTATATGTCTCACATGTTGTTGTTGTTGTTGTGTCTCCTGTTATTTCCTCATGTCACGACAGCTAACGGAGAAACGACCTTGGGGTTAACGTGAGATTTGACGTGACCAATGTCACCACTGACATTTGACGTGATATGTTTGTCATTACTTGGTTTGTGGGGCTGTCAGTGTCTGTCGTCAATAAGCCGGTTTGTTTGTTGTCAAGATTTTATCAGTAAAAATCTACTCAGTAGCTAATTGGTGATTTCATTCTGTCAGGAATTTAATAGTGACGTCACTCATTGATATATAGTGACGCCACTAGTTTACCAGTGACGCTACTGTTTCATTGAATAAAAACCGTATTTACTCTTGTCCGATTCTCTATAAACTGAAGATAATCTTTCTACCACCACCACCACCACCACCACCACCACCACCACCACAACCACACAGTCTCCCCCCACACCCACCCGAGACATCATCCTCTGCCCATCGTGAGCACGAGCAACCCGAGAACGAGGCGGGCACGTGCAGCTAGCCGCTCGTAGCACGCGCTGCTGGATGCGTGGCAGTGTCTCTGCCCAAATTAGGTCCGAAATTGGCCCAATTATAATCTTGCTTTCATCGGAGGAAGGGCCACTAATTATAGCATTAGCAGTTACAGTGAAAACTATTGGTCCAGTCGTCGGGGGTGGGGGAGGGGGGTGAGTGCTTCATTAGCCAGACAAGAAGGTCAATTGTCTGTCTGCTGATTTGTCTGTCTGAAGTTCTGTTGTTTTCTTTATTTGGTGTCAAGTGTTGGATTATTATCACTTCCGGTTTCCACATTGTCCCCCATTACAACTCTCTTTCTCTCTTTCGCTCTCGCGCACACACATACACGAACACACACACACATACACACACACACACACTACCTGTTTCTTTTTATAGATTTTTGAGAGCTTTAAAATTAACATTTTTTTAATTAAAAAAAAAAAGGTTATTCAAATGAAATACATTATTCACACATAATATATTTTTCTATTGTGTTACGTTAAGATATTTCCATATGTAGGTTATGATTTTAAAATCGTATAAAATGTCATTTGAATCTAGAGAAAATGTCGTGTAAATCTAGAGAAAATGTCATACTATTGCCGTCCTGCATGTCTACTGTGTCCTTGTTGAGAATGTCATGTCATATGTCAGTGTACCAGCCCGTCATGACACAACCACTGACGCTCTGAACGCCCTCCCCAGGACCATCTTCACCAGCTACCAGCTAGAGGAGCTGGAGAAAGCCTTCAAGGACGCTCACTACCCGGACCTGTACGCCAGGGAACTGCTCGCCCTCAAGATTGATCTGCCAGAGGACAGGATTCAGGTTGGTCAAAATATCGCCGGCATCCTCAGCTCAATTTAAACAATAATTGTTCTCACTCGCACATACCTACCTACCCCCTCACCCTCACACATACCTCCCCAACACCTAACCCCCTCACACCTACCCCCTCACCCTCACACATACCTCACCTCACACCTAACCCTCACCCTCACACATACCTACCTACCCCCCTCACCCTCCCACATACCTCCCCTCACACCTACCCCCTCACCCTCACACATATCTACCTACCCCCCTCACACTCACTCATACCTCCCCTCACACCTAACCCCTCACACCTACCCTCTCACCCTCACACATACCTACCTACCCCCTCACACTCGCTCATACCTCCCCTCACACCTAACCCCTCACACCTACCCCTCACCCTCACACATACCTACCCCCTCACACTAGCTCATACCTCTCCTCACACCTAACCCCTCACCCTCACACATACCTACCCCCTCACACTCACTTATACCTCCCCTCACACCTAACCCCTCACACCTACCCCCTCACCCTCACACATACCTACCTACCCCCCTCACACTCGCTCATACCTCCCCTCACACATACCCCCCTCACACCTACTCCATCACCCTCACACATACCTACCCCCTCACACTCGCACATTCCTCCCCTCACACCTACCCTCTCACCCTCACACATACCTACCTACCCCCTCACACTCGCTCATACCTATCTCACACCTAACCCCTCACACCTACCCCCTCACCCTCACACATACCTACCTACCCCCCTCACACTCGCTCATACCTCCCCTCTCACCTAACCCCTCACACCTAACCCCTCACCCTCACACATACCTACCTACCCTCTCACCCGCACACATACCTCACCTCACACCTACCCCCTCACCTCCCAACCCCCAATCTTAAAGTGAGCACAACACGTGCAGCTAAACCTATAAGATAGCACGAGCGAGCTAATTGTTTTTAAACGACCAACCATCCCAGCTTCCTTTGTTTTTTCAACCTGTCGGCTATTTGGGCGTGGTGTTTTTCCGGGGATGTTTTCCGTGGGCTGTTGTTGCTCGGTTGTCTCCGGAAGTTGTCGGCGGTAAACAGTTTGCTTGGAACAATTCCTGCGCGGAATGACGTGGAAATCAGAGCTGGCCCCAGCTGATCTGGGCGGAAAACATGGGATGGCGAGGTCTATTGATAGCTCACACCTGACCTTTGAACCGGGGGTAGATGAAAGAGCACGCGCCAAGGTGTTTGTGTGCGGAGTAGCCAGGTTTTTGGTGGCAGTTGATGAAATTCTAGAAGATGTTATGGCTCGCTAAAAACAATGCTCTATGTGTTTGGTTAGTAGTTTTCAATATTTGCAGGGGCTAGTTGATCGCATCCTAAAAACAAATTTTACATAAAATATAAAGTAAGACACATATTCCAAGATCTAGATTGTTTGAAATCGGCGACATTAAAAAAAAAATCTCCACTGTTTTTGAACGAAATAGAGATTATATAATATCTAATAGTTATAAAATAATTGCTTTACGTCAGATATCCCGGGGGGTAATGTCGGTATCTGCCAGTATCTGCAAGCTTTGTTTTCGATCGATTTAAATATTATTTGTAGACAGTTACAGAAGACACAATGAAATCTATTGACTGCTGGAAAATTTCAGTGGTTAAAACTTGTCGGTTACATAACTTGGAATGTGGATGTTTGATCGTTATCTCTCAATGGTTGTGATCGCCCAACAATAATATCTGGTGCTCACGATTCAACAATTATTTTACCAAACGATTATTGTTTTACATCCAACATTTGTCTTAACATTCAACTTTTTTTACTATTAAATAATTTTTAAAAATCCAACAACTTTCTTAAATCCAACAATTGTATTATTGTCCAATAAAGTGCGCGTCATCTAACAAACTCTCGTACAGCAAAAACATAGACGCAACATTTTACAAACTAAAGCATCCTTACATAAATGCAAACAACATCCGACAAATTAACGCACCATCCCACAAACTAACTAATTATTCCACAAACTAACGCACCATCCGACCAACTGACGCACCATCCGACAAACTGACGCACCATCCCACACACTAACCCACCATCCGACCAACTGACGCATCATCCGACAAACTGACGCACCATCCCACAAACTAACACACCATCCCAAAAAACAAGCGCACTACCCTTCAAACTAACGCAGCATCCAACAAGATAACGCACCATCCGTCAAACTAACGCACCATCCCACCAACTAACACAACATCCGGCAAACTAGCGCACCATCCGACAAACTAACGAACCATCCGACCAACTGACACATCATCCCACACACTAACCCACCATCCGACCAAATGACGCATCATCCGACCAAATGACGCACCATCCGACCAACTGACGCATCATCCCACACACTAACCCACCATCCTATCAAATGACGCACCATCCGACTAACTGACGCACCATCCGACCAACTGACGCACCATCCGACCAACTGACCCACCATCCGACCAAATGACGCACCATCCGACCAACTGACGCACCATCCGACCAACTGACGCACCATCCGACCAACTGACGCACCATCCGACCAACTGACGCACCACCCCACCAACTGACGCACCACCCCACCAACTGACGCACCACCCCACCAACTGACGCACCACCCCACCAACTGACGCACCACCCCACCAACTGACGCACCATCCGACCAACTGACGCACCATCCGACTAACTGACGCATCATCCGACCAACTGACGCACCATCCGACCAACTGACGCACCACCCCACCAACTGACGCACCACCCCACCAACTGACGCACCACCCCACCAACTGACGCACCACCCCACCAACTGACGCACCACCCCACCAACTGACGCACCATCCGACCAACTGACGCACCATCCGACTAACTGACGCATCATCCGACCAACTGACGCACCACCCCACCAACTGACGCACCACCCCACCAACTGACGCACCACCCCACCAACTGACGCACCACCCCACCAACTGACGCACCATCCGACCAACTGACGCACCATCCGACTAACTGACGCATCATCCGACCAACTGACGCACCACCCCACCAACTGACGCACCACCCCACCAACTGACGCACCATCCGACCAACTGACGTACCATCCGACTAACTGACGCATCATCCGACCAACTGACGCACCACCCCACCAACTGACGCACCATCCGACCAACTGACGCACCACCCCACCAACTGACGCACCATCCGACCAACTGACGCACCATCCGACTAACTGACGCATCATCCGACCAACTGACGCACCACCCCACCAACTGACGCATCATCCGACCAACTGACGCACCACCCCACCAACTGACGCACCACCCCACCAACTGACGCACCATCCGACCAACTGACGCACCATCCGACTAACTGACGCATCATCCGACCAACTGACGCACCACCCCACCAACTGACGCACCACCCCACCAACTGACGCACCACCCCACCAACTGACGCACCACCCCACCAACTGACGCACCATCCGACCAACTGACGCACCATCCGACTAACTGACGCATCATCCGACCAACTGACGCACCACCCCACCAACTGACGCACCATCCGACCAACTAGCGCACCATCCCACACACTAAACCACCACCAATCACACGCCACAGATCGTCACGAGCCACCAATTTTCTCAATAAAAAATTGAATTTAAATTGCATGTGATCGTTGTTACAATTGCGCCAAATATTTACAGCTAGCAACCGACGATATCGAAAGTGTTTTAACATTTTCAACTCACGCGCATCTGATCCACAACCCCAGGGGCGTCTCCCCGACCGTCACGATCACCGAAAACAATCGTTCGATTCTACCTCGATGCGGCCACTTCGCTAGAACATTAACCCAAATTTATTGGCGGCCACCGGTTGACGAATGGCTTTCCAGAACGATAACTCCGCCGTTAAAATATCGCAAAACGAAGCCACAACAATCGGGGAATCCCGTTGAGTTTGATTACAAATCTAGGAAATCGATTCGCTCAGATAGATGGAAACTTTACTTAAATACTGTCACGCTCTAGCCCCTCCCTACTTTCACCCCCTCCCCCCCCTCTTCCTCCCAAGGCCGAGGTAAATTCCGAGCTGAATATTTAAGCGTTTTTTCCTCTGGTCTAAATCAAGCCAATTGTGCAATATGTAAAGCATTATTACCCCGGCAGTACGGGCAAGGAGCCGGCCATAACCGCTGTAGTGGCAGGGAACCTTAGAAGCGACAAGGTGAAATCCATGCACTAATGCCCGCTCTGGCATTCATCCTGTGCTGGGAGAGCCAGACGCTGGCAGTGAGCAGGAACAATTAGTAATTAACTCCAGCCTGATGGAGGCACTGACTGGTTGGGGGGGGGGGGGGGGGATGTGGGAGTAAGTCAGATGTTTCAGGTGATGGTTAGGGGGGGGGGGGGGGGCATTCGATGGTGAAGTGATGTGGGTGGCGTTTTAGGTGGTTTATCAGCAAAGGAAAAGTGGTGTTTAAAAGGGGGGGGGTATAAGTAGCAATAGGTACATTAAGCTGGATTTAGGATATGATGAGGGTACAATTATAAGTTAGGATAGATAATTAGGCTTGGAGGGTGGGAGCCAGGGAGGTGATCCCTGTTAGATTATTGTTAGATCTCTGTTTGATAACTGCGGGGCGGGGGAGGGGTTGGTGGTGGTGGGGGATGATCTCTGTTAGATGTCATTACAGGAGAATGGGTGAGGGGGAGGGGCGGTAATCCCTATTAGATGTCATTACAGGAGAATAGGTGAGGGGAGGGGCGGTAATCCCTGTTAGATGTTATTTACACAGGTGGTTGTAAGGTCGGTTTCTATTTTTAGCTTTTTTTTTTTTCAAATTTCTTTTCTATTATTGAGTTATTCTATAAAATGAAGAGTTATTGCTCTTATTAATTTCACCATTAGATTGCACTAAAAAAAAATATTAAAAACAAACAATAATTGGCATTAAGTTTTCGCGAGATTTGACGAGATTTCACGCCAAATTAGACTTTATGCATCACGATACTAAATTGTAAAAGCCAACTCAAGAGTTCACGCGTGGTGTATGACAAGACGTGACCGCACGACTGGAGCGATTTCAGCCCCAATCGAATTAGGAATGTCCTGACATTGAATGGTGGCCGCCGTGATAGTTTTCTAATAGCTTTCCGTCGGCCGGTTTGACATAAAAACCAATCATTAAAATAAATACCAGAGCATGGTGATGTTGTAATCAGAGCAAGTCTCGCCCACTCCACGCGAGAGTTGCGCTAAACGGGAGCCAATATATCCCCGCTACGTAACAGTTAATCAAGCATCCGCCGCTAGCGAAAATTGATAGCCTCCCACTTCGATGGCCGCCTCCCACTTTCAACCAATCAGCGTAGATTTCCTCACCTAATTGGTCAAGTAGACACTCAGTGCTTGACCCCTGACCTCCATTATTCGGAAAATGATTGGTCTCCCGCTGATAAATCTAGCCAGATTTTTGTGAAAGCGAATGAAATATGGCAGTCGGCCCCCCGCTAATCGAGTTAGGCGCCGATGTCTATAGGCGCTTGAGCAGCTCCAATTTCAGATCCGGCTCATGCCGGTACTAATTGGATCCGTAGAGCCAGCTTAAGTATCGATTCTCATTTTAGAAGGCTAGAACAACGATTGGATTTGACGGCATCGATATATTAACTTTTTTTTTTCTGCTCCACAGAAACCGCGGATTCCGAGCTCTTTTTTTCCCCTTACTTATTAGCACTTTCCGTTTTAAAGAAGAAAAAACAACGATATTTTTATTTAAGCTAAAGTAAACGATATTTAATATAAGCTAAAGTAAACGATATTTTATATAAGCACGGATTTTTATATAAGCTGTAGTAAACGATATATTACATAAGCTTTAGAAATCGACGAATGTTCTCGGTAGTTGGAGATAAACAATGAGTATAACTGGGGTACTAGGTCTAATTTTTGCCATCATCTAGAGGACATAATATCAACATAAATGCAACAATTCAATGATAGCAACACGTTCTCTCAGCTAAATAACCGCGACATCAAACGATGGCTAGACGTTTGATTAGCTAAATAGATCAAGAGTTCATGAAAGTGACAAACGTTGAAAAATTAAGTACTTTAACCACACGTTACAAACCAAAAATACTTCAACATTGGGCTGGGAATAAAGATCCCAAAGTTTGTGGGGTCTGTAACTAAAGATCCCAAAGTTTATGGGGTCTGTGACTAAAGATCCTAAAGTTTGTGGGGTCTGTGACTTAAGATCCCAAAGTTTGTGGGGTCTGTGAGTAAAGATCCCAAAGTTTGTGGGGTCTGTGACTAAAGATCCCAAAGTTTGTGGGGTCTGTGACTAAAGATCCCAAAGTTTGTGGGGTCTGTGACTAAAGATCCCAAAGTTTGTGGGGTCTGTGACTAAAGATCCCAAAGTTTGTGGGGTCTGTGAGTAAAGATCCCAAAGTTTGTGGGGTCTGTGAGTAAAGATCCCAAAGTTTGTGGGGTCTGTGACTAAAGATCCCAAAGTTTGTGGGGTCTGTGAGTAAAGATCCCAAAGTTTGTGGGGTCTGTGAGTAAAGATCCCAAAGTTCGTGGGGTTTTTGACTAAAGATCACAAAGCTTCTGCTGAGTTTTTTGTTTGTAAAATCAAACATTGAGCATAACATGTAGTTAATAAATTAGTTAAACCTCTAATTTAGCACGAGATTTAATTAAACCTCTAATTTGCCTGATAACTCCGGCAGCAAACATGCTACTAGCAAACAACGTGAAAGTAAAAAAAAAAATGAAAGTTTGCATAAATCGTCCCAGAAAACAAATCTACCAATCAGGTTGTGGGTGGTGATTGAATCGATAGCCACTGATTGTCATCCGTTCAATTAACGTTCATTTGGCCTGATCGCGTCACCATGCGAACGGGCTATCAAAGGGACGCAATTGAACAAAACAAATGATTAAATTAATGAGTAATGCCCTTGTTATCAGCTGAGCTGCAGTTTATGATGGGACGCAATTATCTCCCCTGTGTTCTCCACGTTCGATCGTGAATCATAGGGTGGTACGTTTAACCCGTCTGGTCCTGAAGTCTTTAGTGGCATAGTTAACAGAGAGTTAACAGAGAGTTAACATTTCTACCTGTGTTGTTGCTATCGTCATGGGTGTCAGTTTATTAGTCTAGTCCTGGTTTAACTTGCTCACCCTAAACCCAAAACGACCTAGCCCAAAGGCACCTAACCTATACCCACCAAACCCAAAACCAACTAACCTATACCCACCTAACCCAAAACCACCTAACCCAAAACCACCTAACCTATACCCACCTAACCCAATACCACCTAACACAAAAAACCTAACTCAAAGCCATCTAACCCAAAACTATCTAACCCATACACACATATGACCTAATCCATACCTACCTATACCCACCTAGCTCAAAACCAACTAACCCATACCCACCTAGCCCATACCTAACTAACCCACACCCAACTAACCCAAAACCACCTAACCCATACCTACTTAACCCCACATCTACCTATATCCACAGGTGTGGTTCCAGAACCGCCGTGCCAAGTGGAGAAAGACAGAGAAGACCTGGGGCAAGAGTTCCATCATGGCGGAGTACGGCCTGTACGGTGCCATGGTCAGACACGCCTTGCCCCTCCCTGACGCCATCGTCAAGAGTGCGGAGAAAGGCATCGAGCATTCAGCGGCGCCCTGGCTGTTAGGTAAGGTCAAGGCCACCATAAACCAATGGTGCTAGAGCAAAAATACAGACACGACATTTATTACACACTAGATGCAAAGACATGTTGTGTTCACTAAAGGGAGCTCAAACTTAAAAAAAAAAAATCACTATAGGATTTTAATAGGTAAGGGGAGATAACACCAAATATTAAGACGCCGTTGAAATAGAAGGGGAAGTAACTTTAAAAATTATTATTGAAATGTTGTAAAAGGGGAGTAATGCAAATTATAATCTATCATCAATCAATTAGGATTTAATATAAAATAATTTAAACAACCATTGAAATATAAGGGAAAACAACTTTTTTAAAAACTATTTTAAAAATACAAATATAATTAAAGGGAATAATTTTACATTTAACCTATCACCAATCTAATAGGCACATATTGGTGAATTAATTTAGCCAACTGCATAAATAATTATAAATATAACATGTACCTCCTATTGTTCCAGGTATGCACAAGAAATCTCTAGAAGCCTCCAAGAAAATGAGCGAGGAGGACAGCGACCTGTCCGGGAACGAGACCGGCCCAGACGGCAAGGGTCGGGTGAAGGAGGAGCGGAAGTCTGAGAGCATCGCCACCCTGCGGGCCAAGGCCCAGGAGCACAGCGCCAAGGTGCTACAGGCCCTACAGAAGGAGGAGGAGATGCTCTACTGCGACAGGAGGGACAACATGGCACAGAAGCGGCACGAGATGGTGGACAACTTTTCCAGGGGCGTCGTCATGTGTTAGGTCCAGGGGCGTCGTCATGTGTTAGGTCACTTCTCCAGGTGCGTCGTCATGCGTAAGGTCCAGGGGCGTCGTCATGTGTTAGGTCACTTCTCCAGGGGCGCCGTCATGTGTTAGGTCACTTCTCCCAGGGCGTCATGTGTTAGGTCCAGGGGCGTCATCATGTGTTAGGTCCAGGGGCGTCGTCATGTGTTAGGTCATTTATCCAGGGGCGTCGTCTTGTATTAGGTCACTTCTCCAGGGGTGTCGTCATGTGGTAGATCACTTCTCCAGGGGCATGTCATGTGTTAGGTCTATCACTGGGCTTGATTAAATCCCCAGGGGGTGGGGGTCGTCAATGCTCCCCTAGGGCTGTAAACAAAAGCCACTATAGAACGATGCGATGCTCAAGGCCGGGCAGATTTCCTCTAACAGACTGCAAGCGACCTCTACACATGTCATCCCCCCCGCCCCCACCCCCCCCCCCCCCTCTGACAGAAGTTGGCCCGACCTACACAGTAAAGTTCTGGGGATGTAAAAATGTAAAAATCCTGTCTCACCTAAGGACAATGGTAAAAATGACATAACAGAGTTAGTTAAACAATGTGCCCGTGACAATAGAAAGCTGGGCACTATCTACTCGATAGTTGTGCCCACTACAATACAAAGTTGGGCACTATCTACTCGAGAGTTGTGCCCACTACAATAGAAAGTTGGGCACTATCTACTCGATAGTTGTGCCCACTACAATACAAAGTTGGGCACTATCTACTCGATAGTTGTGCCCACTACAATAGAAAGTTGGGCACTATCTACTCGATAGTTGTGCCCACTACAATAGAAAGTTGGGCACTATCTACTCGATAGTTGTGCCCACTACAATACAAAGTTGGGCACTATCTACTCGATAGTTGTGCCCACTACAATACAAAGTTGGGCACTATCTACTCGATAGTTGTGCCCACTACAATACAAAGTTGGGAATTATCTACTCAAGAAATGTGCCCATGACAATAAAAATCCGGGAACTATCTAATGAATAAATGTGCCCATGACAATAGAAGTGTCAGCACTATGTACTCAAAAAATGTGCCCATGACACCCGAAATTTGGGTACCATCTAAGGAAGAAATATGCCCATGACACCAGAAATCTGGGTACCATCTAAGGAAGAAATGTGCCCATGACAATAGAACGCTGGGCACCCTGTGCATAATTCTAGGAATCCTCTGTAAATATTGAATGTTTAATATGACGGTTGCTATACATTTAATATGAAGTTTGTATACATTGATGTATTTTTTATGCTTTATAACACCGATCTATTTTTTAATATGCTAAATGTTTTTTGTAAATATGTTTTAAATTTCCTTTTAAAATTAAAAACTTTACGTCATAATTACCCTGACACATGAAACAACACCTTGCACGCCAAATCAACGTCCAACCCCACCCTCCCCATACACACTGGGGATTATGAGAGCAACAACCCCCCCCCCCCTACCCCCCCACACACACACACACGATGAAGATTATGAAAGTCACCCCCCCACACACACACACACATACGATGACTATTATGACATTAACAAACTCCTCCCTCCCCATTCCCCCCCCCTCCACCCCCCCCCCCACACACATTGACGATTATGAGAGCAAAAATCTCTCCACACGATTTCTCTCCTGTGTGCTCACACTGCACCCCCTCAAGAATATTCCTGTAAACAATGTTTGTGTCGTCAACATTTGAGGTGTCCGCCACAGGTCATGCAAGCTAAACTGAATGGTTTATTAACAAAATAAGTTCTCTCCAAAACTCTGGGAGGTAACTGGCACTGAAACTATGGTTTTTTTGTGGAATTATATTTCCATGTTTTGCATAAAGCTGGTACCAGCTGTCAAACACAAAGTCAAGTCACTCGAATGCAAACATCAAACAAAACACGCTTAAGTCAAGTCACCTGAATGCAAACATCAAACAAAACACGCTTAAGTCAAGTCACTCGAATGCAAACATCAAACAAAACACGCTTAAGTCAAGTCACCTGAATGCCAACATCAAACAAAACACGCTTAAGTCAAGTCACCTGGATGCAAACATCAAACAAAACACGCTTAAGTCAAGTCACCTGAATGCAAACATCAAACAAAACACGCTTAAGTCAAGTGTCTTGAATGCAAACATCAAACAAAACACGCTTAAGTCAAGTGTCTTGAATGCAAACATCAAACAAAACACGCTTAAGTCAAGTTACACGAATGCAAACATCAAACAAAACACGCTTAAGTCAAGTCACACGAATGCAAACATCAAACAAAACACGCTTAAGTCAAGTCACCTGAAAGCAAACATCAAACAAAACACGCTTAAGTCAAGTCACACGAATGCCAACATCAAACAAAACACGCTTAAGTCAAGTGACTTGAATGCAAACATCAAACAAAACACGCTTAAGTCAAGTCACCTGAATGCAAACATCAAACAAAACACGCTTAAGTCAAGTGTCTTGAATGCAAACATCAAACAAAACACGCTTAAGTCAAGGCACTCGAATGCCAACATCAAACAAAACACGCTTAAGTCAAGTCACACGAATGCAAACATCAAACAAAACACGCTTAAGTCAAGTCACCCGAATGCAAACATCAAACAAAACACGCTTAAGTCAAGTCACACGAATGTAAACATCAAACTAAACACGCTTAAGTCAAGTCAATCGAATGCAAGCATCAAACAAAACACGCTTAAGTCAAGTCACACGAATGCAAACATCAAACAAAACACGCTTAAGTCAAGTGTCTTGAATGCAAACATCAAACAAAACACGCTTAAGTCAAGTCACACGAATGTAAACATCAAACTAAACACGCTTAAGTCAAGTCAATCGAATGCAAACATCAAACAAAACACGCTTAAGTCAAGTCACACGAATGCAAACATCAAACAAAACACGCTTAAGTCAAGGCACCTGAATGCAAACATCAAACAAAACACGTTGAAGACATTGTGTTTTGTATTGAGTCTGTTCACACTGGGGTAATAGTAGGACTTTGGGTCAATGGGTCTATGGGTCTAAGGGTCTATGGGTCTAAGGGTCTAAAGGTCTATGGGTTTATAGGTCTATGGGTCTAAGGGTCTAAAGGTCTATGGGTTTATAGGTCTATGGGTCTAAGTGTCGATGAGTCTATGGGTCTAAGGGTCAATGAGTAAGGGTCAATTGGTCTAAGGGTCAATGAGTCTAAGGGTCTATGAGTCTAAGTGTCAATGGGTTTTAGGGTCTATGGGTCTATAGGTCTAAAGGTCTATGTATCGGTCTAAGGTCTATGGATCTATGAGTCTATGGGTTATCTGAATCAAGGGACTGGGATGACCCAATGACTAGGCTATGTACCATAACAGTATGTGGATTTGAACTGTTCCCGTCTTGACATACCAAACAAGCAGAGCTACTGAACTCGATGTCATTACGTTTTTAATTAATAATTTTAATTAATATATGCAACATATGGATCGGTTATTGGAGAAATGAAGTGAAAGTAAGAAAGGAGTTATAAATAGAAACTGGCTTACAGTTGAGAGGAAAATACTATTTTCTGCAGAAGCCATTCTGATCTAACTCCCTTATTGAGATAGCAGTGTTTTAGATTGGTATATCTACACGCAGTTTATATTTGTTGTTTTTTTTTTCGCCTTCTCTATTTCATTATTGTGATGTTTATAACTTATTACATTGTAGGTGAATGTCAGTACACATTCACCAAGTCTTAACATTTTATTTGATGTCAAGTTCACTATGTAACAAAATGACAAAAAAATGTCACGAAATATCACAAATATTCCCATAATGTAATTATCTAAAATGTAACAAAAGTTCACACAAAAAAAATCATCACATCACAAAATGCCAAAAATGTAACAACATCACAATTTGTTCACATTCTTGTTTCATCACTTTCAATCTGTCATTGTAATGACGTCATGTTCATGTGGTGATGAGTGAGGTGGGAGGCGAGTGGCACATAAAAACATGAACATTTGGTAATAAAGTATTGATTGACTCATTTGTTGCTTTAGTTCATTCATCGTTGTCATTTTGTCATTTTGTCCTCCTTGTCATCTGTGTCATTTTGTCATCTGTTATGTTTGTCATCTTTGTCATCTTTGTCATTTTGTTATGTTTGTCATCTTTGTCATCTTTGTCATCTTTGTCATCTATGTCATCTTTGTCATCTTTGTCATCTTTGTCATCTTTGTCATCTTTGTCATCTTTGTCATCTTTGTCATCTTTGTCATCTTTGTCATCTTTGTCATCTTTGTCATCTTTGTCATCTTTGTCATCTTTGTCATCTTTGTCATCTTTTTCATCTTTGTTATCTTTGTCATCTTTGTCATCTTTGTCATCTTTTTTATCTTTGTTATCTTTGTCATCTTTGTCATCTTTGTCATCTTTTTTATCTTTGTTATCTTTGTCATCTTTGTCATCTTTGTCATCTTTTTTATCTTTGTCATCTTTGTCATCTTTGTTATCTTTGATATGATGGTGAGGCAGTTTGATATGACAGTGAGGTAGTTTGATATGACAGTGAGGTAGTTTGATATGGCAGTGAGGCAGTTTGATATGACGGTGAGATATGTTGATATGACAGTGAGGTAGTTTGATATGACGTTGAGGTAGTTTGATATGGCAGTGAGGCAGTTTGATATGACGGTGAGATATGTTGATATGACAGTGAGGTAGTTTGATATTACGTTGAGGTAGTTTGATATGACGGTGAGGCAGTTTGATATGACGGTGAGGTAGTTTGATATGACGGTGAGGTAGTTTGATATGACGGTGAGGTAGTTTGATATGACGGTGAGGTAGTTTGATATGACGGTGAGGTAGTTTGATATGACGGTGAGGTAGTTTGATATGACGGTGAGGTAGTTTGATATGACGGTGAGGTTGTTTGATATGATGTTGAGGCAGTTTGATATGACAGTGAGGTAGTTTGATATGACAGTGAGGTAGTTTGATATGACAGTGAGGTAGTGTGATTTGACAGTGAGGTAGTTTGATATGACAGTGAGGTAGTTTGATATGACGGTGAGGTAGTTTGATATGACGGTGAGGTAGTTTGATCCAATATGACGGTGAGTTAGTTTGATATGACGGTGAGGTAGTTTGATATAACGGTGAGGTAGTTTGATCCAATATGACGGTGAGTTAGTTTGATATGACGGTGAGGTAGTTTGATATAACGGTGAGGTAGTTTGATATGACGGTGAGGCAGTTTGATATGACGGTGAGGTAGTTTGATATGACGGTGAGATAGGTTGATATGACGGTGAGGTAGTTTGATATAACGGTGAGGTAGTTTGATATGACGGTGAGGTAGTTTGATATGACGGTGAGGTAGTTTGATATGACGGTGAGGTAGTTTGATAAAACGGTGAGGTAGTTTGATATGACGGTGAGGTAGTTTGATATGACGGTGAGGTAGTTTGATATGACGGTGAGATAGTTTGATCCAATATGACGGTGAGGTATATTGATATGACGGTGAGGTAGTTTGATATGACGGTGAGGTAGTTTGATATGACGGTGAGGTAGTTTGATATGACGGTGAGGTAGTTTGATATGACGGTAAGGTAGTTTGATATGACGGTGAGATAGTTTGATCCAATATAACGGTGAGGTAGTTTGATATGACGGTGAGGAAGTTTGATATGACGGTGAGGTAGTTTGATATGACGGTGAGGTAGTTTGATATGACGGTGAGGTAGTTTGATATGACGGTAAGGTAGTTTGATATGACGGTGAGATAGTTTGATCCAATATAACGGTGAGGTAGTTTGATATGACGGTGAGGAAGTTTGATATGACGGTGAGGTAGTTTGATATGACGGTGAGGTAGTTTGATATGACGGTGAGGTAGTTTGATATGACGGTGAGGTAGTTTGATATGACGGTGAGGTAGGTTGATATGACGGTGAGGTAGTTTGATATGACGGTGAGGTAGGTTGAAGCCGATACAGCCGATGTCAACACGTCTTGCAGCCTACTTTCGTTTCCCCCACATATAATTTCCTATGTATATGTATATGAATACTGATCCAAATTGTATTCACATTTTTGTAAACCGGTTTTATTAAAATCAAAACTTGATGCTGTACAACTCAAAAGAAAACAAATGAAAATTTTACGAACCATTACGGGATACCAATTATTGTTTCTATTTCAGTTATGGCTTCTTCATTATTTTATTTATTTACATTATCTAATCACATACCTATGCTCCCTTCCTTACCAACATCATCTTTATAATAGCCTGTATATGTTTTGTTTCGTGTTGAAATGTTAAAACTTGTTTGTGTTAAACATTTTAATTTTCTTAGCCACTTTTTACTTTCTCGTATATACGTAGTATAGAGAAAGTATTGTAATCGTGCAAAAAAAAAAATCGAGATTTTTACAAATCTCGACGTTTTACACCTCACTGATACGGAAAAACATAATTTTGCAATCTTGTCCGTATGTCTGTGTGTGTGTGTGTGTCTGTGTGTCTGTCCGTGTGTAAACACGATAACTTGAGTACCGTTAGAGCTAGAATGATGAAATTTCATATTTAAGTATTTTATCAAAATCGTAGATCCGTATCAACTTTTGAGCGATTTCCGATAACCGGAAGTGGTACTTTTCCTACTTTGAATTTTCCAAAAGCCTATAACTTGAGTACTATTTCAGATAGATAAATGAAATTTCACATGTAAGTAAAAGATCTAATTCTCTACCTTCTGTTAAATTTTGAATAATTTCCGTTGACTGGAAGTTGTAATTTACGCTACTTCCGATTTCTCAAAAAACTAATGTAAATTTATTAAGTACTAATACTATTGCGCACTATTATACACACCTTTATTAGGCGTTCGCTTGGTGCGCAATTGTTTTTTACTGAGATTCTATTCTATTTTTAAAAGTTTAAGTATTTAAAATGGATTAAAAATCATAACTATATCCCCAGTTACCATCCACTGTTGTTTTATATAAGAATATTCGAGAAAGTTTAGGGGAGATCACTACCGGTTTATTGCTTACACATATGATGCTGTCATTTTTTACCTTCTCGTATATACGAAGTATAGAGAAAGTCTTATAATCGTGCAAAAATAAATCGAGATTTTTGCAAATCTCGACGTTTTACACCTCACTGATACGGAAAAACATAATTTTGCAATATTGTCCGTATGTCTGTGTGTCTGTATGTGTGTCTGTGTGTGTGTCTGTGTGTAAACACGATAACTTGAGTACCATTACAGCTAGGTTGATGAAATTTCATATACAAGTATTTTATCAAAATCGTAGATCCGTATCAACTTTTGAGCGATTTCTGATAAACGGAAGTGGTATTCTTTCTACTTTGAATTTTTCAAAAGCCTATAACTTGAGTACTATTTCAGATAGATAAATGAAATTTCACATGTAAGTAAAAGATCTAATTCTCTATCTTCTGTCAAATTTTGAGTAATTTCCGTTGCCCGGAAGTACTAATTTACGCTACTTCCGATTTCTCAAAAAACTAATGTAAATTTTTAAAGTACTAATAATATTGCGCATTATTATGCACTTTTTTATTTGGCGTTCACTTGGTGCGCAATTCTTTTTTCTATGAGATTCTATTCTATTTTAAAAAGTTTAAGTATTTAAAATGGATTAAAAATCATAACTATATCCCGAGTTCCTGTTGTTTTATATAAGAATATTCGAGAAAGTTTAGGGGAGATCACTCCCGGTTTATTTATTGAAGATACAAGTATTATAAAAAGAAATAAAAAAAATTAAAATAATGAAAGCAAGTTTAATAAAGAACAAAATTACTTCGCGCCCTTTCATGGAGAACATTTAAAAAACAGCGTCACTTCTTGAAGACATGATAATATCGTATGTTGCCTCAGCTTGCTCAACCAGATTCATTTTGTGACCGACATTTGAAGGCTTTCAACGCCAACCTACTACTTTCAGATACCCATAAGTCAAAGTTGACCAAAGAAAATAATAGCAAGGGTCTGTACTACGTGACCTATGGTCTTGTTGGTAAGTTGACACACTCTCCCTGTTACGGAACAATAAAACGCTGGACACAAACCGCTCCATCTACTTATGGACATTGACCTACTGGATGGTAACACTTAAAGAAATAACAATAACAATAACAACAACAACAATAATAATAATAATAATAATAATAATAATAATAATAATAATAATAATAATAATAATAACAATAACAATGATTATAATAATAATAACAACAACAACAGCAACAATAATAATAACGAGCCGACCCGCGGCGTATCATACGCCGCTATTTAGTTGATTTATTTTCTACTTTTCAGTAATTCATAATTTGTGAATTCGACAGTACCAATGCTGCCACTGAAAATATTTGCTTTAAAATACTAACCCCCCTCCTTTCCCCTAACCCCGACCCTACACCCCCCCCCCCCCCCCCGTGAAAGCAGCCTCCTCTTAGTTACCTCCTGTAAGTTTAAAGTCGGTTCAAACTAAATTATCTGCCCCTAATAACCGTCACTAAACCTGGCTGAACGGTTTGTAAACATTAACGTGACCACAGCTCAGCAGACCATGTGGGGGTGAGGTAGGGTGGTAGTGATAGTGATAGTGATAGAGAGAAAGAGAGGGGACTGTAAGGAGGCGCTTGCAGCTTGTTTTCTAACGGCTCGCAGAGGAGAATTATATATATAGATAATAACAATAACAGTAATAATAATAATAATAATAACAACAATAATAATAACAATAACAATAATGCTATAAATAAGAAGAAAATACAATCATTTATAAATGCATGCCTCAGAATGATCCTGTGAATTCGCTGGCCTAAAACCATCAGAAATGATGTTCTATGGCAGGGGTCGGCAACCTTTTGAAGTGGAAGAGCCAAAAGTTAAAATTTTCAAAATTTCCCTGGTTTTAAAGAGCCACTAACATTTTTTTTAATTCAAATATTTTATTTTTTTATTAAGATTATTAGTATTTGTTCAAGGAGCTGGAGAGCCGCATCTTGATATCAAAAGAGCCGCATGCGGCTCGCGAGCCGCAGGTTGCCGACCCCTGTTCTATGGCAATGGACAAATCAACTGCCAGCTGAAGTAGAGATCCTCCAGAGAAAATGGAAATAGATTGGCCACACACTCAGGAAGCCTGTATCCAGCATAACAAGACAGGCTCTCACCTGGAATTCACAAAGCAGGAGGAGGAGAGGCAGACCAAGAAAGACCTGGAGACGTGACCTGGAAGAAGACACCAAGAAGATTGGATACACCTGGGGACAGTTGGAGAGACTAGCCCAGGACAGAGACGTCTGGAAAGCTCTTGTCAGCGGCCTACGTCCCAGTAGGGACGACAGGCAAACCTAACCTAACCTAAAAATAATAATCATAACAAATAATAACCTAATAATAATAATAATAATAATAATAATAATAATAATAATAATAATAAATAATAATAATAATAATAATAATAATAATAATAATAATAATAATAATAATAATAATAATAATAAATAACAATAATAATAATAATAATAATAATAATAATAATAATAACAATAATTAATAATAATAATAATTAATTAATAATAATAATAATAACAATAATAATAATAATAATAATAATAATAATAATAATAATAATAAATAATAATAATAATAATAATAATAATAATAATAATAATAATAATAATAATAATAATAATAATAATAATAATAATAATAATAATAATAATAATAATAATAATAATAATAATAATAATAATAAATAACAATAATAATAATAATAATAATAATAATAATAATAATAACAATAATTAATAATAATAATAATTAATAATAATAATAATAATAATAATAATAATAATAAATAATAATAATAATAATAATAACAATGACAATAATGATAATAACAAAAAATAACCTAATAATAATAATAATAATAACAATAATAATAATAATAATAACAATAATAATAATAATAATAATAATAATAATAATAATTAATAATAATAATAATTAATAATTAATAATTAATAATTAATAATAATAATAATAGCGAGAAAAGTCCTAGAAATGAGGAAATAAAATTTTATACTTTTTCTATCAGATTATTGTAATTTAAAATATACCTAAGCACAAATAATCTTTACGTCAAGTAATGTTATTTACCAGTGGAGTTGAACAAAGAGCGGGCAACAACAACACATTTGATATGGGATATCTAAACGTGTTACCTTTGGTATGGGATATCTAAACGTGTTACCTTTGATATGGGATATCTAAACGTGTTACCTTTGTTATGGGATATCTAAATGTGTTACCTTTGATATGGGATATCTAAACGTGTTACATTTGGTATGGGATATCTAAAGTGTTACCTTTGATATGGGATATCTAAACGTGTTACCTTTGATATGGGATATCTAAACGTGTTACCTTTGATATGGGATATCTAAACGTGTTACCTTTGATATGGGATATCTAAACGTGTTACCTTTGATATGGGATATCTAAACGTGTTACCTTTGATATGGGATATCTAAACGTGTTACCTTTGATATGGGATATCTAAACGTTTTCTAAAGATTCTAAAGCTGGATAAAAACGCATTAGATTTTTAACAATAAGGAAGATGTGAAAGATTTAATGGTGAAAATATAGCTCATATCCACATAGGCACCAGTGGGGGTGGGGAGGAGTTTGTTCGTTTTATGCGGCATAGCAAACAGATTAGGAAGCGGTGTTGTGTAGAAGGAGTGTGCCCAAAAAAGGGGAAAGAAATTACAAAGCTAAAATTAAGACTCACGGTGAACAAGTTGTTTAATACTGTAATGCATATTCCCATGGTTCAGATTAATCTGAACTCGTAGTGTACAAAGCTGAATAAGGGTCTAAGTCACGGGTTCCCAACCTGGGGGTCGCGACCCCCAAGGGGGTCGCGAAGGTCTTCCTGGGGGGTCGCCAACTGGTATACTAAACCTTAGTAATTTAAAACAAAACATAAATATTTAGAAGAATTTTTGAAATTCGGCTTCATTAACATAACTGGAAATGTAATAGAGAAGAAACAAAGCGCACTGTACAAAGTTGTTCTCAGTCACGAGTCTATGAAATCTTCAAAACTAAAACGCCATTTGAGACGAGTCATTCGGAACACACAAAAAATATATGGAGTTCTTTCGTCGGTAAGAAGCGAATTGCAAACGCCAGAGACTTGATCGAACAGGAAGTTTTCACCAGCATTAGTGCAAGCATCAAATGAAGTCGCGATAGACAAGGCCAAACAAAAAAACAAAACAATAGGAGAAAATCTCATCAAACGCTGCATGTAAGTAACACATTTTTATCGAAATTAAGCTTTCACCATTGTTTGCTTTTCAAGTTGATAAATCAACAGACATGAGTTCGCGTTCGCAGTTGCTGGTCTGTGTCTATATTCATGCGGATTATAGCAAAGAAGAGTTGCTCTTTTGTGAAGATAGCATGGAGAAAATAAATACCTTTTTTGAAATTGGATGATTAAAATGGGTTAGAACGGCTGTGGGGGTTTGTACGGATGGTGCGCCATCTATGTTTAGCTCAAAATCGGGCTTTCAGAAAACAGAAAAGATTTAGCTCCCTAACCACTGCCCTAACCAATCTAGTATAAGTCGTAAATTATATAAAATCTGGAGCCTTCAAAGAACAAAGCAAAAACATTAATATAGATCACGAGATTCTGCTATTCTACACTACAATACGCTGGCTGTCAAACGAAATGTTGTAAATTGTGTTTTTAATTGAAATCTGAAATCAAATTGTTCTTGGAAGTGCAAAGGAAACAAGACTTTTTGGTATACTTAAAACGACATAGAGTTGTTGGAGAGAGTATCATACCTAGCAGATGTGTTCGAACATCAAGATAAGCTTAACCTGAAGCTTCAGGGAAAATGAACGAATATTACAACTTTCCATGATAATCTCGTGGCATTTTTATCAAAGCTGCAAAATCGGTAAAGAAAATAAATCTTGGAAATATTGTACATTTGAGAAACTCTGCGGTGTGGTAAATGAATCTGATTGTGAGATAATCAAAATTTTGAAAAAAAGCGATTTCTGGGCATCTAGAATCTCTTGAAAACGAACTGCATCGATATTTCTCTGAGCTGAAAAAAGAAGAATCTGCATTTACGCATTACCCATTCTCTTCTTCCCTTGATGTTGCCAGCATTCCCGATGAATTACAATATTAATTCTTTGATTTGCAGAATGATTCCGAGTAAGATGAAAAATTGCAGACACAATTTTGGTGTAGTATTCACCATTCATACCCAAACGTAAAATTTAATTGACTTTTCGAGAATATATTTTTAACACTATTCTTCGATTAAAAACAAAATTAAGATAATTATAATGACATAGGTTGGCGTTAACAAAATTTTTTTAAAATTAAAAACTTAACCACGAAGGTTTAGAGAATAGTATGCAATTTTACTCATGCTATTAAAATAGTTATCAAGAGTAGACCTAGTTCATATTGAAAGTCTACTAGAAAATCTTATTTTAGTGCTTATTAATTTCCATACTAATTTCGGCTTTTTAATTCTATGGGGGTCGCGGGTCACTTACTTTTTATAAAAGGGGGTCGCCACTCAAAAAAGGTTGGGAACCACTGGTCTAAGTAAAGGTGATCTACTATGTGATGTTATAATAACATAACTTGGATATTCACAGTATGTAAAAAAAGAAATAGCTGAAATTTAAACTGATTAAAAATTGTATACTATTTTAATGTAACAATACATTGCTGTTGGTGGTATTTCAATTTAACAATACATAGTTGTTTGTGCTATTTTAATGTAACAATACATAGCTGTTAGTGCTATTTCAGTATAACAAAATATAGCTGCTGCTGTAAAAAAAAAAGTAGCAATTGATTCACAATGATCATTGCTTACACTGGAAGATTTTTAGAAATCTCTGCCTGAACTGCTTAATCAATATGAAATACAAAAGGAAATTCAAAACTTGATTAATATTAGCAAAATTAATCAACCAATAAATATAGTTACAAAATATTAGTTCATACAAAAACAGGAACACAACAGGGCAATATAGCAACACAAAAACAATACAAACAGTTACCATTAAGGAAGTGAGCATAAGTTCAGTTTGTTTTGTTATTCTAGGTAAAGTGTGTCCAAATACCCATGCTTTTTGTTTTTTGTATGTGAACAGTTTCTTGATAACAGCAACGGTTAAAACAATGGTCAGAATAAAAGGAATTACAATAAAGTAAATCATAAAAATCGAGGTTTTTATGTTTTCAGATACTAAAAGAAAAAGTAGACTTATTTGGACGCCGAGGCAACTTGTTAATGAGGCCACAATGACAAAACAAAGCAATAAACAACAACGCTGATAAGACAAAATCATTGCTTTTTTAAAGGGACACAAAACAGCTATGAATCTCTCAAAACAAATCAGTACTGTTATCCAATTCGAAAGCATGGGGAAGTAGTACATGCCGCAAAAGTTGGTGAAATTTTCAAGCCATTCAAGATTTAAACTATTCGTAACATATATAATATTACTCATTAGCTTAAACACCGAGGCCATCCCGTCAGAGCCAGCAAGAGCCAACACAAACAAGGCCCCTGGGTTTTCGGCTCTTAGAGTCCATAAAGTGGCGGCGATGAAAATGTTGGCAGGTACACCGATGGCAGCGAGGACGACAGTTGAGACGCCTGCAGGGTCACCAAACAAACTCAGCTCACTGAATAACGGAGAGAAAAAAAATTAAATACATCATTAGAATAGATACGTTTGTGTTTTCCTTGTCGCGCTTTTTTCCGTAACATAATTTCAGTATTAAGCATAATATGCATTTCTTAAGGTTGATTTTTAAGGAATCCGCGATTAGCTTTTGAATAACGCCAAGAAGAATGTTTTACACTAACGAATGAGGCCAAACTGTTCAAAGTGATTGTTACGTATGTAAGATGATTTTCCTTGAAACATTTTGGCTCATAAATCATATAAGTTGTCTCGAAATTTCAGTAAATTGTATCTCAGTTACTGTGTAGTGAGATAGCTTGCCTGTAAAAAAGAATACGTGGTGGGGTCGAATAGTAGAGAACAGTGAAGCTGGTAGTCTAGAGTACGTGGTGGGGTCGATTGGTAGAGAATAGTGAAGCTTGTAGTCTAGAGTTCGTGGTGGGGTCCATTGGTAGAGAACAGTGAAGCTGGTAGTCTAGAGTTCGTGGTGGGGTCGATTGGTAGAGAATAGTGAAGCTGGTAGTCTAGAGTTCGTGGTGGGGTCCATTGGTAGAGAACAGTGAAGCTGGTAGTCTAGAGTTCGTGGTGGTGTCCATTGGTAGAGAATAGTGAAGCTGGTAGTCTAGAGTTCGTGGTGGGGTCGATTGGTAGAGAATAGTGAAGCTGGTAGTCTAGAGTTCGTGGTGGGGTCGAATGGTAGAGAACAGTGAAGCTGGTAGTCTAGAGTTCGTGGTGGGGTCGATTGGTAGAGAATAGTGAAGCTGGTAGTCTAGAGTTCGTGGTGGTGTCCATTGGTAGAGAATAGTGAAGCTGGTAGTCTAGAGTTCGTGGTGGTGTCCATTGGTAGAGAATAGTGAAGCTGGTAGTCTAGAGTTCGTGGTGGGGTCGATTGGTAGAGAATAGTGAAGCTGGTAGTCTAGAGTTCGTGGTGGGGTCGATTGGTAGAGAATAGTGAAGCTGGTAGTCTAGAGTTCGTGGTGGGGTCGATTGGTAGAGAATAGTGAAGCTGGTAGTCTAGAGTTCGTGGTGGGGTCGATTGGTAGAGAATAGTGAAGCTGGTAGTCTAGAGTTCGTGTTGGGGTCGATTGGTAGAGAATAGTGAAGCTGGTAGTCTAGAGTTCGTGGTGGGGTCGATTGGTAGAGAACAGTGAAGCTGGTAGTCTAGAGTTCGTGGTGGGGTCGATTGGTAGAGAATAGTGAAGCTGGTAGTCTAGAGTTCGTGGTGGGGTCGATTGGTAGAGAATAGTGAAGCTGGTAGTCTAGAGTTCGTGGTGGGGTCGAATGGTAGAGAATTGTGAAGCTGGTAGTCTAGAGTTCGTGGTGGTGTCCATTGGTAGAGAATAGTGAAGCTGGTAGTCTAGAGTTCGTGGTGGGGTCGATTGGTAGAGAATAGTGAAGC
The DNA here is from genome assembly GCF_028476545.2 of Physella acuta. NCBI lineage: Eukaryota > Metazoa > Mollusca > Gastropoda > Physidae > Physella > Physella acuta. The sequence goes on from NW_026732013.1 coordinate 73,745, forward strand.
TGGTAGTCTAGAGTTCGTGGTGGGGTCGAATGGTAGAGAATAGTGAAGCTGGTAGTCTAGAGTTCGTGGTGGGGTCGATTGGTAGAGAATAGTGAAGCTGGTAGTCTAGAGTTCGTGGTGGGGTCGATTGGTAGAGAATAGTGAAGCTGGTAGTCTAGAGTTCGTGGTGGGGTCGATTGGTAGAGAATAGTGAAACTTGTAGTCTAGAGTTCGTGGTGGGGTCGATTGGTAGAGAATAGTGAAGCTGGTAGTCTAGAGTTCGTGGTGGGGTCGATTGGTAGAGAATAGTGAAGCTGGTAGTCAAGAGTTCGTGGTGGGGTCGATTGGTAGAGAATAGTGAAGCTGGTAGTCTAGAGTTCGTGGTGGGGTCCATTGGTAGAGAATAGTGAAGCTGGTAGTCTAGAGTTCGTGGTGGGGTCGAATGGTAGAGAATAGTGAAGCTGGTAGTCTAGAGTTCGTGGTGGGGTCGATTGGTAGAGAATAGTGAAACTTGTAGCCTAGAGTTCGTGGAGGGGTCGATTGGTAGAGAATAGTGAAGCTGGTAGTCTAGAGTTCGTGGTGGGGTCGATTGGTAGAGAATAGTGAAGCTGGTAGTCTAGAGTTCGTGGTGGGGTCCATTGGTAGAGAATAGTGAAGCTGGTAGTCTAGAGTTCGTGGTGGGGTCGAATGGTAGAGAATAGTGAAGCTGGTAGTCTAGAGTTCGTGGTGGGGTCCATTGGTAGAGAACAGTGAAGCTGGTAGTCTAGAGTTCGTGGTGGGGTCGAATGGTAGAGAATAGTGAAGCTGGTAGTCTAGAGTTCGTGGTGGGGTCCATTGGTAGAGAATAGTGAAGCTGGTAGTCTAGAGTTCGTGGTGGGGTCGAATGGTAGAGAACAGTGAAGCTGGTAGTCTAGAGTTCGTGGTGGGGTCGAATGGTAGAGAATAGTGAAGCTGGTAGTCTAGAGTTCGTGGTGGGGTCGAATGGTAGAGAATAGTGAAGCTGGTAGTCTAGAGTTCGTGGTGGGGTCGATTGGTAGAGAACAGTGAAGCTGGTAGTCTAGAGTTCGTGGTGGGGTCCATTGGTAGAGAACAGTGAAGCTGGTAGTCTAGAGTTCGTGGTGGGGTCGAATGGTAGAGAATAGTGAAGCTGGTAGTCTAGAGTTCGTGGTGGGGTCGATTGGTAGAGAATAGTGAAGCTTGTAGTCTAGAGTTGGTGATGGGGTCGATTGGTAGAGAATAGTGAAGCTGGTAGTCTAGAGTTCGTGGTGGGGTCCATTGGTAGAGAATAGTGAAGCTGGTAGTCTAGAGTTCGTGGTGGGGTCGATTGGTAGAGAATAGTGAAGCTGGTAGTCTAGAGTTCGTGGTGGGGTCGATTGGTAGAGAATAGTGAAACTTGTAGTCTAGAGTTCGTGGTGGGGTCGATTGGTAGAGAATAGTGAAGCTGGTAGTCTAGAGTTCGTGGTGGGGTCGATTGGTAGAGAATAGTGAAGCTGGTAGTCTAGAGTTCGTGGTGGGGTCGAATGGTAGAGAATAGTGAAGCTGGTAGTCTAGAGTTCGTGGTGGGGTCGAATGGTAGAGAATAGTGAAGCTGGTAGTCTAGAGTTCGTGGTGGGGTCGAATGGTAGAGAATAGTGAAGCTGGTAGTCTAGAGTTCGTGGTGGGGTCGAATGGTAGAGAATAGTGAAGCTGGTAGTCTAGAGTTCGTGGTGGGGTCCATTGGTAGAGAACAGTGAAGCTGGTAGTCTAGAGTTCGTGGTGGGGTCGAATGGTAGAGAACAGTGAAGCTGGAAATCTAGAGTTCGTGGTGGGGTCCATTGGTAGAGAACAGTGAAGCTGGTAGTCTAGAGTTCGTGGTGGGGTCGAATGGTAGAGAATAGTGAAGCTGGTAGTCTAGAGTTCGTGGTGGGGTCGATTGGTAGAGAATAGTGAAGCTTGTAGTCTAGAGTTGGTGATGGGGTCGATTGGTAGAGAATAGTGAAGCTGGTAGTCTAGAGTTCGTGGTGGGGTCGAATAGTAGAGAATAGTGAAGCTGGTAGTCTAGAGTTCGTGGTGGGGTCGAATGGTAGAGAATAGTGAAGCTGGTAGTCTAGAGTTCGTGGTGGGGTCGATTGGTAGAGAATAGTGAAGCTGGTAGTCTAGAGTTCGTGGTGGGGTCGATTGGTAGAGAATAGTGAAGCTGGTAGTCTAGAGTTCGTGGTGGGGTCGAATGGTAGAGAATAGTGAAGCTGGTAGTCTAGAGTTCGTGGTGGTGTCCATTGGTAGAGAATAGTGAAGCTGGTAGTCTAGAGTTCGTGGTGGAGTCGATTGGTAGAGAATAGTGAAGCTGGTAGTCTAGAGTTCGTGGTGGGGTCGAATGGTAGAGAATAGTGAAGCTGGTAGTCTAGAGTTCGTGGTGGGGTCGATTGGTAGAGAATAGTGAAGCTGGTAGTCTAGAGTTCGTGGTGGGGTCGATTGGTAGAGAATAGTGAAGCTGGTAGTCTAGAGTTCGTGGTGGGGTCGAATGGTAGAGAATAGTGAAGCTGGTAGTCTAGAGTTCGTGGTGGGGTCGAATGGTAGAGAATAGTGAAGCTGGTAGTCTAGAGTTCGTGGTGGGGTCCATTGGTAGAGAACAGTGAAGCTGGTAGTCTAGAGTTCGTGGTGGGGTCCATTGGTAGAGAACAGTGAAGCTGGTAGTCTAGAGTTCGTGGTGGGGTCGAATGGTAGAGAATAGTGAAGCTGGTAGTCTAAAGTTCGTGGTGGGGTCGATTGGTAGAGAATAGTGAAGCTTGTAGTCTAGAGTTGGTGATGGGGTCGATTGGTAGAGAATAGTGAAGCTGGTAGTCTAGAGTTCGTGGTGGGGTCGAATGGTAGAGAATAGTGAAGCTGGTAGTCTAGAGTTCGTGGTGGGGTCGAATGGTAGAGAATAGTGAAGCTGGTAGTCTAGAGTTCGTGGTGGGGTCGATTGGTAGAGAATAGTGAAGCTGGTAGTCTAGAGTTCGTGGTGGGGTCGATTGGTAGAGAATAGTGAAGCTGGTAGTCTAGAGTTCGTGGTGGGGTCGAATGGTAGAGAATAGTGAAGCTGGTAGTCTAGAGTTCGTGGTGGTGTCCATTGGTAGAGAATAGTGAAGCTGGTAGTCTAGAGTTCGTGGTGGGGTCGATTGGTAGAGAATAGTGAAGCTGGTAGTCTAGAGTTCGTGGTGGGGTCGAATGGTAGAGAATAGTGAAGCTGGTAGTCTAGAGTTCGTGGTGGGGTCGATTGGTAGAGAATAGTGAAGCTGGTAGTCTAGAGTTCGTGGTGGGGTCGATTGGTAGAGAATAGTGAAGCTGGTAGTCTAGAGTTCGTGGTGGGGTCGATTGGTAGAGAATAGTGAAACTTGTAGTCTAGAGTTCGTGGTGGGGTCGATTGGTAGAGAATAGTGAAGCTGGTAGTCTAGAGTTCGTGGTGGGGTCGATTGGTAGAGAATAGTGAAGCTGGTAGTCTAGAGTTCGTGGTGGGGTCGATTGGTAGAGAATAGTGAAGCTGGTAGTCTAGAGTTCGTGGTGGGGTCCATTGGTAGAGAATAGTGAAGCTGGTAGTCTAGAGTTCGTGGTGGGGTCGATTGGTAGAGAATAGTGAAGCTGGTAGTCTAGAGTTCGTGGTGGGGTCGATTGGTAGAGAATAGTGAAGCTGGTAGTCTAGAGTTCGTGGTGGGGTCGAATGGTAGAGAATAGTGAAGCTGGTAGTCTAGAGTTCGTGGTGGTGTCCATTGGTAGAGAATAGTGAAGCTGGTAGTCTAGAGTTCGTGGTGGGGTCGATTGGTAGAGAATAGTGAAGCTGGTAGTCTAGAGTTCGTGGTGGGGTCGAATGGTAGAGAATAGTGAAGCTGGTAGTCTAGAGTTCGTGGTGGGGTCGATTGGTAGAGAATAGTGAAGCTGGTAGTCTAGAGTTCGTGGTGGGGTCGATTGGTAGAGAATAGTGAAGCTGGTAGTCTAGAGTTCGTGGTGGGGTCGATTGGTAGAGAATAGTGAAACTTGTAGTCTAGAGTTCGTGGTGGGGTCGATTGGTAGAGAATAGTGAAGCTGGTAGTCTAGAGTTCGTGGTGGGGTCGAATGGTAGAGAATAGTGAAGCTGGTAGTCTAGAGTTCGTGGTGGGGTCGATTGGTAGAGAACAGTGAAGCTGGTAGTCTAGAGTTCGTGGTGGGGTCGAATGGTAGAGAACAGTGAAGCTGGAAATCTAGAGTTCGTGGTGGGGTCCATTGGTAGAGAACAGTGAAGCTGGTAGTCTAGAGTTCGTGGTGGGGTCGAATGGTAGAGAACAGTGAAGCTGGTAGTCTAGAGTTCGTGGTGGGGTCGAATGGTAGAGAATAGTGAAGCTGGTAGTCTAGAGTTCGTGGTGGGGTCGAATGGTAGAGAATAGTGAAGCTGGTAGTCTAGAGTTCGTGGTGGGGTCGATTGGTAGAGAACAGTGAAGCTGGTAGTCTAGAGTTCGTGGTGGGGTCCATTGGTAGAGAACAGTGAAGCTGGTAGTCTAGAGTTCGTGGTGGGGTCGAATGGTAGAGAATAGTGAAGCTGGTAGTCTAGAGTTCGTGGTGGGGTCGATTGGTAGAGAATAGTGAAGCTTGTAGTCTAGAGTTGGTGATGGGGTCGATTGGTAGAGAATAGTGAAGCTGGTAGTCTAGAGTTCGTGGTGGGGTCCATTGGTAGAGAATAGTGAAGCTGGTAGTCTAGAGTTCGTGGTGGGGTCGATTGGTAGAGAATAGTGAAGCTGGTAGTCTAGAGTTCGTGGTGGGGTCGATTGGTAGAGAATAGTGAAACTTGTAGTCTAGAGTTCGTGGTGGGGTCGATTGGTAGAGAATAGTGAAGCTGGTAGTCTAGAGTTCGTGGTGGGGTCGATTGGTAGAGAATAGTGAAGCTGGTAGTCTAGAGTTCGTGGTGGGGTCGAATGGTAGAGAATAGTGAAGCTGGTAGTCTAGAGTTCGTGGTGGGGTCGAATGGTAGAGAATAGTGAAGCTGGTAGTCTAGAGTTCGTGGTGGGGTCGAATGGTAGAGAATAGTGAAGCTGGTAGTCTAGAGTTCGTGGTGGGGTCGAATGGTAGAGAATAGTGAAGCTGGTAGTCTAGAGTTCGTGGTGGGGTCCATTGGTAGAGAACAGTGAAGCTGGTAGTCTAGAGTTCGTGGTGGGGTCGAATGGTAGAGAACAGTGAAGCTGGAAATCTAGAGTTCGTGGTGGGGTCCATTGGTAGAGAACAGTGAAGCTGGTAGTCTAGAGTTCGTGGTGGGGTCGAATGGTAGAGAATAGTGAAGCTGGTAGTCTAGAGTTCGTGGTGGGGTCGATTGGTAGAGAATAGTGAAGCTTGTAGTCTAGAGTTGGTGATGGGGTCGATTGGTAGAGAATAGTGAAGCTGGTAGTCTAGAGTTCGTGGTGGGGTCGAATAGTAGAGAATAGTGAAGCTGGTAGTCTAGAGTTCGTGGTGGGGTCGAATGGTAGAGAATAGTGAAGCTGGTAGTCTAGAGTTCGTGGTGGGGTCGATTGGTAGAGAATAGTGAAGCTGGTAGTCTAGAGTTCGTGGTGGGGTCGATTGGTAGAGAATAGTGAAGCTGGTAGTCTAGAGTTCGTGGTGGGGTCGAATGGTAGAGAATAGTGAAGCTGGTAGTCTAGAGTTCGTGGTGGTGTCCATTGGTAGAGAATAGTGAAGCTGGTAGTCTAGAGTTCGTGGTGGAGTCGATTGGTAGAGAATAGTGAAGCTGGTAGTCTAGAGTTCGTGGTGGGGTCGAATGGTAGAGAATAGTGAAGCTGGTAGTCTAGAGTTCGTGGTGGGGTCGATTGGTAGAGAATAGTGAAGCTGGTAGTCTAGAGTTCGTGGTGGGGTCGATTGGTAGAGAATAGTGAAGCTGGTAGTCTAGAGTTCGTGGTGGGGTCGATTGGTAGAGAATAGTGAAGCTGGTAGTCTAGAGTTCGTGGTGGGGTCCATTGGTAGAGAATAGTGAAGCTGGTAGTCTAGAGTTCGTGGTGGGGTCGATTGGTAGAGAATAGTGAAGCTGGTAGTCTAGAGTTCGTGGTGGGGTCGATTGGTAGAGAATAGTGAAACTTGTAGTCTAGAGTTCGTGGTGGGGTCGATTGGTAGAGAATAGTGAAGCTGGTAGTCTAGAGTTCGTGGTGGGGTCGAATGGTAGATAATAGTGAAGCTGGTAGTCTAGAGTTCGTGGTGGGGTCGAATGGTAGAGAATAGTGAAGCTGGTAGTCTAGAGTTCGTGGTGGGGTCCATTGGTAGAGAACAGTGAAGCTGGTAGTCTAGAGTTCGTGGTGGGGTCCATTGGTAGAGAACAGTGAAGCTGGTAGTCTAGAGTTCGTGGTGGGGTCGAATGGTAGAGAATAGTGAAGCTGGTAGTCTAAAGTTCGTGGTGGGGTCGATTGGTAGAGAATAGTGAAGCTTGTAGTCTAGAGTTGGTGATGGGGTCGATTGGTAGAGAATAGTGAAGCTGGTAGTCTAGAGTTCGTGGTGGGGTCGAATGGTAGAGAATAGTGAAGCTGGTAGTCTAGAGTTCGTGGTGGGGTCGAATGGTAGAGAATAGTGAAGCTGGTAGTCTAGAGTTCGTGGTGGGGTCGATTGGTAGAGAATAGTGAAGCTGGTAGTCTAGAGTTCGTGGTGGGGTCGATTGGTAGAGAATAGTGAAGCTGGTAGTCTAGAGTTCGTGGTGGGGTCGAATGGTAGAGAATAGTGAAGCTGGTAGTCTAGAGTTCGTGGTGGTGTCCATTGGTAGAGAATAGTGAAGCTGGTAGTCTAGAGTTCGTGGTGGGGTCGATTGGTAGAGAATAGTGAAGCTGGTAGTCTAGAGTTCGTGGTGGGGTCGAATGGTAGAGAATAGTGAAGCTGGAAGTCTAGAGTTCGTGGTGGGGTCGATTGGTAGAGAATAGTGAAGCTGGTAGTCTAGAGTTCGTGGTGGGGTCGATTGGTAGAGAATAGTGAAGCTGGTAGTCTAGAGTTCGTGGTGGGGTCGATTGGTAGAGAATAGTGAAACTTGTAGTCTAGAGTTCGTGGTGGGGTCGATTGGTAGAGAATAGTGAAGCTGGTAGTCTAGAGTTCGTGGTGGGGTCGAATGGTAGAGAATAGTGAAGCTGGTAGTCTAGAGTTCGTGGTGGGGTCGATTGGTAGAGAACAGTGAAGCTGGTAGTCTAGAGTTCGTGGTGGGGTCGAATGGTAGAGAACAGTGAAGCTGGAAATCTAGAGTTCGTGGTGGGGTCCATTGGTAGAGAACAGTGAAGCTGGTAGTCTAGAGTTCGTGGTGGGGTCGAATGGTAGAGAATAGTGAAGCTGGTAGTCTAGAGTTCGTGGTGGGGTCGATTGGTAGAGAATAGTGAAGCTTGTAGTCTAGAGTTGGTGATGGGGTCGATTGGTAGAGAATAGTGAAGCTGGTAGTCTAGAGTTCGTGGTGGGGTCGAATAGTAGAGAATAGTGAAGCTGGTAGTCTAGAGTTCGTGATGGGGTCGAATGGTAGAGAATAGTGAAGCTGGTAGTCTAGAGTTCGTGGTGGGGTCGATTGGTAGAGAATAGTGAAGCTGGTAGTCTAGAGTTCGTGGTGGGGTCGATTGGTAGAGAATAGTGAAGCTGGTAGTCTAGAGTTCGTGGTGGGGTCGAATGGTAGAGAATAGTGAAGCTGGTAGTCTAGAGTTCGTGGTGGTGTCCATTGGTAGAGAATAGTGAAGCTGGTAGTCTAGAGTTCGTGGTGGAGTCGATTGGTAGAGAATAGTGAAGCTGGTAGTCTAGAGTTCGTGGTGGGGTCGAATGGTAGAGAATAGTGAAGCTGGTAGTCTAGAGTTCGTGGTGGGGTCGATTGGTAGAGAATAGTGAAGCTGGTAGTCTAGAGTTCGTGGTGGGGTCGATTGGTAGAGAATAGTGAAGCTGGTAGTCTAGAGTTCGTGGTGGGGTCGATTGGTAAAGAATAGTGAAACTTGTAGTCTAGAGTTCGTGGTGGGGTCGATTGGTAGAGAATAATGAAGCTGGTAGTCTAGAGTTCGTGGTGGGGTCGATTGGTAGAGAATAGTGAAGCTGGTAGTCTAGAGTTCGTGGTGGGGTCGATTGGTAGAGAATAGTGAAGCTGGTAGTCTAGAGTTCGTGGTGGGGTCCATTGGTAGAGAATAGTGAAGCTGGTAGTCTAGAGTTCGTGGTGGGGTCGATTGGTAGAGAATAGTGAAGCTGGTAGTCTAGAGTTCGTGGTGGGGTCGATTGGTAGAGAATAGTGAAACTTGTAGTCTAGAGTTCGTGGTGGGGTCGATTGGTAGAGAATAGTGAAGCTGGTAGTCTAGAGTTCGTGGTGGGGTCGAATGGTAGAGAATAGTGAAGCTGGTAGTCTAGAGTTCGTGGTGGGGTCGAATGGTAGAGAATAGTGAAGCTGGTAGTCTAGAGTTCGTGGTGGGGTCCATTGGTAGAGAACAGTGAAGCTGGTAGTCTAGAGTTCGTGGTGGGGTCCATTGGTAGAGAACAGTGAAGCTGGTAGTCTAGAGTTCGTGGTGGGGTCGAATGGTAGAGAATAGTGAAGCTGGTAGTCTAAAGTTCGTGGTGGGGTCGATTGGTAGAGAATAGTGAAGCTTGTAGTCTAGAGTTGGTGATGGGGTCGATTGGTAGAGAATAGTGAAGCTGGTAGTCTAGAGTTCGTGGTGGGGTCGAATGGTAGAGAATAGTGAAGCTGGTAGTCTAGAGTTCGTGGTGGGGTCGAATGGTAGAGAATAGTGAAGCTGGTAGTCTAGAGTTCGTGGTGGGGTCGATTGGTAGAGAATAGTGAAGCTGGTAGTCTAGAGTTCGTGGTGGGGTCGATTGGTAGAGAATAGTGAAGCTGGTAGTCTAGAGTTCGTGGTGGGGTCGAATGGTAGAGAATAGTGAAGCTGGTAGTCTAGAGTTCGTGGTGGTGTCCATTGGTAGAGAATAGTGAAGCTGGTAGTCTAGAGTTCGTGGTGGGGTCGATTGGTAGAGAATAGTGAAGCTGGTAGTCTAGAGTTCGTGGTGGGGTCGAATGGTAGAGAATAGTGAAGCTGGTAGTCTAGAGTTCGTGGTGGGGTCGATTGGTAGAGAATAGTGAAGCTGGTAGTCTAGAGTTCGTGGTGGGGTCGATTGGTAGAGAATAGTGAAGCTGGTAGTCTAGAGTTCGTGGTGGGGTCGATTGGTAGAGAATAGTGAAACTTGTAGTCTAGAGTTCGTGGTGGGGTCGATTGGTAGAGAATAGTGAAGCTGGTAGTCTAGAGTTCGTGGTGGGGTCGATTGGTAGAGAATAGTGAAGCTGGTAGTCTAGAGTTCGTGGTGGGGTCGATTGGTAGAGAATAGTGAAGCTGGTAGTCTAGAGTTCGTGGTGGGGTCCATTGGTAGAGAATAGTGAAGCTGGTAGTCTAGAGTTCGTGGTGGGGTCGATTGGTAGAGAATAGTGAAGCTGGTAGTCTAGAGTTCGTGGTGGGGTCGATTGGTAGAGAATAGTGAAACTTGTAGTCTAGAGTTCGTGGTGGGGTCGATTGGTAGAGAATAGTGAAGCTGGTAGTCTAGAGTTCGTGGTGGGGTCGATTGGTAGAGAATAGTGAAGCTGGTAGTCTAGAGTTCGTGGTGGGGTCGATTGGTAGAGAATAGTGAAGCTGGTAGTCTAGAGTTCGTGGTGGGGTCGATTGGTAGAGAATAGTGAAGCTGGTAGTCTAGAGTTCGTGGTGGGGTCCATTGGTAGAGAATAGTGAAGCTGGTAGTCTAGAGTTCGTGGTGGGGTCGATTGGTAGAGAATAGTGAAGCTGGTAGTCTAGAGTTCGTGGTGGGGTCGATTGGTAGAGAATAGTGAAACTTGTAGTCTAGAGTTCGTGGTGGGGTCGATTGGTAGAGAATAGTGAAGCTGGTAGTCTAGAGTTCGTGGTGGGGTCGATTGGTAGAGAATAGTGAAGCTGGTAGTCTAGAGTTCGTGGTGGGGTCGATTGGTAGAGAATAGTGAAGCTGGTAGTCTAGAGTTCGTGGTGGGGTCCATTGGTAGAGAATAGTGAAGCTGGTAGTCTAGAGTTCGTGGTGGGGTCGAATGGTAGAGAATGGTGAAGCTTGTAGTCTAGAGTTCGTGGTGGGGTCGAATGGTAGAGAATAGTGAAGCTGGTAGTCTAGAGTTCGGTTCGCCAGCTCGTATTCTGACAAGGATCTGATCCTGGTACATGTAAATAAAACTGGGCTTAGTGCTGACCACACCATTTCTTCCTATTCAACCAGCCAAAATTGTGTTTACCACCTTCCTCAAACGAGCACTACTACATATACCTTGGATACACACATCTAATCTAATACTACTAAAACTCAACTTTGTTTACATGTTTGAATATTTATTTGTTTGTCTGATTTCTTACTGTAAGGAAACTGCTGTATATGGGGGGCTGTAAAATAGTATGTAGGTAGAGAATAATTTTTGATTGCAGACAGACTGTTAATCACACATTTTTTTAAAGACATTAATTAATTTATTGATTTATTCATAGGTAGATTAACCACATTTGTTTTAAAGTTTTAGAACAATGGCTTAACTTTGACTGAATAGTGATGTTTGATAACTCATTTTTTTGTTTGTTTGTTTTTCTGATTTGTTATTGGGGAGAATCTTCATTATGTGTAGAGCTGTGAAATGGTATTTTGAGTGGTAAATACTGTTCCTTCTTAAACACACTGTTAATTACAAACTAATTTAAAGCCGTTAATTAATTTATTGATATATTCATGGGTAGATTAACCACATTGTGTATAAAAGTTTAGAACAATGACTGTAGTAATAGTAAAAAGATATATTTTCGTTTTACAACAATGTTTTCAATTATTTTTCCTAAGGCCTACATGTGAATGATAAGGTTGACTATCAGAACCTCGCGGGGCACAGGGCAGGTGAAGTAGAGTTCACCTGTTTGTTTGTCCTAAGCATATGAAGGGATAGTGTGGTCAGAGACATGCTCGGCTGGAATCGTTTTTTTAAACGATAAAAACATGTTGTCTGAGACTTGGCGGGACACTGGGCAGGTGAAGTAGAGTTGAGTAGGTCACCTGTGACGTCAGTATATGAAGGGATAGTCCGAAATCGTTGTTTTCGGTGTTTTTAAAAGATAAAAAACATATGTTTGAATGTGGGGTCTGTTTTTTGTGACGATAAGTGACACTGCAGTAGCGTAGCGAGGAGGGTGGGGCGGGGGGGGGGGACATGTCCCCGGGCGCCGACCTTAGGGGGCGCCAAAATGGGTTGGAAAAATAAATTGAAAGGTTGAGGTGGGTGCAAATCGAAAGTTTGAGGTGGGGGGTGCAAATTGAAATCTTGAGATGGGGGGGGGGTGGTGCACATCGAAACATTGAGGGGGGGGGTGCATATCAAAATCTTGCCGAGGGGCGGGGGGGGGGGGGTTCAAATCGAAAAGTTTGTCCCCGGGCGCAGAAAAGGGTCGCTACGCCTCTGAGTGACAGACGTGATGTTTTTTGATGGATGACCCCCGAAACCCACAGTTATCCAACGGGTGACGGGTAGTCTAGTTCTTTATAAAATAGTTCCAGAAAAAAAATGAAACGGAAGTCACAAAAAACTAAGAAAAACGACATCAGTAGTGAATTGCTACTAGTATTTCAAAATATTTACTTACAAGGTAAAATTGTAGGTCGAGTTATGGCCAAAGTCAACAAAGTCAACAAAACCACAGACATCGGCTGTGTCTTTAGTTGTGTTCAGTTCATCTCCAAATTTGATGACTTTAGTCATTGTAGTTGAGCTTTACAGAAACAAATAATTAATAATATTTAACCATTTTATTTAAACTTCTTTTCATTTAGATCTTAATCCAAACTTCTAAAGCCACAATGTATTGTTTTTTTTTGTGTGAAAATATATTTTATCTAAAAACATATTAATTTTAATTTAGCATTAACTAAAGTCCAAATCTTATGTTAAATACTTCATGATGTTTTCCTGTAGCACGTCAGTTTTTATTTAAAGAAATGACTGTGTATATCACCACCTAATTCAAAAAGTGGTTTAATTTCTACGTCACCGTTCCCTTGACAACATTCAAATTTTGCTCCAATGAAATGACAACTCTCCCGAGTGTTACAGCGAGTGACACAACCACGTCTTTACACTGATGTGTATCACAGTTGTCCACAACCTTTCCCCTCCCTTCAGATGCCCGCAGTGGCGTAGCGAGGTCGGGTGTCACCCGGTGCGGCACTTAATGGTGTCACCCCCCCCCCCAGAGGCATAGAGACCCTTCCCAGGGACAAACTTTCAAATTTTCGATTTGCACCCCCCCCCCCCTCAAACTTTCGATTTGCACCCCCCCCCTCAAGTTTTCGATTTGCACCCCCCCCCTCAAGTTTTCGATTTGCACCCCCCCCTCAAACTTTCGATTTGCACCCCCCCCCTCAAGTTTTCGATTTGCACCCCCCCCCCCCCTCAAACTTTCGATTTGCACCCCCCCCCCCCTCGAGTTTTTCTCTATATATTTTGCTATTTTTTGCCTTGGTGTCACCCCCCTAAATGGTGTCACCCGGTGCGGTCCGCACCCCCCGCCCCCCCCCCTCGCTACGCCCCTGGATGCCCGTCTATTTTACTGAGACAATGAACATTTAATAACAAGGTCATCCGGCTTGCTGTTATCTCATGTTTTACATCCCAGTTGTAGAGCTCAGCCCACTTGAAACTTTAGCTTGTGCTCGTATGAATAAAATGTAGAAAGTTAGCGTTTAAAATTGAAGCTTGACTCTCTGAATCACACTGCTATTTACACTACATTACTAGATACTGTAACAGCGTGTTTTTTAAGCTGGAAGCAGAAACATGCTTTTAAATGCACTGAAAATAAGAAATTAAACTAGTTTGCTTTCTTTCATTAAAGCTTCTAGCTAGTTATCTCCCCTTCTGTTATTGGATATAGTAATCAGTAATCTATCGAGTGATTTAATTTTGTTATCTCCCCATAGTTTTGAATAAGTTATTTAATTTTTAAAGACTAATCAAACATCTAATTAAATTTTTAAAAATAAATAAACGTGTATTGTCATCGAAACGGAACGTATCTGGAAAGTTTGAACGAAATCGCTGCATTAGAAGTGGGTCAAAATTGAGTTGCAAGATTTGCCACAAACCCACAAACAAACTACAAACAAAGAAACAGACGTTGCGAACTAAATAAAAACTTGTAATAATAATAAAAACTATTACAAGTATATGTAATGTAAGCTGGTTTATAGAAAAAAATTGAATGATAAATCTCTACATAATATATTTTCCAGGAAATAACATTACTTGAATCCATTTCAACAGTTATTGTTTGAAGTATGGATATTGTGGGTGATCAAATGATTTAGTTTAATATGCTATTAAATGGGATGCTCAGTTATGGTCTATGGTCATATCACACATCATAACGCGTCAGTATGCTATTGTTGAGGAAATAAAGATAATTAACGATGTTTACGTTGCTTTTCACTTCCTAATCCTGGTGTTAGCCTACTTGAACATAACTGTGCACGTACGAGATAATGAAGAGTATCGCAGGTCTGTCAAGGGATGATAAATCCTCAACTCACTTCTTAGAATCTCGGGTTTTTTGCCATCTTGAGGCTAATTCTTTAAATAGAACGATTGTACAAACTCTCATATCATCTTTAAATAGAAGGAATCATTGGAAAAATGGACAAACTTTCATGTCATCTTTAGCACGTGAAACATCAACCAATAATATTTTATGTTTTCAAGTAGGAGTGGGGTTTACCATTTCATGCTAATGAATTAGTAATGTATAAACACAAACTGCATATGGTAATGTCTTTGTTCAAAACATTACTTGTACCTCATGTACGTGAAGAATGTACCATATATAATGCAATACATTCAGGCTTCACACTTTACATTCTAATCAAAACATTGTGTTATACAAACAACTCACATCATAACACACTTAAAAACATATTGTCTTGGAGAATGACATTACTCCCCCCCCCCCCCCAATCTATTAGTTTTACCCCCGTTATTATCCCCTGCCAATTACTCATACTTTATCACCATCTCAGCTAAATAAACTGCTGTAAGCCTAGGACAGAAGCTCCTGTAAATTGTATTACTCCCTACTGTTAAGATACGAATATGGATGTGTTAAAATATGATTGGGGATATGTTTAGAGATTTGAACAGAGGTTGGAAATGATAAGGATAATGATATAGCTAGGGATAGACCAGGGGTCGGCAACCTGCGGCTCGCGAGCCGCATGCGGCTCTTTTGATGTCAAGATGCGGCTCTTCAGCTCCATGCACAAATATTAATAATTATTTTAATTTATTTTTAAAACTCATAAAAATATTAGTCTGCAATACTCGGTAATTAAAGATATAGATCTAATAACCATGTAAAGTTTCTAATTTCGAGCAGAGCTTGCTAAACGACTTTAATATGTTTTGTTCGAAACATGTGTATGTTTTTATATGAATAAATATTATATATTTTAAGCTATTTATTTTAAATGTAATGTATATATAAATATATATATATATATATATATATATATATATATATATATATATATATATATATATATATATATATATATATATATATATATATATATATATATATATATATATATATATACCTAATCAACTATCATAAAATTGAAATAAAAGTGTTTGTGGCTCTTTAAAAACTGTGAAATGTGGAAAATTGTAACTTTTGGCTCTTCAGTCCCAAAAGGTTGCCGACCCCTGGGATAGACTGTTAGGTTAAGGGCTATGATGTGAGTGTAGAGATGGATAGGGGTATGGATAATGATCTGAGTATGTAAATGGATAGGGGTAGGACTTCGTTCAAACCTATTTTAACTGGAGCGAGAAAAGGAAGTCATCCAACCTTGACAACTAAATTGGATGATACACGGATGATTGACACATCGTCAAGTCCTAAACCTGTATTACCCATGGCTAAAACTACTACATTGAAGAAATGTGTGAGATTTGAAATAAATAAACAAGCTTTATACAGCGAAATATCCGCTTTTATAATATCAATAATAATCAATGAGCTATCAATAAAACGAAACATACATTGAAATCTCAGAAACCTCAGTCATTCGTACAACCATTTACTTCATAAAACTTGCAAGATTCTTTACTTTGATTGCTAGCAGATTTATGTCACCTTTCTATTAAATAGAATATTCTAACTCACATACCCTCTCCCCTACGTTCGAGAATTTCTAACTCACACACCCTCTTCCCCACTTTCGAGAATATTCTAACCATTTCTTATCTAACCTACAACAGACCCGTAACAACATACATGTAAAACCATGTAAACTCAAACACATAAAAACACATAAAAGCCTGCAGACATAAGTAAACATTATTTGTACACATAACGTGGCCTCCGCCTAGCGACAAACATGATGAAACAGATGACATGATGTCTAAACAAAAGGATGAAAACATGATGAAACAGATGACATGATGTCTAAACAAATGGATGAAAACATGATGAAACAGATGACATGATGTCTAAACAAAAGGATGAAAACATTAAGAAACAATGACATGATTTCAATGTCGTCTAAACAAAGGATGAAAACATTATGAAACAATGACATGATTTCAATGTGGTCTAAACAAAAGGATGAAAACATTAAGAAACAATGACATGATTTCAATGTCGTCTAAACAAAGGATGAAAACATTATGAAACAATGACATGATTTCAATGTGGTCTAAACAAAAGGATGAAAACATTATGAAACAATGACATCATTTTAATGTCATCTAAACAAAAGGATGAAAACATCATGAAACAATGACATGATTTCAATGTCGTCTAAACAAAAGGATGAAAACATTATGAAACAATGACAAGATTTCAATGTCGTCTAAACAAAAAGGATGAAAATATTATGAAATAGATGACAATAATAAAAATCTGGCGTGTGTTAAAGTAAGTTTATTTCAAGTTTAGAGCTTTAAAGCTCAAAGTTAGTCACACTTGTTAAGTGCATAAAGCTGGACACCACAAGCTAACCCACCAAGTTAAACGAGCATGTCAAACCCACACAGTTTAACCCAAATGTTAAACCCACAAGCTAAATCCACAAATTTTCATCAAATGTTGAACCCACAAAGTTTAACTTAAATGTCAAACCCCGAAAGTTGAACCCACATGTAAAATAATCTTCCACTCCCCCACTCCCCACCATACCCGCAATGAAGAGAAATGAAAGAAGAAAAAAAAACTCACAACAAAGAAGGCCGAAGACCAAAGGGACATAATCAAATTATACTTTGTCACTCGTTAGAGTCGATGGCTAGTCCAACCAAGGGCAGATCAACATTTCCCCACTCAACAAGGGAAGCAATCAAGTCAATCTTACAACACGAATCAAGTTCTTGGTCAATTTCTAGAAAGCCTTTGAAACATGTAAAATATTTTTTATCAACATTTTTTAAAAATATTGCATTAAGTTCTGTATACTAACGTTTTAAATAGATTTTGCATTTATCATAAATGTAGTTATTTTTTAATTTATTTCTAAACCTAAAATATTTCAAAAACAGTCTTTTACATAAGTTTTTCCACGGCATGTTAACAGTTACGTTTGTGAGCTACAGACTTTGTTATGTTTTTCAGTTTGATTTCTAATAGCAAGGCAAATAAACACAGATAGGAAAATTATGGAAGAACTACTAGACAGACAACTAGATACGTTAATCAGTCATAATGCATCGCAGGACAAAATTGAAAAAGTAGAATCAGAATTAAACAAAATACAAACACATAGACACAAGGGAGCGCTAATACGTAGTAGAATAGACATGATAGGCAACGAAGACCCCTCCCATTACAACACAATTTTGGAAAAAATACACTGCAACAGTAAACAGATATGTAGCATAACAGATGACGACGGGACTATAACAAATGACCTGGAAAGTATAAAACGTCAGTTTACTTTATACTATCAAAACCTCTTCAATAAGGAAGATACAGACTATGAAATACAAGAACATTATCTTAAGTACACAACAAGGCTAGACAACAATGACTGTACCAAAATCAACGCGCCAATTACTAAAGAGGAAATATCCAAGACTATAGACGGACTAAAACTAAATCAAAATTGTTGTCAGGAAAATTTCCTTATCCCTGGCGCGCCTTTTCTGATGCTTACGCTCTCATAAAGGCCGTCTGTACTATTCTATATACACTTACAATATCCATTTTTATTAAAGATACATTTATAGACCCGCCAGGTACTAAATAATCATGTTTGAAGCACGCCTAGTTCAGGGATCAATGTGGAAAAAGATCTTAGAAGCAATCAAAGATCTTTTAAATGAAGCGATTTTCGATTGCTCGAGTACTGGAATAACACTGCAAGCCATGGACAGCTCCCATGTCAGTTTGGTTGCTCTCAGTATAAAATCAGACGGTTTTGAAACTTACAGATGTGATAGAAATCTATCGATGGGAATCCACTTACCAAGTATGTCCAAAATAATGAAATGTGCTGGCAATGATGACAGTATAACAATCAAAGCAGCAGATGAAGCCGATACAGTTTCACTGGTTTTTGAGTCCCCAAATCAAGAAAAGGTGTCTGACTATGAAATGAAGCTAATTGACCTTGACACAGAACACTTAGGAATCCCTGACACGGAATACAGCTGTGTTGTGAAAATGCCAAGTGGTGAATTTCAACGCATTTGTCGTGATCTCAGCCAGTTGGGCGACTCTGTAGTTATTGCTTGCACCAAAGAAGGCGTCAAATTTTCTGCTAGTGGTGAACTTGGAACTGGAAACATTAAACTTTGCCAAAATGCTAGCACTGACAAGGAGGAAGAGGCTGTGATAGTTGACATGAACGAGGCTGTTTGTTTGACCTTTGCTCTGCGCTACCTAAACTTTTTTACTAAAGCCACTCCTCTGTCTGGACAAGTATCTCTTTCAATGTCTCAGGATGTACCGCTTGTTGCTGAGTACAAAATATCTGAACTTGGATATCTTCGATTCTACCTAGCACCAAAAATTGAAGACCAAGAAGCTGAATAATGTCAAAAAGATAAATTTATGTTTTCATTTCAGTCATCTTTATCATAACTCATTCAAACATTCTGCTGTAGTTTTCACAAATTGTACTTCAATCTGTAAATAAAATCATACTAGAACTTAAAAAAAAAAAATTTCTAAAAAGAAACTCTTGAATTAACATTATTACACATTTGCATTTTCAGGTTGGTTTATTTTTAATTTTTTTTTTTTAAATATTTTTTCGAGTTGTATTAGATCTATGTATAAGTAAACCATCTCAAATGAATGAAAGCAGGCTACGAGTAAGAAAGAAATATTACTATTATTACTATTGTAAATCTGTATCAGTCCTCAAAAGACGGTGATGAAAACTGTAATACTAAAGCGAACACACACAACTGACGCTGTAAATGACATGTCTGAGGGAAAAAAAAGTTTGATTTCTAATTTAACTTAAGGTATGAACAAACTTACTTCAACAAAAAAAAAAAAAAAAAGAATTTCAAATTTTCATTACTGCAACCATTTTTGAGCAAACCAGGTGAAAAATAAGCCCCTTTGTAATGTCTAGTCTTACAGGCTGCAACCTTTATCACTATACTTTTTTTCACCTTTTAGCTCATATCATGATTTTGATTTTTATTACAAGCTTTTATTTAACTCACTTCCTCGTCGGTCTGTCTGTCTAGACGGAAACGCAGGAGTGAAAATTCGGACAGTTCTACTTGACCGATACGATTCACAGTTGGCACGTGGGTCAAGACATGAAGACAATGCAATCTGAAACTAAATTTGACTTAATTGGATGCCTAATTGATTTTTTATGAATTAATTAAAATTTGGACCGAATTAGTAGGCATGTCTAGCCAACCACACCACACGCGTCATCACCTTCAATAGCAGCGTCATCACGTAATGGCTGCGTTCAAAAACCATTGCGCGCCTACTGAACGTGATGTTCGGTAGGCGCGCAATGGTTTTTAGTCATGTAACTCTATTGTAAATAAAACATGTAAAGTACTGGAAAAAAAATTCATAAAAAACGTTTTAATAACAAGCTTTTATGTAATGATGCACTAAAAAGTAGAAAATAAATTATAGACTACTATTTAAATAACTATAAAGAAAAGCGTGGGTGTCTTCCTTAACATTAGTAAAGGTATCCAATAGATACTAAAGTGACCCACGCTTTTCTTTATAGTTATTTAAATAGTAGTCTATAATTTATTTTCTACTTTTTAGTGCATTATTACATAAAAGCTTGTTATTAAAACGTTTTTTATGAATTTTTTTATTCCTTTTTTTAAATTCCATATTAATACCTTTGTATTTGCCCAACACATTTGGTATGCCTTGTTAAACTGGTTTCTTTTTCTTGTTTGTACATATTTAAACAATATTGATGTGATTATTTTAAAATGGAAAATAAAAACATATTTTTTTAAAATTTAAAACAATGAAATTAGACCTTTTATATTATGTACAAGAACACCATTTTGTAGTAGATGTCAGAAAGAAGTTTTACTATTGTAAATCTGCATCAGCCTTCACAAGCCGATGATGAAAACTGTAATACCAAAGCAGATGTGGTAAATTACACGTCTGAGGCAAAAAAAACGAATATGGATTTTGAAATTGTAGATGATAAAACTTGAAAGTAAAGAAGAGCTGCAATGGTTAACCTTGACTAAAAGAGAATGATGTGACTTTCTCTTGTGCGTTTTGATTAATACCTTCTAGTTGTCTCCTTTTTGTTACTAAATATATTAAACTTCAATGAACTTAAACTGACTAGTGTGACTTCAATGCACTATCTTAATATATAAAAGACCATGTGCGCACTTCTCTCTGCCTCTCTCTCTCTCTCTCTCTCTCTCTCTCTCTCTCTCCCTCTCTCTGTCCGCAAAATATTTTCGCCGGATATCACATCAGAATCTGCGGCGATATATGGAGAACTTGATACTGACTTTGGTTGAAAATAATATGGTAGATGTTTTAAATGTATAACCAACATTTTATTTAAAGAAGAAAAATAAAAAATGAAGGCATATTTGAATGTAGAAAAACAGTTTTAATTATGCAACAGGAAAAGCGTTTATAGTTGTGAAAAAGAACCCATGAAACAATGACGTCACTATGTTAAAATGTGTCGGATTTTTAGCTAATTAGTTATTTCTTTGGTTTGTCACTAATATCGTTCAGCGTGTAGTAAAGCACATTGCGCTTTGAGCAATAACTATTTCACAAATTATTTTTCTCAAACAAGTACAACATTTCAAAATTAAAATATATAGGCCTATAATTCACGTGAAACGGGTACCGATGGCTAGTTAGAATATAAAGCACATTTTCTTTCCTTGGATTGCAGTAAAGACGCTGTTTGTGTTAGAATAGTTCAAACAGCCAAGACATTTTAGTTTTATACCCAAAGAAAGTTGGCTTTTATTTTCTTATTTTTCGTCAACCAGAAGCTTGTTATGATCAATTATTTAATTCGTTTCATTTTTTTTAAATAACCAGGAATTTAGATTTTAAAAATTAAGTCGATTTCAAAATTTTAAAAACAATTAAATTACAATCTATCCGTTTCGACCCTACGTTATTAAATGGACACCACTAAAATACTTTCTTAAATCAAATTATTAGCTGATGACCTTAACACATAACACCCATGACCTGATGACCTTAACACATAACACCCATGACCTGATGACCTTAACACATAACACCCATGACCTGTTGACCTTAACACATAACACCCATGACCTGATGACCTTAACACATAACACCCATGACCTGATGACCTTAGCACATAACACCCATGACCTGATGACCTTAACACTTAACACCCATGACCTGATGACCTTAACACACAACACCCATGACCTGATGACCTTAACACATAACACCCATGACCTGTTGACCTTAACACATAACACCCATGACCTGATGACCTTAACACATAACACCAATGACCTGATGACCTTAACACATAACACCCATGACCTAATGACCTTAACAATCAACACCCATGACATGATGACACTAACACATAACACCCATGACCTGATGACCTTAACAATCAACACCCATGACATGATGACCTTAACACATAACACCCATGACATGATGACCTTAACACATAACACCCATGACCTGATGACCTTAACACATAACACCCATGACCTGATGACCTTAACAATCAACACCCATGACCTGATGACCTTAACACATAACACCCATGACCTGATGACCTTAACACATAACACCCATGACATGATGACCTTAACACATAACACCCATGACCTGATGACCTTAACACATAACACCCATGACCTGATGACCTTAACACATAACAACCATGACCTGATGACCTTAACACATAACACCCATGACCTGATGACCTTAACACATAACACCCATGACCTGATGACCTTAACACATAACACCCATGACCTAATGACCTAAACAATCAACACCCATGACATGAGGACCTTAACAATCAACACCCATGACATGATGACCTTAACACATAACACCCATGACCTGATGACCTTAACACATAACACCCATGACCTGATGACCTTAACAATCAACACCCATGACATGATGACCTTAACACATAACACCCATGACATGATGACCTTAACACATAACACCCATGACCTGAAGACCTTAACAATCAACACCCATGACATGATGACCTTAACACATAACACCCATGACCTGATGACCTTAACACATAACACCCATGACCTGATGACCTAAACAATCAACACCCATGACATGATGACCTTAACACTTAACACCCATGACCTGATGACCTTAACACATAACACCCATGACCTGATGACCTTAACACATAACACCCATGACCTGATGACCTTAACAATCAACACCCATGACATGATGACCTTAACACTTAACACCCATGACCTGATGACCTTAACACATAACACCCATGACCTTAACATTTAACACCCATGACCTGATGACCCTAACACTCAACACCCATGACCTGATGACCTTAACACATAACACCCATGACATGATGACCTTAACACATAACACCAATGACCTGCCTCGTTTTGACGTCAGTGGTCAGTAAACAACCTGAGTAACTGCTCACCCCGACCATCTTCCATTTCAAGTGATCGTAATTACTTAATCACGTGTTCCTCCATTTGGATATTAAATAGTAATCTTTAAATTAATTGGTGTCTAATTTAAAATATAGATAGCTTGAAAATTAATTATGCTTACGTTGTCTCCAAAAAAAATGGAAAATGTGTACGAATTCGGTCATAAAAAGTGTGAAATCGAGTAATAAATTTTGTCACAAACACACAGATATAGAGACTTCAGAAGAAAACAATGTGTAAAAATGATGCGGCTGTGTCGATTTAATGTTTCTATTTGCAAAACAAAATCAACCAAAAAAATGTGCCAAAATTGTGACATGGTCATACATTATCACAACAACATTTTCTACATACTCGACATAACTACACCAACGTTGCAAGGGTGGTTGGTGCTTCAAATGTAAAGGCAAAAACTGCCAATTACTTTGTCCTTGATGGTTAATTAATAAAGAAAACCTCCAACTGGTGTCAAGGATTTTTCCCCTAGCTCAAGGTGTGACGTACCGACTGACATGTAGTCACACCAAGCCGGAAATGACGCAGCGCAAGTTCCGTCAAAAAAGTTCCGACCCCCTGCGTCATTAAAATCCGTCCCGAAAGACCGTCGGGTTGGGAGGGTAACCGAAGCCTCGTTCTGACATCGCTAATCAACACTTCTGATTACCCGACTAGAGATCAGCGCTTCTAATTGGGGACTAGTTCCGGTTGGGCGGAAGGACACCCCGGCGTAATGTTACTGTCTGCCGGCGCTCGCTGTCACACGTTGACAGGATGGACTATTTTTTTCTTAAAAAATCTGGCACTTTTTTTCTCAAGATTCACGAAAATATGCAAGAAAATATTATTTCACAATTTTAAAATAAAAAGTTTGTCCATGACCTTTGTATTGAAGGCTAGGATCTGGTTAGAACTCATTAAACGTACCGAACAGAGACACGAATACTTTTCAAATTAAAATGATAAGAGCTAATTAAATAAGTAATGGTGTAATTAATACCGGCCTTGTTGCAAGAAATTTTCGACAATAAATGAAAAAATCTGTGGCTGCATATTGTATAACATCCATTACATGAGTTCAATTAAATTTAAAATGGCTGAAGCAGAGCCACGTGATGCAGGATCTGTCACGTGATCCCCGTCATGTGACCCCAACACCTCACGTGACGTTAACGAGCTGGCTTGTCAGCGAGACAGCCACGGGGCAGTCAGGATTCGATTCGGTGTTCTGCTGGTCAGTGGGTGGAATCGATTCGGCAATGTATGGGTCAGTGGGTGGGATCGATTCTGCAATATATTGGTTAGTGGATGGAATCGATTCCGCAATATATTGGTCAGTGGGTGGAATCGGTTCGCAATATATTGGTAAGTGGGTGGAATCGGTTCGCAATATATTGGTCAGTGGGTGGAATTCTTTCGGTAATATATTGGCCAGTGGGTGGAATCGATTCGGCGTTCTGCTGGTCAGTTGTTGGAATCAATACTGAGTTCTGCTGGTCAGTGGGTAGAATCGATTCGTCATTTCACAAGTCAGTGTGTGGAATCGACATGAGGTCTATGACCAGGAGATGAAACTGTTGGAGTGACCTGCCCGGGCGACTGGTCACGTGACAGCCCGGACCATTTCGATAATGGGATTAGATGGCCAGGCCCTCGCGGAGAGGGCGAGGTCGATCTGAGAGAATTTAATTTCAATTAAGCCTAATTAATTGTGATTATAATTACGACAGAAGAAACGTCTAGAATGTGCCCTATTCCCTGGGCTCTGTATTTGGCCACATTTATTTGTTGATGGCCAATCTTCTCTCCATCACGATCATCTGTTGTTTCAAGTCTGGCCACCACCGCATGCATTGTGGCCACTGTTTGTCCGCCTAACGTGGCCACTGTTTGTCCGTCTGATGTGTCCGGTGTTTGTCCGGGTCATCATAACCAGTCAAACAGCACAAAGACCGAAAACAAATCACTGCATCAACGGTAACCAAACGATCTGACCTATCTCACAGTTCTAAATTATCACTATTGTTTTTAAACAGCTTCACAATTGTGTACCCTATCTTGTAGCTTTAAAGTCCTCATCATCACACCAACGGTTACTTAACGATCTATAAACCTATCTCCCAGCTAAGATCCCACTTCTAAAATTTCTTGAAAGTTTTTTTAAACATCTTCACCATTTCGCACATGATCTATTAGCTGAAGTTAAGTTACATCCGATACTATAAGTTATTAACAATACCGTACGTGATTAACGATACCGTATTTTATTAACCGAATATTATTAACGGTACCGTATGTTATTAACGATATCGTATGTTATTAACGATACCGTATTTTATTAACGATACCGAATATTATTAACGGTACCGTATGTTATTAACGATACCGTATGTTATTAACGATACCTATATTATTAACGGTACCGTATGTTATCAACGATACCGTATGTTATTAACGATACCGTATGTTATTAACGATACCGTATGTTATTAAAGACATGACTACAACCCTCCAATGTATGGCTAAAGCGCGTGTAAAATTCGGGCCACAATTTCTGTCACTAGACCTCGTCCCTATGCCAAACTGGATAAATATTGACCCGACCCGACAATTGGATTAGCTGCTAATGGCGGACAAGCGGAAACGTGAGGTGGGCGTGCCGATAGAAACAATTAACTCCGATTAGGAAGATTGCCTCGACCCCCACAAACAGACGGAGAACGTGACGTAATAATGGGAGATGGTCGACGTCCCAGGTCTTGTAAGGTCTCGTTATTGGCTGGATGTGAGACTGTCTTGTAAGGTCTCGTTATTGGCTGGTTGTGAGACTGTAAGGTCTCGTTATTGGCTGGATGTGAGACTGTAAGGTCTCGTTATTGGCTAGATGTGAGACTGTAAGGTCTCGTTTTTGGCTGGATGTGAGACTGTAAGGTCTCGTTATTGGCCGAATGTGAGACTGTCTTGTAAGGTCTCGTTATTGGCTGGATGTGAGACTGTAAGGTCTCGTTATTGGCTGGATGTGAGACTGTCTTGTAAGGTCTCGTTATTGGCTAAATGTGAGACTGTCTTGTAAGGTCTCGTTATTGGCTGGATGTGAGACTGTAAGGTCTCGTTATTGGCTGGATGTGAGACTGTCTTGTAAGGTCTCGTTATTGGCTGGATGTGAGACTGTAAGGTCTCGTTATTGGCTGGATGTGAGACTGTAAGGTCTCGTTATTGGCTGGATGTGAGACTGTCTTGTAAGGTCTCGTTATTGGCTGGATGTGAGACTGTCTTGTAAGGTCTCGTTATTGGCTGGATGTGAGACTGTCTTGTAAGGTCTCGTTATTGGCTGGATGTGAGACTGTAAGGTCTCGTTATTGGCTGGATGTGAGACTGTCTTGTAAGATCTCGTTATTGGCTAAATGAGACTGTCTTGTAAGGTCTCGTTATTGGCTGGATGTGAGACTGTAAGGTCTCGTTATTGGCTGGATGTGAGACTGTCTTGTAAGATCTCGTTATTGGCTAAATGAGACTGTCTTTTAAGGTCTCGTTATTGGCTGGATGTGAGACTGTCTTGTAAGATCTCGTTATTGGCTAAATGAGACTGTCTTGTAAGGTCTCGTTATTGGCTGGATGTGAGACTGTCTTGTAAGATCTCGTTATTGGCTAAATGAGACTGTCTTGTAAGGTCTCGTTATTGGCTGGATGTGAGACTGTCTTGTAAGATCTCGTTATTGGCTAAATGAGACTGTCTTGTAAGGTCTCGTTATTGGCTGGATGTGAGACTGTCTTGTAAGATCTCGTTATTGGCTAAATGAGACTGTCTTGTAAGGTCTCGTTATTGGCTGGATGTGAGACTGTCTTGTAAGATCTCGTTATTGGCTAAATGAGACTGTCTTGTAAGGTCTCGTTATTGGCTGGATGTGAGACTGTCTTGTAAGATCTCGTTATTGGCTAAATGAGACTGTCTTGTAAGGCCTTTTATTTCTTTGATGCTAGCGCACCAAACCAGCACCATCTATCAATCATTGGCCTGCTATCCTTACACATCCACTCTCTTTTTAAATTTTGAATTTTATTTTTGTGATGGAGTGCTAAACTATTGACTGATTTATAGCTCATGAATACTCCAATGAAACATTGGCTTTATCGTTCCTCAACAAGTTCACTCATTCATTGAATTACTTTCGAGTTCACGAACAACAACTGAACTAAATCCAACGCGCAGAATTATTGGAGTTTATGGACAACTCGTCACGTGACACGCATGTTAAGTTGGTCACGTGATTCAGGCAGTAGTAAAACGTAAATACTTGGGACAAAGTGGGGCTGGGTTGGGCCTGGGTAAACGTAAACCCGAACCCAACCACCTTTCTTCACAAGCAGGCCCATAACTCTAGTTTCATCCCCTAGCGTGTGGACGTCATAAATGGATGACCCTTACAACTTAAGTAAAAATGTATTGCTGATTTGATCCAATGTGCAGATTCGATATAAAATTAGCAGAATCGAGCCGTGAATCAAGTGGAATCGCCATCATGAAGTATCGATTCCGTGTGAGCGGATCGTGTTTTTGTGTCTTTAATAAGATAATTGAAGAAAATGAAAACAGCTCACCTCCCATGGGTGGGTGATGTTTCTCGCTGATCAATCTCTCCCGGCAGACCACGTGACATGCATGGGATCAGCGATTGGTGGACCTGTGGGGGCAGGGGGCAAGCTGGTCGCCAGCCGGGGGTTGTGGCCCCTGTGCAGACGTTTACTCCGTTAGTTAACGCCCTTGTTTTGTTGCTTGTGCATAATTTACACCGTCCAGTGCCAAGCGTTTTTGTAAAGATGGTGTCTGGTGCAAGATTTTTTTGTCAAGATGGCGTCTGGTGCAAGATGTTTTTGTAAAGATGGTGTCTGGTGCAATATGTTTTGGTCAAGATGGTGTCTGGTGCATGATTTTTTTGTCAAGATGGCGTCTGGTGCAAGAGGTTTTGTTAAAATGGTGTCTGGCGAAAATGTTTTACATTGATTACGAAAAAGTATATAACAAAAACGTTATCATTATGCCCTATCATTGGTCATTTTAAAAAGACTACTATAATTTTACTTAGAAAAACGTATTTAAATAACATTTATGTTGTAATTTTTAGTAGTATTTGATATTTAGCGTTTGAGTTTAACAGAGGAAATGTGTGTTGTAATTTACGTTTTGCGAATGCGTCGGAAATATGAAATATGAGTACAGTGCCAGTAGAATATGTTGAGTACAGTGCCAGTAGAATATGTTGAGTACAGTGTCAGTAGAGTGAGTACAGTGACAGTAGAGTGAGTACAGTGCAAGTAGAATATGTTGAGTACAGTGCCAGTAGAGTGAGTACAGTGCCAGTAGAGTGAGTACAGTGACAGTAGAGTGAGTACAGTGCAAGTAGAATATGTTGAGTACAGTGCCAGTAGAGTGAGTACAGTGCCAGTAGAGTGAGTACAGTGCCAGTAGAATATGTTGAGTACAGTGCCAGTAGAGTGAGTACAGTGCCAGTAGAGTGAGTACAGTGCCAGTAGATTGAGTACAATGCCAGTAGAGTGAGTACAGTGCCAGTAGAGTGAGTACAGTGCCAGTAGAGTGAGTACAGTGCCAGTAGAATATGTTGAGTACAGTGCCAGTAGAGTGAGTACAGTGCCAGTAGAATATGTTGAGTACAGTGCCAGTAGAGTGAGTACAGTGCCAGTAGAGTGAGTACAGTGTCAGTAGAGTGAGTACAGTGCCAGTAGAGTAAGTACAGTGCCAATAGAGTGAGTACAGTGCCAGTAGAGTGAGTACAGTGCCAGTAGAATATGGTGAGTACAGTGCCAGTAGAGTGAGTACAGTGCCAGTAGAATATGTTGAGTACAGTGCCAGTAGAGTGAGTACAGTGCCAGTAGAGTGAGTACAGTGCCAGTAGATTGAGTACAATGCCAGTAGAGTGAGTACAGTGCCAGTAGAGTGAGTACAGTGCCAGTAGAGTGAGTACAGTGCCAGTAGATTGAGTACAATGCCAGT
This sequence comes from Physella acuta, assembly GCF_028476545.2. Classification (NCBI taxonomy): domain Eukaryota; kingdom Metazoa; phylum Mollusca; class Gastropoda; family Physidae; genus Physella; species Physella acuta. The sequence goes on from NW_026732013.1 coordinate 101,869, forward strand.
AGAGTGAGTACAGTGCCAGTAGAGTGAGTACAGTGCCAGTAGAGTGAGTACAGTGCCAGTAGAGTGAGTACAGTGCCAGTAGAGTGAGTACAGTGCCAGTAGATTGAGTACAATGCCAGTAGAGTGAGTACAGTGCCAGTAGATTGAGTACAGTGCCAGTAGAATATGTTGAGTACAATGCCAGTAGCGTGAGTACAGTGCCAGTAGATTGAGTACAATGCCAGTAGAGTGAGTACAGTGCCAGTAGAGTGAGTACAGTGCCAGTAGAGTGAGTACAGTGCCAGTAGAATATGTTGAGTACAGTGCCAGTAGAGTGAGTACAGTGCCAGTAGAATATGTTGAGTACAGTGCCAGTAGAGTGAGTACAGTGCCAGTAGAGTGAGTACAGTGTCAGTAGAGTGAGTACAGTGCCAGTAGAGTAAGTACAGTGCCAATAGAGTGGGTACAGTGCCAGTAGAGTGAGTACAGTGCCAGTAGAATATGGTGAGTACAGTGCCAGTAGAGTGAGTACAGTGCCAGTAGAATATGTTGAGTACAGTGCCAGTAGAGTGAGTACAGTGCCAGTAGAGTGAGTACAGTGCCAGTAGATTGAGTACAATGCCAGTAGAGTGAGTACAGTGCCAGTAGAGTGAGTACAGTGCCAGTAGAGTGAGTACAGTGCCAGTAGATTGAGTACAATGCCAGTAGAGTGAGTACAGTGCCAGTAGAGTGAGTACAGTGCCAGTAGAGTGAGTACAGTGCCAGTAGAGTGAGTACAGTGCCAGTAGAGTGAGTACAGTGCCAGTAGAATATGTTGAGTACAATGCCAGTAGCGTGAGTACAGTGCCAGTAGATTGAGTACAATGCCAGTAGAGTGAGTACAGTGCCAGTAGAGTGAGTACAGTGCCAGTAGATTGAGTACAATGCCAGTAGAGTGAGTACAGTGCCAGTAGAGTGAGTACAGTGCCAGTAGAATATGTTGAGTACAATGCCAGTAGAGTGAGTACAGTGCCAGTATAGTGAGTACAGTGCCAGTAGAGTGAGTACAGTGCCAGTAGAGTGAGTACAGTGCCAGTAGAATATGGTGAGTACAGTGCCAGTAGAGTGAGTACAGTGCCAGTAGAATATGTTGAGTACAGTGCCAGTAGAGTGAGTACAGTGCCAGTAGAGTGAGTACAGTGCCAGTAGATTGAGTACATTGCCAGTAGAGTGAGTACAGTGCCAGTAGAGTGAGTACAGTGCCAGTAGAGTGAGTACAGTGCCAGTAGAGTGAGTACAGTGCCAGTAGAGTGAGTACAGTGCCAGTAGAGTGAGTCCAGTGCAAGTAGAATATGTTGAGTACAGTGCCAGTAGAGTGAGTACAGTGCCAGTAGAGTGAGTACAGTGCCAGTAGAATATGTTGAGTACAGTGCCAGTAGAGTGAGTACAGTGCCAGTAGAGTGAGTACAGTGCCAGTAGATTGAGTACAATGCCAGTAGAGTGAGTACAGTGCCAGTAGAGTGAGTACAGTGCCAGTAGAGTGAGTACAGTGCCAGTAGAATATGTTGAGTACAGTGCCAGTAGAGTGAGTACAGTGCCAGTAGAATATGTTTAGTACAGTGCCAGTAGAGTGAGTACAGTGCCAGTAGAGTGAGTACAGTGTCAGTAGAGTGAGTACAGTGCCAGTAGAGTAAGTACAGTGCCAATAGAGTGAGTACAGTGCCAGTAGAGTGAGTACAGTGCCAGTAGAATATGGTGAGTACAGTGCCAGTAGAGTGAGTACAGTGCCAGTAGAATATGTTGAGTACAGTGCCAGTAGAGTGAGTACAGTGCCAGTAGAGTGAGTACAGTGCCAGTAGATTGAGTACAATGCCAGTAGAGTGAGTACAGTGCCAGTAGAGTGAGTACAGTGCCAGTAGAGTGAGTACAGTGCCAGTAGAATATGTTGAGTACAGTGCCAGTAGATTTAGTACAGTGCCAGTAGAGTGAGTACAGTGCCAGTAGAATATGTTGAGTACAGTGCCAGTAGAATATGTTGAGTACAGTGCCAGTAGAGTGAGTACAGTGCCAGTAGAGTGAGTACAGTGCCAGTAGAATATGTTGAGTACAGTGCCAGTAGAGTGAGTACAGTGCCAGTAGAGTGAGTACAGTGCCAGTAGATTGAGTACAATGCCAGTAGAATATGTTGAGTACAGTGCCAGTAGATTGAGTACAGTGCCAGTAGAGTGAGTACAGTGCCAGTAGAATATGTTGAGTACAGTGCCAGTAGAGTGAGTACAGTGCCAGTAGAATATGTTGAGTACAGTGCCAGTAGAGTGAGTACAGTGCCAGTAGAATATGTTGAGTACACCAACCCAGCTGACGTGAACCAGGACACCACCGGCCGGAGACAATCGCCAACCAATTAGCCATTAACACCCGACTAGCGCGGCACCGTGGGCGACTTCCAAAACAATCTATTAATTGTAAACGGGAATTAATGCAGATCGGGCCCGCTGAGAGTTATTAATAGTTCTAATGGAGAGGAGGGGAGGGGGCGCCTCCACTGATTCCCTTAGCTGTTATAAGGACTTAACAACCAGACGAAAATCTCGTCCGATTTTCGCCCCCCGGGATTCCGTCATCCCGGGGTCGGGACATTGGCAATGATGGACGGAATCAGCTTTCAGACTTTACGATGCGAATTTGATCGCGGTGATGGCCGGGCAGCCGACGCCGCGCCATTAATTGATCAAGATGGAGACCATTATCCCTCTCGGAACAAACGGTCTCCGTGACGCGAACCAAATGTTCGACTCCGCTGCGTCAGTCGGGAATTCCCGTCCAGCAGTTGTCTCCCCGCTTGCAGCCTGTGTGACGCGTCATTCAATACCTCACCTGTATCTCACCCCCCCCCCCACCTCACCTGCGGTACCTGACTTTCACCTAACGCTAACCGATCACACCTTTCAACCGGCAGGAATAACAGATGAAGTCGGCACCGAATTTACTGGACAATCAAAAGTAATTGATCTTTAGGATTCGATACCAATTGGCCCTCGCCCGAACGCTGGTTGGTTTGAATGTTGGATGAGATTTTTTTAGCTGCCAGTTGTTAGTTCTAAAGTGATCGATTACATTGATTGCTTTAGTCTTAACTACCGAAACTGAGCAGTTGAATAATTGAAAAACAAAAATCACGTGCGGTCATTTCAAGGTGATGAAAACGTGATTTTTTGTGTTACCCAAATTCAAATTGTTGGTACCATTACTGGGATTGTCAATTTACTTTTTTATTGGGACAAGGGACACTATCCAAGCTCAAATGTTTTTGTTCCGCGAAGGATTGAAGGCAAGATCACGTGACAGATAAAGTCTGGGTTAACTGGCGGGTGAGTTGTGATCGTCTGAGTGTGTCCCTAGGTAGGACACAGACACACATGATAGGACACAGATGGTAGGACACAGATGGTAGGACACAGATGGTAGGACACAGATGGTAAGGTGTGGGGACACGGATGGTAGGACACAAATGTTAGAATTTTAGAACCTTTGGTATTGAGTGGCGTGGTCTGCAACATAAGTTGTATCCGTGTTCAAATAAAATACCACAGTGGTAGCCCGTGGGTAGAGTAAACTACAGGACCTGGGTGGGGTTCCCTGACTTCCACGAGTGTTCAATATCCAAGGTTGTGATGGGAAAAAGATTTCCCTTCTACCCCAACAAAACCCTCGCAGAACTGTCATTTCAATTATTTTTGGTTAAAATGTGATCATTATCAGGGCTGGTTTTTTTTCAAAGCGGACAAAGAAAGAAAATCTAAACGGTCAATATGAAAGTATCTTATATCAAGGAAATAACGTTTGTAGACATAATGCACTAGCAGAAAGCAGTTTTAGTTTAAATGTATTTGGCAGAACTAGCTCATGATTGAGTGATGCGTGACTTGCATGGGGTGTCACTCCAATCTTCAGCCCAATCGAAAGCACTGTTTGCATTATTTCACCGCAAACAAAACATATTTTAGCATGTATGTCGCGCTGTCACACGCTTCATTGTTTACTTTACGTCACAACAATTTGAAATGGAAACAAAAAAGGTGACATTCGATTGGTTCGAAAGCGGTGCGTCATGTGTAATACAGCCAATAGAAGGCCGTAAAACAACTTGAACATTCATACGAAGTAAAAACAAAAACTCTGACCGGCTACGGGTGAGTTAAAAACGAAACGAACAATGACACTCTCATTGGTGCTACACCCACAAAACTAGTCCCTGCTGATCTTCCCGGAAGTGCTGCATCGGCCGGCGTGCGCATGTCAGATGCAACAAGACAATATCATTTGGCAGTCCGAGGTTTCATTAGCCGACTTCCGCTTGCCGGCACGCCTCGGAGCACTGGAGCGGCGCGGCCCGTGGTGGGGCTCGCGGGTTGGGAGTGTGGGAGTCCTGCTCACCATCCTTCTAAGTGCTCACCATTGGTGTTAAGGAGGTGCTTTGATGGTGAGTGCGACCTGGGCGCTAGGAAAGTTTTGAAAGTGCTGATATCAGATTCCATCTTTAGTCTGATAATTTTGGTCCTCGTTTAGTAGGACCGAGCTGAGGTTAAGGCCCTTAAACTGGAGTCTTTGTTTAGAATTTAGAATAGATCACATTCACACGGCCTAACTGTTCCTAGTTATTTGTGCAGATCTAATGTTCAACATTTTGGTCAAATTTATAGGTCAAAAAGAAAGGTCTTCTTGGTCATTTCAACTCGTCTTTTTCGATTCTTTAAGACTTATTTATTCAACCATCTATTACTTAAAACTGTATTTTTCTAATACCCTACATATCTTATTGAACTTTGTCGAAAGTCCCTTGTCTTATCGAATCTAATTACCCTTGTCCTGTTTTATAATTGCCCTATATCGTCTGCTCTGTCTAAATCCCCAAATCCTGTACAATGTCCTATGTCCTACATATCTCTATTCCCGTGGCCCAATTCCCACCCCCACCAGCGACCTGGTCTTGACGAGCCCCTACCCCACGGGCGGGTCGCTTCCTGCAGCCATTCACCGCTATACAAACAATCTTTGTCTCCTTTATCCTGGAGAAATTAACTAGAACAAGCCACCAATTTGACGCTCCGCCGACCACGGTGACGCTGTTCCGTTAAGCCCTGCCCTATAGCGACAAGAGAGAGTAGAGTGGCTCCCCTTGATTCTAAAAAAAAATTATCGAGGTAAAAATGCGTTGATTGTGTAATGTTAGTTTTATTTGAGTGGGCAAAAATTAATTTACATGCGACCTTTGATGGTTAACAAAGACCTAGTTAGATGTAAAGTGAAGGCGATATAATGTAGGGATTAATATTTGGGGTGTGACAGGTTACACTATGCACAAGCTTTAATGCACGCTACACGAGTCATATTGCACTCTACAAGGGCCATATTGCACTCTACACGAATCATATTGCACTCTACGCTAGCCATATCTGAACACATCTCTAAAATACATTACATCGGATATAAAACAGGTATTGAAAAGTCACAATGAAAATCTTTTAAATATCATTGCGTTACAATATATAGACCTACTTATATCTACAGTTAGGAATTCGTTCTAGCAGAAATAAATTTAAAAAAAAAACAGAGTTCCAACATTGCGACCCAAGCTAAAAACAAAAAGCATTTAAAACCTCTATGTCCAGCCAAAGTTGATGTCCAGTCAATGTTGATGGCCAGTTGATGTCCAGTCAACTTTGATGTCCAGTCAACGTTACTGTAAAGTCAACATTGATGTCACGTCAACTTTCATGCTCAGACCTTTCCATCTTTTTTTCTTAAATAAACCGGGAGTGATCTCCCCTAAACTTTCTCGAATATTCTTATATAAAATAACAGGGGATGGGAACTCGGGCTATAGACATGATTTTTAATCCATTTTAAATACTTAAAGTTTTAAAAATAGAATAAAATCTCGTAGACAAAAGATTGCACACCAAGTGAACGCCAAATAAAAAAGTGCATAATAGTGCGCAATATTATTAGTACTTTAAAAATGTACATTAGTTTTTTGAGAAATCGGAAGTAGAGTAAATTAGTACTTCCGGGCAACGGAAATTACTCAAAATTTGACAGAAGGTAGAGAATTAGATCTTATACTTACATGTGAAATTTCATTTATCTATCTGAAATAGTACTCAAGTTATAGGCTTTTGAAAAATTCAAAGTAGAAAAAGTACCACTTCCGGTTATCAGAAATCGTTCAAAAGTTGATACGGATCTACGATTTTGATAAAATACTTATATATGAAATTTCATCAACCTAGCTGTAACGGTACTCAAGTAATCGTGTTTACACACAGACAGACAGACAGACACACAGACATACGGACAGAATTGCAAAGCCCAGTTTTTCAGACTGGATTACGCATAAAACCTCTTAATTTTGATAAATCTGGATTGATAATTTTTGCCCGATTAAAATAAGTCCTCTATACTTCGGATGTGATGAAGGACTGAGGTGTAATACGGTAAAAATTGTTAAAATTTCAAGTGATTTTTGTGCACGATTACAATACTTTCTCTATACTTCGTATATACGAGAAAGTAAAAATGCAATATATAAATCTTCGTGTATTACAATAGTACATCTTCGTCGGAAATATTTCTGTAAACAGCGTTATTAAACATGAAACTATTTTTGCCGGGATCCTAACAAATGTGAAAATCAAAAACAAATTATAATACAGGCCTTTAAGAGAGACAACAAAAATCAGTGACTAACAAAATGGCGACCGAACATGGCGGCTGCACACCTGAGCCGGCCCTGCAATTATGGGATGTCACTAATCAAGTACACCTAGAGCAATCGAATTCATCAACGGGGAAAAAATCGTGGGCCAAATCGACACAGTTTAGACGGTCGCTCTTACCCAATACAATTAATTATCAAACATCAATTTTTAAAGACAGTAATCGATCAGGTTAGCGAATCGATACCCGTCAACTAACGTTTGTTCTCGTCCTTATACAGGCCAATTCTCGCAATCACTCGATACCCCATCTCTCATATAATCGACTCTAAATTCACCTTTTGTTCCGTTAACTTAGCGAATGAATCAAACCCATACTTTTATTTTTAGTTATTTAAATAGCAGTTCATTACTATTTTAAAGTAAATAATTTACACCACCGTCTATTTAATCTCTAACACCACTGACCACATAATCTCTAACACCCCTGTCCACATAATCTCTAAGACCCCTGTCCACATAATCTCTAACACCACTGTCCACATAATCTCTAACACCACTGACCACATAATCTCTAACACCACTGTCCACATAATCTCTAACACCACTGTCCACATAATCTCTAAGACCCCTGTCCACATAATCTCTAACACCACTGTCCACATAATCTCTAACACCACTGTCCACATAATCTCTAACACCACTGACCACATAATCTCTAACACCACTGACCACATAATCTCTAACACCACTGACCACATAATTTCTAACACCCCTGTCCACATAATCCACTGTCCACATAATCTCTAACACCACTGTCCACATAATCTCTAACACCACTGTCCACATAATCTCTAACACCACTGACCACATAATCTCTAACACCACTGTCCACATAATCTCTAACACCACTGACCACATAATCTCTAACACCACTGTCCACATAATCTCTAACACCACTGTCCACATAATCTCTAACACCACTGTCCACATAATCTCTAACACCACTGTCCACATAATCTCTAACACCACTGTCCACATAATATCTAACACCCCTATCCACATAATATCTAACACCCCACCCACGGTGCTGTAAAACACATCGAGATTCCCCCATCTCAACTTTCCACCAATTCGCTAGACCGCCATTTAACGGCCCAGCAAACTGTAACCTAGTACTTATTCACCCCCCTCCCCCACCCCCACCTCCTCTTACCGCCTGCCCATTCAGATTACCCGCCTTTGTCACATAGGGAAATGGGGGATAACTCTGGAACAATTCCTACCGGAAATTTGGTAATTACTTGAATTACTCGAGCATCCTGTAACCTGTCAGCCCATTGGACGATGAGATGTTTTGGAAAAAGTAAAAACAATCCCGTAATGAAACAAGGAAAATCTAATGAAAAATGCAACAATCGTGTGCGGGGTGGGAGGGAGGGGGAGGGGCTGGGGTGAGCCACCGCTGTTGATATTTACCCAGAAGCACATGTAGCTACATATCGCCATTCTACGGAACGCGGTGGGGGCATGTTTTTTTTTTTTTTTTTTGCAGTAAAATAATCAGCTTACAGACAGCGATATTAACAAATCAGCTTATAGACAGCGATATGAAACAAAGTAAAAAGGTCTACCGCTAATTTGCCATAAGCCGTTTCTTCAAGAGCCTTATTCTAATAACCTCCAAAAGCCATTTGCGAGAAAGCAACCGAATCGCTTCCATAAAGGCAACTGCCCGAAAAAAAAATTAAAATAATTGTTAATCCACTTCAAGTAAAACAAAAATAATTTTTTTACATTCAACACATCTAATTATACAAATTGTATTTAATTAATGTTTTTAAAGTTTAAAATGTGGGTTTTGTAATTACTGCAGCTATTTGTTAAGTTATATAAGTAAGAAGAAATCATTTTATTATTTTGATTGACCTTGCTATTTTTAAACGTGTAATAATATATTCCTTTTAGAGTAACCTTTACGCTTATTTTCAATCACTTCTTATCCATCTTATTAGAGTGAAAATTCGTTATTCTTCGGTCAAAATAGAAGATACACTAACCCAGAGAGTTTGAAAGAAATGGCCGTATTTGAAACGGGTCGAAATTAAAATACTAGACTTGACTACAACCGAACAGAGAGACTACCATATGTTCAGATGTTAATGTAAACAGGAAAACTTTTTTTTTTAAGTGGCCCTCTGGAAAGTGACTAGGTAAATTGAATTTTTTTTATTTTTTTTTTTTGAAACAGTCAAACGGCAATGGGCCAATGGGACACATATTCTTTACAATACCAACTGGAGTGTTTTAGCTATTTCGTTAAAATGTCGATTAGACTTTTGATAAAGCCGGACATTTCAACACCCTTTCTGTGTGGCAGGTCAGGAATAATTCGATCACAAAGTCGCCTTCTAATTCAGCGGTACCTCGAAATATGAATTTAATCTGTCCCATAACATTGCTCGTATGTCAAATTGGTCGTATCTCAAAACCATTTTCTCCATTGAATTATATGAAATGTCATTGGTCCAGCCCGAAACGACACCCTAGTTGTGTTTGTTAGGTATTTTAATAAGAAAAAAAATGTTTAAAAACATGTTAAAGTATATAAAGAAATCAGCTGGTTTTATAAAGGGTATTTTTATTGGTCTTCAGCGGCTTGAACTTGCTGATGATGGTGGTGGAGGTGTAGGTCCAGTGTGGGCTGGGGGAGATAGGCTGAGGAGTTTCACTTCGTTGATTTACTCGCGTTTAAAGCAAAACTTGTTTGTTTCTTCCTCTCTATCAGAATGTTGCGGAAAAAAGTTAAAATACCTGCTAACCACGATCAGTTGCGGCTTTTTCAGGGTGTTTCACGACTTGTAAAACTCGCGGATCCTGTTCATCTATCTCAAATGTTGCTGGTAACTCAAAGCAAAATATCGCTCGTTCGACAGCTCATATCTTAAAAAACTCGTATGTCGGATCACTCGTATGTCGAGTTACCACTGTATAGCCCAACATACTCCAGTAAAGTTCTCCTGCTAATACCCGCCCTGTGTGTTGCTACCTACGTGGCACCAACAAGGAGAGCTGCCCAAAACCTAGTCCGGTGGTGATGTGATGGAGGCCTTTAGCTCCCCAGGGGCCACAAAGGAATAAGTCAAGTAAATCAAGTATTGGTACATAATGTATTTCACTCAATGTCTTCAACTAAATCATGTAGTTAGGTCGTGTCGCTGATTGTCTAACTAAACGTATTTCACTGTATAAATGTGATTGTTTGCAGACTTGTAATTTCGTTTTAGAACAGTGAAGTCTGATACAAAAAAAAAATCCCCTTTTATTTTATTTTTAAACTTGAGATCAGAAGACTACAGATCTGTCTCGTCATGGTCCAGCAGCCACACAAGTAAACAATTTGGTGCATTTTGTTGGGGCTACAATAGTGACAAAAGTAGCCGGTGTAGCCACTAGCCACTAGACGTCATGAGTGGCTAAAGTAAAGGTAGCCAGTAGCCAACTAGACGTCGTAGTAAACTACGAACAAAAAAAAAACGTGCTCATAAACCAGCTAATTTTGACTGGTTGGTTTCAAATAAACGGAGCAAATCACGTGCATATGTGAGCACGTCTTAGTCCGTTTAACTACACGCGAACCGTAAGTTGGGTGGGGGGGGGTAGTCGAGGATCGGCCCGGGGGTGGGGGTCAGTGATTCTTACGGTTACATGGAAAACATTTCTTGACGGGGCTCGGGATTACCCGGGTCCCCGGCAGCTGGGTAAACATGGCGGATTACCGTCTACCGACAGGGGAGCTAAATGAGTTGCAGCTTGTGAGAGGGTTTTCTCCCCTCTTCCAGCGTATCATCCCCCTTGTGTTGCCGCTAATTGGACTCCTAGTGTTGTCCAGTTGTTGAGCTCACTTAGCGCTTATTAGTCTTTAGCTCTTAGTTAGCTCTGAAGTAGCTCGCAGTTAAAATATTCGCGCAATGTTTTTTCTGGTGATGTCAAGAAGGTGAAGTACACGCCACTAACTTTAAACGACCAATATATGATTACAATGGCCGAATAGGTGGTATTTGAGTGAGACCGATATATGATTACAGTGGCCGTATAGGTGGTATTTGAGTGAGACCAATATATGATTACAGTGGCCGTATAGGTGGTATTTGAGTGAGACCAATATATGATTACAATGGCCTAATTGGTGGTATTTGAGTGAGACCAATATATGATTACAGTGGCCGTATAGGTGGTATTTGAGTGAGACCAATATATGATTACAGTGGCCGTATAGGTGGTATTTGAGTGAGACCAATATATGATTACAATGGCCTAATTGGTGGTATTTGAGTGAGACCAATATATGATTACAGTGGCCGTATAGGTGGTATTTGAGTGAGACCAATATATGATTACAGTGGCCGTATATGTGGTGTTTGAGTGAGACCAATATATGATTACAGTGGCCGTATAGGTGGTATTTGAGTGAGACCAATATATGATTACAGTGGCCGTATATGTGGTGTTTGAGTGAGACCAATATATGATTACAGTGGCCGTATAGGTGGTATTTGAGTGAGACCAATATATGATTACAGTGGCCGTATAGGTGGTATTTGAGTGAGACCAATATATGATTACAGTGGCCGTATAGGTGGTATTTGAGTGAGACCAATATATGATTACAGTGGCCGTATATGTGGTGTTTGAGTGAGACCAATATATGATTACAGTGGCCGTATAGGTGGTATTTGAGTGAGACCAATATATGATTACAGTGGCCGTATATGTGGTGTTTGAGTGAGACCAATATATGATTACAGTGGCCGTATAGGTGGTATTTGAGTGAGACCAATATATGATTACAGTGGCCGTATATGTGGTGTTTGAGTGAGACCAATATATGATTACAGTGGCCGTATAGGTGGTATTTGAGTGAGACCAATATATGATTACAGTGGCCGTATAGGTGGTATTTGAGTGAGACCAATATATGATTACAGTGGCCGTATATGTGGTGTTTGAGTGAGACCAATATATGATTACAGTGGCCGTATAGGTGGTATTTGAGTGAGACCAATATATGATTACAGTGGCCGTATAGGTGGTATTTGAGTGAGACCAAGAGTGAGACCAATATATGATTACAGTGGCCGTATAGGTGGTATTTGAGTGAGACCAATATATGATTACAGTGGCCGTATATGTGGTGTTTGAGTGAGACCAATATATGATTACAGTGGCCGTATAGGTGGTATTTGAGTGAGACCAATATATGATTACAGTGGCCGTATATGTGGTGTTTGAGTGAGACCAATATATGATTACAGTGGCCGTATAGGTGGTATTTGATTTAGCCAGTAAGCCAGAAAACGAGATGTGATCACAAAGGTGGTATTTGGATTGGCTGGTGTTATCAAAGGTCTTGAACAAATAATTTCATTGAAATATGTGTTGGGTACGGAGGGGGGGGGGAGAGCTGCTAGTAAACATATTAATACAAGGGGGAAGGGGAGGTATACAGGCTATATAAGTTAATGTGTAGATGGTTCACCTGTTGATAAGGCTCGCTTTTCATCGTCCCACTCATCGGCCGAACTTTTCAAGAGTCAAAATTTCCGAGAAGTGATTGAGCCAAAGCTTTTCGTGCGGAGTTTTTAAGAATGCTCCAAATGACGAGACTTTGCGAGACTTCCAAGTGCCGAGACTTTACGAGACTTCCAAGTGCCGAAACTTTGCGAGACTTCAAAGTACCGAGACTTTGCGAGACTTCCAAGTGCCGAGACTTTGCGAGACTTCCCGTGACCGTACGTCAAACTGAATTTCCACTTCTACTCCAGTGACTGTTTGTGTTTTTACCCCAAAGTTTATTTACAAAAGCTTACTCGTATAACCGAGGCCTAATTAGAACTAATGAAGCACGCGGCTTGAGAAATTAAAAACAAGAACACAGCCTGTATGTCGCTACCTGCCCCCGCCACTTACACCAGCAAGCACCCACTAAATTGGCCATTTTCCGACCAAACCAGGCACCCTTAAATCAGCTTCCGGTTCCGCCAAGAAGCTAATCGCACGGGAGATTAACACGTCATAGAATGACGGAGCTCTCCGGGAAAGAAAAGAAATTGTTTGAAACAATAGAAGCGCCCGGGCATCAATCAGCTTCCAATTTAAACGATTCCCATTCTGTTCCCGGCAGTATTTAGTTGCAATTATCTCCCCTTTGATTAGCTACGTTACAGGTGTCGCTACAAGAAGGTGAACTCGGGAGCGAATCAACAGGCTAATGTTACTTTGGCTGGGGTAGTCTCCCTTTAAACGATTTATTTTTAAACGCCATAATGTCTGACGTTACATAAGGTAGCTATGAAATGGGGCGGCCAGTGCTAATTTTTGGGAAAATTGAGAAAAAATTTCTTTCCCAAAAGTGAAAATAAGTTTGTAAAGGTCAGCTGTAGGAGAAGCAGAAGTAGCCGGAATGACGTGGGCCTAACTTGGAGGAATCAACCAGAACTGAGTACAGTGGAGAGGTGTGGTTGCGTCCCAATGCTCCACAAGGGGCCCACATGAGTTATGATGATGAAGATGAAGATGAAGATGAAGATGAAGATGAAGATGAAGATGAAGATGAAGATGAAGATGAAGATGAAGATGAAGATGAAGATGAAGATGAAGATGAAGATGAAGATGAAGATGAAGATGAAGATGAAGATGAAGATGAAGATGAAGATGAAGATGAAGATGAAGATGAAGATGAAGATGAAGATGAAGATGAAGATGAAGATGAAGATGAAGATGAAGATGAAGATGAAGATGAAGATGAAGATGAAGATGAAGATGAAGATGAAGATGAAGATGAAGATGAAGATGAAGATGAAGATGAAGATGAAGATGAAGATGAAGATGAAGATGAAGATGAAGATGAAGATGAAGATGATGAGGATGAGGATGAGGATGAGGATGAGGATGAGGATGAGGGTGATGATGATTATAATGATGATGATGATGATGGTGATGATGAGGATGATGATGGTGATGATGAGGATGATGATGATGATGATGATGATGATGATGATGATGATGAAGAAGATGATGATGATGAAGAAGAAGAAGATAATGATGATGGTGGTGATGATGATGATGATGATGATGATGATGATGATGATGATGATGATGATGATGATGATGATGATGATGATGATGATGATGATGATGAACTTAAAAATATAGATCTAGATCTATTTGTAAACGTTTATGATTTTCAAACATTTTCTATAATGTACCATCATAACACTTTCCTAGATGTACTAATTTGTTTTATTGTCTGTCAGAATGAATGATCACTATATTGTTTTCCAGCGTGCACTATGTAAAGACAATTATTTTTGTAGACCATTTGCATTTTTTAAAACATCGCTATTGCCCAGATGAGGCGAATTCCTCTTTGAATTTGTAACTGTATTCGTGTACGAGCCAACAAACGAAACGCTCCTCTGTTGTAATTAGGCGGCGGGGAAGTGCTGGAAAAAACAAACTCCAAGTCCCGGGGATTAAATCCTAGCCTTTAGCTCGTCGTCTGCTGTTATCTTCTGCCACTCTGGTAATCCAGCCTCGAGATTAGAGAGTAATTACCGCTCCCGGCAGACGTCAAACTAAGGGCTGTTGTTTTAAGCATTAAATTGACTCAACGTGAGGCGGAATAACTCTTTTCAACAAGTGCAAGATTTATCCCCCTTCTCTTGAACCCATTTTTTTTTCTTGTTATTTTTATGTCTAGTTGGCAAGTTTTTCATAAGTGGTCGTGTGGAAACCGTGAAAATAGCTATTAAATTATTATTATTTTTTTGCATATTTCAATCATCGGCGTTCCCTTGAATTATATAGCTAAAGAACAGAAGAGAATAGGGGGGGGGGGGGGGCGAGGACTAGTTACAAGGGGGGGGGGGGTAGCAAAAGCACCTACTCTACATAAATCAAAACAATTTACTTGATGGTGAGATAGAGCCAATTTGTTTGTTCACTTATATCAAATTAATTGACTTGATTGTGAAATAGAGTCAGTTAGTTTCTTCAGCCCCTTATATCAAAACAATTGACTTTTATGTGAGGCTCAGCGGCACACATATGTGTTATTTTCCTGCTACCATAAACGCCACTTCATGTAGAAACCTCCTGACTATGATTTGATAATGGTATCCCCTTACGGGACGACGTGACGAAAAACTGTACAGTTAAAATCATGACGAATCCGTTTTTACTTTCTCGTATATACGAAGTATAGAGAAAGTATTGTAATCGTGCACAAAAATCACTTGAAATTTTAACAATTTTCACCGTATCACACCTCAGTCCTTCATCACATCCGAAGTATAGAGGACTTATTTTAATCGGGCAAAAATTATCAATCCAGATTTATCAAAATTAAGATGTTTTATGCGTAATCCAGTCTGAAAAACTGGGCTTTGCAATTCTGTCCGTATGTCTGTGTGTCTGTGTGTGTGTCTGTGTGTAAACACGATTACTTGAGTACCGTTACAGCTAGGTTGATGAAATTTCATATATAAGTATTTTATCAAAATCGTAGATCCGTATCAACTTTTGAGCGATTTCTGATAACCGGAAGTGGTACTTTTTCTACTTTGAATTTTTCAAAAGCCTATAACTTGAGTACTATTTGAGATAGATAAATGAAATTTCACATGAGAGTAAAAGATGTAATTTTCTACCTTCTGTTAAATTTTGAGTAATTTCCGTTGACCGGAAGTAGTAATTTACGCTACTTCCGATTTCTCAAAAAACTAATGTAAATGTTTAAATTACTAATAATATTGCGCACTATTATGCACTTTTTTATTTAGCGTTCACTTGGTGTGCAATTCTTTTGTCTACGAGATTTTATTCTATTTTTAAAACTTTAAGTATTCAAAATGGATTAAAAATCCTGTCTATAGCCCGAGTTCCCATCCCCTGTTGTTTTACATAAGAATATTCGAGAAAGTTTAGGGGAGATCACTCCCGGTTTATTAATTAGGGATTTAATTCATGACATTTATATCAACATAAAATATAGAACATAGTACACAGCACATATAAAATAAATTTAAATAGAATTTAAAGACAACATCTGGAAATAAAAACAGTAAAAAGTCTTGTTGGATTAGTTATACCGGTCACAGGTAGACTCAACAATGGATTGGTCTGTTCAATAGATCACTTGATTGGTGGGATTTGTTTGTATCAATCGTCAGGTCGACAAGTTCTAGACATTACAACATCATACTATATATACACACTTGAGAACTTATCACACAAAGCATGTTAATGGCACAAGCACTCACGAACTTAACACGTACGCTAAACCCACAAAATACATGATAGTCTAACAAAACATACATATGGCCGCATTGGAAGATAGAGACTAATTAATGTACAGGATAGGATAAAGTTCGTACAAACTGTATATACAGAACACTGTACCGTTTAAACACTACTTACTGTGTACACACTACGAGTCACATGTACATATTACACACTGTACTGTGTACACACTACACACTGTAGTCATGTGATTGTCTGTGTTAACTCGTTATAGCCTTGAAGAAACAAGTCCTTTACCTCTTACACCAGGTTTCATTGAAGAACTAAAGATGCTACACGTGTGATTTGACATGTGTCATCGTGTAGGTGACATGTGTCATCGTGTAGGTGACATGTGTCAATGAATACACACGCCTTAAACTCCAAGAACATCTGGATATTCTAACTTCAGCTGTACAGACCCAAGTTTAGGTTATAAAATATTATATAAAAATCTAAAGCCGTCTAAATATAACACAGAAATGTGCCCATTGGTTCGTTATATACATCTTCTTAACTCGGTACTTTTAGTTTAGTTTATTTACATCTTACTTTGGTCGATTAGTTGACTATTTAAATCTTACTTTGGTCACTTAGTTGACTTTATATCTTACTTGACTGGTTACAGCCAAGGGTCCCAGGTAAGACTTAACTATCAGCCAGTCAGCGCTGCCCAGCCAGTCCAATCACAGAGCGATGACAGAGTTGACCCCCATGGACGGGTCCTCACCATCAGGGGCGACCATCTGACCCCCGCCTGACGTCAGAGGACTCCTGTAGCCGTGGAGCGAGGCTTTGTCCAGCTGGCTGAAGCCGTACGTGTTCAAGAACGGGTTGGCCTTCAGCTGGTCCTGGCCCAACCTGGGGAAGATGCTGGAAAACGGGTTGCCCCAGCCGGGGTTGGAGAAGTTGAGGGGCAGGTGCAGGGACTTGTTGGGGAGGGGGGAGCTGCTGGTCGTGTTGGTCGGGCTGAACTGCCCGCCCAGGTAGCTGTAGGGGGAGGGGAAGAGGCTGGTGGTGCTCATTAGATTGGCGCGTGACGAGCTTCGGCCCGGGCTAGAGCGGGGCGGGTACAGGTAGGTGTTACCAAACTGACTCATAGGTGACTTGCTGGGGTGAGTACTTAAAACATGGTTGTCTTGACGGCCGCTCGTGACCTTGTTCGATGACCTTGAGTTATCAACTGAAGCGTGAACTGGGCTGTAGGTTTTGTTGCCGGAAGTGTGAGTCTCTTTGTATGAGAGCAGGGGCGAGGCGGGGCTGGATAAGTTTCTCTCCAGTCTGGAATCGCGGGGTGCCTTCTTGTTGTTTGGTAACACGTGCGCTGGTTTATAGCTCTCGGGGGTTCTCGTGGAAGGTTCTAGGTCATTGCTAGCGTCGGTGTTAGCGAGGTGACCAGATTTTGATGACGGTATACTATTATACACCGATGACGTTTTTTCGTCGAGTGACGTCATGTCCTTGTGAAGGGAGTGTGACGCGTTCGAGTCACAGCTTCTTTCGTCATCCGATGACATGTCATCGCTGTCTATGACGTCATCGCCGGCATCCGAAGATGGCGGGAAATTCTTGGCTGTGTACTCCATGGCGCGCGCTCTGAGAGCGGCGATACTCTCAGACCGGAAGTCCTCGGGTTTCCTCCCCTCCTGCTCCCCGCCGGAGCCTCGGTCCTGGTCCGGGTCCTGGCTGTCTGTGTTGGTGTCGTTGGATTTCGATCCCGTGCTCTCGATGGACTTACGGTACATGCCTGGTGGAGTAGCGAGGTTAATTACTGGTTTATTACAATCAAGTGACAAAAAAGTACACAATCAAGTGACAACAAAGTACACAATCAAGTGACAACAAAGTACACAATCAAGCACAAAGTGCACAATCATGTAGAAACAAAGAACTCAATCAAGTATCAACAAAGTACACAATCATTTAGAAATAAAGGACACAATCAAGCAAAAAGTACACAATCATGTATCAACAAAGTATACAATTATGTAGAAACAAAGTACACAATCAAGTATCGACAAAGTACTAAATCATGTAGAAACAAAGGACACAATCAAGCACAAACTACACAATCATGTAGAAACAAAGTATACAATCAAGTATCGACAAAGTACACAATCAAGTATCAACAAACTACACAATCAAGCATAACCGCTTGCATAAGGTTGCGTCATTTGGTACGTCTCTTACTCACACAGCTGCAAACATCCTCTCTATCCTAATACATCATATCGTCCACACAATCCACCAATCATACCTACATACACCCAACACACTTCACCTTAAACTTAAAAACGATATTATAATTTCACTCAACAAAGAGACAAGTTCACTGAGTACAACACAGCCCGTTAGAGGCTTAAACTTCATGACATCAGACAACCCTAACCCTGACCCACGGGACTTCTGCCAACCCTGGCTAATTGAGGACAAACTATCGCAGGCCAGGTATCTGATTCAGGTAAAAAATCGATGATGTAGATTGAGTGATTGAAGCCGTAATTAGATTGACAAACTTCCAAACGCCAGTGTTGGAACTGGCCCTACACGGAATTACTTTCTATAGCGTCATAGTAGCTTGGCTTAAATCTAAACCAAACCCCGTTCCATAGCCAGAGATTAGGCCTGCCTCAAGTCTAACCTAAACCCAACTCAACTATGGTTTTATTCCCTAAACCTCTTCTAACCATTTTCACAGATATTCAACACAAAGTTATCTAGCGAGTTAGAAGCTTGTGGATTCAAATGTAAATATTTGTATACTTGTATCGCACCTGAGCGTTATGTCAAATATGCTTTCTAATTATACGTTTTGCTGTTGCTAATGAACAAGTCCAGATCAAGTTGTGACCTGTTTGTCACTTCAGGGTGTGACCCGGATGTCAGTTCAGGGTGTGACCCGAATGTCAGTTCAGGGTGTGACCCGAATGTCAGTTCAGGGTGTGACCCGAATGTCAGTTCAGGGTGTGACCCGGATGTCAGTTCAGGGTGTGACCCGGATGTCAGTTCAGGGTGTGACCCGGATGTCAGTTCAGAGTGTGACCCGAATGTCAGTTCAGGGTGTGACCCGGATGTCAGTTCAGGGTGTGACCCGGATGTCAGTTCAGGGTGTGACCCGGATGTGAAACTTACTCAAAAGCCAGGGCGCCGATGACTCCAGAACTCCCTCTTTGGCGCTCTTGACGATGGTCTCCGGGAGTGGCAGTGAGTGTCTGACCATGGCGCCATACAGGCCATACTCCGCCATGATGGAACTCCGGCCCCAGGTCTTCTCTGTCTTTCTCCACTTGGCACGGCGGTTCTGGAACCACACCTGTGGAGCAGCAGGAACAGGTTGATTCGGTGTGTGGTGGTACTAGCTGTGTGGGGTAGTGCATACTGTGTGGGGTAGTACATGCTGTGTGAGAAATGACAGGTTGTGTGGGGTAATAAAGGTTGTGTGGGACAACATAGTTTGTGTGGGACAAGACATGTTGTGTGTGTGAAAAGACATATGCTTTTAGGCTAAAGGTGCATCTAATTATGCTTCTGTCCAGTGATACAAATAGAGATGCCTTGCTTTAATTCTCCTTTCTCCCCCCCCCCAGTTGTCAATAATTAACAAAGAGTATTAAGTGAGGAGTGACTCCCCTCCCCCCCCCCCCAGTTGTCAATAATTAACAAAGAGTATTAAGTGAGGAGTGACTCCCCTCCCCCCCCCCCCCCAGTTGTCAATAATTAACAAAGAGTATTAAGGTGAGGAGTGACTCCCCCCCCCCAGTTGTCAATAATTAACAAAGAGTATTAAGGATAGGAGTGACTACCCTCTCCTCTCCCCCTCTCCCCCCCCCCCCCCCCCAGTTGTCAATAATTAACAAAGAGTATTAAGGTGGGGAGTGACTTCC
The DNA here is from genome assembly GCF_028476545.2 of Physella acuta. Lineage (NCBI taxonomy): Eukaryota > Metazoa > Mollusca > Gastropoda > Physidae > Physella > Physella acuta. The sequence goes on from NW_026732013.1 coordinate 121,772, forward strand.
ATCTCTCCCCAGTTGTCAATGATTAACAAAGAGTATTAAGGTGAGGAGTGACGCCCTCACCGGTCGGGTGCCTCAGCTGTCCCAGAGGTCATCTGCTCAAAGACAAGATAATCGATTCTATCTGTCAGCCTGTTCAAACCAAATACCCGCGTTTGAAAAATGCAATACACTTTAATTAAAACCGATAAAAGGTATCGATTCTGCAATTTAATCGGCACAATAAAAGTTATTAAAAACAATTGCCGCTGCCTGTTGACAATCACACTTTTAACTATGGCCTCTCTTACGGCTAATGATTTACACATGTTAATTACAGCGCTGGATAAAAATCGAACACCGCTAGTTTTAACTAAGCGCTGCTTAAACTCTTGCTAATCTAGCTACACCCCATTCCAATTAAACCGAAGCCCAGAGGAAATGAACGATTCATGCGCTGAACTGAGTACACACCACACGGACACTAGCTTCGGCAGTCGCACTAAAAAAAAGTCCCCCCACCCTTATATTTTTTTCACTTAATCATTGTGCTGATGGAGGATGGGAGGGGGTGGGGCTATACAATCACCGCTCCCCTGGGGTAGTTCCCGTGGGTAGTTAATCTCCGAGTGAAACTATCTGTCTGTTGATTCACCACCATGTGTTGGATGCCGGGTCCTGTCGTCTGCTACTGTTGCAGACGTTCTGGAAGTTTTGGCAGACGAGTGGTGCCATTAGTGGCCAAACAAAGACACGGAAACAAAAGTTGACCGTCACGTCAAAATAGTTTACCATAATAAGATAACAAAAAGAAAAATCGAACGTAACATGAAAAAAAGAGAAATTGTTGACGGTACCACATCAAAAAAAGGTAGTTGACTGTTATTACATAACACATATGAAGGTTGACACAATGAAGAAACAAATCTGACCATCACATACAAAGACAACAAGATGACCGGTACATATAAACATAATTACTGCCAGTGTCGAAAACTCAGATTTTGATTGATGCCTACCAGCAGACACGTTGTACAGGTCTCACGTCTACAGAAACCTAAATCATTTTGTCAGATTTGGAATGTTGACGGTCACGTGAATCTTAAAATGTTGACCGTCACGGACATCACGTCAACTTGGAAATGTTGACCGTCACGTGACCCATGAGCTAAAACGAAATCTGTTTACCGTGGTCTAAAAGCTCACGGTGTCCCGTCCCCAGGGTGCGAGGGGGAGGGTGGGGGAGACACCGACTCAATTAACTAGATTAGTTAGTTCGCCAGGTAAGGCCCCACTTTTCACAGTCCTCTGTTTACAATTAATCACTCGCTTTGATTCAACCAACCCGCGCCCCGCCCCACACTTCCATTATACCCGGGCGCCATTTTGAATATTTAATTCCTCCACCCCTACCCAACTTCACCTTTGTATGTTGCAATTGAAAACGAGGTTATTATCTCGATGTTCATAAAAAAACGCAAGAATGGATTGCCGTGGCTTTGATAGGTCCAGTCGCGGGACTCTCTGCTTTATAATTCACCTGCTCATTAAAGTCTGCAAGCTGTAAGGCCCGGGCTCACCGGAGCCCTAGACTCGGCTCACCGGAGCCCCAACGAAACGAGCCAAGCGCGCCGGCTATTAAATGGATTGTTGAATGTTTAATTAGGTATTTTGCGCAGATAATTGTTAATTGCCATGTAGGTTTCTGTTGAAAGAGACTGGTTTATTGATGAGATCAATCGATCCATAGAAACCTAATCACTCGCGCTCCCAGCTGAGCAGCGGAGCGGAACCGCGTGAGTGGAATCATCAAGCCTGAGCGTGAGGTGAGTGCTGATCTTAGATATTAATAAACAACACTCGGTCTTGGACGCGCTGATGACCCCGCCACTTCCTCGTACCGTGCAGTGTTTTTGACAAAACGTTTGTCACGCGAATGTAATTTTCAATACATTCTTTCAGTTTGACAATACAAAATCTAGCACCGAATAACGATATTCAAATTCTATAAGGGCGCTGGAGACTCATTGACTACAGACTACCAGGCTCATTGACTACAGAATACGGTTTTTGCTTTCTGTCTACTTCAATTTATCTTCTCCTCGTGAAATTTTTTATTTACTCCATGCGGCCCAAAAATGTAGCTTAAAAATGAAGAATGTGTGCAAGACCGAAACAATGTGTCCATTTATTAAGAAAGGGCTGGCACTAATCGTTTTAAATTTGAATTTTTTTTCATTAACTATTGGCGGAGTACTGTGTTGTGAAGTTATTTTTAGCTCGCATAAAGCCCGGAAATGCGTTCTATTGTCGGGTTATTATTCTGTATTCATGAATGGACTCTCGAACATTTCCAAAGGTTCGACCGTAATATCCAGCACAAAAGTGGGATTGATTTCATCTATAATAAAACAGCGGACTAATACAGGCGCGTCACATCTAACGCGGACTTATACAGGCGCGTCACAACTAACGCGGACTAATACAGGCGCGTCACATCTAACGCGGACTTATACAGGCGCGTCACAACTAATGCGGACTACTACAGGCGCGTCACATCTAACGGGACTAATACAGGCGCGTCACATCTAATGCGGATTTATACAGGCGAGTCACAACTAAAGCGGACTTATACAGGCGCGTCACAACTAATGCGGACTAATACAGGCGCGTCATAACTAATGCGGACTAATACAGGCGCGTCATAACTAATGCGGACTTATACAGGCGCCCCACAACTAATGCGGACTTATACAGGCGCGTCATTACTAATGCGGACTTATATAGCCGCGTCACAACTAACGCGGACTAATACAGGCGCGTCATAACTAATGCGGACTTATATAGCCGCGTCACAACTAACGCGGACTAATACAAGCGCGTTAAATCTCTCGCACCGTGACGCGATTCATTGAAGACAAACAAGTAGTACAATACCGCCCAAAACACCGTCCAATCCCCCACCTTTTCGTCCCCACCCCCAACCTGCACATTAGTCACGCCCGACCCACCCTGTACACGAGAGAACCCCTCGCCTTGTCCCAGCCTCGTCCCGGGGGTCGGGCGTTCATTGCCAGATTTCCCTGAGAGATGTGAGACCCCGACACACAACTGGCAGCTGGAAGCCAGACACCATGTAGTCTCTGTCAACCAGATGTCCCTAGGGACCCCCCCCCCCCCCCACCGGTGTGGAGCAGCCTGCCCCACCCTACCACTGGCCGGGCACACCTTTAGTTAGAGAAACTCTGGTAACAAAATCGGTCTATTGAACACCTGGGCAGTGATGGTAACCGGATATCTGATTTGATTTTTGTCGGCTTATTATCGAATATACACACTAGCCTCACAACTGCCACATAACAGTCACACACCAACCACACACAACCCAGATCAGCCCCACCAGCCATACACCATTCACATCATCCACACGTCAGCCACACACCACCCACATCAGCCACACACCACCCACACCACCAACACGTCAGCCACACACCACCCACATCATCCACACGTCAGCCACACACCACCCACACGTCAGCCACACACCACCCACACGCCAGCCACACACCACCCACACGTCAGCCACACACCACCCACATCATCCACACGTCAGCCACACACCACCCACACGTCAGCCACACACCACCCACACGTCAGCCACACACCACCCACATCATCCACACGTCAGCCACACACCACCCACACGCCAGCCACACACCACCCACATCATCCACCCGTCAGCCACACACCACCCACATCATCCACACGTCAGCCACACACCACCCACACGCCAGCCACACACCACCCACATCATCCACCCGTCAGCCACACACCATTCACACGTCAGCCACACACCACCCACACGTCAGCCACACACCACCCACATCATCCACACGTCAGCCACACACCACCCACACGTCAGCCACACACCACCCACATCATCCACACGTCATCCACACACCATCCACATCATCCACACGTCAGCAACACACCAACCACACCCAAGCCACATCATCCCCACACACCACACACATATGAGCTACTACAGCTACTAACAACCCTATCCAACATCCTGATCTCGTCACTTGAAACCTGACTGATGCGATGCAGCCACTTACAGATATACAGATGTATACAGGCGGATATTGATGTATACAGATACCGACGGATATTGATGTATACAGATACAGACGTATACAGAATGATGTATACAAACACATACAGATGCATATAGATACAGTAGTGTACTGATGTATACAGACGGATATTGATGTATACAAACACATACAGATGTATATAGATACAGATGCATACAGATGTGTATGGGTGCATGGTCGATTTTCTTTGCCTCCGCTTTAAACTTTCGTAATGCGATTTAGTTTTAAACAAAAATACACCAACCTTACTTGTTACATTAATACGACCTTTAATTCAGTCTGTTCGAGTTGTGCCGGGAGTTGCCCCACAAATTGCCAGTTAATAGTTTTCATTGACTTCCACCAGACCTGGCCAATCCAAATATAGCCAGACAAAACAGATCGCCACACCTTGCTGACCAGACGACAGCTCAAGAATTAAATTTTCTAAAACCGTTTTCGTATTTATTTTCCCCTAAATCAAATTAACCAATAACTAATCGAAGATTTTTTTAAAAAGAAAAAATGGTCGGAATTTTAAATTATCTTAACTGCGCAAATTAAAAGTCTGTTTTCATTTAAATGTTTTTTGCACGGCTGAGTACTTCTCATTTAAATTCACCAACAAAAGATTTACCGTTCCACTCCTTTGCTCATCGCGACGATTAAGTATATGTTAATCATTCCAGCAAGAATTTAAATACGTCAATTCAATCAAAACCCCGGCCATTGTTTCAAGAATTCGCTTTTCATGCACATTTTGGTCATTGGCGTGCGAATATGCTAATCTGAAGATTGAATGCACGACAACTTCACGCAATCCGGGGCCAACTTGGACGACCTATGTTCACGTGAATTGTCTCTCCTGTGGTGCTAGAAAACTTATTTGCCTATCGACAAAAAACTGTCAGCCCTTGAAGCTGAGCAGCGCTAACATTGAAATAAGTCATTAAGGGCCGAGCTCTGGACTCGAAGCTAGGGGGCTCAGGTGGCGTTAAGGTACCGGCAAGTGCCGGCAAGTACCGGCTCTTTCATGTGCTAAACACGCCCGGCGTTACAAGATTTCATTTACATATCACGTGATTAAATGTTCAATTTACTGCACATGACAATAGACTTGACAATAGACTTGTCAATAGACTTAGCTATGGACTTTTAAATAACTCTGTCAAGTGATGGACTCCATCAACTTTAGAGCACTTTTATCAAGAGGATTTAACTTTCCAGCTATAGCTTTTTTACAGCTCCAGTTTTACAGCTGCAACTCTTCAACTTTTACAGCTCCAACTTTTGCAGCTTCAACCTTTACAGCTTTAACCGTACAGCTTTCACTCTACAGCTTTCACTGTATCATTCTAATAAATTCCGATTGTTTTCAAATTTTAATGAACTTTCTGAATCCATTTGGTTTTAAATGAATAAATCACACTTAGTCTAAGTGACTCAGAGAACCAAATTACAAATACTTCAACATGTTGTTTTTGAATGTCTCCAACAAATGATAGATCACACTTAAAGAACCAAATTACAAACACTTCAACATATTGTTTTTGAATGTCTCCAACAAATGATAGATCACACTTAGTCTAAGTGACTCAGAGAACCAAATTACAAACACTTCAACATGTTGTTTTTGAATGTCTCCAACAAATGATAGATCACACTTAAAGAACCAAATTACAAACACTTCAACATATTGTTTTTGAATGTCTCCAACAAATGATAGATCACACTTAGTCTAAGTGACTCAGAGAACCAAATTACAAACACTTCAACATGTTGTTTTTGAATGTCTCCAACAAATGAGTAGATCACACTTAGAGAACCTAATTTCAAATACTTCAGCATTTTTTGTTCAAGTGTAACATTTTCACTCGTGAATCTAAAAATCTATTGAACAAAATTGTCATTAAATCTACAAGAGTTTAAATTCAAGCTATTTTGTCTTCCTTCCATTTTTACTCAAATACTTGATCATTTTTGTTCAAGTGTAACATTTCTACTCGTGTAACTAAAAATCTACTGAACAAAATCTACATTAAATCTACAAGAGGTTAAATTAAAGCTTTTTGTCTTCGTTGTAAGTCGAAGCCAGTGTTTATTTAAAATCCCAGATTTATGGCTATTTCACGGATTTTACTAGGATTTTTTTAAAAATACTGCGTAGTCCTATACTAAATATTTTTTTAAAAAACGGAGTTAAAATATCATGTCACTACTGGGTCAGTGAAGTCACTACTAGCGTCATATATCATTTTGTACATTTGATTATTTAATTAGCCCTTCCAATTGGTCGTTTTGTTATTATTGTAATTAGCGATTTGTAAAGTGACCCATGCTGGTACCGGTCCTCATGCCTGGACGAAATAAAAAGGCACTATACAAATTTTAGTCGGAAGGAGGGGGGGGGGGGGTATGGGGCCGCTTAGACCCAGCCAGTCCACTGATGCGTGACGTAGACAAATATTGAATCAAACACAAGAAAACAATGTGCTGTCCACTTCCACTAAACTTGAGATACCTACACTGATGAGAAGTCTAATGTCGCATCAGTAAGGCCAACTGATCAAAATATGGATCCACCAAACAGTCGATAGCCCCTTCTTTAGATAAATTATGAGGCTGCTCTAAACAAAACTGTTACAGCTACACCAAACTAAATGAAAAGTCCTCTAATTAACCCAACGACGTATTGACTGGCCTAATTATTTTTTCATCACAATTTTTCTTGAGTTCCAGACTTCGATAATTGATTGGCTAATGTATGAATCATGCCCCTCACCACCACAACAACAAATACGTCACAACAAGAAGATGCACGTCTTGAGTTTTTATCCCAATCAAATATTTATGTCCAGAGGTGACATCAAGCGTGACGGTTTGTTGCGTCTTACAAGAACTGAACCGTGACAGTTCCCTGTTCCTACTGAACCGTACCAGTACCCTGTTGTTATTGAACCGTGACGGTTCCCTGCGACTAACAAGAACTGAATAACCATCGATGTCACTACTTGCAGTGGCAGGCCAAGATCAAAGTCAGTTTCAGACGCTGGTTTGTGGGTAGGGGGTGTGAATGAAGAGGGAATGTGTGAGGGGGGGAGGGGGTAATAGCTAAAGATAAGTAATGACGGGGGGGGGGGGGGTAAGTCTGAGAGAAATTCTGCTAACGATAGTGTTAGGAGTATGTCTGAGATTAGAACAATTGCTAGGTATAAGGTGGTAACAAATTTTTTTTAATAAAAGGTGAAGGATTCCCTACTAGGCCACTAGAAAAAAAAACAGAATCGATTATAGCAATGGGTCTCTCGGTCACCACGCGATATGTTTTGACAACTGTGAGAGTGGTCGTACAATGGCTGTGTACTTGTCGTCGTCATTATCATCATCATCCCTTAACCCTGATTAGGGTCATTGGGGCACGACATTGACCTTATAATTCATCCATCTTGGTCCTCTGCCCACCCTGGTCTGGTGTAGTTATCAAGACACAAGAGACTTGACGATACTGAACTCATTCAACATTTGGTGTTATAGAACACAATTTTAAAATACGGATCCAGGGTACAAAATAAGCAGAAAGCCGTGCCAACTCAGGAGCTGTAAAAGATGGATGTTTAACCCCAGGTTAAGTGGCCGCTGAGATTGAGGCAGGTAAAGGTGAAGGTCGTCGCCTCTCTTGACACCAAATCACTTAACGGTGTCCCCCCGTGCAGTGAATAATTCATTGAGTAGCTGGTCTTCATTAGAGTTATCTACCCATCTCTCGCCTTCAGGCTGGGCGCCATTAATGCTGACAACGGAAGTCGGAGTGAGGTCCCTTTGTAACACAAAGCGAGACCCCGATAGCGATCTCGCAGCGAGACGTGAACGAGAGTCAGACAGGGTTATCTCGAATCGAGCCGGGACGGCGGGGTAAAACACGGCAATACGTGTCGGCCGGAAACAAAGCCTCGTCCACTCACACGTTAGCACCGGCTGGTCACGTGATTTGAACATTTTTTTTTAACTCATACAAAAAATAGTTTAATATTCTTTGTGTGTGTGTTAAAAATGTTCAATATTATGTGTAAAATAAAGTCAAGTATTAGGTTTTAGCAGTGGCGGAACTAGAAAAAAAGGGCCACCCCGCAAAATATTTTTGAGGCCCCTATATATATATATATATATATATATATATATATATATATATATATATATATATATATATATATATATATATATATATATATATATATATATATATATATATATGACTATTTAAAAAGAGGGAAATAAGTCATGGAAGTGGTTTGAATGGTTGTTTATCTTGCACACTAAAGCTTATGTAGATTTTTTTTTCTTTTACGCAACAGCGTGGTTAGCTACTGTAGAACATCACTCCTATAATTTTTTTATTTTTTTTTACAAAACCACTATTAAGGTGCACGAAAACGTAATTTTGGAATACAAAGTAATTGCTTTTTAGTCGGATTTTAGGCCCCTAAACGGCTCCCCCCCCCCCCCCCCCGCATTTCGGGGTCTGGCGGTATGGTAGTTCCGCCGATAGGTTATAGACGTTAGGGGGTTTAAAGAGTAGGTCATTGGAACAGAAGGGGTTGTAGAATATAAGGTGGGGGTCAAACAGACGTGGCTGACCTACCTGTATCCTGTCCTCAGGTAAACTTGTCTTCATAGCCAGGATCTCCCTAGTCTGTACATCCGGGTAGTGGGCGTCTTTAAAGGCTTTCTCTAGCTCGTCTAGTTGGTAGCTGGTGAAGATGGTCCTGTTGGATAAAGTTTGGGTGTTAGAGTCCTGTAGGACAAAGTGTGGGTGTTAGAGTCTTGTAGGACAAAGTGTGGGTGTTAGTCCTGTAGGACAAAGTTTGGGTGTTAGAGTCCTGTAGGACAAAGTGTGGGTGTTAGAGTCCTGTAGGACAAAGTGTGGGTGTTAGAGTCATGTAGGACAAAGTGTGGGTGTTAGAGTCCTGTAGGACAAAGTGTGGGTGTTAGAGTCCTGTAGGACAAAGTGGGGGTGTTAGGCTTGTAGGACAAAGTGTGGATGTTAGAGTCCTGTAGGACAAAGTGTGGGTGTTAGAGTCCTGTAGGACAAAGTGTGGGTGTTAGAGTCCTGTAGGACAAAGTGTGGGTGTTAGAGTCCTGTAGGACAATGTGTGGGTGTTAGAGTCATGTAGGACAAAGTGTGGGTGTTAGAGTCCTGTAGGACAAAGTGGGGGTGTTAGAGTCCTGTAGGACAAAGTGTGGGTGTTAGAGTCCTGTAGGACAAAGTGTGGGTGTTAGAGTCATGTAGGACAAAGTGTGGGTGTTAGAGTCCTGTAGGACAAAGTGTGGGTGTTAGAGTCCTGTAGGACAAAGTATGGGTGTTAGAGTCCTGTAGGACAAAGTGTGGGTGTTAGAGTCCTGTAAGACAAAGTGTGGGTGTTAGTCTTGTAGGACAAAGTGTGGGTGTTAGTCTTGTAGGACAAAGTGTGGGTGTTAGAGTCATGTAGGACAAAGTGTGGGTGTTAGAGTCACGTAGGACAAAGTGTGGGTGATATAATCGTGTAGGACAAAGTGTGGGTGTTAGAGTCATGTAGGACAAAGTGTGGGTGTTAGAGTCATGTAGGACAAAGTGTGGGTGATATAATCGTGTAGGACAAAGTGTGGGTGTTAGAGTCCTGTAGGACAAAGTGTGGGTGTTAGAGTCCTGTAGGACAAAGTGTGGGTGTTAGAGTCCTGTAGGACAAAGTGTGTGTGTTAGAGTCATGTAGGACAAAGTGTGAGTGTTAGAGTCCTGTATGACAAAGTGTGGGTGTTAGAGTCCTGTAGGACAAAGTGTGGGTGTTAGAGTTATGTAGGACAAAGTGTGGGTGTTAGAGTCCTGAAGAACAAATTTTTGTTTTTATAGTTTATAATCCTGCAGGACAAAGTGAGGGTATTATAGTTCTATAGGATAAACTGTGGGTGGTATTATCCTGTAGGACGAAGTTTAGTCCTTTTAGTCCTTCATCAACAATCTAAAACCTACTTCGATGTTTATTTGTAAATAGTTCAAACTGAATTTTTTTTAAAAATCAAACTGTTATACGCACAATCAGACAGTCATAATAGTTTCATTCAGTTATTACAATCACAATCACAATTTTATAAGTAAAGATTATAGACAGTAAGTTTTTTTTACATAGTTTTTTGTTTGTATGTAAAACCAGTATTTATTTCCGTTCAATCTTCGTGTTTAAAAATATTATTTGCCTTATTTATCCCCAAAAAAAGGAAAAAAAGGAAAGTATATTCCATTAACTTTTACTAGTATAATAATGACTTATTTAACTGACAAAAAATCGGTCCATGTAACTACTACAAGCAGATTGTAAGGGTAACAAGCGAATCGTAACAATAACAAGCATTTTGTAACAATAACAAAAAACAATTGTTACAGTAACCAGCAAGTTAGAACAGTAACAAGCAATTTGCAAACTGTAACAATGACATGAAAATAGTTACAGTAGAAACCAAACTATAACAACAAGAAAATTATTACAGTAACAAGCAAACTGTAACAATAACAAGAAAATTGGTACAGTACAAACCAAACTATAACAATAACAAGCCCATTGTAAGCCCTTATACTCAGCTCCGCTACGGTAGCAATCACAGCACACGATAACATCAACAAACAAAACACCAAATCTCGCGAGAAATGAGAGAAGCCTCGCGAGACGTCGAGCACAAATCAGCTGTTGATTAACAGGAGAACCGATGATTAAATTAGTGCCTGTCGTTTGTTATCGCTTGTTCTAGTATTTCCTAATTAATATTTGCTTATTCTGCTAATTGGTTAGTTGCAGGTTGGGAGGCATGTGAGTGGCGTGACGTCACCAGTAGAGCCAGTGCACGTGCATCGATCATTGCGTATGAGCTCGTTGATAAAAATATGACGTGGTCAGGGAGCGTGACGAAGTTATTGACCCGTGAACGCTAACGGGAGAGTTTAACCCCTAGTCGACGTCAGTGTTTAACGGGAATGTTTAACCGTTGGTCGTTTAACAGAAAAGTTTAACCAGTGATCAACGTTTAACAGGAGAATTTAAACAACTGTTTATACAGACAGAAGCTAAAACATGAATAGCGTTCTCCCGTAGTCTCATTTATTCCTGTATCTGCCCTCTGTCTTCCCTGTATCTGCCCTCTGTCTACCATGTATCTGTCGTCTGTTCTGTATATGCCCCTATCTGCCCTGTATCTTCCCCTATCTGCCCTGTATCTGCCATCTTTCTGCGTGTCTCTGCCCATTATCCCAGTGTTACTCACGCTTGACATCACACTGTCACGTGCACACACCTAGCCATATTTACCTGTGACGTCTACACTATGACGTCCACACACCTAGCCATATTTACCTGTGACGTACTCACACCTAGCCATATTTACTTGTGACGTCCACACGTGCACACACCTATCCATATTTACCTGTGACGTCTACACTGTGACGTCCACACACCTAGCCATATTTACCTGTGACGTCTCTTCTTCTTTTTCTTCTTCCCCTGACCAGGCAGGTGCATGTGGTCATACACGGGACTGTCGACGCCATCTTTGTCACTGACATCTGGGGATGGAACATCATCACATTAATGATATCACTGACATCGTCACATTAATGTCACTGACATCGTCACATTAATGATAGCACTGACATCGTCACATTAATGATATCACTGACATCATCACATTAATGTTGTCACTGACATCGTCACATTAATGATATCACTGACATCGTCACATTAATGATATCACTGACATCGTCACATTAATGATGTCACTGACATCGTCACATTAATGTCACTGACATCGTCACATTAATGATAGCACTGACATCATCACATTAATGATATCACTGACATTGTCACATTAATGTTGTCACTGACATCATCACATTAATGATAGCACTGACATCGTCACATTAATGATATCACTGACATCATCACATTAATGATATCACTGACATCGTCACATTAATGATGTCACTGACATCGTCACATTAATGATGTCACTGACATCGTCACATTAATAATATCACTGACATCGTCACATTAATGATGTCACTGACATCGTCACATTAATAATATCACTGACATCGTCACATTAATGATGTCACTGACATCGTCACATTAATGATACCACTGACATCATCACATTAATGATACCACTGACATCGTCACATTAATGATGTCACTGACATCGTCACATTAATGATGTCACTGACATCGTCACATTAATGATACCACTGACATCATCACATCAATAATATCACTGACATCGTCACATTAATGATGTCACTGACATCGTCACATTAATGATACCACTGACATCATCACATTAATGATACCACTGACATCGTCACATTAATGATGTCACTGACATCGTCACATTAATGATGTCACTGACATCGTCACATTAATAATATCACTGACATCGTCACATTAATGATGTCACTGACATCGTCACATTAATAATATCACTGACATCGTCACATTAATGATGTCACTGACATCGTCACATTAATGATGTCACTGACATCGTCACATTAATAATATCACTGACATCGTCACATTAATGATATCACTGACATCATCACATTAATGGTATTATATGATCACATTAATGTTGTCACCGACATTATTACATTACTGATGTAACTGACATCATTACACGTGTCAGTGGCATCATACTTTTATTGATGTGACTGACATCATTAAACGTGTCAGTGACATCATCCTATTTCTGATGTGACTGTCATATTCCCATTACTTCCGTAATTCCAAACGTTGTGATTTAAGTTATGACGATTGTTTTCTTGAGATGTTTGTTTTAAACCACTGCAAACACCTGCATATGATTGGGATATCTATTCAATCATCTTGTATATTATTCCTTCATTAAACACCAATGTACAGGCTACTAAACACCAATGTACAGGCTACTAAACACCAATGTACAGGCTACTAAACACAAATGTACAGGCTACTAAACACCAATGTACAGGCTACTAAACACCAATATACAGGCTACTAGACACCAGTTTCCATGATACTTAACACACCCAGATATAGAGAAAAGGCTCGATGATAGCCTAGTGAACTGCTGCTCATTAATCTTGCTATAGGTCCGATGTTAGTGCTAATAACAGACAGATAATACTGGTGTTTTATGTAAGGGAATATTAGAACAACTAGCTTACTGTAGGAAGGTAGCTGATTAGTTTGACACATACCTCGGCTGATAAATAATGAATGTAAAACTCAATTGTTTTAGAAATTAACATCGACCTCCGTTTACAGTTTGACAAGTCCTAAGTCCTACATAGTAGAAAATACAACAGATTGTTGAAAAACATGTAGATTAGAAAGCTATCAAATGCACTAAGAATAAAAATGTAAACTTGTATTTTCTTAATTGGTGACAAAAAAAACGTCAGTAGCAAATATGTATAGCTGAAGAAAATGTAGGTTAGTTTGTTTTAATGTATTTAGTTAAAAGCTTGTTATACAATACGTTCGATATATTTATACAATTATACTATCAAACAGCTGCAAAATTACTGAATTCTAACCAGTATTTTCTTATTTTAACTCAACCTAAAGCCAAAACAGACTAAACCCATTTGAATTATGTCCAGCAGAGTTCCGAAAAGCCGCGCTAATGCGCATTAAACAATCTAATTAAGTGATAAATTGTAGGTCATCCGCAACATTTTACAGCAAACTAAAATTTAGTCAATAAACGCTCAAAAATAAGTTTTTGGTCTATGTTCATTTGACATAGTGAAACCAACGCTTGATAAGATTACTTGTAGCGACGTGTTATATAAACATTTGACACGTCTCTATTATAACACTATTGAACAATTCTACAAACCCCTCATCTTATATAACCTATATCACATTTCTATAAAACTTCCCGCCTACAAAATTCTAGTGTTACGTCTGCCTTATAAACATTGAACAGACTTAAATTGAGTTTATAATATTAAATGTGTAGCTATTTCTGTCTACTAATCCTTCCTACAATTTTAAAATCTGAAATACAACTAGTCAAATTAGAACTTTAATAAAATCAAAGGCAGGGTTACAGAACATTACACTATAGGCCCCTACATCCCTGTACACCATATAATCCTTTTATGTTAGGGTAGTTCTTATGGCGTCAAATACTTTATTGTGTTTACATTTCTAAAATAAAATTTTTAAAATAAATAAAAATATGTGAGAATATTTGTAAATATAGTCAAGTTAAAATAAAAATATTTGAGAATATTTGGAAAAGTTGACATAAAAAATTTTGAGAATATTTGGAAAAGTTAACATAGAAATATTTGAGGATATTTGGAAAAGTTAACATAGAAATATTTGAGGATATTTGGAAAAGTTAACATAGAAATATTTGAGGATATTTGGAAAAGTTAACATAAAGATATTTGAGAATATTTGGAAAAGTTAACATAAAAATATTTGAGAATATTTGGAAAAGTTAACATAGAAATATTTGAGGATATTTGGAAAAGTTAACATAAAAATATTTGAGAATATTTGGAAAAGTTAACATAAAAATATTTGAGAATATTTTGAAAAGTTAACATAAAAATATTTGAGAATATTTGGAAAAGTTAACATAAAAATATTTGAAAATATTTGGAAAAGTTACAATAAATTGCTGACATGACCGTGTGGTATAACCGGTCCATCTAGCCGTGAGCCTGCCACAATTTGACCGGTCAGATAGTCTGTATAGAGAATGACCGGCAGAAAGTCTCGTCCGGCCCCGGGCAGATAAAATAGTTTCAATAACAGCGGTATAAGTAGTATAAGAGATGTAACTGAAGCTGGGACAGGCCGGAGCTAAACAGAGCTAAATGAGCTTCAAACTACATCTTTAGTGTTTCGTCTCTCAATTTAACCACCTTTTGTTCATAGTAATTGTTTTCTTCTAGAATTGTTTTTTTAGACATTGTGTAAGTTCTAGTTTGTTCTTTTTTCCCAGACATTATGTAAGTTCTATATTGTTCTTTTTTTTTTCTAGACATTATGTAAGTTCTAGATTGTTCTCTTTTTCGAGACACTATGAAAGTTCTAGATTGTTCTTTAAAAAATAATACGGCCTGTTCTTTATTTATGTTTCTATCCACCCTGAACTTAGTTCAACCATTTAAGTGTACTCGTGTCAAGATTTCAGTTTCTGGCATGTCACATGTAAAAATATTGGGTACCAGCGAATAGATTAGTTAGAGCAGTAAAGACATTTCACGTATTCTCAACACTACAACATTCCGAGGTTGTTGCTGTTTTTTCACATCCTGAAACTGCCGACACTTACTTTTTCTTGGAGGTAAATCCTTTTGTCAATTTATTTTAATTTAACCCAACCATCGAACTTTTGTATTCGCCACAAAGTATCTTTTCATGCTTTGATTTATGCAGCGAACGTTTTTCGCAGCAAGCTTTCATTGAATTATAAACTTAAGTTAAGCTTTCATCGAATTATAGACTTAAGCTTTCATCGAGTTAGAGACTATTCAGAATTCTCTTAGACAAGACTCTTGGCGACACAAATCTCGTTACTTTTTAATTTGGGTAATTCCTGCCATGGTGACTTGCTTGACAACAACATTCTAATATTTTTTTAACGTCTTTCTGTTAAACTCATAGTTTTTAAATAATTTATTTTTGATTCGGTTTATGTGTAGCACTTAAATATACAATTACTTTTAAAATATTTTCCCAAATTGCCGTGGATTACAAGCATCAATTAGCGGCACCCTAAACTATTTAGTCACACACCACTAGACGACAATTATCTAGTGGTCAGAGCAAATCACAGGCTGTCATTATGCACAAATACAGTAAGGCCCAGATCCTGACTAAAACTATAGAAAGTTCAAGTTTTACAGAGGCTTCTAGTGAACTTGAGACAATAACTTGAACATTCAGAGAGAAATGTGTTCTAGGTTTTTTTTTCACAACTCTCAATCCAGCATTCACGCAAACTAAGTTCTTCTATCTAGGCAAAAATATTGGCTATGTAGCTAGGCAAAAATATTGGCCATCTATCTAGGTAAAAATATTGTCTATCTATCTAGGCAAAAATATTGGCTATGTAGCTAGGAAAAAATATTGGCCATCTAGCTAGGCAAAAATATTGGCCATCTAGCTAGGCAAAAATATTGGCTATCTAGCTAGGAAAAAAAATATGCGCTATCTATTTAGGTAAAAATATTGACCATCTAGCTAGGCAAAAATATTGTCCATCTATCTAAGCAAAAATATTGGCCACCTAACTATGAAAAAATATTGGACATCTAGCTAGGCAAAAATATTGGCCATCTAGCTAGATAAAATATTGGCCAACTAGCAAGATAAAATATTGTTTGCTAATTAGATAGAAACACTGGTCAGCTAATTAGACAAAAGCACTGGTCAACTAATTAGATAAAAACACTGGTCAGCTAATTAGACACAAGCATCGGTCAGCTAATTAGACAAAAACATTGGTCAACTAATTAGATAAAAACACTGGTCAGCTAATTAGACACAAGCATTGGTCAGCTAATTAGACAAAACTAACTTACCGTTACACGCGAAGAGCTCACGCGAGCTTCGCGAAGATGAAAACAAGTTGAAGTTGAGCATCGACTGACCACTAGGGTCTAAACCTCGCCACGCTTGACCATTGTCCAGCCGGGTCTCGATCCCCGACCCCCCTGCCAGAGGTAGAAGGGCTAGTCTCTCGTCACGTGGGTCACGTGGGGGTCCATTTCTGTAGGACAGGTTGACAGGCAAGGCATGGTGGGATGGTGTCGTTGGGTGGTGGGATGTTGTGTTGACTGCTGGTGGGTGGTGGGATGGTGTCGATGAGTGGTGTGAGTGTGTGTTTACCACTGGTGAATGGTGTGGGTGTGTGTTTCCCGCTGGTGATTGGTGTGATAGTGTGTTGCCCGCTGATGAATGTTGACTGACCACTGGCTCGCGATGTTTGGACTTATGAAACTTGCGTCTGTCCTGGTGAACATTGTCTGGTGTTTGATTGTCTCCACAGACCCCGTTAGTCCGTGACGTCAACTTCACAGAATAATCACATGTTTCCTGCGGGTGATCACATGTCCGGTCCGGGTGATCACATGTCCGGTCCGGACTGTCCAGAAAATGTAGGTTTTTCTCCCGTAAGTTGTTGGCGTTGTTGTCGTAGCAAGGCTCCGTCTGGCCGCTGGGGTCGGGGGTAGTCTTTTGCTCCGAGCTGGCCTCGACGGCCCGGGGGTCGGGCTCACCCTGCCTCAGACCCAGCAGGTCCCGGATAGAAAACGCCGTGGATTTTTTGTGCTCTGCCCCGGGGGTGGTGGCCCCCTCAGCGGTGGCCTCGGCCATTGGGAGACCGCACGTGATGTAATGAAAGAAAAACGTCACTTAGAGTTGTACTTGGTCCTCTACTCTTCAAATGCTGAATGAATATTCTTAGCCGACATTAGACACAAAAGCTTCTACTGCGATTATATACTTTGATCACATACTTCGGAAAGTTGAATTTTTCGAGTATCTCCGTAAAGTTGAATTAAATAATTTGATCTAATCGTTTTAGTTAAATTGAAGACATTCTACTCAACACATACCCAAATAGACCGCGGCAAATGCAACATTTTAAACAGATAAATAACCTTTGTGGTGAATATCCTAGCAAGTTAGCTCTCCGTTATAAAAGTCAGGTCTAGAGAGCGATTGAAATAAGCTGGTGGCGACCGCCCTAACAAACTGCTGCAGCTAACTCAGTCGGGTCTAGTCAACGATTGAAATCTTGCGAGCCCCAACAACGCGAGTGGGCCGAGATCAACTTGGCTCATTACTATGATCATAATTAGCCTACAGGCGCCGCCCGGCACCTCGCCACCACGGACGTCACCGCCAGATTCCAATATGGCGCCCTATTAGCAGGCGCTGGGCCCGTCACCCTCGCGGTGCCTCCTCCCACTCGACAGCTGATGCTCTGTTCGGCCGATCGATAGTTATTGATCGCCCAATTTACCAATGCTGGCTGGCTTCTGGTGCTAGCCGGCGCTTAGGTCTTGGACACACCCTAAAGTGATGCAAGCGTCACACGGTGTGGTGGTGGTGGTGGGGGGGGGGGGTCCACATGTAACGGCTCCATGTTAGGATGAGGAGTGGAACGTCGCTAGATGAACATACGGCTTCTCTAGCTAGATCTAGGTAGTTAAATTAGGTTGTGTAGTTAGTTAAGAAGTTAAACAAGGAAGTGTAGTTAGATATGAAAGGTAGTGTTGGAGATATATCAACACTATTAATTTGGTTTCTAGCATCTGTTTTATTGTGTCATTTGGGACTTCCTTTAAAATACTTTTTGTGTGTTTTAATGTAGATAATTGGAGAGTCTGGCTTACTTAAAGGAATACAATATGTCTTTGTTACTTGTGTGCGTGTATTTATGTATGTTTGTGTGCACGCGGCAGTGTACATTGTTGTAGAGTTTTATGCTAGTTTTCTGTACGGGAGTTGATGCTACAATATCTCAAAATCTAAGGGAGATTAGCTGTAGGTTCTTTAGATGGTACCACCATTAGCTACTGATTCTAATCTGTTGTCAGCTGTTGGTGCTAGTGATAGTGACACCTTCAGCTGTTGGTGCTAGTGATAGTACCACCATCAGCTGTTGATGCTAGTGATAGTACCACCATCAGCTATTGATGCTAGTGATAGTGACACCTTCAGCTGTTGATGCTAGTGATAGTACCACCATCAGCTGTTGATGCTAGTGATAGTACCACCATCAGCTGTTGATGCTAGTGATAGTACCACCATCAGCTGTTGATGCTAGTGATAGTACCACCATCAGGAGTGACAACGTCAGCTGTTGGTGCTAGTGATGGTGAAAACCTTCAGCTATGGCCCAAAGTTCTGTGTAATTGTGTTTAGGTGACAGTTTGAATGGTGAGCTTACAGGTCAAATGACCAGTTTCACGTGACCAGCTGGACTCAAACGAGTGGCTTGACTGACCCAGTAGTGACCTGACTGACCCAGTAGTGACCTGACTGACTCAGTAGTGACCTGACTGACCCAGTAGTGACCTGACTGACCCAGTAGTGACCTGACTGACTGACCCAGTAGTGACCTAACTGACCCAGTAGTGACCTAACTGACCCAGTAGTGACCTGACTGACCCAGTAGTGACCTGACTGACTGACCCAGTAGTGACCTAACTGACCCAGTAGTGACCTAACTGACCCAGTAGTGACCTAACTGACCCTGTAGTGACCTGACTGACCCAGTAGTGACCTAACTGACCCAGTAGTGACCTAACTGACCCAGTAGTGACCTAACTGACCCTGTAGTGACCTGACTGACCCAGTAGTGACCTGACTGACCCAGTAGTGACCTGACTAACCCAGTAGTGGCCTGACTGACTGACCCAGTAGTCACATGACTGACTGACAAAGGAGTGACCTGAGTGACCCAGTAGTCACCTGACTGACTGACCCTGGAGTGACTTGAGTGACCCAGTAGTGACCTGACTGACTAACCCAGTAGTCACCTGACTGACCCAGTAGTGACCTGACTGATTGACCCAGTAATGACCTGATTGACCCAGTAGTGACCTGACTGACTGACCCAGTAGTGACCAGATTGACCCAGTGGCCTGACTGACACAGTAGTGACCTGACTGACCCAGTACTGACCTGACTGGCTGACCAAGTGATGACCTGACTGACCCAGTAGTGACCTAATTGACCCAGCGGTGACCTGACTGACCCAGTAGTGGCCTGACTGACCCAGTAGTGACCTGACTGACTGACCCAGTAGTGACCTTACTGACCCAGTAGTGGCCTGACTGACCAAGTTGTGACCTGACTGACTGACCCAGTAGTGACCTGACTGACCCAGTAGTGACCTGACTGACTGACCCAGTAGTGATCTGACTGACCCAGTAGTGACCTGACTGACTGACCCAGTAGCGACCTGACTGACCCAGTAGTGGCCTGAGTGACCCAGTAGTGACCTGACTGACTGACCCAGTAGTGACCTTACTGACCCAGTAGTGGCCTGACTGACCCAGTAGTGACCTGACTGACCCAGTAGTGACCTGACTGACTGACCCAGTAGTGACCTGACTGACTGACCCAGTAGTGACCTGACTGACCCAGTAGTGACCTGACTGACTGACCCAGTAGTGACCTGACTGACTGACCCAGTAGTGACCTGACTGACCCAGTAGTGACCTGACTGACTGACCCAGTAGTGACCTGACTGACTGACCCAGTAGTGACCTGACTGACCCAGTAGTGACCTGACTGACTGACCCAGTAGTGACCTGACTGACCCAGCAGTGACCTGACTGACCCAGCGGTGACCTGACTGACCCAGCGGTGACCTGACTGACTGATCTGATAGTGACCTGACTGACCCAGTAGTGACCTGACTGACCCAGTAGTGACCTGAGTGACTGACCCAATAGTGACCTGACTGACTGACCCAGTAGTGACCTGACTGACCCAGCGGTGACCTGACTGACTGATCTGATAGTGACCTGACTGACTGACCCAGTAGTGACCTGACTGACCCAGTAGTGACCTGAGTGACCCAGTAGTGACCTGAGTGACCCTGTAGTGGCCTGACTGACTCAGTAGTGGCCTGACTGACTGACCCAGTAGTGACCTGACTGACCCAGTAGTGACCTGAGTGACCCAGTAGTGACCTGAGTGACCCTGTAGTGGCTGACCATTCGATTATCTCTCGAGAGATACACTTGTTATCGTGTGACAGAAATGTTATATTTAAGTTTAAAAATGTAGAAAAATACACAAAATAGAGAGAGTGTAAAAAAATAATAGAATCAAACAATTGTAATCTTGTGCGAAATCTTTTTAGTGTGGTCTTAACGTACCAGAACCCCAATATCTGTTGACTTTGGTCGACTATTTTATCTCCTGAACGTGAAGATCGCCTTCACAACAACTGGTTATGTTGCCAGGAAAATGTTTCACAACAACTGGTTATGTTGCCAGGAAAATGTTTCCCTGCACTGGGGATAAAACTCTCAGCAAATTGTACACATACCGTTTAACTACAGAGTTGTCACTTCAATAAAGTCCACGAATCACTGTGTCAAGGTGGATGTTCCTGGAGGAGGACATTTCACCCCCCCCCCCCCCTCCACTAGCCTGGGGAATCCCCCCGTCATAACACTCCTAATCTTTTTAATTTCACCATTCCAATCACATTTACAACTAGACAAGAATGGGGTAAAATTGATAAAGACGTTGGGGGAAGGACATTTTAATTGTGTTTTGTTGTTCACTATTTGCACGCTCTTGCATGCAGTGTTTCTTCCAGACTTTTCTCTCCGGGGGGGGGGGGGGGGGCACTTGAAATTTTCGGGGGGCGGTAGACTTTCTTCGGGGGGGGGGGGGCGGACACTGTTAAAAGTATATATTTTCTATATAAATTATATAAATTTCATTTCGTTCGGGGGGGGGGGGGGAGAGGGCGGTAAAAAATTTTCGGGGGGGCTTTGCCCACCCGAAGAGATGCCTGGAAGAAACTCTGCTTGCATGTCCGGTGTGGGCTCACCACATAACGGTCATGATTACAAGCTTTTGATTATATATGGCCAGACATTGCAGGTGATTTGTTCAATACATTTATCAAAACGTGTGTTACAGGTCCATCAAGACATGTGTGACAAGTTCCTGCGCGAGAATTATTGTTCGTATCATCTGCCTTCTTTCTTCTTCTTCATCTTCGTTCTTAATTTTAGTGTGAAAAGGGATTCCCTCCAACACAATTAAGTATACGTGTCAACTTATGCCGTTGACTCCGATTTCAGTCTGCTTTTCTCTTTGGATTTACTTCCATAGCCTTTGTCCAACCAAGAACAAACCACAAGGCAGAAGTTATTAGTTTTTGGAGTTATCACTCCTAGAAGAGTGGCTGTTCCCAGCTATCGAGCCTCATCTGCCCGGGGATCGAACTCATGACTAATCGGTTCAGCAACCATGAGCTTAACCGACCCGACCACTGCTACCTCCGTCTGTCGTCTTGTACTAAAGCGAATCAAGTCACATGATTAACATCCAGATTCCTGGCAGAGAATAAAACAGACGCCTTGGACCGATCTAATCCCTCTCATCCGCCATTTTTGTTCTGGAGCCCCTCCAAGACACAGCGCCATTCAATCGCTGGCGCTGAACGTCCAGAAAAAACACGTCATTGATAATATTTGTAAAAAATAATTATCAATGAAATGAGCGTGTGACTTGTATGGCTTCGGTTAAACTAAAGCAATTTGTTGGGCTGCGTCCTACACTAGAACGGCACCAGATGACGGAAAGCTTCAACATGCTTTTGTACGGTGAACATGGGGAAAAATTAAGATTAAAGGGCTTGGGGGGGGGGGGAGATTTTGGACTTGGATGGGAAGATTTTTGGGATTGGATGGGGAAGATTTTTGGACTAGATATTGAATTTATTAAACCATTATCTGACTAGTAATATAATGTCCTAGTTTTTTAACCAAGTGTTGACTCTTTTTAACAGTTTGTTATGAAGGTTAAAACTGTCCCGATTGACCAGTACAATTCTCATTTCTCTCCCCTTACTGTGTTTACTGTGTTTGCTGTGTTTACTGTTGAGCTTTTGGTTATGGCTTTTCCTTATGTGTTAATGTTTAACCGTTGACTAAAGATAGAGTTAGGATTCTCCTGCTGGAATATTTTAACCGATTCCTCGCTGTTCTGAATGATACTGGGCTGTTCGAAACGATACTGAGATATTTGAAACGATACTGAGCTGTTCGAAACTATACTGAGCTGCTTGAAACGATACTGGACTGTAGAAACGATACTAAACTTTTTGATACAATACCGGGCTGTTTAAGACGATACTTGGATGTTCGAAACGATACTGAACGGTTTGAATCGATACCGACTCATCTCAATTAGTCGTGACTTTTCCAGCTTCTCTGACGTCATAGGTCCTGGCTAATTGAATTCTTCAAATTGTGTCAACTTTGGTAATTAACAATAACGCCAGTTTGTCTCATAGCGAGCGGCCGCACGGTTTCGGGCAAGTAAACACCGTTAATTAGTGCTAATATGGCCGACCTAATTGGCAACGAGGTTTCAGGACGGGCGTGGAATTTCGATGAGGCGAGAAATCAACGGGGCCCGTGGTTAGATGGTGCTGAGTTGAGACGTACGGATGGTTCAGATGGTGCAGACTTGAGACGTACGGATGGTTCAGATGGTGCAGACTTGAGACGTACGGATGGTTCAGATGGTGAAGACTTGAGACGTACGGATGGTTCAGATGGTGAAGACTTGAGACGTACGGATGGTTCAGATGGTGAAGACTTGAGACGTACGGACGGTTCAGATGGTGAAGACTTGAGACGTACGGATGGTTCAGATGGTGCAGACTTGAGACGTACGGACGGTTCAGATGGTGCAGACTTGAGACGTACGGACGGTTCAGATGGTGAAGACTTGAGACGTACGGACGGTTCAGATGGTGCAGACTTGAGACGTACGGACGGTTCAGATGGTGCAGACTTGAGACGTACGGACGGTTCAGATGGTGCAGACTTGAGACGTACGGACGGTTCAGATGGTGAAGACTTGAGACGTACGGACGGTTCAGATGGTGCAGACTTGAGACGTACGGACGGTTCAGATGGTGCAGACTTGAGACGTACGGACGGTTCAGATGGTGAAGACTTGAGACGTACGGACGGTTCAGATGG
Organism: Physella acuta; assembly: GCF_028476545.2. Taxonomy (NCBI): domain Eukaryota; kingdom Metazoa; phylum Mollusca; class Gastropoda; family Physidae; genus Physella; species Physella acuta. The sequence continues at coordinate 145,658 of NW_026732013.1, forward strand.
TGCAGACTTGAGACGTACGGACGGTTCAGATGGTGAAGACTTGAGACGTACGGACGGTTCAGATGGTGAAGACTTGAGACGTACGGACAGACTTGAGACGTACGGATGGTTCAGATGGTGCAGACTTGAGACGTACGGACGGTTCAGATGGTGCAGACTTGAGACGTACGGACGGTTCAGATGGTGCAGACTTGAGACGTACGGACGGTTCAGATGGTGAAGACTTGAGACGTACGGACGGTTCAGATGGTGCAGACTTGAGACGTACGGACGGTTCAGATGGTGCAGACTTGAGACGTACGGACGGTTCAGATGGTGAAGACTTGAGACGTACGGACGGTTCAGATGGTGCAGACTTGAGACGTACGGACGGTTCAGATGGTGAAGACTTGAGACGTACGGACGGTTCAGATGGTGAAGACTTGAGACGTACGGACGGTTCAGATGGTGAAGACTTGAGACGTACGGACGGTTCAGATGGTGAAGACTTGAGACGTACGGACAGACTTGAGACGTACGGATGGTTCAGATGGTGAAGACTTGAGACGTACGGACGGTTCAGATGGTGCAGACTTGAGACGTACGGACGGTTCAGATGGTGCAGACTTGAGACGTACGGACGGTTCAGATGGTGCTGACTTGAGACGTACGGACGGTTCAGATGGTGCAGACTTGAGACGTACGGACGGTTCAGACGGTTAGTGTTATAGGGGTTAGAGTTCACGGGTTTTAGAGTTTAGAGGTTTTGGGGGCTTAGACGTTTTGGAGTTGAGAAGTTATAGAGATTAGATATTTTATAGTTTAGATGGTTTTAGGGTGTGCAGAAAATGTGTTCCCTCTAAGCTGCGCGGTTGCGCGGCCGCGCAGTAGTTTTGAGCTGCCGCGCAGTGATTTTGTAAAATACGTATATCCTTGTATAAGACTTTTAGAACACAGCGCACACAAAATACACGTTGCACACTTAGAGGGAACATTGGTTGTGTAACATAGTGGTCAAATGGTAACGCCTACGACTGCTAAACCGAAAGTCTAGAGTTCGGATCTCAATCTCGAGTCTGTAGGACGTCCCTAAGTGCACACAGCTCTGATGGTTACCTGACTCACGTTAGGGAAACATAGGGCATAGTGCTGACAATACTATCTTCTCGTTAGCCGAGGTCACTGACTCAGATGAACTCTAATTCCTCTGCCAATGTGTCTTGGGTAAGAACGTGAAAAGATTATCAGTAACATTAGTTTAAAAGTTGTTTTTGCTGTGTATGTTCTTAAATTGGTAGCTCTATCGTGTGATTAAAGAGAGTGTCACAAAAGAGTAAATACTAATCAGTGAAGACATTGACAAAACAGAATGTAGTAAGACAAAGACACCATCGAACTTTGAAGACACTAATACGGCAGATTCTCGCAGGTCTCTTACAAAACGGGATGCTAAAAATAATTCAATTGAACGACAGGACACGCCACGAAATAACCAAAACCACATTTCCTACAGTGCTCTATCCCACCAGCACTCTACGCCTCCTATCCACACAGTGTATCACGAATATCATGTTTTCGCGCAAGTTTACAATTATCTTATTCTGCAATGTTCATCTAGTTAACAAAGCTTGCTACAGATATCTGAATTGTTCTGTCTACGAATTCGCAAGCAAAACAGTTTTTAAATAAAATTACAAATGGTTTCACAACAAGGGTTTTCACAATATTTGGTCTTTTAAATCTAGTTAATTAACGCTAAACTCTAATTACACCAGGCAAATGTAGCTCTAATGAAAACCTAACCAAAAGATCCATCTTTTGTGTTTGAACGGCGAGGTTGATTTGATTCCGTGTAAGGCGTACAAGCGAGGGGAAAAATCCGAGTTAAGGGTCTTGAATGGCACAGAAAGAGGTGAAGACTCCTCCAAGACAGCCTTGTCCTCTCCTGGCGCCGATCTATCGGATCAGCATCGATCACTGAATCCTAAAGAAAGCACACGGCCCTGATTAGGTCAACAAAACTCCGGGCGACCAAGTGCTGCAAACGACGTTAGTGCGCAGGCTCAGCCAGTCACGTGAGCATCCAGCGGCTATTCCATTGGCACATTATATGGCTTCGCAGAAAATGAAATTCCATTTTGATTCCCAGAAAATCGGCTGGAATGAGCTGAATGAGATTTAGATTACGTAGCCCTTGTTTACAATTGAGCAAATTGGCAGCGCTTATTTCATTAGGACTAACAAGGCGCGGGGTTGGGGAGGTTGGCGCGGGATTCACTCGCCACTCAAGTGCCCGCCCCTGCCCCCCCTCCTCGCCAGTGTCAACGTGAGGGAACCTCGACTGTGACGACTTGGAGCTTGCTGCTGTCTCTTAAATTCACATTTATTATCAATTTACTTTGGTTAAAGTGCGGCGAAATTCGGCCAAATCAAATTATACGAACACACGAAGACGGGGGAGGGGAGGGCGGTTGTTGTATGAGAGAAACATATTTTTTTTTCCTTTGAGTTTTGGGGTTGGGTTCATTCAGGGTTGTTGGCTGTGGACGGGGAGAAAGGGTTGTTAGATAACATAATGGTAGTATTAGATACAACAATCGGAGGGTTCAGATAATACACAGATGGGGTTTGGATAAAGGAGTGATAACTTGGGTAGGGTTGGTGGAATACCTAAGTAAAAATACAAATACTGGACATTTTTTTTTAAATGTTCTTTCTTTTTTTTTCGCCTCAGACATGTAATTGACAGCATCAGTTTGCCTTGCATGTTCGCTTTAGTATTACAGTTTTCATCATCGGTGAGGACTGATACAGATTTACAATAGTAATGCTTCTTTCTTACTTGTAGCCTATTTTCATTCATTTAAGATGGTTTACTTATTCATAGATCTAATACAAAACGTCTTATTACATTTTTTTTTTAAAACCTGAAAATGCAAATGTGTGTTTAAATGATGAATCATGGGATTTTTTTCCCATCGGCGTGGTGGGCTGAGGGCTGAGAGGGGTCTGGGCTTTCAAGGTGATACCTATTCCTTTAGACAAATATTAAATATATACTAATAGTACGACAATTCAAATACACAAAAAAACATAAGTAAGTGTTTGAAAAGTTTTTTTTTTTTTTACTTTTATTGAGGAAAATGTTATTTTGTTACAATTTTACAAATTCACTAAAAAATCAGGAAAAAAAAACAAGTTTATAAAACTCAATGAAACTAGACACAGACATGAACAATGATATAATAAACAATATGACAATTATTTTCAATGTATCTTGAAAAATAAATTAGTTATCCACACTAACATGACTCATACCTTAAATTCAGGGAAATTTGAGGACTTGTTTTACTCAAAGTACAATTACAAAAAGTTGTATGCACTGTATCTGAAATAAAAATTGTCATATTGGCTGAGCTTTAATGATCTTAAAATAAAGGGTCAAACTAAAGGTATAGGTATCGCCTTAAGTAGAGCTGAAAAACATTTGGGATTTCAGAGAATTAAAATGATACAAATTTTAAGCAACCGGAAAAAATATGATAATTACAATGAAGAAGATATTAAATGCAATGGAGAAGTGTTTAAATTTTTTTACTAATATTTGATACATAAAGCATCTAACTTTTTCATTTCTAAATTACAGTAAAATAATTAATTAATTTTCCATATAATAGTTTTATTAGGAAATTAATCAAATGACTATTTTAATTACTATGTTAATAAGCAGTAAGTAATATATTCCATTTCTTGTTTTGTTGTTATTGAATGACTCAGTGTTTTAAACGAATATGGTATTATAATTAAAGGTTGTTTCCCTTTAAAAATGTTAAAATTAAAATGTGGCTGTAGCTAACACATACGTATTAATATTGCAAAATATTGAAATAGATTGATTTATTGAATATAAATATTATATATATTAATATATATATATATATATATATATATATATATATATATATATATATATATATATATATATATATATGTGACTAGGGTAGGCCTAGCCACTAGTTACAAATCTGATAACGAACGAGAAGCCGAGACGCAGTGTTGCAGTCTGACGCAACATAACAGGTGGCTTATTGAAGTCGGGCTGATAACAATCTCAAAGCCAACGCGTGCTATTTTGGGAAACGGTACAAGGAGATTCAGACGGCCTGTCAACTTTGATTGATGGGATGCAGATGTTATTTCACGGACTGTATGTTAGAACTACGCAACTAGTGGTCGGAGACATCGAGTACAAGTATCGATTACGGAGGAATACAAGTACGGAGACGAGTACGGATACAAGGCATAAATAGGAGGGGACGGCAGAACTCGTTCTCTCTCTTCCGTCGTCGTCGCTTGCTTTAGATCAGTCAGTCTGTGTGACATACTCAAGTTGGTTATATTGTGTTAAGAAGGACAATAGACATGTGGATTCAGTTATATGAAGCCTAGTGAGGACTGTTAGGGGGTCAGTTGATTCAGACTATTATTGTGAAACATCTCTGTTGATTCATTGTGTTATATTGAAACATTTCTTGATTCATGTAATAAAAGGATCAATAGCGAACCTGCATCTTCGAGTCTTTCTACTGTAGTCGATGTTGTGTAGCATGAGTGGTTCAACTCGTTACAATTGGCGTTGTCGGGCAGGATAGACTCGGGAAAGGTCACATTGGGCGTTGCGAACAGGATAGATGCAACTAGCCTAGGTCACATTTGGCGTCGTCGGCAGGATAGACTCGGGGAAGGTCACATTTGGCGTTGCGAACAGGATAGATGCAACTAGCCTAGGTCACATTTGGCGCTGCGAGCAGGGTGAATTAAACTAGACTTGCCGATTTAGGCACCCATAGTCAACCTTGTGCATAACTGTGTTTTGTGTGTATGTGAATTCGGACATTCAGGAACTGTGAAAATTGAGGAACGAGGAAAAATTTTTTCATATACACACGGTAAGAAAGAACTCTTTTGTTTTACTTACGGAATAAAATGTCTACTCTGGACGAGAAGCAGACCCATATAGTGGTCCTACCCAGAGAGTCCCACATTAACAAATTTTACGGGGACGGTGATCCCACTTTAACCAACAGGTTCAGTGAAGAGGTCAAAGCGGCCTGGGCCTCGAGAGGCATGTCACCAGAGGAAAGATTAAGACTGCTGATGGGCAGCATAGGAGAGACGGTTAGGGCAGAGGTCAAATGCCACGATAAAACCATCCAATCAGATCCGGATAAGGTGCTGGATCTGATTATGGAGACCTTTGGGGAGAGACGGTCGGGATCGCAACTGCTAGCAGGGTTCGTAGGCCTAAGGCAGAGATTGGCGGAGAGTGTGATGGAGTACTCACACCGGATGAATAGGGCCTTTGATTCGGTAAAGGTCAAAACACCGGACATTGATGTACGCCTACTGAGGGACCATTTCATTGAGGGGCTGGCAACCCCGAGCCTAAGAAGAGAGTTGAAAGAGGAGGTCCACAAAGAACCGCAGTTGACCTTCCTCCAGGTCAGGAACTCAGCGATCCGCAGGTCCGAGGATGAGGACCAATCGAACTGTTCGGTGGACAAAGTCTCGGTGCCTGAACAGAGACAATCCCCACCCACAGGGGCCGACACGATGGAGACCATGATGGCTCAACTGTTGGCCCACCTAGATAAGGTTGACCAACGTTTGGAGAGGTTAGAAAGCAGGTCAACAGCTGAGAATCGGGAAAAGAACGGGACAAAACAGGGACGGGTTGGACGGCCGCGTCCTGCCAAGCCATCACCCCAATGGACGGCCGACGGTCGACCAATTTGTTTGTCTTGTTCACAACCCGGACATATGGCACGGTACTGCCAGGGAAACGGTCGTCCTCTGTAAGGCAGGGCCAGGCTACAGAGGGGCGAGGGTATGGCCCAAGAAGCAAAATGATGGGAGTCTGTCCCGAAATGGTGATTACGATTGGGGACATCGCGGTGAAGGCAATTGTGGATACAGGCTCCCAGGTGACGACGATCACGGAAAATTTTTACACCAAATGGATGAAAGGAAAAGACCATAGGTTGAGGTCTGACACATGCATGCGCCTGACGGCAGCTAATGGACTAACCATTCCATACTGTGGTTATTTTCTGGCGGATGTCGTGGTGGCAGGACATAGGTTGAAGCAGGTTGGGGTGTTCGTTACGAAACACAACCTAGAGACAAATGTGTCAAATATACCTTGCCTGTTGGGCATGAATATTCTTGGCCAGTTGCCAGAATTTCTTACAAATATTGTCGGATCGACCACACCAGGTCGGGGATCCAAGTTGGCCAGGTTTGCCAAGACCAGAGGAAGGACAGCAGTCCCGGCAAACACGGTCAAGGCAATCACATTACAAATTGGTGATAGAAGCGTGAATGGTGATGTGATGATAGAACCATGTGGCGCCGCACTGAGGGCAGGCGTCGTGTTACTGCGGACATACACATCAGCGGAAAATGGACTAGTTCAAGGACTAGTGGCAAATGTTTTGGATGAAGAAATTTTTATACCACCTAATACTCTGGTAGGAGTACCACAGAACGTCGAGGTACTAAGGTCGGCACAGTGTATCGAACTGAGCAATACCAGCAGTAATGAAGTAACAATTAGGTCGGTCAATGTGACGGCCGAGGTGAAGAAACAGGATGGCCGATCATATACATTCCCGGAAACTGAGGACCCAAAACTAAATGAATTGCTGAATAAATACAGTGATATATTTGCCTCGTATGAGGGTGATTTGGGGTACACGGAAGTAATCAAACACCAGATACCCTTACTACAAGACAAGCCGGTGGCGCAACCCTACCGAAGATTACCACCGAGTCACTACTCTGCGGTGAAAGCACACCTGAATGACCTACTAAAAAAGGGAATTATTACAACCAGTACGAGCCCGTATGCGGCACCGATAGTAGTGGTAAAAAAGAAGTCAGGGGAGATAAGACTGTGTTGTGATTACCGGAAATTGAACAATATCACAAGAAGGGATGCATTCCCCTTGCCTCGTATTGATGAATGTCTTGATGCGTTGGGGGGAGCAAGATTTTTTTCTACCTTGGATTTGGCTAGTGGCTACCACCAAGTGGCCATGCACCCCAACGATCAACATAAAACTGCATTTATTTCTCCACTGGGACTGTACGAGTGGACCCGTATGCCGTTTGGTCTAACTAATGCACCTGCTACATTCCAGCGAGTAATGCAGAGTGCTATGAGTGACTTTCTATTTCAAATAATGTTGGTGTATTTGGATGATATTCTAGTTTACTCAAAAACTTGGGAGGACCATCTAAAAAGATTAGAACAAGTGTTTCTCCGTCTTAGGGAGATAGGAGTAAAGCTGAACCCAGACAAATGCTGCTTTGGTTTGAAATCGGTACATTTTTTGGGTTACGTGATTTCGTCGGATGGCATCGCCACTGACCCAGATAAAATTGCAGCTGTTAAAGAATGGAAACAACCAACAACTACAGTAGAGGTCAGGTCATTCTTGGGCTTTGCCTCCTATTATAGAAAATTTGTGCCGGGTTTTGCAAAAATTGCCGCACCATTGCATGACTTGGTAAACAAAATGACAAAGAAACACAGTAAGGAGAAAAAGAAAGGTAAAACACAACTGATAGGTGAATTATGGACTGATGAATGCCTGAACTCGTTTAAGCTATTGAAAAAGGCTTTGACAGAGGCGCCGATATTGGGATACGCAGACTTTGACAAACCATTTCGGCTAGAAATTGACGCCAGCTCTAAAGGTCTGGGAGCTGTGCTATCACAACAACAAAAGCAAGGTTTCAGGGTTATTGCGTATGCAAGTCGAGCTCTGAAGGGATCAGAGAGGAACATGACAAATTACAGCGCCATGAAACTAGAACTTTTGACATTAAAATGGGCTGTGACTGAGAAATTCAGGGACTATCTATTAGGTGCTAAATGTGTGGTATACACTGACAATAACCCCTTGAGTCACCTAAAGACAGCAAAGTTGGGATCCATCGAACAGCGATGGGCAGCAGAATTGGCACTCTTTGACCTAGAGATAAAGTATCGCCCGGGGCGGTCCAATGGCAATGCGGACGCCTTATCAAGGAATCCTTACGAGAGACCGGGTGATGAGGAAGAAACACTGACAGGAATATGTGAGGTCAGAGCGTCAACAGATATCCCTCATGGGGTACAAGTGATGCAAAACGGGCAGACCGGGGTGGAGCACATATCCACGGAACCCGGACATATGGACAATAGTGATTTTAATTGCCTTAATCACCAAAAGATAAGAGATGCCCAGAGAACGGACAGTGGCTTACAACCGCTATTGAAATACGTCCAGGAACAAAAATTCCCAGGAAGAAGGGAAAGAGAACAATTTGGTCGAGAAACAAAGAAAATACTGAGTCAGTGGGACCGTCTCAGTATAGAGGATGGTGTTCTCATGCGGAGAATTCATGACCAAATTGATGGGACAATACACCAGGTGGTGGTGCCTGGACAGTTAAGAGAAGAAGTGCTAAGGTTGGCACATGACAGGGCAGGACACCAGGGTCAGGACAGGACGCACAAAATATTACGACGGAGGTGTTACTGGCCCAATATGGAAATGGAGGTCAAACGCCATTGTGAGGCTTGTGTGAGGTGTCAGCATGCGAAAATGCCAGTTGTCAAAATGAGACAGCCATCAGGACACCTACTAGCGACAAAACCACTAGAGATTGTGGCTATGGACTTTACGTCGTTGGAGCAATCATCGGATGGGACGGAACATGTGTTGGTAATGACTGATGTATTCACCAAATGGACGGTGGCGGTGCCCACGCGAGATCAGACTGCCAAAACAGTGGCAAAGGTCTTAATAGAACATTGGTTCATCAAATATGGCATACCAAGACAATTACATTCTGACCAAGGAAGGGCTTTCGAGTCAGAAGTAATTAACCAACTGTGCAGCCACTACGGGATTAACAAATCTAGAACAACCACATTTAATCCGAAAGGAAACGGACAGTGTGAACGGTTCAACCGCAGCATGCATGATTTGCTGCGTACGCTAGAACCTGAACAGAAAAAACGTTGGCCTGATTTTCTCCCAGAGTTGGTATATCTATACAACTGCACACCCCATGCCACAACCGGCTTTACGCCATACATGTTGCTGTTCGGACGGGAGGCTCGACTCCCTCTTGATTTGTTCTTAGGAAAAAGGGAGAGTATGACTGGCTCATACACCGCACTGGAATATGTGAATGAACATATGAGAAGAATTAGAGAAATGTACAGGGTAGTACAGGAAAGACTAGAACATGAAGCACGGCGAAGGGAACCGCCGGTACAGACAAAGGACCCGCCACTCAAACTGAATGACAGGGTATTACTGCGTAGCCACCCGTTAGGCAGAAACAAAATCCACGATCTCTGGGGACAGGAGATATGGCAAGTCGTGGAGATGCCTAAAGTAGCAGGTGGCCCCTTTAAGATAAGACCCATCGATCACGCCAAACCGGATCGGTGGGCGAATATTGCTCAATTAAAGAAATATTGGAATAGGCAAGAAGAGTAGTTACACACAAGGAAATCCAAGACAATTAGGGAACCGGAAACTATAACGGAAATTCACATACCCATCCCGGAACCATATCACCATCAACAGAACAACCGCGATACACAAGTGAAGGATAACGGCAACAAAGAGGATCCCGTTCCTTCCAGAAGCAGAGAGACAGTAGACCATCAGATAAGTGGTCCGCGGAGAAGTTTGAGGAACAGAAGGAAGACGAAATTTTTTGTCAGCAACCATCAAGTCTTTCATGGTCGCGCTGGTATGAGAACAGACTGTTCAAAAAGCTATAAAAGTGAACTGGTGAAGGCACCAAACGAAAAGGGTGGATGTGAATTCTAGAACTGTTTTGTGTCTCAGGAAGACGATGTAGACACAGTTGAAATGTGAAATAGGTATAACTGTCAATCGTATACGAATGGGACGTCGTGGACAGTGAGTGGAACAATAAAAATTTTTTTACGATTATGCGATTGACTCTGGAGGAGTGCACCTGCCAGGCGTTGTTTGTGGTTGAAAACACACAAAAAAAGGCAGGGGTGGATGTGACTAGGGTAGGCCTAGCCACTAGTTACAAATCTGATAACGAACGAGAAGCCGAGACGCAGTGTTGCAGTCTGACGCAACATAACAGGTGGCTTATTGAAGTCGGGCTGATAACAATCTCAAAGCCAACGCGTGCTATTTTGGGAAACGGTACAAGGAGATTCAGACGGCCTGTCAACTTTGATTGATGGGATGCAGATGTTATTTCACGGACTGTATGTTAGAACTACGCAACTAGTGGTCGGAGACATCGAGTACAAGTATCGATTACGGAGGAATACAAGTACGGAGACGAGTACGGATACAAGGCATAAATAGGAGGGGACGGCAGAACTCGTTCTCTCTCTTCCGTCGTCGTCGCTTGCTTTAGATCAGTCAGTCTGTGTGACATACTCAAGTTGGTTATATTGTGTTAAGAAGGACAATAGACATGTGGATTCAGTTATATGAAGCCTAGTGAGGACTGTTAGGGGGTCAGTTGATTCAGACTATTATTGTGAAACATCTCTGTTGATTCATTGTGTTATATTGAAACATTTCTTGATTCATGTAATAAAAGGATCAATAGCGAACCTGCATCTTCGAGTCTTTCTACTGTAGTCGATGTTGTGTAGCATGAGTGGTTCAACTCGTTACAATTGGCGTTGTCGGGCAGGATAGACTCGGGAAAGGTCACATTGGGCGTTGCGAACAGGATAGATGCAACTAGCCTAGGTCACATTTGGCGTCGTCGGCAGGATAGACTCGGGGAAGGTCACATTTGGCGTTGCGAACAGGATAGATGCAACTAGCCTAGGTCACATATATATATATATATACACCTTTATAATGTTATATTCCCCTATGTTTTTATATCAATAACCAGTGTATTTGAAATAATCTTTCTCCGTTTGTTTCACAGGACACAATATTTTTTATTGCTTGGCTTTAGAGATGCGTGTTTTAATTTCAGTGGTGCCGTCTCCTTCCTTTTTGACAGCGCTGCCTATATATCTAAAATCTTTTACTTCCTAGGCTTGCGTGGTGTTAACTTTTAATAGATTGGTGTCTAGCTGTACTCTGTTACAGAATTCTTGTTTTGTTAATGTTTATTTGTGTGGTGTTTAGCTTTAATAGATTGGTGGCTAGCTGTACTCTGTTACAGAATTCTTGTTTTGTTAATGTATATTGGGTTTTCTAGCACGTCATTTTAACTACTGGCTAAATCGGTGTAGAGTGTAGACAAATCAATCTTTGCTTAACATGGGAGATAGGCGGGTAGTTCTGTTACTAGAAAGCGGGGGCAGTGGGGTGGGGGTCTAACTAATTATGTGAATTGAGCTTAAGAGGCAGGAGAATAAAATCATTTATAATCACGAGTGTACAATAATAACAGCAATACATGCATCGTTTGGTTTGATAGTGTAACACTTACAGTACAAATACTTCCCGTTCCTAACTTGTAGGATATGTCTGCTAGCTCGAAGGTCTCGAGTTCAGATCTTATTCGGCCTTTTGCTGTAGGACCTCCTGAGTCTACTCAGTTCTAATGGGTACCTGACTTATGTTGGGGAAAGTAAATAGGTTGGGTGTAGTGCTGACCAGACTGTTACTAGTCAGTTGTTGGTTAGATTAGAATAGACTAGAATATTCCAGAACGTAGGGGAGAGGCGTGTGTGAGTTAACCCCGGAGTGTTTAGGTATTGTTATCCCAAACTCGAGTGCAGGTATAAAAGCTGGAGAGAACGATTGTAAGGGGTTTTTAGGTAGTAGCTGCTAGGGACGAGGGCTGCTGTCTAATGTGTAAAGATGAATAATAAAGTATTGAACATTTTCTCGGATGTCATCTAACAAACTTGTGCTGTGTGATGTTATACAACAAACTTGTGGTGGAGATCGATAGATCGAACCTTCAGATTATCAAAAGAATAAAATAAAACCGGATTAGACAGTGTGGTAATACTGGATTAGACAGTGTGGTGATACAGGATTAGACATTGTGGTGATACTGAATTAGACAGTGTAGTGATACAGGATTAGACAGTGTGGTTATACAGGATTAGACATTGTGGTGATACTGAATTAGACAGTGTGGTGATACAGGATTAGACACTGTGTTGATACAGGATTAGACAGTGTGGTGATACATGATTAGACATTGTGGTGATACTGAATTAGACAGTGTAGTGATACAGGATTAGACAGTGTGGTTATACAGGATTAGACATTGTGGTGATACTGAATTAGACAGTGTGGTGATACAGGATTAGACACTGTGTTGATACAGGATTAGACAGTGTGGTGATACATGATTAGACAGTAAGGTGATACAGGATTAGACAGTGTGGTGATACAGGATTAGACAGTGTGGTGATACAGGATTAGACATTGTGGTGATACTGAATTAGACAGTGTGGTGATACAGGATTAGACAGTGTGGTGATACAGGAATAGGCAGTAAGGTGATACAGGATTAGACAGTAAGGTGATACATGATTAGACAGTAAGGTGATACAGGATTAGACATTGTGGTGATACAGGATTAGAAATTGTGGTGATACAGGATTAGACATTGTGGTGATACTGGATTAGACAGTGTGGTGATACTGGATTAGACAGTGTGGTGATACAGGATTAGACAGTAAGGTGATACAGGATTAGACAGTGTGGTGATACAGGATTAGACAGTGTGGTGATACAGGATTAGAAATTGTGGTGACACTGAATTAGACAGTAAGGTGATACAGGATTAGACAGTGTGGTGATACTGGATTAGACAGTGTGGTGATACAGGATTAGACAGTAAGGTGATACAGGATTAGACAGTGTGGTGATACAGGATTAGACAGTGTGGTGATACAGGATTAGAATGTGTCGTGATAAACCCCGCCAAGTTCATTGATGATTTGAGTTTTAGCGATGAATTTAAACTAAATAGAAGATGGTGTGTTGCTTGAAATACTTTACGGTAGCAAAAAATCGACGATTTTGTAGTGTTCTTTAGCTCTATATCTTTTGCGAATAATTTCGACTTTAATTAGATGTTAGTTAGCTTAAAGCGTTCCAACACATACATGGAATAGGGGAATGGATGGGCGGGGGGGGGGGGGGGGGGGGGGTTAGCGAGATTTTCTTCTACAGTTGTACCATCTGCATATATATTAATGATCAGTGCACGAGTGCAGATGTGTTTGAATTTTGCAGTCAGCTTGAAATAAAAACCTTATATTCTTTAAAAGAAAATGTGTCCGAAAAAAAAACTCGTTACGTCCTCTCAATTATGTCGACCGTTAATAAGGTGTCCACATATAAATTCACAGATTTTCTTCCACATATAAACTCACAGATATTTGTTCACATATAAACTCACAGGATTTGTCCACATATAAAGTCACAGGATTTGTCCACACAGAAACTCACAGGATCTGCCCCCATATAAACTCACAGGATTAGTCCCCATATAAACTCACAGGATGTGTCCACATATAAATTCACAGATTTTCGTCCACATATAAACTCACAGGATTTGTCCACATATAAACTCACAGTATCTGCCCCCATATAAACTCACAGGATGTGTCCACATATAAATTCACAGATTTTCGTCCACATATAAACTCACAGGATTTGTCCCCATATAAACTCACAGGATTTGTCCACATATGAATTCACAGGATTCGTCCACATGTAAACTCACAGATCTTTGTCCACATATAAACTCACAGGATTTGTCCACATATGAACTCACAGGATTTGTCCATATATAAACTCACAGGATTTGTCCACATATGAACTCACAGGATTTGTCCATATATAAACTCACAGGATTCGTCCACATATAAACTCACATATCTTTGTCCACATATAAACTCACAGATATTTGTCCACGTATAAACTCACAGGATTTGTCCACATATAAACTCATAGGATTTGTCCACATATAAACTCACAGATATTTGTCCACATATAAATTCACAGATATTTGTCCACATATAAACTTACAGATATTTGTCAACGTATAAACTCACAGGATTTGTCCACATATAAACTCACAGGATTTGTCCACATATAAACTTACAGATATTTGTCCACATATACACTCACAGGATTTGTCCCCATATAAACTCACAGTATTTGTCCACATATAAATTCACAGATTTTCGTCCACATATAAACTTACAGATATTTGTCCACATATAAACTAACAGGATTTGTCCACATATACACTCACAGGATTTGTCCACATATAAATTCACAGATTTTCTTCCACATATAAACTCACAGGGTTTGTCAACATATAAACTCACAGGATTTGTCCACATATAAACTTACAGGATTTGTCCACATATAAACTTACAGGATTTGTCCACATATAAACTTACAGATATTTGTCCACATATAAATTCACAGATTTTCGTCCACATATAAACTCACAGGATTTGTCCACATATAAACTCACAGTATGTGTCCACGTATGAATCTCGCTTACAGGGTTATATGCATTGGGGACAAATGTCCTGTGCTGGCTAGAGTGTGTAGCTACGTACCATCCATACCATCCTGTGTAGAAATGGGCAGTGTTTCTTCCAGATTTTCTTCTCCGGGGGGGCACTTGAAATTTTCGGGGGGGGGGGGGGGGTGTAGACTTTAGTGTAATTGTGACGTAACCAAACTATGTTTGTGTTAGTAATAAAACAGATAGTGTTACTTACCTCACAAGTTAAAGACAGTTACAAATACTATGGACGTTTCGACCCATGGTCTGTTTGTATAGAAATGTCCACAGCTGTGTAAGGGAAACAACTCAACTTTTATTCTCATGTCAGTTGTTTCTTTCTCCAGCAAGACTGTGGATAGCCTCCAATTTCTATACAGAATTTGATTGATCGACTTACACTAACAACAGCAGCTGTCCGTCAGGAGAGGTCATTCACGCTTTATTTACTCAAATAGTATTTTAGTGGCTATGTTCCTTGCTTCATACACCATAACCATGATCACTTCAATCTTGAGAGAAAAATAGAAGATCATTTTACAAATTTATTATGTACCCTTTTTTCCTTTCCATTGTAATTCCTCTTGTCAGATAGACTGATTTTTAGTACAACTCCAGTTTCACGAAATACAAAGTCAAATCAAAATGTTAAAATAACATGTCAAACGTGTAAACAAAATATACAAGAAACTGAGAGACACATTTATTTAGATTGTATATCTCGGGCAGATGAGGCTCGTTAGCTGGGGACAGCCACTCTTCTAGGAGAGACAACTCCAAAATCAAACAACTGCTGCCTTGTAGTTTGTTCTTGGTTGGACAAAGGCTATGGGAGCAAATCCAAAAAAGAAAAGCAGGCTGAAATCGAAGTCAATGGCCTCAATGGCGCATAACCAGTTGACACGTAACTCTTAATTGTGTTAGAGGCGTGGTCGAGTCGGCAAAAAGCTCATGGTTGATAAATTCGAACAAAGTCTCGAGTTCAAACCCACTGGCAGATAAATCTCGATCCCCTCCAACACTAATAATTAAGAACGAAGAAGAAGAAGATTGTATATCAGTACAGAAAGCAAAGCAAACACTTGCGAAAATATTAAATACCACCAATCAAACAGCCACAACAAATAAAGAAATCACACTTAATTTAATTAACACGACTAGACAAAGAACAGTAGACGAAAACAGACTAGTAGCAACGGCTATTTATAGATCGACTATATGGCAAATTAGGAATAAATCCAGATATTTTTTCACAAAATACACGGACATCGAGTTAAAAGAAATATTTCAATCAAAGCTAAGACATAGACTTGGAACTCTCACTTAACTGAGAAAAAAGAAATGTACAGGAAAGAAATAAATAAAGTATTAATTTTAATTTAGACAGTCTCAAGCCAAACATCACTCGATCAGCCCTCAAGTAAATTAACATTAGAACAGTCTTCTGTTTCCCAGGTTTTTAAAGTGCACAACCTGAATGGTAGAAAGAGATACACACCTCACCCCCCCCCCCCCCCACACACACACACACACGCACTTCCCCCCACTCAACCCGTCTGGCGGATATTTCAAGGTAGCGTGCCCTCATTGCCAAGAGTCAATTTTATTTCATGGAAAGTTTTGGAATGATAGATCAGTATGTGTATTACAGAGACACTTCTCCCACGGTCGTTTCTATTTCTGTCCATTGGTGGCTACAATGTGAACTTTTGACTCCGCAGCACAGTAAACTAAGCAGTCAAGAGAAACCTAGTTTGCACACCTTATTTTAGTCTAGTTCTTATGCCATTTTATTTTCTCCCTTTGATCATTATACATGCAATTGATGTTCATTGTTCATGTCCTTGATGCTGTGTAAAATCTATCAAATAAATTATTATTACTGATTTAAATGTTTATAACAATTGAATTAATAAAAAAAAAAAAAAAACTGTTGGAGGATTGTATAGATATAGATGTTTGAAAGGGAAGAGTGTTTGCTTTGATGTGTCTCATTGTAATAACATAACTTTTCCGATTGCTTAAAATTTGTATCATTTTAATTCTCGGTAATCCCAATTTTTTTTCAGCTCTACTTAATAACCCAAATTCCACCCCCCCCCTACCCCCCACCCCGTCCCCCGTCCCCTCAGCCCACCACGCCGAGATAAAAAAAAAATCCCTTGAATCATCATTTAATTACACATTTGCATTTTCAGTTTCAGGTTGTTGTTTTTTTTTTTTGTTGTTTTTTTTTTTAATTTATATTTAGACGTTTTGTATTAGATCTATGTGTAAAGTAAACCATCTTAAATGAATGAAAGCAGGCTACAAGTAAGAAAGAGATATTACTATTGTAAATCTGTATCAGTCCTCACAAGCCGATGATGAAAACTGTAATACTAAAGCGAAGACACAACTGACGCTATAAATTACGTGTCTAAGGCGGAAAAAAAAAAGTCATATTTATTTGGCGGCTTCAGAAAGGCCAATGGACTTCAACATATAGGCTCCCGTCATTTAGTTTTTAGACGAAACAACTCCCGTCATTACGACTTCCGACAAATACGCTCCCGTCATTTTGGCTCACGACAAATAGGCTTCTGTCAATTTGGCTCACGACAAAAGGACCACTGACAATACGGTTTCTGTAGAGAGTAAGTCTCCAGACAAAACGGTCTCATTGAATATGACACCTGCCAGTGACACTCTTTAGAGTTAGCTTATCCAAAACTCTTCAATAATCCAACGTATGATTCTCTTTTTCGGCAGGCCTTATTTTTATAATAGTGTATCTATTATAAGAACTAGTATGTTTTAATTTAAGGGTCATCTATCTATGACTTCCATAAATGAATCGGTTATAGGTTGTTCCAACTCAGTGTGTGGGGAGAGAGGTCCTACCTGCAGTATGCTTGTAGGTTATCAAAACAAAATGCAGATATCCTGTAAACATCATGTATATCATACATTTAATCTTCTGTGCTCGCTTTTAATTTAAGCAACAGATCTTTACCGTTGTAAATTTAACATTGTCAACATTTTAGAATTGATGAAATTAGCTGTTAAGGGCTCAATTTGTGAATTGATGTTGGTTCATGAAAAACAATTTCATTCAGGCATTTAAAAGAGGTTATAGTGGTTAGGAGGTATGACAAAATGGTTACTTTTATGTCAAAAGTGGTCATGCGATTCATTCGTCTGGAGCCAATATGTCGAGAGTCATTTTGTCGGGAGCCAATATGTCGAGAGCCATTTTGTCGGAAGCCAATATGACGCCAGTCAATATGTCGGGAGCCAATTACTCAGGGCCCTTTTGACGGGGCTATTTTGACTGTGTCGTTTTGTCGGGGGTCGATTTGACGGGGCCAATTTGTCCCGGGCCGTTTTGACGGTGCACCCATATTTATATATATAAATAAAAGTCCTACCTACAGTCCTACCAAAAGTAGTACCTACAGTCCTACCAAAAGTAGTACCTACAGTCCTACCAAAAGTAGTACCTACAGTCCTACCAAAAGTAGTACCTACAGTCCTACAAAAGATCAATTAATTCTGAAATATAAATCACGTACGCTAAATGTACAAAAAGGGGAAGGGTCGCTTTCGATGTAGAATTTGGAATGGAACGTAAAGGGAAATAATCAATAATTAATTTTTTAAAAGAAACAATTTGCAGAGTTGTCTTCCGTCTATTCTGAAATTTGACGCTAACCACAAGGAAGATAACTCGATAAACTGACATTTTTACTTTGCATTGATTATCTCCCTTGCTCTAATATTACACTTCAGATAATAAATCCCTTCGTGATATATATGTTACGGTCAAAGCCCGAAGTGCGGCCAAAGCGCGGATTGGCCGGCCAATGCGCGCATTGCCCGGCTCTCTTGGCCAAAGCCCGAAGAACTTAGCACTAAGATCGTATTTCGTACATTGGCCAGCCAATGCGCGCACTGATCGGGACGTACTGGCCAAAGTCCGAAGCGCTTAAACTTGACAGCGTATTTTGTACATTGGCCGGCCAATGCGCGCACTGGCCTGGATGTCCTGGCCAATGTTCTATCTAGACTAAGTTGTGATCGCATTTTCATTATTCTGGGTGCGGTTTCATTGTGAGTAACGTATTGTTTAGCTCTTGTTTGTATAGCATTCTATATGCAAGGTGACATGGATCAAAAGGGCCGTCAGACCACGAGACAGACATAGCAGATGGCTGTCAAAAGAAAAAAAAATGTAAATCCATGTTAGTTTCCACAAATGGGCTACAACTGTGTGTGACAGCCTCATCCATAATGTCGAGGTGAGACAATCATCAAGAAAGGTCTTGTTTCCAAACCATTGATATTTAAAGAATTTAACTCAATATGCCAAGTAGATCTTATTGATATGCAAAGTAACCCAGACGGCAAATACAAGTTTATACTCATTTACCAGGATCATTTAACCAAGTTCATATTGTTGCGAGCTTTGGAAACCAAAAGAGCAGAAGAAGTTGCTTACCAGCTGCTAGATATCTTCACGATATCTAGCAGCCCAAGTGTGCTTAAATCGGATAATGGAAGAGAATTTGTGAATCAAGTTATTTCTGAACTATAGAACATGTGGCCCTTAAACTAGTTCACGGAAAACCAAGGCATAGCCAAAGCCAAGGTTCAGTCGACCGTGCCAACCAAGATGTTCAAAACATGATGATGACATGGATGCAAACAAATGAATCAGCTCATTGGGTTGAGAGTCTCACATGTATTCAATTTATGAAAAATCATTCTTTTCATCAAGGAATCCAACAATTGCCATACGAAGCCTTGTTTGGATGCAAAGCAAAATTGGGACTTAGCACTTCAAATCTACCAAGAGAGGCTCTCGATAAAATAGTTACTGAGGAATATCTTGAGAACATTGAACAAGAAATGGAGGTTGCCATAAATGCAACGACATCATAAGCTAACACATCTACTGCCGGAACGTCCAGACCAGTTGCGTGACAATAATGTGGCCAAAAGATTCTGTATAGTTTGTGAAAAACATTGTAGTGCAGTCCATTCTTGTGGATCCTGTGGCTACGATGTCCATGCAATTTGTGGAATACCCAATGAAGCAGACGAAGGGTATGGAGGAAACATTACCTGCAGATTGTGTCACAACAAACAAGACATCATGGAACACAGGTCAGCAGTTCATACTGGCTTGCAAACTCAAGGTGCTAAGATGCTTAAAACATCAAATACAAATTTAAAGATGGTGAAGTTGGTGACAATGTACGCATCCGTGTTCCAGATGTTGACAGAGGTCGCGGTGATCCCCGAAGCGTGATTGTAGCTGTCATGAGCGTCGAGGGCGGTTTTCACAAATTAGGAACGGAACATGGTGTTCTAAAACAACTGTATGCTAGAAGGGAGTTTTCAATTCTTCACGAAAAACTGCTCTTATTGTCGTCAGTTGGCACTGAGGAAAAATCACTACGAACCATCGCATCTTCACAATCATTGACTGGGGGCCAAGGCTACACTCGCTGCAATTGCACAACTAAGTGCACAACAAATCGCTGCAAGTGTAAAAATAACAAGCTGCTATGTAATTCTAAATGCCATAAAAGTTCAACTTGTTGTAACAATTGATAATATTGATTTATTGAGACTATAGTACAATAAAAAATGTGAATGTTTCTGTCATTTACTTTAATTAATAATCAATAAAGACTTCATAAATTTCATGATCCTTACAGCATAAAACGTTCATCACGTGGTCACCTGCGTAAAAGTAAAAGTAAATAAATCAGTGCCATTGGAACAGTGCGGCTACATCAAAAGGTTAGACTCAATGTCCACCTGAGTGCCAAAACACGACCTGAACAACGGGCTCGTTACGGTCCGATGACGTAATCGCCTTTGTCCGCAAGTAGATCAAGCGTGAGTAAGACCTGATCTATGATTTACGATTGGCTGTTGATACATTTTGGAAAAATACGTTTGGAAATGACGGCGTGTTAATTCACGCCGCAGTGGCAAATCGACTAATGTTTTATGTTATCGAATGTGTATTCAAATAGAATGGTGAAACTACAGCTGATGTATGAAACAGATATGTAAAATAAATAGATGTTTCTTTCATACTAATGTTGATGATCGCAGACCTACAAAACAATTACAAAATATAAACTCTAATTTGCAATCAGAATTTAAATATATGTGTTTGGCCATAAACCATGTCATTTTTTTAAAATGATTAATTCCCACCCCTCCCCTTCACGCCCTTCACCCCCAATGCCTCATTCTAATATTAACCCGTCGTCATAAAATGCGACACAACCCACCGACCCCATAACATGACGTTACACCTCAGTTTAGTACAGCTTTATCATTTAAATTTATTGTTTTTAAACGTGTGATTTCTTTTAAATATATGTTCTGAGCTTGGACAACATTTAGTTTATTGATCAATGTTTGGTACAAATTAAATTACTAAACATTCAAATTAAGTCTAAAAGTTAAGTTTGTTGCAGTACTTTTAAATAACTAAAAATGTGACACCATACATTCAAAACCTCCCCTACCTCCATCACACATTTTCACAAATGTTCGAAGCCGCTCCTCCCACTCCCACTCTCCTCCCACCCCCAACCCCGAAGAATTAGATCTAAATTATAAACGGTTATTTCTAAAGATTGTAACTTGTAGAGATCCTGGAATATAAACGCTTTTTACAAGTTTTATTTAATTCATTTCCTCGTCAGTCTGTCGTCAGTCTGTCGTCAGTCTGTCTGTCTAGATCGAAACGGCCGAGCGAAATAGCAGGCACATCTACCTGACAGATACGGTTCGTATTTGGTACGTGGGTCAAGACATGAAGACAATGTATTGTGCCATTAAATTTGACTTTATTGGATGCCTAATTAATTTTTTATGAATTAATTAACATTTTGTTATACTTATAATTCTTGTCAGGTGCTTATTTCGCTTTTTAAATGTAATCGAATACAAAAATCTAAATTCAGAAAAATTATCTTAATTATTCTTTGTCAATACTTCCAGCATGAGAACATAATGTTAATAACACTTCCTAATTGTTGAATACATTTTCAAGTAATAAAGTATTTAATGCATGCTTCAAAAGCATTAAAATCTTAGTCTGATATACATTTAACGATAAGCTTGTCTTTTCAAACAAAATATATTTTAATAGTGTCATAGAAGGCCGCAAATCAACAAAACTATCGTGTCATACACTGAGAAAATTATTACGTCATCAAACGTTCATCACGTGGTCACCTGCCGTAAAAGTAAAAGTAAATAAATCAGTGCCGTTAGAACAGTGCGGCTACATCAAAAGGTTGGACTCAATGTCCACCTGAGTGCCAAAATGCGGAGATTAAAAAAACTGTTGGATCAAGTTCACTGGACCGCATCGTGACACGTGACTTTTACCTGCGTGTCTAATCGCCGCGGTGGTTAAAACGTTAGATCACTCGGTAGTAAACAAACTATGTCTATAGCTTCGTAACGATCACCATTGAAATCACCTGCGTGTTAAGATTATGTAACAGCAGGTCTAGAATTTTACCACCTGGTTATTTGTGATTAGCTTATGTTGGCATCTGTTTTTAAACATTTTACATTATCTTTGTTTTCACTCATTTTGCATTCACATGTGTTTTTAATTTCTTTTTTTTTAATTACCTATCATCAATAAAAATATTAATAAAAGCTTAATGTCCCTTTCAGTAGTTTAATGGACTGATGCTATTGTTAGTAATGTTGTATAAAGGAAACGCTGAAATCACAAGCTCGACAACTATTAAGACTATATCATAATGTATTAAGGGAAGATTGAAATCATAAGCCCCACAACTGTTAAGAATATATTTAGACCAGCAGTACCTCATCGATATTGAACAATTTTTGACAGACAGCAGGTCATGTTTCAGACCTTGTTATTCTTATTCCTTTTGACGTCCAGAATTTCTATGTAAATAACAACACTCACTAAATTTATAAACCAGTATGTTCATCTTCGAAATAACGTCGCATAAATGTATTTATTTTTCTCACAACCAACCATCCCCCCCCCCCCATTCCCCCCCCCTCCCCCTTCTGTTTTCTCCCAAATATAGTGCAATGTTTGAAAAATATAATATGTATCGATGCTCGAATTGTTTTGAAAAGTGATTACCTAATTGAGTAAAAATATTTCACTCTGTGTTTTGATTTTCATGATCTGTAGTAAGTAAACATACTCAATTAACGTTAAAAACAAAAGACATACGAATAAAGGCGAACAATTATTTTTTAAGATTTTTATTCATTTTAAATGTTCAGAACATAAAAAGGGTACAATATTTCTAAGACAACAACATGAATCAAGTTAATTATTGAACTTGCATGAATTATATTTTTAAATATTTACACTTTTCCACTAGTTTCAACAGAGGTAATATATCGCATATTTTTGTAAAAATCTATTTGATGTAAGACACAGACAAATTAGACAAGAAATATTAAACTCAAAAGATCAAATTTAGTTCTCATAAAAACACAGTAAATAATAAAATCAATATACATATTTAAAAAAGAAAAACACATTCCAATTTTGAATGAATCAAGTTAATTATTGAACTTGCTTGAATTATATTTTTAAATATTTACACTTTTCCAAAAGTTTCAAGAGGTAATATATCGCAGGTTTTGTTTTTATTATGACCAGGCAGAATTATAATGCTCTCTATTAAAATCAGAAATCACAGTAATACTCTATTCTTATAATTTATTATTTTTGTACAAATCTATTTGCTGTATGATAAAGACAAAATAGACAAGAAATATTAAAGTCAATGATCAAATTTAGTTCTCAAAAATAACAGTAAAAAAATACAAATAATCTTTATTATTTTACCATCAAATAAAATCAACATACATATTTAAAAAAGAAAAACGCATTGCAATATATACAAAAATAGTTTTATTTAGTTTAATTTTTAACATTGTACGTTCACAATAACAAAGTAAGAATAATAAACATCTTTTTAATATACTTTATCGTACCTTTATTTTTAAATTTCTATAATTTTGGATCAATGGTATATTTAACATACTTACATTCATTTTTTTTAAAGTATGTGCAGTTTGTTTTTTCCAATCGCATCTTAATTTGCAATGACAATTTATATATTGATTTACATACTAAATTTTCATACAAAAACTATCATGTGTAAAGAGGTCTGATTTTTTTCGGGTAAAAACAGCGAATTCTATTGGTTACATGAAAAAGAAATCGGAACTTATAAGTTGTTTAATGTCATCCAATGTAGTTCCCTGAACTCCAAATTCATTAGAATCGATAGATTTAACTACATCACAAGATTTGGAATCGCTTGATTCATGGGGTACATTCAAACTATATGGTCTACTGGGTGTATCTAGAACGTTTGAATTCAATGAAACATCGAGAGTGTTACTGAAGTCAAAACTGGTTGTATTGCGAGTATTTTTACTGACTTCAACAGTTCTCAAGTCATCTGTTGGTTTTGGGTCATCAAAACTTAACAAACCAGAGTTACATGGTGTTTTGGAGACAGCAACGCTTCGGGAGTCACGTGGTGTTTTGGTAAGATCAAAACAATATAAATTGTTAGGTGTTTTTATTTCATTGCAGGTCATCATTACATTGTGTCCAGATGCAATGGTAGCAAAAGATGATTCACGTGGTAAACAGTTGGTAGAAGAAGAAGGCTTTACTTGAGAGTTATGAACTTGTCTGTGGTTTTGGATGCCACGTAAAGGCTCGTTTACTGGAGTTTTTACCCTGTCGGCCTGGTTATTTAAAGTGAAGTCAACACTTTGTAAAACGTTAAAGGTTTGAGAGACCGTTGTATCAGGCAAAGGAACATCTTTAGCTTGTTTGCCAGTGACCAGTGAGATATTTGCAGTTTGTTGCAGCGTTGCTATGTTTTGTTCATTCAACTGCTTTATTAAAGTATCGTATCGTTTGACTGATCTCTTTGCTACAGCCACTGGTCGGTTGACCTTTGGGAGGATGCTGCTCTGTTGTATGTTTTGAAATCCAACATTTTGTGCAAGTTGAGTATTGTTTGGTTTCATCGAACTGGTTGTAGCCATCATATCTCTACTGTTGTTGGATATAGACGAGTGTGGCATCATTTGAGGAAATATGTTTTCCTTACAGCCCATTTGGTTAAAACTGTAATTAGAGGCATACGTCGATTGCGGCACGGCGTAAGGTTTCATCGAAGGCAGCATTCCATTGGGTTGTACAGTTTGGGGTGTCTTGCTACTGCATTGTATTCCAGATGGTTTGGTTTGAATACTCATTGTTGGTTGCGTGTGTACTTGACCATATGTTGTTGAAGAACTGGGGTGCTGGTACATTTGAGAGTTGCCCATATGACGATATGTTGTTGAAGAACTTAGGAGCTGGTACATTTGAGAGTTGACGATCTGAGGTGGTCGTATGGCCAACTCTGGGTGAGCTTTACAGTGGTCGACCATCATCATGAGTTTAGAAAGGAAAAGATTGGATGTTTCAAGGACATCCAGAACAGTTTCATCCCTGTTTTCACTTTCAAAGGTTTTCGGCAAAAACATTTTCAGCTTGTTGATATCTTCATCAATGCCTCTACGCCTCTCTCGCTCCTAAGAATTAGAAGAAAAATAATACAGTTCGTGAATAGCGTGTTACATCTTCATACAATAACTAATTAAGAAATAAAAACAGAAAATGCATGATTATTATTTCAATATATTCACCGCATTGAAATTATTTTCGGATTTATGAAATAAACTTGGTCAGTGGATGGGGAACGTTTAATTTATACTTGTATTACAATGTGTGTGATACAATGATCTCTCGAACTTGTATATGAAAGTCATACATTGATCTCATTCTAGTAAAAACATGCAATTTGGACTCTAACGTTCAATACCACAAAAATAATAGTGATAATGGAATTAAAGATGGACAAATCAAAATGCAGCGTTAAATTTACTTTAAAACAACATCAAGTGAAAATTAAGAATCGGTAAAATATTTAAACTTACCTTGGTATTCAACTTGTTTCGTCTAAGCCTATAGGCATTGAGACCCGAGGTGTCTTTACTTTCATTGTTTTCAGCGTCTGAGCCATCAGACTCATAACCCAATGGTTCCTTTACAGGCCGTGAGTTATCCATGGCAAGATTGGTAGATGATAAACTTTCAAAGCGATGGAATATTTACTTGAAAATATTTGAATCAGAAATGTCCAAATCAGCTTGAGAACTAGCTGTAGACTGACCCGGAGTAGCCGATGTGACGTCTTATATTGTACATCTCTAAGACCCGCCCACTGCAGTGTCAAACACGACCTGAACAATTGGCTCGTTACGGTCCGATGACGTAATCGCCTTTGTCCGCAAGTAGATCAAGCGTGAGTAAGACCTGATCTATGATCTACGATTGGCTGTTGATACATTTTGGAAAAATACGTTTTGGAAATGACGACGTGTTAATTCACGCCGCAGTGGCAAGTCGACTAATGTTTTATGTTTGATATAACGTGTATTCAAATAGAATGGTGAAACTACAGCTGATGTATGAAACAGATATGTAAAACAAATAGATGTTTGTTTCATACTAATCTTGATGATCGCACACCTACATAACAATTACAAAATATAAACTCTAATTTGCAATTAGAATTTAAATATATGTGTTTGGCCATAAACCATGTCATCTTTGTAAAATGATTGATTCCCACCCCTCCCCTTCACCCCCAACGCCTCATTCTAATATTAACCCGTCGTCATAAAATGCGACACAACCCACCTACCCCATAACATGACTTTACACCTCAGTTTAGTACAGCTTTATCATTTAAATTTATTGTTTTTAAACGTGTGATTTCTTTTAAATATATGTTCTGAGCTTGGACAACATTTAGTTTATTGATCAATGTTTGGTACAAATTAAATTACTAAACATTCAAATTAAGTCTAAAAGTTAAGTTTGTTGCAGTACTTTTAAATAACTAAAAATGTGACACCACACATTCAAAACCTCCCCTACCTCCATCACACATTTTCACAAATGTTCGAAGCCGCTCCTCCCACCCCCACTCTCCTCCCACCCCCAACCCCGAAGAATTAGATCTAAATTATAAACGGTTATTTCTAAAGATTGTAACTTGTAGAGATCCTGGAATATAAACGCTTTTTACAAGTTTTATTTAATTCATTTCCTCGTCAGTCTGTCGTCAGTCTGTCTGTCTAGATCGAAACGGCCGAGCGAAATAGCAGGCACATCTACCTGACAGATACGGTTCGTATTTGGTACGTGGGTCAAGACATGAAGACAATGTATTGTGCCATTAAATTTGACTTTATTGGATGCCTAATTAATTTTTTATGAATTAATTAACATTTTGTTATACTTATAATTCTTGTCAGGTGCTTATTTCGCTTTTTAAATGTAATCGAATACAAAAATCTAAATTCAGAAAAATTATCTTAATTATTCTTTGTCAATACTTCCAGCATGAGAACATAATGTTAATAACACTTCCTAATTGTTGAATACATTTTCAAGTAATAAAGTATTTAATGCATGCTTCAAAAGCATTAAAATCTTAGTCTGATATACATTTAACGATAAGCTTGTCTTTTCAAACAAAATATATTTTAATAGTGTCATAGAAGGCCGCAAATCAACAAAACTATCGTGTCATACACTGAGAAAATTATTACGTCATCAAACGTTCATCACGTGGTCACCTGCCGTAAAAGTAACAGTAAATAAATCAGTGCCATTAGAACAGTGCGGCTACATCAAAAGGTTGGACTCAATGTCCACCTGAGTGCCAAAATGCGGAGATAAACAAACTGTTGGGTCAAGTTCAATGGACCGCATCGTGACACGTGACTTTTACCTGCGTGTCTAATCGCCGCGGTGGTTAAAACGTTAGATCACTCGGTAGTAAACAAACCATGTCTATAGCTTCGTAACGATCACCATTGAAATTACCTGCGTGTCAAGATTATGTAACAGCTGGTCTATAATTTTACCACCTGGTTATTTGTGATTAGCTTATGTTGGCATCTGTTTTTAAACATTTCAAATTATCTTTGTTTTCACTCATTTTGCATTCAAGGGTATTTTTACAAGCTTTTATTTAACTCACTTCCTCTGTCGTCGCTCTGTCGTCAGTCTAGACCGAAACGCAGGTGTGAAAATTCGGAAACTTCTACTTGACCGATACGATTCACATTTGACACGTGGGTTAAGACATGAAGACAATGCAATCTGAAATTAAATTTGACTTAATTGGATGCCTAATTAATTTTTTATGAATTAATTAAAATTTGGACCGAATTAGTAGGCATGTCTAGCCAACCACACCACACGCGTCATCACGTTCAATAGCTGCGCCATCACGGTACGTTCAATAGCTGCGCCATCACGTTCAGTAGGCGCGCAATGGTTTTTAGTCATGTAACTCTATTGTAAATAATAATCATTAAAAAAGTTTTAAAAAACCCACGTTTTCTGATTGAACTAAAAAGTAGAAAATAAATGCTATACATCACAATAATGCAAGCGATCACTCTACTATAAGCGATGAAAAACGTGGGGCGCCGAAGTAAAAGTTATATTACTATTGATTAGATAATACTATTGACCTTTATTAGGGAGCTTGTAGAGAGTCAACAGTATTAGAAACTGTAAGAAAATCACGGCGCCCCACGTTTTTCATCGCTTATAGTAGAGTTATCGCTTGCATTATTGTGATGTATAGCATTTATTTTCTACTTTTTAGTTCAATCAGAAAACGTGGGTTTTTTTAAACTTTTTTAATGATTATTATTTTCTACTTTTTAGTCTTTGTATGTTTGTTTGCATTCAAATCTTGCTATCGATTTTATCTTTTCACTTTTTTTTTTGGGTAAACGAAGACAACTCGTAAAAAGACAACTCGTAAAAAACACGTTGTGTGAATACGTTACTGACTAGAACACATAGATTTGAACCCGTGTCGAGTGAGTTAGCAATCGTGTGCCCAACCACTCGACCATATCTTCTCTCACATTGGGCACCAGTTGTTACGTTCTGGTTGTTTGTAGACAAACAACGCGTGACAACTACTCAGTAGGCAAAAAGAGGGAGAGTATCGAACCTTCTTTTCGTCAAATTACAGTTACTGGGTTATGTCCCTTTTTCCCCACGTTTTTATATTATTATTATATAGGGGTATAAAATGATCAATAAAATGTTTCCATGGATCAATTTAGTAATAATAACAGTTGAATATTCTATTGTCATCCGAAACAAAGCTTCCCTGAAAATTTCAGCGCGCTAGCTAACTGGGAAGTGCACGAAATTTCGATCGCAAGATTTGATTGGAAAACAAACAAACAAACAGAGGCGAAAGCAAGTTAAAGAAAACGTGGGAATAAAACATGTAAAGTACTGAAAAAAATTCATAAAAAACGTTTTAATATCAAGCTTTTATGTACTAATGCACTAAAAAGTAGAAAATAAATTATAGACTACTATTTAAATAACTATAAAGAAAAGCGTGGGTGTCTTCCTTAACATTAGTAAAGGTATCCAATAGATACTAAAGTGACACACGCTTTTCTTTATAGTAATTTAAATAGTAGTGTATAATTTATTTTCTACTTTTTAGTGCATTAGTACATAAAAGCTTGATATTAAAACGTTTTTTATGAATTTTTTTAATTTCTTTTTTTTTAATTACCTATCGGCAATAAAATTATTAATAAAAGCTTAATGTCCCTTTCAGTAGTTTAATGGACTGATGCTATTGTTAGTAATGTTGTACAAAGGAAACGCTGAAATCATAAGCCAGACAACGGTTCAGTGTTTCTTCCAGACTTTTTTCTCCGGGGGGCACTTGAAATTTTTTTGGGGGTTGGGGGTAGAATTTCATCCGGGGGGGGGGGGGGCGGACAATGTTAAAAGTATATATTTTCTATATAAGTTATATAAATTTCATTGCGTTCGGGGGGGGGGGGGTAAAAATGTTTCGGGGGGGGGGTAAGTGGGTCAGAACATGAAGACTAAGCGCCCCCCACCCCACCCGAAGAGATGCCTGGAAGAAACTCTGCAACTGTTAAGACTATATTTGGACCAGCAGTTCCTCATCGATATTCAACAAGGTGTGTCAGACAGCAGATCATGTTTCAGACCTTGTTATTCTTATTCCTTTTGACGTCCAGAATTTCTATATTAATAACAACCCTCACTAAATTTAGAAACCAGTATGTTCATCTTCCTAATAACGTCGCATAAATATATTTATTTTTTCATAATCAACCATCCCCCCCCTCTTCCCCCCCCCCCCTGTTTTCTGCCATATATAGTGCAATGTTTGAAAAACATAAAATGTATCGATGCTCGAATTGTTTTGAAAAGTGATTACCCAATTGAGTCAAATGATATTTCACTCTGTGTTTTGATCTTCATGGTCTGTAGTAAGTGAACATTCTCAATTAACGTTAAAGCAAAAGACATACGAATAGAGGCAAACCATTATTTTAAAAGATTTTTATTCATTTTAAAAGTTCAGAACAGAGATCGGGTACAATAATTCTAAGACAACAAATCAAGTTAATTATTGAACTTGCATGAATTATATTTTTAAATATTTACACTTTTCCACTAGTTTCAAAAGAGGTAATATATCGCATGCTTTCTTTTTATTATGACCAAGCAGAATTATAATGCTCTCTATTAAAATCAGAAATCACAGTAATATTCTATTCTTAAAATTTACTATTTTTGTAAAAATATATTTGATGTATGACACAGACAAAATAGACAAGAAATATTAAAGTCAAATGATCAAATTTAGTTCTCATAAAAACACAGTAAATAATACAAAAAATCTTTATTATTTTACCATCAAATAAAATCAATATACATATTTAAAAAAGAAAAACGCATAGCAATATTTACAAAAATAGTTTTACTTAGTTTAAATTTTAACTGCGTACGTTCACAATAATTAAGATAGATTAATAAACATCTTTTAATATACTTTATAGTACCTTTCTTTAAATTTACATAAGTTTGGATTAATTGTATATTTAAAATACTTCCATTCATTTTTTTTTTTTAAAGTATGTGCAGTTTGCTTTTTCCAATCGTATCTTAATTTGCTATGACAATTTATTTATTGATTTACATACTAAATTTTCATATAAAAACCATCATGTGTAACAAGGTCTGCTTTTTTTCGGGTAAAAACAGCGAATTCTATTGGTTACATGAAAAAAAAATCGGAACTTATAAGTTGTTTAATGTCTTCCAGTGTATTTCCCTGAACTCCAAATTCATTAGAATCGATAGATTTAACTACATCACAAGATTTGGAATCGCTTGATTCATGGGGTACATTCAAACTATATGGTCTACTGGGTGTATCTAGAACATTTGAATTTAATGAAACATCGAGAGTGTTACTGAAGTCAAAACTGGTTGCATTGCGAGTATTTTTACTGACTTCAACAGTTCTGAAGTCATCTGTTGGTTTTGGGTCATCAAAACTTAACAAACCAGAGTCACATGGTGTTTTGGAGACAGCAACGCTTCGGGAGTCACGTGGTGTTTTGGTAAGATCAAAAAAAAATGAATAGTTATGTTTTTTTATTTCATTGCAGGTCATCATTACATCGTGTCCAGATGCAATGGTAGCAAAAGATGATTCATGTGGTAAACAGCTGGTAGAAGAAGATGGCTTTACTTGAGAGTTATGAACTTGTCTGTGGTTTTGGATGCCACGTAAAGTGTTTGTTACTTGAGTTTTCACCCTGTCCGCCTGGTTATGTAAAACGTAGTCAACACTTTGTAAAACTTTAGAGGTTTGAGAGACCGTTGTATCAGGCAAAGGAACATCTTTAGATTGTTTGCCAGTGACCAGTGAGATATTTGCAGTTTGTTGCAGCGTTGCTATGTTTTGTTCATTCAACTGCTTTATTAAAGTATCGTATCGTTTGACTGATCTCTTTGCTACAGCCACTGGCCGGTTGACCTTTGGGAGGATGCTGCTCTGTTGTATGTCTTGAAATCCAACATTTTGTGCAAGTTGAGTATTGTTTGGTTTCATCGAACTGGTTGTAGCCATCATATCTCTACTGTTGTTGGATTTAGACGAGTGTGGCATCATTTGAGGAACTATGTTTTCCTTACAGCCCGTTTGGTTAAAACTGTTATTAGAGGCATACGTTGATTGCGGCCCGGCGTAAGTTTTCATCGAAGGCAGCATGCCATTGGGTTGTACAGTTTGGGGTGTCTTGCTACTGCATTGTATTCCAGATGGTTTGGTTTGAATACTCATTGTTGGTTGCGTGTGTACTTGACCATATGTTGTTGAAGAACTGGGGTGCTGGTACATTTGAGAGTTGACCATATGACCATATGTTGTTGAAGAACTGGGGTGCTGGTACATTTGAGAGTTGACCATATGACCATATGTTGTTGAAGAATTTAGGAGCTGGTACATTTGAGAGTTGACCATCTGAGGTGGTCGTATGGCCAACTCTGGGTGAGCTTTACAGTGGTCGACCATCATTATGAGTTTAGAAAGGAAAAGATTGGATGTTTCAAGGACATCCAGAACAGTTTCATCCCTGTTTTCACTTTCAAAGGTTTTCGGCAAAAACATTTTCAGCTTGTTGATATCTTCATCAATGCCTCTACGCCTTTCTCGCTCCTAAGAATTAGAAGAAAAAAATACAGTTCGCTGATAGAGTGTTACACCTTCATACAATAACTAATTAAGAAATAAAAAGAGAAAATGCATGATTATTATTTCAATATATTCGCCTCATTGAAATTATTTTCGGATTTATGAAATAAACTTGATCAGTGGATGGGGAACGTTTAATTTATACTTGTATTACAATGTGTGTGATACAGTGATCTCTCGAACTTGTATATGAAAGTCATACATTGATCTCATTCTAGTAAAAACATACAATTTGGAACCTAACGGTCAATACCACAAAACTAATAATGATCGTGGTATTAAAGTATAATACGGTCTCAAAATTGACAAATCAAAATGCAGCATTAAATTTACTTTAAAACAACATCAAGTAAAAATTAAGAATCGGTAAAATATTTAAACTTACCTTTGTATTCAACTTGTTTCGTCTAAGTCTATAGGCATTGAGACCCGAGGTGTCTTTACTTTCATTGTTTTCAGCGTCTGAGCCATCAGACTCATAACCCAATGGTTCCTTTACAGGCCGTGAGTTATCCATGGCAAGATTGGTAGATGATAAACTTTCAAAGCGATGGAATATTTACTTGAAAATATTTGAATCAGAAATGTCCAAATCAGCTTGAGAACTAGCTGTAGACTGACCTGGAGCAGCCGATGTGACGTCTTATATTGTACATCTCTAAGACCCGCCCACTGCAGTGTCAAACACGACCTGAACAATTGGCTCGTTACGGTCCGATGACGTAATCGCCTTTGTCCGCAACTAGATCAAGCGTGAGTAAGACCTGATCTATGATCTACGATTGGCTGTTCTTACATTTTGGAAAAAATACGTTTGGAAATGACGACGTGTTAATTCACGCCGCAGTGGCAAGTCAACTAATGTTTTATGTTTGATCTAATGTATATTCAAATAGAATGGTTAAACCACAGCTGATGTATGAAACAGATATGTAAAACAAATAGATGTTTGTTTCATTCTAATCTTGATAATCGCACTACTACAGAACAATTACAAAATATAAACTCTAATTTGCAATCACAATTTAAATATATGTGTTTGGCCATAAACCATGTCATCTTTTTAAAATGATCGATTCCCACCCCCTCCCCTTCACCCCCTTCACCCCCAACGCCTTATTCTAATCTTAACCCATGGTCACAAAATGCGACACAACCCGCCTACCCCATGACATAACGTTACACCTCAGTATACTACAGCTTTATAATTTAAATTTATTGTTTTTAAACGTGTGATTTCTTTTAAATATATGTTCTGAGTATGGACAACATTTAGTTTATTGATCAATGTTTGGTACAAATTAAATTACTTAACATTCAAGTTAAGTCCAAAAATTAAGTTTGTTGCATTACTTTTAAATAACTAAAAATGTGACACCACGCATTCAAAACCTCCCCTACCTCCATCACACATTTTCACAAATGTTCGAAGCCGCTCCTCCCACCCCCAACCCCGAAGAATTAGATCTAAATTATAAACAGTTATTTCTAAAGATTGTAACTTGTAGAGATCCTGGAATATAAACGCTTTTTACAGGATTTTATTTAACTCATTTCCTCGTCAGTCTGTCGTCAGTCTGTCGTCAGTCTGTCTGTCCAGATCGAAACGGCCGAGCGAAATAGCAGGCACATCTACCTGACAGATACGGTTCGTATTTGGTACGTGGGTCAAGACATGAAGACAATGTATTGTGCCATTAAATTTGACTTTATTGGATGCCTAATTAATTTTTTATGAATTAATTAACATTTTGTTATACTTATAATTCTTGTCAGGTGCTTATTTCGCTTTTAAAATGTAATCGAATACAAAAATCTAAATTCAGAAAAATTATCTTAATTATTCTTTGTCAATACTTCCAGCATGAGAACATAATGTTAATAACACTTTCTAATTGTTGAATACATTTTCAAGTAATAAAGTATAAGTGCATGCTTCAAAAGCATTAAAATTTTAGTCTGATATACATTTAACGATAAGCTTGTCTTTTCAAACAAAATATATTTTATAAGAGCCATAGAAGGCCGCAAGTCAACAAAACTATCGTGTCATACACTGAGAAAATTATTACGTCATCAAACGTTCATCACGTGGTCACCAGCCGTAAAGGTAAAAGTAAATAAATCAGTGCCATTAGAACAGTGCGGCTACATCAAAAGGTTAGACTCAATGTCCACCTGAGTGCCAAAATACGGAGATAAACAAACTGTTGGGTCAAGTTCACTGGACCGCATCGTGACACGTGACTTTTACCTGCGTGTCTAATCGCCGCGGTGGTTAAAACGTTAGATCACTCGGTAGTAAACAAACCATGTCTATAGCTTCGTAACGATCACCATTGAAATCACCTGCGTGTCAAGATTATGTAACGGCCGGGTCTAGAATTTTACCACCTGGTTATTTGTGATTAGCTTATGTTGGCATCTGTTTTTAAACATTTTAAATTATCTTTGTTTTCACTCATTTTGCATTCACATGTGTTTTTAATTTCTTTTTTTTAATTACCTATCATCAATAAAAATATTAATAAAAGCTTAATGTCCCTTTCAGTAGTTTAATGGACTGATGCTATTAATAGTGATAATGTATTAAGGGAAGATTGAAATCATAAGTCCAACAACTGTTAACTCGAATTAGACCAGCAGTACCTCATCGATATTGAACAATTTTTGACAGACAGCAGGTCATGTTTCAGACCTTGTTATTTGTCCACATATAAATTCACAGATTTTCTTCCACATATAAACTCACAGGGTTTGTCAACATATAAACTTACAGGATTTGTCCACATATAAACTTACAGGATTTGTCCACATATAAACTTACAGATATTTGTCCACATATAAATTCACAGATTTTCGTCCACATATAAACTCACAGGATTTGTCCACATATAAACTCACAGTATGTGTCCACGTATGAATCTCGCTTACAGGGTTATATGCATTGGGGACAAATGTCCTGTGCTGGCTAGAGTGTGTAGCTACGTACCATCCATACCATCCTGTGTAGAAATGGGCAGTGTTTCTTCCAGATTTTCTTCTCCGGGGGGGCACTTGAAATTTTCGGGGGGGGGGGGGGGTGTAGACTTTAGTGTAATTGTGACGTAACCAAACTATGTTTGTGTTAGTAATAAAACAGATAGTGTTACTTACCTCACAAGTTAAAGACAGTTACAAATACTATGGACGTTTCGACCCATGGTCTGTTTGTATAGAAATGTCCACAGCTGTGTAAGGGAAACAACTCAACTTTTATTCTCATGTCAGTTGTTTCTTTCTCCAGCAAGACTGTGGATAGCCTCCAATTTCTATACAGAATTTGATTGATCGACTTACACTAACAACAGCAGCTGTCCGTCAGGAGAGGTCATTCACGCTTTATTTACTCAAATAGTATTTTAGTGGCTATGTTCCTTGCTTCATACACCATAACCATGATCACTTCAATCTTGAGAGAAAAATAGAAGATCATTTTACAAATTTATTATGTACCCTTTTTTCCTTTCCATTGTAATTCCTCTTGTCAGATAGACTGATTTTTAGTACAACTCCAGTTTCACGAAATACAAAGTCAAATCAAAATGTTAAAATAACATGTCAAACGTGTAAACAAAATATACAAGAAACTGAGAGACACATTTATTTAGATTGTATATCTCGGGCAGATGAGGCTCGTTAGCTGGGGACAGCCACTCTTCTAGGAGAGACAACTCCAAAATCAAACAACTGCTGCCTTGTAGTTTGTTCTTGGTTGGACAAAGGCTATGGGAGCAAATCCAAAAAAGAAAAGCAGGCTGAAATCGAAGTCAATGGCCTCAATGGCGCATAACCAGTTGACACGTAACTCTTAATTGTGTTAGAGGCGTGGTCGAGTCGGCAAAAAGCTCATGGTTGATAAATTCGAACAAAGTCTCGAGTTCAAACCCACTGGCAGATAAATCTCGATCCCCTCCAACACTAATAATTAAGAACGAAGAAGAAGAAGATTGTATATCAGTACAGAAAGCAAAGCAAACACTTGCGAAAATATTAAATACCACCAATCAAACAGCCACAACAAATAAAGAAATCACACTTAATTTAATTAACACGACTAGACAAAGAACAGTAGACGAAAACAGACTAGTAGCAACGGCTATTTATAGATCGACTATATGGCAAATTAGGAATAAATCCAGATATTTTTTCACAAAATACACGGACATCGAGTTAAAAGAAATATTTCAATCAAAGCTAAGACATAGACTTGGAACTCTCACTTAACTGAGAAAAAAGAAATGTACAGGAAAGAAATAAATAAAGTATTAATTTTAATTTAGACAGTCTCAAGCCAAACATCACTCGATCAGCCCTCAAGTAAATTAACATTAGAACAGTCTTCTGTTTCCCAGGTTTTTAAAGTGCACAACCTGAATGGTAGAAAGAGATACACACCTCAACCCCCCCCCCCCCCCACACACACACACACACGCACTTCCCCCCACTCAACCCGTCTGGTGGATATTTCAAGGTAGCGTGCCCTCATTGCCAAGGGTCAATTTTATTTCATGGAAAGTTTTGGAATGATAGATCAGTATGTGTATTACAGAGACACTTCTCCCACGGTCGTTTCTATTTCTGTCCATTGGTGGCTACAATGTGAACTTTTGACTCCGCAGCACAGTAAACTAAGCAGTCAAGAGAAACCTAGTTTGCACACCTTATTTTAGTCTAGTTCTTATGCCATTTTATTTTCTCCCTTTGATCATTATACATGCAATTGATGTTCATTGTTCATGTCCTTGATGCTGTGTAAAATCTATCAAATAAATTATTATTACTGATTTAAATGTTTATAACAATTGAATTAATAAAAAAAAAAAAAAAAACTGTTGGAGGATTGTATAGATATAGATGTTTGAAAGGGAAGAGTGTTTGCTTTGATGTGTCTCATTGTAATAACATAACTTTTCCGATTGCTTAAAATTTGTATCATTTTAATTCTCGGTAATCCCAATTTTTTTTCAGCTCTACTTAATAACCCAAATTCCACCCCCCCCCCCTACCCCCCACCCCGTCCCCTCAGCCCACCACGCCGAGATAAAAAAAAAATCCCTTGAATCATCATTTAATTACACATTTGCATTTTCAGTTTCAGGTTGTTGTTTTTTTTTTTTGTTTTTTTTTTTTTAATTTATATTTAGACGTTTTGTATTAGATCTATGTGTAAAGTAAACCATCTTAAATGAATGAAAGCAGGCTACAAGTAAGAAAGAGATATTACTATTGTAAATCTGTATCAGTCCTCACAAGCCGATGATGAAAACTGTAATACTAAAGCGAAGACACAACTGACGCTATAAATTACGTGTCTAAGGCGGAAAAAAAAAAGTCATATTTATTTGGCGGCTTCAGAAAGGCCAATGGACTTCAACATATAGGCTCCCGTCATTTAGTTTTTAGACGAAACAACTCCTGTCATTACGACTTCCGACAAATACGCTCCCGTCATTTTGGCTCACGACAAATAGGCTTCTGTCAATTTGGCTCACGACAAAAGGACCACTGACAATACGGTTTCTGTAGAGAGTAAGTCTCCAGACAAAACGGTCTCATTGAATATGACACCTGCCAGTGACACTCTTTAGAGTTAGCTTATCCAAAACTCTTCAATAATCCAACGTATGATTCTCTTTTTCGGCAGGCCTTATTTTTATAATAGTGTATCTATTATAAGAACTAGTATGTTTTAATTTAAGGGTCATCTATCTATGACTTCCATAAATGAATCGGTTATAGGTTGTTCCAACTCAGTGTGTGGGGAGAGAGGTCCTACCTGCAGTATGCTTGTAGGTTATCAAAACAAAATGCAGATATCCTGTAAACATCATGTATATCATACATTTAATCTTCTGTGCTCGCTTTTAATTTAAGCAACAGATCTTTACCGTTGTAAATTTAACATTGTCAACATTTTAGAATTGATGAAATTAGCTGTTAAGGGCTCAATTTGTGAATTGATGTTGGTTCATGAAAAACAATTTCATTCAGGCATTTAAAAGAGGTTATAGTGGTTAGGAGGTATGACAAAATGGTTACTTTTATGTCAAAAGTGGTCATGCGATTCATTCGTCTGGAGCCAATATGTCGAGAGTCATTTTGTCGGGAGCCAATATGTCGAGAGCCATTTTGTCGGAAGCCAATATGACGCCAGTCAATATGTCGGGAGCCAATTACTCAGGGCCCTTTTGACGGGGCTATTTTGACTGTGTCGTTTTGTCGGGGGTCGATTTGACGGGGCCAATTTGTCCCGGGCCGTTTTGACGGTGCACCCATATTTATATATATAAATAAAAGTCCTACCTACAGTCCTACCAAAAGTAGTACCTACAGTCCTACCAAAAGTAGTACCTACAGTCCTACCAAAAGTAGTACCTACAGTCCTACAAAAGATCAATTAATTCTGAAATATAAATCACGTACGCTAAATGTACAAAAAGGGGAAGGGTCGCTTTCGATGTAGAATTTGGAATGAAACGTAAAGGGAAATAATCAATAATTAATTTTTTAAAAGAAACAATTTGCAGAGTTGTCTTCCGTCTATTCTGAAATTTGACGCTAACCACAAGGAAGATAACTCGATAAACTGACATTTTTACTTTGCATTGATTATCTCCCTTGCTCTAATATTACACTTCAGATAATAAATCCCTTCGTGATATATATGTTACGGTCAAAGCCCGAAGTGCGGCCAAAGCGCGGATTGGCCGGCCAATGCGCGCATTGCCCGGCTCTCTTGGCCAAAGCCCGAAGAACTTAGCACTAAGATCGTATTTCGTACATTGGCCAGCCAATGCGCGCACTGATCGGGACGTACTGGCCAAAGTCCGAAGCGCTTAAACTTGACAGCGTATTTTGTACATTGGCCGGCCAATGCGCGCACTGGCCTGGATGTCCTGGCCAATGTTCTATCTAGACTAAGTTGTGATCGCATTTTCATTATTCTGGGTGCGGTTTCATTGTGAGTAACGTATTGTTTAGCTCTTGTTTGTGTAAGCCCTGCTAGGGGGGGATACCTAATATCTACCCTTCTAGGCTTATCTAACTAACTACTGTCCGGTCAGTGCAAGCCCGGATAAACCCAGACTGGTTAATAACCTAACCTTAGTCTAAATTAAAAAAAACTACTAAAATAAAACAAAAAAACTTAAACAATATAATAAAATTTATTTAACAAAATAATAAATATGGAACCAAAAGTTATTATAAAAAACCAGAATCTAGATCTAGACAAAATAAAACACTCAAGACATACAAAACAAACAGAACTCAACGAAACAAAACACCCAATTTCGGACCACTGTCCATACACCACATAAACGTGACACAGAAACTCTTCAACACACAGGCCTCGACATTCCAGCCGAATGTCCCTCCCTGTCGACACACCACATTCACGAACAAAAAAACCAATACTACGAACAAAGAAACCAATGCTACGCACAAGAAAATAGTCCCTAATACAATAATAAGTAACATTCAGGACATAAAGCAAAGTGGAGCAACAATTCAAAACAAAGTTTGCATAACATTAAAATATAAACAAGACACAATAACCAGGCTGCAAACCATTGTAAAATCGAAATCATATCAGCGCCATAATAGCGGACTACTTAACTAAAAACCACAACAATCCTCAAAGGAACATAAAAAGCGACATTCGCCTTCTTAGTTACAAATAATTATAATAACAGATAAACACACTCCAGCCGCTCACATACACGCCCCTTAAAGCTTGCGGTCACCGCAAGCTAACAAACTTGAAAAAAAAATCAGCCCACAGGGCATAATCATAAATGTTACAAAAAACAAAACTTTGCAAAAAAATCAGCCCACAGGGCACAATCATAAATTTTACAAAAAACAAAATTCTGCAAAAAAATCAGACGAT
This sequence comes from Physella acuta, assembly GCF_028476545.2. Taxonomy (NCBI): domain Eukaryota; kingdom Metazoa; phylum Mollusca; class Gastropoda; family Physidae; genus Physella; species Physella acuta. Next base: position 185,885 of record NW_026732013.1, read on the forward strand.
GTGGCTGTAGCAGCCGGCGGTACAACTTTGACCTGTCTTGGGGAGGGTGGTTGAGCCCTGGGAGGCACATATCTCCTAATCTGTGTGCTCGCCACCCGGCGGGTGCCAGAAGGGCCATCTTTCTTTTTAATGGCGTAACCCCCGCCGGTGATCGGAGGTAATTCGACCACGACATAAACTGTCGGGCCATCCAGGTCTGCTATTTTGCGTCTGCCAAGTGGGGGTTGTCTCAGAAGGACCAGGTCGCCTATGGCCAGTTCAGCTACAGGTGCCTTTTTGACCTGTTTGTCCTTCTTGCTTGACTCTGTCTGGGGGCATGCCCCAGCACCACCACCCGTTCCTTAATTAAGGATGGGTTAGGTGGAACCATTGCCTCTAGTTCCTCAGATTGGTCCACCTTTACACTGGTTATGCTGGCGCGTAGGCAGGATGTTGGGCCTGATACCACTGACGGATCTGGGTGAAAAGGTTGGTCTAAGGGCTGTACCACCTTGTCGTCCTTCATTCTGGGGTCTCCTTCCGTCGCCTGAATGGTTGGTACACTCTTGGCAGGCACCAGAGTCCTTTCGCGGGGGCGTAGGACCTTGTCCCCTCGCCATACCTTCGGTGTCGCTTGATTCCCTTTGGTCTCATATTTCTTTGCCATATGGCAATGACGGGCGAGGTGACCCCTCTGGTGACAGTTATAGCAGCCCTTTGATTGGACCTCCGTGCGCTTGCGAGGTGCTTGGCGCACGTTGGAAAATTTGGGGTCCCGCGTAAAGTGCTTCAGCAGAGCAGCAAGCTGCTCGGTGAGCCTGTTGACTTTGTCCTCCAGCTTGGACCTGAACGAACATTTTTCAATGGGCCTGGCACTTATTGCTGCCACGTAGGCAGGTTCAGCAAGAGGGTCCTCGTCTCCAGACCATCGAATGGCCGCTGCACGTATGGCCAGGAAGGGGATCTTGGGGTCCCGGAAAATCAGCTCGTGCAGATGACGTCTGACTGTGGCCTGGCTCAGGTTTTCCACAAACTGGTCTCGAAGAAACCCTGCATCAGTCTGTGGGACCTGCAGGGCACTCTGCCTCGTAACCAGGGTCTTGAAGGCCCTGTGCAGTCGGTGCGAGTAGGCCCTCACAGACTCGTGTTGGCCCTGTACAACCATCTGAAACTGGGCCATGAGCTGCGGTACTCTCCTCTTCTCGCCGTACACCTCTCTGAGGAGCCTGAGGGTGGCTTCTGGGTCCTGCTGCAGGTCATCACCCCTGCAGCTCAGCTCCTCTCTCACCGCTTCCCCCAGGTACTGCCAGAGGAGGTCCTTCCTCTCTTCTACTGAGCGGTCTCCCCTGGCCCTCCAGAGGGACTGGACCTCTTTGATGAACCGGTCCACCTCATAGCCATGGCTGTCCCCATGAAACTTCCTGATGAGGATCTCCCTGGGTGGAACGATGATGATGGTTGGTGCCACCTCTGCCATCTCGTCCGAATTGGGTGTTTTAAACAACAAACAATTCCTACACTAAACAAAAACTAAACACAAATGGTTCCATAAAGGGCCTATCAAGAACAAAAATTTATCTAAGCTACACTAGCCCTAACAGAAAAACAAAAATTTAACTAGACTAAAGCACTGACCCCACTCGTGCTACCAATTTGTAAGCCCTGCTAGGGGGGGATACCTAATATCTACCCTTCTAGGCTTATCTAACTAACTACTGTCCGGTCAGTGCAAGCCCGGATAAACCCAGACTGGTTAATAACCTAACCTTAGTCTAAATTAAAAAAAACTACTAAAATAAAACAAAAAAACTTAAACAATATAATAAAATTTATTTAACAAAATAATAAATATGGAACCAAAAGTTATTATAAAAAACCAGAATCTAGATCTAGACAAAATAAAACACTCAAGACATACAAAACAAACAGAACTCAACGAAACAAAACACCCAATTTCGGACCACTGTCCATACACCACATAAACGTGACACAGAAACTCTTCAACACACAGGCCTCGACATTCCAGCCGAATGTCCCTCCCTGTCGACACACCACATTCACGAACAAAAAAAACAATACTACGAACAAAGAAACCAATGCTACGCACAAGAAAATAGTCCCTAATACAATAATAAGTAACATTCAGGACATAAAGCAAAGTGGAGCAACAATTCAAAACAAAGTTTGCATAAATAATAACATTAAAATATAAACAAGACACAATAACCAGGCTGCAAACCATTGTAAAATCGAAATCATATCAGCGCCATAATAGCGGACTACTTAACTAAAAACCACAACAATCCTCAAAGGAACATAAAAAGCGACATTCGCCTTCTTAGTTACAAATAATTATAATAACAGATAAACACACTCCAGCCGCTCACATTTGTATAGCATTCTATATGCAAGGTGACATGGATCAAAAGGGCCGTCAGACCACGAGACAGACATAGCAGATGGCTGTCAAAAGAAAAAAAAATGTAAATCCATGTTAGTTTCCACAAATGGGCTACAACTGTGTGTGACAGCCTCATCCATAATGTCGAGGTGAGACAATCATCAAGAAAGGTCTTGTTTCCAAACCATTGATATTTAAAGAATTTAACTCAATATGCCAAGTAGATCTTATTGATATGCAAAGTAACCCAGACGGCAAATACAAGTTTATACTCATTTACCAGGATCATTTAACCAAGTTCATATTGTTGCGAGCTTTGGAAACCAAAAGAGCAGAAGAAGTTGCTTACCAGCTGCTAGATATCTTCACGATATCTAGCAGCCCAAGTGTGCTTAAATCGGATAATGGAAGAGAATTTGTGAATCAAGTTATTTCTGAACTATAGAACATGTGGCCCTTAAACTAGTTCACGGAAAACCAAGGCATAGCCAAAGCCAAGGTTCAGTCGACCGTGCCAACCAAGATGTTCAAAACATGATGATGACATGGATGCAAACAAATGAATCAGCTCATTGGGTTGAGAGTCTCACATGTATTCAATTTATGAAAAATCATTCTTTTCATCAAGGAATCCAACAATTGCCATACGAAGCCTTGTTTGGATGCAAAGCAAAATTGGGACTTAGCACTTCAAATCTACCAAGAGAGGCTCTCGATAAAATAGTTACTGAGGAATATCTTGAGAACATTGAACAAGAAATGGAGGTTGCCATAAATGCAACGACATCATAAGCTAACACATCTACTGCCGGAACGTCCAGACCAGTTGCGTGACAATAATGTGGCCAAAAGATTCTGTATAGTTTGTGAAAAACATTGTAGTGCAGTCCATTCTTGTGGATCCTGTGGCTACGATGTCCATGCAATTTGTGGAATACCCAATGAAGCAGACGAAGGGTATGGAGGAAACATTACCTGCAGATTGTGTCACAACAAACAAGACATCATGGAACACAGGTCAGCAGTTCATACTGGCTTGCAAACTCAAGGTGCTAAGATGCTTAAAACATCAAATACAAATTTAAAGATGGTGAAGTTGGTGACAATGTACGCATCCGTGTTCCAGATGTTGACAGAGGTCGCGGTGATCCCCGAAGCGTGATTGTAGCTGTCATGAGCGTCGAGGGCGGTTTTCACAAATTAGGAACGGAACATGGTGTTCTAAAACAACTGTATGCTAGAAGGGAGTTTTCAATTCTTCACGAAAAACTGCTCTTATTGTCGTCAGTTGGCACTGAGGAAAAATCACTACGAACCATCGCATCTTCACAATCATTGACTGGGGGCCAAGGCTACACTCGCTGCAATTGCACAACTAAGTGCACAACAAATCGCTGCAAGTGTAAAAATAACAAGCTGCTATGTAATTCTAAATGCCATAAAAGTTCAACTTGTTGTAACAATTGATAATATTGATTTATTGAGACTATAGTACAATAAAAAATGTGAATGTTTCTGTCATTTACTTTAATTAATAATCAATAAAGACTTCATAAATTTCATGATCCTTACAGCATAAAACGTTCATCACGTGGTCACCTGCGTAAAAGTAAAAGTAAATAAATCAGTGCCATTGGAACAGTGCGGCTACATCAAAAGGTTAGACTCAATGTCCACCTGAGTGCCAAAACACGACCTGAACAACGGGCTCGTTACGGTCCGATGACGTAATCGCCTTTGTCCGCAAGTAGATCAAGCGTGAGTAAGACCTGATCTATGATCTACGATTGGCTGTTGATACATTTTGGAAAAATACGTTTGGAAATGACGGCGTGTTAATTCACGCCGCAGTGGCAAATCGACTAATGTTTTATGTTATCGAATGTGTATTCAAATAGAATGGTGAAACTACAGCTGATGTATGAAACAGATATGTAAAATAAATAGATGTTTCTTTCATACTAATGTTGATGATCGCAGACCTACAAAACAATTACAAAATATAAACTCTAATTTGCAATCAGAATTTAAATATATGTGTTTGGCCATAAACCATGTCATTTTTTTAAAATGATTAATTCCCACCCCTCCCCTTCACGCCCTTCACCCCCAATGCCTCATTCTAATATTAACCCGTCGTCATAAAATGCGACACAACCCACCTACCCCATAACATGACGTTACACCTCAGTTTAGTACAGCTTTATCATTTAAATTTATTGTTTTTAAACGTGTGATTTCTTTTAAATATATGTTCTGAGCTTGGACAACATTTAGTTTATTGATCAATGTTTGGTACAAATTAAATTACTAAACATTCAAATTAAGTCTAAAAGTTAAGTTTGTTGCAGTACTTTTAAATAACTAAAAATGTGACACCACACATTCAAAACCTCCCCTACCTCCATCACACATTTTCACAAATGTTCGAAGCCGCTCCTCCCACCCCCACTCTCCTCCCACCCCCAACCCCGAAGAATTAGATCTAAATTATAAACGGTTATTTCTAAAGATTGTAACTTGTAGAGATCCTGGAATGTAAACGCTTTTTACAAGTTTTATTTAATTCATTTCCTCGTCAGTCTGTCGTCAGTCTGTCTGTCTAGATCGAAACGGCCGAGCGAAATAGCAGGCACATCTACCTGACAGATACGGTTCGTATTTGGTACGTGGGTCAAGACATGAAGACAATGTATTGTGCCATTAAATTTGACTTTATTGGATGCCTAATTAATTTTTTATGAATTAATTAACATTTTGTTATACTTATAATTCTTGTCAGGTGCTTATTTCGCTTTTTAAATGTAATCGAATACAAAAATCTAAATTCAGAAAAATTATCTTAATTATTCTTTGTCAATACTTCCAGCATGAGAACATAATGTTAATAACACTTCCTAATTGTTGAATACATTTTCAAGTAATAAAGTATTTAATGCATGCTTCAAAAGCATTAAAATCTTAGTCTGATATACATTTAACGATAAGCTTGTCTTTTCAAACAAAATATATTTTAATAGTGTCATAGAAGGCCGCAAATCAACAAAACTATCGTGTCATACACTGAGAAAATTATTACGTCATCAAACGTTCATCACGTGGTCACCTGCCGTAAAAGTAAAAGTAAATAAATCAGTGCCATTAGAACAGTGCGGCTACATCAAAAGGTTGGACTCAATGCCCACCTGAGTGCCAAAATGCGGAGATTAAAAAAACTGTTGGATCAAGTTCACTGGACCGCATCGTGACACGTGACTTTTACCTGCGTGTCTAATCGCCGCGGTGGTTAAAACGTTAGATCACTCGGTAGTAAACAAACTATGTCTATAGCTTCGTAACGATCACCATTGAAATTACCTGCGTGTCAAGATTATGTAACAGCAGGTCTAGAATTTTACCACCTGGTTATTTGTGATTAGCTTATGTTGGCATCTGTTTTTAAACATTTTACATTATCTTTGTTTTCACTCATTTTGCATTCACATGTGTTTTTAATTTCTTTTTTTTTAATTACCTATCATCAATAAAAATATTAATAAAAGCTTAATGTCCCTTTCAGTAGTTTAATGGACTGATGCTATTGTTAGTAATGTTGTATAAAGGAAACGCTGAAATCACAAGCTCGACAACTATTAAGACTATATCATAATGTATTAAGGGAAGATTGAAATCATAAGCCCCACAACTGTTAAGAATATATTTAGACCAGCAGTACCTCATCGATATTGAACAATTTTTGACAGACAGCAGGTCATGTTTCAGACCTTGTTATTCTTATTCCTTTTGACGTCCAGAATTTCTATGTAAATAACAACACTCACTAAATTTATAAACCAGTATGTTCATCTTCGAAATAACGTCGCATAAATGTATTTATTTTTCTCACAACCAACCATCCCCCCCCCCCCTATTCCCCCCCCCCCTCCCCCTTCTGTTTTCTCCCAAATATAGTGCAATGTTTGAAAAATATAATATGTATCGATGCTCGAATTGTTTTGAAAAGTGATTACCTAATTGAGTAAAAATATTTCACTCTGTGTTTTGATTTTCATGATCTGTAGTAAGTAAACATACTCAATTAACGTTAAAAACAAAAGACATACGAATAAAGGCGAACAATTATTTTTTAAGATTTTTATTCATTTTAAATGTTCAGAACATAAAAAGGGTACAATATTTCTAAGACAACAACATGAATCAAGTTAATTATTGAACTTGCATGAATTATATTTTTAAATATTTACACTTTTCCACTAGTTTCAACAGAGGTAATATATCGCATATTTTTGTAAAAATCTATTTGATGTAAGACACAGACAAATTAGACAAGAAATATTAAACTCAAAAGATCAAATTTAGTTCTCATAAAAACACAGTAAATAATAAAATCAATATACATATTTAAAAAAGAAAAACACATTCCAATTTTGAATGAATCAAGTTAATTATTGAACTTGCTTGAATTATATTTTTAAATATTTACACTTTTCCAAAAGTTTCAAGAGGTAATATATCGCAGGTTTTGTTTTTATTATGACCAGGCAGAATTATAATGCTCTCTATTAAAATCAGAAATCACAGTAATACTCTATTCTTATAATTTATTATTTTTGTACAAATCTATTTGCTGTATGATAAAGACAAAATAGACAAGAAATATTAAAGTCAATGATCAAATTTAGTTCTCAAAAATAACAGTAAAAAATACAAATAATCTTTATTATTTTACCATCAAATAAAATCAACATACATATTTAAAAAAGAAAAACGCATTGCAATATATACAAAAATAGTTTTATTTAGTTTAATTTTTAACATTGTAAGTTCACAATAACAAAGTAAGAATAATAAACATCTTTTTAATATACTTTATCGTACCTTTATTTTTAAATTTCTATAATTTTGGATCAATGGTATATTTAACATACTTACATTCATTTTTTTTAAAGTATGTGCAGTTTGTTTTTTCCAATCGTATCTTAATTTGCAATGACAATTTATATATTGATTTACATACTAAATTTTCATACAAAAACTATCATGTGTAAAGAGGTCTGATTTTTTTCGGGTAAAAACAGCGAATTCTATTGGTTACATGAAAAAGAAATCGGAACTTATAAGTTGTTTAATGTCATCCAATGTAGTTCCCTGAACTCCAAATTCATTAGAATCGATAGATTTAACTACATCACAAGATTTGGAATCGCTTGATTCATGGGGTACATTCAAACTATATGGTCTACTGGGTGTATCTAGAACGTTTGAATTCAATGAAACATCGAGAGTGTTACTGAAGTCAAAACTGGTTGTATTGCGAGTATTTTTACTGACTTCAACAGTTCTCAAGTCATCTGTTGGTTTTGGGTCATCAAAACTTAACAAACCAGAGTTACATGGTGTTTTGGAGACAGCAACGCTTCGGGAGTCACGTGGTGTTTTGGTAAGATCAAAACAATATAAATTGTTAGGTGTTTTTATTTCATTGCAGGTCATCATTACATTGTGTCCAGATGCAATGGTAGCAAAAGATGATTCACGTGGTAAACAGTTGGTAGAAGAAGAAGGCTTTACTTGAGAGTTATGAACTTGTCTGTGGTTTTGGATGCCACGTAAAGGCTCGTTTACTGGAGTTTTTACCCTGTCGGCCTGGTTATTTAAAGTGAAGTCAACACTTTGTAAAACGTTCGAGGTTTGAGAGACCGTTGTATCAGGCAAAGGAACATCTTTAGCTTGTTTGCCAGTGACCAGTGAGATATTTGCAGTTTGTTGCAGCGTTGCTATGTTTTGTTCATTCAACTGCTTTATTAAAGTATCGTATCGTTTGACTGATCTCTTTGCTACAGCCACTGGTCGGTTGACCTTTGGGAGGATGCTGCTCTGTTGTATGTTTTGAAATCCAACATTTTGTGCAAGTTGAGTATTGTTTGGTTTCATCGAACTGGTTGTAGCCATCATATCTCTACTGTTGTTGGATATAGACGAGTGTGGCATCATTTGAGGAAATATGTTTTCCTTACAGCCCATTTGGTTAAAACTGTAATTAGAGGCATACGTCGATTGCGGCACGGCGTAAGGTTTCATCGAAGGCAGCATTCCATTGGGTTGTACAGTTTGGGGTGTCTTGCTACTGCATTGTATTCCAGATGGTTTGGTTTGAATACTCATTGTTGGTTGCGTGTGTACTTGACCATATGTTGTTGAAGAACTGGGGTGCTGGTACATTTGAGAGTTGCCCATATGACGATATGTTGTTGAAGAACTTAGGAGCTGGTACATTTGAGAGTTGACGATCTGAGGTGGTCGTATGGCCAACTCTGGGTGAGCTTTACAGTGGTCGACCATCATCATGAGTTTAGAAAGGAAAAGATTGGATGTTTCAAGGACATCCAGAACAGTTTCATCCCTGTTTTCACTTTCAAAGGTTTTCGGCAAAAACATTTTCAGCTTGTTGATATCTTCATCAATGCCTCTACGCCTCTCTCGCTCCTAAGAATTAGAAGAAAAATAATACAGTTCGTGAATAGCGTGTTACAACTTCATACAATAACTAATTAAGAAATAAAAACAGAAAATGCATGATTATTATTTCAATATATTCACCGCATTGAAATTATTTTCGGATTTATGAAATAAACTTGGTCAGTGGATGGGGAACGTTTAATTTATACTTGTATTACAATGTGTGTGATACAATGATCTCTCGAACTTGTATATGAAAGTCATACATTGATCTCATTCTAGTAAAAACATACAATTTGGACTCTAACGTTCAATACCACAAAAATAATAGTGATAATGGAATTAAAGATGGACAAATCAAAATGCAGCGTTAAATTTACTTTAAAACAACATCAAGTGAAAATTAAGAATCGGTAAAATATTTAAACTTACCTTGGTATTCAACTTGTTTCGTCTAAGCCTATAGGCATTGAGACCCGAGGTGTCTTTACTTTCATTGTTTTCAGCGTCTGAGCCATCAGACTCATAACCCAATGGTTCCTTTACAGGCCGTGAGTTATCCATGGCAAGATTGGTAGATGATAAACTTTCAAAGCGATGGAATATTTACTTGAAAATATTTGAATCAGAAATGTCCAAATCAGCTTGAGAACTAGCTGTAGACTGACCCGGAGTAGCCGATGTGACGTCTTATATTGTACATCTCTAAGACCCGCCCACTGCAGTGTCAAACACGACGTGAACAATGGGCTCGTTACGGTCCGATGACGTAATCGCCTTTGTCCGCAAGTAGATCAAGCGTGAGTAAGACCTGATCTATGATCTACGATTGGCTGTTGATACATTTTGGAAAAATACGTTTTGGAAATGACGACGTGTTAATTCACGCCGCAGTGGCAAGTCGACTAATGTTTTATGTTTGATATAACGTGTATTCAAATAGAATGGTGAAACTACAGCTGATGTATGAAACAGATATGTAAAACAAATAGATGTTTGTTTCATACTAATCTTGATGATCGCACACCTACATAACAATTACAAAATATAAACTCTAATTTGCAATCAGAATTTAAATATATGTGTTTGGCCATAAACCATGTCATCTTTGTAAAATGATTGATTCCCACCCCTCCCCTTCACCCCCAACGCCTCATTCTAATATTAACCCGTCGTCATAAAATGCGACACAACCCACCTACCCCATAACATGACTTTACACCTCAGTTTAGTACAGCTTTATCATTTAAATTTATTGTTTTTAAACGTGTGATTTCTTTTAAATATATGTTCTGAGCTTGGACAACATTTAGTTTATTGATCAATGTTTGGTACAAATTAAATTACTAAACATTCAAATTAAGTCTAAAAGTTAAGTTTGTTGCAGTACTTTTAAATAACTAAAAATGTGACACCACACATTCAAAACCTCCCCTACCTCCATCACACATTTTCACAAATGTTCGAAGCCGCTCCTCCCACCCCCACTCTCCTCCCACCCCCAACCCCGAAGAATTAGATCTAAATTATAAACGGTTATTTCTAAAGATTGTAACTTGTAGAGATCCTGGAATGTAAACGCTTTTTACAAGTTTTATTTAATTCATTTCCTCGTCAGTCTGTCGTCAGTCTGTCGTCAGTCTGTCTGTCTAGATCGAAACGGCCGAGCGAAATAGCAGGCACATCTACCTGACAGATACGGTTCGTATTTGGTACGTGGGTCAAGACATGAAGACAATGTATTGTGCCATTAAATTTGACTTTATTGGATGCCTAATTAATTTTTTATGAATTAATTAACATTTTGTTATACTTATAATTCTTGTCAGGTGCTTATTTCGCTTTTTAAATGTAATCGAATACAAAAATCTAAATTCAGAAAAATTATCTTAATTATTCTTTGTCAATACTTCCAGCATGAGAACATAATGTTAATAACACTTCCTAATTGTTGAATACATTTTCAAGTAATAAAGTATTTAATGCATGCTTCAAAAGCATTAAAATCTTAGTCTGATATACATTTAACGATAAGCTTGTCTTTTCAAACAAAATATATTTTAATAGTGTCATAGAAGGCCGCAAATCAACAAAACTATCGTGTCATACACTGAGAAAATTATTACGTCATCAAACGTTCATCACGTGGTCACCTGCCGTAAAAGTAAAAGTAAATAAATCAGTGCCATTAGAACAGTGCGGCTACATCAAAAGGTTGGACTCAATGTCCACCTGAGTGCCAAAATGCGGAGATAAACAAACTGTTGGGTCAAGTTCAATGGACCGCATCGTGACACGTGACTTTTACCTGCGTGTCTAATCGCCGCGGTGGTTAAAACGTTAGATCACTCGGTAGTAAACAAACTATGTCTATAGCTTCGTAACGATCACCATTGAAATTACCTGCGTGTCAAGATTATGTAACGGCCGGGTCTATAATTTTACCACCTGGTTATTTGTGATCAGCTAATGTTGCCATCTGATTTTAAACATTTTAAATTATCTTTGTTTTCACTCATTTTGCAGTCACGGGTATTTTTAATTACTTTTTTTTAAATTACCTATCGGCAATCAAAAATATTAATAAAAGCGTAATGTCCCTTTCAGTAGTTTAATGGACTGATGCTATTGTTAGTAATGTTGTATAAAGGAAACGCTGAAATCACAAGCTCGACAACTATTAAGACTATATCATAATGTATTAAGGGAAGATTGAAATCATAAGCCCCACAACTGTTAAGAATATATTTAGACCAGCAGTACCTCATCGATATTGAACAATTTTTGACAGACAGCAGGTCATGTTTCAGACCTTGTTATTCTTATTCCTTTTGACGTCCAGAATTTCTATGTAAATAACAACACTCACTAAATTTATAAACCAGTATGTTCATCTTCGAAATAACGTCGCATAAATGTATTTATTTTTCTCACAACCAACCATCCCCCCCCCCATTCCCCCCCCCCCCCTCCCCCTTCTGTTTTCTCCCAAATATAGTGCAATGTTTGAAAAATATAATATGTATCGATGCTCGAATTGTTTTGAAAAGTGATTACCTAATTGAGTAAAAATATTTCACTCTGTGTTTTGATTTTCATGATCTGTAGTAAGTAAACATACTCAATTAACGTTAAAAACAAAAGACATACGAATAAAGGCGAACAATTATTTTTTAAGATTTTTATTCATTTTAAATGTTCAGAACATAAAAAGGGTACAATATTTCTAAGACAACAACATGAATCAAGTTAATTATTGAACTTGCATGAATTATATTTTTAAATATTTACACTTTTCCACTAGTTTCAACAGAGGTAATATATCGCATATTTTTGTAAAAATCTATTTGATGTAAGACACAGACAAATTAGACAAGAAATATTAAACTCAAAAGATCAAATTTAGTTCTCATAAAAACACAGTAAATAATAAAATCAATATACATATTTAAAAAAGAAAAACACATTCCAATTTTGAATGAATCAAGTTAATTATTGAACTTGCTTGAATTATATTTTTAAATATTTACACTTTTCCAAAAGTTTCAAGAGGTAATATATCGCAGGTTTTGTTTTTATTATGACCAGGCAGAATTATAATGCTCTCTATTAAAATCAGAAATCACAGTAATACTCTATTCTTATAATTTATTATTTTTGTACAAATCTATTTGCTGTATGATAAAGACAAAATAGACAAGAAATATTAAAGTCAATGATCAAATTTAGTTCTCAAAAATAACAGTAAAAAATACAAATAATCTTTATTATTTTACCATCAAATAAAATCAACATACATATTTAAAAAAGAAAAACGCATTGCAATATATACAAAAATAGTTTTATTTAGTTTAATTTTTAACATTGTACGTTCACAATAACAAAGTAAGAATAATAAACATCTTTTTAATATACTTTATCGTACCTTTATTTTTAAATTTCTATAATTTTGGATCAATGGTATATTTAACATACTTACATTCATTTTTTTTAAAGTATGTGCAGTTTGTTTTTTCCAATCGTATCTTAATTTGCAATGACAATTTATATATTGATTTACATACTAAATTTTCATACAAAAACTATCATGTGTAAAGAGGTCTGATTTTTTTCGGGTAAAAACAGCGAATTCTATTGGTTACATGAAAAAGAAATCGGAACTTATAAGTTGTTTAATGTCATCCAATGTAGTTCCCTGAACTCCAAATTCATTAGAATCGATAGATTTAACTACATCACAAGATTTGGAATCGCTTGATTCATGGGGTACATTCAAACTATATGGTCTACTGGGTGTATCTAGAACGTTTGAATTCAATGAAACATCGAGAGTGTTACTGAAGTCAAAACTGGTTGTATTGCGAGTATTTTTACTGACTTCAACAGTTCTGAAGTCATCTGTTGGTTTTGGGTCATCAAAACTTAACAAACCAGAGTTACATGGTGTTTTGGAGACAGCAACGCTTCGGGAGTCACGTGGTGTTTTGGTAAGATCAAAACAATATAAATTGTTAGGTGTTTTTATTTCATTGCAGGTCATCATTACATTGTGTCCAGATGCAATGGTAGCAAAAGATGATTCACGTGGTAAACAGTTGGTAGAAGAAGAAGGCTTTACTTGAGAGTTATGAACTTGTCTGTGGTTTTGGATGCCACGTAAAGGCTCGTTTACTTGAGTTTTTACCCTGTCGGCCTGGTTATTTAAAGTGAAGTCAACACTTTGTAAACCGTTAGAGGTTTGAGAGACCGTTGTATCAGGCAAAGGAACATCTTTAGCTTGTTTGCCAGTGACCAGTGAGATATTTGCAGTTTGTTGCAGCGTTGCTATGTTTTGTTCATTCAACTGCTTTATTAAAGTATCGTATCGTTTGACTGATCTCTTTGCTACAGCCACTGGTCGGTTGACCTTTGGGAGGATGCTGCTCTGTTGTATGTTTTGAAATCCAACATTTTGTGCAAGTTGAGTATTGTTTGGTTTCATCGAACTGGTTGTAGCCATCATATCTCTACTGTTGTTGGATATAGACGAGTGTGGCATCATTTGAGGAAATATGTTTTCCTTACAGCCCATTTGGTTAAAACTGTAATTAGAGGCATACGTCGATTGCGGCACGGCGTAAGGTTTCATCGAAGGCAGCATTCCATTGGGTTGTACAGTTTGGGGTGTCTTGCTACTGCATTGTATTCCAGATGGTTTGGTTTGAATACTCATTGTTGGTTGCGTGTGTACTTGACCATATGTTGTTGAAGAACTGGGGTGCTGGTACATTTGAGAGTTGCCCATATGACGATATGTTGTTGAAGAACTTAGGAGCTGGTACATTTGAGAGTTGACGATCTGAGGTGGTCGTATGGCCAACTCTGGGTGAGCTTTACAGTGGTCGACCATCATCATGAGTTTAGAAAGGAAAAGATTGGATGTTTCAAGGACATCCAGAACAGTTTCATCCCTGTTTTCACTTTCAAAGGTTTTCGGCAAAAACATTTTCAGCTTGTTGATATCTTCATCAATGCCTCTACGCCTCTCTCGCTCCTAAGAATTAGAAGAAAAATAATACAGTTCGTGAATAGCGTGTTACATCTTCATACAATAACTAATTAAGAAATAAAAACAGAAAATGCATGATTATTATTTCAATATATTCACCGCATTGAAATTATTTTCGGATTTATGAAATAAACTTGGTCAGTGGATGGGGAACGTTTAATTTATACTTGTATTACAATGTGTGTGATACAATGATCTCTCGAACTTGTATATGAAAGTCATACATTGATCTCATTCTAGTAAAAACATGCAATTTGGACTCTAACGTTCAATACCACAAAAATAATAGTGATAATGGAATTAAAGATGGACAAATCAAAATGCAGCGTTAAATTTACTTTAAAACAACATCAAGTGAAAATTAAGAATCGGTAAAATATTTAAACTTACCTTGGTATTCAACTTGTTTCGTCTAAGCCTATAGGCATTGAGACCCGAGGTGTCTTTACTTTCATTGTTTTCAGCGTCTGAGCCATCAGACTCATAACCCAATATTTACTTGAAAATATTTGAATCAGAAATGTCCAAATCAGCTTGAGAACTAGCTGTAGACTGACCCGGAGTAGCCGATGTGACGTCTTATATTGTACATCTCTAAGACCCGCCCACTGCAGTGTCAAACACGACGTGAACAATGGGCTCGTTACGGTCCGATGACGTAATCGCCTTTGTCCGCAAGTAGATCAAGCGTGAGTAAGACCTGATCTATGATCTACGATTGGCTGTTGATACATTTTGGAAAAATACGTTTTGGAAATGACGACGTGTTAATTCACGCCGCAGTGGCAAGTCGACTAATGTTTTATGTTTGATATAACGTGTATTCAAATAGAATGGTGAAACTACAGCTGATGTATGAAACAGATATGTAAAACAAATAGATGTTTGTTTCATACTAATCTTGATGATCGCACACCTACATAACAATTACAAAATATAAACTCTAATTTGCAATTAGAATTTAAATATATGTGTTTGGCCATAAACCATGTCATCTTTGTAAAATGATTGATTCCCACCCCTCCCCTTCACCCCCAACGCCTCATTCTAATATTAACCCGTCGTCATAAAATGCGACACAACCCACCTACCCCATAACATGACTTTACACCTCAGTTTAGTACAGCTTTATCATTTAAATTTATTGTTTTTAAACGTGTGATTTCTTTTAAATATATGTTCTGAGCTTGGACAACATTTAGTTTATTGATCAATGTTTGGTACAAATTAAATTACTAAACATTCAAATTAAGTCTAAAAGTTAAGTTTGTTGCAGTACTTTTAAATAACTAAAAATGTGACACCACACATTCAAAACCTCCCCTACCTCCATCACACATTTTCACAAATGTTCGAAGCCGCTCCTCCCACCCCCACTCTCCTCCCACCCCCAACCCCGAAGAATTAGATCTAAATTATAAACGGTTATTTCTAAAGATTGTAACTTGTAGAGATCCTGGAATATAAACGCTTTTTACAAGTTTTATTTAATTCATTTCCTCGTCAGTCTGTCGTCAGTCTGTCTGTCTAGATCGAAACGGCCGAGCGAAATAGCAGGCACATCTACCTGACAGATACGGTTCGTATTTGGTACGTGGGTCAAGACATGAAGACAATGTATTTGTGCCATTAAATTTGACTTTATTGGATGCCTAATTAATTTTTTATGAATTAATTAACATTTTGTTATACTTATAATTCTTGTCAGGTGCTTATTTCGCTTTTTAAATGTAATCGAATACAAAAATCTAAATTCAGAAAAATTATCTTAATTATTCTTTGTCAATACTTCCAGCATGAGAACATAATGTTAATAACACTTCCTAATTGTTGAATACATTTTCAAGTAATAAAGTATTTAATGCATGCTTCAAAAGCATTAAAATCTTAGTCTGATATACATTTAACGATAAGCTTGTCTTTTCAAACAAAATATATTTTAATAGTGTCATAGAAGGCCGCAAATCAACAAAACTATCGTGTCATACACTGAGAAAATTATTACGTCATCAAACGTTCATCACGTGGTCACCTGCCGTAAAAGTAAAAGTAAATAAATCAGTGCCATTAGAACAGTGCGGCTACATCAAAAGGTTGGACTCAATGTCCACCTGAGTGCCACAATGCGGAGATAAACAAACTGTTGGGTCAAGTTCAATGGACCGCATCGTGACACGTGACTTTTACCTGCGTGTCTAATCGCCGCGGTGGTTAAAACGTTAGATCACTCGGTAGTAAACAAACTATGTCTATAGCTTCGTAACGATCACCATTGAAATTACCTGCGTGTCAAGATTATGTAACGGCCGGGTCTATAATTTTACCACCTGGTTATTTGTGATTAGCTTATGTTGGCATCTGATTTTAAACATTTCAAATTATCTTTGTTTTCACTCATTTTGCATTCAAGGGTATTTTTACAAGCTTTTATTTAACTCACTTCCTCTGTCGTCGCTCTGTCGTCAGTCTAGACCGAAACGCAGGTGTGAAAATTCGGAAACTTCTACTTGACCGATACGATTCACATTTGACACGTGGGTTAAGACATGAAGACAATGCAATCTGAAATTAAATTTGACTTAATTGGATGCCTTATTAATTTTTTATGAATTAATTAAAATTTGGACCGAATTAGTAGGCATGTCTAGCCAACCACACCACACGCGTCATCACGTTCAATAGCTGCGCCATCACGGTACGTTCAATAGCTGCGCCATCACGTTCAGTAGGCGCGCAATGGTTTTTAGTCATGTAACTCTATTGTAAATAATAATCATTAAAAAAGTTTTTAAAAACCCACGTTTTCTGATTGAACTAAAAAGTAGAAAATAAATGCTATACATCACAATAATGCAAGCGATCACTCTACTATAAGCGATGAAAAACGTGGGGCGCCGAAGTAAAAGTTATATTACTATTGATTAGATAATACTATTGACCTTTATTAGGGAGCTTGTAGAGAGTCAACAGTATTAGAAACTGTAAGAAAATCACGGCGCCCCACGTTTTTCATCGCTTATAGTAGAGTTATCGCTTGCATTATTGTGATGTATAGCATTTATTTTCTACTTTTTAGTTCAATCAGAAAACGTGGGTTTTTTTAAACTTTTTTAATGATTATTATTTTCTACTTTTTAGTCTTTGTATGTTTGTTTGCATTCAAATCTTGCTATCGATTTTATCTTTTCACTTTTTTTTTTTGGGTAAACGAAGACAACTCGTAAAAAGACAACTCGTAAAAAACACGTTGTGTGAATACGTTACTGACTAGAACACATAGATTTGAACCCGTGTCGAGTGAGTTAGCAATCGTGTGCCCAACCACTCGACCATATCTTCTCCCACATTGGGCACCAGTTGTTACGTTCTGGTTGTTTGTAGACAAACAACGCGTGACAACTACTCAGTAGGCAAAAAGAGGGAGAGTATCGAACCTTCTTTTCGTCAAATTACAGTTACTGGGTTATGTCCCTTTTTCCCCACGTTTTTATATTATTATTATATAGGGGTATAAAATGATCAATAAAATGTTTCCATGGATCAATTTAGTAATAATAACAGTTGAATATTCTATTGTCATCCGAAACAAAGCTTCCCTGAAAATTTCAGCGCGCTAGCTAACTGGGAAGTGCACGAAATTTCGATCGCAAGATTTGATTGGAAAACAAACAAACAAACAGAGGCGAAAGCAAGTTAAAGAAAACGTGGGAATAAAACATGTAAAGTACTGAAAAAAATTCATAAAAAACGTTTTAATATCAAGCTTTTATGTACTAATGCACTAAAAAGTAGAAAATAAATTATAGACTACTATTTAAATAACTATAAAGAAAAGCGTGGGTGTCTTCCTTAACATTAGTAAAGGTATCCAATAGATACTAAAGTGACACACGCTTTTCTTTATAGTAATTTAAATAGTAGTGTATAATTTATTTTCTACTTTTTAGTGCATTAGTACATAAAAGCTTGATATTAAAACGTTTTTTATGAATTTTTTTAATTTCTTTTTTTTAATTACCTATCGGCAATAAAATTATTAATAAAAGCTTAATGTCCCTTTCAGTAGTTTAATGGACTGATGCTATTGTTAGTAATGTTGTATAAAGGAAACGCTGAAATCATAAGCCAGACAACGGTTCAGTGTTTCTTCCAGACTTTTTTCTCCGGGGGGCACTTGAAATTTTTTTGGGGGTTGGGGGTAGAATTTCATCCGGGGGGGGGGCGGACAATGTTAAAAGTATATATTTTCTATATAAGTTATATAAATTTCATTGCGTTCGGGGGGGGGGGGGGTAAAAATGTTTCGGGGGGGGGGGGGGGTAAGTGGGTCAGAACATGAAGACTAAGCGCCCCCCACCCCACCCGAAGAGATGCCTGGAAGAAACTCTGCAACTGTTAAGACTATATTTGGACCAGCAGTTCCTCATCGATATTCAACAAGGTGTGTCAGACAGCAGATCATGTTTCAGACCTTGTTATTCTTATTTCTTTTGACGTCCAGAATTTCTATATTAATAACAACCCTCACTAAATTTAGAAACCAGTATGTTCATCTTCCTAATAACGTCGCATAAATATATTTATTTTTTCATAATCAACCATCCCCCCCCCCCCCTCTTCCCCCCCCCCCCCCTGTTTTCTGCCATATATAGTGCAATGTTTGAAAAACATAAAATGTATCGATGCTCGAATTGTTTTGAAAAGTGATTACCCAATTGAGTCAAATGATATTTCACTCTGTGTTTTGATCTTCATGGTCTGTAGTAAGTGAACATTCTCAATTAACGTTAAAGCAAAAGACATACGAATAGAGGCAAACCATTATTTTAAAAGATTTTTATTCATTTTAAAAGTTCAGAACAGAGATCGGGTACAATAGTTCTAAGACAACAAATCAAGTTAATTATTGAACTTGCATGAATTATATTTTTAAATATTTACACTTTTCCACTAGTTTCAAAAGAGGTAATATATCGCATGCTTTCTTTTTATTATGACCAAGCAGAATTATAATGCTCTCTATTAAAATCAGAAATCACAGTAATATTCTATTCTTAAAATTTACTATTTTTGTAAAAATATATTTGATGTATGACACAGACAAAATAGACAAGAAATATTAAAGTCAAATGATCAAATTTAGTTCTCATAAAAACACAGTAAATAATACAAAAAATCTTTATTATTTTACCATCAAATAAAATCAATATACATATTTAAAAAAGAAAAACGCATAGCAATATTTACAAAAATAGTTTTACTTAGTTTAAATTTTAACTGCGTACGTTCACAATAATTAAGATAGATTAATAAACATCTTTTAATATACTTTATAGTACCTTTCTTTAAATTTACATAAGTTTGGATTAATTGTATATTTAAAATACTTCCATTCATTTTTTTTTTAAAGTATGTGCAGTTTGCTTTTTCCAATCGTATCTTAATTTGCTATGACAATTTATTTATTGATTTACATACTAAATTTTCATATAAAAACCATCATGTGTAACAAGGTCTGCTTTTTTTCGGGTAAAAACAGCGAATTCTATTGGTTACATGAAAAAAAAATCGGAACTTATAAGTTGTTTAATGTCTTCCAGTGTATTTCCCTGAACTCCAAATTCATTAGAATCGATAGATTTAACTACATCACAAGATTTGGAATCGCTTGATTCATGGGGTACATTCAAACTATATGGTCTACTGGGTGTATCTAGAACATTTGAATTTAATGAAACATCGAGAGTGTTACTGAAGTCAAAACTGGTTGCATTGCGAGTATTTTTACTGACTTCAACAGTTCTGAAGTCATCTGTTGGTTTTGGGTCATCAAAACTTAACAAACCAGAGTCACATGGTGTTTTGGAGACAGCAACGCTTCGGGAGTCACGTGGTGTTTTGGTAAGATCAAAACAAAATGAATAGTTATGTTTTTTTATTTCATTGCAGGTCATCATTACATCGTGTCCAGATGCAATGGTAGCAAAAGATGATTCATGTGGTAAACAGCTGGTAGAAGAAGATGGCTTTACTTGAGAGTTATGAACTTGTCTGTGGTTTTGGATGCCACGTAAAGTGTTTGTTACTTGAGTTTTCACCCTGTCCGCCTGGTTATGTAAAACGTAGTCAACACTTTGTAAAACTTTAGAGGTTTGAGAGACCGTTGTATCAGGCAAAGGAACATCTTTAGATTGTTTGCCAGTGACCAGTGAGATATTTGCAGTTTGTTGCAGCGTTGCTATGTTTTGTTCATTCAACTGCTTTATTAAAGTATCGTATCGTTTGACTGATCTCTTTGCTACAGCCACTGGCCGGTTGACCTTTGGGAGGATGCTGCTCTGTTGTATGTCTTGAAATCCAACATTTTGTGCAAGTTGAGTATTGTTTGGTTTCATCGAACTGGTTGTAGCCATCATATCTCTACTGTTGTTGGATTTAGACGAGTGTGGCATCATTTGAGGAACTATGTTTTCCTTACAGCCCGTTTGGTTAAAACTGTTATTAGAGGCATACGTTGATTGCGGCCCGGCGTAAGTTTTCATCGAAGGCAGCATGCCATTGGGTTGTACAGTTTGGGGTGTCTTGCTACTGCATTGTATTCCAGATGGTTTGGTTTGAATACTCATTGTTGGTTGCGTGTGTACTTGACCATATGTTGTTGAAGAACTGGGGTGCTGGTACATTTGAGAGTTGACCATATGACCATATGTTGTTGAAGAACTGGGGTGCTGGTACATTTGAGAGTTGACCATATGACCATATGTTGTTGAAGAATTTAGGAGCTGGTACATTTGAGAGTTGACCATCTGAGGTGGTCGTATGGCCAACTCTGGGTGAGCTTTACAGTGGTCGACCATCATTATGAGTTTAGAAAGGAAAAGATTGGATGTTTCAAGGACATCCAGAACAGTTTCATCCCTGTTTTCACTTTCAAAGGTTTTCGGCAAAAACATTTTCAGCTTGTTGATATCTTCATCAATGCCTCTACGCCTTTCTCGCTCCTAAGAATTAGAAGAAAAAAATACAGTTCGCTGATAGAGTGTTACACCTTCATACAATAACTAATTAAGAAATAAAAAGAGAAAATGCATGATTATTATTTCAATATATTCGCCTCATTGAAATTATTTTCGGATTTATGAAATAAACTTGATCAGTGGATGGGGAACGTTTAATTTATACTTGTATTACAATGTGTGTGATACAGTGATCTCTCGAACTTGTATATGAAAGTCATACATTGATCTCATTCTAGTAAAAACATACAATTTGGAACCTAACGGTCAATACCACAAAACTAATAATGATCGTGGTATTAAAGTATAATACGGTCTCAAAATTGACAAATCAAAATGCAGCATTAAATTTACTTTAAAACAACATCAAGTAAAAATTAAGAATCGGTAAAATATTTAAACTTACCTTTGTATTCAACTTGTTTCGTCTAAGTCTATAGGCATTGAGACCCGAGGTGTCTTTACTTTCATTGTTTTCAGCGTCTGAGCCATCAGACTCATAACCCAATGGTTCCTTTACAGGCCGTGAGTTATCCATGGCAAGATTGGTAGATGATAAACTTTCAAAGCGATGGAATATTTACTTGAAAATATTTGAATCAGAAATGTCCAAATCAGCTTGAGAACTAGCTGTAGACTGACCTGGAGTAGCCGATGTGACGTCTTATATTGTACATCTCTAAGACCCGCCCACTGCAGTGTCAAACACGACCTGAACAATTGGCTCGTTACGGTCCGATGACGTAATCGCCTTTGTCCGCAACTAGATCAAGCGTGAGTAAGACCTGATCTATGATCTACGATTGGCTGTTCTTACATTTTGGAAAAAATACGTTTGGAAATGACGACGTGTTAATTCACGCCGCAGTGGCAAGTCAACTAATGTTTTATGTTTGATCTAATGTATATTCAAATAGAATGGTTAAACCACAGCTGATGTATGAAACAGATATGTAAAACAAATAGATGTTTGTTTCATTCTAATCTTGATAATCGCACTACTACAGAACAATTACAAAATATAAACTCTAATTTGCAATCACAATTTAAATATATGTGTTTGGCCATAAACCATGTCATCTTTTTAAAATGATCGATTCCCACCCCCTCCCCTTCACCCCCTTCACCCCCAACGCCTTATTCTAATCTTAACCCATGGTCACAAAATGCGACACAACCCGCCTACCCCATGACATAACGTTACACCTCAGTATACTACAGCTTTATAATTTAAATTTATTGTTTTTAAACGTGTGATTTCTTTTAAATATATGTTCTGAGTATGGACAACATTTAGTTTATTGATCAATGTTTGGTACAAATTAAATTACTTAACATTCAAGTTAAGTCCAAAAATTAAGT
The DNA here is from genome assembly GCF_028476545.2 of Physella acuta. Classification (NCBI taxonomy): domain Eukaryota; kingdom Metazoa; phylum Mollusca; class Gastropoda; family Physidae; genus Physella; species Physella acuta. Next base: position 208,650 of record NW_026732013.1, read on the forward strand.
TTGTTGCATTACTTTTAAATAACTAAAAATGTGACACCACACATTCAAAACCTCCCCTACCTCCATCACACATTTTCACAAATGTTCGAAGCCGCTCCTCCCACCCCCACTCTCCTCCCACCCCCAACCCCGAAGAATTAGATCTAAATTATAAACGGTTATTTCTAAAGATTGTAACTTGTAGAGATCCTGGAATGTAAACGCTTTTTACAAGTTTTATTTAATTCATTTCCTCGTCAGTCTGTCGTCAGTCTGTCGTCAGTCTGTCTGTCTAGATCGAAACGGCCGAGCGAAATAGCAGGCACATCTACCTGACAGATACGGTTCGTATTTGGTACGTGGGTCAAGACATGAAGACAATGTATTGTGCCATTAAATTTGACTTTATTGGATGCCTAATTAATTTTTTATGAATTAATTAACATTTTGTTATACTTATAATTCTTGTCAGGTGCTTATTTCGCTTTTTAAATGTAATCGAATACAAAAATCTAAATTCAGAAAAATTATCTTAATTATTCTTTGTCAATACTTCCAGCATGAGAACATAATGTTAATAACACTTCCTAATTGTTGAATACATTTTCAAGTAATAAAGTATTTAATGCATGCTTCAAAAGCATTAAAATCTTAGTCTGATATACATTTAACGATAAGCTTGTCTTTTCAAACAAAATATATTTTAATAGTGTCATAGAAGGCCGCAAATCAACAAAACTATCGTGTCATACACTGAGAAAATTATTACGTCATCAAACGTTCATCACGTGGTCACCTGCCGTAAAAGTAAAAGTAAATAAATCAGTGCCATTAGAACAGTGCGGCTACATCAAAAGGTTGGACTCAATGTCCACCTGAGTGCCAAAATGCGGAGATTAAAAAAACTGTTGGATCAAGTTCACTGGACCGCATCGTGACACGTCACTTTTACCTGCGTGTCTAATCGCCGCGGTGGTTAAAACGTTAGATCACTCGGTAGTAAACAAACTATGTCTATAGCTTCGTAACGATCACCATTGAAATTACCTGCGTGTCAAGATTATGTAACAGCAGGTCTAGAATTTTACCACCTGGTTATTTGTGATTAGCTTATGTTGGCATCTGTTTTTAAACATTTTACATTATCTTTGTTTTCACTCATTTTGCATTCACATGTGTTTTTAATTTCTTTTTTTTTAATTACCTATCATCAATAAAAATATTAATAAAAGCTTAATGTCCCTTTCAGTAGTTTAATGGACTGATGCTATTGTTAGTAATGTTGTATAAAGGAAACGCTGAAATCACAAGCTCGACAACTATTAAGACTATATCATAATGTATTAAGGGAAGATTGAAATCATAAGCCCCACAACTGTTAAGAATATATTTAGACCAGCAGTACCTCATCGATATTGAACAATTTTTGACAGACAGCAGGTCATGTTTCAGACCTTGTTATTCTTATTCCTTTTGACGTCCAGAATTTCTATGTAAATAACAACACTCACTAAATTTATAAACCAGTATGTTCATCTTCGAAATAACGTCGCATAAATGTATTTATTTTTCTCACAACCAACCATCCCCCCCCCATTCCCCCCCCCCTCCCCCTTCTGTTTTCTCCCAAATATAGTGCAATGTTTGAAAAATATAATATGTATCGATGCTCGAATTGTTTTGAAAAGTGATTACCTAATTGAGTAAAAATATTTCACTCTGTGTTTTGATTTTCATGATCTGTAGTAAGTAAACATACTCAATTAACGTTAAAAACAAAAGACATACGAATAAAGGCGAACAATTATTTTTTAAGATTTTTATTCATTTTAAATGTTCAGAACATAAAAAGGGTACAATATTTCTAAGACAACAACATGAATCAAGTTAATTATTGAACTTGCATGAATTATATTTTTAAATATTTACACTTTTCCACTAGTTTCAACAGAGGTAATATATCGCATATTTTTGTAAAAATCTATTTGATGTAAGACACAGACAAATTAGACAAGAAATATTAAACTCAAAAGATCAAATTTAGTTCTCATAAAAACACAGTAAATAATAAAATCAATATACATATTTAAAAAAGAAAAACACATTCCAATTTTGAATGAATCAAGTTAATTATTGAACTTGCTTGAATTATATTTTTAAATATTTACACTTTTCCAAAAGTTTCAAGAGGTAATATATCGCAGGTTTTGTTTTTATTATGACCAGGCAGAATTATAATGCTCTCTATTAAAATCAGAAATCACAGTAATACTCTATTCTTATAATTTATTATTTTTGTACAAATCTATTTGCTGTATGATAAAGACAAAATAGACAAGAAATATTAAAGTCAATGATCAAATTTAGTTCTCAAAAATAACAGTAAAAAATACAAATAATCTTTATTATTTTACCATCAAATAAAATCAACATACATATTTAAAAAAGAAAAACGCATTGCAATATATACAAAAATAGTTTTATTTAGTTTAATTTTTAACATTGTACGTTCACAATAACAAAGTAAGAATAATAAACATCTTTTTAATATACTTTATCGTACCTTTATTTTTAAATTTCTATAATTTTGGATCAATGGTATATTTAACATACTTACATTCATTTTTTTTAAAGTATGTGCAGTTTGTTTTTTCCAATCGTATCTTAATTTGCAATGACAATTTATATATTGATTTACATACTAAATTTTCATACAAAAACTATCATGTGTAAAGAGGTCTGATTTTTTTCGGGTAAAAACAGCGAATTCTATTGGTTACATGAAAAAGAAATCGGAACTTATAAGTTGTTTAATGTCATCCAATGTAGTTCCCTGAACTCCAAATTCATTAGAATCGATAGATTTAACTACATCACAAGATTTGGAATCGCTTGATTCATGGGGTACATTCAAACTATATGGTCTACTGGGTGTATCTAGAACGTTTGAATTCAATGAAACATCGAGAGTGTTACTGAAGTCAAAACTGGTTGTATTGCGAGTATTTTTACTGACTTCAACAGTTCTCAAGTCATCTGTTGGTTTTGGGTCATCAAAACTTAACAAACCAGAGTTACATGGTGTTTTGGAGACAGCAACGCTTCGGGAGTCACGTGGTGTTTTGGTAAGATCAAAACAATATAAATTGTTAGGTGTTTTTATTTCATTGCAGGTCATCATTACATTGTGTCCAGATGCAATGGTAGCAAAAGATGATTCACGTGGTAAACAGTTGGTAGAAGAAGAAGGCTTTACTTGAGAGTTATGAACTTGTCTGTGGTTTTGGATGCCACGTAAAGGCTCGTTTACTGGAGTTTTTACCCTGTCGGCCTGGTTATTTAAAGTGAAGTCAACACTTTGTAAAACGTTAGAGGTTTGAGAGACCGTTGTATCAGGCAAAGGAACATCTTTAGCTTGTTTGCCAGTGACCAGTGAGATATTTGCAGTTTGTTGCAGCGTTGCTATGTTTTGTTCATTCAACTGCTTTATTAAAGTATCGTATCGTTTGACTGATCTCTTTGCTACAGCCACTGGTCGGTTGACCTTTGGGAGGATGCTGCTCTGTTGTATGTTTTGAAATCCAACATTTTGTGCAAGTTGAGTATTGTTTGGTTTCATCGAACTGGTTGTAGCCATCATATCTCTACTGTTGTTGGATATAGACGAGTGTGGCATCATTTGAGGAAATATGTTTTCCTTACAGCCCATTTGGTTAAAACTGTAATTAGAGGCATACGTCGATTGCGGCACGGCGTAAGGTTTCATCGAAGGCAGCATTCCATTGGGTTGTACAGTTTGGGGTGTCTTGCTACTGCATTGTATTCCAGATGGTTTGGTTTGAATACTCATTGTTGGTTGCGTGTGTACTTGACCATATGTTGTTGAAGAACTGGGGTGCTGGTACATTTGAGAGTTGCCCATATGACGATATGTTGTTGAAGAACTTAGGAGCTGGTACATTTGAGAGTTGACGATCTGAGGTGGTCGTATGGCCAACTCTGGGTGAGCTTTACAGTGGTCGACCATCATCATGAGTTTAGAAAGGAAAAGATTGGATGTTTCAAGGACATCCAGAACAGTTTCATCCCTGTTTTCACTTTCAAAGGTTTTCGGCAAAAACATTTTCAGCTTGTTGATATCTTCATCAATGCCTCTACGCCTCTCTCGCTCCTAAGAATTAGAAGAAAAATAATACAGTTCGTGAATAGCGTGTTACATCTTCATACAATAACTAATTAAGAAATAAAAACAGAAAATGCATGATTATTATTTCAATATATTCACCGCATTGAAATTATTTTCGGATTTATGAAATAAACTTGGTCAGTGGATGGGGAACGTTTAATTTATACTTGTATTACAATGTGTGTGATACAATGATCTCTCGAACTTGTATATGAAAGTCATACATTGATCTCATTCTAGTAAAAACATGCAATTTGGACTCTAACGTTCAATACCACAAAAATAATAGTGATAATGGAATTAAAGATGGACAAATCAAAATGCAGCGTTAAATTTACTTTAAAACAACATCAAGTGAAAATTAAGAATCGGTAAAATATTTAAACTTACCTTGGTATTCAACTTGTTTCGTCTAAGCCTATAGGCATTGAGACCCGAGGTGTCTTTACTTTCATTGTTTTCAGCGTCTGAGCCATCAGACTCATAACCCAATGGTTCCTTTACAGGCCGTGAGTTATCCATGGCAAGATTGGTAGATGATAAACTTTCAAAGCGATGGAATATTTACTTGAAAATATTTGAATCAGAAATGTCCAAATCAGCTTGAGAACTAGCTGTAGACTGACCCGGAGTAGCCGATGTGACGTCTTATATTGTACATCTCTAAGACCCGCCCACTGCAGTGTCAAACACGACCTGAACAATTGGCTCGTTACGGTCCGATGACGTAATCGCCTTTGTCCGCAAGTAGATCAAGCGTGAGTAAGACCTGATCTATGATCTACGATTGGCTGTTGATACATTTTGGAAAAATACGTTTTGGAAATGACGACGTGTTAATTCACGCCGCAGTGGCAAGTCGACTAATGTTTTATGTTTGATATAACGTGTATTCAAATAGAATGGTGAAACTACAGCTGATGTATGAAACAGATATGTAAAACAAATAGATGTTTGTTTCATACTAATCTTGATGATCGCACACCTACATAACAATTACAAAATATAAACTCTAATTTGCAATCAGAATTTAAATATATGTGTTTGGCCATAAACCATGTCATCTTTGTAAAATGATTGATTCCCACCCCTCCCCTTCACCCCCAACGCCTCATTCTAATATTAACCCGTCGTCATAAAATGCGACACAACCCACCTACCCCATAACATGACTTTACACCTCAGTTTAGTACAGCTTTATCATTTAAATTTATTGTTTTTAAACGTGTGATTTCTTTTAAATATATGTTCTGAGCTTGGACAACATTTAGTTTATTGATCAATGTTTGGTACAAATTAAATTACTAAACATTCAAATTAAGTCTAAAAGTTAAGTTTGTTGCAGTACTTTTAAATAACTAAAAATGTGACACCACACATTCAAAACCTCCCCTACCTCCATCACACATTTTCACAAATGTTCGAAGCCGCTCCTCCCACCCCCACTCTCCTCCCACCCCCAACCCCGAAGAATTAGATCTAAATTATAAACGGTTATTTCTAAAGATTGTAACTTGTAGAGATCCTGGAATGTAAACGCTTTTTACAAGTTTTATTTAATTCATTTCCTCGTCAGTCTGTCGTCAGTCTGTCTGTCTAGATCGAAACGGCCGAGCGAAATAGCAGGCACATCTACCTGACAGATACGGTTCGTATTTGGTACGTGGGTCAAGACATGAAGACAATGTATTGTGCCATTAAATGTGACTTTATTGGATGCCTAATTAATTTTTTATGAATTAATTAACATTTTGTTATACTTATAATTCTTGTCAGGTGCTTATTTCGCTTTTTAAATGTAATCGAATACAAAAATCTAAATTCAGAAAAATTATCTTAATTATTCTTTGTCAATACTTCCAGCATGAGAACATAATGTTAATAACACTTCCTAATTGTTGAATACATTTTCAAGTAATAAAGTATTTAATGCATGCTTCAAAAGCATTAAAATCTTAGTCTGATATACATTTAACGATAAGCTTGTCTTTTCAAACAAAATATATTTTAATAGTGTCATAGAAGGCCGCAAATCAACAAAACTATCGTGTCATACACTGAGAAAATTATTACGTCATCAAACGTTCATCACGTGGTCACCTGCCGTAAAAGTAAAAGTAAATAAATCAGTGCCATTAGAACAGTGCGGCTACATCAAAAGGTTGGACTCAATGTCCACCTGAGTGCCAAAATGCGGAGATTAAAAAAACTGTTGGATCAAGTTCACTGGACCGCATCGTGACACGTCACTTTTACCTGCGTGTCTAATCGCCGCGGTGGTTAAAACGTTAGATCACTCGGTAGTAAACAAACTATGTCTATAGCTTCGTAACGATCACCATTGAAATTACCTGCGTGTCAAGATTATGTAACAGCAGGTCTAGAATTTTACCACCTGGTTATTTGTGATCAGCTAATGTTGCCATCTGATTTTAAACATTTTAAATTATCTTTGTTTTCACTCATTTTGCAGTCACGGGTATTTTTAATTACTTTTTTTTAAATTACCTATCGGCAATCAAAAATATTAATAAAAGCTTAATGGCTCTTTCAGTAGTTTAATGGACTGATGCTATTAATAGTGATAATGTATGAAGGGAAGATTGAAATCCTAATCCCGACAACTGTTAAGACTATATTTAGACCAGCAGTACCTCATCGATATTCAACAAGGTGTGTCAGACAGCAGATCATGTTTCAGACCTTGTTATTCTTATTCGTTTTGACGTCCACAATGTCTATGTAACTAACAACACTCACTAAATTTTAGAAACCAGTACGTACATCTTTCCGAATAACCTCTTCTAAATGTATTCATTTTTCCACAACCAACCACCAACCCCCCCCCCTGTTTTCTCCCATATATCATGCAATTTTTGAGAAACATAATATATATCGATGCTTGAATTGTTTTGAACATTATTATTACCTAATCGAGTAAAATAATATTTCACTCTTTTGTTTTGTTTTTCATGATCTGTATTAAATTAAAGGGTGCACTGTCAAAATGGCCGGGGATAAATCGACCCCGTTAAAATGACCCTGTCTAAGTAGCCCCGTCAAAAGGACCCCGACTTATTGGCTCTCTTCAAGTGGGCTCCCGTCATATTGATTCACAACTTATAGGCTCCCGGCAAATGAACTCCCGACATTTTGGCTCCCGACAAACAGGCTCAGGACAAATTGACTACAGACAAAGCGGCTCCCGACATATTGGCTCCAGACAAATGTATCGTATGACCACTATTGGCATGAAAGTAACCATTTCGCCCTACCTCCACTACCACTATAACCTCTTTTAAATGCCTGAATGAGTGTTTTTTTGTTATTTTTTCATGAACCAACATCAAATGAATTCATAAGCAAATCAAGCCCTTAACAGCTAAATTCCACCAATTCTAAAATTGTGATAATGTTTAATTTACAACAGAAAAGATCTGTTGCATAAAAGCGAACACAGACGTGTAAATGTATGATATAAATGATGTTTACAGGATAACGACATTTTGTTTTGATAACCTACAGCATACTGGAGGTAGGAATGTACAGCGTGGACCCTTCTCCCCAGACACTGAGTTGGAACAGCCTATAACCGACTCAATTATGGAAGTCATAGATAGATGACCCTTAAATAAAAACATACTATTTCTTATAATAGATAAACTATTAGTAAAATAAATAAGGCCTGCCGAGCAAAAGATACATGCGTTGTATTACTTAAGAGTGTTGGATAAGTTAACTATAAAGAATAATGATGAAGGGGTCCCACTGGCAGGTGTTGTATTCAATGAGACCGTTTGGTCGGGAGACTTAGTCTCTACAGAAACAGTATTTTCAGTGGTCCTTGTGTCGGGAGCCGAATTGACAGGAGCCTATTTGTTTTGAGCCAAAATGATGGGAGCCTATTTGTCCGGAGCGTATACGACGGGGTCCATATGTCGTTGGCCCTTTTGACGGGGTCGATTTGATGGGGCTCTTATGTCGGGGCCGATTTGTCGGGGTCCTTTTGTCATTGGCCGTTTTGACGCCGTACGATAAACAGAAAAACTCTACTCTGTCTGCTCAATGGACCTCCATACATGGATGATATTCCGTGAGTTTCAACCATTGTTCCTTTAGGAGTTTTTGTTAGCGTACTACGTAAATTGTATACGGAACTAACTCGTTTAGGTTTATGATCTATTCAGTAATTCTATCAGTAAGCATGCTTTAATGGCTCATATGTTTTAGTTGTACGGTCTATCGAGTGTATGTAATGTAAACATATGTGTTAACATACGATGTATTCAAGATAACTTGTACACTATTACACCTGTATAGCTAATTGATCCCATGTTTTAATTTTATTTATTGTGTTTACATAACTGAGATCATAATGAAGAATGGCTAGATGGGAAAATATGTTACTCAACCATTCTAATGATGTTATTGTGATCTACTCTACCATGTTGGTTGAGGCATCTGAAAGTCAGGTTCGTAATGCACGTGAAACAGGGAAACAGGACACGGTTCTAGTATTGTGAGAGTTACCTGACAGTGTGTGCTAATTACTGACAGAGCTAACTGACAGTGCGTGCTAATTACTGACACAGCTAACTGACAGTGTGTGCTATTTTTTGTTCTCGTCTTTGTGTTGTTTGTCATATTGATGATTGTTATTTCTGTTTTGTCAATATTGTAAGCTATCCTGCCCTGTTTATCCGTGTATGTACTTTAGATTTTGTGTTTGTCTGATGTACAAAGTATACTGGTTCCTCTGCAGTTAAAACGAGTACTGTGCAGTGAGTTGTTGATACCGGTATATGCATCTAGTTATCTGCTTCTTCTGTTGTTCCAATATTAGTCTCCTGTAACAGTAAGATGTCAATATTTTGTTTATTTATTATGTTAATTATGTAATGTGTTTTGTCTCCCCCCCCCCTCTCCCCGAATGTTCAATGTTGCCAGAGTTAGCATGAATTGTTTGAGGTTTTCTTTCGAACATCTGTTTCTGGAGGGCTGGATTGTGGTGGTCTTTTTGAGCCCCTGTTACTATGGAACTTCTTGTCCCTATTGTCTCCATGGCTTCGGCCTCTGCGTTGGCCTCTGTTACGCTCTCGTTAACTTGCTGTGATGCTGCAGTAGTATGATGTGTTTCATTTTGGTCATCTACTCTAAAGTCACCTTCTACCTCTCTACGCCTTGCTTCTCTAAGCATTTAATTTTGTCTTTCTCCGTCAATATCATAGTTGTCCCAATGCTTTAAGAAACTTCTTTTGTTACTTAGATTCTCCCTAACTTCTTCTTTATCATTTGCATACCAAGGCTCAATTGCCCTGTACTGTCCATCTACTAGCTGGAAGCCGTTTTATCATAATCGTTTGTCTTAGACTGTAGGCATTTCAGCGTGACCCTTTGCCCAGATTTATCGGCGTGAGTTACTGATATGAAACTCCTTTAGGTGCATTTTCTCATATAGTTCTTTTGATCTAATGGTGACATACCATTTGCGCAGTGTCCCGTAGTTATAGAGACCTTTAAATTCAGTTGGTGAAAGGCTACATAACATACATAGTTCGTCATTTTTAGTTCGTCACAGTGAGGGTAGCCAAACAAAAACCTCTTCAATTAAAATCTCTAGAGTTTTTGGCGTATGTCCTGCCAAGTCAAAGTTAGGCAAGAATAGTCGTTTCATGTATTTTTTCCGACATAGTTGTGCGTGAGGCCCATCCGTGGCCTGGCAACACACAAATAGGAAAAAAAATTTTTTAATACTTTTATTTGCAATTAAAACAAGTACATCAACATCCAATTTTTTAACATAATTTTGAACACCAAATGAAAACGAAAGGTTTTGCAAATGTACATAATGAATATTTACATGATGTCATGTATTTGATTATTAAAAAAAATTGCAAAGGATGACAGTAAAAGGGGTGAAGGTCAAATGAAAGTGTCAGAAGTCTGGGTGGGGAGAGGAAAGGAAATTTTTCAGTGAGGGTCAATGGGACAGTGAAGCATTTTCTATGTAGGGAAACAACTTAAGTTGACTAGTGGAAAGGGTGTTGTAGTGGTCGCATTGAGTTTTCAAAAGGTTGCAGTGTGAAAGATGAGGGGAAAGAGACAAGATTTAGAACTTTAAATAAGTTCTGGATATTGATGTTGCGGTGGGTGGTGGGGTCGTTGGAACAGTTAAAGGGATTGTGGGGTTATCATGTCTGGGGGTAAAGTGGATAGAGGGGGAGAGAGGAGGGGGTAGATTTTTTTAATTTTTATTAATTCAATTGTTTTAAACATTTAAATCAGTAATAATAATATATTTGATAGATTTTACATAGCATCAAAGACATGAACAATGAACATCAATTGCATATATAATAATCAAAGGGAAAAAATAAAATGGCATAAGAACTAGATTAAAATAAGGTGTGCAAACTAGGTTTCTCTTCACTGCTTAGTTTAGTGTGCTGCGGAGTCAAAAGTTCACACTGTAGCCACCCATGGACAGAAATAGAAACGACCGTGGGAGAAGTGTCTCTGTAATCACGTACTGATCTATCATTCCAAAACTTTCCATGACATAAAATTGACCCTTGGCAATGAGGGCACGCTACCTTGAAATATCCGCCAGTCCGGTTGAGTGGGGGGGGGGGGGGGGGGAAGTGTGTGTGTGTTGGGGGGGGGGGGGGTTGAGGTTGGTATCTCTTTCTACCATTCAGGTTGTGCATTTTAAAACCCGGGAAACAGAAGACTGTTCTAATGTTAATTTACTTGGGGGCTGATCGAATGATGTTTGGCTTGAGACTGTCTAAATTAAAATTAATACTTTATTTATTTCTTTCCTGTATATTTCTTTTTTTTTCTCAGTTAAGTGAGAGTTCCTAGTCTATGTCTTAGCTTTGCTTGAAATATTTCTTTTAAATCGATGTCCGTGTATTTTGTGAAAAAATATCTGACTTTATTCCTAATTTGCCATATAGTCGATCTATAAATAGCCATTGCTACTAGTCTGTTTTCGTCTTCCGTTCTTTGTCTAGTCGTGTTAATTAAATTAAGTGTGATTGCTTTATTTGTTGTGGCTGTTTGATTGGTGGTGTTTAATATTTTCGCAAGTGTTTGCTTTGTTTTCTGTACTAATATACAATCTAAATAAATGTGTTTCTCAGTTTCTTGTATATTTTGTTTACACGTTTGACATGTTATTTTAACATTTTGATTTGACTTTGTATTTCGTGAAACTGGAGTTGTGTTAAAAATCAGTCTGTATGCTATTTCCCTTTCTTTTGGTGTAATGCGTTTATTATGTAGGTTTCTAAATGTATCTTTAATGTCTATTATATTGTGTTCCCTGGCCCAACTAATTCTCGTGTATAAGGGTGTCGCTTGTTGTTTGATTAGGATGTCGTATATTTTTTTTGTGTCTTCCCCAATAATGCTTTTGTTTCCTTGGAATGTTGCTAGCGTTTCTTTATAAAAGCTGCCTATGTCATTTCCCCCATAGTGTGGTGTTATGATGTTTAATTTTAAAATGCTCTTTATGTTTAACCCAATGTAGTATTGTGCTAATGGATGATAATGTGGTTCTATCCTTATTCTTTGCCTTTCCATTTACCTATACCCATTACTTTTGATTTTTCTGCGTTTATTTTTCCCCCGCTCCCTTTCCCAAAGTTGTTGAATTTTTCTATTACAGTCTGTATTGCTTTTTCTGTTTGTACTAAGAAAGTAGTGTCGTCTGCGTATGCAAGTATTTTCTTGCCTACCGTGTTTGGAATGTACAGTCCTTTAATCGAGTTGTCCTGTCTAATGTTTTCTAGTAGGGGTTCTAAGCTTAGGATGTATAGTAGGGGAGATAAAGGACAACCTTGTCTAACTGATTTCTGTATGTGAAAAGCGCTTGTAACACTGTTGTTTATTAATAAATGACTATGTGCATTGTTATATATTATTTTTATCCATGTTTTAAAATAGTGTCCTAGGTTGTAAGCATCTATTGTTTTTATTAACCATGTATGATCTACTCTGTCGAACGCTTTCTGTTGGTCGATGCTAAGAATCGCTAGTTGTGTGTCTTTCTGCGTGCTATAATGTATGATGTCTCTGATTAAGTGCGTGTGGTTGTGTATGTTTCTACCTGGTATATTAATTTAGATATAAATAGGAAATGATTTTCAATATTCTCCTGAAACAAAATCAAGAAAATGGAGTATAATCTCATAGTGCGCATATTGATTTAGTTTCTGAAAACTTACGTTATGGTTTAAATTTATAGCTTATACCCTAAAATATATTTCCGTTTTAAAACAAAAATGTTGCAGAATAAATAGAAAACAGATATTTTATAAACATAATAGATGTAAAAAAAAATTTTAATCAAAACAGAATTGAAAAAATCGCAATTAAATATTATTACAAAAGTGCATTAAAAAGTGTCGCTTAATTCCCCTGCTTGCGATGTATGCCGCTCCTACTATCGCGAAAACCTGCGTCTGTTTTTGTCATGAGGATATTTTATCCAGTATTTTATTGTCCACGGGCCCTTGCCATAATGACACACCCCCCCCCCCCTAATTATGGGATAACTGATGGATCACACAACTCTCTTAAAACATGCAACAGCAACACGCGTTGAATATGTTCAAGTTTCATTTATTACAATAAATAAATTGTACATGGTTTCAATTACAACAACTGTACATGTATGTGTCACCGTGTCACTTTTGTGACAGTGTGATTGACAGCGTCACACGTCGTCACTAGTGTGTCACGTATGCCGCTGTGCCGTCATCACGAACAGTAACTCAGCTATCACCTCCCGGTCAGGGTAGAAAGAGTTATGGTACACAACTAAGGGAAACAATCAGAATAAATAACGAACAAATTGTCTGTTCCTGCCTGCTGGTCCTGAGTTTATAAAGTGCGTACACACTAAGGGACAGAAAAGTCAGTAAAAATGTGCAGACGTCCATGAAATGTATGAATTCTCACACGTTAAAATATAAGCTGTGTCATTTCACGTCATTTTTTATTGTTTTTATGGCACAGATAAGAGACATAACCCCGAGTTGAACACAGACTTGTCGGATATTTCTCGGTTATCTACCTTTGTCTAGCAATACACCCTTGCTTTCACACAATTAAATGTTTTACTTCCGTGAAGTTTATTTTATCAATGGATTGTTTGTGTCAACTTTGTACGGGGTGCTACTATAGAGATTGTGGGATATTTCTGTGGCGGGAAATTTAGATTTCCAGAGGACAGTTTTTACAAGCAGACGATATATTGGTGCTGCTGTTGGTGCAGTGGGTGCCTGTTGGTGTGGGTGTGGGTGGGTGTCTGTGTGTGTGTGTGTGTCTGTGGGTAGGTGTGTGTGTGTGTCTATGTGTGTGTCTATGTGTGTGTGTGGGTGTCTGTGTGTGGGTGTCTGTGTGTGGATGTCTGTGTGTGTCTATGTGTGTGTCTATGTGTGTGTCTATGTGTGTGTGTGGGTGTCTGTATGTGGGTGTCTGTATGTGGATGTCTATGTGTGTGTCTATGGGTGTCGGTCTATAGTTATCTTTGTGTGTCTAGTACCAGGGTAGAACAGGTCGGGTACACGACTCGTACTGCCCTGTCACTGGCGTCGTCTGGTTCAAATCCATGTACATGGAGGAGACCCCTGGGGTCGTCATGCCGTAGTAGCCGCCCCTCCCAAGGTCAGCGCCGTTGACGGCGTGGTAGAGCTGGTCTTTGGATGACCTTGAACTATGGTAGTGGCTGGCGGGCTGTGAGCTCATTTGTTTCTGTGTGAGGCTGCACGTGTGTGTCGTGTCGTGTGAGTACCCGCTGGTGTCGTAGGCGGGTTGTTGCTTGCTAACATCCGGGGAGTTTGAAGATGGCGGCGTCATGCTGCACGCGTCCATGGTTGCCGTGGTGATGGGCACTGGGAAGTGGTGGGGCAGGGTCGAGTAGGCTTGGTGCATGCGGCCCGAGGGGCTCATCAAGCTGGGGATGTTGAAGGTGGGGATGATGTCCCGGTAGGGGGAGCTCAGGTGCTCTTTGTAGGTGGAGGAGATGTGGTCGATGTACGCCGACTGGATGTGGTCTTTGTACGGGAGAAACGAAAACTGCTCTTTGTGGACTTGGTCTCTGTACAGCTGTTCCCTGGATTCGAACCCTGAGCTTTTGTCGTAGTTAAAGGGGTCGGATTTAGCATAAGGGTAAGTGTTCGTGGAGTCTTTGTAGGTGCTAGGGTCTGGTTCCGGCGGGGTCAGGAGACTGGTGGGTGGGTCTGGGTTGAGGAACTGGGTCTGGGCCCTGGAGCTGGTCTTGATGACCGACTCTCTGTTGGCGTACAGGCTCCGCAGGAAGTTGGACGCCGTCAGCATGTCCGCCCCGGGGGGCTTCTGGCCCCAGGAGGGCGTGGGCGCCACGCTGGATGAGATTCCAGAGCCGGCAAAAGATTTGGCTGACGATGTGGTCAGTGGGTTGGTCAAACTGTGACCGTCGGCCGGAAGAGAGGTGTCCGCTACGGTAGTCAAAGCCGGCAAATGCCGGTTCATGGCAGCTTCAAGTTCTTGTACTGAGCTACCGGCGATGGAGGTGGGGTCTTTATCGAGCATGGGTTTCTTCAAGCTGTTGGGGGAGGTGGGCCCGGGGAATAGACTGGTGGGGGAGGCGACCCCCGGGAACAGACTGGACGAATGCTGGATGATGTTCCTATCGGAGCTCGTGCGTTTCATGGACAAGTCCTCGGGGGAGGAGGAGGTCACGTGATCAGGGTGTAAAGAAAACGTCGAGACCCCCGGCCCTCTGCGCTCTGTCAGCGAGCCGTCCGTGAGTTGACCTGACGTCATCACGTTTGATGACGTGTCTGTAATGGCTGGTTTAACGCCCCCAGTTCTCGTCAGGTTCAGCGCCTTGTCGCTCGGCTCTGCGCAGTCGCTGTTGCTGCGCTTCCGTTTCCGGGGGTTGTCCATCTTGCGGCGCTTGTTTTTACTGTCTAGCACGGACGTGCTCTTCTCGCTGATGACGTCATCGACGTCGTCAGAAGCCACGTCTGCTGGTTTGGTCTCCGTGGTGCTGGACCTCAGTGCGGCCGTTCTGATGACGTTGGTGCGGTCAGCTTTGGGGGCGGTGGTGGGGCTGTGGGGCGCCGCACTGGGTGAGAGATTTCGCTTTAACTTCCCGCCGGCGTCAGACGGCAAGGTTGGGTTCAACTTGAGCTCTGGGGGGTGGGGGGAGAAAGAGATGGTTAGATTACACGTTCTGTTCATCTGGCTTTTGTCGTTAGATACGAAACCTCGTTATCATTAAATATCTTTTAAAGTAAAATGTACGCCTTTCCGCTGTTACATATTACCTTCCCCCTTCCACTCTGTTACAGTTTAATACAATGTCCTAACTCTCTTAAAGTTAAATACAATCCCCGCCTCCATCCCAATTAAATACGATTCCCCTACCACCATTACAGCTAAATAATCCCCCCCCCCTTTACCTTTGAGTTTCTCCTCCCTGCTCCGGCTGTTGGAACAGCTGCTCTGAGCTGAGTTGACGTCACCGGTCACCTGCCACAGGTCAACTGCCGAGCTTTTGCTTTCAACCCCACTGATGGCGGGACAACAAAGGTTAAAGGTTAGGCATGTTGCATGCATGTTGTAATCTTAGAATTGTTACCTGACCAAATAAAGGGCCACAACTTGCTCAAAAAGCTTAAAACTTTAACTTTAACTTTAACTGCCCTAAAGACGTGAGGATAAAAAAGTGAACTGACCTAACGACGTAATTGATGGCCAGTATACTCTGGTCGTCTGAGTTCTTGTTGTTAAGCAGGGTAGTGGCACACGTCTGCACCCACACGAAGCCGCCATGTTTGTTGATCAGACGGTAGTAGTCAGTGAGTGCCTGGCCCTTGTTTAGAACTGGCGGACAGGAATACGTGGATGTTAGGGGGCAGGCGACAAAGTTTCAGCCAAATTATCATATTGGCACCACAAAATCTAGACACACACACTTTATATACCCTCATGATGGCGTATATATATATATATATATATATATATATATATATATATATATATATATATATATATATATATATATATATATATATATATATATATATATATATATATATATATATATATATATATATATATATATATATGATATAATACTCATCTATGCCTAAAAAGGGAGCTCTGAAATATATGGAATTAGGAGACAACAGGGCACCAAAGATTCCAAAGATTTCGTGTAAACAAGTGGCTGATAAAACTATGGGCCGTTACAAAAAAAATTGAAAATGTTGCCAGATAAATGTGATCCGTGTTGAAAATGTTGCCAGATAAATGTGTGCCCTATGATAGTACTTACTATCTTCGTGTGACCTTTTTAGGCTCTTCAGGTCAGCGGCGTGACACAAGTCATATAGCAGCCGGTCTGTGACGTCATCAACTGATAGATCCATCAGGTCAGATATTCTGAAAGATAAAAATTTGCTCCATCTCAGCTTAGTTAATTAAAAAAAATAGATACTATGTAATAAGAAAGCAAAGAAAACTGTGCGTTAGCATTTTAAAATTAGATACATTTCAAGGGAGGCTACTATGTTAAACCAATAGTTAAAATAATTTCCTCGATTATTTCCCTTGCATTACTAACGAAATCTTACATGGGCTCGCAGTAGATGACCTTGAAGTCCGGACTGAGTCGTGTGATGAACGTGTCCAGCTCTAGCCGCAGCTCCGTGATGGTGGGAGGGGGCAGGGCGATGGCCATCCCCACCAGCCCCAGGAGAGGGGGGTCCGTGCTGGTTTTGTTGAGTGGGTTGGGGGCCCCGGCCCTGGACTGGCCGTAAGCTGTCTGGGGCCGCACAGTGCCCAGAATGTGAACAACCTGGAGGTGACAAACTCAACTTGTAAACAAAGTCAGGTGACTTAAACATTACTGTCCAAAATGGTGCTCATGTTATAAATTTCAAAACCCGACGCTCTGAATATTGTGACGTCATTTTTATGACGTAAATGTAAAACTCTGACGTCAACCCTACGACATGAACCCGTGGTATAAACCCTTAGATACTACATCATCATGTTACCCATATGACGTAGACCTTATGACGTCACCCATATGACGTCACCCTAATGACGTGAAGCCTATGACGACTTACCCTGTAGCCGGAAGTCTTGACATGGACGCCTCGTTTGGTCAGGGTTGACTTCATCCTGAGGGAGAAGGACTTGTGGATGTTCTTGTCTGAGCCTGGTACCATCATGTAGCCTGCAGGACAGGACGGGGGGGGGGGTTAGACGGTGGGCTACGACTTAACGTAAAACTAACTACATTGGTTCTAATACCAGGGTGTAAGCTAGTGTTTCATGTGCAAGCTAGACCCACTTGTGATGTAGCTTAGAAATCATGTCTTTTAGTTTTAGTATGTCTACGTGGTGTTGGGTTATCCAATGAAATTCAATGGAATCGACAACAAATGTTTACTAAAAGGGAATGGACACGTCATTTTTAACACGTAATATTTATAGTATAAAAATTAAATTTCCGTGGGATTCCAGAATTTAATCGAAACGAATCAATATGGTGTAAGAAAATGTCGGTTTTTTTTTTTTATATTTCCAAGAGAAGGTAGTTCACATAATTTAGTGTTTGTGTTTTTATATTGCAAATTATGTATTGAGTAGTCTGTAAAAGGTCAGTGACCTTGGCATTGCTGAATGAACGTGCCTGACCCTACCTTTCTCAGAGGGTGAGCTGGGTCTTGCTGTAGTGGGTGATGACCCGTCCTCAGAACCTGACCCAGCGGGGCTGCCTGATGGACCCACTGGGGAGGACACACACATTATAGCAATCAGTAGAGGACATTGATAGAGGGAGGACACACACATTATAGCTATCAGTAGAGGACATTGATAGAGGGAGGACACACACATTATAGCTATCAGTAGAGGACATTGATAGAGGGAGGACACACACATTATAGCTATCAGTAGAGGACATTGATAGAGGGAGGACACACACATTATAGCTATCAGTAGAGGACATTGATAGAGGGAGGACACACACATTATAGCTATCAGTAGAGGACATTGATAGAGGGAGGACACACACATGATAGCAATCAGTAGAGGACATTGAAAGAGGGAGGACACACAAATTAGAGCAATCAGTAGAGGGAATCGATACAGGTAATCAATGACTAAACGACCAGGTCAGTACATTTCAAGTTTATTTGCAGTGGCGTAGCCAGAAATCGGTCATGGGAGGGGTTCAAAAATGTTTACATACGTATATAAAATCCTATATACCGGTAGTCTATATATATATATATATATATATATATATATATATATATATATATATATATATATATATATATATGTATATATATATATATATATATATATATATATATATATATATATATATATATATATATATATATATATATGTATATATATATATATATATATATACGACTATATATATATACGACTATAAATATATACATATAGGGGTCGGGGTCCATGGGAGGGGTTATAACCCCCCCCCCCCCTAATCCCATTTGCCTACGCCACTGGTCATTTGATTCCAGTCTTACCTGAGACAACACACATGCCCAAGTGCTCAGCCAGCTCAGTGTGGTCCTGTGGGTGGACGTATTCGAATATGCTGGACCCGGCCATCTCGACCTGTGGGTGGAGGATACACGTGAGATTCGTGGGGTGGGGGGTGGGGGGGACAAACGTGAGAGAAAGACTACCCACAAGATTATGTGTGAGATGTGTGTGTTCGACCTTTGCACTTTAGTTATGTAGTTTAAGAGGGAGCACAGCATCTTAAGTTACATTCAAATAAAAACCTAACAGATATTGCATCCAACTTGATCAGTCTACATAAAATTGGCCAACGAAAAACCTAAAAAATATTGCATAAACTCATCAAACTGTATCAATTTGATCACTTGATGTTGCGAACTACTTAAAAAATTTAAGCGTTCTTGCTCTTGATTTATTTAATAATATAAGGGTTGTCGTTTAGCTGTTTGGGGTTCTAGGTTCAGCTAAAGCTCAAAAGTTCAAATCTGGCCACACTTGTGTTTATAGAAACCCTAATCTACCCCATCCAAAACCCGAACTAAACCCTAATCTACCCCACCAAAACCCGAACTAAACCCTAATCAACCCCCACCCAAAACTCTCACTAAACCCTAATCTACCCCACCCAAAACCCGAACTAAACCCTAATCTACCCCATCCACAACTCTCACTAAACCCTAATCTACCCCACCCAAAACTCTAAACCCTAATCTACCCCACCCAAACCCTGAACTAAATCCTAATCTACCCCATCCACAACTCTCACTAAACCCTAATCTACCCCACCCAAAACTCTAAACCCTAATCTACCCCACCCAAACCCTGAACTAAACCCTAATCTACCCCACCCAAAACTCTAAACCCTAATCTACCCCACCCAAAACCCGAACTAAACCCTAATCGACCCCACCCAAAACTCTAACTACAACTCGGGATAGTAGAATTAATGACTCGGCGACAAATCAATCGATAATTTCTCGTTAAAAAATCGAAGTCAATCTGGAAGATGCAGACTAGTGCAGTGCGTTTGTCGTGGGGGGCAGAGGCTTCTCAATTAGTGCCCTGTCAAGGGCAGCACCTTCTCTGCCCCGGGGCTGTCGCCGCCGTGGAGGGAGCGTTAAGCTGATCAACTCACCCACGGGACTATTCATTTCACTTTGTCACCAAGTGGGCCCTAGGGACCCGGGCAACTCAAGACAGACAATAAGGTCACGTGGTGGCCGTCTCTACAAGACGGTCACGTGATGGCCGCCTATAGAGGGCGCCACTGTTCCAGACACCAGCCACAAGTGGCGCTTCTGACACCATGTTGTCCTGACACCATATTGTCCTGACACCATCTTGTCCTGACACCATCTTGTCCTGACACCATGTTGTCCTGACACCATGTTGTCCTGACACCATGTTGTCCTGACACCATGTTGTCCTGACACCATGTTGTCCTGACACCATGTTGTCCTGACACCATGTTGTCCTGACACCATGTTGTCCTGACACCATGTTGTCCTGACACCATGTTGTCCTGACACCATGTTGTCCTGACACCATGTTGTCCTGACACCATGTTGTCCTGACACCATCTTGTCCTGACACCATGTTGTCCTGACACCATGTTGTCCTGACACCATGTTGTCCTGACACCATGTTGTCATGACACCATGTTGTCCTGACACCATGTTGTCCTGACACCATATTGTCCTGACACCATCTTGTCCTAACACCATGACACCATGTTGTCCTGACACCATGACACCATGTTGTCCTGACACCATCTTGTCCTTACAAGTTGTCCTGACACCATGCTGTCCTGACAAAATGCTGTCTTGAGAAAATGTTGTCCTGACAAAACGTTATCCTAATACCATGTTGTCCTGATACCATGTTGTCCTGACACCATGTTGTGAGTTAGTAATGTGTTGTATTATTTCCCCTAAGGTTGAATGTAGATATACAAGTGGTGTCAACTATTTATTTTTAGTGAGGCTTGGAGTTAGAGAGCTAGCAGGGAAGTGTGTATAGTGAGGAGAAATAGTACTAAAAACATTGTGTAGTCTGTTGTTTAGGTTGGGCAAAACCTAATTTAACAGCTACTAATCTGTTTCCTTAAAAAAACTTCACCACTACCTCCTCCATTTGATGAGTACTTGGTCAAGTCATGTGACTTAGATTACACCAAAGGTTACCATTGTCAAGTCATGTGACTTAGATCACACCAAAGGTTACCATTGGCAAGTCATGTGACTTAGATCACACCAAAGTTTACTATTCTCCCAACGCCATAAATATCCGGGTAAATAAAGTAGCAGAAACTATTTTGAAACTGGTCCCAAACAGGACGAGACCTAGCGGCCAAACTGTGTCCACTCCCACAGGACCGTCCTAACGAAGGGACGGAACAGAATTGTCGCCCCTGATTGTTCTTGGTACAACGTCTAACTAACCCGGGGCGTCTAGGGGGCGGCAGTCGACAGATGTTGTGTGTGTCTTCTACGTGTTTCATATAGCTAATTGAACACTAGGTTCTGACATTCAACATTGTCAGAAGGGACCATCTCTGATCAACTTTCACTTATCAACACATCAAGACATGTCTAATCAACACTTTAAGACCAGTCTAATCAACACATTAAGACAAGTCTAATCAACACATTAAGACAAGTCTAATCAACACATTAAGACAAGTCTAATCAACACATTAAGACAAGTCTAATCAACACATTAAGACAAGTCTAATCAACACATTAAGACAAGTCTAATCAACACATTAAGACAAGTCTAATCAACACATTAAGACAAGTCTAATCAACACATTAAGACAAGTCTAATCAACACATTAAGACAAGTCTAATCAACACATTAATACAAGTCTAATCAACACGTCAAGACACATGCCCAGTGTGACAACATTATCAACACATCAACATGGCTTTAGCATCGTCATTTGACCGACTTCCGGCTGTAATTAATTCTTGATACATGCAAATCATATGATTTAAAAACTCCCCCAAACAATTACAACAACCCTCTTTATTTTTTCCTTTAAAAAAGTCCTACTCGTGTCAGCGGGGGTTTAACAAGGATTTTATTTGTCTTTGGGTAAATTAAAAAGGAAAACCAACGGAGCCGGCAAAACATCCCATCCGTTCACGTCTTCCGGTCTCCGGCTGCAAGAGAGCTTGTTACCGGATCGTCCTCCCCTCGTCCTCCCCCCCGTCCACGGGGATTTCCCGCCGCTCGATTTGGCAGAGACAGAGCTCGCGCGAGGGGGTGCCGAAATTATCTGCAGCAAAATTTGATTAAGCCGTATTTAAATGACCCCGCCTGAAGAAATCCACTTAGCCGCTGTTGATTGATCGTTTTGATGGCGTCAATTTTCGCCACCTAGCGGCGAGCTCCGCCTGCAGATAGTCGGCCCCAGCATTGCTGGTGGCCCACCCGTGACGTCATACAACTGTTCGGTGTCGAGGGCTGTTGTTGTTGGCTTGGGGGATGTGCAAATGTTTGGGGAACTTCACATCCTCCATGTTTGGGGAACTTGACAGCCGCCATGTTTGGGGAACTTGAAAATCTCCATGTTTAAGGGGGGGGGGGGGGGGGACTTGACAGCCTCCATGTTTGGGGAACTTGACAGCCTCCATGTTTGGGGAACTTGACAATCTCCATGTTTGGGAAACTTGACAATCTCCATGTTTGGGAAACTTAACAATCTCCATGTTTGGGGAACTTGACAGCCTCCATGTTTGGGGAACTTGACAGCCTCCATGTTTGGGGAACTTGACAGCCTCCATGTTTGGGGAACTTGACAGCCTCCATGTTTGGGGAACTTGACAGCCTCCATGTTTGGGGAACTTGACAGCCTCCATGTTTGGGGAACTTGACAGCCTCCATGTTTAAGGGGGGGGGGACTTGACAGCCTCCATGTTTGGGGAACTTGACAGCCTCCATGTTTGGGGAACTTGACAATCTCCATGTTTGGGAAACTTGACAATCTCCATGTTTGGGAAACTTAACAATCTCCATGTTTGGGGAACTTGACAATCTCCATATTTAGGGAACTTGACAACCTCCATGTTTGGGAAACTTGACTATCTCCATGTTTGGGAAACTTGACAATCTCCATGTTTGGGAAACTTGACATCTTCCATGTTTGGGGAACTTGACAGCCTCCATGTTTGGGGAACTTGACAACCTCCATGTTTGGGGAACTTGACAATCTCCATATTTGGGAAACTTGACAATCTCCATGTTTGGGAAACTTGACAACCTCCATGTTTGGGGAACTTGACAATCTCCATATTTGGGAAACTTGACAATCTCCATGTTTGGGAAACTTGACATCCTCCGTGTTTAGGGGGGGGGGTTGAACTTGTCATGCTCCATATTTAGGGGGGGGGGACTTGTCAGCCTCCCTGTTTGGGGGGGGGGACGACTTAGCCTCCCTGTTTGGGGGGGGGGGAATTGTCAGCCTCCCTGTTTGGGGGGGGGGGGGGGGGTTGAACTTGTCATGCTCCATATTTAGGGGGGGGGGGGACTTGTCAGCCTCCCTGTGATATTAAGTAAAGACCACCTCCCCGTCTATTTCACTATTTGCAATTTTCTCGCCCGGACAGTAGCGGAGATATTTGCATAAATAGACTCGCAATTTGATTGGCTCAATTGATCAGGTGTCCATTTGTTTGTTTTCTCTGTTGGTTTATGTCACTGTGTGTGTACCAAGATATGTGCAATTGTACAAAGATATGCTTAGATGTTTGTTAATATATTTAGGTTTTATATAAAGCAAATAGATGCAGCGAGTTTTTATCAACAAACAATAGGAATTGAAAACAAGTTAATAAAAAGTCTAGTGACAATTTAAGCGCAATTTCCTTAATTTTTTGTGACCGAACGAAAGGATATTTTTGAAAACTTTCTTCGGCGATATTGTTCTAAATTATGGTAGGAATCGATTGGTAAATGTTTCAAGTCGCTAAGTGGTCTGGTTGCCGAGATATGGGCCAAAAACTGCATTTTTTTCGAGGTTTTTTGGCTTTTCCGGGAAATCCAGGAAGGAATTCCGGGAATTTTTTTGGCCCACAATCATCTTCGGAACTTGCTTAACATATTTGCTTTGGAACTAGTCCTCCATATTGCTTCGTTGAGGAGGAGATACGACTTAAAGCTGCGGACACACATCCATCCCTACATCCATCCATCCATCCATCCATCCATCCAGAAATAACGAATTAATAATCGCAATTGTCAGTATGGAAATTGCGCTAAAAAAATTTATAACGATATCTGGCACTTTTAAACATTTATTATCACAAACACTATGAATAAAAAAAAGATGTTAACGATCATCGTTGCTGATTTATATTTCCGTTATTTCTATAAATAAAATTTAAATTGTTTTCAGTCAGTGGCTGACTTCTCTGACCCCTCTCATGTAATCCAGGCATGGTGTGGGTGTCCATTTAGAGAGGGGGTGGGGGGGGGCGTTTGTGCAAAAGTTTAAGATCACGTCAGAGAGAGAAGGACCGGTAAAATCTCAAGTGTAGAGTGTGAAAACTTGAGGCGTTAAAAACATCAGATGTTGAAAACTTGAGGCGTTAAAAACATCAGATGTTGAAAACTCGAGGCTTTAAAAACATCAGATGTTGAAAACTTGAGGCGTTAAAAACATCAGATGTTGTAAACTCGAGGCTTTAAAAACATCAGATGTTGAAAACTCGAGGCTTTAAAAACATCAGATGTTGAAAACTTGAGGCGTTAAAAACATCAGATGTTGAAAACTCGAGGCTTTAAAAACATCAGATGTTGAAAACTTGAGGCGTTAAAAACATCAGATGTTGAAAACTCGAGGCGTTAAAAACATCAGATGTTGAAAACTTGAGGCGTTAAAAACATCAGATGTTGAAAACTTGAGGCGTTAAAAACATCAGATGTTGAAAACTTGAGGCGTTAAAAACATCAGATGTTGAAAACTTGAGGCGTTAAAAACATCAGATGTTGAAAACTTCAGGTGTTAGCGAGGCAGGTTAAACAGAACGACAAAAAATAAGGCGCATAACCTCAGGTGTAAACCCTCAGGTGTAAAACCTAAAGTGTAAAACCTCAGGTGTAAAACCTCAGGTGTAAACCCTCAGGTGTAAAACCTCAGGTGTAAAACCTCAGGTGTAAACCCTCAGGTGTAAACCCTCAGGTGTAAAACCTCAGGTGTAAACCCTCAGGTGTAAACCCTCAGGTGTAAAACCTCAGGTGTAAACCCTCAGGTGTAAAACCTCAGGTGTAAACCCTCAGGTGTAAAACCTCAGGTGTAAACCCTCAGGTGTAAACCCTCAGGTGTAAAACTTACCTGTGAAAGGCCCAGGTAGATGGAGACCGTCTCTGAGATGTACAGGAACCGTCCATCGTTGGCCAGGATAAAAGCGAAGCCGTCCAAAGACTGAAAATATGTAATCAAAGTTCAATACGTTGAAACATTAAATACAGCCGCCCAAAGACTGAAAATATGTAATCAAAGTTCAATACGTTGAAACATTAAAAACAGCCGTCCAAAGACTGAAAATATGTAATCAAAGTTCAATACGTTGCAACATTAAAAACAGCCGTCCAAAGACTGAAAATATGCAATCAAAGTTCAATAAGTTGAAACATTAAAAAAAAAACAGCCGTCCAATGCAATGACTAAATTAAATTGAGCCGTCCAAAGTTTAGTATTTGAAACTCTGTGGCCTGGGTTTAAACATGTCTCAAACATTGATAGTCAAGTTCTATTGGGAACCATTGCTATTGTTTAAAGTTAGTGGGTGAGTGGATAAGTGGGTGGATGGACAGATGGATTGGGTGGACAGGTGGATGGAATGGATTGATGGATGGCAGATAAGTGAACTAACAAGGAGCAAAAAGAGAAATTCTAACCCCCTCTCCCTCCCCTCCCTCCCCTCTCCCCCCCACCCCCCGCCCTGACCCCTGTTAACAAAGGCGGTACGTCAAGTCTGTGGCCAGTACAGGCAGGGAGGCGACTCATCAACTTACACATTCATCTCGCGAGTTACGGCCCCTATCAGTCTTTATCCCGACGACAAGCAGTACGCTGGGGCGCCCTCCCCCCCCCCCCTCCCCGTCCCTCCACTGTATGACGTATGGCCTGACCTGAGCTGACCAAGACAGGGGTGACCAGGGATGGCTAGCTCAGAGCCCAGGTGTAGATCCCCGCTAATTCCTTGTCTGAACACACTTTTTTATTTCTAGCTAGTGGAGGGCTTATGTTAGGATTGGGGCGGGGGGAGGGGGGAGACGAAAACGTACGAAGGGGGGGGGGGGTGATTCCTTAGAGAAAAAATAGGCCCATATATCGTATAATTATTCGATCTAAAAATATACACTCCTGTATAAACTTGCATATAAATGTACATATTTAGTAGCGCCAATGATTTTGTTTTAAATTCCGGGGATGAAGATTCAGCCCCTCCCCCCCCCCCCAGCTGCCTTCCATACTATTCCCATTCTTCTATTGAATTGACCAAATTGAGGAGAAGCAATTTTCTCCCAGTCCCGAGAGGGTCGCACGTGAGGCGCATGCAAACGGTCAGGGTCTCGGCACGCGCCATCTAGTGGCCGCTACCAGCCAGAGGACCCGGGGTTGGGGGGGGGGGGGGGTGGTGTGCGATATTTCTTATCAAGTGGTTACTTTATGATGGATGTCGTTGAGAAATTTTGACATAATTTTCTTGTTGTTTCAATCCACTTGACATCGGTGCCAAGTTTCACCTGTTGGTATTGAGTACTTTTCTCAAAATTATTTTGTTCATTTTTTGACAAATTCGAAAGTTTCAGCACTTGGATGTTTCATGTTTCTTTTTTTTAAAATTATTTTTGCTTGTTTGTTGTTGTTTTAATTGTTTTAATTGTTTCCTATATTTCACCAAATTTGTGTTTTTACACTTTCAATGACTTGTTTAAGTTGTTTCCCTTCATTCTACTGAGTTAACATGTTTTACAAATCAAATTTTTATAGATGAGTTAGCCACCGCTGTGCGATCTATATGTTTTTGTTTAGTCCCCGTAAATTTTGTTTAAGTTGAGTAACCAAGTACTCCTACGATCGATCTGTTGTTTGCCATAGGCAGTAGAAAAATCGTACCGACACCCCCATTACACTCCTTCACTCCACAAGATTACCGCGCAAAAATTTCCGGGAGGAATTCACCGACCATTCTAGAATGTGCGAGACAAACATTTCCCCGTCGCAAGGATTCCAGCTATGTCATGCTTGCCGATCATCACACTGGACGATACCATTGACGGACGGGGGTGGCAGGGTGCCACTGCTTCTATAATTAGAATCAGTGGTCCAGTGCTGATCATCAAACTGGACGATACCATTGTCGGACGGGGGTGTCGGGGTGCCACTGCTACTATAATTAGAATCACCGGTCCGCCCTAGAGCATGTTTGTCCGGGCGTTTGGCGGATGTTTGGTGTCGGTTTGTCCAGAGATTAGCGCCCGTTTAACGCCAGTGGTGAGTCAATATTGGGCGAACCCCCGGCATGTGGACAGGGACCACGTGACCCCAGCTCGTCAGCCCGTAAGTCGTGTATACAGGATGGTGGGTTGCTGCCCTTGTTGGAACTGGGATTATCCGCCCCTGTGTTTGAGGAATCACTTACCGCGGCCACAAAGGTGTAAACCTAGTTACGGCCCTTGTCTGTCCATGTCTATATTTTAATGTCTAGGATTGCTAAGTCCACGGGCAAGCGACCTACATACGTACAGAATTGTGACGTAGATAGATGCGTTGTTTTGTTAAACTGGAGTTCGAGTGGGAGTGAATGTTTTTAAAAACCGACCGTTCATTGATTGCGTGAAATTGAAATAAGTCATTAAACTTAAACTAGAAGTGTCAAAATTTGTGTTTAGTGTTTTTGTGACTTAGAAAAGTCAGAATTTGTATTTGGTGTTTTTGTAGCTTACAAATGTCAGAAGTTGTGTATGGTGATTTGTCGCTTACAAATGTTAGAAGTTGTATGCAGTGTTCCCTCTAAGCTGCGCGGCTGCGCGGCCGCGCAGTACTTTCAAATGTGCCGCGCAGACATTTTCTGACCCCGCGCACAGATTATCAAAACGTCGGGCAAGCCTGATTCATAAGAAAAAATGTGGCCAGTGGTTTGAATTAAGCGACATTTTTATTGCCTGTTTTGTTAAACGAACAGTCTTTGTGTTTTGATGCATAAACAGAAACCAAGGGGTATCATTGACTTGGGGGGGGGGGGGGTGGCCTTGGTTGTCATACCACAGGTCCAGTTAATGACTTCACTCTAAACTGAGCGGGGCGGGTACCGATGTGATGTCTGGGTGACCCTCCCTCTGCTTGATTTAATGGTTTACTGACACCTAATACCGGAAAGGGATTGTGGCTACTAGCTGACCATGCAAGGTTTTATTTTCTATTGTCACTGCCCTCCCCCATCTCCCAACCACCACCCACCTCCTGATACTAAGACGGTTTACCCAAGTCAGATGTAAAATCTACTTTACTAAAGGTGGATGTCTTTTTTTCTGTTTGGTTTAAGGATTTATATACTATATATCCAATTCTTGGGATTATTACGTGCACCTGGATCGAACTGTTTCAGTATTCACAGACTGGTTAGGTAAATCAGGAATAAATGTCCACTACTGTGTGCTATTTGAAAATGTTGAAAAGAAAAATGTGTGTAACAAGCAGTACAACAATGTGGCACAAAAAAAAAAGCGATAGATTCGTTTAAACTGGAATGGCTCAAAGTTATTGTAACAACCGATACGCCATATCATATAATGTTTCGGTTGAATTAGAAAGCATCTACGAATATTCAGATGAGATTGGACTGAAGTGTAAGTTCTGTGCTGCTACTACTTGTAACAAAACCAACATAAACAACGAATTGGTCACAGGAAAGCTCTGGGAATCATGGGCGCTTGACTACTGTAAACGTTAACTATTGTCTCTCGTTTACGTAGGAAATGTTGCGATTTCGTACAACAGCTCACATGGAACTGACCTTAAACGTCTGCTGGTTGAAACTTACATTGAGCGAGGAAAACTAATTGAGCAAAACGAGCGCCAGCGATAAAAAAGTTCGAATCCTAACGGATAATGTTCTTCTTATCATTAAGATGAACGCCTCGAAGCGGTCGGTACAACTGATTCATAACCACATGGGGAAGTATGTTTCAATACCAGACAGTTGGCGAAGTAAGAAATACGCCTTTGAGTTTGTTCAAGTAATTAACGAAGTTGTTGTAAAGAACATACTGACAGAACTTCGAGCAGCATCATTCCACACGCTTATAGTTGATGGCATAACAGTACATAAAATGCTAATCCTTTATTTTAAATTTTGTCCAGTCAATTCTGTATTCTACAAAACCGTTTTTAGTGGAATAACTCAGCTTACTGTAAGTGATGCCTTAGCTCTGGAGACAGGCGTAACAGCACTACACTGAACATTAAAGCCAAGAAAAGTGTGAGTTAAACGAAAGAATCGACACAAGGCAAACCACACAGTACATACAATCAGTCTGCGAACATTTAAATTTTAGGTTTCCAGGAGATGAACTGCAGTTTTTGTCATCTTTTTTTATGCTACAGGTTTTAGAAAATATGCATTTGAGTGTTTGGCGTCAAAGATATCAAAGAACTGTGCGTAAAGTACAAAGACGGGTTACGTACAACAAATGATCAGTTAATTACCATCCAATACAATGACTTCAAATTTCGATAAAGTGAAAAACTCAAATCTGTTTCTGTAAATTATATGTCTGAATATGCAAGATTTGTCAAAACAAATAACAAAATTTAGCTCACTGGCAAAGTTAAGTGACATTACTGTACCTTCCAAGCATGCAGTGCTGATTACGAACAAGGTTTTAGCCTTATTAACATAATAAAAGTGCAAGCACGAAATAGACTTGAAGCCACACATTTGGAGAATCTGATGCAAACTAAATTATATCTAAATGCTGGAGAGGATGTGGATTTAAACAAAGCATATAAGGTGTGGAAGCAATGCAAGGCTAGACGCGAGAAATTGCAATAAATGCCCCTGAAAGGTTAGCTAATATTTGTTTTTAAGTCAGCTTTATTAAATGTTGCATATGTTAAACTATTGCGTTTGTATTACCGTTATGGTATTAGCATTATTACCATATGACTGTCTTACTTTAACATAGTAAGTCGACCATATAACTTGTTGCCTAAGTATAACTGAAAGTTTTTATTAGTTTTTTATTTATTTTGATGGTATTCGCATCTCCATTTAATTGCATACGTTTCATAAGTCACACACATTATACTATTAATTTATCAAAATGCATGCCTTCATTATTATGCTTAATTGCAAGACTAAAAATACATATTAACTTGCCCAAGTCATTTTTAGCACCGCGCACACAACATAATTTTTGCACACACACTCTTTGTCCTTAGAGGGAACATTGGTTGTATGGTGTTTTTGTGGCTTACAAATGTCCAAATTTGTGTATGGTGTTTGTAAGCAACTTCTCCACATCACGTGGTATGATTTGATGACGTCAGGCGTTTAAAGCACACATAATTTGCAGTGTAACAACCCCCTCCCATCACACAGCTAATATAAAACGACGTCATAACACGTGACCAGAACCACCAACCAGAAATCTTTATTCAATTCTCTTTAACAGTTCGTTATTTACATGTTGGGAGTATTTCTACAACCAGTGTTCGAAAATGGACTCTCCCAAAAAAAAACGGCGTGTCTGTAGTCATTACTATAGATTTAGCGCTACGGTTATGTTAGTCTTGGGTTAGAGTATGTGTTAAGTATATTGTTAACGATAAAATTATGAATGCATATGTTTCTAGTTTACTAGCCGTTACATACCACTGGGGTTTAAAGAACAATCCGATATTGTGGTATTATAAGACACTAGTATGCAAAACACACAGCCGATGATGAAATTTATAAGATTTATATTTTATTTAAAAATTTAAAAAAAAATAGACGTGAAACAACCTTGATTAAAGTCTATAACGACCTTTCTGTCAACTTTCTATTGACTGTATGAGCCGTCAACACCGTGTCATATTGTCAGCCCACTAGTTCAGCCTGTAATATTGAGTTTGGCCCCCGTAGCCTCGTAAATCTGGCCAACCCGGAAGACCGTGATTAAAACGCGATATCAGCAAGCAACGCGCGAGAAAATATGGCTATTCCATACTGTCGCCAACTGCCTCGCCTCGGCTGGTTAATGATTATTAAAAAATTAAAACGAATTAAAATGTAAATTTGTGTTTGTCGGGAGTGGAGCTTGTTGGGGCGGCCTGTGGTTTAACTCGGGTCAACCTGTTTCGGCGGTTACCGGCGTCATTGTCATGGTTACTCGCGTCATTGTCATGGTAGCTGGCGTCATTGTTAGAGTGGAGAAAGATGGGCTTTTAGTCTCACCCTGAGGATCATTCTCTGCTCAAACTTCCCCAATCATTTGCTAACACGGGGAGATCACTCCTATTGTTTCGTGACCCGGGGTATTGTCCCCTGCCCCAGATTTGGTCCCACGTAATCCGGCGTCATTTGGTCCAATGGCGGGGTTGACCTTTTTCTAGTCCACCTGCTAGTAACAGTCGTGACCTGGCCGGCTAATGCCGGACTCCTGGCCGGCAGAGTTCTTAGAGTCGATGCCGGACAATGAGGTCGTCGTCTCAGACAATGGCCGCGGGGCAACTCTTTACTTTCTAAACCGGACAAGGAAAAGAGAACTCGAAACAAGGAGTTTCCCGGACAATACATTGTCTCCCCCGTGCTCTCTCACGCCTTCAGGTCGAGGGCTGGTCTGACATTTCTTGTTTCCGGTCACACGCCGGCTAACCTTTGCTCGCACCGGTCGAGGAGGTGACACGTTAGCCGGCAATGATCATTCTCCGGCTTTTCGTAATGTGTTTGCGGCGGCGTTTCTTAAGGCTATTACCCAACCCACTTTGTGCTGGGGTATTCTCCTGGCGTGGGTGACCGTTGTTTGCGCCAGCCCCTTCCATTGTCAGGCGGGGTCGTTGAAAAATGAACTCTCTAAGACGTCCGCGTGTGATTGTGTTTTGATTGTGTGCGCGGTGTGGCCGTGACGAACTGTTTGATGATGGCGCTGGGAGGTGACAAAACTGGCGAGTCGAGTTACAGAACTCTGCTTCAACTACCTGCCAGAGTGGAAAGATCAGCTGCCCTTCACCTTGGGTATCCCCTGGCTAATCTCCGACTTGGTCCACCCGCCCACCGTCCGTCTGTCTAATTGTCTGGGTTTTGTCTGGGTTTTGTCTTGGTTTTGTCTGGGTTGTGTCCGGGTTGGCTGAAGACAAAACATTTGGCCACTCGACCAAATCCTCGGCAACTAAGGAAGGCGCGAGTTGCGTGTAATAAGACAACGTGGGCGCGAGTTGCGTGTAATAAGACAACGTGGGCGCGAGTTGCGTGTAATAAGACAACGTGAGACGCTCTAATGACCCGGCCCGGGGACATGGGGTCTCTCGGGTCACCCGGGTCAGCTTAGGGTCAGCTTTTTTCTGCGACCTTTGTGGAGGTGGCACCAAGAAGACACGTGCCGAGTTGAGCCACTCATAACAAGCTCGTCTCGTGGATGGGATCTCTGCACACGCACTTGACCATAATCCCCGGACAACAAACTGGGATTATCTCCACGCTTTGCGGACACGGAGACATACAAACACATTCAAATCGAATTGGGATTATCTCCTCGTTAGATTACTACAAACACGCTAACCAAGGCACCAAGACTATTCTTACATTCTAGATTGTCACTGCATTTAATGTCCTATATTCTATGTAGAATAAACTTTATATTTCCAGTCTCGGTGAACTTTAAGACCGGATTTATTGGAATAAATAGTCTGTCTAATGAATGAGTGTACGTCTCTCAATTTTTTATTTTTTTTCAGAGGACGGTAAAAATAATTTCGACAAGAAAAAACGCGAATAACTTTTCAAATGTAGACAAGCTATTGAAATAACAAATTAGGATTATAGTTTAGATATTCGTTAAATTGTGTAAGGTGGGGAAAATGGGTTTTGTGTGTCGATAATGAGAGCAGCTTAAATTGTTTATCGTGTAGATTTTATATGTGATGTAGGGTTTATTGTTCATGGGAATTAAGTTCATAACGTGGATATATGACGTGGACCTCTCACATAGATCTATGACACTGACCTATGACGCTGACCTATGACGTAGATCTATGACGCTGACCTATGACGCTGACCTATGACGCTGACCTACGACGTAGATCTATGACGCTGACCTATGACGTAGATCTATGACGCTGACCTATGACACTGACCTACGACGTAGATCTATGACGCTGACCTATGACGTAGATCTATGACGCTGACCTATGACGCTGACCTATGACGCTGACCTATGACGTAGACCTATGACGCTGACCTATGACGTGGACACTGATATGACAGCTGACAGGTACACGAGCTGAATGTTGATGGCACCACCTGGAACTGACCCCCCCCCCCCCAACAAACAAAAAAAACTGTTTGATGATGCGAGTCGGGGACGTCTGAGTTTGTCTCCCATTGTCGGATACATCCCCCCACGTGACCAGACGCACGTGCCCAGATTAACCATCAGCTCGTGCCGGTAACTCACTCCTGACGTCATTACAAGCTAATTGACCCCCCTCCCCCCCCCCCCTTTCGTTTGATAACAGCGGAACACACGGTTCTGATTTGAGGCAAATAGACGGACCCCGCTCATACACTAGCGACACGTAGACTGTACTCACCTGTAATATGTGGGTCCCTTGGCGCGACTCAAACGGGTCAGCAATATCCAGACGGGAGGAATGAGCTGAAACAAAAGCGATGACGTCATGTAGACTCACGAAAGGTTCAAGGACATAGACAGAAACTAAAATGATCAGGTTTTTATAAGTTTTAATCAATGTCTATCAACTTAATTTCACACTGACGCGTTATTTTAAAGAGGGGTGGGTAAAATCTTAGTTTAGCGTCGTAAATTCGGCCAAAACTAGTAATGTAGGAGAGAGTGAATTAATGAACTACCGAGGGGTGTCTGATTTTCATAGTGTCTCCGCTATGTAGCAATGTCCATATCGTTTCAAATGTCCCCATAATTCCAAATGTCCCCATATTTCCAAATGTCCCCCTCTTTCCAAATGCCCCCCTCTTTCCAAATGTCTCCATCTTTCCAAATGTCCCAATCTTTCCAAATGTCCCCATCTTTCCAAATGTCCCCCTCTTTCCAAATGTCCCCCTCTTTCCAAATGTTTCCATCATTCAAATGTCCCCATCTTCCCAAATGTCCCCATCTTTCCAAATGTCCCCATCTTTCCAAATGTCCCCATATTTTCCTAATGTCCCCATCTTTCCAAATGTTTCCATCTTCTCAAATGTCCCCATATTTCAAATGTCCCCACCCCTCCCCTACCTTTATTGATCTTGCTGTGGACAGGCCCGCCATCTTGAGTCC
Source organism: Physella acuta (assembly GCF_028476545.2). Taxonomy (NCBI): domain Eukaryota; kingdom Metazoa; phylum Mollusca; class Gastropoda; family Physidae; genus Physella; species Physella acuta. The sequence continues at coordinate 242,899 of NW_026732013.1, forward strand.
ACTGTGGGTCACCTTGACTAGAAAAATCTCGAAGCTTGAGGTAGCTGATGGTCAGCCGGATGATGGAGGCCTTGTCCAGCTGACTGGTGATGGCGGCTGGCAGGGGAAGCAACTTGGCCAGCTCGTAGAACTCGTAGTTCTCTTTCCCTCGTCTAGAGCGTGCCGCGTCACGTGACTTCTCTTTACGGAGCTCCAAGATGCTGGAATAGTGGAAGGTAATGGAAGAGATTAATTAAAGGTAGGCACTTATTAGGATGTTGTAATAATTAAAGGTAGGCACTCATTAGGATCTTGGAATAATTAAAGGTAGGCACTCATTAGGATGTTGTAATAATTAAGGGTAGGCACTCATTAGGATGTTGGAATAGTGGAAGGTAGGCACTCATTAGGATGTTGGAATAATTAAAGGTAGGCACTCATTAGGATGTTGGAATAATTAAAGGTAGGCACTCATTAGGATGTTGTAATAATTAAAGGTAGGCACTCATTAGGATGTTGGAATAATTAAAGGTAGGCACTCATTAGGATGTTGGAATAATTAAAGGTAGGCACTCATTAGGATGTTGTAATAATTAAAGGTAGGCACTCATTAGGATGTTGTAATAATTAAAGGTAGGCACTCATTAGGATGTTGTAATAATTAAAGGTAGGCACTCATTAGGATGTTGTAATAATTAAAGGTAGGCACTCATTAGGATGTTGTAATAATTAAAGGTAGGCACTCATTAGGATGTTGTAATAATTAAAGGTAGGCACTCATTAGGATGTTGTAATAATTAAAGGTAGGCACTCATTAGGATGTGCAATGGTCAATGGAAGGTTGTTAAAGACAGGCATCAATTTAATTAAATATTTAAATTCTTAATTACTAAAAACTAGAGAGAAAAAACAGCTAAAAAACCGTTATAATAATAAGCTTTTAATCCCACTTAAAGTAAGAGAATTTAAAACGATATTTCTCCTTTACAAGCGTTGGTCCCTCATGAAAACTCTGACACACTCTTTGACTAAAGGAAGAAATCATTATCTACCGTTTTATCTTATTGCGTTTTTTAAAGTTTATTTTAAATGTTTCTATATTTGTTTCATCATCCTTTTTGATACGGTATTTTTATATGTCATTTCACCCAACAATTCATGAACTATCGAAAGTGAATCACTCCTGTAAGATTTTACAATACACTGAGTTAGCAACTTCTTAAGGCCGTGGTGCTTTATGATTATGATAATTAAATATCGATATGTTCACACGGTAGATCGATTATTGCGGGATCGATGTACCAGATAATTGATTTAAAATCGAAGAACTGACACAATTAACATATCTGTGATTTAAATGAGAAAAATTGATTTGCTCTTCTTTTGCATGTCAGAAAAATTTGGTTAAGCTTACGGAGATGGGATAGATTGTGTGGGGAAGGGGTATGGGTTGTGTGGGTTGTGTGGGGGAGAGGGTGTGGATTGTGTGGGGAGAGGGTGTGGGTTGTGTGGGGGAGAGGGTGTGGATTGTGTGGGGAGAGAGTGTTGGCTGTGTGGGGGAGAGGGTGTGGATTGTGTGGGGAGAGGGTGTGGGCTGTGTGGGGGGAGGGTGTGGATTGTGTGGGGAGAGGGTGTGGGTTGTGTGGGGGAGAGGGTGTGGATTGTGTGGGGAGAGGGTGTGGGCTGTGTGGGGGAGAGGGTTTGGGGTAGTGGGTGTGGGCTGTTTGTTTTGTGATGATGTGAGGTGTGTTAGGGTCAGTGGCTGTAAATGTAAGGGTGTATTGTAGGGCATGGGTAGGAGAGGAAGTGGAGGTGTCACAAGGGGAAGTTACATGGAAATGGGAGACGACACACTATACAGAGGGGGAGCGGGGGTTTATATAAGGTGGATCTGGGTACTGCAGATGATGGTTCGAGTCTGGGTGGGTGGCACGGTGGGTGGGTGAGACAAGCTGTGGTGACACGACGTAGGGGTGAGACATGAAGTGGTGACACGGTGTGGGTGGGAGATATGTAGTGGTGACACAATGTGAGAGTAGTGCTTAGTATAAGTGGTGATACGGTTTTCATACATGATTTTAATTCATATTAAACTTAGTTTACTGGATCCAACACACGAGGACAGCACATGACATTTAGCCATGTCTGTGATACAACAAATGACATCTGACCACATCTGTCATACAACAGATGACATCTGGCTATGTCTGTCATACAGCAGATGACATATGGCTATGTCTGTCATACAACAGATGACATCTGGCTATGTCTGTCATACAGCAGATGACATCTGATCCTGTACCACATCTCTAACCAAGCATGACATCGTCCAACCGTGACCTATTTGTTGGCACACCGACTTACACCCCTTGTTTCCGTAAAGCCCACCAACCCCTCCCCCCCCCCCCCCACGACAACCCCCCCCTCCCTCCCATCAAGACACATGGATATCCCCAGCCCCATTCATTTTCCCGGGGATTGGAGATTGTCGTCAAATTGATTACAACACAAATCCGCTGAATATAACTTTCATCACTCAGATTCTAGAATGTTCCAGCCTCCGCGCGGGCCGGGCGCCCAAATGGCAAATTTATTCATAGGTAGCTTTGCCAGCGAGGGCCGGGCTAGCTTCCCGCGACACACAGCGACCTGGAACTTCCGCCCTCGATGAAGTTTCTTGGAGAACTTGTCCATCAAACGGCGAGTGGGGGTGCTTCAAATTGATTTTGGTTTTGTTCGGATTTTTATGGCTTTTTTTTCTACGTCAAAGTTTCAAGAGAAGAACAATCTAGAAAGTTCCAACACAACTCAATTGACTGACTTCAGATGTATCAATTCATAATTGAATTATTTTATCAATTGTTGTCTTGATATTTTTCCAATCCCAACTATTGTTTTACAACTAGTTATAAAACATTTACAATAAACTTAACACTTTCTAGTATAAATAAATTTGACAGAAACAAAAATATTTTTAACACTTAATAAGCACTAGTTCGAACAACTGCTAATTAATTTATTTATGTAAATAGAATAACAAGCGGAGAGAACTCTCGGGAAACTAACTTGAAGAGATTACTTCCCTTGCTGTTCTTGGAGCATCTTGTCTAAACGTAAAGATTTCTTTAATCAAGTCTGGGTCGCCCAGTCTTAGCCGCGTCCCCCACACATTATTCATGTCTTTAATAAGGGACTTAATTCATTTCCACTCCGTTTCGGTGATTGGCTAATTTCATTGCCAGGCCAGTTTGACAGCGTTAAACCAATTCCAGGCACAATAGTCGGACTGGTTCTGGGATGGTACTCACAAGATGGGGGGGGGGTGGTCTAAAGTTGGGATGGTACTCACAAGATGGGGGGTTGGTCTAAAGTTGGGATGGTACTCACAAGATGGGGGGGAGGGGATGGTCTAGAGTTGGGATGGTACTCACAAGATGGGGGACTGGTCTAAAGTTGGGATGATACTCACAAGATGGGGGGGGGGTCTGGTCTAAAGTTGGGACGGTACTCACAAGATGGGGGGGGGGGGCTGGTCTAAAGTTGGGATGGTACTCACAAGATGGGGGGCTGGTCTAAAGTTGGGATGGTACTCACAAGATGGGGGGCTGGTCTAAAGTTGGGATGGTACTCACAAGATGGGGGCTGGCCTATAGTTGGGATGGTACTCACAAGATGGGGGGGAGGGGATGGTCTAAAGTTGGGATGGTACTCACAAGATGGGGGACTGGTCTAAAGTTGGGATGGTACTCACAAGATGGGGGACTGGTCTAAAGTTGGTATGGTTACTACATAGGCTACATGTAGGCAAGGTGTCCGATTGCCTATTGACCAGAAGGTATTACCACATTGACCATTGACTAAAAGATGTGTCGGACATCCCATTGGCCAAAAGGGATGTGTGATGTCCTAATCACCGGAAGCTAAGCGTGTTTGTCCATTGCTCAAAGCTATTTCTAACGGGGTTAAGTGTACAAAAGTTTCCGATTTGTTCGCTTGGCTAGTTGCCTAAATTATGTAATTAATTTCTTAGAAATAATTACTAAAATTAAAATGTATATTTTAAACATCAGCTATAGGCCACCTACAAATTTATAAAAACAGGGCATATTTATGTAGCTTAAACTACATACAATTAGTTGAAGTTGATGTGTTTTATTAAAATTCGGGTTTTCTAATTGTCGGGCCACTGCTAGAGCTGATGCTAGAGCAGGTATTCTATAGACGGTGGTTCAAAAAACGTTATAACCTTACGTTGCCATATAAGTGGTTGTCGGTGAATACAGACTTACATGGTCGTATATAAAGTAAAGTTCTCTTTTCAAACCTCACGGTCTATAGGACTCAGGGACGGATTCGAACTCGAGACTTGCGGGTTACCGCTAGACCACTCCGTCCCACGGTCGTATATCTGGTTAGCTGATAATGTCACCCGCAGAAGGGTTGTTCCCGGATATACGGTTAACTTATGTATTTGTGATTGCGGGAGTTTGTGTGAGTTTGTGTGTGAGTGAGTGTGTGGGAGTGTGTGTGTATGGTGAGAGAGAGTGTGTCTGTGTGTCTATCTGTGTGTATCTGTTTGACAGAGTGTGTGTCTATGTGTATGTGTGTGAGTGAGTGTGTGTAAGTGTGTGTGTCTGTGTGTGTATCTGTGTGTGAGTTTGCCCCCGGCCAGTGTATTCAATGAACTCACCAGGACCACTAGTTAGTGAAGGGCGAGGGTAATTACGCCAGCCAAAGTGTGCCAACTAGACTTAATTTCATTTTCCTCCCAGCGGAGCCCGCGTGTGGGCCGGTGGTCTCAGCCCGCTGAACTCTGGTGGACCCAGAGGCCGGCACCTCAAGCGCCACTCCATCTGACTGCTTCATCTCAGCAGACATGTTCGGCTTCTGCTAGACCATGTTCTGTTGTCTCTGATGTTTTTGTATGGCGTACCGATTGGTCAATTGTAATCTACATTCTGCTAGACCATGTTTTGTTGTCTCTGATGTTTTTGTATGGCGTACCGATTGGTCAATTGTAATCTACATGGCCATAGTTCGGCGTTAGAGCTGTTAATATAGTTAGGACACTTCCTTACTTAAAATGTTTTGTATGATATACCGTTAAGTCATATTATTCTGGTTTTTCCAAATGTTTTTTTATGGTATACCGTTAAGTCTGTATTTTGTATGATTAACTAAGATCCGAAATATAGGGTTAAAATCTCCCTGTTAATTGATCGTAGTACTTTTCTGTTTCAAGCATTTTTTTTTAACTTTATACTTGAACAATTCTATCATAATGCTAAACAGTTCCACAACACTCCATAAACCAGGGGGCATAACTCTAAACTAGCTGCTCAAGTTTAAAGAACCGTACGTTATCAAACGATAACTATCTTTAGAGGGAGAGACGCCCTTTTCAGTTTGGTTAAACGACCGTTTTGTTGCCTTGATGGACCGTTTGTAATTGAATTGCTAACATTTTTATCCGTATCACCGCCTCTTTCCGGCTAACTCATCCGGCAAAGGGACGTTACATTTACATCAAAGTCACGGATTTAGAGTTAGCGCCCTTGCTTCATTAACCCTCGAAAGTTTATTTCCCCTCCCTGTTTATTACACAAAAATTAAAAAAATTGAAGCCAAACCCGCAGAGGGGGAAAACTGTTTGGTTTGTTGGCCAAATTTGGGGAGGGGAACCTGTGTTTGGTTTGTTGGCCAAATTTGGGGAGGGGAACCTGTGTTTGGTTTGTTGGCCAAATTTGGGGAGGGGAAACTGTGTTTGGTTTGTTGGCCAAATTTGGGGAGGTGAACCTGTGTTTGGTTTGTTGGCCAAATTTGGGGGAGGGGAACCTGTGTTTGGTTTGTTGGCCAAATTTGGGGAGGGGAACCTGTGTTTGGTTTGTTGGCCAAATTTGGGGAGGGGAACCTGTGTTTGGTTTGTTGGCCAAATTTGGGGAGGGGAACCTGTTTTTGGTTTGTTGGCCAAATTTGGGGAGGGGAACCTGTGTTTGTCCTGGCCATGTAGTTAGCTGTCCTGTCCATGTAGTTGGCTGTCCTGGCCATGTAGTTGGCTGTCCTGGCCATGTAGTTGACTGTCCTGTCCTGGCCATGTAGTTGGCTGTCCTGGCCATGTAGTTGACTGTCCTGGCCATGTAGTTGGCTGTCCTGGCCATGTAGTTAGCTGTCCTGGCCATGTAGTTAGCTGTCCTGTCCTTGCCATATAGTTGGCTGTCCTGTCCTGGCCATGTAGTTAGCTGTCCTGGCCATGTAGTTAGCTGTCCTGGCCATGTAGTTAGCTGGCCTGGCCATGTAGTTGACTGTCCTGTCCTGGCCATGTAGTTGGCTGTCCTGGCCATGTAGTTAGCTGTCCTGGCCATGTAGTTGACTGTCCTGGCCTGGCCATGTAGTTGACTGTCCTGTCCTGGCTATGTAGTTAGCTGTCCTGGCCATGTAGTTGGTTGTCCTGGCCATGTAGTTGACTGTCCTGTCCTGGCCATTTAGTTGGCTGTCCTGGCCATGTAGTTGGCTGTCCTGGCCATGTAGTTGGCTGTACTGGCCATGTAGTTAGCTGTCCTGGCCATGTAGTTAGCTGTCCTGGCCATGTAGTTAGCTGTCCTGGCCATGTAGTTAGCTGTCCTGGCCATGTAGTTGGCTGTCCTGGCCATGTAGTTGGCTGTACTGGCCATGTAGTTAGCTGTCCTGGCCATGTAGTTAGCTGTCCTGGCCATGTAGTTAGCTGTCCTGGCCATGTAGTTAGCTGTCCTGGCCATGTAGTTGGTTGTCCTGGCCATGTAGTTGACTGTCCTGTCCTGGCCATGTAGTTGGCTGTACTGGCCATGTAGTTAGCTGTCCTGGCCATGTAGTTAGCTGTCCTGGCCATGTAGTAAGCTGTCCTGGCCATGTAGTTAGCTGTCCTGGCCATGTAGTTAGCTGTCCTGGCCATGTAGTTAGCTGTCCTGGCCATGTAGTTAGCTGTCCTGGCCATGTAGTTGGTTGTCCTGGCCATGTAGTTAGCTGTCCTGGCCATGTAGTTAGCTGTTCTGGCCTGGCCATGTAGTTAGCTGTCCTGGCCATGTAGTTAGCTGTCCTGTCCTTGCCATGTAGTTGGCTGTCCTGGCCTGGTCATGTAGTTAGCTGTCCTGGCCATGTAGTTAGCTGTCCTGGCCATGATTAAACAATATGTGAAACTAAGCCTACGGCTCCCCTCCCCCAGTCGCTGTGATACATTTCTCTAATTAATGCAAATACGGCTCTGAGATTTATCATACCGCGCTAATCCACGCGTCAAAATGAGCGAGCTTCTAACTCGAGTTGTAAATCTACGGGCAGCAAGCCACGCCCCTGACGACCGCCGTGACAGATTTACCGTCTGCTGTTTGCTAGATACTCAGTGCCCGACGGTACACCAGGTCTTTTTAGTCAGTTGTTAAACCAGGTCTTTTGGTCAGTTGTTAAACCAGGTCTTTTAGGTCAGACGTTAAACCAGGTCTTTTGGGGCAGACGTTTAACCAGGTCATTTCAGTCAGATGTTAAACCTGTTCTTTTCAGTAACGTAAATTGTATATTTTTCTATTGTGTGGTCAACTTTTAAAACTAGAGTTGATACTAAAAACGTTATATACATAAATATATACACATAGTTATATATATATATATATATATATATATATATATATATATATATATATATATATATATATATATATATAATTTAAATGTTATGTATAGCTAGAATGTAACTATGATACATTTCTGCTGGAGTGTACAATTCTGAGTTTTCATATAGTGGGAGAACAAAAGAACGTTAAAAAAAATGTGTGTGACATTAATTTCATTGATTCAAATTGAATAAAAAGTTATTCCGACAGCGAAAAAGTTATTCTCACAGCGAAAAAGTTATTCTGACAGCGAAAAAGTTATTCTGAAAAAAGTTACATTTTTAACAATTTAAAGTTTACAATTTATCGCCAACACAAAGAAAATACCCTTAAGCTCGGCTGACCAAACCGAAACAAAACTTATTTAGCTGGCAGAGAAAAGGTGACATAGACTGACGACAATCTGAGTTAACCAAAATTTAGGCCAAAACTAATTAAAGATTGGCGGAAACCTACATCTATTTCACCAAAACACAATAACTTTGGCAGGAATGTTAAAAAAAAACCACGGCAGAAACTGGCAAAAGTTTGACTAATATAAGACAAAAGTTTGTCAAAAATAAGACAAAAGTTTGTCAAAAAGAAGACAAAAATTTGTCGCAAATACGACAAAAGTTTAACCAAAATAAGACAAAAGTTTAACCAAAATACGACAAAAGTTTGACCAAAATACGACAAAAGTTTGACCAAAATACGACAAAAGTTTGACCAAAATAAGACAACGCCTTAGGTGGTATTTTCTCAGTCTCAACTACCCCACCCTACTAAAACTGACTGTATCAATCGTACGAACTTGTCAGTCTGTCATCATACACCCCCCCCCCCACCCCCAGCATACATACATACATACATACAACAGTGTTGCCCTCTCTGGCCAGGTGTATGACGCTAACAAGCCCAACCCGTCCCATTCATCATCAACAAGATTATTCCCCCTTACCGGCCATTTCCCCAGCATCATCGCCCCTGCCCCCCCCCCCCCCCCCCCCCCTCAGCAGACGACCAGCTAATGTATTCGTAAGTTGGCGGGAAAAGAGCCGACGATTTACCAGTTGTCACTGAAAAATTGTTTCTAGAACATTTGAAATAAAACCTGAGGCAGAATGTAGATCTAGGTGTGTCGGGAGTGGGGGAGAGGGGGGGGGGGGGGTAATAATTTGTTCGTTAAAGCCGGCCATCATTTGCGGGCTATGTAAACTGGGTTTTAAGCCGCACTTTTTCCGCCTTGTGCCCATTTAGCAGGAAAATTATCATAATAATAATTTTAATATTATAAATTACATTTTTCAGACACTAGGCGAAAAATGGTGGCAAATTCTTGTTGTTAAGTGTGTGTTGGGGGGAGGGGGGGGGGGACTCATCAGCAGTAGCAGCAGTATGGCTTGTGTGCTAGGTCTTGGAGGCAGTAAGGTTTGACTGCCAGATCTTGAGAAGGACAGACAGACAGACAGACAGACAGACAGACAGACAGACAGACAGACAGACAGACAGACAGACAGACAGACAGACAGACAGACAGACAGACAGACAGACAGACAGACAGACAGACAGACAGACAGACAGACAGACAGACAGACAGACAGACAGACAGACAGACAGACAGACAGACAGACAGACAGACAGACAGACAGACAGACAGACAGACAGACAGACAGACAGACAGACAGACAGACAGACAGACAGACAGACAGACAGACAGACAGACAGACAGACAGACAGACAGACAGACAGACAGACAGACAGACAGACAGACAGACAGACAGACAGACAGACAGACAGACAGACAGACAGACAGACAGACAGACAGACAGACAGACAGACAGACAGACAGACAGACAGACAGACAGACAGACAGACAGACAGACAGACAGACAGACAGACAGACAGACAGACAGACAGACAGACAGACAGACAGACAGACAGACAGACAGACAGACAGACAGTAGACAGACAGACGACATATATACGTGTGCTACGACCCACTCACATTCCAGTTGGACATTAATTATGTATTTAAATGGACTTTAATTATGCATTTAAACAAACCTGTGTCACGTGACAAGGGTGGACAGTTTTCTGGCTTGAGCAGAAGTACAGCAAGTGTTTGTTTATAATAAGTACAGCAAGTGTTTGTTTATAATAAGTACAGCAAGTGTTTGTTTATAATAAGTACAGCAAGTGTTCGTTTATAATAAGTACAGCAAGTGTTTGTTTATAATAAGTACAGCAAGTGTTTGTTTATAATAAGTACAGCAAGTGTTTGTTTATAATAAGTACAGCAAGTGTTTGTTTATAATAAGTACAGCAAGTGTTCGTTTATAATAAGTACAGCAAGTGTTTGTTTATAATAAGTACAGCAAGTGTTTGTTTATAATAAGTACAGCAAGTGTTTGTTTATAATAAGTACAGCAAGTGTTTGTTTATAATAAGTACAGCAAGTGTTTGTTTATAATAATTGCACCAAGACGAGTACTGCCTTGTGTCTTGTGCACTATCTCCCAGCATACAAGTGTGTAGCATGGGTCGCTTTGCCACAAGAATATTCAATCGTCCGCCATTCAGTAACGCGAGTCACTGCCTGAGTTTTGTTAAGTCAAGCAACGGTTGACTGAAGTTCCAGATTCTTCTAGCAGCTGGCCGACATTTTGACAATCGTGACTAGTTTGGGATCTCATGTCATTCAAGTTTTTTTAAAAACCAAAAATTTTCCATTGATAAGAAAATGTTCTTGAATCTGGTGCTTTGTTACGTCATAACCTACCACGTCGAAATGGATTGTGTAACGATAGTATCTGTAATTCATTGAGAGCAAGTAATGAATGTAAGACTGACGAGGGAATATTGTCATTCATTGAGAGCAAGTAATGAATGTAAGACTGACGAGGGAATATTGTCATTCATTGAGAGCAAGTAGTGAATGTAAGACTGACGAGGGAATATTGTAATTCATTGAGAGCAAGTAATGAATGTAAGACTGACGAGGGAATATTGTAACTCATTGAGAGCAAGTAGTGAATGTAAGACTGACGAGGGAATATTGTAATTTATTGAGAGCAAGTAATGAATGTAAGACTGACGAGGGAATATTGTAATTTATTGAGAGCAAGTAATGAATGTAAGACTGACGAGGGAATATTGTAATTCATTGAGAGCAAGTAATGAATGTAAGACTAAAGAGGGAATATTGATCCAAGAATCTTTGACGGATATAAATACTGAAAGACCAAGGGATTTTCAAACTAGAACAAAATTTTAACGAACAGGGATAAGATTCTTTTGAATGAGTGGGGAGAAAAATTTTCCAATGTAATTTTGGAAGATTGAGGGGATAATGAGTTAGGTTAAGTCTCTTTCACAAAAAGTTGGGATAAGACTTATGACAATGAGCTATGAATTTTTTTTCAGGCAGTCTGAAAATGTGTTCCCAGAAAGCTACAATACCCCCACCAACACATGGTTATAAATATACCTTGAGTGCCATCCACATGTGACAACTATCATGCACGCTTACTAATTTAACGTGTGTAGCATTCATTTGTTTAGATGTATTATGTGACTTCTCTAATATCTTAGTTGGGGAGGGGGAGGGGGGCGCAACAAACATGACTTCATCATCACGTTGCTAATTTGGCCTAATGTGCACGTACAACATTGGGCCACATAAGCACATAACTTATGTGGCCACATAAGCACATAACTTATGTGGCCGTATTTGCACCTAAAACATTGAGCCACATAAGCACATAACTTATGTGGCCACATCAGCACATAACTTATGTGGCCGTATTTGCACGTACAACATTGGGCCACTTCAGCACATAACTTAAGTGGCCACATCATCTCGTAACATGTACGGCCACCTCAGCACCAAACAAACTCCCATCACCGCTAACTTAAGACAAAAGCACCGTTCATTGATAACGGAACTATTGACGAACCAATTCATGGCGACAAGAAACTCGAGAAGACAAGGGAAGACAACCGCTGTATGACACGATATTGTCCCTGATTACGGTTCGTGCATGGTCAGATGAGCCACACCAGTTCCTTCTCATGCCAGATAAGGGAACCAACTCATGACGTAGCTGATTGGTGTACCTTCTGCCACTCTTGGTTTTCCCACTGTGTCACTCAGGGCGAATGGTTTCATTAATGGACTCCGCCATCTTGTCGTAATGATAGGCAGATTTAGAGGATTGTTTCGTTCATTTGCGACCTATGTTCCATTTTATTTTTTATTTTTTTGACAAATGTTTTAGATTATTGGCGACAAATGTACAAGATAAGTGGGGATAAATTTACCAATGCAAAAGAGAGCTAGGTATACCCGTAGAAAATTTCTAATTTCAATAAATCTGCTACCTCATTAACACTCCTAAGCACGCGTGCTACCATCATTACTTACCCTAAACAACTCCTACCATCAGTACCATCCCTCAGCACATGTGCTACCATCAGTACCACCCCTCTCCACATGTGGTACCATCAGTACCACCCTTCAGCGCATGTGCTACCATCAGTACCACCCCTCTCCACATGTGGTACCATCAGTACCACCCTTCAGCGCATGTGCTACCATCAGTACCACCCCTCTCCACATGTGCTACCATCAGTACCACCCTTCAGCGCATGTGCTACCATCAGTACCACCCCTCTCCACATGTGCTACCATCAGTACCACCCCTCTCCACATGTGCTACCATCAGTACCACCCCTCCCCACATGTGCTACCATCAGTAACATCCCCTCTCCACATGTGCTACCATCAGTACCATCCCCTCATCACATGTGCTACCATCAATACCATCCCCTCCCACATGTGCTACCATCAGTACCATCCCCTCTCCACATGTGCTACCATCAGTACCATCCCCTCATCACATGTGCTACCATCAATACCATCCCCTCTCCACATGTGCTACCATCAGTACCATCCCCTCATCACATGTGCTACCATCAGTACCATCCCCTCATCACATGTGCTACCATCAGTACCATCCCCTCATCACATGTGCTACCGTGTGTTAACTTTCTCAGCTTTGACCTGTACTTTAGTAGATAACCGTTTTGCACTCAAGGAAAACTTTATCTGGCAACTGGGTCAAGAAAATAAGTTGTCGTCTGCTACTTACCACGGTCATGATACTGGGGGGGGGGGGGGGGGGTCACACTATACAGGGACAAGGGCTGGTGGAAGATCTCCCTGTGGTAACAGGTAGCTGGCGCCCCACACCTAGCTGGCGCCCCACACCTAGCTGGCGCCCCACACCTAGCTGGCGCCCCACACCTAGCTGGCGCCCCACACCTAGCTGGCTCCCCCACACCTAGCTGGCGCCCCACACCTAGCTGGCGCCCCACACCTAGCTGGCGCCCCACACCTAGCTGGCGCCCCACACCTAGCTGGCGCCCCACACCTAGCTGGCGCCCCACACCTAACTGGCGCCCCACACCTAGCTGGCGCCCCACACCTAGCTGGCTCCCCCACACCTAGCTGGCGCCCTCACACGTAGCTAGCCCACCACACATAGATTCCCCTACGTAACTGAACCCCCAAACGTAGGTGACCAAGTACGTGGCCATACCATGTGACGGCACGTTTTTTACGATATCATAATGAATTACTTAAGTTAAATCACTTTTTTTAAAGAAGGCATGAAAGTGTAGTTTAAATCTTTAATTAATCAAATAAACAAATAATTTAAATTAACATAGATGACCTCACCAGCTTTTAGCATTGAAGTAAAAAAAATATTGTACCAGCCAATCAAGTTGGCTTTATGTAATGTTTACATGTTATGACCTTACGACCTTTAAAAATACGTGACAGAGAAAAAAAACCTTCACCCACCTCCACCCCCCCCCCCCCCCCCCCACTTTAAGAAGGTAACCTCAACGAGCCCACCAAACACCTCTAAAGTTGATAAACCGTCAGACCACGTGACAACCTGACCACGTGACCGTGTTATCAGACGTCCTCCATACCCACCCCTGCCCTCAGCGAGACACGTACGGCGAACGTGATAGTCAGCGATGTGCACTAATGAGGCGTTACGTAATTTCAGCCTACTTCTTGGACCGGCGGGTCACACCCCCCCCCTTCTCCACCATGCGCCCCCACCCCCTCCAACCAGTATCATCACGACAAGCGCTATATTGAGACACCTCGTCTAGATGTGGGGGTTTAACGGCTGAGGTTTCAGTCATCTGGTTTAACGTATCAAGTTTGTCTCCTTATTAAAGTCCGATGTTTTAGTCATTTGGTTTAACGGCTGATATTTCAGTCATCTGGTTTAACGGCTGATATTTCAGTCATCTGGTTTAACGGCTGATATTTCAGTCATCTGGTTTAACATTTGATATTTCAGTCAATTGGTTTCATTCATCTATTTTAACGGTTGATATTTCAGTCATCTGGTTTAACGTATCAAGTTTGTCTCCTTATTAAAGTCCGATATTTCAGTCACTTTCAGCAACTATGTCAGAGAAATTAGAGAAGTTGAGCATCGCTTTGATGTCTCATGTCATCGGCCTATGTCATAGTCGGGTGCCAGGCTTCATCTACTGCTCGTGTGGATCTAATCATCTAGCCCTTGTTGGGGTACTGGATCGGCAACAGACGTTGATACACATTAGGCGCGGAACAATGGACTAAGTATAACAAAAACTATAAATAATAAATACATTGTTCCTCTTCATATATTGTAATTGTTTTTATCTCCCAGAGAAAATAATTTCATCCATCAAGATCTCGAACTTAACACGAAAGGGAATTATGTTGGTGCTTGTCATTTTAAGAGTAAACACATTGAACAGCAAGCAGATTCTAAACTGTGTTTATTTCGTTTGTCCGGTACTGACCTCGTTTACACGTCAGGGGTTAAGGGTCACCTGAGGTCGTGTCCATCGGAAACTTTAAGGCTATCCGTGAACTATTGTACCAGTACATGTGTCAAGATTGGTGAATGATTGTACCAGTACATGTGTCAATATTAAGATTGGTGAGTAATTGTGGTACCAAATGTTTGGCCCAGGAAAGCAATCTGTCATGACAGTTGAATGATTGTGCTGGTAACTGTGTCAAGAAAACGATGTCGAGATTGGCGATTGATTGTAGGTGTGTCAAGAAAACTAGCACTATGTTAAGATTGGTGAATGATTGTAGGTGTCGAGGAGACTATCACTGTCGAGATTGGTGAATGATTGTAGGAGTTGTTAAGAAAACGATTACTATGTTAAGATTGGTGAATGATTGTAGCGGTGTCAAGAAAACTATCATTATGTCATGATTGGTGAATGATTGTAGGTGTGTAGAGGTAACTATAACTTTACCATACGCCAATCCAGTGTGCTGATACCCAGGTTATATGTAGGTCAACCGAAGATTACAAGTGACTTAAGTCATATGACCTCACGTAACAGACATACCCTGACCTACTGCAGCACGTCGTGACCTTGTGGTAGCGAACACGTCCTGTCATGACCTAACGATGTCACGTACTGTCCTTGTGGCAGGGAATACGTCATTACATGAGCTAAGGTCCCAGGGAAATGTACTGTCCTATTGGCAGGGAATACGTCATTACATGAGCTAAGATCCCAGGGAAATGTACTGTCCTTGTGGCAGGGAATACGTCATTACATGAGCTAAGATCCCAGGGAAATGTAATGACCTTGTAGCAGGGAATACGTCATTACATGAGCTAAGATCCCAGGGAAATGAACTGACCTTGAAAACAAGATAAACTCCAGTGACGATGGGACTGAAGAGCTCCTTGAAAAATGAACTTTTCCAAATCTCAAATCACTTTATCGTGGGTAGTGTCCGATGGTCTTGTCAAGTAGTCAGTCTGTGACTATTGGCAGTCTGTCACTATCGGCAGTCTATAACTATCGGCAGTCTATAACTATCGGCAGTCTATAACTATTGGCAGTCTATAACTATCGGCAGTCTATAACTATCGGCAGTCTATAACTATTGGCAGTCTATAATTATCGGCAGTCTATAACTATCGGCAGTCTATGACTATTGGCAGTCTATAACTATCGGCAGTCTATAACTATCGGCAGTCTATAACTATCGGCAGTCTATAACTATCGGCAGTCGGTGCCTATCGGCAATCTATAACTATTCGCAGTCTATAACTATCGGCAGTCGGCGACTAATAGCAGTCGGTGCCTATTGGCAGTCGGTGCCTATTTGCAGTCCGTGAGTCTCAACTTTCAGGAAACAACAGCCCTTAAAACCTGAGTAGGTCAATGGCCGACCCACAGTTCCTCTGTCATTTGTTTAGTAATCAGATACTTAACTCAGTTTAATTAAATGACGCATAACAATAAAATAATTAAATCGATTAGTATTTTTTGTTCGTCTGACGAATCGATTTTGGGTTTTTGAAAAAGGAGTATGTGACAAACTATGCTACGGAATACATGTATTCTCCATCTAAGATATTATGTAAGAAAAAAGTGTAAAGAACAAAAGTGTAAGATACTAACATGTATGATACTAATGTGTATGATACTAACGTGTATGATTCTAACGTGTATACTAACGTGTATGATACTTATGTGTATGATACTTATGTGTATGATACTTATGTGTATGATACTTATGTGTATGATACTAATGTGTATGATACTAACATGTATGATACTAACGTGTATGATACTAATGTGTATGATACTAACGTGTATGATACTAACGTGTATGATACTAACGTGTATGATACTTATGTGTATGATACTTATGTGTATGATACTAACGTGTATGATACTAACGTGTATGATACTAACGTGTATGATACTAAAGTGTATGATACTAACGTGTATGATTCTAACGTGTATGATACTAATGTGTATGATACTTATGTGTATGATATGTATGTGTATGATACTTATGTGTATGATACTAATGTGTATGCTACTAACGTGTATGATACTAATGTGTATGATACTTATGTGTATGATACTAACGTGTATGATACTAACGTGTATGATACTAAAGTGTATGATTCTAACGTGTATGATACTAATGTGTATGATACTTATGTGTATGATACTAATGTGTATGATACTAACGTGTATGATACTAACGTGTCAGGATTTAACATCAACACAATGACATCATATCCTACGTATTGCCACGTGATGTATTAACACTAAGCCATGTGATGTATTAACACTAAGCCAATGTGATGCACAAGACCGGACTTTTGAAACGTGTCATCAAATTAGCTCTCATTAACACCTGCATTGATAAACATTCCCCTACCTTTTGTAAACATCACCCCCCCCCCTCCCCCCCTGATGACGATAGCCTGACACAATGGATTAGTTTACTGGAGACAAAAGATTAGAATAATTGTATAACTTAGTATAAGGGAGAAGTGGGGAAGTTTATGATGGGAGTTTGAGCCTTACTAGTGACTAGCTGATCACATGACCACATGACCAGAAGCTATTTATAGAGTTGTGAGATTACACATCAATGTGCTTATACCTTTACTATGTAACTACATATTAGCTGACCAGTTGATCGCATGATCAAAGTCAATAAATGTAAACACTCTCTGATCAAATTCTCAATCGATCATATGTCCATGACGGCATGACACTAATTAACCCACCCACTCACCCACACAGGCCAATACACTCACCCACACAGACCAACACACATACACACTGACCAGCGCACATACACACACACTGATCAGCACATACACACACTGACCAACAAACACACACACACACACTGAACAAACATACTCACCCACACAGACCAACACACTCACATACACAGACCAACACACACATACCAACTAACACACACACACACACACTGACCAACAAACACACACACTGACTAGAACACACACACATACCAACTAACACACACACACACTGACCAACAAACACACACACTGTCTAGAACACACACATAGACCAACATACACACTGACCAACACACACACACACACTCACCCAGGCTTGCAGTCGCGTGTCATGGCCGACTCAAGGATCTGGAAAGCCTCTAAAATGGAAAGAATTTTCCTCTTGGTGATCATCACTCTCATTTGTCAGCAGGTCGCGAGTTGGTGAGCTCAAATCTTTTCAACGACCAACTTAGTCGTGAGCTCAAATCTTGTCAACGACCAACTTAGTCGTGAACTCAATTTTTGTACCGCCAACAAGATGGTCAGTTCAATTATATTTTTCTAGCTACCAGAAACCTTGACCTAAATCAGAATGTCAAAACTTCCAGAAATTCTCCACCTTCAGCCCTGGTCAGTTAATCCTTCCGTATTAGAACTCCTTAATCCTGCAGTAAGAAAGTCGTTAATCCACAGTGCAGAGCGACGCAACACACTAGACAGTGCTAAGTAAGCCAAGTTCGGACCAAAAGTAAACATTCGACTCGGTTTTGTTTTTCAGCTCTCAAGGCCGAGCCGTGTGTACGATAAGAAATTATCCGATAGCACTTTAGGAATATCTGCATCTCGCGGCTCACATCACACACTACACCAACAGTTCTCTTGGAGGTCCGCCTTCAAAAGGTGTCGCGATGCTCTGAAGGTCTGACGTGATTAAACCACACGACTGTACCTATCAGCGGACACCTTGGCCGGGTCTCAATGTGGGGTCGACGCTCGGAGCGGAAGTAGGGGGGTGGTGGTGTATGTGGAGGGGGGGTTGATTTGGCACTAGAACGTTGATATCAATGTCACGTCGAGCCAGTCATGCGTGCACTTTTGGCGAGCACGTACTGAAGTGTGACTTCCCTGTTGGTCTCGCTAGGTGGGGGACCTAGTGACACACATGTGGGATATGGCACCAGTAGGACTGGAACTTTCTCTACACATGGCACTATCTGACAGATAGATTTATTTATCTGTCCCCCTACAAATGGCAGTATCTGGCCGATAGATCTACGTATCTATTCTACCCGTAAGATCTGTTGTTTAGACCAGGTTATGCTGACGACCATATGAATGTCAGCAAGTGTTGATGCTCCGTACAGCGGTATGGTGACAGGCGTTGGTGTCTAGATCATCCCCAACATTGACGTGGGACCACCTCAGTTCCCGTAGGCTTTAGTGCAAAGATACTGCCGTCTGCAAAAGATACTGCTCTACTTTCTCGACTAACCTACTTTCATGACTGACCTACTTTCTGGTCTGACCTACTGTTCAACCATGTTTTTTAACACCATTTTAAGGTTGACGTCCACTATTCTGTCAGTATGACATCTGCTACGCTGCCAGAATAATTTCACTGCTTGAGCCACGTGACTGACATACCACGTGATGCAATATTTACCCCTCTCACCGGAATGTAAACAACGACGGCAGCGGTCATGCGTGACCAATTCTAGAGACGTGCCATTTCTCTGTGACTGAGTTGTTCAGTCTTTGTCAGACATTGTATACTGGCTCTATGTCGGCTCTATAGCGGCTCTATACATGGCTATATACCGGCCATATATCGGCTCTATACATGGCTATATACCGGCCCTATATTTGGCTCTATACATGGCTATATACCGGCACCATACCGGCTCTATACCGGCTCTACACCGGCTCTATACCGGCTCTATACTGGCTCTGTACCGGCTCTGTACCGGCTCTATACATGGCTATATACCGGCTATATACCGGCACCATACCGGCTCTATACCGCCTCAATGCCGGCACTTAACAACATTATTACGACATGTTGAATATACCGGCCGTATACCTGCTTCATAACGGTAACACATCAGCCCAGTACGGCGCCATCAATGACAAATTGGGTAACTGATAACATGACTTAGACTACCTTAAGGAAACCCAAGCTGTCGATGGGGCTGTGTCGTTACGTGTGGAAATAAAACTATGCACGACACCACCGCACTAATAATTAACGCACTCTAAAAATATTTTGTTGTTCCAAAAATGTTTTAAAAACGGCTGAATTATACTTTTAGATTGTTCTGGGTGTACATGATGAGGCAGCGAAATGACCGTGGGTGGTGAGGAGGTGGGGGGTGGGGAAGGGGTGGGAAGGGATGTGGGAAGGGGGGATATGACAAGATATGCTGGACACTTGAGACAGATGGACTTGCTAGAATTCCTTCAAACTAAGACGCCAGGCATGCGATGGGGGGGGGGGGCTCTTTAATCTAAACCAACACGTTTTTAACCAAACAATTCACCTGCGGCTGTCGCTAAGTGTATGTCGTGGTTCTGCGTCATTTTGTTCTACCTGCGAATAATGCGATGGTGCGATGGTTAATTAGGGGTCGAGTTAATTTTAGGGATCGAGTTAATTTTAGTGTATTTGGGGCGAGACTTGTTGGGTTGTTGTTTTTTTTTGGAGGTGGGGGGGGGCCGAAATGGCGGGCAATGCCACGTCTTGGGCGTGTGACATGGCAGAATACTGACAAGCTGTCTGACATGACACAGGCTGACATCGTGTTGACCAAAGTTTAGCAACAAACGCAACTCAAGGGTCGTAACTCTAAAACAACAACCAGCACCCCGCGGTGGTAAGCAAAAGGTGTGTGTGCGTGTGTGTGTGTGTGTGTGTGTGCGTGCGTGTGTGTGTGCGTGGGTTTGTGTGTGTGTGTGTGTGTGTGTGTGTGTGCATGTGTGTGTGAGAGAGAGATTATGGTAAAACATGTCTGCCAGAAATAGCCCGGCAAGATTTTCAAGTCAAGTTGAATTTATTTGTCCAGGGGCCGGGTCCCCCCCCCCCCCCCACCCATCATAACTGTGACAAACAGATGATGCCGACACGTCAGTGGGGGCCCCGTCACGTAACCCACCCCTCCCAGGCCCAGGTTGACAGTAGTGGCCCATAAAGAGTCCAAGATTTCAGTCCGACAGGTGCCCGGCCGACATCATACCGCGGCCATAACAAGTGCATAAAAAACCGCCGGGGTTCTAATCCGCGAGTTTAAAGTGTAATTACAATAAAACATGGGGTCATCATAGCCACACCATTCTCAGCAGGCATACATACTTACACACACAAACATATATATATATATATATATATATATATATATATATATAAACACTAGTGTGTGTGTGTGTGTGTGTGTGTGTGCGAATGCTTTTTGTGTTTGGGTGTGTTTAATCATATAAACGATCCTTTATTCTGGGCTAGCTAAAGGAGCAATGACCATTGCATGGCTTATGTTGATGTATGTCTTGTAGAAAGCAAGATGAAAATTTCACTTTCGATTGTGATATTTGAGAAAACATCTGACTTCTTCCCAAATAAAAGATTACAATACGTGACTTCTGTTTTTAACGTAATCTTAATTATAATTAGTTTGCAGTGTTTGCTAATTTGTTTTAGTTGACAAATTGGCCTAAGATAAAATCATGTGTTCGATGATGAGTTTTCTCATTATTTTCCCTCATCGGCCATATAGGCCGACCTCGGGTATAGGAGTAGAGGCTATCACTGGATATATAGTCCGACCCTGGCTGACCCTGGGTATAGGAGTAGAGGCTGACCCTTGGTATAGGAATAGAGGTATAGGAGTATGGCCCGACCCTGCCCAAACATTAGGTCGACCCTGAAGGTTATGTAACAGACTGGCGGCAAATAGAAAGGTGTCCCCAGAAAACTTGCCTGCGTCACCCTGGTCCCGCGGTACGGCTAACCCGTTACTTGGTCCACTAGATGTGATAACAGTCACGACCCCGGCGCATGAATGGCGCGGGTTATCTCCCTGTTTGTGGCCTGTCCCAGTTACGTCCCTTCACTTGTGGCAATGGGATGTCACACATCGCTTACCTCAGATGTCACACATCACATACCTCAAATGTCACACATCGCTTACCTCAAATGTCACACATCGCTTAGATGTTACACATCGCTCACCTCAGAAGTCACACATCACATACCTCAAATGTCATACATCGCTTACCTCAAATGTCACACATCGCTTACCTCAAATGTCACACATCGCTTAGATGTTACACATCGCTCACCTCAGATGTCACACATCACATACCTCAAATGTCACACATCGCTTACCTCAAATGTCACACATCGCTTAGATGCCACACATCGCTTACCTCACATGTCACACATCGCTTACCTCACATGTCACACATCGCTTACCTCACATGTCACACATCGCTTACCTCAGATGTCACACATCACATACCTCAAATGTCACACATCGCTTACCTCAAATGTCACACATCGCTTAGATGTCACACATCGCTTACCTCACATGTCACACATCGCTTACCTCAGATGTCACACATCGCTTAGATGTCACACATCGCTTACCTCACATGTCACACATCGCTTACCTCAGATGTCACACATCGCTTACCTCACATGTCACACATCGCTTACCTCAGATGTCACACATCGCTTACCTCACATGTCACACATCGCTTAGATGTCACACATCGCTTACCTCACATGTCACACATCGCTTAGATGTTACACATCGCTTACCTCAGATGTCCCACATCGCTTACCTCAGATGTCACACATCACATACCTCAAATGTCACACATCGCTTAGATGTTACACATCGCTTACCTCAGATGTCACACATCACATATCTCAAATGTCACACATCGCTTACCTCAGATGTCACACATCACATACCTCACATGTCACACATCGCTTACCTGACATGTCACACATCGCTTACCTCACATGTCACACATCGCTTACTCCAGATGTCACACATCACTTAACAAACATCCATATAAAACAGGACAAGACACATTTATAGAACAGCCAACAAGACGTGCGTTTTGTCCATCTAGCTAAGAACTACTTATTGCACTGAAGACTCCTCGGATGATTTTTTCATGTTTTCGTATAGAGCTTTCAGGTTAGGGTTAGATGTATGAGTTTTCTAGAACATTCGGCCTACTGTAAAGCAGCTTATAGTTAGCGGTGATGGGTTAATCAAAAATTTGATTCGAAAATTGACATGACTTGAGGGCCTTCCCATTTATACTTTAGTGGTGTTATATAACTTACACAGTGGAGATACTACATTTACTAGATGTGTAAGCCATATATTGACAAGGTGTTTATGGTGTTATATAACTTACACAGTGGAGATACTACATTTACTAGATGTGTAAGCCATATATTGACAAGGTGTGTATGGTGTAAACCTGTGTGAAGCTAGATAAAATTTAAGCCATATTTTGAATGCTCAAACAAAAGCATATTTCGTTATGCTGAAACTAAAGCCATACTTTGCCGTGAGGAGATCTTGTGGTAGAACTGATGATCAAAAGACGCACCTTAACAAAGAACTCTCTAGCCTGGCTGTATCAGGTCTGGATTGATCGGGTTCGATTCCTCGTGATCGATCCACAGGTGAGGAGTTCAAACACGCAGGCGGCGACATCTCGTAGCAGACGACAATCCTTGAGCAAAGTCAAAACCAACCGAGGCGTGTTTGCTGAGCTCGCCAACAGGACGGCGCTAACTTGTCGGCCATGTTTAAGGGGCGATTACTGAGTAGTTAGCATCTTTAGACAACATCTTTAGGCAGGCGTCGTCACTAACTTGTAGTAGTGGCTGAGTAGTTATCGTCTTCAGACAACATCTTCAAGCAGGCGTGGACACTAACTTCTATAGGTGTTGTATAAGGCGCTTTTTTTAAAATCAAGAAATAATTTTGCAAGTTCTGAATGATAAATAAGTCAAGCATTTAGCTCATGCTGGCAATTGTAATAAAGAACTCAGCTAAAGTTGGTTCGGCTGAAATATGGCTCAACTAAAGTCGGCTAATCTAGTCAAGCATAATGTCTGTTAATTGCTACTAGAGTATACGCTCGTATATCACCGAGTATGTGGGGCGATCATCACATACATCATAGTGGAAGTGACGTCACCGGATGGCGGAATTTAACATGTCCACATGAATCACGACGCGTGTTGTTATCCAGCTGATGACGACTTTTGTTTTCCCTGCTTGACCTTGACCTTCAGGGTTTCTACATTCCGCCGGATGACCAGTGTAATGACCACTACTACAGGCACACCCACACCCACACCCACACACATACTCACACACAAACCCACACACAAATCCACACCATCCACATACCAACACCCCACACATACCCACACACACACTGACACACACACAAATACCCACACACACAAACCCACACACAAATCCACACCATCCACATACCAACACCCCACACATACCCCCACACACACTGACACACACACAAATACCCACACACACTGACACACACACACATGCCCACACACACACATAGACGAGAGATTTAACCGGGTCTATACTGTTATCGATCACGCCAAAGTGTATAATTTCCTCATAAAAATCGTCTAGGTGCATTAATTACATGAAATTAATTAGCTCACTCGGACACTAGTGCTAGAAATAATGAGTCATTCGATCATTAAAAATAAGATTCTCAACTGCCAATACATAGAAAATATGTTGGGGAAACAAAACCAAAGAAAAAATGTGCCCCCATATTCCTCTTTCCTCATCAAACGCGTTTGTTTTAAATTGTTGGTTTCAAAATATCTTTGAATGTCTAAAACTGTTTCTTTTTTATTATTAAATCAGAAAATTGGTAAATGTTTGTAAAATTTCATTGTTCAAGATTTATTAGACGAAGGGTGGTATACAGGTTGATGTGAACACTTTTTTAGAACCGTCCAGAAGGCCGTGTGAACACCCCTTTATAGCCGTCTAGACGGCCATGTCCTGGGGTTAATCTCAGATGAAGGAGCAGGAGTTTCTGGTCTGGATTTGATCCTGCGACTGTCAACACAGTCTGGGGCCCACATCAAAGTAACGGACAACCGTTGTAACCTTTAGAGGGGGGAGGGAGGGGCGCCAGGTACAGGCAGGGGGTGGGGTGGGGGGTGTACCCGAACATCTACATCCTAACGCTAAGCCGGCCTACCTCCGCTGTGCAAACATGGAATAGGTTTGAGTTATTTCAGGCGGGGGGTGGGGCGTTCTCTAGTGTTGGGGTGTATTTACATCAGCGATGTTGTTTAAATCAGCGTAAAAGGAAGGGTGGTGTTTACATCACTGTAAATGGAAGGGTGGTATTTACATCAGTGTAAAAGGAAGGGTGGTGTTTACATCAGTGTAAAAGGAAGGGTGGTGTTTACACCAGTGTATATAGTATGGGGATGTCTGTGCGATATGTGTTAGAGCCAGGCCAACCTGAAACCAATACGACATATGTGTACGAACAAATAAATGTGCTTCTAGTATCGAGTAAAGCGAGAACATAAAATGGGACATTTTAAAAAGACATACGCTGAAAGAAGATCACGATAAATTCTGATGGGGTGTCCTAAATAATTAACATCGCAAAAAAGCACACAACGCATTCTTCAAAGGGCATAGAATGATGCAGGAAATTTGATAAACCAAAGGGCACATAATTATAGAAGGAGATCAGTTCAACCAAAGGGCATAGAATTAGATGAGATGAAGGAAATGGCTGACCTGTTGACGTCGAAGAACGAGGCCCCCATGCCGAACTGTGGGGTCTGTAGGGGCTGCCTCAAGAGGTCCCAGTGGAAGTAGGCGTGCTCGTTCATCTTGGACCCTCACCAGATGGCTCGATGGACTTCCGGTGTGGATGTGTGTGACGGACTCTCAGATGTCGGCTTTTATGACGGACTGTCCGGCTAAATCTTTGTTTGGTAGCCTGTCCGTTAAATGCGTGTATGTTGGACTGTATATGTTACAACGGAATGTCCTTACGATATGTATTTGATGAACTATCCAGCAGATATTCCTGTCTTGAAGTAAAACTTGGATCTGTGTCTGACTAAACAAGCTGCTGCTTGTATGCAGTCAACACAGACGTCACAGTGTCACGTCGAGCACCGGGTTCAGGGGTTTATCAAATAAAGATTGATACGACTTGGAACTTGGCATTAGCCAGAGCAGCTTAGCAGCTCCCCACCATTGAGACACTCAGCACCATATAAACATCTCGACTCTGTGTGAAACTGTTCCTCTCTGCTTGGCCTGTCCTTGTCGTGATTCGAACCGGGTACGTTGTCACAGAGCAAGTCAGAAGTTTGCCATTGTAGCCTGACCAGGTTGTCGATAAACGGGGGTTCTGTAACAAATACAAGGCAGGTTATATCTTGGATTAGTTTAAAAATATTGGATTAACATAAATTATTGGTTTTATCTTGGAATAGCTTCAAAAATATTGGATTAACATAAATTATTATTGTATTTAACGTGCAACATGAACTATGTTAGAATTTACACTAATTAATTAACTCGCGATTGGTAGTTCGACCTTGTATTGTTTTAAGCAAATGACGACACTAACTTCTGGGCTACGGACCAACAATTTCAGAGAGAGCAGACAGCTACGTGTCGAAGGTCAGTTAGGTCACTTAGGTCAGTTAGGTCACTTAGGTCCACAGTGGCAAGGTCTATGAGAATATGTTGCAACAATGTTTTTAATGACATGATCAAAAACTAAATTGCGCATTTACACGTGACAAGATCTACTCGGAAGTGACGTCAGTGTATAACACGGCGTCGTGAACTTGACCATGTGTCGTCTGCTGTTCGACTGTTATCAGAACTGCTGTCGTGAGCGTGCGCTGGTCGTTGCTTGCACTATCGACATCGAGCTGTCGCTAAGTGCTGTCTCAAGCAGTTACAGAAATGCTGTTTTAAGCTGTTGCTGAAATGCTATTTTATGTACAAATTATTATCAAATGTTTCTACATTGTAGGGCTTCATGTTACCTAAATCCTTAGAATAGGTGTTAATGTTACTTTGTCATTTTTGTCGTTGCTACATAAATCAATGATAAGGAATCATTGTTTTTTAACATATGTGTTAAAAAATTATTTTTACAAATGTCAAATTAAAATTATCGTTGTTACAAGATCAGTGTTTCGTATGTTACATTTAACATAAATTTTAATGTTAAAATTGTTAAAAAAGTCAGTGTTACAAATATAAATGTTACTAAGGTCTATGTTACAAAGTTCAATGTTACACCTGACTTTGTTATAAATATCACTGTTACAAAGTTCAATGTTACACCTGACATTGTTACAAATATCACTGTTACAAAGGTCAATGTTACATGGCATTGTTACACAGATCCTTGTAAGACAAGTCTATGTAACAAATATCTGTTTTTTAAAGGTCCGAGTTTTAACACACCATGTTACGAATATAAACGGAACTCCATTTTATTTTTCTCTATGTTCCCCCTCAACCTACTTGAACGCATTCTTGAACATCATGGATACAAAATACCGAGAGAATCTGAACGCTAATTTAACGTGTATTTAACATACATTCACAACAAGTTTCACAGCTACAGTAATGGTATCTGCAATCTTAATTCAGGACTATATTTTTGTACAAACTTGACTCAGGACTATATTTTTGTACAAACTTGACTTATTGCTATATTTTTGTACAAACTTGACTCAGGACTATATTTTTGTACAAACTTGACTTATTGCTATATTTTTGTACAAACTTGACTCAGGATTATATTTTTGTACAAACTTGACTCAGGATTATATTTTTGTACAAATCGAATATATACAAACTAGATTCAATGCATGTATTTCTCTATGTTCTAACTACACATCAAAGACTATTTGTTTCAAACATACCCGAGTGTGAGGGTGGAGTTGTAGAAAGTTGTATTCTATATATACCTGTAATGCTCCGTAATGAACATACGGTATATATACACCACCTTCACACAGAGATATACTACATTAACTTATTGTTTTTACCAAACAGAAATAAAAACGATTAATTTTGTAGCAAACAAGCCTACAGTCGTAAACTTGGTGTCTTCGTCCCACCTCGAACAACTACCAAATTAAGCTAAAGACAATTAGATCTACTTTCGTGCCAAGTAATCCTATTGTCATCGACAGACTTAGTATGCTACCACCTAAAAAAACAAACAAATAAAGCTAAATTAAATTAGTTTCGTAACAATTAAACTTCAAACTATCAACTTAGTCCATCTAACAAAGATAACAAATAAAGTTGAGCCAATTAGTGAGGTAACAAATAAACCTACTGCCATAAACTCAGTACCACCTAAACAAAGATGTATAGCCGTCGTGTGTATCTAATTGATGTGAACCTCTACCCATAATGTGAATCTAATTGATGTGAACCTCTACCCATAATGTGAATCTAATTGATGTGAACCTCTACCCATAATTCATAAAACTTCCCCATCCCCCGTGTGAGCAGGTCACGTGTCCCCAAAAATTTGTCCCAGCTTGTTCACGTCTGCCCGGGTCCTCCTGTGACCCGTACCTTGCGTGTTCGTACCGAGGGGACCTGGTCCTCTTGTCCTCTCATGTCCTTGTCCTCAGGTGTGACGTCTACAAACTAATATCAGTTCACTTCGCGCAGGAAACAAGTTTGCGATAGTGTAGGAAATCAAATCTGAGATTTACAGTTGAATGAATACCTGCCATCCACACAAATACAAAAACAACAGAGGAAGGAGACACTGGAAGAAGTAGAAAAGCCTACTAAAAGTACTATATATGCACTAAGTATTGTAGGCAAGGACGGGAACTCTTGAGCAGACAAGACGAGGAGGTTTTACCTCGCTTAAAAACATGGATTTCTAAACGAAACTAATGCGAAGGAACAATATTTTTTTTAAATCTCATGTAGAACAGTTTTAATTGTACGTAACTGGAAGTTTCCGAATAACAAAAGGGGTCTGCAACAGGCTACACAATATCTTACAGATACCTGCCTCCAGAGAATGTATAAACTCGCAAGAGGAATGTAGACTTGATTCACAAAAAATGTCAACTAACAAAGAGAATGTCCACTGATAAAGAAAATGTCCACTGATGAAGAAAATCTCAACTGATATAGTAACTACTAAAAATCGTTGCAAACTTATCTAGTAATCAACGTACAAAAATCGACTTTGTTCGTGGAAATAAAGCGTTGAAAATAATTATTTCGTATTGTACGAATCGGGCAATTATGCACCATATTTTATTTTCGTGTTTTAATCAAATATCAATTACAGTCAGTCATAAATTTGTATCAATAAACGTAGTTTAAACTGTTTTATCAGCGAAAAAAAATGAACAGTTGAAAATGTATATTAATATATTATTTAGATATTGAGTCATTGAAAATAAGTATTAACATTTGACATTCTAAGATAAAACTATACATATTCGTACCGATGTTTTCGCCAACGAATTAAATTCTATCTCTGGAGCCTTTTGAGAAGAACTCACTACAAGCTAGGAGCAGCCATTAGTGTTTCTTTCAGGCATCTCTCAATATGGAACTGACCACCAATGATTTTAACGGCTATAAGAAATGTATTTACCACCCATCTTCAAAACTTTAAACATAGATATCAGAATTGAGTGTTCAAGTTGAACATTCAAGTTCAAAATTGAACAATTAAGCACGTCTCCCACCAAATACCCACACAAACCTCGTTAGAGTCAACCCACTATGAACGAAGATTCGTTTATTACTGGCTCTCATGTGAACAGAACTAGAATTTTGGTTTAAACCTACCCCAGGTCAGCAACTTAAACCAGAAATATGTTCTGGACAAGCAGACAATGACAGCATCACCCGATTATGGTCCAGCTAACACATTTTAGTAGACATGTCTAGCTAACACATTTTAGTAGACATGTCTAGCTAACACATTTTAGTAGACATGTCTAGCTAACACATTTTAGTAGACATGTCTAGCTAACACATTTTAGTAGACATGTCTAGCTAACACATTTTAGTAGACATGTCTAGCTGATACATTTTAGTAGACATGTTTAGCTAACACATTTTAGTAGACATGTCTAGCTAACACATTTTAGTAGACATGTCTAGCTAACACATTTTAGTAGACATGTCTAGCTAACACATTTTAGTAGACATGTCTAGCTAACACATTTTAGTAGACATGTCTAGCTAACACATTTTAGTAGACATGTCTAGCTGATACATTTTAGTAGACATGTTTAGCTAAAACATTTTAGTAGACATGTCTAGCTAACACATTTTAGTAGACATGTCTAGCTAACACATTTTAGTAGACATGTCTAGCTAACACATTTTAGTAGACATGTCTAGCTAACACATTTTAGTAGACATGTCTAGCTGATACATTTTAGTAGACATGTTTAGCTAACACATTTTAGTAGACATGTCTAGCTAACACATTTTAGTAGACATGTCTAGCTAACACATTTTAGTAGACATGTCTAGCTAACACATTTTAGTAGACATGTCTAGCTAACACATTTTAGTAGACATGTCTAGCTGATACATTTTAGTAGACATGTTTAGCTGATACATTTTAGTAGACATGTTTAGCTAACACATTTTAGTAGACATGTCTAGCTAACACATTTTAGTAGACATGTCTAGCTAACACATTTTAGTAGACATGTCTAGCTGATACATTTTAGTAGACATGTTTAGCTAACACATTTTAGTAGACATGTCTAGCTAACACATTTTAGTAGACATGTCTAGCTAACACATTTTAGTAGACATGTCTAGCTAACACATTTTAGTAGACATGTCTAGCTAACACATTTTAGTAGACATGTCTAGCTAACACATTTTAGTAGACATGTCTAGCTGATACATTTTAGTAGACATGTTTAGCTAACACATTTTAGTAGACATGTCTAGCTAACACATTTTAGTAGACATGTCTAGCTAACACATTTTAGTAGACATGTCTAGCTAACACATTTTAGTAGACATGTCTAGCTAACACATTTTAGTAGACATGTCTAGCTAACACATTTTAGTAGACATGTCTAGCTGATACATTTTAGTAGACATGTCTAGCTAACACATTTTAGTAGACATGTCTAGCTGATACATTTTAGTAGACATGTTTAGCTAACACATTTTAGTAGACATGTCTAGCTAACACATTTTAGTAGACATGTCTAGCTAACACATTTTAGTAGACATGTCCAGCTAACACATTTTAGTAGACATGTCTAGCTGATACATTTTAGTAGACATGTCTAGCTAACACATTTTAGTAGACATGTCTAGCTAACACATTTTAGTACACGTCCATGATACACTTGTCACTGTCATGTCATGTGAACAAATAATATTTGGTATTTTAAGATAGTACAGGAACATTCAGTGAAATGTTAGTCGTTTTGCTAGGTATTCTTTGTTGTGTCCATTTTGTATCCTTTATTTTAAGTGCACCATGAAATATGTCTGCCATATTATATTAACTAGATATAGGCCTAACATGTTTAAATCCTGTATTTTACATATAGTCCTAGATTTAGGTGTACCAAAAAAATTGCCACATAAAAAATAGATTTACATTTAATTTGAATGCCTTACATTACACTTATGTAAATGTCTCAGAAATAGAATAAACGTTGGTCTAATAATAAGGAAAATGAGATTTGGTGTTTGTTTTGTTTTTTAGTCAAATTAAAACACCTAGAATGGCCAAACGCAACAAGCTCTTATTAAAGTCACCAGAGACCGATGATTAAAGGGGGGGGAGGGAGGCAGACCATGCTACAGACATTTGAAAATTCCTTTTCCAGAAAACTATTTGAAACTTTTATAGTTCAGAAAATCAAACTATTCTACCGACAGCTACTTTAAGATTTTTTAAATTGTTTTTTAACTTGCTTTTTTCCCGTTATTTTCGTTAAATAGTTAGATCATATAACTTGATTAGATAATAATATCTATTGCTGTAAACTTCAGTCAAATGTGTTTTGAAAGCTTTCATGTCTAAATCTTGTAAGTCTAGATAAGATAGGCTTATGCTGTAAACAAGTTAATCACTAATCCGTTGCACATAGCAGATTAAAAGCTTAAGCCATTGGGTTAGCTACTCACCTTCATGATGTACCAACATTTATCTAACCATAAGCTACTGGCTGTAATCATAATGTGTCTTAAAATACCGGAATATTGTGTACTCACCTTTTGATTCTATCATTCGTTTTATCAAACATTTTTTGTGCCGTGTACAAACGCGTCAAGTTTTTAAAGAGCTCCAAAAGTGTATAAAAAGTTGGAGCGGGCCGGCCGGAGCACGTATCCGTGTGGTAAGATGGGTGTGAGAAAGTCACGAACGACTGCCCGCAAATTAACTCCAACTGACAGCAGACGACACGAGCCACGGTCGACACTGATTGGTATTTCATACATTCCCATAGCGCCCGTGGGGGAGGAGCCAGGCCTTGCTCCGTCTTCCACACCCGCCCCTCAGCGAATGGCTGGCCACAGTGAGCAGACGCCAAGCCCCGGCTCTGCTGGTAAACACAGCCTCGTGCCACGGTGGGGGTCCAGCTTGTGGGGAGGGGGGGGGGGGGGTCCAGCTTGTGTGTGTGGGGGGGGGGGGGAGGGGTGCTAAATGATTGAATGTTAGAATCAAGTTAAGAATGAAGACATGTTATGAGTAATTAATTGTGTCTTGTTTGAGTCGACTACCAGCCACCTGTATTGGCTGATTGTAATTAGCGACAGTAGAGACCAGACCCTAATGAATGTAACCAGACCCTATCCGTGCTGCCTAGCTTACTGCTACATGGAGCGGCTACTTAAAGCACCAATATCTCTGGACAATTTTATTTCAACACAAATTTAATCCATACAGATTATAAAGTTTGAATGTAATACTTCACATAAGAACACAACTAGCATGTGAAATGTGTGCTGTGCTTAGTCAAACATAGCGATGTAAGATTTAGCTGGATTTGTTGGTGCAACATAAATCTATGATGACATATTGGAAGACGGCAGTCTACAGTATCAGGGGTTAGTTGCGTAGGCAGGGGGGGGGGGGGGGGAGGGGGGGTAAACCAGCCTTCACTCATTCACTACAGGGAACTCACAGATGATAACTTATCTCAAGTTACAGTTATTGACCTTAGCTGTATATGGAGTAGGTCCTAAAAGATTGACCTTATCATGGATAGAGTAGGTCCTAAAAGATTGACCTTATCATGGATAGAGTAGGTCCTAAAAGATTGACTTTAGCATGGATAGAGTAGGTCCTAAAAGATTGACCTTATCATGGAAAGAGTAGGTCCTAAAAGATTGACCTTAGCATGGATAGAGTAGGTCCTAAAAGATTAGCCTAAATTATGTCAGGCTCATGATGAAAATATGGGAGATGGGGAGATGGGGGGGTCAGAGTTTTGACTTTGAGCTACTTAGCGTGGAGGTGCCAATGAAATGACATAAGGCACATCGTGTATGTTATTTGTTTCATGATAAAACTCACCAATTAAAGGAGCATAGCCGCGGTTCCCCAAATATCTTCTAGCAGATGGAACTTGTCTATTGGCACCTTAGTTTTTAAAAGGTTGTTGATCCCGACATTGATTGTTAGCGTCTTATATCGGTACTCGTATAAACATGTTCATTCAACTAATTGCTGTTTAATTAGCGAATCACTTCTTTCTACTTAATCATTCATTTGTTAAAATTTAATCAGGTTTTTGTTTTTCCAATTTAAACCAGACAATCAAAAAGTTAAACTTTTTCCCCCTCGAATATGTGATTGACATCTTGCCATCTATTCATCCAATCAGAAAATGACACGAGATTTCTGTGGCTTGTAAAAAAAATTGACAGACGTCAAACCTCAGGCATATGCTGACCAGCAGAAGTCTTCGGGACGCAATCGTCCACGTGACCCCTCGATCAGATCGAGGCTGTGTAAACAAGTAGCAGATACTGTCGTCTGTTGGTGTGGAAACTAACACAAAGGTTGGAAGTCGAAAAAAACATGTCAAAATGACATAAATCCTAATTCCTATGGTAGGGATATAAAAAAAATCTTTTATACACACAGTCATCACTTGTATACACATCATCAGTCGTCGTTTATATACACATCAGTCATCAATTGTTATACACATCAGTCATTACCTCTATACACATCAGTCATCACCTCTATACACATCAGTCATTACCTCTATACACATCAGTCATCACCTCTATACACATCAGTCATCAGTTGTTATACACATCAATCATCACTTGTGTACAAATCAGACATCACTTGTATACACATCAGTCATCACTACTATACACATCAGTCATCACTTCTATACAAATAAGACATCTCTTGTCTACATATCGGTCACCACTTGTATCTATATATATAATTCTCTTCTTGGATACCCTAGAAAACACCAAGCTGTAAGCGCGCCTAGCAACCCCCTCTCTTCCTCTCTGGGCATATCCCTACCACCCCCACCCCACATGGTCTGGTGAGCTGTGGTTCACGCTAAATGTTTACAATCGTAGAGCCGGGTTTAGTGACGGCTATTAGGGGCAGATAATGTAGTTTGAAACGATTTTAAACTTGGGGGAGGTAACTAAGAGGAGGCTGCTTTCGCGTGGGGAGGGGGGGGGGGCGGGACTACAGTGCCGCCAGACCCCGCAATGTGGGGGTGGGGGGGGGCATAGCTGACCATAATGAAATTTTTTATAGTTAAAAAAAAATATTTTCTTGCATTTTTAACTTGACGGTAAAATCTTTTGTAAATAACAACCAGATCTACTACAGTAGTGATGTTATACAGTAGCTAACACATGCTGTTGCGTAAAAAAAATATATGCCTGAGCTGTAGTGTGTAAGATAGACAAACGTTCAAAACAGTTCAATGACTTATTTCCCTTTTTTTAAATAGTTAAATAGGGGTGCCCATAAGCTCCTTTTAATATATTTGTACTAAACAAATTAAAAAGTAATTTCCTTTCTTAATTATTATTTTTAAAAAAATACATACTAAGAATGACATAACATAAGAAGGTAATATATTTAACAAAAATAATATAAATACAAAAAAATATATATATATAAATAAACATAACACAGGAAACCATTACACATACAATGCTTTCACGTTTTATATTCTTTTTACCGGCTAAAAAACTAGAGACTAGGCAGTATTACAGTAAACATTTAGAAAGAACTAGTTCTAAATCTAAAAAAAATAATAATTCAAATCAGACTAATGCACTCACACACATGACATGTCGTAATTTGTTTATATTGAAAAAAAGACAATTTTTTTTCATACCCGATCAGGCCAGAAATGAGTATCCAATGTTTGTGTTATGTGTTTGTATATATATATATATATATATATATATATATATATATATATATATATATATATATATATATATATATATATATATATATATATATATATATATATATATATATATATATATATATATATATATATATATATATATATATGGGCCCAGAATTTTTTTGCGGGGTGGCCCTTTTTTTCTAGTTCCGCCACTGGGGGGGGGGGGAGGGGGAGTGTAGGGTAGGGGTTGGGGGAAAAGGAGGGTGGGGGTAGTATCGTCCTTAACGACCTACTGATACTGTTTTAAAGCAAACATTTTCTGTAGCAGCACTGGTACCGTCGAATTCACAAATTATGAATTACTGAAAAGTAGAAAATAAAACAACTAAATAGCGGCATATGATACGCCGGGGGTCGGCTCGTATTATATATTAGCCATCACACTATTGGCGCCTTTCATTGAAAGATCCTAGAGGTTGGGTACAGGTTTGTCCTCACTACCGCCCAGATGCCCAGGGACTGTTGTATGAAAGCCTTGAGTGTAGGCTATCACACTTCATAATAGTGAGTTAGAACATACATCGAAGACCGCATTGGTGTTAGTGGCTTCGCGGGGCGCTGGGTTAAACTATCGCAGGGGCGCCGGTTCGGTTTAGTCAACGAATGTAGTGGCCCTCCGTGCCCCCTTAAGTAGAGTACTCTTTAAAATGCATTTAGGCGCCATAGTGTTCTCAGGGAAGTCCGGGGAGCTCTAGGTAACACGACCGCTGTGCCACCGACGGACGCGTCTGGTTCGATTTAGTTAACGATTAGAGTAGCCCGCCGTGTCCCTAGCGTATGGCACACTTTAAAACGATCGTAGGCGCCATAGTGCTAACGGGCGAGCCAGGGAAGTTCTGGGACACCCGACCGCCGGCAGATGCGCTTTGGGTCAACGGATCTTGGTGCTAAGACGCTATGAAACTGTGTGTCAAACCGCAACCTGCTACATGGCGAAGCAAGTCCTAAATTTGAACTTTTTTAAATCGCGAAAACATTCCCATGTGTTTTCTCAACAACTCGCAATGCGTAAAATATCTCAATAGATTTTTTTAAGCAGCACACTAATTTAATAATATTAAAACGTGATTATAAAACGTGATAGCTAATACAAATTTCCTAAACAACTTTGTTTGTAGTTCATTGTCCTGTGTGTGTGTGTAGGGGGGGAGGGGTTGTCTGGATTTGTTATATGACAAAGCAGGTGTTGGCAAACATAATTATTATGTCATATACTGTGTGGAGGGGGTTAAAAATGTCATATCACTATTTTATATATGTACACTCCTAGACATTTTACATTACCATAATGTTTTGTGTGACAGCGATTACACAATGCTATAGTTGAGAAACAATGGTTGAGCAATTCAGTTTAGAGCACTAAAACTTGGCTAGTCTGAAGATGGTAAACTACCTGGCCAAGTTGGTCACATTCCTGAAGCATCCACAATCACTCTCTAACCAATGTGTTAAACTTGAGGGGGGGGGGGGGGGGGTCATTAGAATACACAACACAGTGCCCAAGTAATATTTTATTTAATATTTAAAACTAAAATAATGGAAACATTGCTGTATTATGATCTAAAATGAATTTGAAGTGTTACAATAGTGGCATAATAATAACATATGTATATACATAAACATAAACAGCAAATAATAAAGATCATTTTACATACACAATTATTTTGTAACTGTATGTGCTTATTGAGACAGAGACAGGTTTTATTAAATTCAAGAAAACAATTTGCCCTTTAAAATCCTCATCTTGTATTCTTTACACTTATTTCGTATTTTTTTTTATTCTTATAGAAGTTCAACGAAAAACAAGAAAGAAAGAATTATAAAGACTTGTTTACATTAGTTGTTATAGAAACAACCTTGTTGTTAAATGTGCAGGGTTTTTAAGATACATGTAGTGCTTGCATTATAACTAATAAAAAAGTTGAATTAAATTTTCAATGAAACAAATCAATGATGCAGTAGCTTTGGCACTAAGGAGGTCACGAGAGATAAAATGCAAATCTGTCCTGTCATACTGCTAGCATTTGTAACTTCCAATATTGGTTTTATCTAGTGCTTTAACAAGTTAAAACTTCTATTCATGACAAACTTTCATTTGCCTGTTTGGTGTTGTGTAATATGTCATAGGCCTGTTTGTTCAATGAAATCTGGCAACACTGTCTGTGGTGTAAGCAATTGTTTTCCCACAGCTGGTGCAGGTCTCACAGATAATAATCTGGGCTAGGCAAAACTGATTCAGTAAATATATTGTTTTCTACATTCTTCATTGTCAAGTTTTTAATCCAATCACGCAGTTCCTAAAATAGACAGTCATGATTTCCCAACATTAGGACAAAAAAGCCATTGATCATTTTAGGTATACATTAGTACAATTGTAATGAAAACAGAACCATTGATCATTTTAGATATACATTAGTCTAAGTGTAAAGATAAAAGAGCCATTGGTCAATTAAAATATGCATTAGTCCAATAGTTGAGAAAAAAAAATTACATGAATTTTGTGCAGTGCAAGAATACAGATGATAAAAATACATGTGTGTAAAATGTATACAGTAAAAAAATAAAATTACTTAACTGGAATGTAAAATTCATACATTTAAAACAATTTACTTTCAAATTATGTGTAATAAATTATTCAATTTTAGTTGTTTATAAATACGTATTTCGGTGTATATAGCTTTTAAATTTCATGTTATACTTAAGTTTACTGAGATGAAAGTGGGAACATATTATAGATATTTAACTTGAGACTGTCCAGTAACTAACAGCTTATAGGACTAGCTGGGCTCAAAACATTCCACCACCAAACGTTTTTCATTTTATTTGTATTATACAGGCACTTTATTAAATTACTGCAGAAATGATGGACAATATACGTCTTATTTTTACCCTGAAACATTTTTTTTTAAAAACTAAGAATTTAAAAACTTTTAAAATTATATCCTGATGATATGATAATAGCTCAACTCAAGCAAATAGTTTGAGAAATATTCAAGTTCCTGAGTTCAAGGGTTAAAACTGACATTCACAAAAATGACAGGCTTTGTTAAGGTAGTCATTTTGTTTCTAATTAATTATATCAACCTCACATATTTTTATTAAAAATAATTAAATGGAATCAGATCAATACAAAATATGAAGAAAATCAATATATCTGTACAGAAAATCAATAGAACATAATTAAGTGTAGAAGATCAACAGAACATAAATAATACACCCTACACAAGAATACACTATACAGAAGATGAATGGAACATAAATACATCAGTACAGTAGATGAATAAAACAGAACATATACTCTAAAGAAATAGGATGCTTCATTTGCTGCATGAAGTAAGTGCAACAAAATTAAAAAATATAAATAATTCAAGGTGTAAATTTTGATTCCATTAATATAGAGTGGCTAAAAGTTGTAAATGAAGTTACATATATGAATGTATTATCACAGTTTGTTTGGTAAAATTAAATGACCAGTGCTTTAAGGTAAGACACATTTATTTATAGCTCTGTCACATCAGACAAGCCTGCTCAAAATGATATTATTATGTCTACTACATTTTAATGTTTCAAAACTTCGTTTAGGTTAATCATAGGTAAAAACTGATTAAAAACTAATAACATAGTATATCATTCTACTTAATTTGGCTGTATTTTAAGGCAAAACTCTTATAATTAAAGCCTTCAATATGAAAAGGCAGCATGGCTATATTTTGTTGTAACTTAAAATTTTCATCTGATACAGTTATTTGATTCTACTTTACTATAAGATAAGATAAATAAAAAATTGTTAATAAAATGTATTAGATTTAAGACTACATCATGCTTGAATTAGAATACAGAGCATGTTTTGTTTTGTTCAAATTATGACAGCCTTTCTTTCGATGATTTACCAAAATTGATTGTAAAAAGTTTGTATATTGATTTAATAAAAGAGAGATTACGTCCCTTTTTTAAAAACAAAGGGAAATAATCTATAACAATTATTGTGCTATTTCTGTTGTAAGAGTTATGTTTTGGTCTCAGTGTCAACAAAACAAAACTTGGAGTGCAGTCCTAAAGAAAATTAAGGTTTAATAGACTCGTGGATCTCGCCTCATGGGGGACACCGACCGAGCTCTGGTTCTCAACTTTGCTGCTTTCCTCCGCGACCTTTCCCTAGATCTGGCTATAACAGGATCTGTGGCTTCCAGAATGTGCCGGTACTGTGGGGCTGTTCCATCCTCCACGTCCTGGAGGGCCTCCTCCAAGGACAAGGTGGTGAAGGCAGTCGTGTGGTGGGCCTGGATCAGCTTTTCTAGGCGAGTGATGATTTCATAATCAGGGACGGCCAGTGTGTTGATGTCAAGGCCAAGCATACGTGCCACAACAGTTCGGAAATCAATCAACTGGAACAATATGCATCAAAAGTTTAAAGGTGACAGTTCAGTTGGTAATGAGAGGGGAAAATGTGTGTTTTAATTTAAAGGCACCATAACAGTTTAATCAGACTTGAATAGTTTTGTAAGCTAAAGAGGGGAAATGATGTTTTGTTTGCACTTTTTATTTCAATCGTTGAAACTTTTATTGTTTATTCTTTTTGTATGTATCCAAATGTAAATGGTATTTTAAAATGTATTGACTAAAAGTTTATAAATCAGTAAGAATTTTTTTTTTAAATAATTGCTACAATTTTTTCCAAAGTTACACAAGTTAAACATAAACCCCCAACGAACCTGTTTTTCTCTGTATTTAAGATTATCCAGTGCATTCTTGGTGGTTCGCAGCTCACTACTGAGTGCCTGCACCGCATTTTCTGATGCAACTCGTTTTTCTTGGAGTGTTAATTCATTAGTGTCAACTGAAGATTTCAGTTCTGAAATTTTCTTTGATTGGCGCTTGCGAACCTCTTCTAACTCGTCAATTTGACGCGCCAGCTCTTGAATATCTTTTTGTTGCTCTAGAGTCCTTACCTAGTTGAAGAAAAAAGTTTTAAAATAACAACTGCATCTTGAACAAACTGATCATATACTCTTTCTTGATAATAAAAATTGTACGGCAGTGACACTAAAATGTTACAGAAAAAACAACAATTAATTAGTTTACTGATTGATAAGAAAAGTTCAAAGGTCACTGACCTTGAGTTCACCAGAGCCCAGCAGTTGAGCCTTGAGGTTTTGAACCTCATGCCGTGAGTCTTGCAGCTGGAGCTTGTATTTCTCAACCAGTTTTTCCAGTTTCTGGACACGAATGCTCTCAGACTCACGCTGTTTCTCAAAGTCTACACGTCCATGAACCCTCTCTTCTAAGTTGGTCATTTTCTTACGCAACAAGTCAATATGTAAGTCTTTGCTTTCTAACTGTTCTTTCAGAGATTTGACCTAGAATACAAAAAATCAAGTAAGTTTTCTATCTAAAAAAAAAGTCAATGTTTCAATGGGAGTAGGCTAAGAAAGCTCAGGTGTGGAATAACTTGACTACCTTTCGCTGTAGATTGTAAACATGAGTTGATTTATCAGCCAGAGCGTCTGCTTCAAGCTTCATCAGCTGCTCAGCACGTGCTATCAGGGCATCCATTGTTAGGTCAAGGCCAAGGTCTAGAGAAATGCGATCCATCTTCATAATTTCCCCAAGTTTTTGTAGACCTCTGAGGTACTATTAATAAATAAATTTCATCAGCTACATAATTTTTTTAAAATGAAACACAAGTATTAGAAATAAGCCAGTTGCATTACATTCTATTTATAAAACAACTTGTAAAACACAAGACAATCAGTATCACTTTCCACTGAAAGCTCGATCCATGTGATACTTAAACACAAGACCATCTGTACTTATTTGCACTGAATGCTGTGTCACATGATACTTACTTTTTCCTTGTCAAACTTGAAGCCGTCCCTGAGGCAGTCGCCAGCCGCCAGCTCACCCTCAGCACTTCGGAGCCTCTCGGCCAGATCTGCTGCTTCCACTTCAAACCTCTTCGCCCTTTGGGCCATGTCCCTGTGAATGCTCAATTCATGGTCCAGTTGCTCAGAAAGATTCTTGATGCGGCTCTCATATTCTTCTTGGCGCTAAAAACAATTTAAGTTTATATGCTAATAAAATACAATACAATATAATGTTAAGTTCCCATATGTAAGTTTGTATAAATATAGTTATGATCCTGATATTTTCATGGAAAAAAAATAGTGATCTATTTACTTTCTAGACATTAAATATATTCTTCCTATTTTTGTATAAACTCACCAGACCCAGTTCTTTTCTTTCAGTTGCCAGTCTTCTGACTGTTTCCTTGATACACTCCTCAGATGGGACAATGTTGTTGTATGATGTACTGAGGAGGTTGGCTATCTGTTCCCTGAACAGGTCAAACTGGGTGCTCGCTGTCTTCACAGTGTGGGCAGTTTCACGGTAATTGCGGTCAAGGCTGTGGAAGCGACTTTCTTTCAGCTGCAGCTCGTTTTTGGTGGCGTCAAGAGCTCTATGGCTGGCATCAAGTCTTTCTTTCAACAACTCAATCTCACGCTCCAGGTCCTTTCTTGCAGCCATGGCATTGTCCCGTTCCTGAGTTTAAACAAATTTATTAATTAATTTGATTTAATTTTAAAAATTTGAATACATTTTAAAACTTCAAGTATATTTTTAAAATGTATTTCCACGTAAGATAACCAGGACTGACCTGTCTGAGGTGCTCGATGTCTGATGTGTACCTGGTGGCCACCTTCTGCTCGCGGCCAACCTCTGAGACCAGCCTCATGATGGTTTCTCTACTAGCCTTGGTTTCCAGTTGTGTTTCATTCAAGTGTTCATTCATTGTTAAAATTTTTCCCTTCAGCATAGCATTCTCTTGTATCAGGTCATTCAACTTTGTAAAGAAAATTAATTACATGGTTACTAACCTAAGTGAGTCTGAAACCATACATTTATTAAATAACAAATACATTTTTCATGCTGCCAACTTACACTTCTAGTGTTTACATTAACAAAAAAATACATGCAATTATTTCATGGTAGAATCCATTGAAAATATAAAACATGTATCTAACATTCTGAATATTTGATTGTAAGCAATGAGTCAACAAACTAAAATATTTGAGATGAAAATGAAATGAAACAAGTATATTATATGTGACTACCTTTCTAACAACAACATCAATAGAAGAAGACGATGTGTCAATTACGTCATCTGTGTACAGCATGCTGCCTATCTGACTCAGAAGCTCGTTAAGTCTTCTACTCTCACTAATTAATTTGGAATCTGCTTGATCTCGATCTTCTAGAGATTTTCTGTTAAAATGCACACAAATTTAAAATTAACTACATTAAATCACTTTTACAAGGATCCAATTTTTCATTTCCCACACAATTTAAGTTTTATTCAATAGTTAACAATGAGAAAAAAACGCAAAGATATTTACTATTTTATAACAATTACTGGGTTATTTTTTTGTCTATTATTTGTGCTGTTTTTAGTGTGTACAACAATAAACAAACCTCAGTCTTTGCTCAAGTTCCACAATTTTATCACTGAGCTCCCTATTCTCCCGCTGTAGTGCTGATATCGTAAACTCTCCTCTGTTGGCAACTGTTTCAAATGACCCTGCCCTAGATTCATATTCTCCCAGCTTTTCTCGCAATGATGTGACCATGTTACTAAGGCGAGATTCTGAATCCCTATTTGCGTCAAGTAGATTCTGGAGTTCTTTGATTTTAATGTCTTTAGCTTCCATTTCTACCTGGAGGTCTCGGATCTATAAGGTTTATAAAATACATTTTGCTTTCAGTTTTATATTAAGTTTATAAATAAGTGTTTCTGTGCCAGTCTTGTTCTATAAATATAAGGCACACAATTTTTAAGAGAATAACATAATTAATACTATAATAATTAAAACAAGTTTCGTACTTGTGCTTGCGCTCTTTCATGTTTAACTTGCAATGCTGCAAGCTCACTTCTAGTCATGTCCACTGCTGACCTTTCTCCAAGATAAAGGCTGTCAAGCTGTTGACCACATCCATGAAAATTGAGTGAATGTGTACATAACACATGAATGTACATATTGTGATGTTATTGAAAAAGTATTGTTTATAAATATGAAGCTACAACCAATATG
This sequence comes from Physella acuta, assembly GCF_028476545.2. NCBI lineage: Eukaryota > Metazoa > Mollusca > Gastropoda > Physidae > Physella > Physella acuta. Next base: position 285,785 of record NW_026732013.1, read on the forward strand.
GTAACAAAAAAAGGTATCAAGAAAAATAAATTCTTTGGCTCAAGCTGGTGAATATGTAACTCCTACTCACTCTGTATGAATCTGGTGCTCTTGGAACTTTGGGAGCTGAGTCAAGGCTGACTAAATGTTGTATTAAAGAATCCTTCTTCTTTAGTTCCTCACGGAAAGATTTCAACTGGTCTTGTAGCTATAAATTATGACACCAAAGTTAAATGACATATTTGCCTACAAAAATCTTAAACAGCGTTTATTTACCATAACCATATCTAAAATTAAAGGTTTAAATTTCATACGAAACTATCTGATTGACTTTTTTTATCTCATAAGTTATCAATTATTATTAATAATTTATTTATAAGATAGAACTAAGATTAGGCCCTGGTATTTCTTTAACTTATTTATAGGCCTATACAATATTAAACAAACAGATTTCTAGCTAAACTTAATAAATAATAAATATTGTAGGCCCTATTTGTTAGGCCTACTTGACTTGTTAGTTTTGTTACATTTACAATTTTTATTATTATACTTGTAAGAGCCCCTAACTCTAAGTATTACTAAGTAACATATTGAATTTAAATTATAAACTTGTTTACCTCCACCACTTGTCTTCGTGTATCGTTTCCATCATATTTACTGTCATACTTTAGAATGCCCACCGGCGTCATGCGTCCACTTGTTCCACCAGTTTCTTTTTGTTTGTACCATTGCAGTTCTTCTTCTAAAGCTTTAATTCTTCGTGCAGAATTTATCGCTGGTAGACCATTGAGGTCTCTGCCTAAATTTATGTAACTCATTTCGAAACTAATTTAGAATACACAAAATATTAGAAAACTGTACCATTTACTAGCGACAATCACAACAAATATTATTCCCTCGTCTCAACCTCGCATAGCAACGATGGCAACAACATGTACACTTCCGCTAAAACTATTAATATCGATACTGGTAATCGAGGTTTATGTTATGGTTTCATTTTAAAAAGGTATAAAAATTAGAAAGAGCATTTAGAGAAAATAATATTATAAAGGGTTTATTAAATTGTTATATTTTGTGATGTAAGAAAACAATAATGTCGTGTTTGCTTTTGATACCTCTAGTATTAATGTTAGAATTAGTTTAGGCTTATAAGGTTTACGACAATTGGTCACTAGAAGTTGGGCATTGGGCATTGACTTGAAAGACAAAGACGTTTATGAGGCTCAAGTTATCATGTTATGTCATGATTTTACTATTGAAAAACGATTGTTGTTAATATCTAATCGATTACTACTAACATCAGATAGGTCTGATCGTGTCAAGAAATCACACTTCACACTAGCCTAACGATTACGCTGAGGTTGGTCACCCGGAACAAAAAGAAATCGGGTGCATTGATCGTTACGTGGGCGATGTGGCTTTACACAACAGCTTATCTGATTCACAGTGAGCTAGCGGTTTGTGTGACGTAGGCTACAGCTCATGCAGTGTTTCTTTCAGACATTTTTCTTCGGGGGGTGGGGGAGCATTTGAAATTTTTGGGGTGTGGACATTACTACATTAGTTGATCTATATATTTTCTATATAGATCTAGATTAAATATTTTTTTTGTATTTCGTCTCTTCAATAGATGTCTAATAGAAACAGGATTTCAAAGAATTGTATACTAGATCTATATATTTAGACCTAATAAGTAATATACTCAAAATCTATAAATGTATAAGGCCTATTTGGGGTCAATATTTGCCCAATATCACGATCAGAAAGGGGGGGGGAGTCCTGTTTTTCTTTTTAATGTACATCATTATAAAAACAAGTTAATAAAAAGTCTAGTGACAATTTAAGCGCAATTTCCGTAATTAATTCTTTGTGACCGAACGAAAGGATATTTTTGAAAACTTTCTTCGGCAAAATTGTTCTAAATTATGACAGGAATCGATTGGTAAATGTTTCAAGTCGCTAAGTGGTCTGGTTGCCGAGATATGGGCCAAAAACTGCTTTTTTTCGAGGGTTTTTTTTTGCTTTTCCGGGAAATCCAGGAAGGAATTCCGGGAATTTTTTTATCCCACAATCCTCCTCGGAACTTGCTTAACATATTTGCTTTTGGAACTAGTCCTCGATATTGCTTCGTTGAGGAGGAGATACGACTTAAAGCTGCGGACACACATCCATCCAGAAATGACGAGTTAATAATCGCAATTCCTGTAAGGAAATTTAGCTAAAAAAGAGCTACTCCATACCATGGCATTTTTAAAGAAAATAAACTGAATATATGCAGGATTGTTTTTTTTTTCTTTCGAATTTTCTGGGGTTTTTTTTTTAAATTAAAATAAATATAGTATATTTCATTTTGACCCAGCACATCTAATATGAGACATATAAATAGGGTCTCTAAGTTGCAATTGGAGGCGTGATGTCATTTTAGAGGAGGGCGGTATGGCTTTTTGTGACGATATGGGGTGGTAAAATTGTCCAAAAAGCATGATGTCATTTGTGGGCATAGCGCTGACAGATGAACTCTACTTGACCTGCCCCATCGACCATCAGTCCATCAGGTTCTAAAACTAAAAGGTAAATGTGTAAGATATCATAGTTTCTTGTTTCGTATGATTCATATCACATGGTGATATAGATATAAACTGGTCCTAGAATCTAGATCTAGGTGCTTTGACCACAGGTGTTTTGACCTATGACCTATATTGAGTATATTCTATAAGGTCTACTGTAACTGTGGTCTTAAGTCAGTGGCGTAGGCAGGGGGGGGGGTTAGGGGGGTCATAACCCCCCCCCCATAGACCCCTCGGTGTATATATATATATATAAAGTATGAGGGGGGGGGGTGCAAATCGAAAGTTTGAGAGGGGGTGCAAATCAAAAGTCTGAGGGGGGGGGGGGGTGTGTGCAAATCGAAAGCTTGAGGGGGGGGCTGCAAATCGAAAGCTTGATTGAGGGGGGTGCAAATCAAAAGACTGAGGGGGGGGTGCAAATCGAAAGCTTGTCTCCGAATAAAAATTGGACCCCCCCCCCCCCCCCTTGAGACGATCCTGGCTACGCCTACGCCACTGTCTTAAGTAAATCTAAATATAGCAGCTTATTGTTGTTGTTTTTTTTTAATAATCTGAAGATTTCTGTATGATTGAAGATTATCACGGAATCGATAGTTATGAATTGTAACCTAGGCCTGTAGAAAAGCATCAGCTAATTTTTCCTCATTCAACATTTATCGGGAATTACCGTCCACTAAAAATATCTAATTATCGAAGGGAGATCAATCTACACGCATAACAACTTGTCCTTGCGATAGTAGGGCATGTCAGTCTCAGTGCTGTTCTGTTGACTGGAAAACATTTGGAAAACATTTCGCTAAACATAGATTTAATTACTTTTAAAATTGTTAGTGACTATCCTTAGACTTTCCAACAATGACTATTTTCTACAAGTTTAATAGCATATCGCAAAATTTAAACGCTGCTTCCCAGGATGTCTCAACAGGACAACCGATCACACCCCAGGTACAGAGTACAGAAATAATAATATTATTAGAATATTAGATCTAGTACAATAAACAAAACAATCATACGACCAGATTTTTTCAACCAATTGGTTGTGTGGGTCAGGACGGGTTTGTGGACGTATTAGATCTGTATAATCTAGATTCTAGACTCTAGTATAATATTAATATAGGGCCTAGATAGTATAGAGTATAGATCTACTCAATATTAATAATATTATTATAGTTTATTTTATAGTCTATATTCCTATAACCTAAAACACGATTTGGTACTTTCATAATTCTGCAATTTTAAGTTGGCTGAAAGCCGGAAAACAACATAGCCATATATAATGCCCTAGTTCAGTTGTCATCACCCCCCCCCCCCCCCCCAGGCTAACTTAACATTACCATAACAGTGGCATAACAGCATAATCTTACAGACTTGTTGCCTATTATGGGGGCTCACATAAAATCAGAGTTACAATTTCAACAAGGGTTATAGTCTCAATGTATAGAGCATGCCAAATATCTGCCTAAATCTTTTTTTGCAATTAAGAGGATATTAACTAATTGCAATACATAATAATTTCAAAAACAGATTGTTTTGTTTTTAAAAATTAACAAAAGTATTAATTTTAAAAAAATGATAATTCAGCCTATTTAGTGTGTTACTGTTTTTAGTAAACTATTTATTGATATCAATATCTGATAAAATGTCACTACTTGTAACAGTATGCCCCAATTTATTGGAAATTTCTTTAATCTAATGAATGATGAGCTGTGGGCATAATAAAAAGTAATATTGATATAAGTACAGTAATATGTTGACATTTTTGGGAGAAATTTTATCCAATCTTATACTTATACCAACCAGAGTTTCTTCCAGGCATCTCTTCAGGGGGGGGGGGGGGGGGGGGGGGGATGGAACTAGACAGGAAAGTATAAACTTTTATTTTATATTGTTTGATTTTTTATTCAAATGATAGTCTTCTTAAATATTTTTCTTTAACAATTTTATACTTATTCCTCATACAGTTTTATATAGGTCCTACTGGTAATTATTTTAACTAAATCTTTTACTTTCAGTTTCTTTCTGGAAAACAGGCTCCAACAGAGGTATCCAAGGTTTTTTATGACTTCAAGACAGATTTACAACCAACGAGAGCCCAGTCATCTGTGTCAAACCTAAGACCTGGAGAATACCCAGTTCCCAGTACGAAAAACTACAAGACGTTTATGGAAAGGCAGACAAAGTTTTTAGTAAGATCACTTATGCTCTGTTGTTTAGACAGTTGAAAAATTGTTCTTCTATACAACCACTTAGATCTTTGGCCCCTAGCATAGTGGTGCACAATTGCTGTTTCACTGACATGGTATAAGTGGAATAATCTTCCCTGCCAGGCTGTGAAATGGAGTTCATCCCACTGGTTGTAAAAAGGCTGGTTATTTTTCTTACTTTTTACAAGCTTTTATTTAGTTAGTTTCTTTGTGGGCTTGTGACAAATCTTGTAACTCAGTTTTGACACACTTCCACTGCAGCGATTTCGTTCAAACTTTCCAGATACGTTCCACTTTGATGACAATACAAGTCTATTTTTTTATTTAATTAGAAATAAGTCATTAAAATTAATCAAATGGTTTCCAAACTAAAGAGAGATAACAAAATTAAAACATTCAATAGATAACTATATTCATTAATAGAAGGGGAGATAGGAGTCTGGAGGGTTGTGGTTTATGAGAATGTTAACAATCGTAGAGCTGGTTGATCTAGTGAAGGCTATTGGGGCAGATAATATAGTTTATAAATGATTTGAAACTAAGGGGAGGTAACAAGATCTACTTTATGTGGTTTCCATCGTCTGTAAAATGTCATAACGGATGGCTGATTTCACAGGGGGGGGGGAAATATTAATCTTTCACAAGCTACTGATGGTTTTTACAGCAAATATTTATAGTTGCAGCATTGGTAGATATAGATTATGAATTACAAAAAAGTAGAAAATAAATATAAAAAAAAACTTTCTAAATAGCATGCTTTTAAATGCACGGACAATAAGAAAATAAAACTAATTTGCTTTCTTTCATAAAAGCATTGGTTGCTGAAATATGTAAAAGATCTCATCTCATGCGTAACCAAATCTTGCTATTAGAAAGGTTTTTTTATATTTGTTTTATTACTGTTCTTGTCACCCTATTGTATATTTCTTTCTTTATAGATACCTAAAGATAAACATGTTGACACTTTTCTAGTTTTAAAAACAGCCATCTAAACTGACCTTGTTTCCAACAACTAACACATCCAGTTGTCTACTCCACATGTCACAACTGCTGATTGGTGGTTATTTTCATTTCTTACCATGAAATCTGTCTATATACCACTAAAATTCACAGCATTGTCCTGTTTTAATATTTATTTGTTAGAATTGCAAGATCAGAGAATCTCCATTATGTGTAGAATTTCAAAATGCCAACTTCTGTAGAAAAGAATTTTTTTTTAAATATCATTGGGTAGCTTTATAGTTAATGTTTGTGACTAGGTTAACCAAGTAATTTGTTAATTTCCATGAGGTGAATATGGTACTTTTTATGTAGTAAATAGAAATGATGTAACATTATTCATTCAATATTTTCAGATCAGCGATGGTAAACTTGTGTGGCAAAAACTGCCAGTTGACAAGCCCTTATATTTTACTGCTGCAGCCCTTGTACTGGTTGCTACTGCATGGACTGCCTGGAGTCTCAAAACTTTTGCGTCACCTCCCAAAAATTGATGACCACAATAAGCTCAAACATTGAGTCTATTCCTTGCGTAAAACTGATCTAATTCTTTCAAAAATTGTACAATTAATTGTATTACATGTTGTAAGTAGTTAAATAAATCAAATATTTGTTTACCACAGTTTGATTTTTAATCTGCGGTTATAATTACATGTCATTTCCTTCCACCTTGGTGCTGCATTCTTATCAAGTTTATCTTTCACACCTGTGCAAAATACTATTAAGGCCCTTAGGTGCATGTGACTTAAAAGTGAACAAGTTTAAAACCTGCATCCTTTCATAACCCATATTTAAATATTGTACAAACACAAATTAACAAGTCATAACTTTATTGTGCAACAATCTTTGACAAGTAATACAAAATTGAAAAAAATGAACATGGCTCATTTAGTGGGTCCACTTTTAGAGCTCAGATAAATATTTACATAATTTGTGAACATTAAAAAAACACTATTTCAATAAATACATGGCAAACCAACAGAACACTACCAATGTAGTATTCATGAATAAAAACTAATGTACAAAGAAATAAAATGTCAATGAGGGGAATATAACACTACCTTAGTTTTAATAATGGTTGATGGAAGCTTTTTAAGCAAAAGGGCAAAGTAAAAATATCTTTAACATGTCAAACAAAAATCATGCAAAATGCTGCATTGTAACTCAGTTATACATTTTTTCTCTTATCTTACATAAAAATACAGCATAATTTACAACATGAATGTCAGCAGATAAAACAAACTGTGTCATTGTTTTCGAAAGCCTTTCAAAATTGGGTAAATGTTTTCAAAGGCATCATAAATTTCAGATCTTACTTTGGCACCTAAACAGCAGAAAAGAAAAAGACAATTAAATAATAGGCAGAAACTGAATTTAGTGTTAGTTAATAGCTTTGATATTTATCTTAACCAGTAGTGTAGACAGGATTGTTGAGGAGGGGGCGGATGGGTAGAACCCATTTTCAATGGATTTGTATCATCTAAGGCCTGCCTGTGTCACAATTTGAAAATTTTGAATGTCATCAAACGACAACTTTATATAATTAAAATCAATCTAGAATATATTAATAAACAAAATTTGAGCCCCTCTATAACAGGATCATGTCTGCACCAATGACAGCAATCAAATTGTGCTATGAATATTTTTTAGAGCAGAATTTAAAAAATTTAAAAAAAAAACTGTCCAAAAATTATAAAACGTCTTTACCTGTTAAAACAACTTTGCCAGAAACAAAAATGAGTAGAACAATCCTAGGCTTGACCATCCGATAGATGAGACCAGGGAAAAGTTCTGGCTCATAACTGCCGAGGTAAAAAAAATTATTAGCCATCTTCTACAACACTAACAGAAAGTGAAAGAAATCTAGGTTTGTAGAATTAATAATTTTTTAGTGGAACTAATTAGCATACCACAATATAATTTTGATTGATTAATATAACATTTCAGTTTAAAACTTCAGAAAATTAATTTACCTTGAAAACTGAGCATGAGTTAAAACTAGCCCTTCCAGTCGTATAGGAAACTTGACATCACAACTGCCCACCATGTTTTGAATTTTAAAATCTTGAAACTTGGCCTAAAATTTGGTTTTTAGCAAGTTAAAAGTATTTAATACTTCAGCAAGTTGAAAGTCTTCAATACATTGATTTTGTGACAATATTACTGATCCATTAGAGTGATAAATGTTTTGTTATAAGTGGAAGAATATACTAATACACAAATACATTTAAAGTAGGTCATTCAAAGTGAAGAAAATGTATTTTGGGAGATTTTAAAAATAAAAAATCCTCAAGTAGTGCTACACTAACAAAATTTATGAGTATAAAGTTGAAATCTATATCTCACAAAATAGCTTTTGTGCTGTTTTTTGTACATGTTGGATTAAAAAAAATATTATTTTATGAGTTGTCAGACATGAAGTACACTATATAAATAGGTTGTTTGAGAATACAAACATTTTAAGTTTGTATCATTACAGCTTATGATAAAGTGATTAATAAGATTTTTGATGGGACTACATTTTCACTCAAATTTTAGTATTTATAAAAGCAAAATGTGAAAATATTTTCCACTTAATATGAGTAACAAAAAGGTAAATAGAAACATTTAATTTATTTAGTTGTCACTCGTAACAAATTGTATAAACATTTAAAGTCTACTATATCATTGACCTTCTAACCATTAATATGTTAGGCATATTGTATACATTATCGTGTGGTTGGTATTTTTGTGCCTGTGTTACTACCTGTAAATGTTTCTTGATGCTAAAGAGCATGTTATGTTTAAATTTTTATTTACTATGGTACCTGATGTTTTTTGTATGCACTTTTTATGAAGATGGACTGAGATATTTTATATTTTGAAGCAAATAACTTCTATGTTTTAAATATCCCAGAAAATATTGGATCTTGAAAATTAGATGCCCTATTTTCAGCTTATTTGAAACCTTTTAAATTTTTAGGATATTTTTTTTAAAAACTGGTCTCGCATCAGTCTCTATCAGGAGAAATGCTAAAGATGTCTGATTTATAGTTAATTTCAGTTTGGACTACCTACTTTAAAAAAATTTACATGTCTAACTCACCGGAAACCCAAGTTTTTGAACAATCCTGGCATACTTTCTTGCTGCTAGTTTTGCCTGATCTTCACTACAATGAAAGTTGTGTAGTTTATTAGGCTAAAATTTGCTAGTTTTTTAAAGTTCACTTATTTAATGCAGATAAAATTGATGAAAACACCTAAAGCTCAAAGAAACTTAAAAAAAGCAAGGTACTAGTAAAAAAAGATACAAAGCAAAAATTGTCTAGAATATGATAATTTTAAAATTTAATATAAACTAACTACCTTTTAGCTCCTGTGCAAACCATTTTTCCAGAACTAAATATCAGGGCAGTTGTGCGAGGGTCTCTTATACGCATGATGACAGCGGCAAAGCGCTTGGGATTGTATTCTGCATTCCTAGCTCTCAAAGCAATTGTTTTCAGGTCCAGTTTACAAGCCAAATTCACAGTACATACAATATTTCTGAAAAATAACGAATTGCAAAAATAACTGCTACATTAATATGAGCAATGAATATGCTTATTCTATGTAGCTACAGAAATACAAAACGGGGTTTAAGTGTAATTTACTATTTTTCATTCAGGATAAACTATAACCAATGACATCTTTATAACAAGGAAATTGTGCTCACTGCAGCTGTGGTTTGATGCCTGATGTTCCCTCTGAGGCTGGAGTAGCAGGAGAGAAAGGTGTCATTGGTCCCCCAGGGTTGGGGGTTGCTGGGTTGTACAAGCTGGCATTGGATGGTGGGAGAACAGGATTAAAGCCCATGCCAGGGGAGAGCAATGGACTCTGTAAACAAGAAACAAAATGAAGTTTCTTAAAGAGTAAATCAATGTATCAATAACTTGTTACTAAACATAGCATAAAAAATTAGACACGAGGCCACTATATGAATACAATTAAATAGCATTATCAGCCTCAGTGCAGTTGTACTAATTAGTTTAAAGCCAATCACAGGTAAAATCTGACGTTAACAATTTAGTTTCCATTTAGCTGGGAATAGTTCTGACAGTTATATTATAAGTGACATGCCCATTCCCTGTTGGCTAACAATGTGATTCAAAATGATAAGGTGGTAAAACAGCATGTGATCAAGTTGCAAAAGCAAATGAGAAGAAAAAAATAGGCTTTTTAAAGCTTACACTAGGTTTTGATGCTACTAGAAAGGTAAAGTCACCCAGACAAATAACGGCAAGACATTCATTTGATCCCATAATCAAGCAAATTATTTAATAGGACCTAATAGGTTCTGAACTGGGGCATACAGATTATTATTAACACTGCACCATATTCATTTTGGCTATTTTTAGGATAGCCCAGGTCTGGCCTAAAAGCTATTCCTAGTCAACTGGGAACGGACACTTCTATAACTTTAAAAATGTAATAATTTAAAACCTACCTGTAACTGTGGTTGAGGCGTTAACCCTGTCCCATAAGGAGAAAAATGATTGCTGTCCATTGTTTCCAATAGCAGTCAATAGTAAGTTATATAGCTTAATAAGTAGCCAGGATGCTAAGCACTACGACATATTGTTCAAAGCAGGATGTGTAACTGCAGGAGTAAAAGATAAAGTAACAGAAATTTTAGAAATAAGCAAATTGTATTTCTTCATTTTACAGTCTACAAGTAGGATAGAGAGAAAGAAAAAATAGTTTCATAGCTGCAAACAATGATAAAAATTGTAGAAATATGAGTCTGTTAATTGAAATATAGGTCTTGCTAAAATAAATAGAGCCTAGAATTGTGTATGGGTAAATGCTCTTTAATTGGCCGTTTTTAATTTTCCAAATTTAGTCATGTCCTTACTGGTTTAAAATATAGGCCTAGTGTCCAAGCCTGAAAAATAAATACTAAGTTACTACGCAGATCGCCAACTGTTCCGAGTAATTCTTTTAATTCCATTGGACGCATTCTAAAAATTGGTATCGGGAAAATCATTCAATACCATATGCATATATAACTAATAAACTCATATATAAATTCAGGTCCAGTATAACTACTGCTTATAATAAGTTAATAGGCTATATTATGTTTGGAATTACGATATATTTCAACCTGCAGTAACAAAATGAAGCAGTGTTTATTTCCTATGGGATTTGCCAACTTCTGATTGAAAATGCTTAATATTTCCTTTAGGTGTGGTAGAGTCAACCGTGTGGCAGATTAAGTTGATGGCCCAGGAAAACGTCATGTGAGATTTATTTTTTTAATAGTAAAATTTCTATACATTGTCGCTCATGTGATTGTTTGCTTACGTTTCCTATCCGGTGGGCGAAAAATACCACCACAGTCGGCAGGGGTCACTGAGTTCAGCAGGCCTGTAGCATACATCATAGAATGAACACAAGATCTGTTTGAGATCTGTGTCTTTACTTCTCTTCCCCCCCCCCCTTACAAGCAAATTTGACAGACCTACTTCTGGTCATTTTTTTAAGTTCACATAGGTTTATATACAATTTACTGAAGATCAGTTTGATCTAGTTAGATCTAGGACTATCATCTGACCTACTACTAACAATGTACTGTCTTTTTACAAGTTCTAGATCTGAATTCTATTATTTCTTTTTAACCAGTGCCTTCCTTAGGTGTTGAAATAAAACAATCTATGTCAACATTGAATTGCTTAGATGAAACAAAATTGGACAGTCCTGATATCTATTTTTAGTTCGCGTACAACCTAGAGAAAAGATTTAGGGTTCTGCTGAGCGATCTGCGCAACTGCTGCGAAATAAATATTTCAAAAACTTAAGCCTAAAAGTTCTACAAAACCTATGATGTGTACTTTACCTCAGTTGCAGTTCACTGAATGAGAAAGGTGGGTCTATGACTCTTTTTTAATCTTGAAAAGAAGTTATTAGATTAGTTATCATTAGTTAGAGAAAAGATCAATAAAACATCAAAACAAAGGTCATTTTCTTCGAAGTGACTACTCGGAAGATTTTTCTCCCCGTCTCCACTTAGTCGGCAAAAGATAGCTCTGCGCATGCGCAGTGACCTATGGCTAGGGTTAGGGCTGGAATTAAGGTTAGGGATAGGATTAGGGTTGGTGTTAAGGTTCTGCGGTTGTAAACACACGCATGTGCAGTACCATCGAAGACATAGCCGCGATGGTGAGTCGCAGTTTCTCTCCATTGCGCATGAATATCTTTTTCCGGCTAGCATCGGCCAATTTTCTTACTAGGTCTACTGATACTGATTTAGGTCTAAACTCCAGGCCTGTATTATTTGTTAAACCTAGTGTTTATTACTTATAGATTTTTCTCTTAGGTCAGGTTACAATGTACTGTACTTGAAATAGATAGGCCTATGGCCAAATTTTTTTTAATATGCTGCATTATGCTGATGAATCCTAACTTAACTACAACAACTACACGTTAAATGTAAAACCAAAAGGTAAAATTTAGCCAAACTATTAGGCCTAGGCTATTTATTAATAATATTAGACCCTAGGCCTAATTAACCTAACAAAGTAAATGCTGGCCGTGCTGAGTTTAGACTTTAAGACAGATTTTAAACTAAAACTAGTTTACTGAACCCAGAATCTAGATTGAATTTAAAGTAGATCTAGGCCTATAGTTTAGTAATTTAGTTAGAACTAGACAAGATCTACACTACTAGATCTACGCTACTTTAGAATATTAAATTTTAGATCTGATCTACAGTTTTTAGTCTAGAGACTAGCTAAATTCTACTAGAATCTAGATCGAGAGTTAGATATTCTTAATCTTCTTGAATCTAGTCTGGAACTAATAAAGAAGTAGAATAGATCTAGATCTGATTACGATCAGTGTTGTTTAGGTTAGTTAGGGGGCTAGAATTTTAGAAACTAGATCTAGACTTCCTAGTCTGCTGTCTTACTCTTTCTTTAGAATCTAGATTCTAAATCTATATTCTACATCTAAATCTAGCAGCTCGACTGCTGCTAGTGAGAGCTAGTGCCTAACTTAGTAACTATTCTAGACTCTAGTAGCTAGATCTAGAGTAGAGACAGTAGAGAGTGTGGCTAGTTGTTAGACTGGGCGAAAGTAGATTCGGTAATCTATCGTTTTGGGTACGTAAAATCGCCCGCGATTTGTAATGTGAAAAACAGGTGACTCCTTAAATTTTAATAATTATTTCACATTTTGAGTAGGATTTATGTTTTAAAAAATTCAAAAATGTTTCCTTGATTCATTTATGTACCTGTTTTTAAACAATTGAATTAAAACTTTTCCGTAATAAATGAAGACTAGCGATGTTTCCAACAGATGCAACCATGCTCATTTACTATAGCAGCCATCTTGTCTAAGTTTTATTTTTAAAAGCTTTTAGCGCCAGATTCAGGGGGAAGCCACTCTATTTTACAAATGGCTCCTGTTTATATAGCAAATCTTGCTCTCAGACACTGCTGTTTAAAGTTAATTTCTGGCCTATATCGATATATTTAGCCATTGATTTAGGTTTATTATTCATTTATCTATAATATTTGACACAAAAGTATGACAATAAACTTCTATTAAAGCCTTGACAATGAGGTAACGTTTTCGTACATAAATAGCTGCGGGCGATTTTACGTACCCAAAACGATAGATTACCGTAGATTCCAAGCTCGGAAGCTTTATAACTCAAATTTACTGTAACTTTAAATTAGAGTGTATTTTTTAAACGTTAGATAGACTAGAATCTATATCTAGATTCATTCTTGAAATCTTAAAAATAAAATTAAGGGTAAAATCACGATATAGCGTCGGTTATTATTCCGGAACTGTACAGCAGTAAAAAACAGTAAAACCATGGCGTAGTCTGTCGAGCCGTTCCGGAAACCACCGGAAATACTGTAAACCATCATTTATTTGCCGCCATATTATTTTTAATACATAATGTTTAAAAATGTGCAAGGATTGATTTTAGTTGCATTTTAAATACTGTTTTGCTAATTATTTTGTATTTCTAATTATTTTAAGTGTATGTGCTAATTATTGCTGCTACTAAACATTATTCTAGTTATTCTTACTACTTTTAACTTTAGTTAATCTAATCGTCTTATTTACTATGAATAGGGTTGTCGGCATCCGCCGAGTTCGCGGTAAAAACATGACCCGAAATCGCCCATTACTTTCTGATACCGGACCCACGAGATTTGGTTTTGCATACTAATAAGTTTTTAATTTATGGTAATTAATTAAGTTTAAAAGGTCATTTCCTAAGGTTAATTAAAAAGTAGAGTGGTTGTCCCTTAGTTTTAATGGCTTTGCGACCTGATTGCATGCTGTCTCTGCTTTGGTCTTCCCCCTGTATCAAGGTTAGTTTCAAATACGTTGGAATCTCGATTTTTTAAAAGATTCCTCTAGATGAGAGTAGATTACTGATCAGACATATCTTAAGTAATTGGAAATGAAATTTGTTTTTGGATATTTTGACTCCGACATTAGTTATACCCCTCCGAACGTAGACACTGTATGTAGGTCACGCTGCCACCATTGTTATATTTTTTCATCCCGATCTTCCTGCCTTTAAGTTTGGTCCACTAATAACAGCAATCTTATGGCATGTGCAAACAAATCTAATTTTTTATTTCAAAATATATTTACATACCCATCTTTAATTTTTTCAGCTCTAGTTCTAGTTTTCTAGAATATGTTTTTCCTAAAAATCCAATTTTGTCAGACTAGACTCTAGACTGACAAGAGTCAGACCTAGATCTAGATCTAGGTTACCTGTCTGTTGCTATACACTAACATTGTGCTAACTGTAATTTTAAGTATTCAAGTTCTACTTACCCTTAGATATAGTTATATGCTGAAAATCAGAATCCATACACAATTCACACATAAAAACATTGATCTGATAACTTCATTTCACTTATTACAAAATGGCTTTTGTATGGACTCTACTTCACCTGCCCAAAATAACAAGGCAGTTATAGACACATTACAGTGTTCATGTCATTTACTTTAGATTTCTGACTATGGAGTTCTTTCATTCACTGTATTTATATAAAATATTGCTTTAGAAACATTTTCATATTTGCGCAGCAGTTTTATAACAAAATGGCTTAAAGATGGACTCTACTTCACCTGCCCAAAATAATGAGGCAATTATATGCACATAACAGTGTTCAAGTCATTTACTTTAGATTTCTAACTTTGTAGTTCTTTCATTTGCTGTATTTATATAAAATATGGCTTTAGAAACATTTTCATATTTGCGCAGCACACAGTTTTTTGGGGTTATGGGAGGAAGCCAACACAAAAATATAAGTTCTGTATTATTTTTATTAATTTCAACAGCATTTACAAGTTCTATATATCATTCTAGTTAAACTCTGCAAATATGAACAAAATACAACTGCAAGTAAAATAACTATGCTCAATTTATTCAGGTATACCATGATTTGTCACAATTGGCCAATGCAAAAGCAAGGGGATTCCACCCCTCACAAAAAAATTCGCCAAAAAAAAACTATTTGAGCTAGACAGAAAATCTTTTTTGTTTTGTTTTCATATAGTTGAGCTCTACAAGAATATGTAATTTTTATTTTTATATGATGATTAGTGTTTTTTTACCTAAATCCCTACTATGAAGAACATGAGCTGGTTGTCGCAAATCTTCTGCAGGTTTTTTCTGTTTCTTAAAAAAAAATTAATTACTACACTCGAGTTTATTAATAATATTTAGATTTTCTATCTGTTATTAATTTTCTGTCAATTACACTGTAAATTAAGTTAAAACATTAATTTAATGCACTTGACTTTATTTTTTTTTCACCGGTCAAATAAACTATGGTTTACAGTAACGAATGCTACCGAAACTCAACGAACATTACCCAATAATTTCCGACGCTATATCGTGATTTTACCAAATTAAGTAAAACTAGAGTCCAGATCTAGAATCTAGATCTAAATCTAGTATAGATTTTAGCTCACTTCTCCAGGCTGTGATTGAACATGGAGTAGCCAGATAAAACGTTTTCAAAACTTTCTAAAAAGGACCAAGTATATATTGTATATGTTTATGAAGGTGGTATATAGATTTATATCTAGATCTAGTATTTATTGTATTTAATTACACCGTTAAAATTTTAAGGAAAGTTTACTGCAATATTTAACACTACAATTCATTAGGCCTACATGAAATTAATTTAAGCTTTAAAATAAAATTAAGAAGCTAAATTAAGTGCATTTTAAACGAGTAACAGAGATTAGAAAATAGTCCCTGAAAATATCTTTGTTAAAATATTTTTAATAAATATACCCTAACGATTAAAATCCGAACGCCAAACTTAAGAAGAAACACCCATGTTGTAATCATGTGTAGGCCTAAGCACAAATTATTTATTGCCAATGTGGTAAGGCCAATCTAAAACCGGAGGCGGAAAAGACATACTAAAAGTTAAAAATGGTTTAGATCTCATTCAAAAAAATATTATTTTAAGAAAATTAAAACAACTTCCGTAAATAATCAGTAAATATGTTTTTCAAAAACAAAAATTAAAAAAATTATTTGATTGGCAATTCTTCCTCGGAATACTACAAGTTAAATTTATATTTAAGCCTAGGGTCTATACTCATTTATAAAGAAGAGGTTAGAGTTCAAAGGTCGTTCCGTGTGAACTTCAGCGCAGTCAATAATAGTAAAGCGCAGTGCGGGCGTGTTCAGACCAACAACAAACCGTTGAAGCAGACGAGTGGGAAAAAAAAGAAAAAAAAAGGCTTTTTCTTGATATTTTAAGGAAAACTGTTTTTCAAATGGCTCTGTCAAGACTGCAAACTGTTCTTGATTTTATATCATACTGGAAATTGCAATTTTCTTTAGCAACGGCATTGTACGTTTTGGATCCTCAGGAAAAAGTTGTAGTTTATATCCTTTTATTTGTTAGCTTTTAAGTTCATTACTCATTCAATTTTTGTTTTAGTTTTTAAATGTTCACATTGCATTTTTAACTGCTGTTAATTAATCTTATAGCCATAAAGCTTAATTCATTAATAATTATTACGTTTAAGGACGGATTGAGTGAGCTTATTAATATGAAGCCTAATATGTAGGTTATAATATTATTGTAAAGTAACGCAGTTCATAAAATTGTGTCGGGGTGAAAAGAAGTAAACACATTTCTAATTTAGATTACAATGTCGTCTAGATCAGATTTGCTTAGGCCTTATTACGTCGGCATATCGGGATGGGGGGGGGGGGGGGGGGGCGTCGTGCTTTTTTAGATGATTTTTACCTCCCCCATTTTTACAAAAAGCCAGACTCACCAACAAAAGACGTCTCATCCCTGCGTATACCCCCCCCCCCCCCACCCATGCATGCTTTCAAAACATTTTCTGAGTTCGGGCAACCTAGAGTATTTAAAATAACATTTTAAAATGCGAAATTCCATCACCCACCCCCTACGGGGAGTATGTCTGTTTATGGAGGACCCGAACTGTTTTTTTTATTTTGGCGTGGTTGAGGTTACGGTTCATGTGTTTCAGCGTTTTGCAATAACCGCAGGGAATCTGTCCAGCATTGAGTTCAGTTCAGTCTTTACTTAGTTGGTCTTTCAAAAGTCAAGGTTTGACCCCTTTTTATTAATGTCTAAAAAAAAAAGATTACGTTCGTTTATGTAAGCTAGTATAAATTTGGTAATTTGTACCCATTTACCAGAAACAGCTTAGTCATACCCTGAATCGAATCCAAACACACTGACCTAGGGAAACTGTTTAATACTGTACATTATTTGGTTTATTGTTTGCTTTGGTTTGGGCTTTCTTTAATATCCCCTTTTGGTACTGAATACATAAGGATATATGCATATATACTTTTTTTTTAAAGAAAAGATTTTAGCAAGTATCGATTTTTATTTCACTTGAAAAGGTAATTCGGGCGGCTGACGAACATAAAATACTTGGTTATTATGGCCAATTACATGCAATCATTTACAAGGGTGATAGGACATAATGAGTAGAAGGATGGATGGAAAACGCGGTCACTCTAATACAAGCAGCTAGCGAGGAACTCTTGCGTAAGAGAGTAGCATCAATTTACGGACAAAGTAGGTTAGTGCTTGGTGATAATATAGCACTAAATGTCTAGAATGGTAGGCAATACTATGTGGTCGCGTCATTGGGATGTTGTTTTATTAGTTCTAGATTATCTATAGCGTGTTACTGCTCGCGGAAGTGTTTTTAAAGAACTATGCACAATTTCTGTATTAACATGTTTTTCTAATTCCAACCAGCAATGCTCTGCAGGGGCGGAACTACAGTGCCGCCAGACCCCGCAATGCGGGGGGGCCCACGACTTTTAGGGGCCCAATTCCGACCAAAAAAAAACAATAAATTTTCTTTTCATAAATAATCTTTTTCGTGCATCTTGATAGCGGTTTTGTAAAAAACAAACAGGTCTACTATAGCAGTGATTGTTCTACAGTAACTAACACACACTGTTGCGTAGAAAAAATATAAAATCCACAAGAGCTGTATTTTGAAAGATAGGCAAAGACTACTTCCATGATTTACTGCCCTCCTTTATAATAGGGGTGCCCATAAAGCTCATTTAAATAGTTTTGTTTTAGAGAGCGATTTAATCTCTTAATTATTATATAAATAAGGCATACTAAAGAATCATATAGCTATAAAAATGAATGTATTAAAAACTGATAATATACATACGAAAAATCATAAAAATAAACATAACGCGAGAAACCATTGCACAAATCAAGCTTACGTGTTTATATAATTTTGACCATCATATCAATTTTAAAGCAAATATTTTCACAATTCTCGGTAAGCATGAAAATATAATACAAAAATTTGTAAAAAATGATTATTGCGGGCCCGAAATGAGTTCGGACTTATTGTTGTCTGGTTCGTTATCTCAGAGTGGTTATACATTGCAATGAAATAGATAAAAATACTCAGGTAATAGACTATTTGAAATTTAGATATATATATAGCTTTTGATAGCTTGCCCGAAGTTCTCGAGTTCGGATATATATATATATATATATATATATATATATATATATATATATATATATATATATATATATATATATATATATATATATATATATATATATATATATATATATATATATATATATATATATATACATATAGGGGGGGCCCAAAAAAAATTTTTTGCGGGGGAGCCTTTTTTTTCTAGTTCCGCCACTGATGCTCTGTCGTTGTTTTTTTTTTTTAAATAACTTTTTGAGGACAAGCAAGTTTGTATCTTTATTTCACCATTCTCCGAATGACAAATTTCTCTGAGCCTGCGCGAACGGCAAGTTTTTTCTCCACACTTAAAACTGCATGTCTTTCTGGCTGTCACCAGTTAAAAAGTAACAAGTTCCTTATTTTCACCCAGAAAACGCCAAGTTCCCCTTCCAATGCAGTGTTTCTTCCAGACTTTTTTCTCCGGGGGGGGGGGGGGGGCTGGGGGCACTTGAAATTTTCGGGGGGGGGGGGGGTTAACTGTTAAAAGTATATATTTTCTATATAAATTTCATTTCGTTCAGGGAGGGGTAGACTCCCCCCCCCCCCCCACCCGCCCCGAAGAGATGCCTGGAAGAAACTCTGTTCCAATGCCAATGTCTTTAGTTTTAGCAGTTATTCACTAGCGCATAAAAGCCAATAAAATAGTCTAGCCCCCAGCAGTAAAAGTTATTCCCTAAGCTTTATTCCCCGTGTTATCGTGGAGATCTAGCCTTGTATCGGCGAGCGTTAGGAATGTGAACTTGTCGCTTGTGGAAAGCTAACCCGGCAGTGGGGATTGTTATGGTCCACTGACTTTCTCTCGTTCCGCTCTGTTCTCGTCTCGCTATTGGTCACGTACATGCACATTGTGGAACTGTAACATTGAATTGTTTTAAAGCGCAAGTAATTAATTGTCGAGTTAATTAAACATTTGGCCAGCTTGACTTCTAGTTGACAGGGTAACCTGAAATATAGACCCTGGTCATGATTAATGTTGACTCTTAAGTGATATTGATTGTTGACATCTAGTAGCCTTGGCATATATACTTGACATCTAGTGACTTGACATATATTATTCACATCTGGTAGACTTGACATAACTGGCATCTGGTAGACTTGACATAACTGGCATCTGGTTGACTTGACAATGATACTTGACATTCAATTGAAATATAACTGGTCTTATAACCGTGTAGGTTTTCCCCGGCCATTTGTATTTTGGCTGGTTTTTTTTTTTTACATTTACAAGCCCCGCCTGACCGCCCGTAACTGATCTCCGACCACCACCCCACCCCCACCCACACATACAGCTTATCTGTTTCTATGTCGCCCCGCCGTTCATCGTGTCTTTCCGTTCCAGTCTAATACCCAGACATCGCTACTGGCCTCAAGGTCTCGCCATGTCTCACCAGGCTGTGCCTCAAGGTCTCGCCAGGTTTCACCAGGCTGTGCCAGTCTTCTGGGCTATTAAATATTTACACTGCATAACTAAATAAATACTGCATGGGAGGCTGTGGGGGGGGGGAGGCTGTGGGGGGGGGGAGTGGGGTTGTGTTGTCCGTATCTACATAAACATTGCACTGGTATTGTGGCAGTGTTGGTATAAGTCTGGTATTGTGGCAGTGTTGGTATAAGTCTGGTATTGTGGCAGTGTTGGTATAAGTCTGGTATTGTGGCAGTGTTGGTATAAGCATCTGGTATTGTGGCAGTGTTGGTATAAGCATCTGGTATTGTGGTAGTGTTGGTATAGCATCTGGTATTGTGGCAGTGTTGGTATAGCATCTGGTATTGTGGCAGTGTTGGTATAAGCATCTGGTATTGTGGCAGTGTTGGTATAAGCATCTGGTATTGTGGCAGTGTTGGTATAAGCATCTGGTATTGTGGTAGTGTTGGTATAGCATCTGGTATTGTGGCAGTGTTGGTATAGCATCTGGTATTGTGGCAGTGTTGGTATAAGCATCTGGTATTGTGGCAGTGTTGGTATAAGCATCTGGTATTGTGGCAGTGTTGGTATAAGCATCTGGTATTGTGGCAGTGTTGGTATAAGCATCTGGTATTGTGGCAGTGTTGGTATAAGCATCTGGTATTGTGGCAGTGTTGGTATAAGCATCTTGTATTGTGGCAGTGTTGGTATAAGCATCTGGTATTGTGGCAGTGTTGGTATAAGCATCTGGTATTGTGGCAGTGTTGGTATAAGCATCTGGTATTGTGGCAGTGTTGGTATAAGCATCTGGTATTGTGGCAGTGTTGGTATAAGCATCTGGTATTTTGGCAGTATTGACATAAGCCTCTGCTATTATGGTAGTGTTGGTATATGCATCTGGTATTGTGGCAGTGTTGGTATAAGCATCTGGTATTGTGGCAGTGGTGGTATAAGCATCTGGTATTATAACAAAGTTAGTGTTGACAAACTTAGCAACGGCTTTGTTGTATTGTGTTTCCAAGTGCCAATGTTGACGCCGACACGCATGGAGAAGCAGAACTAGCGAGCCCAGCCGTTTAAAACCTACCAGCTCTGGGTATCTGCTGTCAAGACCTGGTTTAGAGTAACCAATGGGGGCAAGAATACCTTATTTACATATACAGGAGGTGGGGGGGGTGGAAGAGGTCAAGGAAAAATTCTTCGTGTTCTGACTTGTCTCACAAAAATGTGTGCCCAGTTATAAAACGACGGCACACACCCTTGCCCAGTGAAACAACTGCGGCTATAACTAAAACATACACACATTCGTCTGACAAATCGCCAACATGCTAATCGAAAGTAAGTTTTGCTAGATCTTTGTCTTCACATTTTATTGAAGATCAGTCTGTCAGTCACGGTTGAGCGATTCAGTCAGCGTATCTGTGTGTGTCCTTGTTTGTGTGTGTGTATGTGTTTGTGTTCACGCTTGGGCCGACAGTGCCATGGATACCACCACAACAACTTGTGCCAGAAAAAAAACCATTCTATTTAGATCTAGTATTGTGTGCGGTCCTGTGGTGGCGAGTCAAGTATTTTACTAACAAGAAATGAATGAAACACATGTATGAGCAGCTAAAAATAAAGGGTGAAAGTTGCTAATGTTAAGACTTGGTAGAGTTAATTTAGGGCTTGGCGGGGCTAGTTCTAGGGCTTGGTAGAGCCAGTTTTTGGGGTTGGTGGGGGCTACATTTTGGGCTCGGTGGGGCTAATTTTAGGGCTTGTGTGGTTAATTTTAGGGCTTGGTTGAGTCAGGTTTTGGGGTTGGTGGGGGCTTATTTTAGGGCTTGGTTGAGCTAATTTTACGGCTTGAGTGGGGCTAATTTTAGGGCTTGGTGGGGCTAATTTTTGAGCTGACTTAGTTGTACTGACCTGACAAATAATCCCCAGTATTTAGTTCCATGTCAGTGATAACTCCTCCTTCCTCCTCCCCTCCCCCTCGTTTAACAATTGGTCACGGTCTGGTTTCACAGACCGCAGCAGACGAAGGGGCGATCGATCTCCAAAGAGAAGCAATCGATCAACCGTTGAGCAGCAATCAATAGATCGTCAGCATACAATACTGTAGTTATTGTTATTGGATTCAATCGTGTTTGATTCGGGGCTGGGTAAGCCGGGCTTATAGGAGGGCAAATAGGGCTCTGGTTAGTCAGCAAATAGGGCTCTGGTTTAGTGGGCAACTGGGCTCTGGTTTAGTGAGCAAATGGAGCTATGGTTTAGTGGGCAACTGGGCTCTGGTTTAGTGAGCAAATGGGGCTCTGGTTTAGTGAGCAAATGGGGCTCTGGTTTAGTGGGCAACTAGGCTATGGTTTAGTGAGCAAATAGGGCTCTGGTTTAGTGAGCAATAGGGCTCTGGTTTAGTGGGCAAATGGGGCTCTGGTTTAGTGAGCAAATGGGGCTCTGGTTTAGTGAGCAAATGGGGCTCTGGTTTAGTGAGCTAATGGGGCTATGGTTTAGTGGGCAAATGGGGCTCTGGTTTAGTGGGAAAACTAGGGGCTGGATTGGGGGGGGGCAAAAATTGCTGCATTAATGAACAAATTAGGGAATATATTATTGTAATAATTGGGGGCTGAATTAATGGGAAAACTGGATTATTGAAAAATTAGTGACTGGATTAGTGGACAGATTATAGATTGGATTAATGGAAAAACTAGGGACTTGATTAGTAAGCGAACTATGTGCTGGATTTGTGAGAAATTAGAGGATGGATCTGTGGGCAAATTGGAAAATGGACTAGTGGTCAAATTATGGCATGGATTATGGACTGGATTAGTGGACACATTATGGACTGGATCAGTAACTTATGTTGTACGATGGTTGACATTGTGTCTTTACTAACACAGTAAATATATTGGAACACTTGTTCTATATTGTTTAAAGCGGGTGTATTGTGTGGGGTGGGGTGTGATGAAACACGACATGTTTGGTACGTGTCCTAACGCCTGTACACGAGACTTGACAAGAGCTCACCATTGACTTGACCTGTGTGTGCAGAAAACAAAGTGCGTGTTGCTACACGATTCAACCAGACGGGGTCAATGGTTTACCTTGGTCGCTCGGTCGGTATTCAACCGTTAAACGTGTTCACGGGAGCTTTTCAAGTCCCGCTGAGTTCACGTAGGTCAACGAGGCTTTGACACACCTCCCTGTGGATCATTGGATACACAATCCACCTCACTAGCTACATGATCCACTCTAAACTGTTGCAATAAGATCAATAATGATAGCATGCAATTTTGGACTTTTCCCTTAAACCCACCCAATCTTCCCACGTTGTCACAAAAACCTTGTCTAAATGTCCAAAATTGTCCAAAAAATTGTCCATATAATTTACCACGTGTTTTGTTTAAGAATACATTTTGTGTTTTGATTTTTTTAAATCGTGGTAAATCTTTGCAGTCGTAAGAAAAATTACTTCGTTAAGAGCCATCTATAATTTCTCTTTAAAATAACACTATTTATTAAGCTTAGAGATTCAGATTGTCTACAATCACTGTCTGCGTATCAGATTTCAGCGTGTCGAAGATCGATAAAATCGATCATCTTAGATCAATATTTATTGATTGTGTGGATAAATGAGTACACAGAGATCGTGCATACAATACAAAGCATCATTTACCCGCCCCTACCCCATGTGATTTTGTAAAACATTTCCCTAGACCCGCACCCCTGATGTTACATAATTCCATGAACCCCCATCTCCCATTCCCACACACACATTATACATTTATCGACCAATATAAAGTTCGTACTAAAACTTTTTCTTAAATATCGCAATCAAATAATTGGAGGTTCGAAACAAAAGTATTGAGTTCTTTACTTCATATCGCGTACGTGTTAGTAATGTGTAGGTTTGTGTATCGGGTCGGTGTTGGTATCGTGTAAGTAGTGTTTATCGAGTATTGTTGGTATCGTGTAGCTAGTGTTTATCGAGCAAGAGTGTGTATCGTGTAGGTGTTGGTATCGTGCAGGTTGTGTGTATCGAGTATTGTTGGTATGGTGTAGGTTATGTATATTGAGATATTAGTATCGTGTAGGTTGTGTATATTGAGGTATTAGTATCGTGTAGGTTGTGTATATTGAGGTATTAGTATCGTGTAGGTTGTGTATAGAGTACTGTGGTATCGTGTAGGTTGAGTATAGAGTACTGTGGTATCGTGTAGGTTGTGTGTATCGAGTACCGTGTGTGTATCGAGTCCGCTTAAGGTGGGTGTATGTGGTACTAGAGTACGTGTTTGTAAGAAAGTACGGTAAGAAAGCCTAAAGTTTAAACGTCGTGAGCCCGCCTTAATGCGGACGTCTGTCATTACACGGAACACAGCGGTCAAGTGGGACATGCATCTCTATTATTTAGTTAGAATGGGGATAAATATATAAACAACAACACTCCTTAAATATAACGTCTCAACATATCAACACCACAACCACCCCACCATAGCGCCCAACTTATACACCCCCTATGAAAACGTCAATCCCCACATTACAGTGTCAGTATGGGGGTTGCAACTAACTAAAACTACTTGTGGGGGCCGGGCAGGGTTTCTTTTAGCCATTTTTTCTGATGGGGGCATTTGAAACTTCCGACTGGAGTGGGAAGGGACCTGATACTGGCTTAAGCATATAGTATGCATATAAATTGGTTTATCCCATTTTATCTGCTGACCCGTATGGGGGGGGGGGCACCATGCGTGTTAGGCGTAGAGGAATAGTTGAGACTGACACTCGAGGCAAATCCTCAGTGAGAATACGCCATAGGTAGATTAGCGGTATTATTACATAGTTACAACTATACAACATACGAAGGTTAGCGGTATCATTACATTAATTAACAGCCATACTTGACTTAACTGCTCGCTCTATGAGACGTATGAGACGCAGCATCCGAATAACGAATGTGAATGTATTGGCTGAACTTAAGATTGTAACGTTAAGACAGGGTGCAGGGTCATCACAGCGCTAATAAGTCAACAACAACACACCACATTATTTTCCTAAGAGTGAACGTTGTTTATAGACGGGGAATGTGTAGCCGTAAAGACATTTGTGAGTTTTTGTTGGGAAGAAAACTCTTTTTTATAGATAAAATGTCTTAATAAAATATGCAAACATTTCAAAACGATGACAATATTAGATGTGTCGAACTAGGCAAGATGTAGGCCCTATTTAGTAGCTGAAGTATCCAAGTCGAGCAGAGTGGAAGAGACATTAGTGGTAGAACACCAGCCGTAAGTTTTACTCGCTCCAGATTTCTCTAGCCGTGGGATCAATTACCTCCCCTGTCTGGTGATTTAATTAAAATTTAAAAACAGTGCGCGAATTATCTAGAAAACGATTGAGTCGGAATCCCCGGATGTTTACACTCAGAGAAAATCTCGACGATTACCCACCAGATCGAAAGAGTGACAAGGATGGAGGAATCAATGGGGTGTATCTATGGAGCAACAGGAAGAAACTATTGACGTTTTCAGCGCGCGAGAGTTCCTTGTTTTCTGTGGAGAAGTGAGCCTTGAGCGTACAAGTGTTATGTGGGTTTTAGTCAGTGCGGGTAATTGATGTTGGTTTCATCTCGTGCGGATCGCTCATCAAGCAGTTTCAGCACAATCAGAATGCGTAATTGTTTACCGAGGTGGGGAGGGCTATGAGCTTATTATTTCCAGCAAATCGTGAAACTATCGTTATTATGTTGGCTAATAAGTTATGAGAATTTTGAATGAGATTGCAGGAAGTCCTAGCAGCAATTTGAAATGTTAATCTTTCCTCCACTCCCACCCTACTCACCACCCTAAAGAAATTCCTACAAAATACAACAACATATCTTTTACAAACAACTGAAAAACTGCACTATTTTGTATTAAGCTGTATTTTGTTGCCTGTTATCCTTAACTGTGTCCACCTATCATAATGATGTGCATCGTGTCTCTGCTGGGTTACACCATCTACACCTACCTGCCCGGTCACCTGATCATGATGGCCAGCGTCCTGCAAGATTTCGTCACCGGCAGTGAGCACATGCCACACCCCCAAGCCGCCTACTCCTGACCCCAAAGTGGCCAGGAACAGACAACTCCGGAGACAGTTATAAATATTTTAACAATTTTAACATGTTTTAAAATATAGAGCTGCAACTAACATTTAAGATAACTTATTTATCTTTATTTATGGTTTATAAAAGTGTAACTTTTGTTGTATTTTTACCAACATTTTTACAATCGCGATAGACTGCGTCAGACTTGCCTTACTGTCATATACGTGAATAGATTTTTTTCCAGAAATTCTATTGTTAAAATGAAGGCATACCATTACCAAAACCTGAATTAAAAAGTAAACAATGAGATTTATGTAAAGATGTAGGCTAATGTTCTGTATGAAGCGTTTGGCTACGTGTGTAAAATACGCTAGTGTCCTTCACCTTTCACTGGATATTATATTAACATTATCAATTATTGTATTTTCTGCTCCAAGCAGAACTCGTCACTAAAGCCTTGACTGTATGTATAATATAGGTTAGTTGTTTCCCCTATCAACCCATGTATAATCCAGGGAGATCACCCATTAAATAATCGATTTCGCCATCTGAAGCAGACGATTGCCTTGCCAGATAAATCTTGCTAGCTCTCTTGTCGGTTGATTATTTAATCGTCAAGCAGCGCAGCAGGTAGTTCATTGATCAAAACTGATGTAATGACTAAAGATGTAATTTTAAAGTTAGATCACTGCAGATAACCAAAGCAGTTCATCCCCTGTAAGCTGGAGTAGCATTTTGAGCCCCGTTTTCCTATACTGTCATTCCATAATGTGTGACTGCTATAGATCTCTATTGTGAGACCATGTGTCCTATACTGTCATTCCATTTTGTGTGACTGCTATAGATCTCTATTGTGAGACTATTTGTCTTGTACTGTCATTCCATTTTGTGTGACTGCTATAGATTTCTATTTTAAAACTGCCTCACGCTGACAGTATCCGCTGTGTAATTTGTATGCGTAGAGGGGTAGGGGGTTAAAGTGAAGGAGAGGGTGTGTGTGATATTCTTTAGGTAGTAATGATGATGTTAAGGCTGGTATTGACTGTTTTTTTTTAAATTTTATTTTAAATTGCCTTGTAAAAAAAGTTCTTTTCTCTGGATGTTATTATTTCATGCATGGGTGGTTGTCTATAGCTACACCAGACCCAGCAGGATACAACATCGCTATGACAACACCCAACAACATCCTTAGACGATGTTGCTTGCAACACACCTCTACATAGAATCTACATCGTACTCAACATATAGAACAGCAACACATTCGTGCATACACAGTTTACAACACAGCAACACATTCGTACAAAAAATAGAAAACTTTCAACACTCGCTCATACGTAGTATACAACATGTTGCAACAAGTCTCAGAACTGCGGCACGTCCATACATTATCAAGCTACCAACACGCTAAGCTTCTGTTTGTATATTTTAGTCGAGGATCATAGCGCTTGTTTTGAAAGCTTGCCAGAAATAAAACACGACCAATGCGGTCAAAAACGGTTTCCCGCCATTTTGACGAGGTCGCGGTGTTGTCTGTCAAACCATGCTGAGGTCCGGACAACCCACTGATCTAGCATTCTGGCGGCGTCACGCTTGACTTGGCATGTCAGGAGTTCTAGCGTCTGCCGTTTCGACATGAAAACACAATTGTTTGCCCAGTAGCCCTAGTCACGTTTACCCACACGTGATTTTATGTTTACACAAATTTTCATCCATGTTTTTTAAAAAGTTTAATTACAAATGTTGCGAGAGAAAAAGGAATATAATAAGTGTACATTACAAACAATTTACCTCCAATGTTTTAAATAATTCACTATGGTGATCTCCCTTGATAGATTTATTGATGACTTAGTGATCTCCCTTGTTTGACAAATTTGTTTTTTCTTCTGTTTAAACGCAAACATTCCAGTTAATTTTTTTAAAACGTGTGTGTTTGCCTGATGATAAAGAAGATGTTTACCTATCTGTATTTTGAAGGCTGTTTGGTGTGAAACGAGTATATATTTATACCACCGTTTGAGAAAAATGTCTATTTACAAATGTTTTTTTTATATGCTGATAGTTATATTTTTTATACGCATGCACTCGTCTGGACATGATCCTAATGAAGAGAGTCATATTCTGATGGGGGATGTCCAAACTGTGCACAGCATATTCAGTACGCATTGTTTACATGAGATTTTTTCATGAGTTTTACAATAAATATATTTGCAACATAAAACGATGTATTGTTTTGTTTTATGGGAGTAGTGTATGTATATAAATATAATTTTACGTTGCTATAGGGCTGGTAAGTAGGTCAATAAACAGTTCTATGGCTCATGTAGGTTTTATTGAGCCGTAAAACTATTGACCTACTTACCAGCCCTATACATAGCAAGGGAGTTGTGTATGTGTGTGTGTGCTATACATATTTGATTATTTGAATGAAACAAACAGCTGTCTCCTCTGACAGTGAAGATCAGCTACCATTAGCAGTTATAAATTATTGAGTTTGTGAGAACAATATTTGTTATGGTTGCACATCAAATCAGCAGAAATATGCCTAAATATTAGACTTCGGTAAATTTCTATACAACTGGTACAATTCAAAGAATTTCTATACAACTGGTAAAATCCGATGCATTTCCATACAACTGGTAAAATGCGATGCATTTCCATACAACTGGTAAAATGCGATGCATTTCCATACAACTGGTAAAATGCGATGCATTTCCATACAACTGGTAAAATGCGATGCATTTCCATACAACTGGTAAAATGCGATGCATTTCCATACAACTGGTAAAATGCGATGCATTTCCATACAACTGGTAAAATGCGATGCATTTCTATAGAGTCCTTTCATATGACGTCACGTCCGTTCGTGATACCTACGCCCGCCGCCACAGTGGTGTACACAAGACGTAAACACAATCAGCTGTTCGCCAGCGCTGGACGTGTTCACCAGCGCTGGACGCGTTCACTGTATGTAAAGAACCGCACCCGCGGAAAAGGAAAAATACGTTAAAAAACTTGAACTCTTAGGAATTGAAGATCCTTATACTGTTATTGACAGTTTCGTATAAATAAATATGTGGACAAAATTTCTAAATAAAAATACTGTTAGTAATACTGTTTGCGTTTAGAGTTAAAGTAGCCGAATCTGATCAAATGCAGTTCTCGATACTTTGTTTCATGTAAGGACAGTAAAATAATAAACTTCATTTTAATTATAAAAGATAACTATTAATAAAACAAATATGCTCGACCTTCACAAATACTAAAAGACAAAGTCAAAAGTAATAGGCTAATAAGAACAATAAGATCTAATAGTAGGCCTAATACCTGGCTCCGCTGGGTAGACATAGAATCTAGAATCTACTTCTTTACTTAAATTTAATTACTTTAGATCTACATTCGATTCAAAATACACCCATAATAAATCAAAAGTAGTCATAATAGGCCTAATAAAGCATTTAATTGTCTCTAAGATCTAAAATCTCGCTCTATTATCTAATCATTTTTTTAGCAAACGAAATTTTCTGAAATTGAAATAGATTATATGACTAGACTTAGATCTAGAATCTGCTACTTAAATTAAATTGTAAAAACTTTATACAAGCATGTAGTTGATATTATTGTAGTAGAAGGCTTTAATAAATTACTAAGGCCTACCTACTTTGTTGTCTTTTTACAGCAATATGTATCTGATACTGGACTGAGTTTAATTAAATTCAAATTCATATCTAGTAATTGGTCTACTAAGTTTTTGTAGCCTAGTAGTACAATCTAGATCATACCAGCCAACAACAAATAACCACATTATTATTATTAGGTTAATGATTAGGCTAATTTTTTTTTTTAAATCCACTGTTTATAAAAGAAACAAATCAAGCTAGAAACATAAGTGAGATGGTTTAGAATAATAACAATGGACCCAGTCTACAATTGATACAATTGCAGGTCTACATAGGGCCTACAGTCTAGTAGTTTACAGTAGGCACCTAGTGTGTAGCTAGTATTAGTAGTATACTAGTGTGTAGCTGTCCAGAGTTAAGATTCTTAATGCCTTAATGCTTTCCCCTGATAAGCCGTGTGTGCTATAAATGACATAACATGACACCGAGGTGAGAAGTGTTGAGGGGAGAGCAGTGGGACTTTCCCCTTTGTTCTCCCTGCTGGGCCCTGAGGGTCAAAATTATATAAGAAATACTATCTCTGTGGGGCTGGGTATCACGGAGGTGAGACATTTTCAGGGGAGGGCAGGGCAGACTCCTCTTTGGTTTTATTGTGGGCTAGATACAGGTGGGGGCAGCCATCATGACGGTTGAACGTCAGTATTAATGTGTCTGATTACTTCCCTGCTGGATTATAAGGGTCTTAAATTGTATAACATGCTACCCAGATTGGTTATTACCCATGGATTATATTAGCCGTTGTAGTGTGGGTTTTGTAGGAGTTAAGTGGTCTCACGTTTGCTACAGTAGATAACCTCTAATATATTACTGCATTTGATAAGCTTCGTCTACTTAAACTCTAAACGCAAACGGTATTACTAACAGTATTTTTATTTAGAAATTTCGGCCACATATTTATATTATCCACGAAACTGTCAATAACTGTATAAGGATCTTCAATTCCTAAGAGTTCAAGTTTTTTAACATATTTTTCCTTTTCCGCGGGCGCGATTCTTTACATACGGTGAACACGTCCAGCGCTGGTGAACACGTCCAGCGCTGGCGAACAGCTGATTGTGTTTACGTCTGATGTACACCACTGTGGCGGCGGGCGTAGGTATCACGTGATTTAGGTCACGTGTTTGCAAGGACTCTATACAACTGGTAAAATGCGATGCATTTCTATACAACTGGTAAAATGCGATGCATTTCTATATGTTGGCTGGTACCAAGTTGTTGATTCTTAAGTAAGCATGTTGGCTGGTATTATATTGTTTATTTTTAAGTAAAATAGTAACTTGGTTGTTCATTAAAGGGGCTAAGGTGACTAGGTGCTAGTTACAGAAACCCAAGGGGTTAATCTAAGATATTGGGGATGAGCAGGCCAGGGGATATCTAAAATTTAATTAAATGTTATTGGCTCACTCTGGTCGTTAAGGGCTACGAGCTCTATGCAGGTGCATGAGTGACACGTAATGCTGGGAAGACACCCGCGGTGATTTATGTCTAAAGTTGAGTTCGGGCATGCCGCTGGAGGTCCCGGTAGAATCATTACTCAGGATCTCTGTTGTGGTCAGTTGTCAGGTGTGAAACGCGGCGGGGGTGCCGCGTGGTCGTGCGTTAGCTCGAGCGGTGTATGACACGATCGTTGGCCCTGAGACAACGTGAAGATCTATAGCGGTCAGTTATCGGGTGTTCAACGCGTGGGTGCATGGTGGCCGGTGTTGTCTCGAGCGTCGAGGGGTGGGACGGAGCCCGGCTCGGGTTCTGTGGCTCTAGGGAGATGATAAGGGGGGCAAGACTAACCTGTATGTGAGGAGGGGCGGCTGTGTTGAGGTCTCTTTTTCTCTGACAGACACATAGGCTAGACACCATGGTCTAGGCCTCGGATGGTGGCAGCCTTATGGCTGGCCACTAAGGCTGGCTTATTGTCCCAGCCGATGTTTTGTTGCTGTACATATGTGCTTCGTTCCATATATTTATATATGTGACATATGTTTATACATGTGGCTGATGTTGTACCAGTGGCTGGAAATCTTCTTGCCGTGTAGATATGTTCTTCGTCCAGTGGCCATTATCTTTGTTGCCCGATGTCGTTCCAGTGGCCATTATCTTTGTGGCCCGATGTTTGTACTAGTGGCCAAATGTTTTATTCAAGTGGCTGGAAATCTTCCTGCCGTGTAGATATGTTCTTCGTCCAGTGGCCATTATCTTTGTAGCCCAATGTTTGTACCAGTGGCCCAATGTTGTATTCCAGTGGCGGGAAATCTCCCTGCCGCTTGAGTGTCGAGCTAGATTGTTGTGAGTACTGATGAGTATTCATAGATGGACTTTAACCGTGTTTGATTAGTGAAATCAGAATTAGCGATGATAACATTTACCCGTGTGATCCTGGGATTACATAACAGTGCAAGTAGTAAAGTTAGAACTAGAGACGATGACATTTACGTTTTGGATTTTGAGATTACATAGCAGTACAAGTGAAATTAGGACTAGGAAGAATAACTTTGACAAGTGTGATTCTGAGATTACATAAGCAGTGCAAGTAGTTAAGTTAGGACTAGAGGAAAGGACATTCATATGTATAAATTCTGAGTTGTGTAAATGTAGGTTTGCTATCCACACTTATATATGTGTTTTCTATGAATTAATGTCAGTAACTACGGTGAATAATTCTGCATTGAAATGTAAGTTTGATTATTTTTGTCTTTTTGACTAGTATTAGAAATTCAAGTGATGTTTTCTTGAATATAAAAGACTGGCCAGGTCTAATTTGTATTGTGTCTTTGCTTTTAACATATAAACCTTTGTGACGTCAAACAAAGATAAATAAATGCATATTATGTGTGTTTACTATGTTTTATTTTTAGTTTAATATTGGTGTTGTTTAGATTTAAATTAGTTGCTCAGGTCTTGTAGACCTTCCTGTCCCAACGGGAATGCCACGGATTAGAGAGAATAATTACCTATACAATTTTAACATCATCTCTCTCATACCCATCGGGGAAACCCCCCTAACATTTGGTGTCAGAAGTGGGATGTAAGACATCTATTTCTCGACGAACCCCTAACATATACAACTGTGAAGTTCTATATATCTCGTGCTGAAGTGAGACAGGCTTAAGGTGACACAGTGTGTGCTGGTGACACTATGTGTGATGGTGACACTGTGTGTGATGGTGACACTGTGTGTGATGGTGAAACTGTGTGTGAAGGTGACACTGTGTACTAGTGACACGGTGTGTGGTAGGTACACTGTGTGTGATAGTGACACGGTGTGATGGTGACATTGTGTTTGATGGTGACACTGTGTGTGATGGTGACACAGTGTGTGCTGGTGAGACGGTGTGTTCCGGGATTAAAGTCGTCTGCCGGTCACTTAAGAACGTGTTTGTATCGATCTCATTAGGTATCACGTGAGCAACAACCAGGATCTGATGGAACAACGCAGATTGCGAAATCGTCTCTTCCCCAGGGCAAGTTCGTTAATGATTTTTCAACTTTTTAAGCCTAATGTAAGCTTTTCATAGCGATCTTTCAGAAATCAAAGCATGACTTAGTGAACTGATGGTCCCATATTTAAATTGATATGTTCTATCGCTGTTACAGACAGAATGCTGTTGGTGCTCAGGATATTCTAACAGTAACTTGAGGTCGTTTTTTAAAGTCGATTTTACGCTACTTGGTAGTTGTCCCCCTCCCTCAATATCAGTAACGTAGCGAGGGGGGGGGGGGGGGGGGTGGGGGGGACATATGTCCCCGGGCGCCGACCTTAAGGGGGCGCCAAATTGAAAGTTTGAGCAAGGGGTGCAAATGAAAAGTTCGAGGGAGGTGCAAATCGAAAGTTTGAGGGGGGGGGGGGGTGCAAATCGAAAGTTTGTCCCCGGGCGCCGGGAAGGGTCGCTACGCCTCTGCTCAATATACTCAAAGACCGAGGAATATCGTCCTCGGGTACACAAGCGACAACAGCTTATGGATACAAGATGCAACAGTACATGTACACAATAGACAACGGATACATGCAACAAGTTTAATTTATTACAGAATATTAGGTCTGTTTTGACAGTCGGAAAGAGATGTGAGCGAGCAATAGTTAACAATCGGATTTGTTAACAGCTAACAGCCAAAGCATGGTTCTAGTTATAGTTGAAGGCTGCTTCAAATGACGTCACACTAGCAGGGTAAAGAGGGTGGTTGTGAATTTTGTGACAAAATGTAATTGGTTCGAAAGGATGGGGGTGGGGAATTATGATGTCGCACGCTTGCATTTTTTTCCAGCGTTTTTCAAACCTGAGATATAGCCGTTATTTCGCATTTATAAAAGCCTTTTAAAACTAAAATTATTTCACTTAAAAATAATCTTGACCCCCTAAATTTGTAAAAAAAGTTTAGCTACAGAGTTAACCGTAGCTAGTTACATATTCGGTTATATCCATTGTTTAAGGATAAATCAATATTTTTAAATTAATTAGTGGAGCGTGAAAGTTGAACGTGTGTGATCTCTAACGATTGGGATGAGTTGTGTGAAATAGTTACAATTGCGTGTGGAGTTATTTATGGACGACCTCTTGCATAAAATCATATGATAGCTGTCACATTGCAATGTTACATTTAAAATATCATTAGATTAGATACAATTTATAAGACAACGAACCAGCATAGTTTTAACAAAATCTTTAATACTTTCTCAACTAAGCCTGTTACGACAGGGAAGCGATCAACGCGCTATTTATAACTTTAACAATCCCAGCTGAGGAAAATATTCAAGAGCCAAAGACAGGGGCGATAATTCGAGAAACTAATCGTAAACTTTGGTTCTAGTATTTATGTGCTAGCTTCTAAATCAATCTGGTTTTTACTTCATAGAAAATCATAAAAAATAAATATCAGATGCCTAAAAATGTAGCGAACTCCACGGTAAGGATCTATAGATAAAAAAGATACCTATATCTAAATTCGTTGTTACATCGGGAATCAAGGGAAACAATCTAATTAATTTTTAATAAGTCATTTAATGATTTGTCGCCCTTTACTAGGCTCATAAAATCAGTTAACGCGGGCTTTATTTGCTACAAAATAGAACGCTAGCTGAGATTGTTTTCTAATGACGAGGGATTTTTTATTAGTTTTATTATAATCATGTGTTATGTTGTCTAGTTACTTGAAGCTCCTTCCATGTGAGGATTTTCAAGTGCTCAAATAGTCTGATGCTGTTGTCAAATTAGAAAGCAATCAAGTAGCTCGTTGCAGTGTGGACTGAAGAAGCACATCAAGACACACTGCACGTATTAAATACATATATTGCACAATGCACATGCACACTTAAACACACATACAAAAACTGTTTTGGTCAATTATGGGTCAGCTACTGGTCAATAGTGGGTCAGTTATTGTTAAATTGTGGGTCAGCTATTGGTCAATAGTGGGTCAGTTATTGGTCAATAATGGGTCAGTTATTGTTAAATTGTGTGTAAGCCATTGGTAAATTGTGGGTCAGCTTTTCGTAAATTGTGGGTCATCTTTTGATCAATTGTGGGTTATCTATTGGTAAATTATGGGTCACATATTGGTCAAATGTGGGTCAATTATTGGTTAATAGTGGGTCAGTTATTGGTCAATAGTGGGTTAATTATTGATAAATTGTGGGTCAGCTATTGATAAATTGTGGGTCACCTATTGGTCAATTGTGGGTCAGCTATTGGTCAATTGTGGGTCAGCTATTGGTCAATTGTGGGTCAGCTATTGGTCAATTGTGGGTCAGCTATTGGTCAATTGTGGGTCAGCTATTGGTCAATTGTGGGTCAGCTATTGGTCAATTGTGGGTCAGCTATTGGTCAATTGTAGGTCACCTATTGTCAATAGTGGGTCAGCTATTGGTTAAAAGTGAATCAGGGGTAGATCGACTGTTAGACCACAATGGCCGCTCAAGGCACGTAGCTCTATCCTAAGCTCCCCAGCTAATATCTGGGGAGATAATCCATCATGTCGTCTGGTAAACAATCAAGTTCAGTTGGACTCACTTTGTATCCAACACTTTTAAAGTTGATATTTGTCCGAGGGGTTTCGTGGAGGGGGGGGGGCAAGTAGAGAGGTGACGGGCGTCATGTGACCTCCATACACCATTACTGCTGCGTGTCCAGTGGTCATAGCCTCCTGCTAACTGTTACAGGAACAATTGAAATTGACGTGGCAGCAATAGGGGAGGTAATCAATGTCTGCCAGGCGTTTGCTGTTGTCATTGGGTGAAAGTTTTACAATATAGCTCACAAATTTTTGTTAATGAAAAAAATTATAACATTGTGAATAATATAATGCACAATATATTATAATGATATATAAGACCAAATTCGTTTATTTATTCAATGTACAACATTTATAAAATGCAGAGCCGGCGTTAGGGGTACGCGGGGCCTATGGCCAACCATCCGCGCGGAGCCTTATATTTTTTTCATTGGTGTATAATATAATAAAACATGTACAGTGAGGCGTTTTTTTTTCTTCTCAACTCGCCTGCTTGTGTTTTATCAAATTCTTCTCTTAAATTGCGTTTCCTCGCTTTTGATGCACCTGATTCATACTTGCGAAATCTATCTCTGTCTCTTGTAGCCATGGTGTAGAGGAAAAATGGTGAAATCATTTTGAAGCAACGTTAAATCGGTCCACAGTGGCGGGTGATAGTACCAATATTTTCTCAATTTATCGAGTGTTAACAGGGGCATTCAAAGTGTGTGGATGCCGGGGAAAATAGCAAAACATTGATAGATTTCGGAATAAGCTCGAATCGTGAAAAACACTGTTTACGGCTATAGATATCCAAATGAAATGACTCTCAAATGTAATCACGGAGCTCAGTAAGGTGGAACACTGGGGGAGGGGGGGGGGTGACAGTTGGTGGGGTGAGGTGAAGGATTACTGTACATTTAAATCTATGGGATTCCAAACCCTAAAAAAATCAGTTCGGGTACTACGTTACTTGATCTCTGACCGCAGCCATTCAAGAGAAGGTGCGTGTTTATAGAGCGTCCGCGTATTACATTACAGATTAAGAACGCGTTCTCACAAGAGAAGGTCCGTATCTATAATTAGAAAGTGAACCATGTGACAGCCAGCTTCATGTTATTTATGAGTTTCGCGATGGCATGCTCGGACAGCCGGTAATTTAGACGTTTTAGAAATCAGGAGAACTTTACCATAAAACAGTCTCGGCCCGATGTATCAAACAGTATAGACTTTATAATTTGTTTAGTGTGCCTACACTATTTTAAAACAAGAATCACTATGGCCTTAACTATTATACTGAATATATCTACACAGAGGCGTAGCGAGGGGGGCGGGGGGGTGCGGACCATTTAGGGGGGTGACACTTAGGCAAAAAATAGCAAAATATATAGAGAAAAACTTGAGGGGGGTGCAAATCGAAAGTTTGAGGAGGGGTGCAAATCGAAAACTTGAGGGGGGGGGGGGGGTGGGGTGCAAATCGAAAGTTTGAGGAGGGGGTGCAAATCGAAAGTTTGAGGGGGGTGCAAATCGAAATTTTGAAAGTTTTTTTCCCGGGAAGGGTCGCTACGCCTCTGGGGGGGGGTGACACCATTAAGTGCCGCACCGGGTGACACCAGACCTCGTTACGCCACTGTCCCTACAATTACTTAAAATAAACATGTGCTTAATCACTTTACGAATACCGTTAAAGTTTACCAAAATGAAAATGGACATAATTACTGTATAAATGCCCTTCAAAAATATATAAATAAATACAAGTATATTGTATTTAAAGATGACCTGACAATATATAAAATAAATATGAACATAATTACTGTATGGATGCCTATCAAACGTATCGTGATGAATAAGCTCAAAAGATGCCCATACAGTGTATAAATTATGATTTTAGGGATAAATACCCCCCTCCTCCTCTGCAAGCCATCATCAGGTCACTTACTGTTTACTACAGGCACCCCTGCCTGCTCACTAAAAAAAAAACGTCTTCAACGGTCCGCAAACAATAGGGTATCTGTTTACGTTTTTCCCGATTTTACCTCCCATGTCAGGTCGGGGGCTAATTCGCGACCGCCATCTCCAGTCACCTCAGGACAATAGCGAGTCGACCGTGCCAGCGACGTGTGACACTTAAGTCTTTCTTTAGAATAACGGGCTGTCCCAGTCCATGTAGAGGATAACTCACTAACATCAGCCGTGGCCTCAGTTTTAACATCCAACAATTTCGGTCATTTAGTTGGTTGTTTTTTAAATTTAATTCAGCAAAGATTATTCAAGTTTACAAACTAATTCAGGCAATAATGGCGTTGCTGAAGCGCGGGGCCCCTTCAAGCGCGGGGCCTGGGGCGACCGCCCCGTTTGCCACCCCCTAACGCCGGCTCTGATAAAATGACAAAATTCTGCGGGCACATGTTCAAATATAATACAAGCCATGTGTACGCTAGTAACTCATGAATAAATAGACACGCTGGTAACATATATAGACACGCTGGTATTGAATAAATTAACTTGCTAGTAAGACAGGAATAAATAGATTTGCTAGTAACACAGGAATAAATAGATTTGCTAGTAACACAGGAATAAATGGATACCCTAGTAACACAGGTATAAATAGACTCATTAGTAACACAGGTATAAATAGACTTGCTAGTAACACGTGAATAAATAGACTTGC
This sequence comes from Physella acuta, assembly GCF_028476545.2. Lineage (NCBI taxonomy): Eukaryota > Metazoa > Mollusca > Gastropoda > Physidae > Physella > Physella acuta. The sequence goes on from NW_026732013.1 coordinate 324,356, forward strand.
TAGTAACACAGGTATAAATAGACTTGCTAGTAACAAATTAATAAATAGACTTGTTAGTAACACGGGAATAAATAGACTTGCTAGTAACCCAGGAATAAATGGATACCCTAGTAACACAGGTATAAATAGACTTGCTAGTTAGGAGCCATCTCTCAGCGCGTAGGTCTCAAGATCAACAAAGAAAAGACAGAAGTGATGAGAATTAACAATAATCAGGAGGCTCCGGTGACAATAGACGGAAGACAGCTAAATGATGTGCAAGAATTTGTCTACCTTGGCAGCAAGATCAGCAAAACGGGAGGCACAGAGGAGGACATACGTGCTAAAATTATTAGAGCCCGCTGCGCTTTCACAGTTCTGCGACCCATATGGAAAAGTTCTGCCATCTCCATTACCACAAAAATTAGGATATTTAACTCTACTGCTGTATGGAGCAGGGACATGGAGAGTCTCCAAAGCAAGCACAGCAAAGATACAGACCTTTATGAACAGATGCCTTAGATATTGAAACTGATATGGCAGAACAAAGTGCCGAACATTGAACTATGGATGAAAGCTAGACAGGAGCCTATGGGTGTGCAAATAAGAAGGAGGAAGTGGCGCTGGGTGGGTCACACGCTTCGAAAGGTTCACCCAAATGTTACACGCCAAGCGCTTGAGTGGAACCCCCAGGGAAAGCGGAAGAGAGGGCGCCCAAGACAGACCTGGAGGCGGAGTCTTCTTGAAGAACTGAAGCCAACAGAGATGTCTTGGGAGATGTCAAAATTAATAGCCGGGGATCGGATGAAATGGAAGGAAATGGTGGAGGCCCTATGTTCCATAAGGCGCAGAGAGAACTAAGTCAAATAAGTCTAGTAACACAGGTTTAAATATCCTTGCTAGTAACACGTGAGTAAATAGACTTGCTAGATACACAGGAATAAATGGATATCCTAGTAACACAGGTATAAATAGACTTGCTAGTTACACAGGTATAAATAGACTTGCTAGATACACAGGAATAAATGGATACCCTAGTAACACAGGTATAAATAGACTTGCTAGTAACATGTGAATAAATAGACTTGCTAGTAACAAATTAATAAATAGACTTGCTAGTAAGATAGGAATAAATGGATACCCTAGAATCACGTGAATAAATAGACTTGCTAGTAAGAAATTAATAAATAGACTTGCTAGTAACACAGGTATAAATAGACTTGCTAGTAACACAGGTATAAATAGACTTGCTAGTAACAAATTAATAAATAGACTTGTTAGTAACACAGGAATAAATGGACACCCTCGTAACACATAAATAAAACAGAGGAACATGTTGAATGAGAACCATGGTTGAAGCTTTACACAAGATTATATCAACACAATTATACAAACCTTATAGTTGTAGTCTACTATACAGGCCTGCACTAAGATTATATCTACATTTATAGTATCTGTATGGCTCATGACGTACACTTAAATATGTTTATATCAACATTTTTTAAAACAAACTTTGTTGTTAAAAGATTTGAACTCCCCCATATAGGCTACACACAAAAAATGAATAAGTGACATTTCTTATAAACAACATGTATAATGCAAGCATGTACATACAATCACTGTAACCTCAGATTAGATACATATAACATATTTGTGATATATACATACATTTGGTTCAAATAAAATGTGCTTAAAGATGTTGGAGGTAGGGTTATTGAGAATGTGTTATATATCAATGATACATTTTTAAAGGCAATGGGAATATAAAACATGGAATGTCAAAAGGAGTCAGTCACAAAACAAACCAATGTAAAATTAACTGTGCTATACTCGACAGTCACCAAAGTTGAGGAATACTTTGTCGTTTGGTTAACCTCGATCGTGTGTTGTTCCAGGCGATTTGTCGGGGGGTATACCTAGCAATATGGCTGTGGTAGACTCCATAAAGTAAAGTATACATGACAGATTATAATAGTAGACGGTTGACAGGGTGGGGGTGTTGGAATACTCTCTACCTGACAGAGCAGCGAATGTACACAACACGCTGCCCTATGTCGCACACCCAAGTGTTCATTCAGAGAAAATATTGACACCACTGAGTCATCTGTCTGTCAAATTCATCTAAATGTTGCGTTTGTAGACTAACGTTTGAGGCCGATATCAAAGACACAATCTTCTTTCAATTTTATAGGTTTACAGTTAAGACACTCTACACCCAACCATTTCAGATTCTTAATCTAAGATACAGCTACAGCCCAACCTTTACATGCATATATCAAATGTGTATATCAAAGACGCAACCACAGACAACCTATACATGCATATATCAAAGGCACAACCACAGCCAACTTTTACATGCATATATCAAATGTGTATATCAAAGACCCAACCACAGATAACCTATATATGCATATATCAAAGACATAATCACAGCCAACCTTTAAAAGTGTATATCAAAAACCCACTTAACATCCACCTTTTACTGACCTAGTTACAGCCTAGAGCGTCAAGCCAATCCCCGCAGGTTATGCTATATCACAGACACAATCCCAGCATTCCCTGACCTATCTAATCACTATCTGGCGTTAATCGATCATTAATTTTCCTGCTCAAATCGATCTCGTGGTATTGAATCGGGGAGTTTGGGGGTTCCATTTCCTCGGGGTCTACGTCACTGTCCACCATATGTTCTCGGGGGTCCCTCAGGGGGAACTCGACCCTGCGGGGGCCGACATTGTTCTGGTCCCGGTCAAATATCAGGTAGGTGGTTGTCGGGAGTTCCAGGGGCGGAAGCTTGACCAGCTGGGCCCCTCCGTGCGAATACCTCGACGATTCGGCGGCTGTTTCCGCTTCATTGTCGCTAGACCTGTTGTTGGTTGATAAAAAACGTTCGGAAGTTTCCACAAGGCCGTTGTGTTTGGAGGTGTGGGGTGCTTTGATTGTCAGCTCGTCACAGGTGGCGCTTTGTGTGGGGTCCGTCTGGTCTGGGTTGCCCAGCTTCTCGTGGACAACCCTCTTCAGGTGCAGCGCTGAGCCGGCCGGGTCCGACTCGTCGAATGCGCATGCGTGCTTGAAGCTGTTGACCAGCGTGTAAACTAGGTCAATCTCCGAGGAGACCTGGGAGTGTTTCCTCCGTTTCCTCTCGCTGCCAGACAATTTGTCGCTGCCAGACATTCTGTCGCTGCCAGACATTTTGTCGTTGGCCGAGCTGGGCCGTGACTTGATGCTCAGCGGCTCCAGTTTGTCTCTCTGACCAATGCTATTTTTAGTAACGGTGCTGCTAGACGGACGGAGAGTCTCTCGGTGGTTGTCCATGTAGTCTTTGAGCGACTGGAACCCGTTGCTTTTTCTCAGGATGATATCCGGCAACTTGTCCGTCTTGGTGTGCTTGTGGTACCGGACGTACACGATTGGTATGTTCAGCTCGAGGGCGACACACAGCTCGTTGAAGCAGGCGGTGTCCTCCATCGTGGCTTCGTTGAACAGGTACACGCAGACGTCAGTGTCCGCCATTTTGTCTCTGATCGAGGTACCTAGAGACGGGAGACCGGTGTGCCCGTGTCTGTTTTGGCGCGTGTAGAACTCTTCAAGCAGGATGCGCAGGACGCCGTCGTGTAGGAGTCTGTCCACGTCGGCTGAGCCAGCCTGGCAGTGGCTGATGAGGTGGACCCTCGGCGTCTTGTCGTCGGCTACCATGGGCGCCACACCCGTGACTGTCGTGGAAGGTCCAGGTTCTGTCACGTTAGAAGGACCTGTACGTTGTAAGAAAGAGAATTAAAATAAGAAAGGCACAGGGAACAAACGTCAATAAACATGCACATTTTATCGCACCATCCTAAATAAACTTACAATACATGGAATAATTCAACGACGGACGAAAAAAACTCATCAAATTATTTTTCCCTTTGGTTTCACTAACTTATCCTAACATAAACACCAACACTGGCCTCAATCTTAACCCATAAAGCACCAATATTGAAATTTTCGCTACACTACTGAACAAATTCACACGACCATTCTCTGTTGCCTTTTCGCAACCGATGCACAAAAGTTACGTTTTTAATACACCGTATTGTAAGCGTGGAATAGAGATAAAAGCCACGAAACAAACCTTGACTCCGTGTTTTGACGCCGTACCGTTTGGTGTCCCTGATGTTCCTGCTGATACTTTTACTGGTCAGCATAGTCCCGGCGTCTGGAATCGCGGCCTGTCCCATCAGCGGTTCCAGAAACTCCCAGAACGCGTCCATCGACTCGTCTTTGATGAGGTTGGGGTAGATCTGCACCAGCTGAACACACTGGCTTATGACGTCTTGCTGGGTTCGGATCCACTGGAGGGCGCTCTGGTAGCTGTAGAACGTGGGGCTGGTCAGGGGGTTGCGACATGGCCGCAGGGCGTGGGGCAGACGCCGCTGACGTCGATTGGAAGGTGACGACATGTCAAGGGGTCATGACGTCACACATTCCTCACAAATATTTGTTTCCTTAAAGAACTCAGTGTTTGAGGTTTTTCTGAAAACTAAACCGATGAAAACAACACAGAAGCCAACAACGTGTTTCTGGCAGGCTTGTTGTGGTACACGCTCCGGTGTGTAGTGTGTATGGCCCCAATCTTAGTGTGTTGTTATCTCCTGTGCTGCCAACATCTCTAATGAAGATAATGATACACTCGTCGCTATCTTAGCCAGTAGTGGGCTACTCTTAAGGCTTGGGTAATAGTGACTGTCTATCTGCAAACATACAACTTTGTTAGGAGTAACATAAATATGTACAGTTATTTTAGTTGCAACTTTTGTTGCTTTTGGAGTATTAAGCTAAATAAATATACAAGGCTATTTTAGATGAAACATTAGTTGTTAAATTGAGAAGATACATTAGGTGTATTCGCAATACTGCTAGTCTTATAACTGCTCGACTAGCTTTTATTTTTGTCAATATAAAAAGCGCATTCAATCCATTACTTGGTTGATACTTTGAAAAAAAGGCTCTTGTTTTAAAAATGTTGGAACATGGGTAAACAGTCAAACAAACTCTAGTTTTTGCTTTTATGCATTTGTTATAGTATAGGAATTCAATTTTTAAAACTTGTAAAAAATGCGAAGAAAGATATCTGCTGTGTGTCACGGAACGTATTTAAACACAACATAGAACAAGAATCGCAGTTGGACAAATATCCAGCAACCAGCGTGTAACACATAGCCTGTGCTGTAGGAATGTGTCAATGTCGACATTTCTCGTACCAGAAAGTTTTTGAAAAGTCGGAAACAAAAGCCCCACACTGGTTAGCGTATGTGACGGGCTGACTGAGAGAAGGTATCGGGTTCTCTCGGGCGGCTGTTACGGCTTTTAGCGTCGTGGCTCGGTACTTAGACGGTACTTGTCGAGTCAAGGGTCCAAGTGGATTCACGAGCCTTAGGCATCAAGTCTCAAGATAACATAGGGCATCAAGTCACAAGATAACATAGGGCATCAAGTCACAAGATAACATAGGGCATCAAGTCACAAGATAACATAGGGCATCAAGTCACAAGATAACATAGGGCATTGTATCACACATGACGGCCGGACATCGTATCACACATGACGGCCGGTCATTGTATCACACATAAAGGCCGGACATTGTATCACACATAACGGCCGGACATTGTATCACACATAACGGCCGGACATTGTATCACACATAACGATCGGACATTGTATCACACATAACGGCCGGACATTGTATCACACATAACGGCCGGACATTGTATCACACATAACGGCCGGACATTGTATCACACATAACGGCCGGACATTGTATCACACATAAAGGCCGGACATTGTATCACACATAACGGCCGGACATTGTATCACACATAACGGCCGGACATTGTATCACACATAACGGCCGGACATTGTATCACACATAACGGCCGGACATTGTATCACACATAACGGCCGGACATTGTATCACACATAAAGGCCGGACATTGTATCACACATAACGGCCGGACATTGTATCACACATAAAGGCCGGACATTGTATCACACATAACGGCCGGACATTGTATCACACATAACGGCCGGACATTGTATCACACATAACGGCCGGACATTATATCACACATAAAGGCCGAAACCCCTGTATAACCCCAGTTTTGAAGACGTCAATGACGTCTATGACAGGCCACATCTCTGACCTCACCAGCTGTTGGCTAGGTGCTAGATCAACGCGTGACTCAAACTACGAGTCAGTGTACTAAACACCGACTCGATACAACAGTCAGGGCATTAAGAACCGACTCTTGACTCAAGAATCAGGGCATGAGGAACTGACTCTTGACTAAAGAGTCAGGGAGTTAACAACCGACTCTTGACTAAAGAGTCAGGGAGTTAACAAATGTTTAGAGTCAAGAGTCGGTTGTTGATTCCCTGACTCTTGACTAAAGAGTCAGGGAATCAACAACCGACTCTTGACTAAAGAGTCAGGGAATCAACAACCGACTTTTGACTAAAGAGTCAGGGAATCAACAACCGACTCTTGACTCCAAACATGGCCCAATCAGCCTGTCAGTAACTCCTGACCTTATTGATTGCACGCGCAGAGTTTGACGTCAACCGTTTTTATCGCCTCCAATCGCAAGCGGTTAATCGCACAACGTTGATCATACGGTTATGAATGAATGGGACTGAGAACACAATCTGACGCGCTTCACTGCGTTTAATTGAAAATAAATTCTCCTTGTTACACTTCCAAGATTTCAAATTTCGAATACAAGATATATTTAAATGGATCGAGTCTGAAAGAAAGAAATTAGCATTTGAATCAAGTTGAGCTGGTAGACTATAGATTTTTTTAAATTAGCTGTGTGGTATTTGTGCTAGACGTAGATGAGATAGGTCCTAGCTGTGGGTATTATAAGCTGGTTGTGTGCTGTCAGAGTTACTTCCCTGGAGTAAGGGAGCGAACTCGCTCAACGTCACCTTATAAAAAGGGAAGAGAACAATAAATAAAAATGCAATGAAACAATTATTGAAGAAGTGTGATAGTCCTGGGGGGAAAACCCATCAATTTAACGTAATTGTCAAACGCTGACTTGGTCATAACTGAATATAATAACTGAGCAAAAGCTGACTTCCTCCTACACTGCCTCTGAAAAAGAAGACACACCTGGCACACACATCTGTCCTAACACACTACACGGCTTTTCAACGGTTCTTCATTAAGAAACATGGTTTCCTCTAAAAGATATTATTCCCCAAAACACTTTTCTTAGTACCAATTTCCCAAAAACACTTATCTTAGTACCAAATTCCCACAAAAAAACACTTTTCTTAGTACAAAATTCCAACAAAAAAAAACTTTTCTTAGTACCGAATTCCCAAAAACACTTTTCTTAGTACCAAATGGATTTGTTCTTAATAAACGATAGAATGGAGTGCCTAAACTGTTACGTACTGTGAAGTGGGTTGGGGGGGAGGACTTTGAAAATGTTATACTCATATATTACAACATGAGGTAATGACGTAAGGTGCGCTAATATGTCGTATGTATGTATTATATAATTAGTGCACTTTACTAGTAAAAATAAATCAGCTGTGATACTGAACTGTCTGTTAAGAATTACCTGTTCTAATTTCATCATATAGATCAATAGCCTCCCCCCCTCACCACGTATACTAAAGCAAAGTCGGAAATGTTATCTATAATATAATCGGGCTGAGCGTGTCCTTCCGTCCGTCATCGCTATAGATTTTGGGACTATAAAAGTAAACTACGCACCATGCTGTGCTTTTCAGTGCACCGCAGTGTCTTATTATAGGTACTGGAGTAGGGTTTGTTTATATAGAGGCATAAAGATATTTTATAAATGCCACGGTGTTTACTCTTTTGCATAACTTAAATAAAATATTAAATACACGCACATAGCTAAAACATATTTAAAAAATCAACGTTAAATTTCATTTTCGTTAATATTCCTAGAAAAAATGGATATATTTTTATGAAAGTAGGTCAAAGAAACTAATTAATTCAACTTTTTTTTTGGTAATTTTTTGCAAGGGAGGTAATTTGAAAATATATTTAACTCATCAATATCATTCTAAGTTAATTTTTTGTTTATTACTACCGCATTGATTATTATATGTTAAGGTTCATAATTAAAAGAGAAAAATGTTAAGATTATTAATATTATTTATTATTATTTTCTAATTAGTCTATGATTTCTCAAAAAATCACTATCTTTTTGCTTTTGTTTTTCGGTGTTATGAAAACAGATGGTGAAATTAGACTTTTTGAGAAGAATGGAAAGGCTCTCTCTGAGCGCGGACGTCTGGGAAAATGTGTTTTATTTTTTAATATTCAACTCACTCTTAATAATTTAAGTTAATTTTTGTTATTACTTCCACATTGATTATTATATGTTAAGGTTCATAAGTAAAATAGAAAAATGTTATGGTTATTTATATTATTTTCTAATTAGTCTATGATCTCTCAAAATAACAAAAAAAAGAAAAGAGAAAAAAAATAAAAGAAAAATAAATCATTTTAGGATTATAGTATAGAGAATGCTGAACAGGCTCTTCTGGGCGTGGACGCCTGGAAAAAGCATGTTTTTCGGTGGTGATTCTAATTACATTACCAATGTGTTTTCTTAGAACCATAAAAGTAACGCCCACTTGCCGTACATTTATTTGCATCGCATTGTTTTATTGTAAGTTATGGAGTAGGATCTATTTATGTGACTTAAATTAAGGCTCTCTTTGGGCGCGGACGCCTAAAAAAGCGTGTTGTTTGGTGGTGATTCTAATGTTGTGGCTGTGGTTGTGTTGTGGTTGTGTTGTAGTTGTGTTGTGTTTGTGTTGTGGTTGCGTTGTGGTTGCGTTGTTGTTGTGTTGTGTTGTGGTTGTGTTGTGGTTGTGTTGTGGTTGTGTTGTGGTTGCGTTGTTGTTGTGTTGTGTTGTGGTTGCATTGTGGTTGTGTTGTTGTGTTGTGTTGTGTTTGTGTTGTGGTTGTGTTGTGTTTTGTTTGTATTGTGGTTGTGTTGTGGTTGCGTTGTGGTTGTGTTGTTGTGTTGTGTTGTGGTTGTGTTGTGGTTGTGTTGTGGTTGTGTTGTGGTTGTGTTTTGTTTGTGTTTATGTTTGTGTTGTGTTTTTGTTCGTTTTGTTCTGTTCCAAAAATGTACATTTAAAAAGATTTACCGTGGCGGAGCACGGGATGCAGCTAGTCTATAATATAAGCGGGCTGAGCGTGTCCTTCCTTCCTTCCGTCCGTCATCGCTATAGCTTTTGGAACGATAAAAGTAATCATTCGCACCATGCTGTGCTTTTCAGTGCACCGCAGTGTCTTGTTATAAGTAATAGAGTAGGATTCGTTTATATAACGGCATAGAGCTATTTTATAAATGCCACTGTGTTTATTTTTTTGCATAACGTTATGAAAATATTAAATATTTGCACATTGCTAAAACATATTAAAAAGATCAATGTCAAATATCAGTTTAGTTTGTATTCCTAGAAAAAATGGATACATTTCCATAAAAGTAGGTCGAAAAAGCTAATTAATTCCACTTTTTTTGTGGTAATTGTTTCAAGGGAGGTAATTTGAAAATATATTTAACTCAACAATAATTTAAGTTAATCTTTTTTTTATTACTACCGCATTGATTAGTCTATGTTAAGGTTCATAATTAAAAGAGAAAAATGTTAAGATTATTTATATTATTTTCTAATTAGTCTATGATTTCTCAAAATCACTATTTTTTGTTTTTGTTTTTTGGTGCTAACAGATGGTGAAATTTTATAATTATAATATAGAGAATGGTGGAAAGACTCTCTCTGGGCGCGGACGCCTGGGAAAAGCGTGATTTTCGGTGGTAATTCTAATTACATTGCCAATGTCTTTTCTTAGAACCATAAAAGTAAACACCACTTGCCGTACATTCATTTGCATCGCATTGTTTTATTGTAAGTTATGAAGTAGGATCTATTTATGTGACTTAAATTTTTAATGTTGGAAAGGCTCTCTTTGGGCGCGGACGACTAAAAAAAAACCGGTTTGGTGGTGATTCTAATGTTGTGGTTGTGTTGTTTTTTTTTTTGGTTGTGTTGTGGTTGTGTTGTGGTTGTATTGTGGTTGTTTTTTGGTTGTGTTGTGGTTGTGTTGTGGCTGTGTTGTGGTTGTGTTTTTGTTGTGGTTGTGTTTTTGTTGTGGTTGTGTTGTAGTTGTGTTGTGTTGTGTTGTGTTTGTGTTGTGGTTGTGTTGTGGTTGTGTTGTGGTTGTGTTGTGGTTGTGTTGTGTTTGTGGTTGTGTTTTTTGTGTTTGTGTTGTTTTTGTTTGTTTTGTTCTGTTCCAAAGTTGGTACATTTAAAAAAGATTTACCGTGGCGGAGCACGGGATGCAGCTAGTTACAAATAACCTTTTAAACAGTTGATTATTTACAACTTGCACACTGGCTATACCATAGGTTCATTAGGATAAACTGATTCACTGAAGTGAACTAAATAAAAAAAATATTTGTAAACTTAGGTTGTTGTTTTTTTGTTTTTTTTTTCTGACTAGACCTAACTTAATGAAAACACTGCGAGTCAAAAACAGTTTATGTAAGAATGTTAAATTAGGATCCATTTCTACTGTACAATCACTGCCTTATGTTAATGAATGAAACCAGTACAGTAGAAAGTCTCTAGGTACTAGAAAAATGTGAACTCACCTGCGCGCGAGAGACAGGTGTAAAATGTGTTGACCTGTTTGAGAATGCCAGCACACGTGTCCAGCGGTCTGGTGGGGCGGCAGCAGTGACGACACTCGGCGAGTGGCGCTTCGATTGTTGACCCGCTTTCATGTGGCAGTCACCGCGGTATCAAATCAATAACTGCCCATACAAATCATTCGGCGTTGACAACGTTACACCGAGGGGTTGCTTCAGCTGGCACTTCTTTAATTAACATTATGCCATGCAACTCTCTCCACTCTGTGGGGGGGAGGGGGGGAGGGGGGTATTTAAAACATATTTGTAGCGGCGTGAAGGGTGAATGGCAACAGGCAGTTTACAAATCTAACTAGAAGAAAAAAACTATACAATGCCAACATCTGACTATATTCTCAAATCGTTGTTTCTCTTCTCTTGTCTGGGTTTTTTTAAAGAAATATTTTTTAAGATTTGTGATGTACTGTGGTAAGGGAATCTAGTCATACACAAGCAAATTATAGAGCTTAGTTACATTGAGATAGTAATAGCAACCTTAGTTTCTGTACTTGTACATACTTATCGCCCCCTCCTTCTCGAACTTCGGGACCAGAAATCCTCAGGGCAGCTATGGAGCCAAGAACACATTTTTGTCTATTTAGTTAGTGTCGCATTTGTTACTTTTTTTAGTGATCCCTTTTTTGTCAACTGACCAGTATCCACTTGGTATTTCATAAAAACTGGTCCAGGGATTTTAATGAGATCGTGAAGCAGGCCTGCATAGCTCGTCGCTGTTGAAAGCAAAGCAATTTTTCAATTTGGCGTAAATGGAATGTGCTAGTCTCGCATGATTATCCCCCCCCCCCCCCACGCCCTTTACTATACATACACATTCACACACACAGATACTCTCGCACATATGCATACGCAAATAAAAAAAACGAGAAATTGATTTTAAAATCCCAACAAAGAACTAACATATAACCTAAAATTAAACCCGAATAAAATAGATTGGATTCAAAAGTAGGCTGCACGCTTGGTCGCCCCATAAAAATCAGTTCTTTCAATCCAATCAAAGACACGTAGATCTAGTTTCGTCAACAAGAAGGTGTTCGAATCTGACACGACAGTAGAAGTGAATCGGGTCAAAGGTTGTCGCACTTGTTGCCAACTATTCTAGACCTTATATATGGCCTATATGTATGTATATATATATATATATATATATATATATATATATATATATATATATATATATATATATATATATATATATATATATATATATATATATATATATATATAAGGTCTAAAATAGTTGTGTGATATGTGTGAAAATGTAACGTAATATGTGTGGTAGAGGTCTGTGAAAATGTTATGTAATATGTGAGAAGGTGGTCTATAAAAATGTTATGTAATATGTGAGATGGTGGTCTATAAAAATGTTATGTAATATGTGAAGTGGTGGTCTATAAAAATGTTATGTAATATGTGAGGTGGTTGCGTGTGAAAATGTTATGTAATATGTGCGGTGGAGGTCTGTGAAAATGTTATGTAATATGTGAGGTGGTGGTCTATACAAATGTTATGTAATATGTCAGGTGGTGGTGTGTGAAAATGTTATGTAATATGTGAGATAGTAGTCTATTAAAAAATGTTATGTAATATGTCAGTCGGTGGTCTGTAAAAATGTTATGTAATATGTGAGGTGGTGGTCTAAAAAATGTTATGTAATACGTGAGGTGGTGGTCTATAAAAATGTTCTGTAATATGTGAGTGGTGCTCTATAAAAAATGTTATGTAATGTGTGAGGTGGTGGTCTAAAAAAAGTTATGTAATATGTCAGGTGGTGGTTTGTGAAAATGTTATGTAATATATCTAAAAAAAGTTATGTAATATGTGAGATGGTAGTCTATTAAAAATGTTATGTAATATGTCAGTCGGTGGTCTAAAAAAAGTTATGTAATATGTGAGATGGTAGTCTATTAAAAATGTTATGTAATATGTGAGATGGTGGTCTGAGAAAATGTTATGTAATATATGAGGTGGTGGTCTGAGAAAATGTTATGTGATATGTGAGGTGGTGGTCTATAAAAATGTTATGTGATATGTGAGGTGGTGGTGTGTTAGACGAATATATAACGTTGTTTGTGATTAGAAATGTGTAAAAATTTCACATGTTTGTGTTATATAACATTTCCTCGATCAATATTCCTAACCCAGGGGTCGGCAACCTTTTGAGACCGAAGAGCCAAAAGTTACAGTTTACAACATTACCCGGTTTTTAAAGAGCCACAAACATTTTATGTCAATAGTATATTTGTTTAGTATATATATAATCCTAAACAAATATCATACTATATATATATATATATATATATATATATATATATATATATATAATTTAAAATAAATAGCTTTGAATATATGAGATACTCTCATTTGAATTTGTGTTGAGAGGATCTACTATGTAAGTCAGAGTGTTTGTTTTGAACAGCTCAAATCTCTCATTGAAAACAACCTTCATTTTGTTTATATTAATGCTGAAGTGATTGAATAGAAGCATTGGTATCATAACGATATTTTTTTTCAGATTTTTCGTAATTAAGTAATTTACCGCTCATCATGTATTCAACAAAAAAAATATTTGTTCTCGAAACAAACCATCTTTTCAAGCAAGACATAGGCTAGATTTTCCATTCAGTTTTACACTTAGCTTGTTTGGTTTCTTTGTGATATCCACCAGTGGCGTAGCCAGGATCGTCTCAAGGGGGGGGTTCCAATTTTTACCCGGGGACAAACTTTCGATTTGCACCCCCCCCCCCCCTCAAACTTTCGATTTGCACCCCCCCCTCAAACTTTCGATTTGCACCCCCCCCCCCTCAAACTTTCGATTTGCACCCCCCCCCCCTCAAACTTTCGATTTGCACCCCCCCCTCATACTTTTTATATATACCGAGGGGTCTATGGGGGGGGGGTTATGACCCCCCCTAACCCCCCCCCTGCCTACGCCACTGATATCCACTATGAAGATGAATGTTTCAATTTGGAATGGACAATGTAATAGGAACTACACTGAGATAGGGAGTAACTAAATATTCTAATTGAATAGTGAATGTTTTTTGTTTATACCTATTGTTATACCTTTTATTACCGAGTGTTGCAAACTAATAATTCTATGAGTTTTGGAAATAAAATAAAATAATTATTAATATATTGTGCATGGAGCTGAAGAGCCGCAACTGGACATCAAAAGAGCCGCATGCGGCTCGCGAGCCGAAGGTTGCCGACCCCTGTCCTAACCTTATGGATCATGATTTGTTCCGGTGCAGTAGCTAAATATACCCAAATTCTTAGATTAAAGATTCGCATTATTACAAGTAACTGTAGCCAGCAGAAACACTTTAATAAAGATTCGCAATATTGTAAACAGCTATAGCTATGTCAGAAATACTGTAATAAAACAGCGAGAGGTTTCATGAACGTGAAATGTAATATAGAAGGCAGCCGTCTCTACTTGGGCTGGAACACAATGTGGAGCCATGAAAGCCCGGGGTCGAGGAATTCTTGCCGTATGACTGGCGCCTCTTGAAGTAAAACAATTGGTGTTTTATTCAACCAGCGCTACCGTAGCTGGGTGTACGGAGCAGGAATGTAAACCACATTTTATTACATTCGATCGCCCTACGGTAATTCATTTGATCGCCAGCCAACAGCTCAATATACTTCAACTTAATGCACTGAGTTTTTGATGTAGTTTTTTCTAACATAAAGTAAAATAGGAAATCTGTGTTTTCCCATCTGAATTATCTCCCCTTGAGCTTAGATTTTTAAGCACATTTAACTACATTTAAAGACAAAGTGTAAATTTATTGAATTTCCTTCTATCAATCTCAAGGATCAAATTTGGTCTAATTCGGGAAATAAAGAGGGATTTAAAGGGATTTTTTTTGGGATCGATTATTTAATCCAGTGAAGATTACCCATTTAATGACTTTATCTCGAGCTGGTTTTTTTTTAAATAACAATCTCGTTTTTCATCTTTTCACATTGTGACTAAATATATTCTTTACACGCTGTGACAAAACATATTTATTACACACAATGATCAAATATATTCTTTACACACAATGAACATATATATTCTTTACACACAATGATCAAATATATTCTTTACACACAATGATCAAATATATTCTTTACAAACAGTGATCAAATATATTCTTTACACACAATGATCAAATATATTCTTTACACACAATGAACATATATATTCTTTACACACAATGATCAAATATATTCTTTACACACAATGATCAAATATATTCTTTACAAACAGTGATCAAATATATTCTTTACACACAGTGATCAATTATATTCTTTACACACAATAATCAAATATATTCTTTACACACAGTGAACAAATATATTCTTTACAAACAGTGAACAAATATATTCTTTACACACAGTGAACAAATATATTCTTTACACACAGTGAACAAAACATTTATTACACACATTGACTATATCGTATTTACACAAAGTAACTTTACAGTCTGTACACAAAAGCTTTATAAAAATATAATATTAGAAATGATAAAATTGCTAGTTATAAATAGTGGATGCTGCCACCAAGGCAATACGGGCAGCTTTAACTTAGTTTAAGTTGCCAAATTGCCTTAATACATCAGGCAGCAGTGAGCTGATCTCATAGTGGCAACCGGACATAAACATACTGCGAGAATAGAAGATGAAACATAGAATCGCGTGTTTAACGTCCCTAGCGCTTGAAATCTACATAGAAAATCAATAGCTGTCTCTGTGTGTGCATTGTACTGGCGCTGGTTCAAGATGTAGATGGCTGTAGTGGTAGATGTGGTGGTTGGCATTGGGGATTGGTGGTTGGCATTGAGGATTGGTGGTTGGCATTGGGGTTTGGTGGTTGGCATTGGGGATTGATGGTTGATAATGTGAACAGGTGGTAGGCATAGAGGATTGGTGGTTGGTATTGGGGATTGGTTGTTGGCATTGGGGATTGGTGGTTGGCATTGGGGATTGGTGGTTGGCATCGATGATGGTGGTTGATAATGTGAACAGGTGGTAGGCATAGGGGATTGGTGGTTGGCATTGAGGATTGGTGGTTGGCTTTTTGCGATTGTTGGTTGGCACTGGTCACAAATCACTGCTTGACTTGTTTAACCGTCAGGAGGTTGACTTAACTAACTAAACAAATGTTTCCTTCTGTAAAACTTTTTAAAAATAATAGTCTCTTGCGTTGTGCAATTTAGTTTTCTTTTAATTCGGTGAAATGCGAAACAAAGGCTAAAATTAAAGCTTCCGTTTAAAAAAAAATAATTATAATTATGTCGTCGTCACCCAACCCCCTCCCACTTCCCCTTCTTCAACATTCGCAAGGAAAGTCCGCCTCATCCTCCTAGGATAATACTACTAAACTAGGATTGTGAGAAATGGATTATCCCATAATAAAATAACAATGTAGATCTTGGTCTATATTGGATTGTCTTCCCTCACTTTAAAATAATTAATTTTTGTTAAAATTGATTTTTTGTTTATGAAGGAAGTGCAAATGAATTAATTGAAGTTAACAAAGGATAGGTCCTTTGGGCGTCACTTGTTCGTGTTGTAATTGTTTGTTACCAAAACATTCTTCCTTATCCGTATTTTTAGTTCAGTTTCCTGGTGGAAACAAGATGGTCGACGTTGTGTTTATGTTGCCGACATGGCAAGCCTTTTTACTTTGCTTTTTCTTTGCAGTGCTTTACGTCGGTAGCTTATATATCTGGGGTGGATCAACGAAAGACAAAAACAGGTACCTCTTATAATTAAAAGTATTTAAACTTTTTATACTGGGTAGAAGAAATGAGTTGTTAAAATTAAAAACCTCAAGATAACCTATTATCGATAATTACAAAAATCCTCTCTCGAAGTCTATCCCTTTGAACAAATTAAAAGTAAATTAAATTAAAAGTATTATATTATCTCCTAGTTTAGATTAACTTCTCAGTAAAAATAATTAATTTTTAACCCCAAAATAGTTAATGCTGTGTACAAACACTTTAAAGTTTAAATTAACTGTAAAGTGTAAATTATGGCCGATGCTAGCCGGAAAAAGATGCGCAATGGAGAGAAACTATGACTTGCCATCGCGGCGATGTTTTCGATGGTACTGCGCATGCGTGTGTTTTCAACCGCAGAACCCTATCCCTAATCCTATCCCTAACCCAAATTCTATCCCAAACCCTAGCCCTAATCCTATCCCTAACCCTAATCCTCTCCCTAACCCTAATCCTATCCCTAACCCTAATTCTAACCCTAGCCATAGGTCATGGTGCATGCGCAGAGCTATCTTTTGCCGACTAAGTGGAGACGTTGGGGAGAAAAATCTTCTTCCGAGTAGTCACTTCGTTAAATTATACCAGCTATCACTAGTCCCCATTCAGTATCCTTTGGGAAATATTACTTTTACAGGCTACCTGGGCTAAGCTCAACTCACAATCATTTGACAGGGATGAAGTCTACTTACAATTCAATACATCAAATTATTGCAGCTTGACCTATTATAATTGTGTGATCCCAGTTCCAAATTTGGTACTATAGAGGATCGTGATGCAGAATTTTTGGGTGCTCTTTAAAACTAATGTAGGCTCCATAATGCTGATGGTGGAGCCGGGTGTTACAGATCATATGACCGATTCATTTTGAATATGACAAATTATAATCCAAAATTTATTATTTGACACATATTGTCAAACTTCTTGAAAACATCTATACATATGAAAATATTGAAAATATTCCTGCGTTTACATTAATACATACTGTTTGATTGTCTAATGTCTGGTAATTTTATGTAACTGCTGTACTTGCTTTAAAATAATTTACTTATTATGAACAGAGATCATCCTGATGTTATCAAAAGGAGGTTTATAAGTGTCACTGGAGTGTGTCTAACTGTGCCCATACTTCTTTGGACTGTGTCTAAAAATAGTGAGAAAGCTGAGGTAATTATGGCATACAATACATTAAACTACACCGGCCATTAAACAAAAAATTATATTGTTCACAATTTAGTTGTTGCGTTTGGATATTCATTGTTAATTCTAAATATGAATATTCTAAAATTTCTCTTACAGGCAAGCTGTTTATTTACATGGCTTGGTATTCGCTTTTGGGGTGCTATCCCTGCTTTAATTATTCCTCTGTTTTTAACAATGGTAAGTCATAATTAGGAAAACATGAGCGAGACAGTTTTCAAATTCAAATCAATTTTAATGTGATAATTTTTACTTCATTGCTAACAAGTAAAATATTTTATTTCCATAGGTTTTATTTTTGGGACCATTATCACTTCATTACCTTGATGGTGTATTTAGATTATACTTAGGTAAGTGGAATACAAAATGAAATGAAAAGAGTATTTTTGCTCTTTTCAATTATCTTTGATTCCTAACTTTTCTTTGTTGCAGTAATCATTTGAATACTTGTCAGCTTAGAGAGGGGGGAGGGTGTGATACAGAAGTGATTAAGTTGGCACCATCTTCCTGTCAAAATAATTTGTTTACTGGTGTTATTCTATCCATATTTATTAATTTTGATGGACACTATTTTTGTATGATAGAGCATTTAGTTTTCTTTTAACATAAAAATTTTTGGCTGGTAAAAACAATATTTTAGTGCTTCTTATATTGTTCTTTTTCTCCAATGTATGCTGCATAACAGACAAAATAAACTACAAGTGTATAACAAACACTAAACATGTTATACAACATGTAAGATCATTATTGTTGTACATTTTTTAAAGTAAAGCTAATCAAACTTTCTATTGTTGAAATGTGCACAAAACTTTCACTAGCAAACTGTTGTAGTAGATATAACACAACTGAATTATTTTCATTGATTCATTTTTGTAGAGGCCAAGTACTGGACTAATTCAGTGAAAAATTATGTGTGGATTCGTAATCACATAGTGGTGAGTTGCTGTTGTTTTTTTACTGCCTCTCATGTTAAATCTTTAGTATTTGTGCACAGTGACTTTCACATGACATGACCAGTTGTGAGTTTCTTGGCTTTCTGGGACTTAGGTCCAACTGATAGAATTCTTATTTTAAAGGGAAGTAACAGTTAAACTATGTTATTTACAGGCTCCCATCTCTGAGGAATTTATTTTTAGAGCTTGTATGTTACCAGTGCTAGTGCCTTGCCTTGGAACTGGATGGGCAATTTTCCTGTGTCCTTTGTTTTTTGGTGTAGGTAAGCAACAAAAATGACCAGATGTGCATTTGTGTGTGCTTTGTTTTTTAATTATAAAAGTATAGATAACTATGATGTCTGTGTTTTAATAATTTGCTAAGTTGTTTCATAACTAAAGATTTCACTATTTTTTCTCAGCCCATTTTCATCACATGATTGAGAAAGTTGCTCATGGCCAACAAGAAGTAGGTGATGCATTTAAAGAATCATGTAAGCTGTTTTCTTGGTTGGAATGGATTAGACTGTACACATTCATAATTATGTATTGGGCCACCTTATTGATGCAGAGTTAATCAGTGTATCCAGTAGAATTTTTGGGGCACCGAATGCAACCACACAACATACCTGTGTTTTCTGACACACCTGTTAATACACATCTCATTGTAGGTTTTATTTTCTTGCAGTGTTCCAGTTGTCCTACACAACAGTCTTTGGTGCCTATTCTGCTTTCCTGTTTTTAAGAACAGGTTAGTTATGTTTTATTTGTTACATTTGATTAATTTGTATTTTCTATGAATAGAGCTATTCACCAAAGTTTATTAGTCTTAAAATGTGAATGTTTTTTGTGTTTTCAGGTCATCTTGCAGCCCCAGTGATTGCCCATGCTTTCTGTAACCACATGGGGTTCCCCTCCTTTGGTGAGGTCATGGGTTACCCCCAGTCCACAAGGTACAAGCTGATGGCCCTGTTTGTTTTAGGCCTGATCTCCTGGCTGGGCCTGCTCTACCCCCTCACAACACCTGCCCTGTATTCCAATGATTTGTATGTGGTATGACCTGCCTATCTTGTTGCTCGGTGCTGAATTGAAAGTTGACATTCATCCAGTTGGTTTAGGTCACAGTCTGCTATTTATAACCCAATGTTGACCATGCTTTAGGTGCTGCAAAAGGTTGTAGCATCCCACTCTGTTTTTAAGATGACGATTCCCAACAAATTGCAAGGGTCCAAACAGTCCTGCCAAATAGTTTTGTTATTCTATTAGCATTTCTTTATTGTAGAACTGAATGGTTAACTACTTGAAAAATTCACTTCTTATTTGCATTTTTTTCCCATATGCTGTTACTAGGTATTTTCCTGAATTATGTTAATTAGTTATTGCTCCTTTTTTTTTATTTGCAACATACTGGTGATCAATTTAATTGCTTATTGTAACACATTTTAAAACTTATGAAAACCGATCTATAATACGGGTATCTAGTCTAAAACAAGTTACCGTCTAGTGGTTATAATATCATCATAGGTAAAACATTTTGGTTAAAATAAAATGTGTCCAATCCTTAAGACTTTTATTTAGGTAGTTAGGTTGGGTTTGTATTAAAGTTATTAATTTAGATTTAGTAGTTCTACAAGTCCCCTAATTTTAGTCCATGCCAGTTCCTAAAAAGGTGACAGCACAGCAGTGCATTTAATTTAGATTTTAGAAGTTAATTTTACTAGCAGTTTGGTTGTTGTGCATTTAATTGGATATTTCTGCTTGATTTATCATGTTTTAGTGACACATGTTATTTGTTGTATGCAGAGTTGTTCCAACAGCATTTATGTTAAGTCACCGCCAGCACAGGCCAGTTAGTGGCTGTAACCTGGGGTTCACTGACCTATGCCTCATCACTACTGGTCATGGCTGTAGCCATACCTTTTGTTATGAAGCTATTAATAGACTAGGGCCAAGCTGTGTTGAGTGATTACATCCATTGTGATGATTGTAGCTATGTTAGGGGTAGGGCGCAGGTGCAGGGTTTTGATTGCCCAGATACCATCTATGCAGTTGTCTTATACTTTATAGCATTATATCCATGTTGTAATCTCCTGTCCATCTTTAGATTCAAAATTCCCACCAGTGTTGCATAATGACTTAGCTGAGTATACACTAGAGCTGGCATTGTTTCTATGGCCATGTATTGGCTCTTTGCTTATTTGTGAAAGTCAAGATATAGCAGACCTGAGATGGTTTAAACTTTTGCTAGTCATTGGCTTCTTAGCCTGCTTTTGTTAGGTTGTTTCATTACAAAATGTAAATTTATTGTAATCTTATTTCTAATTTATTATATTGTTGTTTTTTAAATGACTTATTCAATTGTAAAACAACAAATGAATGTGTGGTTTTGTATTGCTCTAGCTCACTTTGAGTGTTTGATGCAAAATATGCTGTTTTAACTAGTTTTTTAAAAATAATCTACTTGTTATATGAAATAATGCATGTCAAATAAATCTATGCCAAGGCACATCTCTTTCAGTAAACTCGGCAGTGTTAAATTTTTTTTTTTTTATCATAAGCAGATTGTTAGTTATCTTACTAACAGTTTGTGATTTCAATAAAACGATCTGTGTTTATACATTTAACATACACATTATACTTGTATAAAAAAACATTTCTGCAATCTAATAACAGCATAATTTACCTAGAAACTTTGTTTCAATTTGTCTCACTTAGCTGTGAAGATGTTAATTATAAATATTGTGTGTAATATGATTCCAAGCTTGAATGACTGTTGACAAGCTCAATATAGTCTGTTATCTGGTGTACATATGTATGTTTAGATTAAATGACACAAGTCAAGCTGTGGCCAACTTTTCTCTGTGTCCACTTCCCACCTCTCTAATCATAAAACTATAACTGTTTGTGCTAGTCTTCAAATGAACAGATTGCAATACTTTTTTTTATAACTACATCATTACAGGAGTTTTTTCTTACACTAGTTCATATTCTTACACAGTATTTTTTTTTGTGAATATTTCTTTTTACACCTGTATCAACTTTTTAAAAATTCCATTTGTATTGATCAGTTCAATAAATTTCACTATGAAAGAAAATGTACATACATTAAATGTCTTAATGTGTCTTAAAAAGCATTGATTATTAGTTAAAACTTAAGATACACCGCATGAATGCATGTGTTGTTGATTTTACTCAGTTGACTTTTCTTAAAACCTGTCAACAAAAGTAGAAGTTGATCCTCGATAGCTTTATAAACTAGATATGAATTTTGGAAATTCAATAAAATTCATTTATTTACATGTTTTTTCATTTTTTTTTTAGTGTCATTTATCAACAAGCATTTTTATTGTTATAAGGTAAAGGGTTCATATATGACCATTCACAGACTTAATTAGCTTTAGATACAGATTTTGACCCTAAATAAGCTTGGTGAGTTGTATACTAATATCTAAAGTTGTGTTTGTTTTTAAATAAGAGACAAATTAAATTATAGTAGAAAAATAACATGATTTTAATTGGAATAATTTCAAGATGGTTGACATAAGATGTGTATAAATGTTCTTCCACTAATCAGCTGGCGGCTGGGAATCCTCTGTGTCACTCTCTGCTTCACACAGAGATCTCAATCTCTCCAGCATTAATGCTGCTACAACATTTAAATCAGGCTGGAAAAAATACAACATGAATATAGGTACTTCAGCGAAAAAAAAAAATTAAGACCAATATTTTGAATATGACAAATTAGTAACTAATTTAGGGTGTGCTTTGCAAGATAAAATGGTTACCCATGTATGATTGTGCTTAGATGATTTTACCTCTAAAATATGGAGTCCCTTTAAAGTTAATACTACGAGGTCAAGAACTCCATCCCCCATCACGTCATCAAAGGTCAGGGCCATGACTGGATCAGAGAATGGTTTTGTCCATGCCAGCCTACACACAAGTTTTAAATAATAACTTGGCTTAAGCTTACAACTCCATAAAAAAAGTTTAAACTTGCATTAAGATTCAAACTTGGCTAAGTAAAACCTTTCTCAGACTCACTTGTACTGAGGGTAGTCACTCATGTCTGGCAGAGAATTATTTGAAGCAGTAGGATCTGATGAGAGCTGGCTGTCTGGTGTGGTGAAACAAACTGACTTTGGTGACAGGATGGCCAGGTTTTCCTGGGACCTGAGGCAAAAACAAAAGGCTGAAGAAATTGTCACAAAATGGGATGCCTCTAGGACATCTCTTTACATGCAGGGTCAGAGCAACAGGATGGACTTTAACTCATGTGTACCATCTGGTTTGAAAAATGTTTTTGCCTTCACTAGTTACAATCAACTGATAACTTTCACCATTACAGTCGCCTATTGATATTTGTACCTGACCAGCCGAGCCATCTGTGCATCTTTTAGACTGGTATCAACAAGTGAACACTCATCAGCTCGATGCCACTCATGTTTGCTGTCCATGCCCTCCAAGGTAGCAGCCATTGATTTGTGTCTACGTCTTGTTTCAGATTTATCCTGAGGTCAACCCACACAAAAATTAAGGATTTAAATCAGATTTATCATAAAGTCAATCCACACAAATTTTAATCAGATGTATCCAAAAGTCAACCCACACAAAAAAAAACCCCACACACAAATCAGATTTATCCTTAAGTAAAGAGATAAGAGTTAATCTATTTAAATGAAATTTGTCTAAGATAACATAATTGATAAATTCATTTACCTGCTCCCCCGTGCTCCTGTCCTCACCTGGAGAGGAAAATGTCTCATTTACTGGGACAGGTAAGGGGGACTGAAAAGGTGTTGAAGTCATCAATGAAGCTGCAGGTTTTTCATAAATAAATTTATAGGCAAGAAGAACCTGCAACAAGAATAAATTATATGAGACTTCTTAATTTAGCTTTTTCTTAAATCCTTTTTTTTATAAACACACAAGTAGCTTCAGTCAATTTGTTGGCTTTTGCTGGCTTGGTGTTTGTAAATTAATAAAAGCATTCAGTCTGTAGAAATGTTGACTTACCTGGCCATATGTTCCCAATAGGATTTCATTTTCACCATCAAAGTCAATATCCACAACACAGGAGCAAAGAACCACATCATGGGAGTTGCTGAGAGGGAGGGTGTGGCTTTTGGACAGCCCAGAGTTGATAACATCACTACAAGGGCAAACAACAATTTTTCTTAGCATGACTAGAATGTACAGCACAAAGGCAAGACACACAATGTGGTTTACATCTTGATTTATCCTGTGTAATATTTTTTCAATATAAAAATAAAAAGCTGTTTGAACTTGACAAAATAAAAAGAGAGGACAGGTGTGGGTACTGACCAGAAGACCAGAGCTGGGTCAATGGCTGAGGTGACCAGTAGATTCACCTCTTCAGGTTTCACTTCCTCATCACCTGTGGCAGGATCTTCTACAGAAAGTCAACAGGTGAAAGAAAACAATGGAGTGTATCAAATCATTTTTTTTTTGTCAACAGGTGAAAGAAAACAATGGAGTGATTCAAATCCATTTTTTTGTCAGTCAGATGGAAAAAAACAATGGAGTGATTCAAATCCATTTTTTGTCAGTCAGATGGAAGAAAACAATGGAGTGATTCAAATCATTTTTTTGTCAGTCAGATGGAAAAAAACAATGGAGTGATTCAAATCCATTTTTTTGTCAGTCAGATGGAAAAAAACAATGGAGTGATTCAAATCATTTTTTTGTCAGTCAGATGGAAAAAAACAATGGAGTGATTCAAATCCATTTTTTTTGTCAGTCAGATGGAAGAAAACAATGGAGTGATTCAAATCCATTTTTTTGTCAGTCAGATGGAAAAAAACAATGGAGTGATTCAAATCCATTTTTTTTGTCAGTCAGATGGAAGAAAACAATGGAGTGATTCAAATCCATTTTTTTGTCAGTCAGATGGAAAAAAACAATGGAGTGATTCAAATCCATTTTTTTTGTCAACAGGTGAAAGAAAACAATGGAGTGACAATCAAATCCATTTTTTGTCAGTCAGGGTAAACTGTTGAGGAGAATATACCTAGGTGAATATAATTGTGTGTCTTCCTTTCTGTTTGTACTGACCTTGAATGTCTAGAAAGTTTGGACAAGGAGCATGAGCATGTTGTGTGAAGAAGTGTAAGCTTGTGATTGGGCTGTCCTGCTCTGTGACCCACATCTCAACAATCTCTGAAATTTTGGAATTCAATTTGTTATGCTGCGGAAGTTAGTCAACACTTTATTTGATATATGTGACAGTGGAGGATGATATATTCACTTCATGATTAGCCAGTTGTTTGGTGAAACAGCTGAAAGTATTGCTATGCTGCTAGGGCATACATTCTTCATGAGGTATTGTGATTTCTATGGTAATTTACCTATCTTTTACTGATTCAGAATGAAATGTATGATCTTAAGAATAAAAACTAATAGATCATTTGATGACCACCAGACAACAACTGACCAGTGGGAGGGGGGGGGGAGGTAACCTACCTCTAGAGACTACATTAACCAAGCTTAAAGTGACGAGGCCAGTCTGTGTACCCACAACAGTTAACCTGTGAGAGTCATTAATTGACCGAAGCTCCATCTGTGTAACACTGAAACAACAGTTCAGGTAATTACTGCTAGTTTTACTAAACTGATAAGCTAGAATTTCATTTATTAGTTTCAAATAAAGCACGTCTGTAAAAATATGGCATGGCAATTGTTTATACTTCAACATTTAAAAAAAGCTGTTATAACAAGTTATCCAGTGAATTTAAAGAATTTCTTTAAGGAAAACCTTTAAACCCCTGTCTTAGTATAAACACACATAAGTAAATAATGAATTGCAAATTTTCATAAAACTGTAAACCAAACAAAGACATTTAAAACTCCCTGTATATAAATTAATGTTCTATTTTTTTGTTCTTAATTGTCCCACAGGACGCTTTTCCTCAAACACAATTAAGTATGAAGTTCAACATGTTATACTCCCTATGGTCCATTGATTCTAATTTCAGCCTGCTTTTCTTTCTGGATTTGCTACAATAGCTTTTGTCTATCCGAAAACAAACTGCGAGGCAGCAGTTGTTTGATTTTGGAATTTTCTCTCATAGATGGGTTGCTGTCCCCAGCTAACAAGCCCCATCAGCACAGGACGAATTAAATAAATATAAAGATCAAAATAAACCTACCACCCTTCTATTTTAGCAAACTCAGGGAAGTACTCATTGGCATCAGACTCTTCATAAAATGATATGCAATCTCTTGACTGCAATGACAGCAGAAGAAACATTATTGACATTTTGACAAATCAAATATTAGTGCAAAAAACGAGCTATTTAAAGTAAACACAAACACTACCTGTCTATACATATGAACCTTGTTGTCACTGCCACTAAGTAAAAGACAAGTTTCCCCTGAGTCGTCTGATGTGTAGATTCTTTGTGAAAAAAGAAAACAATTAACATTGGGATCCAACATTTTAACAAAATGGTGTTAAAATAGTTATAGGGACTGGAAGAATTTAAATGTATCATATTGTCCAATGAATAGTTTCTTGGTCATCTTTAAACAACAGAACCAAAGTTTCTCATTCAATTTTCTTTCTTTCCCTCAACCTACTGGTGATTTATAAGCTTGAATGGAATGAAATCTAGACCCAACTGTTGGACATGTGATTCTGAAACAGAAGAATTCAAATATAATATGCTTCTGTACAATGTCTAAAGAAGCAAAGCAAAGTGTATTAAAATCTTATGAAAACCACAGAATTGAATGAAAGTAGCTCGAGTGGAAAAGTATTTATACATCAAAGTATATACTGTCAAATTCGTGTCAAAGTTTTAAAAAATTGTATTTTGCTTACGGTTTATTGCATCACTGATATTTGGATATATTGAGTTTGAGTCTTTGTCAGGCATAAAATAAATATTTAGATATGCACTTGGGGACTTTTCTTCATAAGATGCTTCTAACTGAAAAGATAAGAAAACTTGTCATTCTCACATTCTCAAAATAAAATGTGGTCATAAAAAATGTCCATAAACTATGTGCACAATTAAATTTGACTACAAATATATAAAACACAAAATGCTAGTTACTAGTTACAATGAGTAAGAAATATGACCTTAAGTTGATAGGTTAACAGCTGTTGATTACACCATTGGTGACTTATCATGACTGTGATTATGCAAAGTTAGGCTAGTTAATTTTAATATGTAATGAGATGTAACTTAATGTAACAAGCCCTCCAGCTGGCTAAGACTTGCCCTGGGATTTTGTTTTGTTAGGGATTCAAAAGATTCAAAATATTCTAATCGACTGCGGAATTTTTTAACAATTAAAAATTACTTGGACCCATACCTTTAGTATAGAAACTGCAAGAACAGTACCGGTTTTCAGAAAAGCATTAGAGATGACATCAACAGAAACTATTTCTACCTCTCCTGAAAAAAAAAAAACTTATTTTTAGAGCAATTAAATAGTATAGAAATGTGTAGGCCCACATCAATTTTATTAAACTTTGGGGGAAAAGAGATATTTTAACAATTTTAAATGTATTAATTATTAATGCTTCAAATGAGTTTTCCTGCATTTATCTAATATTTGAAAGCAAAACACAAAGGACAACATTTAAATTTACAAGATGTGAAAAATGTACCTGGTCCCGAAGGGCCAGTGTTGTGAAAAATATCTTCTTTAGTTATAGGTATCAATCTATTATCAAAAGATTTTTGATACTCTACAGTCACAAAGTGGCCATCAATTGATACAGCTAAAACTTTAGTCAGGCCATCTTGGGAACTAATTTTGGAAAGTCCATATATATTGGTTTGAGATCTCAATCCACAAAAGTGTGCACCAGTCCAATAAGATTGTTTTGTGGCCATTGAATAATTGGTTATTGTTTTAGACTATAAGTCATCAACTTGATATACTATTATACAGGTTTACACCAAGTTCATTTCTGCAAGAAAATATTAAGTAAACATTAGTCAAAGTAAATTAAAAGAGAAACTTAGCACTACATTTTTCATTTTTTTCACAGTGAGTATAATAATTTTTATAGTACAACGGGTACAGATTTATTTTGATAATTGAAGTTATCAAATTAATTAAAGGTAATCAAATGTATCTTTTAATAGTTAGTCTTCTTTTTAAGTCTTAAACTTTAGGCTTGATGATTAATAGATCTAGTTAATAATAATAAAGCTTAAATTAGTTTAAAATCACAGGCGACACATTTCCCGCCTTCTTTGATTAAAATATTTAATAAAAGTAAATAGTGGCTCTTTCTTTTAGGCTTATTTTGTTTGTTGTGATAACAGTTATTAGTTAACAAATCACAAAGTAAAATCAGTATTAACCAGCTGACTTAACTTTACTCATCATAAACTCACAAGTGGTACAAACTAAATTTGAGACTAAACTGATTTCAGCTGGAATGTGGTGAATGCCAGTGAATGGCAAGGCAGAGTATGCCAGAGGAATTTGTTTTGTTTTTTAATTTCATTTCTCTACACTCTAGATCTAGAATAATCTAGATATAGACTAAATCTAGAATAGATTAAGATTTCTTTACTTTCTAGATCCACTAGATTTTAGATTCTGAACTGATTTTTAATTTTAATTTTATTATATTTAATTTTAATTGTTAGGCCCCCTATTTAGTTTTTACTATTTACTATTTACTATTTATTAAAAGTAGGCCTATTTATTATTTATTTAATACTGTAGTCAGTTTATTTCTTCACTTTTAAATCTATATAGATTATTATAGATTCTCTAATTTAGATCTCTATATTTTTTCTAGATCTCTAGAATCTAGATTTAATTAACTTAACTCTAACTTTCGTTGTATGGACACCCCAAACTTTCACAACTGGAGTAGGACTACTACTATACTCTATTATTTAATATTGCGTTTCGTCTTTTTGTTTTTGTTGATATTAGTTTTTAGCTTTCCAAGAACCAAAACTCTTCCTTTTCAACTACAGGTAAACAAAAATGGAGTCGGCAGAGTCACCACACGCGCAAGAAGATGAACAATTTGTTCAACCAAAGACTAAATCAAGAAAAAGAAAAGAACCAGATATGGATACAAATGATATTTCAAACCCTTCTGCCAAAAGACCACATTTTAAACCTTTGAAAGCTGTTACTTCGACTGTATGTTATTTTATTTTTAGACCATTTTGTTACTTTGTAGCCCCAAAAAAAAATTTTTTTTTTTTTATTTTTTGCCAAGATCTAGAATTATCATTTAGAATAGAATCTAGATCTAGATCTATAGTAGATATACTCGCCAAATCTAACATTTACCCAAGTTTTCAATTTAAAAATGGGTAAAACTAGGTTGAATTATGGATTTTTTAAAATAAAATATTCTGTTATTTCAAATACACCATTAACTTCCTTACCCCTTAAGAGAACATTTGACACCTCATTTAAATATCTAGCTTACTCGGTTGACGAGAAAATAGAGAATTTGAAAATTAATCAAAAATGGAAGGACGATATTTCGAGTCGTCCCTTTGAATCCCGGACAGATCGTCCCCCCGGCGTGGCCTCAGCCAACCGGCGGGCTCGTTGCATTGAGTTAAATATAAACTCAAAACAATAATATAAACAATCTCCTTTTAGGTCGGTCAGGCCACATACCAGGCACGCACAGTGTTGTGTGTCGTGTCTTAACCAAAATAAACTATCTCCCTTCATTATCATTAGATATATTTAATTAGTTAATTAATTAATTAATTTGCTAATTTATAAAATTATGTATGATGCTATAGCAGTAGGTAAGTTACGGTAAGTATAATTTTTTAAACTATGTATTTGTACTATTAAAGAAACACCTTCGTTGTTGAATACCACCCCCTCCCCTTCTTGAACTCAAAGTTTAATTTTTAACCCCGTTCGTAGAGACATGCGGTATGTTGTAAGGCGGCGGGTGGGTAGGGTATATACTCATTGAAGAAAAAATCCACCGTGGTGCGTGTTATTGGCCTTGGGCCTTCGGTGACGTTGTTGGCGTTTGCTGTGAGGGGGAGAGGGGTGTGTTATATCAGTTTTAAAAAAATCGCAACGTGGTATTGGCCTATGATGACGTCGGCGCAAGCGGGGAGGGGGGGGGGAGACACTTTTTTTTTAAAACCAAGAACTAGGCGTTTAAAGGCTGTAATGAAAATCAAGGACTGGTATAGCCATGATGTCGAATTTAACGAGTGATGCTTGCTGGGTCTATCATACGATTGCTTGGCGATGGGAATCTCGCCAAGCTCAGTTTATATTTACAGTGAACTATTGGGATGCTGTCATACACAAAGTAACAGCTACCGAATGTAGCACTTAAAACATCGAGTGCATCCCGCTCATTATAAATTTGAAATACAAGTTATGGATTGCCCAAAAACTTGAAGGACTATCAGAATATATGCATTGTATTATAACATTAATCATTACGATATAACTAAAATGTGTATCCAAATATTTTTAGGCTAACAGAATCTGCATTTAAATAAACAAGACCTATTAGGCTACTTTTGCATGGTAGCACAACTACATTCTGTTATTTCAAATACACCATTAACTTCCTTACCCCTTAAGAGAACATTTGACACCTCATTTAAATATCTAGCTTACTCGGTTGACGAGAAAATAGAGAATTTGAAAATTAATCAAAAATGGAAGGACGATATTTCGAGTCGTCCCTTTGAATCCCGGACAGATCGTCCCCCCGGCGTGGCCTCAGCCAACCGGCGGGCTCGTTGCATTGAGTTAAATATAAACTCAAAACAATAATATAAACAATCTCCTTTTAGGTCGGTCAGGCCACATACCAGGCACGCACAGTGTTGTGTGTCGTGTCTTAACCAAAATAAACTATCTCCCTTCATTATCATTAGATATATTTAATTAGTTAATTAATTAATTAATTTGCTAATTTATAAAATTATGTATGATGCTATAGCAGTAGGTAAGTTACGGTAAGTATAATTTTTTAAACTATGTATTTGTACTATTAAAGAAACACCTTCGTTGTTGAATACCACCCCCTCCCCTTCTTGAACTCAAAGTTAAACTTTTAACCCCGTTCGTAGAGACATGCGGTATGTTGTAAGGCGGCGGGTGGGTAGGGTATATACTCATTGAAGAAAAAATCCACCGTGGTGCGTGTTATTGGCCTTGGGCCTTCGGTGACGTTGTTGGCGTTTGCTGTGAGGGGGAGAGGGGTGTGTTATATCAGTTTTAAAAAAATCGCAACGTGGTATTGGCCTATGATGACGTCGGCGCAAGCGGGGAGGGGGGGGGGGGAGACACTTTTTTTTTAAAACCAAGAACTAGGCGTTTAAAGGCTGTAATGAAAATCAAGGACTGGTATAGCCATGATGTCGAATTTAACGAGTGATGCTTGCTGGGTCTATCATACGATTGCTTGGCGATGGGAATCTCGCCAAGCTCAGTTTATATTTACAGTGAACTATTGGGATGCTGTCATACACAAAGTAACAGCTACCGAATGTAGCACTTAAAACATCGAGTGCATCCCGCTCATTATAAATTTGAAATACAAGTTATGGATTGCCCAAAAACTTGAAGGACTATCAGAATATATGCATTGTATTATAACATTAATCATTACGATATAACTAAAATGTGTATCCAAATATTTTTAGGCTAACAGAATCTGCATTTAAATAAACAAGACCTATTAGGCTACTTTTGCATGGTAGCACAACTACATTTTTAGATTTCATAATGAGTAGCCTAGTTGTGCATTAAAGGGCTGTACTCAATAACAATGAAAAAAATGAAATGCCGGCTTCAAACTTCAAGCTATGATTTCCCCGTATTCTTCTACTAGAAATATAGCTCCGTTGTTCTAATGACCTCACCCTCCTCCTCTCACCTAGTTCAATTTAAAGTTACACTTTCAACCCCGTTAGGATGCGTGAGCTACTGATGACCTAACTATTGAAAAAAAAACCTATTCTGGCGTTAAATTGCCCTCCCCTACTCGCAGCACTTTGGGGCCATACACATCAGGAAGGTCTAGGTCGGTGTTGTATCTCGTGCAAATTTACTCACAACACGACTACACACTATGGTTGTATCCAGGACTAAAGCTGCGACACTCGCATAGAGTTGGATTTATTCGTTAGATCATTGTGCTTCAAATTCTGTTTCAATATTGGATTAGATGGATATAATGTTGGAATTCAGTTAGTTTGTTATATTATATTTATCTAAATGTCGTGTACCATCAGAAACTAAATTGGTTGACAAGACACATGTGTAGGCTAAAGAATGACCTCTAGATCGAGCCAAAGATGGCTGGTTAAGGTTGACAAACTGTGGTTTTCAAATTTCATGGTGATGCTTTTCTAAAGGATTTTATTTTGTGCTTTCTTTGGGATTATTTTGAGTGATGTGATTATTCAGAAGTAATTTGTAAGTAGAAGCTTTTCACATCCAACCATTTTAATTTTAACAGTTTGCGATTGATCTGCGGCTGGGCTGATTAATTTACATTTAGCAAAACTACACACTACACGGCGCCCTCAGGCCGTTGTTTCAGCATGCCCTACTAGTCAATTATAGACAAGTTTAGAATCAATACATAGAGCCAACACACCGATTTTTATTTAATAATCTTCAAGAGCCATTCCTCTAGGGTCGTTATTTTCACGAAATTGTCGTTTTCCATTTTGTTGTCAAGAAACTGGTATTTAGTTCACGAGAACGTATGAAAACCACTCATGCGTGACCGAAATCGTCGATTGGGTGCCTTCACGTGGTTTGACACGTGTTGACCTAGGCCATTGTTTACATCAAAAAATCACCCAAAACGGCCTTTTTTTCGAAAAATTTGTTTGAAAAAATGGCTAAGTCCAGTTTGAAAAAGTGTCATTTTCGGGCCCATTTTAAAAAACGTAAAAAAATCCGAACTACACGTAGAAAAAAATGGCTTTTTCGGCCCTTTTTAGCTCCAAAAACGCGTCGCGTGACGTCACCGTGACGTCAGCCGCCAACCAAAACGCGGAGAAAGCGCGCGTTTGATTGGTTGGCGGCTGACACTATGAAATCCTCTAAGGACGATTCGAATGGTATACCAAATGGAAAATGAATGACAAATCAGCGTTCTTGGCCCTCGACCGGCATAACATGACGTCGTGGACTTGTGTGCACGAGCTTTTAATTCCCGCCATGGTAATTGCGTCAGCTTAGGTAATTTACTCACCGGAAAATAACAAAAAGCAACTCGTTGATAATAAAACTATATCTAGTTATTTTATTATTTATTAAATTCTACTCCACATGATATTCATACCATTTTATGAAGTAATGAACACCTGCATAAATCAAATGACCATAATAAATATTTTTATTTCAAATTCTAATTTTAAATAATAAATATGCTTAAAATAATATGATAGTAATAGTTATGATAGTTTATAAATACAAATACATTTTACACTCAATTCACATTGTATTGAGTCAACAGCGTGGCAGCTGAGGTTCATACATGGTATTAGTGTCTTTTTTTTTACATTACATTTTTTTTTTCATCTTGAAAACATGACGTATGTGATTATTTTTTTAAAATAAAATCTCCAAACATCGTCACTCGCGTGATTGCTTGCTTACGTTTACTATCCTGTGGATGAAAAATCCCACCACGGTCGCGGGGTCACCGTGACCTATAGTACACGTCATAGAATGAACAGGCGTACACGAGATGGTCGGTGTCTTCACTTCTCTCTCTCTCTCTCCCCCCCCCCCCCCTTCTTCAAGCAAATTGAATTACAGACCTACTTCCCTACTTCTGGTCATTTTTTTTTAAAAGTTCGGTCATTTTTTTTAAAGTTCACATATCAGGCATGCTAGACAGCCAGCTGTATAAAAAAAAAAATTAACTAGATCTACGTCTAGCTTAAAAAAATAAATAAATAAACGCTTAAAATGACCGTAAACAGATTATTTAGCGCCAAAAAAAAGGCAGCTGAACGAGCATTTTTTTAAAATACGCAGCAATGAAAAGGGCTAACGGCCGATCAATTAAGTCTAAAAAACGCCCGTAATTAGGCCTAGCTCTGAAAAAGGCCACTGAACGAGCATCACTGATTATATAAACGAATAGGCCACGCAGCGTTGACGAGGTTAACCACCGGTCACGAATGCAGCAACTGTCGGCCCACAGTGAAGAAAAAATCAATATACTAATAAAATTACTAATAC
The DNA here is from genome assembly GCF_028476545.2 of Physella acuta. NCBI lineage: Eukaryota > Metazoa > Mollusca > Gastropoda > Physidae > Physella > Physella acuta. Next base: position 358,202 of record NW_026732013.1, read on the forward strand.
AATAATAATGTCCATAATTTTACTTTTTCCACACATGCTACAATTGAATTATAATTAAAATACTAGACTTAACAGTTCATTCCGTAAAAAACAAAAACTAGTTGTTTCTGTCTGGCAACTAGCGTAACAATGACGCAACGTTACTAAAAATAGCAGAGAGAAATTGTCGCATGGTTACTTACGGGGTAATTGGATTTTTGGTAAAGATCATCCATAATACTGTAAATATACATGGTAAATATCTCAATTATATATTAATCTACCGTTATACGGGCCGTTTTCCCCGTTATACGGTCGTTTTTGGCCGCGGTTCAGTTTATACGGAGAGTGCTCCACTGGAAATCCTCTCATTATTTACAACTACAATTCTAGCGTTTTTTTCTGGCATTCTAAGGCATATTATCCATTTTATTAGCATCTTGTGTTAAAATAATGATAAGAATTTGCGAGATTAACAGTTTTTTCATTTGTCGTGGATTGGACCCTAAAATAAACGTAAAAACCGTCAGAAAACGATGCGTGACGTTTCAGGGTCAGAGGTCAATCCAGCCATCTAAGCAATGAGGCGGCCTAGTAAAACTCCATTTTAGTGTATTTTATTCTCCGTTTCTCGTTTACCTCCAGTTGAGCGTATTTTATAGTTTTTTCTTACTATATGCGAAATCTACTCAATTCTCAATTTAAACATGACAACTGAATAAAAAACGTCCATACTTTATCCCCTAGGCACTAATTTGGGGGTTGTAGCGAGTTTAGGCTAAATTATTGAATTTTAAAATGTTTTGTCACTCACAGCTATGATATGACGGATCATCCATGACAACCTGGTTAAAAGTTGAAAGGTTTAACTTTTTAAGTGACCGTGAAATAGATCTAATTTTTTTTCACAAGAGAGTTCCTAAAAGTAGAATTGGCCTGTCTATCGTCGGGATATATTTATAGAGGAAAAAAATTTAAGAGAATGTCATCAGAAAAGAATTTTAAAAAAGACAAGACAGAAGTGATGTTTGAATTCTTTTATTTCTTTAATTTTATAACATTTTTTATTGTACAAAAGAGCAAAATAAAAAACCATGCCAGGTAAACGTATCCATTCAAATAGCGGTCACGTGGTCAAAAAAAATATAAAAAATTGGTTGTCATTTTTTGGACACATCATATAAAAAAAAGTGTTGAAGATATTTGATTTATTTTTTCATAGAATGATAAAACTAATAATGCTTTACTTTGGAAATCAATTTTGTGATATGGAGATCTATATTTAAAAAGTTATATTATTTTGAATGACACCGACTTTAAATTTAGCCTACATTCTCCAAAGCAATTTTTGAAAATGCTTTTCTGGCATATTTCGACTTGCCACCTATAGCATGTTTTTATAACGTGAAAACCTGCCATTTTGCTCGTGGTAAACATTTTTTAAAGTAATTCCAAGGAGGTCTCTGGAACTAAGTCGAAAAACTCGCCGGAAGTCATGGTCCGATCCTTACGCCATGTTCTGGTTAGCAACCAAGGACGCTTTCAAGTTAGTGAGAACCTAGTATTTTATTATAATAACCGAAACACCAAAACATTGGGAAAAACACAATTTATTTATTTGTTTGTATTTTTGTTTTAACAAATGAATAAAAAAAACAAAGAGACTGACTTTGTTTTAGACTTTGATAATTTACTTTGAGAGTGTCTCTCAGAAGGCTAGTCGTACTTCGCTATTTTTAGCCGACCAATCAAATTTATTTTTAAATTCATTGTCCTGCGCATGCGTGCATAATTATTTTTATTATTTTGTGTATGACATAAAATTTTGGGTCTCATCGTAACTGTTCCGGCGATCGAAGTGGTTGTGCTTGGCTAGTTTGTTTTCGAGGCGTGGGTTCAATTCCCTGTGGCTCAGATTTTTTTTTCTATTTTTTGCTTTTTTTTTTTAAATTTTACTTAAGGATTAGGGTTAAGCATTAGGGTTAGGGTTATGCATAGGGTTAGGGTTAGTGAGATCTAAAAAATAATTAGTTCTAGATCTATATAGCATGTAAAAGATGAAAAAGGGAATTCAAGAATCACAGAAAAAATGCCTCATGCTGATTGGTCAGGGTACGAATAGCCTTCATAGGGCTATTTGTAGTTAAGTACGAATAGCCGCAGCCTTTACTTTTGTCAAAACTTCAGAAAAATCCAAATTTAGAATATTGAATGTGCTATATTCGTGTGTCAGTTAGGATTTTCATGGCAATGGGTGAAGTATGTAAACTCGTAAACGTAACTCACAATTGCAGGCGGTTAAGTTTGTATTGTTACAAATATCTCTCAGGCATGATACTATAACTATAAATAAACATTTATGAACTTACAATGACCCCAAAACTGAGGCCAACACCATTTCAAATAGCTATTTCCCAAGCTACGATGTATGCTAATAATTAAAGTCAATGTGAACTCACGGTGAACCCGCGACTGTGTAAGGATTTTTCTCCCGCTGATGATCACACGATATTTAACTGGAACAGTTCTAATGCTTTTTTATTTTATGGTTTTTTTTTTTACCTTTCTTAATTAAAAATCACATTCATAAAAAAATAAGTAGATCTATTGTTTTCCTAACATTTTTGTGTGTTTCGGTTGTGTTTATAATAAAATACGCTCAACTAGAGGTGAACGTGAAGCGGGAATAAAACAAGCTAAAATTGATTTTTACCTAAAAATGACCACTGAATAATGAACATCCAAATTTAGGCTAATAGATTTTCTCACTAAATCTAAAATTTACAATTTTCAAATTTAGACATGATCACTGAATAATAAACATCCATATTTAATCCATTAGGCACTAATTTTGAGGATTTTAGTTTGTTTTAAACTAAATTACTTAATTTTATATTTACTGTCACTCACTGCCATGGCATGACACACCTTTTCCATGACAAACAATGTTATATCACTCTTACGTCTGAAGCCACGGCAAACCACGAATAGGTTCGACTTTTTAATTGACTATGCACCAGAGTTTCTCACTGGTAATAAACAAAATAGAGGTCACGTGGTTTTAAAAAAAATTTAAAAAATAAGAGTTGCGACATGAACGCTGGTCTTATTAAAAAACAGCTCACAATTTTTTATTTCTTTTTTCATAGACTGATAAAACTAATAATGCTTTACTTTCTCACACATTTTTGTACATACAACCCTGATATTTTAAAAGTTCTATACATTTTAATGAAACCAACTTTTGAATTTACTATACATTCTCCAATCCAAATTTTAAAATGCTTTCTGGCATAAATAGCTCTGCCACCTGTAGTTTATCAGGCCTATTAAATAAAAACATGCCTTTAGAATGTTTTTAAAAAATGTCAGCGCATTGAAACTGATCAGTCCTAAGCGAGAAATATGCATTCCAAACATCGTCACAGGCCATTCATGCTCGTTCGCTCGCGCTGTTTTGTCAACGAGAAACATGGCATGCCACAACACGAGCACAGCACACACATGTCCTAGTCCATATGTACTTCATTTACTAATTAGCCCCAAGGTTTATAACATTAAACTTATTAGGCCTATTACATTTTATTAATAAAAACATTATTTAGCCTAATATAAATATTTGAACAAAGAATAGTGAAAATAATATTATAATTATAGTCTAATGAAAATTCATCAATAAGAATTAGGCTTAACAAAAATCTATTAGACTATATCATATTTGAAAGCACCATAAATAATCAAATAAGTAAATGTAATAATAAGCCCACTAATACTAAATCTAGTAACTCTCACTAATTCTAGAGATCAACACAGTCAAAAACAAAGTATTAATTCCTTGTAATGTAGTTTATATTAGGAACTACTCATGCAATGTGATATAGCAAAGATTTGTAAAATTAATAAATTTTGTTAATGGAAGTGAAAGATTTACCATGATGATAAATTTTACATTTTATATAAAATATAGAACTAAATATCTATATAACATTTCTTTTTTTAGTCTTCAAAAGGTGAAATTAGAAGAATACCTGTACCTTCACATCGCTACACACCATTACAGAAAGATTGGCTTAAAATTTTCACACCAATAGTGGAGAACTTGAAGCTTAATGTCAGATTTGTTGCAAAAAAACGACAAGTTGAGATAAAGGTTATTGTATTTTTTTTCTTTTACCATTGTAAGCAATTTTTTTTTTTGGAACTATTACATTTGTATGCTCATTTAATTTTGAACGTCAGGATTATTATCAAAATATGTTTTACTTAAAGCATTATATGCCAGCATTTATACATGATGTTTAATTATGTCATATCAGGCAGGAAAAGAAACTGAAGATATTGGAGCTTTACAAAGAGCTGAAGATTTTGTTAAAGCTTTTATTTTGGGATTTGAAGTTGATGTAAGTTGAGATATTTTTACTAAACAGGACTTTTTTTTTTTTATAATCTCAGATACCTGAAAAAAATGAGATAAATAAAATACTTTAAAAAAAAAATCCAATTTATTATTCTTGAAACATAGCATGAGTTACTTACCAATTTGTATTGACAGGATGCATTGGCCTTACTGAGACTGGATCATTTGTATTTAGAAAGTTTTGATGTGACTGATGGTAAGTTTCTTGAGATAATGAGTTAATCTTAAAACCCTAGGAATCTAAAGGCATTACCTCCCTCTTTATTTAAATATTACATTTTTTATATAATTTTAGTCAATGAAATGAACTACCTAAGCTGCTGAGGTAATCTTACCTCACATGGTTTATATTTATCACAAGTTTGTTTAAACTTTTGGGCTATAAAGATTTTCTTATTAAAACTATTTGTGTTTCATCCTAGTCAAACCACTCAAGGGAGATCACCTTTCTAGAGCAATAGGCAGGCTGGCAGGGAAAAATGGAAAAACAAAGTTTACAATAGAAAATGTCACAACTACCAGAATCGTCTTGGCAGACAGGTAAAGAGTTCAGTTTTTCTAGCATCTAAAGGTGGTATTGTTTTGTTTTTAGTGTCTTGGGCACAAGTAGGGAAAAAGGTTGATACAAAGTAAATTGAAGAACAACAAATAAAGTAAAAATTGTATGATCTTGTACAAAAAAATATGAACTACTAAAATTTGAATAAGAAGTTTGTTTTTACAGTAAACACGTTTAAATTTGCTGCAACAAATTTTTCTCCTGATTGTTGCACCAGAAATTAAGTCAGTGTTTTTCATAATGTGTGTTCTATGATAATTAAAGCCGATCTTCATTTTAAAATTTCACTCTTTTTCAGTAAAGTCCACATCCTGGGATCTTATCAAAATATTCAGATAGCCAGGAGGGCAATTTGTAATTTAATTCTTGGTGAGTTCCTTCAGTTTTAAAAATGTGTGTTGATTCTCTGTTATTTTTTTATACTACCAAACTACATTGTACAACAAAAGGTTGTGTCCTCAAATCCCTCTAAGTACCAGATATTTAAATAGTTGTTTGAGTTATTAGACATTTGTTATGTTAGTAATACTACAGCACTTAATAACAGTACTAAATAACATGTATTGAATAAAATAGAAAGTCTAATTTACAAGATTATGTTTTAAAATTAATTTAGCTCGTGGTTAATTGTCATGTATATTTAATCTTGCAGGCAGTGCACCAAGCAAAGTCTATGGACAAATGAGGACTGTGGCTTCAAGAGCAGCCAGTAGATTCTAAAGCTTTTATTGTAGGAAGGGATTAGTCTGAAATATATATATGCTATATCAAATCCTTGTCTCATGATTTTTACTCTTTTTTGACTGTTAGAATTGCTTTCACTTCATTGTTTTACAACTGCTTTTGTGAGGAAGAAAAGCTTTTCTCTAGGATCAAATAATGATAAAAATGAATTAAGTTTAGTAAACAAAATGTTATTAAAAAATTAGGTAACTGCAACATCTATATATATAATTCTCTTCTGGGAGCCGTTAGAAAACAAGCTGTAAGTGCGCCTTTGCAGTCCCCTCTCTTCCTCACTATCACTACCACCCCCACCCCACCCCCACATGATCTGGTGAGCTGTGGTTCACTCTAAATGTTTACAAATCGTATAACCGGGTTTGTTGACGGCTATTATGGGCAGATAATTTAGTTTGAAACGATTTTAAACGTACAGGAGGTAACTAAGAGGAGGCTGCTATTCACGGGGGGGGGGGGGGGGGGTTAGTGTTTTAAAGCAAATTTTCAGTGGCAGCATTGGTACTGTCGAATTCACAAATTATGAATTACTGAAAAGTAGAAAATAAAACTAAATAGGGGCGTATGATACGCAGCGGGTCGACTCGTTATATATATAATTCTCATGTGGGGACCATGCGGGACACCACCACCACGTATGCCCTGCAGTCATATCACTACAACCCCCAACCCTACCAGTCTGGTGAGCTGTGTTTCATGACAAATGTTTACAATCGTTGAGCCAGGTCGAATTAGTGACGGCTATTAGGGGCAGATAGTGTAGTATTTAAACGATTTGAAACTAAGGGGAGGTAACATTTTCTGCTTGATCTTTTCATCGTCTGTAAACTGTCGTCACAGACGGCTGCTTTCACTAGGGGTGGGGTGTAATGTCAGAATTCATGAATTACTGAATAGCAGAAAATAAACAGCTAAATACTGGCGTATGTATGCGACTTGGCTTGTAAAAAATATAACAGTATAAATATCACTACATGCTGCATAACACCTTATATGTGATGACAGCAGCAGTTTACAAACTGGATAGCGCAAATAAAGTTGAACAGAAATAAATATATAAGCAAATATGTAGACTGTTTTAAGAATGTATCAATGGTATATTATTGTTCATATATTAGTTAATCTATACATGTGTATATCATTTATTTATTAGTGTCTCCCAAAACCCCATTTAAAACAACTTTATTAACCACTGATAAGTCAAGGTTTTATTATTACCACACTTTACAAGCTTTTTAGATATTACAGATGTTGTCATGATTTGGGTCAGTCAGTTACCAGATAAAATTGGAAGTTATTGGTTAGACAAAGATTAAAATAATGTCAGTAGGCTATTTTTTCTGGTTGCAACATTTTGTGCTGACCACACTAACCCTTCATACGCCTAGGTCACAGAACCCTGCACACACACACATGTATATATATATATATATATATATATATATATATATATATATATATATAATCTGCTGGGTTTATCTCAGCATTACATTTTCTTCCCCCCCCCTCCTCACCCGTGCTTGAAGATCGTCGTATTGTTTCGTAAAGCGGAGTGTTGTACAAACGAAAACAAGATAGGCTCGCGTCGGGTTACCAATATTGGTAGGTAGTTTTGTTGAACGACGGACATCATCTGCTGCCTTGTTATTCTTGTGTGACTGATGTTTGTTTCAACTGAAATAGTACTGTTTTTATCAACACTGATCAGCGAATCCCCATTGAGCTTGTAGCTATGACACACTATTCTATTTTTTACAGACTAAGAAAGAATTTAAGGTATGTAGTATTAATTGATTTCTGCTTTATTGAAAACTGTTATTTAGAATTTTTTTTAAATGCCAATGAGCTAAAAATAAACGTCAGATGATTAAGGGAATTCCCGTTAAAGTATGTCGATTTCTAAAAAAAAGTATCTGGAGTGGGCTCCCTTACATTCGTGTGTATGGGTTGGTATGGCGCTTGCAATAGAACAGTTCGTGGGTTTGTGACAAAACCGCTTTTTTTTTTTTTGAGAACATACATAGAAGTGAAACGTTCTTAGAATTACCACATTTACCGGAAATAGGGTATAAAACATATATTACAACATTTCGTCCACCTAGACTAATTGAAATGGTACTGAAGTTATCGTCTTCATACGGAAGCAAAGTACCACTTCCGGTTGACGGAAATTACTCAACAGTTGTTAGAAGCGTGTGTACACAATGTACTATTTTTTATATAATATTTCGTTCATCAAACTGAAATGGTTATTTAATTATCGTTATTTTTTTTTTTTAGAACTGGAAATAGAGTAAAATATCACTTTCGGAAATCGCTAAAAATGTACATACCCAAGTAGAGAAACATACTTTAACGGAAATCGCTCAAAGTTTGAAAGAAACCTGAGTACAAGATCTAATATGTAAGTGAAATTTCGCCCGTTTGATTAAAACGGTTCTCAAGTTATCGTTTTTTTTTTTTTTGGTAAACTGGAAATAGAGTAGGTACCACTTCCGGTTGCCGGAAATAGCACAAAATGTTATAGACACCTACGAGTAGGATCTAATAGTTTTACGCATATATGACATTTCGTCCACCGGTACTCAGGTTATTGTGTTCGACAAGGACACACCGACATTATTGCAAACCTGGGGTTTTCCGACTGGAGGGGGGGGGGGGGTGTAAAACGTCGAGAATGCTTAAACATCTCTTTTTCGATTCTTTAGCACGACTACAATACTTTCTCTATGAAAATCCCCATATAAGATGAAGTAAAAACAAGGTCGTGTGGCATGTAGTTTAAAATGTAGAATCGAATATGCTAGTGATTTAAAAATAAACCTCTCATGTAATTAAGGGAATTCCCATTTAAGATAGGCAAGCTTTAAAAAAAATAATAATTAAGATCGTGTGAAATGTTGTTTATAAGTAGTATGGAAAAGTGACTAACTTTGTAGAAGAAACTGACTTGATTCTATACACATACCATGCATAATGATTTATGAAGTGTGAGTATAATAGTTATTTTATGGCACCGTTTGATTTGGCCTACATTTAGCTTGCATAAACCCTATCATGTGTTTTGTCTTTTATCAAAGTCACTCATCACTTTGTTTTCTTCCTTAGCCTGCCGTTTTAACTTCCATACAGCTAAATAGACTCTACTTCTGGCTGACCTGCCCCAGCCTTGTGAGAATCTTTTCTTTGACCGTCTTCTCACTGGTAACTGTGCAGCTATCTTTGTATCATGGGCAACGAGCAAATCAAGTCGGCCCTAGCGGCAGCCAGAGAAGATGGCGTCGACCTTGACTTTCTATCCACAATGTTTAGAAAACACATGAGCAAGCAGGGCGATAGTGACCGATCTTTATCGGAGTTTAGAAAAAATAGGTCGAGTAAAAAAGGTTTATTGAAGAATTCAGCGCAACTGGCGAAGGCAATTAGTGACGACGATCTGATGAACAAATGGATGGGCGAAGGCTCTTTTGACCAGCTCGATACAAACGTGGACGCCACCCCTCTCATGGTATGCGCCATGCTAGGAAGAACTAGACTGGCAGAACAGCTTCTTAACATGGGCGTAAACCCAGATGCTAAAAATAAAACGGGCTCGACGGCTTTAATGCTGGCTTCAGCGATGAACAATGAAGATTTAATACGGCTGCTGATTAGCAGCGGCGCTGATGTAAACGCTCAAGACGGCTCAGGCAATACCCCCCTGCTTGTTGCCATTCTATCCTCGAGTGAGGTTACTGTAAGACTTCTCTTGGACTCTGGAGCAGACATACATACTCGGTCAAATAATGGCGTTGATGCCATCTTAGCGGCCGCACACGAAGGCCAGGCTGATATCATGCGATTACTGAAGAGAAAAGGCGCGAACGTAAACTCCACTGATCGCAAAGGTTGGACGCCCCTGATGTTAAGCTGTCAGTTTAATTACCACGAAGCAGTAGAGTTCCTCATTGACGACTGTCAGGCTGACGTCAACGCTGTTCAGCACAGTGGGGGCACGGCTCTGGAGATCTGCGCGGGTCATGGTCACGTCAGAAGCCTCAAACTTCTGCTCAAAGCCAAGGCTAACGTCAACCACGTCAACAAATTGGGATTCACGGCTCTTACAATGGCAGCTGTAAAGGGGGAGCTGCTAACATTGGAGAAACTGATCAAGTACCAAGCAGATGTTAACATAGTGGACAAGGAAGGGCGCACGGCGTTGATTCGGGCTTCAATAGAGGGTCAAAGAAGTATCGTCACTCGCCTCGTGAAATCTGGCGCCAATCTAAATATACCTGATAACGAGGGGGACACGGCCTTGATGTGTGCTGCGCTAAATGGACACGTATCGGTGGTGGAGATCCTGCTCGACTCAGGGGCTGAAGATCTGCTCTGCAACTTCAAGTCCATTAATGCGTTGAGTATGGCAGTTCAGAACAGCCATACGTACATCGTGCAGAGGTTGATTGCAAACCACGACAAGCCATATCCATTTCTCAACCAACGCCAGAAGAATGGGATCACGGTACTCCACAGAGCGGCAATCGCTGGCAATACAGACATCACGCGGATGCTGATAGATGCTGGGGCCGATGTAAACGTGGGCGACAAGGACGGACACTCACCCCTATGCCTTAGTGCCCATCAAGGGTATGCTAATATAGTTCAGCTGCTTATCGATGCTAAAGCGGATGTCAACTTGGCGGACAAAAATGGCGTAAGTCCTTTGATGATGGCTTCCCTGAACGGCCACTTATCCACAGTTATGGCGCTTGTCAAAGCGGGTGCGCATGTCAACAGTACTGACCTACGAGGACGAACATCCTTAATGCAGGCTGCCTACAATGGCCACGAAAGTGTTGTAGAATTCTTGTCTAAAAATGGAGCAAGTCTTGATTTAGTGGAAAGAAAATGCTGGAATGCGTTAATGTTAGCCGTTCAGTTTGGCCACACAGCTGTGGTTAGATTTCTGCTGGGTCAAGGAGTCCCGTCTGATGCCAAAAGTAAAAAAGGAGCTACGGCATTGCACATCAGTGCTGGGCACGGGAACTCGGACATCGTTGATGCCCTGTTGGAACACAGGGCAGTGGCTAACACGATAGATGAAAATGGAGTCACTCCGTTGATGCTCGCGTGCTTTAAGGGAAATATAAGCTGCGTTCAACTGTTGCTAGCCTACAACGCTGATGTGAACGCGTCGTGCCGCAATAACATCACACCTTTAGGGCTGGCGTCGCACCAAGGACACACTGATGTGGTCAACCTACTCCTACTAAATGACGCTGATGTCAACCAGGTTGACGGGGAAGGAAGTAGCCCATTACACAATGCTGCATTGAATGGTCATCGACTCATTGTTGAAGAACTAATACAAGCAGGGGCACAGGTCAATGTACTGGACAAGAAGAATCGAACAGCACTCATGATGGCTGCACATAAAGGTGACGCGGAAACGGTGAAGCTGTTAGTTGAGAAAGGAGCCAACGTAAACAGATGCGCTAAAGATGGCTGGACGCCGCTAATGCTATGCACGCAGTATGGGAAAACAGAGTGTATGAAAGTGTTGATTGGGAAAGATGCAAACCTTGACTATGTCAACCACGAGCGAAACACAGCCTTGCACATCTGCGCTGCCAATGGAGAAAAAGCTGCAGTGCGTTTGCTGCTGGAGTCGGTGGCCTGTCCGAATTACCAAAACAAAGATGGCTACAGCCCGCTCATGTTGAGCGCACATAACGGTTATTTGGAGATTGTGCAATACATTCTCCACAACCAATGTTTTGAACCTGACCTAGAGCTGAAAGATGAGCAGAAGGGAAACACCGCCTTGCTCATAGCCTGCAGACGTCGACACGAGGACATTGCTAGGGCACTAATCAACAAAGGTGCTAAGGTCAACTATGCTAATTTTAAGGGCCGCACAGCTTTGCATATCGCTGTTAAATCTGGCACCAAGGGCATTGTTGATGCATTGATTGCCAAAAATGCTGACGTGAATGTCGTAGACGGTAAAGACAACACTCCGCTAGCCATTGGTATTCAGTGCAAACATTACGCCATCTGCAAATCTCTTCTAGCTGCCGGTGCTGATGCTAAGAAAACATATGGGGCTTGTGGATCTGCTCTCGAGCTCAGTGTCAAGAGCGGCAACTCTCAGATTATGAGACTGCTTTTAGAAAACACATTTGTAACTCCAGAAGAAAGAGAGAAACTTGCCGATGTAGCATTTAAGTGTGGTCGTGCCGAGGTTTGTGAGCTGCTGCTGGACTATAGCATTACCTGCCAAAGAACAACATCAGAAGGCATCAACTCTACCACGCCAGAAAGTATCAACTCTACCACGCCAGAAAGTTTCAACTCTACAACACCAGGAGGATCCAGTTCTGCTCCAGCAATCCAAGGTAGGCAAAGTGATTTAAGCGCCCTTTCAGCTGTTATAGGGTCACATTTATTTTACTTTCTCGTATACAAAGTATAGAGGAAGTATTGCAATCGCGCAAAAAAAATAAAGCAATCGAGATTTTACAAATCTCGGCGTTTTACACCTCCCTGAGAATGAAAAGCATAGTTTTGCAATTTGTCCGTATGTACGTGTGTGTGTATGTGTGTCTTGAGTGCCGTTACAGTTAGGTCGATGAAATTTCATATATAAGTATTACATCAAATTTTAAGCGATTTCCGGTAACCGGAAGTGGAACGTATTATACTTTCCATTTTTCAAAAGCCTATAACTTGCGTACTGTTTCAGATTGATAATAAAATTTCACATTTAAGTAAAAGATCTAATTCTCTGTCTTCTATCAAATTTTGAGTAATTTCCGTTGATCGGAAGTAGTAGTTTCCGATTTCTAAAAAAAAACTCATGTGAATTTATAAAGTACTAATAATATTCCGCACTATAATATACACATATTGTTTGGCGTTCACTTGGTTGCAATTTTTTTTTCTACGAGATTCTATTCTATTTTTAAAAGTTTAAGTAATTAAAATGGATTATAAATCATGTCTAATTATATCCTGAGTTGCCATCCCCCGTAGTGTTATATAAAAATACTAGCCGTCCCGGCCAGGCCCTGCTCTGGCTTCTGTGAAAAACCTTTCTGTTAAAGACCATTACCTGTGTTTAGTAATCATCATAAACCCGGCATTGCCCACCCAAACCACAACCAACCAAAACAGCAAAACGCAAACATAACGCTAACACAATTACAAATACAAACGAAAACAAAAACCTAACAACAAACCCAACCACAACCACAAACACCAATACAAACACAAAGAAAAAACAAACAACAAAGCAAACGAAAACAAAAACCTAACAACAAACCCAACCACAAACACCAATACCAACAAAAAAAAAAAAAAAAAAACGAAAAAGCAAACGAAAACAAACCAAATCCAAACGCAAAACCAACCAAAAACACAAATACAAACCCAAACAAAAAAACACAAACAAAAACGAAAAAAGAAAGAACAAAAACGAACCAAATCAAAACGCAACCACTAACGCAAACCCACCTAAACACAAAGAAAACACTAACGCGAACATAAACGCCCGGGGCGGAATCACCTGTTTTAGCTTAATGAACGACTATAGTACCCCAACTTATTCATAGTCTTTTGCACTCACCTAAACGAACGCGCCTGTTTCAATTTGATGAACAATTATAATACTCCAAGCTTATCCGTAAAATACCTACAACATTTACACTTGATCAATCCCCGCTAATTATGTAATTATTTTTTTTTCCCAACACCAAAACAAAGTAATTAAAAAAAAATTCATAAAAAACGTTTTAATAACAAGCTTTTATGTAATGATGCACTAAAAAGTAGAAAATAAATTATAGACTACTATTTAAATAACTAAAGAAAAGCGTGGGTCACTTTAGTATCTATTGGATACCTTTACTAATGTTAAGGAAGACACCCACGCTTTTCTTTATAGTTATTTAAATAGTAGTCTATAATTTATTTTCTACTTTTTAGTGCATCATTACATAAAAGCTTGTTATTAAAACGTTTTTACAAGCTTTTATTTAACTCACTTCCTCGTCATTCTGTCTGTCGTCAGTCTAGATAGAAACGCAGGAGTGAAAATTCGGACAGTTCTACTTGACCGATACGATTCACAGTTGGCACGTGGGTCAAGACATGAAGACAATGCAATCTGAAACTAAATTTGACTTAATTGGATGCCTAATTAATTTTTTATTAATTAATTAAAATTTGGACCGAATCAATAGGCATGTCTATCCAACCACACCACACGCGTCATCACGTTCAATAGCTGCGCCATCAGGTTTAATAGCTGCGCCATCACGTTCTATAGACGCGCAATGGTTTTTAGTCATGTAACACTATTGTAAATAAAACATGTAAAGTACTGAAAAAAAATTCATAAAAAAACGTTTTAATAACAAGCATTTATGTAATAATGCACTAAAAAGTAGAAAATAAATTATAGACTACTATTTAAATTACTATAAAGAAAAGCGTGGGTCTCTTCTCAAATATTAGTAAAGGTATAAAATAGGTACTAAAGTACTAAAGTGACCCACGCTTTTCTTTATAGTTATTTAAATAGTAGTCTATAATTTATTTTCTACTTTTTAGTGCATTATTACATAAATGCTTGTTATTAAAACGTTTTTTTATGAATTTTTTTATGAATTTTTTTTCAGTACTTTACATGTTTTATCTACAATAGAGTTACATGACTAAAAACCATTGCGCGCCTACTGAATATCACGTTCAGTAGGCGCGCAATGGTTTTTGAACGCAGCCATTACGTGGTCGTGATGGCGCAGCTATTGATGACGCGTGTGGTGTGGTTGGCTAGACATGCCTACTAATTCGGTCCAAATTTTAATTAATTCATAAAAAATCAATTAGGCATCCAATTAAGTCAAATTTAGTTTCAGATTGCATTGTCTTCATGTCTTGACCCACGTGCCAAATGTGAATCGTATCGGTCAAGTAGAACTGTCCGAATTTTCACTCCTGCGTTTCCGTCTAGACTGACGACTGACGACAGACTGACGAGGAAGTGAGTTAAATAAAAGCTTGTAAAAACGTTTTAATAACAAGCTTTTATGTAATGATGCACTAAAAAGAAGAAAATAAATTATAGACTACTATTTAAATAACTAAAGAAAAGCGTGGGTCACTTTAGTATCTATTGGATACCTTTACTAATGTTAAGGAAGACACCCACGCTTTTCTTTATAGTTATTTAAATAGTAGTCTATAATTTATTTTCTACTTTTTAGTGCATCATTACATAAAAGCTTGTTATTAAAACGTTTTTTATGAATTTTTTTTTCAGTACTTTACATGTTTTATCTACAATAGAGTTACATGACTAAAAACCATTGCGCGCCTACTGAATATCACGTTCAGTAGGCGCGCAATGGTTTTTGAACGCAGCCATTACGTGGTCGTGATGGCGCAGCTATTGATGACGCGTGTGGTGTGGTTGGCTAGACATGCCTACTAATTCGGTCCTGAGGTAGATTATGAATACAACGGAGACAGAAGCCATGAGTATGTAAACAGCTTTAATTGTTAACCGGCCAGGACGGAAGTACAATGCACAAGGGACATCACTCAAGATAACAATATTATAAATATAACTAATACAGAAGAGTGAGTTCCCTTGACCTCACAATTATTTCAATCTATTACATCCCTTTACCCTTAGAACACAATAACACATCTCTCAACAGAACAATTGATAGTATCCTAAAATCACCAATTATATTGTAACATGAACACTATGGTAGATTACATCCTTACAAACAATGCACAATATGCCACAACATAATCAAGATACAAAACAATGATGTCAAAGTCCTTTTGACCTTTAAAATCATAGGTCTAACTTATTTGGGACTTTGATTGTCCTGCTTGACCTTCTCAGTGGCTTTTGATTTGGTGACTCAAGATTCTGACCATCTGGATTCTCTATCTCAGGAGGTCTAGGATTTAAATCATTAACTCCAGAATTTACATTTTCTGACTCCAGACAACTTGGTTCACTCATATCAACAGAACTTGGTTGTGGAACAAACTGAGTTGGTGTGAACTGTTCATATTTGGTGGGATTGACAGATTCACACTTATTATCTGCACAAGTTATTTTTAACCTGGTATCCATTTTTCCTTTCTCCCATAGTTTCTTAGATACACATTCTCATTAACACCAAATTCTCTTTCAATGGGTGTTCTGTCATGATTTACTTTTTGAATTGGCATCTTTGATTGATCAATTTCCTCAGGTAATCTGATAGTGCTTTTTGGTAACCAAAAATACTGTTTATGAGTAATATTCTGGACCATATCACTTTGCAACTGTGATCCAGTATTTGAAATGGGTGTATTAAATGGCAAAAATCTTTTTCTTTTCTTTTGATGTTACCCTTTTAGTTTCTGTAAGTGCTAATGATGTTAGCAAAGTTGTTTGATGATCACATTTGAAATTGCCATATCACCATAATCATGTATTAAGTTACAAATACCTTGTTAAGGCAACTCTGACTGATAATGGACTGCATCTTCTCCATCTTTTATATTATCTTCACAAAGGTTTTTATTTCTTATTTAATATGGCTTTAAGTCCTCATTCACTGACTCTTCAGGCCAACCATTTTTACAGTATTCATATACTTTTATTAAGCACTCATCTTTTTGTGTTTCTCTTTTAATATCATTCACATTTATATTGGAGTTATCCATGATAGTGAAGAGAACAAATACATCTTCTGGTACATAGCTCAGGCTTTGGTTTTTTAAAGGTAATCTACTAAGACTATCTGCACTATTCTCAGATCCAGGTTTGTATTTCAATTCATAATTGTATGCAGTTAGTGTGATAGCCCATCTTTGAATTCTTGGAGAGGCATGCTCAGGTAGGGTTTTGTTTTCTCCAAATAAACCTAGCAATGGTTTATGATCTGTAAAGATGGTGAACTTCCTACCAAACAGAAACTTATGAAATTTCTTAACACCAAAAATGATGCCTAAGCCTTCCCTATCTAACTGAGAATAATTTTTCTCAGCCTGGTTCAAAGATCTACTGGCAAAAGCAATGGGTCTGTCACCCTTCTCATCCATGTGGGACAAGACTGCTCCTACACCATCTGGTGAAGCATCACATGTTAATATAAGTCTTTTCCCTGGGTCATAGTGAGTTAGTAAGGTGTCAGCAGACAAAGCCTCTTTTGCTGTATTAAAAGCAGCTTCTTGTTGTTTACCCCAGTGCCAAGTTGCATTTTTCTGTAGCAGCTTGTACAGTGGTGATAGTTTACCAGACAGATTTCCTATGAACTTTGCATAGTAATTTATCAAGCCCAAAAAAGCTCTTAGTTGTTGGGTATTTTCAGGTTTGGGTGCTTCTTTAATGGCTTTTGTTTTCTCAGGTTGAGGTCTGATACCTTGCTTGCTTAATATATAACCAAGAAAACTAATTTCTGTCAACATGAATTGACATTTATCTTTGTTTATCTTTAAACCTTTTTCACCAACAATTTTTAATACTTTATCAAGTGTTTTAAGATGTTCAGTGTCATTCTTACCAGTTATGTACACATTGTCAAAGTACACACAAACATTTGGAATATCCTTAAAAATACTGTCCATGACAGCTTGGAAAATTCCAGGGCTAGATGATATGCCAAAACATAGTCTTTCATATTGGTAGAGTCCTTTATGTGTGTTTATTGTCGTATAGACTTTTGAATCTGGATGCAGTTCTAGTTGAGTGTAAGCATGACTAAAGTCTAATTCAGTGAATTTGTCTCCTCCTGCCAAATTCAAAGAAATTTCCTCAATGTTAGGTATAGGGTACCTATTTAGCTCTATTTGCTTATTCAGTGTAGTTTTATAATCTCCACAAATTCTTATAGAACCATCCTTCTTTAACACTGGCACAATGGGTGTCGCCCAATCGGAATAGTCTACCTTCTTTATAATGCCATTAGATTCCAATCTACTTAGCTCATTTTCAATTTTATTCCTCAATGCATAAGGTGGAACTCTAGCTTTGCAGTATCTTGGATTTGTATCTTTAATGCTTAACTTCACTGTTCTATCATTTAGTAATCCAGAGTTACCAAAAACACATTTATTTTCAGATATAACTTTATCTAGTGAAGTAAGACTAGATTCTTTTACATTCTTCAATGAACAAATACTCTCCCAATTTAACTTAAGATCACTTAACCAGTTCCTACCTAGTAATGGCGGTCCATTTCCTTCAACCACAAGAAGAGGAAGTTTAACACTTTGACCATTATAACTTACATGAACCATACACTCTCCTATTACCGGAACATTGTCACCAGTGTATGTTGTTAGACACTTGTGACACGGCTGTAGAGACACTGATCCTCCTGCGACAGCGTCAAAATCTTTCTTTGTTATGACTGTTAGAGATGCTCCAGTGTCAAGTTGGAAGCTGATGCTCTTACCGTTGATATTAACTGGTACATTGATGGGAGCATGACTTATTGATTTCACAGAGAATAGGTTGAAATCCGGCTGCGAATCAGTTTGAGCATTTTCACAGGTAGAGTGGTTCATTGGTTGGGTTAGGTAGTCTTGGTGAGAGTTAACATAGTGCTGCCTTTGGTTGCGGTACTGTCTTGACTGGCTAGATTTAGCAACAGACGAAGACTTTGCGAAGCAGGCCTTAGCAATGTGACCTTGCTTACCGCACTTATAACAAGTTGCAGATTTGAACTTGCACCGATGAGATGCATGGGGACCTTTGCATCGATGACATTTTTGATAATTATTACTAGATTTAGATCTAGGATTTGAACGAGCAGGCTGTTTAGCATAAGTTGGAATGCTCTGATGGGGTTGATGTTTATTGACTAACCTGCTGTTTACTGCATGGATCCCTGAAGGCGTAAGAGATTTCGCCGCATCTGATGACTGCTGGAATGAAGTTGCAAGTTGTATTGCTTTTTCTAATGTTAGATCTGACTCGAGCAGCAACTTTCTTTGAATATCAGGGCTGTTTACACCTGTCACAAACTTTTCACACAGTCTGTCAGACAGCGTTTCTCCAAATTCACAAAATTCACTTAAATGACGTAAAGCAGCAACATATTCTGATATCGACTCGTTTGGTTGACGAGTCCTACTGTCAAATCTAGCTCGACATAGAAACTTTGATGGGGTAGGCGCATGGTGGTCTGTTAGCAATTTGCTCAGCTCGTTAAAGCTCTTGGTAGTTAGACTAGCTGGTGTGCATAAGTCTTTTAGTAGCCTGAATTGTTGAGGCCCTATGACTGTTAACAAAACAGCTCTCTTTTTGGCTTCTATCGTCACGTCGTTAGCTTCTAGGTAAAAGCTTAACCTCTCTAGGTAATCTTGAATGATTTCATCATTCGCATCAAATTCTTTTATTTGGCCATACAGCGCCATAATTCTAGAAATAATTAGCTAATAAGCTCTAGCAAACCTCTTTTTTGCGTAAGTAGGTGCTCTTTCTAGTAGATGTTTATCCTCGTCGCCAGTTGAGGTAGATTATGAATACAACGGAGACAGAAGCCATGAGTATGTAAACAGCTTTAATTGTTAACCGGCCAGGACGGAAGTACAATGCACAAGGGACATCACTCAAGATAACAATATTATAAATATAACTAATACAGAAGAGTGAGTTCCCTTGACCTCACAATTATTTCAATCTATTACAGGTCCAAATTTTAATTAATTCATAAAAAATCAATTAGGCATCCAATTAAGTCAAATTTAGTTTCAGATTGCATTGTCTTCATGTCTTGACCCACGTGCCAACTGTGAATCGTGTCGGTCAAGTAGAACTGTCCGAATTTTCACTCCTGCGTTTCCGTCTAGACAGACAGACTGTCGACTGACGAGGAAGTGAGTTAAATAAAAGCTTGTAAAAAAAATTCATAAAAAAAAATTCATAAAAAACGTTTTAATAACAAGCTTTTATGTAATGATGCACTAAAAAGTAGAAAATAAATTATAGACTACTATTTAAATAACTATAAAGAAAAGCGTGGGTCACTTTAGTATCTATTGGATACCTTTACTAATGTTAAGGAAGACACCCACGCTTTTCTTTATAGTTATTTAAATAGTAGTCTATAATTTATTTTCTACTTTTTAGTGCATCATTACATAAAAGCTTGTTATTAAAACGTTTTTTATGAATTTTTTTTTCAGTACTTTACATGTTTTATCTACAATAGAGTTACATGACTAAAAACCATTGCGCGCCTACTGAATATCACGTTCAGTAGGCGCGCAATGGTTTTTGAACGCAGCCATTACGTGGTCGTGATGGCGCAGCTATTGATGACGCGTGTGGTGTGGTTGGCTAGACATGCCTACTAATTCGGTCCAAATTTTAATTAATTCATAAAAAATCAATTAGGCATCCAATTAAGTCAAATTTAGTTTCAGATTGCATTGTCTTCATGTCTTGACCCACGTGCCAACTGTGAATCGTGTCGGTCAAGTAGAACTGTCCGAATTTTCACTCCTGCGTTTCCGTCTAGACAGACAGACTGTCGACTGACGAGGAAGTGAGTTAAATAAAAGCTTGTAAAAAAAATTCATAAAAAAAAATTCATAAAAAACGTTTTAATAACAAGCTTTTATGTAATGATGCACTAAAAAGTAGAAAATAAATTATAGACTACTATTTAAATAACTATAAAGAAAAGCGTGGGTCACTTTAGTATCTATTGGATACCTTTACTAATGTTAAGGAAGACACCCACGCTTTTCTTTATAGTTATTTAAATAGTAGTCTATAATTTATTTTCTACTTTTTAGTGCATCATTACATAAAAGCTTGTTATTAAAACGTTTTTTATGAATTTTTTTTTCAGTACTTTACATGTTTTATCTACAATAGAGTTACATGACTAAAAACCATTGCGCGCCTACTGAATATCACGTTCAGTAGGCGCGCAATGGTTTTTGAACGCAGCCATTACGTGGTCGTGATGGCGCAGCTATTGATGACGCGTGTGGTGTGGTTGGCTAGACATGCCTACTAATTCGGTCCAAATTTTAATTAATTCATAAAAAATCAATTAGGCATCCAATTAAGTCAAATTTAGTTTCAGATTGCATTGTCTTCATGTCTTGACCCACGTGCCAACTGTGAATCGTGTCGGTCAAGTAGAACTGTCCGAATTTTCACTCCTGCGTTTCCGTCTAGACAGACAGACTGTCGACTGACGAGGAAGTGAGTTAAATAAAAGCTTGTAAAAAAAATTCATAAAAAAAAAATTCATAAAAAACGTTTTAATAACAAGCTTTTATGTAATGATGCACTAAAAAGTAGAAAATAAATTATAGACTACTATTTAAATAACTATAAAGAAAAGCGTGGGTCACTTTAGTATCTATTGGATACCTTTACTAATGTTAAGGAAGACACCCACGCTTTTCTTTATAGTTATTTAAATAGTAGTCTATAATTTATTTTCTTCTTTTTAGTGCATCATTACATAAAAGCTTGTTATTAAAACGTTTTTTATGAATTTTTTTTTCAGTACTTTACATGTTTTATTTACAATAGAGTTACATGACTAAAAACCATTGCGCGCCTACTGAACATCACGTTCAGTAGGCGCGCAATGGTTTTTGAACGCAGCCATTACGTGATGGCGCAGCTATTGAAGGTGATGACGCGTGTGGTGTGGTTGGCTAGACATGCCTACTAATTCGGTCCAAATTTTAATTAATTCATAAATAATTAATTAGGCATCCAATTAAGTCAAATTTAGTTTCGGATTGCATTGTCTTCATGTCTTGACCCACGTGCCAACTGTGAATCGTATCGGTCAAGTAGAACTGTCCGAATTTTCACTCCTGCGTTTCCATCTAGACAGACAGACTGTCGACAGAATGTCGACAGAGGAAGTGAGTTAAATAAAAGCTTGTAAAAAGTAAATTCTTTTCCACAAAATGCAATGGTTTTATAAAGGGAAGTAATTGTGTTTTCCTAATTTATCAAAGGGAAGTAAGTGCTATAGGACTAAATAAAGACATAATTAGAATTGTTGTAAAAGATGATATTTTTTTTAAACTTGTGTTTAATGAACATGCCGACAATTATTACTATAATTTGAAAAATGAAAATTATTTCCCAACACTTTCAATAGTAATTTTTTAACTCATAAATTTAGACAAATGCGCACGATAATTGTCTAACACTTAAATCCATCCAAGACCAACGACAAACATATGCATTTCATACAAAACTGAGCTTTATAATATTAGATTTGAGAAAGCTTAGGGGAGATCACTCCCGGTGTGTAAATATGTGTAGCTTTGTGAAAAGTTACAGATTTACAACATATTTGGCTGATGTAGAGACGGGACTTATTGACCGTTGTTTGGACTAACAGTTGAAACACGTTGACGTTACATGCTACTGTTTAGGTCCCACGCTAAATGTGGTTTCTGCTTCCAACAGTTGTCATTCACTTAATGTATAGTGTTTTCTTTTTTAAGATTCTTGTTTAAAAATTTGCTTGAAGTCTAAGTGTAATTAAGTGATTTTTTTTCACAGAACCAACGCCGACTTTACAGGCAAGCGCCCCTGCAGTGCAGCCTACAGTGAAGAATATTAATGTTTATAGACATATCGGCCGTAAATCGTAAGTAGTCCTGTGAGCCGTCTTTTATTTATTACAGTGAGCTGAGACATGTGACTATAGGGCTGGTAAGCAGAGTTTCTTTTTACCGCCCCCCCCCCCCCCGAACGAAATGAAATTTATGTAATTTATATAGAAAATATATACTTTTAACAGTGTCCGCCCCCCCCCCCCCCCGAAGAAAGTCTACCCCCCCCCCCCCGAAAATTTCAAGTGCCCCCCCGGAGAAAAAAAGTCTGGAAGAAACACTGCTGGTAAGTAGGTCACCAACCAGTTCTACGGCTCAATAAATCCTGCGTGAGCCATATAACTGGTTGGTGACCTACTTACCAGCCCTATAGCGTGCCCAGCCATTTTCTTCCACTTAAGATGAGCATTGTGTTCACTGTCGTAAGCCACAGCAGGCTATACAATCTACACGTGTCCTCGTGACCTTAACATATACAAAAGACATATCTGAAGGCTTACATTTAATTAGCGGAATATAACTGATTAATTACCTATTACATTAAAACCACCCGTGTAAAGAAGGCTGTGCAACAACATAATATTGTAAAATACGTTGAGTACATTTATCTTGGCACACGTTTGGTAGGTAAATGTTTAAAACGGGTTCAAGTAAGGTGCATTTCCCCTCCTCTAATTATGTGTCTGTTAAAATTACTGATAGACTCTATTTGTATTGTTTATTTGTTCAGGATAACTGATGGATTTGGAAAGCCAGAGTCAAAGAAGCAAAAAGGAAACACCATATATGAAAAGTATGATAACGATTTTAATATGCATTAACTAAAAATAGAGCTCATACTTAAAACTTATAGTTAAAACATAGTTAAAAGAAAAATATTTTTTCTAGTTAACATTGTAATCGTTAGCATCTAGACTTGTACGTAATTTGCTTTATGGTTTTACTAGATATAACGATATAATATTATCTTAAATAATAAAATATTTTCAATGAATAGATACAGTGCACGTAGATTAAGTCAACATGGTATGTTTTGTTGTGACATTTCAGTGTGACGTTCAAGATCAAAACGGTGCAGAATTTAGCAATGGACGGCGACATAGTGCACAACTACAGCAAGTCTAGGGACAAGAGGGCGCACAGCGACAGTGACGAGGACGATTAGCCGGATTTGTGTTAGCCATTTTGTTTTAGACATGTATCTTTGTCTTCTGTTTATAAAACGATCTGTACCCTTTTTAAATATCTCAAATTACTGATCTTTTTTTTTTACCATAGTTTTTTTTATGCTGTAAAATCACTGATATGGGTAAACTGGCCCCAAAGCTACTTGCACAATTGACCACCAACCCACCTGTACAACTGACGACCAACCCACCTGAACAACTGACCAGCAACCCACCTGACCACCAACCCACATGTACAACTGACCACCAACCCACATGTACACCTGACCACCAACCCACCTGAACAACTGACCACCAACCCACCTGTACAACAGACCACCAACCCACCTGTATAACTGACCACCAACCCACCTGTAAAAATTGACCACCAAACCACCTGTACAACTGACCACCAACCCACCTGTACAACTGACCACCAACCCACCTGTATAACTGAACACCAACCCACATGTACAACTGACCACCAACCCACCTGTACAATTGACCACCAACCCACCTGTACAACTGACCACCAACCCACCTGTACAGCTGACCACCAACCCACCTTACACCTGACCACCAACCCACATGTACAACTGACCACCAACCCACCAACCCACCTGTACAACTGACAACCAACCCACCTGTACAACTGACCACCAACCCACATGTACAACTGACCACCAACCCACCTGTACAACTGACCCCAACTACTTACACATTATTATTGTTTACGGCTTGAAGTCCGTTTTAATCATAAGATTAAAATTAAATCATATAATTCATAGACTGTCTTCCAGTGACGTAGAGAGGGTGGGGCGGGGGGTGTAGACCGCACCGGGTGACACCATTTAGGGGGTGACACCAAGACAAAAAAAATAGCATAGTATATAGAGAAAAATGATAATTCCACTTAATTAAGTGATTAATTCGAGTGTTAAAAGTCTTTTAAGAGCAAATTTACAAATCCCGACAAGGGTGGAGGTGGGTGCAAATCGAAAATTGAAAGTTTGTCCCCGGGCGCCGGGAAGGGTCGCTACGCCTCTGGGGGGGGGTGACATCATTAAGTGCCGCACCGGGTGACACCCGACCTCGCAACGCCACTGCAGTATTCTTAGGCATTACTTATTATGCCTACTACATTATGTGCTTTATACAGCTGTATTGGTTGATCGATTTATTTATTTTGTGTTTTTACATTCTTCTACTATTATACATACCACTACCTCTATTGTTATCTTATTCCTTATACTAATGCCTATTTTATCGCTATCCCTATCAGAAGCATCAGTTTCCTTATCTCTGCTTTTTTTTCGTCTCGATTCTATTTTATTTTTTTTTTAAATTAAGTTTTAAAAAAAATAATAAAAAACATTTCTATAGCCAAATTGCATTTATTGTTATCACCAACAAATAATCAGAGGCGTAGCGATCCATCCCGGCGCCCGGGGACGAACTTTCAATTTGGCGCCCCCGTCGGGAGCAAATTTTCGATTTGCACCCCCCCCCCCCCCAAACTGCAAAAATGCAGCTAAATTGACATTTTAATTTGTTTATACAACCCATTTTGGCGCCCCCAAAGGTCGGCGCCCGGAGACATATGTTCCCCCCCCCCCCCCCATCGCTACGCCTCTGCAAATAATACAACAAATCAAAATGTAAAACTTAAGGGCATGGGCGGATGATGAAAACCCAAATAACCAAAATGCATATTTCTAAACTTATTGCGATAATATTTAGCATATACTTGTTATGACTCAAAGAGTTAAGTCTAAACAAATAGGCAAAAAACGCCCTGCAGTTGCTATGGTTATAGTGGCCATCTTGGATTTTATTTACCTTTCTTACATCAAAATAACTCAAAGATGGCTAATGCAAATTTAATAAAAACTTGCAGGATTATAAAGATACATGTTGGTAACAATCGTGATAATAGATTACATTTTAAAATACTTTTGTTTTTACAATGTTTTTTCTGAAACTCACTTTTAAAAAATCAAAATTCGTGTGAAAAATACACAATTTTAATTGTAAAAGCATACAAATTCCCAAAAAATCGTTCTGTCAGTTTTGTTATTTAATGTAGAATATACAGAATATCTTCATCAATTTTAAGTATAATGAAGAAAGTTTTCGGCGATTTTTTTTATTTGTTGCATTTAATTCATTTATATCTGGAAAGGTGATAGATTTATGATAATTTATATTTATTCGGTTGATTGCCGAGTTAAATGAAATGATGAATTGATTGTTATGCTCTTATAGCTAAACTGATTGTTTAGTAAATGTTGACTGCTGTTTAATTAAATCTTGAGTTCATTGTTCATTTGGTTGATAAGTTAAATGTTGTGTTGAATGTTGAAATGGTTGTTGAGAAAAATACTTCAGGTTGAAGATGGCGATAAACGCTGTACCGATACTTGCTGCGCATGTCCAGGAAAATAAAAATGTTGACGGCAGAGTAGGCCTACAGTGGCCTACACCGGGAAAACGGCGGACCGTGTGGCTAAAAATAAGTTCTGTACTCGCCGCTGATGTTGAAAAATGTGTCAGTGTGGCCAGTGTTTCTTCCAGACTTTTTTCTCCGGGGGGGCACTTGAAATTTTCGGGGGGTGGGGGGCGGACACTTGTAAAAGTGTATGTTTACTATATAAAATCCATCTCGTTCGGGGGGGGGGGGGGGGGCGGAGTCGTCGTCCCCCCCCCTCCCCCGAAGAGATGCCTGGAAGAAACTATGAGTGTGGCTAAACAATTGGTTCCTGTACTTGCCGCTGATGTTGAAAAATTTGTCAGTGTGGCTAAAATTTCCGGGGGGGGGGGGGGCGGACATGGTTAAAAATATATATTCTCTATATACTTTCCATTTCGTTCAGGGACGGGGATGCCTGGAAGAAACTCTGCTCTCTACTATACTACTCACATGTAGCTATACAACAAAGTCAGATTCCGTCTTGTCGAATTAGAATAGGATGTAGTACAGAGGTCTTAAGTGACGTTGAGAGAGGGGTGCGTGTGAAATACTTTTGGTGTGTTGGGACTTAAATCAAAACACGTTTTGTAATGTTGAAAATAATCTCCGACGTTATAGAATATGAATTCCATTATTTAGTAAAACCAATAAAATAGTCAATTGCAAGCGTGCGGGGTAAAAGGTTTCCTTTCGATTTTGATAACATCTGAACATCATACGAATGGTTTATTTGATAAACCCTTAGAAATAGTTACAACAAATTACTAAACAGCTATTTATTTAAACATAAATTTTAAAGTCAGCCATTTGAAACATAGAATACAACAGATTTAGTGTAAATAAGGTTAATCTTTTTTCGATACAAAGTGTGAAAAAGCGACTATAATATTAATAATGCTGATGTTGCTGCTTTACAGCCATATGCTTCAACCTAATTGTCAAAACAATATGCTCCACATAATTTATTACATTCTGTCATTTCTAGTTGTAAGCAAATAGATCCAAGCTGAAGCATTAGTAAATATAATTCATGTTTAAGTAATACATTAAAATAATAACATGTGAAACAGTGAAGTAATATTGAAAAATACTGCTACTAATTTAATTTAATTAAAAGTTAAAATTCGAAATTATGTCGGAGTAGGAAGTTTTATTTTTTTACTTGCACAAGTGATAAAATGGAAGCGATGATTCACAGTGCAGTGAAAGTTTTCTGACAGCATATGAAACAGATTAAAAAATTAAAAAAGATGAAGATTAACAAAGGCTACTCACAGTTTGTTTTGAAAATACTGTTATAAAGCTATTCATTAGTTATAACTAAAAGTTCAGTATGGATAGGATTATAAGGATGTTTCCGTTAATGTTGACATTAACAACGACCACAATAAAATCAACAAACAGTCTTCATTTAACTGGAACTTGGAATAGTGACGATGCTTTTTTATTTTTAGCAAAATTTGGCTTTCAAAAAACAGATCCAAAAGAATTAGAAAATACTCAAGGGTTTATATATGGTAATATAACAAATACTACAGTCTTAACATCATCGAAAGAACTCACTCTAGTTGTTGTTGACAGTGAATATTTTCTTGAATTTTATGGCAACTCAACCAAATTCAGCTCAGCACAGACATGCTCTGCTATGTTCAGAAAAATTGATTCCATTGCTTTTGACTATATTTGTAAACCCAAAGGTGTACAGGATTTTCTTCGGAAAGTACCATGTCCAAGAAATAAATTTTGTGTAGATGAAGACAATCCATCAAATCTGGTCCCAGGTTATCAATTTACATATAAAGTTCGTGATGTACAGAGACCCAGGTAGGATCCTATATATTTTTTAATTTATAGCTTTCCAATTTAGCAATTGATTTCACTATTATATTTATCATTTACTAACACAATAATAAACTGTAAATTCCGTTTTTTTTTCTTCAGATTCTGGTACTTAAGTCTTGTATCATGTTATAGAGATTCAACATCAGAACGCAAGTGTGAATGGCAATCAAGCAAAGACTCAGGCATTATCCTACAGTATGATATCTGGCTGGTCAATGGAGATCCTTCTGTAAAAGGTTTAAATCCTTTTGAGCACCAGTTTTCTTTTGAACTTCATGATGTGTTTGAGATTCATCTTATTGCATTTACTTTTTGTGTCATAATATTTTTATTGTGGCTGTATGCTTTCAGCAGCCAGCGTCATATTGTTACTAAGCTGTTCACTGCTTGTATTTGTGGGGAATTATTAAGTATATCAATGAATCTGATACATGTGAGCATATTTGCATACAATGGTGTTGGAGCAGAGTGGCTAGGAAAAATAGGGACACTGGTTGACCTTGCTACTCAATGTCTGGTGATGTTATTGCTGATTCTACTGGCCAAAGGTTTAGGAATAACTACTGATCAGTTCAAGTGGAGGTCTTTTATCTTTACCTTGTGGGCTGCCTATACTCTGCTGAATGTCTTTCTTTACATCTGGAATTTGGTAAGCAATGTGTAGGATACACCATTAAAATATTTATCACATGCTGTAATTTATTTTTCCTTAGTAGTTGACTAATTGATGCACATTTTATAAAGTAAACATTTATTGCATTGTATGGTGTGGTGAATTTATTTAATTTTAGATTCTTTAATCCAGTTGTAAAAAAAATAGCAAATTCAAAGCCACTTGTAAAAGTTAATGTTGTAAGTCTTTTTGCTGTATATTGCTTATAACTTTTTGATTATTTTTAGGTGGAAATTGACAATATAATCTCCAACACTGATGAGTGGCAGACAGGTCCTGGGTATGCTACATTAGCATTCCGTGTATTAGTGATGTTTTGGTTCTTGTATGAGCTGCGGCAAACATTTGGACTCACAGACAGAGATGACATGTCATTTGTTATGCATTTTGGTGCTTTCTTCTTAGTATGGTTTATTTATTTGCCAACATTGGCATTAGTGACGTTAAAAGTTTCCCCACTGTGGAGATACAAAACAATTCTCAGTAAGTATTTTTATTTTACTTTAAAAATAGCTTTTGTGTAATAGAGATTACAAATAGCCCATAGGATAACAAATTCATTTGTTTAATTTTTACAGGTATTAATTATGCTGTGGAAATTTTAGCATATGCAGTGCTTGTACATTTGTTTTGGCCAGCTCGCTCAATTCTATTTATAGTTGAAGGTGAAAGGCCATTGCCCACTTATGACCTTGAAATTACCGGTAAGATTTCAAACATTACATTTTAGAACACAGTTTAAGTACATATAGAATATTCATAGCTTAGTGCAATGTCAGTTATCAACTTAAAGTCTCCACTTACAATTAATTTTCATTTAAAAAAAATTTCAGGCCTGTTAGATGATGATGTGCAAGAGTCCACTGAATTACCTAACCAAGGATTTGAGATGAGAGAGTTACCATCACCACCAAGAACTGTTCAAAATAGTCCATCCTTAGGTCTAACTAGACAAATGAATTTGAAAAAATCTTCATCCAAAACAAGCATTGGTAGAGTGTCTTCAAACGGACATTTGTATGTACATAAAGATAAAAAGAAATCAGATGAGGATGAGACAGATGATAAAGAGTTGTGACAACACTAACTTGTTTGTTGGAAGATAGTGATCATGATCCAGTGACAATTTGTTTTGTTTTCTGTTAGTAAACATTTGTTTATTTATAACATTGATTTTTTTTAAATTTTGTTTTACTGATGATGTATAAATAGTTTTGGCCTGTTCAGATGGGCATATGTTTATTTCTGTCTTTGAAAGCAAGTATGATGTGCTTCCTGTTTGATCTGTAGGCTAAAGGCTCTAAACATTCTCATACTTTTTCCCTAGAAGATAAATAAGTGTTTATTATTTTTAGCTAAATTTATTCTATTTAAAAAATATATTTTATGATCTTGTTAATTGATAATCAGCCGTGGGACTACTAAGGTTTATCATTTTAGAACTAGTCGATTTCTCAGTTTTAAAGTATGTGTCACACAACCTAATGTTGAACAGTTATTTTGTGAAATGTCATGGGGTCCAGAAGTTTAAACGTTTTTGGTCAGTTTCTGAGATGTTAACATGATAATGTTGAAAAACTTTCTTGCCTCTTAGCATTCATCAAAATTTCTTGATTACTTGCTCAATTGATTGGATGCTTGAATTCTTCTTGTAATGTGCGATTTAAAAACGTTTTGCAGCCATTCTTAAATTATCTCCCAATTTAAATACTTGCTGTGTGTGCATTTTAATTTACTGCAAATAATAGTGTTCAGCTCATCAAACATGTGATTTTCATATTTTAATATCTAAAACTAAAATCGAGGATTGAATTGGCTTTCATTTTCAATTAATGCATTTGAATGGGATTAAATGAATTATAAAAGATTGATAACATAAAGCAGAATGAATGAAAGATCCCAATTGAAATGAACAGAAATGTGTTGTGTTTGTGCGAAAAGTTTCATCTTTCACCCACCTGTGGTTACTATGTTATACCATTTCATTAAGTTGTGAAAGAACTGAAATCAAATGGGCACTTTAAAGCATGAGGGTGCAATTATATAGTAGAGGTCAAGATGACTTACTCCTAATTTTTGAGGTATGTTTACATGCATTAGTCCCTGAATCCTCCCAGATCTAATAGGTACCTGACCCAAGTTGGGAAAGATAGCTTGATACAATTATGGCCACATTATCTCTGTAATGGCTGAGGTAATTGAAAAAGATGAGCTTTTCTATATCTGCCCCATGGACCTGACGTTCAGGAACTTTAAGATGATAACTATAGTAAAATTACCAGTACTTTATGTAGATTGAATACATTTGATGATTTTTTTTGGTTGTGTCAATTTTTATTTAACACCCAACATTCCTCTCTACATTTCCAATACTTACTATTTGACTGAATACTTTTGACTGAACCACTGTGATTTGTACATAAAAACAGGTAACAACAAATTTTGAATTTTTATGAAAATCTATTAATTTTATTTGTATGCTAATAAATGCAAATGGTTTATGCAATAATTCTTTCCAAGTATTTGTACTCAAGTCTGTTTTTACCAAAAAATGTGAATGATTCTCATATTGGTTACTTAAAAAACAAAACTTTACTTAGCATTCATTATCATTGCATTAAATAAAAGTAGAGCTCTCTAGGCCAGATTTTTAAAATGTTTACTAGTTCTTTATTCTATTTGATTATTTTTTTCATTAAGTATTTCTAATTATTTATTTTTTTCTATTTATATTTTTGCATAATTATATTGAATATTAGAAAATAGGGCAATTATAATTAAAATCTTAATGACATAAATGTCCATCAGCAAAAGGTATTTAATGTTACTAATGTATTATGGTGAGTATATGACTATAGGTGGATCCATAAGAAATACAAATACACAGAGGGTCAGAAGATACACAGACATTTTAAAATGTTTCTCACCAAACCTATAAAAGTTGTTGTAGCAATAGAATGGTTTGTTATAAAAACACTTATTTCTTTATATAAGCAATTTTTATTGTTTTCAATTGTTGAAAATGTTTGTATCTAAATAATTGTATGTGTGAATCATCTAGCAGCAAAGTTTTTTTTTCAGTAACTGTTGTTTGAATTATAATTTTGTTTATACACTAAGATTTAAAAAAAAATACCATTGACCTTTGTTACTTCATTACCACTTAAAAAGTATCTTTTTTTAGATGCATATTAACTGCAACTAAAAGATTAGTACTGCAACATTCTTTAAAGATTTGTTAGTTTTAAAAAACCACTTTTACTTTACTTAGAGGGACCTCATTGTAACAGTGCTACATAGTATACTTACTAAAAAGATACTAGTTTTAGTTGCAAGTTTTCTCTGTATTAATTTTTTAATATACCCTAAACATGTTTAGCTTTTATATGCTATGTGGATTAACATATTATTGGTACTGTATTATTACTATATGTGGGTGTTATAAGCTGAAGGTAATCAGAATCTATTGTGCATTTCTTGTGATATTTATCCCACACATTCTGCATCTTGCACTCTTTGCTTACACCTACTGGTTGACTGGACACTTTGCACTCTTTAAGGACGTATTTATTTTCTCAAGACCTTTCTACATTTGATACCTTGAACCATATTCTACCATAAAAACAACTGTAGCTAAATAATAATTATCAGCATTGCCGTTTAAAATTTGTTATTGATCATTCATAAGTACAAACTAAATACTCAATTTGGGTACATCTAAAGTCTACATAACTATAATTAAAAAGTGGCCGATAGTTAACACATTGTCACAGATTTGAGACATTTTATGAGATATAGTCTGCAGACCACACATACAAATGAATTGTTTTCTTTGTTCCCTTCTTCCAAATAGTTGAATGTTGTGATTGATTTGATTGCTTCATTTAATGCAATAAATGGTTCTGTTTCAGGGACTAGTTTCTCTCATTACATCATTTATGTGCTCATTGTTCATTGCTAAGAACAAATTAAAGAAATATACTTATAAGTTTGGTTTGAATTCATTTCATCTTTGCTTTCTACTAATTTTCAATAGTAAATACTAAAATCAAACGTCTTCAATAGTCTAAGTCTAAGAATTAAAAAAAATAAACTTGATTCTGATAGCATAAATTATTTTATTTAAAAATTCAAATGTATGACAATTAACTTTTTACAATATTAAATTAATATTATATTAATATTGAGAGATGAAAGATTTACAGGACAAGGTAAGTCCTATTGTGTCACTGACAATCATGAGTAAAGTCTTTCCAACACAAGGCAATTCCTCTCACAATGCTTTATTCAGAACAAATATTGTTTTTATGCTTGTTCATTGCAAATAAGCATTAAAATAATTTTAATCATAAAAATCATATTTGAACAATTCTGAAATAAATAATTTGCTACATGTATAATTTTACCTATCAAGTAGAACAGTTTCTATCATCTCTTGTCTAAAAGAGATATTTATCCTAATCTTTCTTTTTGTGTTTTTTACTGTGCTTCTTCTTGTGTTTACTTTTCCTGTGTTTGCTTTTCTTCCTACTGCTGGCATCACTGTCAGAGGCTGAGTCTTTCGTCCTCAACTCATCTTCATTCGGATCTTCTTGCCTGCTGTTGTCTGTACAATCCTCGCCTTGTTCCACTTTAATTGACGGCTCTCCCTCTGCAGGTTTGTCTACCTTTACATTCATATCTTTGTCATGACGTCTGTCTTTAGATTTTATTGGGCTGGAACTTCGATCTCTGTACCTCTCCCTTGATCTCTTTCGACCTTTTCTGTATTTCTCATCTTCACTCCGATCTCTGCTTCTTTTTCTAAATTTCTCATCTACACTGTGATCTCTGCTTCTGTTTCTTGACTTGTCTACACTTCTATCTCTACTTCTGTTTCTAGACCTATCATTATCCCTCCTCCTGTGTGAACCTTGTGGACTGTATTCTCTCCTCCTGTCTCTCTCCTCTCTAGTTCTACTTTTGTATTTGCTCTCTTGACTAGCATCATCCAGGTCTTCACCAGCTGCCTTCACATTACGGTCAGGAACTAAAATCTCCATTTGGTTTGAGATCACTTCTCTTATTATCTGAAAATTGATTGGAATTTGGTTTAATGTAACCTTGAAATATCTGAACCTTGCTGACTTTGGTTATAGTTTTTAGAAAATCAATCAACCTTAAGAATATGACAGAAAACCTGATTTCTAAACCAAACATCATTTATTTGCCTAATGAAGCTGAAATCTGTCTTATGGTCAAGATTTTATCAATGGCAAATGTAAAAATGTTTAGCCTTTTATATTTGACCAAATATTTTTCACATCTTAAACTGTCAGACAGACAACAGGGGAGATGAAGTAGATTTCACTTATTTTAATAGGAAGGAGATGTTATTTGAAAAAAGAAGTATGTTATTATAGCTATACCTCTGTATAAGACTTTTTAGTGATATGAACATTTTTAGCTCTGTAACTCTGCCGCCTCCTTTTAAGGTCCCTCAGTGCTGCCAGTTGCTCAAGTTTTGAAGAAAATTGTTTGTTGTTCTGCTCATCCAACAGTCCTGTGGAAATGAAAGGACAAAAGTTGAACCAATTCTAATGAGAATAGAATTACTAGCAGCAGTGAATAACTAAATTGTAAATTACCTTTCTTAACAAGACTACCCCAATCTGTGGTAAGTAGCTCATCATTGCGATCAACAGGGATGACCTTGCCTGCATCATGGGATGTTTTGACCACGTATTGATAAACAGCCACTCTGTCTTCTTGTGTAAGCAGAATGTTTTCATCAATATAACTGGCAGGCATTTTTTTGGGACCAGTATAAACTGTTGAACAACAATTACATGTCTCTAAAATAACATTAAAAGATCAAACACTGAGCCAAAGTAAAGAGGAAATAATATTAACAACAAAACTTCTCAACAATATGTTAAAAACGAGTACCGATATTTTTAAAACATTGATTTTTTAATCAAATTTTAAAAAGTCCAAATGTGCTAGTTAAGCTGTTGAGTTTTGAAATGTACTCCAAGTTCATGAGTAATACTGATGGACAGTACTAAGAAAATACATACAATGTATCCAACCAGAAATAAAACTTTTAACTACATTCTTCACAACAGACTTCAGTTTAAAATTAATCTAAATTAGTTTCAAGTGAAAATGTTAATAGGAAAAGACATCAATGTTTTTAAAGAAGGTGTTTACCTCTTCCATTCTGTATGCAATGATCCCAAGTAATTTTGTTTAGGTTATTTTCATCTGTAGAAAGAAAGTCAAATGTATCCTTAAAAATATAAACAAATGTAACATTGTGGGAATAATGGGCACCATTTGGACATAGCTTTTATAAAACAGAGGGTTTAGTTTCTATAGAAGATTAGTTTCTATAGCTTGTGAAGCTCTTGACATAATTATTTGTATAGCTAAACAAACTGTCCAAAGTGATAAATTGATTTATATGGGTGTTAAGTAAATATAGATTCTATCTTACTCTTACCTATGATTATTTTCATAATTGAAGGAGCATTTTCATAAAAAAAGTCTGCATCTTGGAGAAGAGATGGCTATAAAAAAACAAGAATTCAAATTTATTCAAATTTATTCAAATTTATTCAAACAACGGTTACAATTGTAGGCACAAAGGCCTTTTTTCACATTGGCCGTTTAAACAAATAAAGCAATTCAATAACACATAGCAGTAACACATAGCACTGAAAATGTGGAATAAAGAAACAATGGTACATAGCTATCATACATAATGAGATAAAAAAGAGAATATAATAGATGAATGAGAAATGTTACAATGAGTCAGTTAGGTCATTAAATAATTTTAGTTTTAATTTAGATTTGAATATATTTTCAGATCTAGATAGCTTTATTTTATTAGGAAGATTGTTCCACAAATTAGAACCAGAGTAGGCGAAGCTATGTTTTTGGAAAAAGGTTGAATAAGGGAATGGTAAATTGAGACGACGATTTAATTTTATGTTAAAAGAAAATAGATCTGATAAGTAAGAGGGGGCTGTTTTGTGGAATATTTTATATAAGAAAATTGATTTAGTATATATTATCTTTTTATTTAATGGAAGTATTTTAGTTGTAAGAAAAGAATCCATACTACTAGACAAGCCAGTAACCAGTTTTATAGCCCTTTTTTGTAAAGAAAGAAGAGGACGCTGCTTAGATTTAAAGCTGCCGCTCCACACTACAGAAGCATAATCCAACCTGGATTGAATAAAAGCCTCATAAAAAACCAGCCTGCTCCTATAGTTGAGAAAGTTCTTTATCCTTGCTAACTGAAAGGTTGTCTTTAATAAGGACATTCTTAGAAAATGAATATGGTCAGACCAAGTGAGGTTGTGATCTATAAACAATCCTAGGCATTTGTAACTGTCTACCTGTTCAATGTTTGAATTGTCTATAGTAATGTTTAATGCGGTGGATGGAAGACGAAGGCGTTTCTGATGAGTTGTAATAAACATTGACTTGGTTTTATCGGGGTGAAGTTTCATTTTGTTAAATTTTGTCCAAGTTGCAAGCTGATTGGCACATGTTTGAAGTTTGTAACTGAGTGACTCAGCACTGTCTGCAAAGACATGCAAGGAAGTATCATCAGCGAACATCTCGCACTGACCAGCGTCAATATGTAATGGAAGATCATTAATGTATAAAGAAAAAAGTAAAGGACCTAAGATTGAGCCCTGTGGAACCCCTATATTAACATATTTCTGTGAAGAGATGGTATTAAGGTGAAACACGCGTTGAGATCGGTTAGATAAAAAGGAGTGAAGTAACCTAACTGTAAAGTCGTGGAATTTGTATGGAATTAGTTTTTTAAGAAGTATGGTGTGATCAATAGAATCAAAGGCTTTTCTGAAATCGACAAACAGCGAGCCACAGAGCAGGTTTTTGTTAATATTTATAAGCCAGTTTTCATTCATCTTAATCAGAGCAGTGTGACAAGAATGAAACTTTCTAAACCCAGACTGATTACTATGGAAAAGCTTGAACTTTTCTAGGTAATATGAAATGCATTTGTTTATATGTATTTCTAGTGGCTTGGAGAGGGAAGAAAGTATAGAAATTGGCCTGTAGTTATTAGCATCTTGGATGTTACCTTTTTTGTGTAGTGGTATAACCTTAGCATGCTTAAAATGTGTCGGGTAATAATGCTTGGCAATACAGAGGTTATAGACATAGGTTAAAACTTCGGAAATTATTGGAGCTGAAATCTTCAATACATTATTAGAAATATCATCAAACGAAGTTGTTGAAGACGGTTTAAGAGATCTTAGGCTAACATAAACTTCATGAACAGTGAGAAGCGGAATGATCAGCTCTGTCCTACCACGGTGAGCAGAATTACAAAAATTTTTAAGCTCCTCACTGATTGTGTAATCAGCATCTGTGTTGAGCGCTACAGATGATATAAAATGATTGTTAAAGTCATCAGCAGATATCTGGCAATGTCCAGCTGTATTACATGTGCGTTTTTTTCTAATTATTTGATTTATAGCAGTCCAGATATTCATTGCAATTAAATAGCTAAAAAAAAGTAATTAAGAGTTTTTATTTGTAAATCAGGATTATTATTAATTTTTTCTTAACTTTTCTAGGAAGGGACTGCGGATAAATAATTTGACCCAAAATACTGATAAAGAATTAATAATTTTAATACGCTTTTAAATTTAAGGACAAACATTTCTTTATACTAAAATGATATTGTATTTAATGATATTGTATAAAAATGGTGTCTACTTACAAGTTCATCTTCTTGATAACCAGCAGATAGCAACTGGCACTTTAGTGAATGGTTGTGTAAGTTCTTTCCAGGCATTATGTGATCTTTGTTGTACTGACATTGTGTTTTTGCTTCTGTCTGTTAGCAGTTTCAGGGAAATTGAATAATTAACATTAAGAAAAATAACAATCAGATTAACAAAACTTTTCAACCACTGTTTGCGTTCCCTTAACAGTTATTTTTATAATTTGAATTTGAACTTGTGTATGTATGTGTGTGTGTGCATGTGTGTGTAGAAGGAGGTGGAAATGAACACGTTTTTTAGACTTGTGTAACATAAAGATAATTAAGTGACTCATATTTAATTTAGGATGGTTTTTCTTATACCACCATTAGTGATTGATAATAAAAAGATAATGACATATTTATGTGCCTATAAATGACTAATGAAAAGAAAAATTCGGACTTTGACCAGTTGTCTTTAGCCAGATGATCTTCTAATTCGGACTGGCCGGTCCACCTTGGCCGGTCCACCATGGCCAGTCCGTGTATTGGCCGGCCAAAGGCCGAAATGAAGTAAAGTTTCGGACTTTGGCCGGTCAATGGGAGGCGATATTGGCCAATGCGTGCTTTGGCCGACTTCGGGCTTTGACCGTAACATATATTTATATTTTACTTTATACAGACTTATAGGCCTACTTATATAATATAAATATTGCAATACTAAATAATATCAGTAGCAGTAGCCTCAAGAAATTACCTTTAATAATTCTTCTGTTGTCAAGTTTAGCTGCTCCAACACTTTATTAAAATTAATTCTTTCCGCT
Source organism: Physella acuta (assembly GCF_028476545.2). Classification (NCBI taxonomy): domain Eukaryota; kingdom Metazoa; phylum Mollusca; class Gastropoda; family Physidae; genus Physella; species Physella acuta. The sequence goes on from NW_026732013.1 coordinate 396,206, forward strand.
TCGAGAAATTTTTTTGCAGAATCCACAAACTCTTGTCTTCTTTTGATCTCATCTTCATCCATTTTTTAAAATACTCACTAGCTAGACAGAGTAGAGGACTAGACTAGAACCGGAGTTTATTTTTATTTATAATGAAATAGGCCTAGGTCTAGATAAATATATTTACTAACTTATTCCAGATTAAGTCATTCTAATCTAAGAAGACCGTAACTTTCGCTTTGGTGTTGTTTTTTTTCCACCTCAAAACTTCGTTGATAATTTTTAGCAACTCATTAAATGGTGGATAAATTAAAAAGCTTAACCAAGTTACGTTCCGTTAGATTTTGGTAAACAAAATACTGTCATTTAGAAGGTGAGTCACAAGATTTGTAATTTAATTACCTATTTATTACCTCCCTATTATTTAGATTCTATTTTGAATGAATGGATTATTCGATTAGTAGCCACTTCTAGTCTAGATCTAGATCTTCTAGAATATAATCATCTAGGGGGTAGACCCTAGCTAGAATTAATTAAGAATACTCTAGAATTTAGAATCTAGATTACTCTAAGATTACAATGACTAAGATACTAACTAATAGATAGACTAGATAGTAATAGTTTATTAATAGGCCCTAAGGTAAAATCACGATATAGCGTCGGAAATTATTGGGTAATGTTCGTTGAGTTTCGGTAACATTCGTTACTGTAAACCATAGTTTATTTGACCGGTGAAATAAAAATAAAGTCAAGTGCATTAAATTAATGTTTTAACTTAATTTACAGTTTAATTGACAGAAAATTAATAACAGATAGAAAATCTAAATATTATTAATAAAGTCGAGTGTAGTAGTTAATGTTTTTTTTTTAAGAAACAGAAAAAACCTGCAGAAGATTTGCTACAACCAGCTCTAGTTCTATTAGTATTAGATCTAGTAGATAAGACGATTAGATTAACTAAAGTTAAAAGTAGTAAGAATAACTAGAATAATGTTTAGTAGCAGCAATAATTAGCACGTACACTTAAAATAATTAGAAATACAAAATAATTAGCAAAACAGTATTTAAAATGCAACTAAAATCAATCCTTGCACATTTTTAAACATTATGTATTAAAAATAATATGGCGTCAAATAAATGATGGTTTACAGTATTTCCGGTGGTTTCCGGAACGGCTCGACAGACTACGCCATGGTTTTACTGTTTTTTACTGCTGTACAGTTCCGGAATAATAACCGACGCTATATCGTGATTTTACCGGCCCTAATATTTAATAATAAATAATTAATAGTATAGGCCTAACAAAATGGCCTAAAGGCCTAAATTAATAAAATAATTCACGGTAAGGTAAAACTCCATTTTACTTTGTATTTTATTCCCCACTTCATCTTCACCTCCAGTTGAGTGTATTTTATTATAAACACAACCAAAACACACAAAAAATGTTACCTCACGGTAATCTATCGATTTTTTAGAATTTACAGGTTCGTAAAATCGACAGAGGCTTTTTTTAGGGTAATCTAGGCCGTTAGGTATGGAAAATCTGCCGCGGCTAGTAATGTACGAAAAAGTTACCTCATTTTCAAGGCTTTAATAACTTTAATAGGCCTATATTTAACTATTATATTTGTGTAAAATATTATAGATAACTGAATAATAAACCAAAATCAATGGCTAAATATATCAATATAGGCCAGAAATTAACTTTAAACAGCAGTGTTTGCGAGCAAGATTTGCTATATAAACAGCAGCCATTTGTAAAATAGAGTGGCTTCCCCTGAATCTCCCGCTATAAGTTTACCAAAAAAAAACCCAAACAAGATGGCTGCTATAGTAAATGAGCATGGTTGCATCTCATGAAAGCATTGCTAGTCTTCATTTATTACTGAAAAGTTTTAATTCAATTGTTTAAAAACAGGTACATAAATGAAACTTTGAAACATTTTTGTAAATTTCAAAACATAAATCCTCCTAAAAATGTGAAATAATTATTAAAATTTAAGAAGTCACCTGTTTTTCACATTACTAGTCGCTGGTGATTTTACATACCTAAAGCAATAGATTACCTTTTTTAATAATGACAATATGATAAAAAGGTGACTTATTATTATGGCTTTAATACAAGTAAGTAGTTAGTTTTAAGCCTATTGTAATATATTTGTGTCAAATATAATAGATAATTGAAAATAAACCAAAACTAATGTCTAAATAAAATAATAAATTATTAAATAATAGTCCCTATATCTCAAGAAATTAACTTAAAACAGCAGTGTTTGCAAGCAAATTTTGCTATAAAAGCATCTGTAAATAAGAGTGGTTTCCCCTGAATCTCTAACAAGTAGTTAACAAAAAATTACCTAAAGATGGCTGCTAAAAAACGAGCTTGGTTGCATCTGATAAAAACACATCTAAACTTTATTAAATATTTATTACTGAAAATTTTGAATAAAATTGTTTAAAAACAGGTACATGAACTGTTTTTGTAACTTTTAAAACATAAATCCTCCTAAAAATAATAAATAATTACTGAAATGGAATGAGTCACCCTTCAACATTTCTCATTAATGTCATCATTACTGTACTTTTCATTACTGGATCTATTACATCTGAACAACCCACTGTGTATAAAAAATTAAATTATACTTAATCGTCTTAACATTATTTTACTGGCTACCTTTACCAACCTTATACTAATACATATACTATACATACATTGTTACTTGTCCAGAATAAAATTCTCATCAAGTAAGTATATATGTTCTCTGGGAAAAAGTTTTCATATAAAATTTATTTTTTATGAGTTTTGATCTTCAAGTCCTAAATGGCAACTTTAGTTTTTACTAGCTATCAGTTAAATAATAAGACACTTTAATTAAAACATAGTTCACTAACACTAACAGAACAAAAGTATTTTGAGAAATTCTATAAATGGTTCATAATTATGTAAGTAAGGTTAGCCTGTCTCCCTTTTCCTGGGACATACATGAGCAACAACAGCTTTCCTACAGGCATATCTGTTCTGGGCTAGTTTCTCCAACTGTCCCCAGGTGTATCCAATCTACTTGGTGTCTTCTTCTGGGTCATGTCTCCAGGTCTTCCTTGGTCTGCCTCTTTTCTTTTAGCCCTGTGGATTTGAGTGTCGTGCTATGCTGGATAATAACTTCCAGGGTGTGTGACCTGTTCTTCTGTATTTTTCTCTGGAGGATCTCTTCTTCCGCTGCCAGTTGCTTTGTCATCTGCCATAGTGACTCATTTCTGGTGGTGTTTGGCTAGAGGATTAGAAGGATCTTTCTCAGTTAATAAATGACAGTATTTTCTTCTTATTGGTTCATAATTAGACCTAGAATAAAATCTGTCAGCGATTTTGTACACACACATCTAAAGTTCCAGGATATGTTATTTGTTTGTGCTCCTTATGTATGTGTGTCTCTCATATAAGTGAATGTAACTGATGTGTTTTTATTTTGAGAAAGTTCTGTATATATTGTATGCATCTATTTTGCTCAGATGACAAACCCACACATTAAAACCAGCATTAGAAACTCAATGTATTACAGTAGTGTCATGCCAGAAATTAGAAAAACATTTATTAATTAGGGTGGTTCCTTAAACAGTACATCACCCACATTTTAAAAGTACCTCACAAGATGTCTTTGTTTATACTGCCTACCAAAGGCGTAGCGAGGGGGGGGGGGCATATGTACCCGGGCGCCGACCTTGGGGGGGGGGGGGGGGGGCGCCAAATTGACAGTTTGAGGGGGGTGCAAATGAAAAGTTCGAGGGGGGGGGGTGCAAATCGAAAGTTTGTCCACGGGCGCCGGGTAGGGTCGCTACGCCTCTGCTGCCTACCATCTGTAGTGAGAGCATTTATTGAGCCACTAGAGCAGGATGCTAGACAGACATGGTCTGTGCTGTCACAGTTGTATGTAAACTTATTGGTCTGGTAAGTGGAGTCTTGGCTGATAATCACAAGGGAAATATAATTATACAGGGGGAATTAGATCAGCAAAATGGCGTGTAAGGTTGTCTGAGATGCTGCTTAAAGGGTGGGGGTAGGAGGGCTGGGAGTAGTTAACTCAATTCTGTAGCCCCGGGGAGAGGTTGGTGGGGGGGGGGGGGTTCTCATAGCAGGGAGGCGATGTCGTCTGGTGATATGTGGAGGGGAGGATTCTATGTTTATGTTGGGAGACAAAAAGATTTGTTAGAAGGGAGGTGGGGATAGTGACGTGGGTTCAGGAGGGAGGTGGGGATGGTGACGTGGGTTAAGGAGGGAGGTGACGTGGGTTAAGGAGGGAGGTGAGGGTAGCGACGTGGGTTGAGGAGGGAGTGAGGGTGGTGACGTGGGTTAAGGAGGGAGGTGAGGATGGTGACGTGGGTTAAGGAGGGAGGTGAGGATGGTGACGTGGGTTAAGGAGGGAGGTGACGTGGGTTAAGGAGGGAGGTGAGGGTAGCGACGTGGGTTAAGGAGGGAGTGAGGATGGTGACGTGGGTTAAGGAGGGAGTGGGGATGGTGACGTGGGTTAAGAAGGGAGGTGACGTGGGTTAAGGAGGGAGGTGAGGGTAGCGACGTGGGTTGAGGAGGGAGTGAGGGTGGTGACGTGGGTTAAGGAGGGAGGTGAGGATGGTGACGTGGGTTAAGGAGGGAGGTGAGGATGGTGACGTGGGTTAAGGAGGGAGGTGACGGGTTAAGGAGGGAGGTGAGGGTAGCGACGTGGGTTAAGGAGGGAGTGAGGATGGTGACGTGGGTTAAGGAGGGAGTGGGGATGGTGACGTGGGTTAAGGAGGGAGGTGAGGATAGTGACGTGGGTTCAGGAGGGAGGTGAGGATGGTGACGTGGGTTACGGAGGGAGTGAGGATGGTGACGTGGGTTAAGGAGGGATTGAGGATGGTGACGTGGGTTAAGGAGGGAGGTGACGTGGGTTAAGGAGGGAGTGAGGATGGTGACGTGGGTTAAGGAGGGAGGTGACGTGGGTTAAGGAGGGAGTGAGGATGGTGACGTGGGTTAAGGAGGGAGTGGGGATGGTGACGTGGGTTAAGGAGGGAGGTGACGTGGGTTAAGGAGGGAGTGAGGATGGTGACGTGGGTTAAGGAGGGAGTGGGGATGGTCACGTGGGTTAAGGAGGGAGTGAGGATGGTGACGTGGGTTAAGGAGGGAGGTGGGGATGGTGACGTGGGTAAAGGAGGGAGGTGAGGATGGTGACATGGGTAAAGGAGGGAGGTGAGGATGGTGACGTGGGTAAAGGAGGATGGTGACGTGGGTTAAGGAGGGAGGTGACGTGGGTTAAGGAGGGAGGTGAAGATCTAATAATTAGGAGGTAGGGGTGTGTGATACCACACTAAAGTACCATCCTACGTCGATTAAGCTGGGGTGGTAACATCCAGCATCCATTGTTCTGTCAAGCCGTAAATATTGCCAAGGTTAGGCCTGGTGTTAGAGCTAAGCTTAGGGCAGCGATGCTTAAAATAATTAACTGTAAAAACAAGTCCTGGCGACTAATTAAAAAGTTCATTACCCAGGTAATGTTCAGGTATGTGATAAACTTGGTGGGTGGGGGTGCTCGATTAGGTCGGGTATGTGATAAAGTTGTTGGGTGGGGGTGCTCGATTAGGTCGGGTATGTGATAAAGTTGTTGGGTGGGGGTGCTCGATTAGGTCGGGTATGTGATAAAGTTGTTGGGTGGGGGTGCTCGATTAGGTCGGGTATGTGATAAAGTTGTTGGGTGGGGGTGCTCGATTAGGTATGTGATAAAGTTGTTGGGTGGGGGTGCTCGATTAGGTATGTGATAAAGTTGTTGGGTGGGGGTGCTCGATTAGGTCGGGTATGTGATAAAGTTGTTGGGTGGGGGTGCTCGATTAGGTCGGGTATGTGATAAAGTTGTTGGGTGGGGGTGCTCGATTAGGTCGGGTATGTGATAAAGTTGTTGGAGGGGAGGAAGGGGACAACTCTTACTTTAAGCGAAGATTGTTCTTTGTTTAAGTTGGGACTTACAATTTGTAGCAGTTGCACTGTGTCAGTCAAGATACCGTCTACACTATACAGCTGCATTTATATCGTGTAGAAGCAACAAAAATATTGTGTACATTGCAACTTGAGAAACTTGTATTAACCAGCTCCCAAAATAGAACACAGCGAACGCACAGACTGAACTACAGATGAACTCTATGAATATTCCAACCCTTACAAATTGTGTCTTAAATGTGAACGGGGGGGGGGAGCATTGGAACCAGTGGAGAGAACTCTGGCAGACTGTTGACTTCCTAGAAAACACGACAGGGGGGGGGGGGTACTTAAAAAAACAAGTCGCATCATTTGTGGAACCCATGGCAAAAAAAATCGAATGAGACTGCGCCAAGCATATTCCAAGACAATATTCGACGAGCCGAAGCTAGAGAGTGACATTAGTGACACTGTTATCAGAAATCAATACTGACATCTTATGTTCCACCCTCGACACCACGGTTCTTTAATTACACGTACAGTAGTCCACTCTAGAACCCCCACGCTCATGTTTGATTGTCTTCCAAGTTTGTGCCGTGGACATTACTCTCCAACCGGAGCTAATAACGCGGCATAATTTACCAAAGCCGGCCCTTACCTCCCCTTCTTGTCGGATCGATAATGTCGCACCACAGCCTCCATTGATAGTGTTGCAGACGACCGAGAAGAGGAGCCCGCGATTGGGGTTTGTGTGGGGTAAAAATACTCGTGATCTCAGCGTTATGGATTGATTAGCCTTCTGGACAAGACATACGAATGTGCAGACGTCAGGATTATTGTGGGTATTTATGGGCGAGCCTGACCTGCCTCGTGAAAACGGTTGGTTTTATTCTTACAGCTGACCCGTGCTGAAGATGCTCTTCTGCTCGTCTGTTTACGCGGGGAGAAGTTATTTATAGAACGTGCGATAAATGAACAGATAGTCTCTTATTTATTGAAGCTGAGTACTGGGTGTTTCTCTAGCGCTACTTCTGGCTGCAGTCACGATTGGTGGGGATTTTAGAGCACTTACTACAGTATTATTTACTCATGATAAACCTGATTGCGTACATAATTTTTGTTCTTTGTATCAAAGACATGTTCTAACACAGTTTTTTCTCCACTTCAATCGGGAATCTGAAAATTGTACTTAGACGAAAATATTTTTATAGTTCACTTAGATTTTACTACATTACTAGATCTAATTGTAATAACTATTTTGACTAGTTTATAATAAAATGTATTTAGCTCTTTTCAATGAATACAAGTTAGCTTCCCTATATTCTTCTAATGTATTATTTAGTCTGTTGTCTGGCAAATGCCTTTTTTTTGTACTGACAGTTACATTTTGACAAGTGTGCTGTTTTATTTGTCAGTTTCAGATTGACAAGTGTGCTGTTTTATTTGTCAGTTTCAGATTGACAAGTGTGCTGTTTTATTTGTCAGTTTCAGATTGACAAGTGTGCTGTTTTATTTGTCAGTTTCAGATTGATAAGTGTGCTGTTTTATTTGTCAGTTTCAGATTGATAAGTGTGCTGTTTTATTTGTCAGTTTCAGATTGACAAGTGTGCTGTTTTATTTGTCAGTTTCAGATTGATAAGTGTGCTGTTTTATTTGTCAGTTTAAGATCAACTAATCCCTGAACCACTGACCAGTGTCCAGCATGTCATTAACAGATAATGCAAACACTTGATATGTCTTTACCTGACAGCTCATCAAACATCTGTAAACCCCCTCCCCCTCAAACTTTTGATTTGCACCCCCTCCCCCCCCCCTCAGACTTTTGATTTGCACCCTCCCCCCCTCAAACTTTTGATTTGCAACCTCCCCCCTCAAACTTTTGATTTGCACCCCCCCCCCCACCCTCAAACTTTTGATGATTTGCACCCCCCCTCAAACTTTTGATTTGCACCCCCCGCTCAACCTTTATGTATCTACCGAGGGGTCTATGGGGGGGGGGGGTTCTTACACCCCCTAACCCCCAGCCTGCCTAAGCCACTGATCATTACAAATTGCTAATTGATTGTGATAACATCACATCTCTTTCATTTGGCTCCACATATCAAATAATATTTTCTAAATGGTTATTTATATTGTTTTCTTTCTTTTCTTTTATCCAGATGTAAACCACTCATTGATGATGTAGATAGGTCAACAGAGTAATTAGCTTTAAAAATGGACTCGTTAGTTCATGAGAGCAGCACCAGCTCTCCATTCAATGAAACACCAAACTGCCAGGAGGTGGCTCGCTACGGGAATAAAACTCACATTTTCCTGTATGACAAGTATAATGGCATACCAGATAACCTGATTATCAATGTTGTTGTATTTGTGGTAGGTTTCAAGTTCACTCACTGAATTTTTTTACATTTACAAACTTTAATTGGATTTAGTTGGTTTTAGACTTGGTAATGGAAAAGGTAATATGATGTATAGGTTTAATAAGTACAAAATATAAATATACAGAAACAGAAAATATGTATATGAAGTTTTTGTTTACAGTGCCTTTTGTTCTTATTTACAATACTGAGGAAGATTGCCTGGGATTATGGACGTTTGGCTTTGGTGAACAGGACAGAGGAAAAGTAAGTGATACATCATGGCTGTTGTGGTGTTAAGTGGTGTAACACAGGCTTGATGAGTGTTGTAATATATGGACACTTTTCTATTGTAAATGTTACAAGATGGCTGTTTTGGTCCTATGTATTAAGTGGTGTAACACAGGCTTGATGAGTGTTGTAATATATGGACACTTTTCTATGTTGTAAATGTTACAAGATGGCTGCTTTTGTCACTGCTATGTATTAACTGGTGTTACTTTGACATGTAGGTACGCAGATCTATGTTGTATCCACATATTCATAACAATCCAGTCATCACCAATGATGAATGTTTTTATCAAGTTATTGTGTTACCTATCTGCTAACTAGTCTATGTGACATAGAACTATACAACCTCACTGGAACTATTAGTTTAGTAGACATGTACCATCCAGTTTATCATATCAACAACAAAATTAGCTAAGAATAAATTTATTTTCAAAGCTTGTTTTTATTTTAAAGTGATGGGATGCCCTTGGTATTTCGAAAGCCAAAGGTGTAAGTATTGTTGTCAACAATTTGAGTTGATTGTGTTTCAAGTTTTTCAACAGATACTTTTCTAAAGCAATTATTATAGTGCAACTTTTCCACAGAATTTTTTTATTTTTTTTATTTCAAAGTTTAAATCAGAAATTTAGTTTTGAGGTTTAGGTATTTAAAACTACTAAATATTCTTTAAATTTTCCTACCCCTTTAATTACTATTTGAGTAAATTTACTATGTATGAGAGAACTCTAAAATTAAGAGACCAGTGATGTATTTGATAAATTAATATTTTAAATTATGTTTATTTTGACTTAGAGTTGACATTGAAAATAAACAAGTGTTACTTTTATAGGCTGTTTCTCCTAAGAGTAAAATTTTTGTATAAAATATACAATTTTAGCTTCAAGTTTTTTCTTTTGACCTCTAAGTGTCGTTTGGTAATGTTTTAAATAGAAATAAACATTGGAGAGAAAATGAGCCAACTTGTTTTAATTTATAGTTTACGGAAATGGCGCCGTTGTTTAGGAATTCTAAATATGTAAGTTTTTTTTATATCATGGCTCAGCAAATTACTTTTTGTTAGGGTGTTCAAAGTTTACATTCCTGTGAGATAAAAGCTCACTCCTTAACAACAGTAATTCAGTGAAATTATATTTTAAAATTTGTTGGGCTCTGATAGGTTGTTCCAAGTTTTTGTTACAAATATCACAGCTCACAACTGTGAATCTTTACCTGTTCTTTTTGTTCATGTTTCTCATGTCTTTATTGGTTTGAAATGATGAAGTTGTTTCAAGTTATTTAGAGAGGGTTGCAGCCCTTTGGTTTATATATTCTAATGAAGGTTGTAATGACGGCCTCCTTCTACTGTACAACATTACTTACTTATATGTGTTTGTCTATGTGGTGTTTGTTGAATGTAGTCTGTGAATTTTTGTCTTAAAATAGGGTTTCCTTTAAAGGCACCTTCCTTTAGTTTAAGCTTGCATAGGTTGATTTATCATTGATTTGATGGTCTGTTAATGAAATTTTTGTTTCAAATAAATGTTTCTTTCAGTCAGGGGATTAATGGCAACAAATCCAGCTATAATGTGTAGGTAGAATTTAATAGCAGCATTGAGTGGCTGGGTAGGAAGCTGTGCTTGTTCCCTGTGAGATGGTGCTGACCTCAGCATGCACTAGTGGCATGTGCTGTAGGGATTGGTTCAATGTTTATCTTATGAGACCAGGTGCTCCGCAGTTTTTACAGCTTTAGAGATGACCGGACCCACATTTCATTTGCTAAATGTGTTAGAGGGTTTAATTAGTTCCTAACATTTATGTTGGTCAAATTTAAAAAAAAATATTATTACAAGTTTAAATAAATCTTGTACAAACTATTTAATCCAAACCATGTTTTGCAATTAAAACTTAAAAAATGAGCCCCATCCTGGCAACAGTCTGTAACAAGTGACATCATCTCCAGGGGACAGCACAGCGTAGACAGCTTCAGCAGCTACAGGGGCATTGCATTTCTCTAGCCTCATGGCAATATTTATACACCTAATCATTCAAACCCTCAACCTTTTTCCTAATATGTAACAGCCAGTATATTTCACTTTTAAAAATAATTTCCTAACAACTATTTCCTTTCTGCTTAATTTTTAAAATTGGTTTTGTTTAAAGAACAAACAATAATCTATTAATAGCTCTTAAGGCATACTAAATTATCTATGTAGAATACATAAAACCTAATAGCTTCATCTGTGTAACAGATAAAAACTAAGATTACATTATTTATTTTGATTAACACTGTCTGTGGCAAATGTTTCAAATAACACCAGTGTTTTTCTTAACAAATTTTCTACATAGCCTTCATTTTATCAAATCTTAAAAGCTATTGCAATATACACAAATTCTTAATCACACATTTTATATATATAGTACACTTTGTCATATAATTACTTTCTAAAAATTTACCAAGCATGCTTATACATTATTTTTTTAGCTTTTATTCTTTATATATGCAGTTCTGTTGTATATTAATAACCCATACTATCCAAGTTATTTGTTTAAATTAATTTGAAATGATATATTAAAGGTTTTCATCTTGCCACATGATTTTATGTTAAAACTTTCTTATTAAAAGCTTTTATGGTAATTCAAGCTTTCAAGTATTGTGTTTAAGGGTCCTTTCTCTAAGGTATTTTATAACATGTCCACTCAGCTTCTTCACTCAAATTGAAATTTTTTATCTCATATTATTTAAAAATGTATGATGTATTTGACCATTCTTAATACCGACAAAATATTTCCTAATATACCCTATAATATTTGAAACATTGTTTTTAGATCGTGCCTTTTTTTTTGCATCTAAACTATTTTCAGTTCCAGTGTTTCTGATATTGTAGAAGTAGCAGTCATGTGAAGAGTGCCACACTAACAAAATTTGCCATTTTTGTTTCCCTTGTTTGTCAAATCTGTCTTTGTAGTTATTAGATCTTAACATTATAATAACTCTTCGTCCTCATTTTCAAAATGATCAGAAATTTTTCTCATAACCCTGAAAATAATAAGTTTGAAACAAATGTTAAATAACCAAGAAATTATGGTCAAATGTCTTAATTTATTTAATGTTTTTAAACCCCTTTTAAAAAAAAAAAGTCATATCAATATACATTTTATTTTTATCTTCTCATATTTACTTTGTCGTATATACGTAGTATAGAGAAAGTATTTTAATCGTGCAAAAAAAAACAATCGAGATTTTTACAAATCTCGACGTTTTACACCTCACTGATACGGAAAAACATAATTTTGCAATCTTGTCCGTATGTCTGTGTGTGTGTCTGTGTGTGTGTGTGTGTAAACACGATTACTTGAGTACCGTTACAGCTAGGTTGATGAAATTTCATATATAAGTATTTTATCAAAATCGTAGATCCGTATCAACTTTTGAGCGATTTCCGATAACCGGAAGTGGTACTTTTTCTCCTTTGAATTTTTCAAAAGCCTATAACTTGAGTACTATTTCAGATAGATAAATGAAATTTCACATGTAAGTAAAAGATCTAATTCTCTACCTTCTGTTAAATTTTGTATACTTTCCGTTGACGGGAAGTACTAATTTACGCTATTTCCGATTTCTCAAAAACGCATCTAAATTTATAAAGTACTAATAATATTGCGCACCATTATGAACATCTTTATTCGGCGTTCGCTTGGTGTGCAATACTTTTTTCTATGAGATTCTATTTTATTTTAAAAAGTTTATGTATTTAAAATGGATTAAAAATCATAACTATATCCCGAGTTCCCATCCCCTGTTGTTTTATATAAGAATATTCGAGAAAGTTTAGGGGAGATCACTCCCGGTTTATTTTATTCTATTATGAATTTATTGAATAAAAAGATTGATAAGCTTGTCAAATCAGTGATATTTTAAAATTTAAATTGTAAAAAAATTTACTTAATTATAACATATATATTTTGTTTTATATTTTAAATTGTTTTTCATAACAGGTGAAAAGTAATCAATTGTTTACTAAATAATTTAAGCATTTAATTTATTTAGATCCTTATTTAATCTGTTATTTTTTCTATTAAGTTAAAACAGATTAAACAGGTTAAGTTGTATGTTGACGTGTATGTTTAATTCTGTACCATTCCCCCTAGATGGACATCATTATTTTTTGGTGACCGAGACCGGAGGTCAATGCATGGCTCTCAGGAATCCCTGGACACAGCAGTGACCTCACAAGACAAGGTGAGTGTGTCACCACTTAGACTTTTGGCCACCTACCTGTTGCCTATCTAATTTATGTGGAAACCACATTTTTTTAAGTGGGGGGGGGGTCTTTAAATAAATTGTTTGAAAAAAACTCTTATTTTAAATTGTTTCAGGGTGTATTCCGTTGGATAATTGCATTTTGGAGACTGAGGTGAGTAGATTTAAATATGAAGTAGACCTTTACTAACTTCTAAACAAACTTCTTCAGTAGATATATATGCTTTGCCTTAGCTAAAAACAAGTAATATAGATAGCAAATTTGCCATGAAAATACCAGAATCTCTGTGTTTAAACTTGTGGGTATATTTTGTTTGTCAGAGACGTGGACATCCTGAACAAGTGTGGTAAAGATGCCATCCAGTACTTGTCTTTTCAGCGCTACCTGCTGGTCTATATCACCATAGTTACAGTTTTGTCTGTGGGAGTTATCCTCCCAATCAACTTTCAGGGATCACTGTGTAAGTCTCAAGTTGGTTTTTATTCTTTTGGGCATTGTCTCATTTTTTCAAGATTATTATTTGCTTTGGACTGGTTTTATCAAGATTATTGTTATTTGGTTTAAAAAATGAATACTAATTTTCTACTGCAGTTTCAGATATTTGTTTAAGATGATGAAACTGCTGTTTTACACATTAAATAATTGGTTGAAATATTTAAACATATTTTGTTAGAATTAAATACTTATTTTAGAAAGTTGAAATAAAATAATTTTAAGCTTGTTATCTATGAGTTGAAACTTTGATTACACCATTATATCTCATAGTAATTATCAACAAAATTGACATCCCCATAACACTTGTAAATATTTTTTTAATATTATTTGTTCTTAGTGGGAACAGCTGCTGATTTTGGACACACAACAATTGGTAATTTAGAATCAAAGTAAGTTTAGTGTTGATGTTTAATAACCTTAGTGTTTGAAGAATCTGTTGTTAGCAGATGGAAAAACTCTGTTTGTCATAAACCTTGTGTGTTACAGTGATCCAATTGTGTGGGTCCACACTGTCATGTTAGATTAAGTGCCATAAACCTTGTGTGTTACAGTGATCCAATCCTGTGGGTCCACACTGTCATGTTAGATTAAGTGCCATAAACCTTGTGTGTTACAGTGATCCAATCCTGTGGGTCCACACTGTCATGTTAGATTAGTTGCCATAAACCTTGTGTGCTACAGTGATCCAATCCTGTGGGTCCACACTGTCATGTTAGATTAAGTGCCATAAACCTTGTGTGTTACAGTGATCCAATTGTGTGGGTCCACGCTGTCATGTTAGATTAAGTGCCATAAACCTTGTGTGTTACAGTGATCCAATCCTGTGGGTCAACACTGTCATGTTAGATTAAGTGCCATAAACCTTGTGTGTTACAGTGATCCAATCCTGTGGGTCATGTTAGATTAAGTGCCATAAACCTTGTGTGTTACAGTGATCCAATTGTGTGGGTCCACACTGTCATGTTAGATTAAGTGCCCTAAACCTTGTGTGTTACAGTGATCCAATCCTATGGGTCCACACTGTCATGTTAGATTAAGTGCCATAAACCTTGTGTGTTACAGTGATCCAATCCTATGGGTCCACACTGTCATGTTAGATTAAGTGCCATAAACCTTGTGTGTTACAGTGATCCAATCCTGTGCGTCCACACTGTCATGTTAGATTAATTGCCATAAACCTTGTGTGTTACAGTGATCCAATCCTGTGCGTCCACACTGTCATGTTAGATTAATTGCCATAAACCTTGTGTGTTACAGTGATCCAATCCTGTGGGTCCACGCTGTCATGGCTGTTGTTTATCTTGTCATCGTCATCGCTGTCCTCAGTCACTTCCGTCTGAACCTGGATGTTGAGGAGGACGAGCAGGTAGGGTTTGTCATTCACATTGTATAGATTGTAGCCACACATACATTTGTACTGATTGTAGCCGCACATACATTTGTACTGATTGTAGCCACACATACATTTGTACTGATTGTAGCCACACATACATTTGTACTGATTGTAGCCGCACATACATTTGTACTGATTGTAGCCACACATACATTTGTACTGATTGTAGCCACACATACATTTGTACTGATTGTAGCCGCACATACATTTGTACTGATTGTAGCCACACATACATTTGTACTGATTGTAGCCGCACATACATTTGTACTGATTGTAGCCACACATACATTTGTACTGATTGTAGCCACACATACATTTGTACTGATTGTAGCCACACATACATTTGTACTGATGATTGTAGCCACACATACATTTGTACTGATTGTAGCCACACATACATTTGTACTGATTGTAGCCACACATACATTTGTACTGATTGTAGCCACACATACATTTGTACTGATGATTGTAGCCACACATACATTTGTACTGATTGTAGCCACACATACATTTGTACTGATTGTAGCCACACATACATTTGTACTGATTGTAGCCACACATACATTTGTACTGATGATTTTAGCCACACATACATTTGTACTGATTGTAGCCACACATACATTTGTACTGATTGTAGCCACACATACATTTGTACTGATTGTAGCCACACATACATTTGTACTGATGATTGTAGCCACACATACATTTGTACTGATTGTAGCCGCACATACATTTGTACTGATTGTAGCCGCACATACATTTGTACTGATTGTAGCCACACATACATTTGTACTGATTGTAGCCACACATACATTTGTACTGATTGTAGCTGCACATACATTTGTACTGATTGTAGCCGCACATACATTTGTAATGATTGTAGCCACACATACATTTGTACTGATTGTAGCCGCACATACATTTGTACTGATTGTAGCCGCACATACATTTGTACTGATTGTAGCCACACATACATTTGTACTGATGATTGTAGCCACACATACATTTGTACTGATTGTAGCCACACATACATTTGTACTGATTGTAGCCACACATACATTTGTACTGATTGTAGCCACACATACATTTGTACTGATTGTAGCCACACATACATTTGTACTGATTGTAGCCACACATACATTTGTACTGATTGTAGCTGCACATACATTTGTACTGATTGTAGCCACACATACATTTGTACTGATGATTGTAGCCACACATACATTTGTACTGATTGTAGCCACACATACATTTGTACTGATGATTGTAGCCACACATACATTTGTACTGATGATTGTAGCCGCACATACATTTGTACTGATTGTAGCTGCACATACATTTGTACTGATTGTAGCTGCAGACACCATAATTTTCATTTCAACTAAACCCTCAAGGCGAGTTATTTCTAGTAAGGGGTGCTCAATTGATGACGTCACTTACCTTAAGGGTATGGAAGAGGTTAAGTTAAGTTCAATGATTTAAGACTGAGGTCATTTGGTTATCATCTCCCAGGTGAGCAGGACACTGATGATATCCAACTTGCCCAAACACAAGTGTTTTCACAGCGTCATGTTGCAACACTTTCAGTGAGTGGACCAGCTTTTTTTTCTATCTCAACCATCATGTTATAGCACTTCCATTGTGTCACTTTGTTTGGTTTGGTAGTTATTCTCCCCTCAGCCATACTTGTTGCATTCATTCAGTGCAGCCAATCTTAATCTCTATTTAACATGAACCGTGACTAACCTTCCCTAAACCTTTTATTAATACCACCCCTCCCCCCAACTCTTCCATGGCATTGACTCTATCCCTTTTCTCACCTGTACCAGAGAAGCCTACCCAGAGTCTACAGTGACTGACATCCAGTTTGCTTATGACATCGCTGGCCTGGTTTTACTGGACAAACACAGGTAACAGCTTCAATCTTTGACTAATCAATCTTACTTAGTTTAGATACAACTTACCAGCTTACTTTTTTAATCTTACAGTTTTGTTTTTTATACAACCTAATTTTTAAAATTATAGTTCAAGGAGGTTAAAATAAATTTTTGTTACTGCCCCTCCTCTGCCCTCTCCCCATCATGCCATCAGACGCAGTGCTGCTGAGGCCCGGCTGTTTTGTGAAATGGACTATAAAAAGACTGGCCAGCGTCCAGTGATGAGACCAGTGGTCTGTGGCCAGATCTGCTGCTGTTGTGCTCAGGTGGGTCTTTGGTTTACTGTAGCACCTGGCTTGTCCTACCCTAGCTGCCCTCAGTTTACCCATATGTAGGACATGGGGTATGTAAGAAATAGTAGTCCTTGTATGGCCCTGTGAATAGTGTGACTAAACCAGTGATTTCTTGTATTAAGGTGGATGCCATGAACTTTTACCAAGATGAAGAAGCTGAGCTGAAGAAGGCTTGTGAGGAAGAGAAGGTCACAGCGTACCAGACCCCACTGGGAATTTCTTTCATCACTTTAGCCTCTGAATCTCAGGCCCAGAGGTATAGACAGGCTGATCTTTCTAGCTCTCATTCAAGTCTTTTAGTGAAATATTTCCCCACATGTGGCCATATGCTGCTTGATTTAAAATACTCCATGTCCCAGCATGCAATGTGGCCAAATGTCTGCTTTGTGTCCCCCAGGATCAGAACAGATTTCCGTGCCAGCTGTAAGGGAACCCACAACCCCCAGATGTCTAGCTTGTACCAGGAGCTCCAGGTGCAGAACTGGATCATGCATTTTGCTCCATCACCTGAGAACATTTACTGGTAGGTTCATACTGCACCATCACACCACAGTTACACACCACAGCTACACAAAGCATCACAACACAGCATCACACCACACTACACAAAGCATCACAACACAGCATCACACCACAGCTACACAAAGCATCACAACACAGCATCACAACACAGCTACACACCACAGGTACACACCACAGCTACACACCACAGCTACACAAAGCATCACAACACAGCATCACACCACAGCTACACACCACAATTACAGCTTCACTCCACCAATGTTTCTGTATGATTAGTACCTGACAAACATTGGTTGCCATGTTTTTGTCTTTAAGGGAGAATTTGTCAGTACCAGACTGGCGCTGGTGGACAGTGGCTATCTGCACAAATGGTTTCCTGGTGGTACTCCTGTTTTTCCTGACCACACCCATCATGTTCCTGCACACCCTGGACATGCTGAACATTGACATAACAAAACCTGTGGAAAACTTACATGTGTGTACTTTATTGACCTACATTTGTGTACTAGAGTTTTATTTATTTACCTACATGTGTGTACTAGAGTTTTATTTATTTACCTACATGTGTGTACTTTATTGACCTACATGTGTGTACTAGAGTTTTATTTATTTACCTACATGTGTGTACCAGTTTAATTTATTTACTTACATGTGTGTACTAGAGTTTGATTTATTTACCTACATGAATGTCCACTACATGTTTCTATGTTCAAGTATATGTTTTTTCTAGATCTTTCTTTCTTTGTTTATATATTTTGTAATAGGTCTTTTTGTTACATGGTTACTTTCCAGCCTTTGTTTTTTTTACATATCAATGTTTGTTTCTAAGAGATGCACTTAAATGAACTCACACTGCCGCTGTATGTAAGACACACCTACTATTTACTGCTTTTTGATCTGGGTCCACAGAGTGCTTACCTGGTCCAGTTTTTACCTACACTTCTGCTGTGGCTTTTCTCAGCTCTGCTGCCAAACATAGTCTACTGGTCAGACCAGATCATTGGACATTGGACCAGGTGGGTTGACCAACACACTGCCGTGTCCAGCACATCTTCAACAGCTTCACTTACCCTAAAGTCTTAGAACAACAAGGGTGTTGTTTCTTTCATTAGATATCTGCTTCATGCATCATGAAAACATTGTTTAGTTAGATATTTGCTTCAAGCCACTAAACAAACAACTAGTCAAAACAATTGTTTCATTAGACATTTGCTTCCTGCAATTAAACAAAAAAAAAACATGGGGGAGAAATGCATATTTTCTTCTGGACTATTAGCATTTTTATTCCCAATTTTGTCAGAATGTTTACAGCCCACTTCTATCATATATATCTATGAGACAGAATCCTAATTAGTGCTCTCATACATAATTGTTGTATTCACTTTGTGGATGCTAAGTGTGGCAATAGTAACAAACATCTTTCTTGTTGAAACCTAGGACTGCTGAGCACCATGCCATTATGAGGAAAACATTTATATTTCTTCTCTTCATGATTCTTATTCTACCGTCTCTTGGACTAACCAGGTAATTACTATGTATTGCTGCAATCACATCACACTATTACAATGTGTTGTTTCCATCATTAGGACCTAAAAGTACATAACACATAGTTTTATGTATCTCTCTTATTCTGGACTACAAACATGACCATTATTTCAAAGTCAGCTACTTAAATCATATTTATATGAAAAATATTCATTTTTTGTTAACTGATCTACTTTCATAAACACTGAATCTTTGATGTCCTTAAATAAGTAAACTACAGCAAAATTTATATCATGTAAAATATTTTGAAATTATATTTTCAATGGAAATTTTTTTTTTTTCATTTAACAGCGCTAAAGCACTTTTTGAGTGGATCGTAATAGGCCGTGAACGTAAACTCCAGTGGCAGTAAGTAGCTTATAAATAAGTGACGAATAAATAACTGTCTAGCTTAAAAATAAATAACTTAATATTTGACACAATGACTAACATAGAAGTGACAAATAAATAACTGTCTAGCTTAAAAATAAATTATTTGACACAATGACAAACATAGAAGTGACAAATAAATAACTGTCTCGCTTAAAAATAAATAACTTAATATTTGACACAATGACAAACATAGAAGTGACAAATAAATAACTGTCTAGCTTAAAAATAAATAACTTAATATTTGACACAATGACAAACATAGAAGTGACAAATAAATAACTGTCTAGCTTAAAAATAAATAACTTAATATTTGACACAATGACTAACAGAAGTGAGTAATCTAATCGGTGTAAATAATTTAGTTTATGTTGTTCTAAGTTTGTAAAGCTTTGCTTCACTTCTTTGTGTCATTCATAGGTGTATCTTTTTACCTGGCAATGGATCTTTCTTTGTGAATTACATCATCACATCGGCATTTATTGGAACATCCCTAGAGCTACTGCGCTTCTCTGAACTCTTTGTGTATGGGGTGAAACTGTTGTTTGCAAGGTCCCAGGCAGAGCGTGCTGCTGTAAGAAAGGTCAGTGTTTTCAAGCAAGTCTCATCCCTGCACAAACATTTTTTTCAGTGAGATGGCCACAACCTGCAGACTTAAGCCTTGAACTAACCTGAGTACCCATAACAGCTGGGTGGACTCAGGGACATCCTACAGACTTAAGCCTTGAACTAACCTGAGTACCCATAACAGCTGGGTGGACTCAGGGACATCCTACAGACTTAAGCCTTGAACTAACCTGAGTACCCATAACAGCTGGGTGGACTCAGGGACATCTTACAGCCCTAAGCCAGACTTTCTGGCTAGCAGTGGGTCCAGCCATTTGCTGATAAAGTTAACTACATCTATTTTTTATTGACACCTAAATGTGTAAATATTATTCACATAACCAGCTGTAGTATGTACATTAGATATATTTACATAGAGAGCGTAAATGTTCCTTGTCTCTACTCCTCAATGAATTTTTCTTCCAGTCAGCCCTGTGGGACTTCCAGTACGGTATCCAGTATGCTTGGATGCTATGTATGCTAGCTATCATTGTCAGCTACAGCATTCCTTGCCCATTGGTCACTCCATTTGGTAAGCTTTCATATTCTTTAAAAAACTTAAAATGCTAAAAATGAAGAACTCATTCTAGAATGGTAAAATGACATTACAATTATAATTAGGACCCTTGATAAATATTACAGCTCTTCTTCTTCATTCTTAATTTAGAGTTGGAAGGGATTTTTCAACACAATTAAGTATACGTGTCAACTGGTTATGCGCCATTGAGTTTGAGCTGTTGACTTCAATTTCAGCCTGCTTTTCTTATTGGATTTGCTTCCATAGCCTTTGTCCAACCAAGAACAAACTACAAGGCAGCAGTTGTTTGATTTTGGAGTTGTCGCTCCTAGAAAATGGCTGTCCCTAGCTATTGAGTCTAATCTGCCAGAGAGTTTGAACTACAGACTTTTCGGTTAAGCAACAATGTGCTTTACCAACTCGACCACGCAGACCCCTATATTACAGCTGTTTACTAAGAATTAGAAGTCATTGAAATGCCTTACACTGCACTGACGGCCCAATTGAAATCCACAGGTTTAATCTACCTGTTGTTCAAGCATGTGGTAGACCGCTATAACATTTTCTTTGCCTACAACTCCACAGGTTTGATCTACTTCAAGCATGTGGTAGACCGCTATAACCTTTTCTTTGCCTACAACTCCACAGGTTTGATCTACTTCAAACATGTGGTAGACCACTATAACCTTTTCTTTGCCTACAACTCCACAGGTTTGATCTACTTCAAGCATGTGGTAGACCGCTATAACATTTTCTTTGCCTACAACTCCACAGGTTTGATCTACTTCAAGCATGTGGTAGACTGCTATAACCTTTTCTTTGCCTACAACTCCACAGGTTTGATCTACCTGTTGTTCAAGCATGTGGTAGACCACTATAACCTTTTCTTTGCCTACAACTCCACAGGTTTGATCTACCTGTTGTTCAAGCATGTGGTAGACCGCTATAACATTTTCTTTGCCTACAACTCCTCACGTATTGACAAGCACATCCACGGCTCCGCTGTGACATTTGTCTTGTGGGCCGTCATACTTCTCCAAGTCAATGTTGTCTTCTTCACTGGCCTGAGAGCAGGTAACTCGCACATCTTTGGTTGGTCTTTTTCTTTTTTAGAGGCAGTTTGATGAAAATTCAAATTTAGTACTTATTTTATTTTTATACGCAATGGCTAGAAAATAAAAGTGTGATTTGTTGAATCCACAGAAGGATTTGATCCAGTGTTCATCTTCTCTGCTGTTGCTTTGTTCATCACGTTGATTATATTTGTTGGCCGTGTCAGTTTTGGTTGGTTCAAATATCTGAGACCAGCTAGATACAGGGTAAGTCACTCTCATCAGTTTTATACTTACAATTATGGAAATCTGTTGCTTCAATATCAACTAGGCTACAATTTTGTAAAGTCCTTGTTAACCAATTTTTGCCTTACTTGACAGAATTTTGAAGAGAGTGAGCCAGATACAACTACACCTGACGACTCTTCTGACACAAGCATTTCAAAAGTAATTTGTTTTATTTGCATAGCATCAACTTTTGCTAGTTAATTTGACAAAATCAGCTTCGTTAAAACAACTTTAAAGTTAAGTTATAAAAAAGGCAGCCAAAGTAACCAAAAAATTTTGAACACCAACAACAGAGTAAGAGCTTTGTGCATTTTGAATCTAAACTTTGCCAAGTCCTCAGTTTTTTCATGCAAACAACATCTTTTATTTCAGCCATTTGTCGCTGGAGTGCTGACTCAGGATTTATCTATTGACCACGAGTCCAACAGTCGCGGTGGTGGCTATGGTGCTATTGAAAACACTGGTGCTGATGACTTCTCCACTGTTCTATCTTCTACCAGACCCACACTTTCCTAAGCTGTTCTATCTTCTACCCACACTTTCCTAAGCTGTTCTATCTTCTACCCACACTTTCCTAAGCTGTTCTATCTTCTACCAGACCCACACTTTCCTAAGCTATTCTATCTTCTACACACACTTTCCTAAGCTATCTTCTACCAGACCCACACTTTCCTAAGCTGTTCTATCTTCTACCCACACTTTCCTAAGCTGTTCTATCTTCTACCAGACCCACACTTTCCTAAGCTATCTTCTACCAGACCCACACTTTCCTAAGCTGTTCTATCTTCTACCCACACTTTCCTAAGCTGTTCTATCTTCTACCAAGTCTCTACTTCCTAAATCTCTTTATTTTAATAACTCCCACGTTCAGCCGTTGTTAAAATATTTTTGTCATTGCCTTTTCATTTCGCCTGCACTGTATTTATTCGTTATCAAAACATTTTTATCTCAACTTTTTCTTTCACTATTTTTAAAAAAAATTGGTATTATTTTTTTTCTCCAATGTGATATTATAATTACTGCTAAAAATTAAAATTTTTGTTACAAACTTCCTTCTCTAGTCAGCTGTGGTAAAGTGGATCTTTTATTTCGTCAAACTTATCACTCCAGTGATACTTTTTATTTTTTAACTATCCTTGTTCAAATAAAACAAAGGAATATTGATGATCTAAAGTAAAGTTATTATTATAACTTAATCTTAACTTATGAATCAAATCAGAAACATTTTTGTTAAAGATTTTCATTGTCCTTGTGAAAAAAAAATGATTGTCTATAGTAGCAAGAGTATAAAAACCATTATTTTTTGCCTATTGATGAGGAATGTGGGAGGAATTATATAATTCATACTTAACTAGTACATTAAATAATGGTTGTTTTTTTTTCTTTATTTTTTGTGTGTGTAATTAAACAATATGTTAATCTGGAATGAGCCTATTACTTACTGTGTACAGATTGACATACCTATGTTGATGCTTTCTCAAGCCTTCATTTGATGGGTGATTTGTTGTCTATACTTTATGTTGAGATTCAAACTTTATAAAGTATTTTCCTAGGAATTTATCTCTGAATTTTCTAATGTTTGATGGCAGTATACGCAAGACAGTTTTAGACTTGGCTTGATGAAGTGTAGGATTTAGTTTTGGTTCACTTCTGCTAGGTTTGAAAAGACAACAGTAGACTTGTTGGTGTTGTGGTGTAGTGTAGGTTTTACTTCTGGTTACCTTCTGCTAGATTTGAACTGGTTTAAGAACAGAACCACAGCAGGAATATTTTAGCAGTTTATTCATGACAATAGAACCCAATTATTTTAAGCTTAACAAATAATTACTGTAAAAATTATTTTTTCCATCTTCTCACATTGTCAGTGGCAAACATTTTTTAAAGCGATTACAGCTTGAATTATACATAGCAAACATTGTTTTGTTTGGCTTAAGTTAAATATTGTGACAGTGATGTAACATGGCTTGTCTCCCTTTGTGCAGGACACTGGTGTTGTTGAAACAAAAAATGACCCCAGGTTTTCTGAAAAAATTCCAAATACATGTCCGACGTATTACATTTTTTACTGAACAGTTGACTTGTACTTGTAGTAAACATTTGTTTGATATTTTATTAATGGTGAATTAGAATCTTAATTTGCATAATTTAATTTATATCGACTGATTTACTTAGTGTTTGTTAAATGTTTTTAAGTAATACATGTTGGCTGTCCAGGGGTGTCTACAGTGAAAATAATAGATCAACTCTAGATCCAGATTAGTAGCTGGTCACAGCTAACTGACTAGATCTAGACTCTAGATCTAGCTGGAGCTTTTCAAAGTCTAGTTGTTACTAGTTGGTGCTTCTGTGTCCTGTTTTTACACTGCCCCAATTAGTTATTTTTTCTACAGTGCTTATTTATATACTGTGTAGCTTACATGTTACTGCCTAATTTTTTGTTAAAACAAGAATCATACTAGAAAGATAGATCTAGTTAAATCTATTATAATTATATTCGTTGATTTGATCAAAATGACATTTTTGTTGTATTTGTATTTAAGAGTAATGTCCCTTTGGCTGTTGTTGGTGATGTACTAAATAAAGTGATTACTTAATACGCAGTTTGGTTTTTTACTGCGTGTATGTGACTGGGAGTGGCTGATTCGTTGTGTGTGGATACAGAAGGTTCTGTTTGATTGACTCAGTAAAGAATCAACGTTTCAGGGTACAATCTGATGCAACTATTTTAATAAGAGATACATAAAAAATAATAGCCAATAATAACTGAAATATTTTGAAAGTGGAGCGTTTAGTGAAAATATGCAGTCTTTTGTCGCCTGCTTCTTGAACCTGCTCCCCACGTATCACAAATGACATGTAATTTAAAAACGTTTACCACTCGCCGCATATTCACGACAAAACGCCATTTAAAACTAGGCTCTAATTGTCCGTTAACAAGGGGATGTAGTTTTTAGCTTCTAAATTATCGCCCTTGCTTGTAGCCATCAGAGTTATCTGATCTTTTAACAATCGTATCACGTGAAGGGCGTCTTGACGAGGGGTTAATTACACGTGCAGGGCACGTGCTGTGGTCATCATTTGCCCGTGGTTGGCCATCATTAGCTTGCCGTTGGGAATGATTTGATGGTATTGGCCATCTATTTTCCCTTCTCCAATGGTCTTTCTTACCGCGACAGAATACTGTGTTCTACAGCCGTGTTAACACACACAGACAATTCTACACCTGTGTTGACTGTTGACACACACTAAGACAATTCTACAGTCATGTTTACACACAACACAAAGACGATCCCAGGAAATTAAAAAAAACATTATTCACCAAGGCAATCCAAGTGTACTAGATCTAAACTCACCCCATACCCACCCCCTTTACAGCCCACTGACGATTATTTTTAATATTTTTTTTTTTTTTGCTTACCGTTCGATCAGGCGCTGGCTATCAACGATGAATATAAAATTTGATGCCATTAAATTAATGTTAAGTTGACTTTTATCCGACTGATGTAATTGCGGGTATCGATTCCTGCGATATCGACCAGCTCGATATCCGGTAGCAACCACTTCCATTTACTGGCCCTGGAATCGGGGGATAATTTGCTTGTTTTCTTTCTTTGGAATCACTCCTTCAGCTTGTACTTCAATGGGCAGGTCTCAGGTCACGCCCAGGTAAAGTGTGTGTGTGTGTGTATGTATAGGTGTGTGTGTATGTATGGGTGTGTATGTGTGTGTGTGTGTATAATTGTGCGTATGCATGTATAGATGTGTGTCTGTGTGCTACAAAACTTCGGAGAGACACAGTAAAAGCCAAATAATAAGATGCCAAACGGCCCAGACAACGTTTCTCACCAGACAATATAACACATAAGAGAAAGTAACACATTAGATAAATGACACACTTCGATCATTTCTCTTATCCACCCAGTCTTGATGAGTCAAATCTCAATCAACTTATTTCACCCTGATGCAGTTAAATATCCGTTAACCTATCCCACATTATATATTCTATGTCCTAACTTTAAAACTCGTTCAAATCTCCATTAAAGTCACATTCACCATATAAATCTCTGTTAAAGTCACATTCACCCCATACTACAATCATATTTGTTAGCAGACCCGTATCGACCCCCATCTACCACCCTATAAACCCCCAACCCAACCATTTATCCGCACCATGTACCGACCCCCCCCCCCTCAAACAGGAATCAATAGCTTTTTTAACAAGTTGTTTTTAAATGGACGGAAACTGAGAAATCATTAACTATAATACCAAAAGCGGTGGTCGTTCAACAAAATTTAGCAATACGTTTTATGGCATATGTATTGGGCACAAGGTTGGTTCTAAATCTTTGAATCTCAGAACACATTGATATCCTGGGGAGCGCCAACTTGATAGAGCGACAATATTGCAGGCAAGGGCAAATAATTATCAAAATAAACCGCATGCCTGCTGTTATCCCCCATGATTACTTGAATGATTAAAAGCTCATTTATCATGATCAAATCATTCATCGATTTCTGCGGACGGCAGTTCCCCGCCTTTTACCGCTGTACATACAAATGATAATGGCAGAATTCGGCCAGATGTAAAACGTCACTTGGGCCGTTATTTGCTTTATGTATTTGGATCACTGCTCCTGTGTACGCAGTGATGTCACACACTGAAACGTCATCAAACGAGACAGTGCAATTACCGATCAGGATTACTAGGGGAGGGGTGGGTGGGGTTGGGTACCTAAAGTTAGTTGGACCGCCCAGCAGAATATTTTGTTGTATCAATGATATTGGTACTATATGATGTGGTATCAATGACAGTGGTACAGTTGTGTGTGGTATACTGACAGTTGTACTGTATGATATGGTATCCTCATAGTGGTACTGTTGTGTGTGGTATACTGACAGTTGTACTGTATGATATGGTATTCTCATAGTGGTACTGTTGTGTGTGGTATACTGACAGTTGTACTGTATGATATGGTATCCTGATATTGGTACAGTTGTGTGTGGTATACTGACAGTGGTACAGTTGTGTGTGGTATCTTGATAGCGGTACTGGTATCAATGATAGAGATACTGTTTTTATGAACCGGTGAACAGAACAGGCTGGGAGAAAGGACGGGAGATTGCACGATTTACGAGGCCATAGTCACGGTTGCCATTTTTTTAATAAATGGAGGTCACTGTTGAAACTTTATTGTAAAGGGAGGTAACTATTAAAAACTTTTTTGTCTGCATGAATAATATTTTAAGTTGATTGTACATCCCAACAGCAGTACATAGGTCTATGTGATGAATGTAAATATGGCGTTGGGGTGGGACATAATGTTGGATGCCGTTAGTTGAGCATACATGTTGTGGCTGTATAGGCCTTTATAAGAATGGGCCACACTGTGTTTCAGTATTTGGCCAATTTGGTGGTGGCCCACTACACTGACTGACGCATTTTAAATGGATAAACCTATAGGTTGTTCCACTACACTTTACTGACGCACTTTTTGATAAACCTATAGGTTGTCCCACTACACATGGAGTCCTCTCCTGCTCTACATCTGTTTGTGTGTAGCGCCAGTGATTGCTCTACCAGTTTTTATACCTGGCCAGATTTTTCTCAGGTATGATAGCCAACCTGTCATATCAACAATAAAACACCAAACAAATTGATTTTATCAAGCCGAGTTTTACCACGGATGCCAGTAAACAGCCAATCAGATGAAGGCAATTAACTGGACACAAGACAAACTACACACCAGACGGGGGGGGGGTACATCAGGTCCAGTGATCAGGACCATTACCTCAATCTAGTGATATTTTCTTACCATTAACCCCTTATAAAGCATCTTTTAGGTCCCTCTCCACCCCCTACTCCCCCAGAAGCTTGTGGGCAGGAAAAATAGACTGCCAGCGCCCTCTGTGGCGCCTTTTAATTAACCCATCCCTGGGAAATTTTTAACGCCCTCTCAAACTGATAAAGAGATTTTTAATCTGTCGACATATGCTGGCGGACCGGACAACAATTATTGACATTTTCCGTTCGCTACCATGGTCATCTGTTCGCTACAATGGTAATCTGTTAGCTACCATGGTAATCTGTTCGCTACCATGGTAATATGTTCGTTACCATGGTAATCTGTTAGCTACCATGGTAATCTGTTCGCTACCATGGTAATATGTTCGTTACCATGGTAATCTGTTCGCTACCATGGTAATCTGTTCGCTACCATGGTAATCTTTTCGTTACCATGGTAATCTGTTCGCTACCATGGTAATCTGTTCGTTACCATGGTAATCTGTAGTGTTCGCTACCATGGTAATCTGTTCGTTACCATGGTAATCTGTAGTGTTCGCTACCATGGTAATCTGCAGTGTTTGCTACCATGATAATCTGCAGTATTCGCTACCACGGTAATCTGCAGTATTCGCTACCACGGTAATCTGCAGTATTCGCTACCACGGTAATCTGCAGTATTCGCTACCATGGTAATCTGCAGTATTCGCTACCATGGTAATCTGTAGTATTCGCTACCACGGTAATCTGTAGTATTCGCTACCATGGTAATCTGCAGTATTCGCTACCATGGTAATCTGCTCGCTACCATGGTGATCTGTTCGCTACCATGGTAATCTGCAGTATTCGCTACCATGGTAATCTGCAGTATTCGCTACCATGGTAATCTGTTCGCTACCATGGTAATCTGCAGTATTCGCTACCATTGTAATCTGCAGTATTCGCTACCATGGTAATCTGCAGTATTCGCTACCATGATAATCTGCAGTATTCGCTACCATGATAATCTGCAGTATTCGCTACCATGGTAATCTGTTCGCTACCATGGTAATCTGTAGTATTCGCTACCATGGTAATCTGTAGTATTCGCTACCATGGTAATCTGCAGTATTCGCTACCATGGTAATCTGCAGTATTCGCTACCATGGTAATCTGCAGTATTCGCTACCATGGTAATCTGCAGTATTCGCTACCATGGTAATCTGCGCTGTCGAGCTTTCTTCCGGCAGGAGTTAAAGGGGAGAGAATCCGCTAAGTGTTACTCAGAAAACTCTAATGAGAAAACGACGGCTAGAGATGGAAGGCAATCGATGGACGAGGAATTACTTTTTGGGGGAACTTTTGCAGTACAACAATAAGCTGCACAATACAACATTACATTAGCTGCAGATTACATTTTAAAACTGCACAATACAACAATATATTAACGATATAACACAACATTAAGTGTACAATACATCACAATTGCTCAATGCTTATGTATATTAATTAAACAATACAATATTACATTACCTACACAACATTAGGTTTAAAGCACAATATTGTATTACATTGATAGCATAATATATCATCACTTTACCTGCACAATATATTACCAATTATAAAGCACAATAAAATACTTAATACAACATTACGCCAACAGCAGAATACATTTCACCGACAGCACAATACAACATGACATTAACAGCACAATACAACATTTAATCAACAGCAGTATACAACATTACATCAACATCACAATACAAGATTACATCAACAGCACGTCACAACACGAACTGCTGATTAAAATTTACGACACAATAATGTTATAGAACATTGTAGCTTCCCTTTCTTCGTTTGATTTTAAATTTTAATTAGGTTGCAGCAAAATTACAGCGTACCTGTTGATTAGTGCATGAATAATTAATGAGGCAAGCAAAAGTGCAATCTTTTACCATTGTCCCTCCTGTTACCTGCTCAAGGGTAATTCGATTGGCTTGAATGGTTACCTGAATGGTTACCTGAAAGGTTACCTGAATGGTTACCTGAATGGTTACCTGAATGGTTACCTGAATAGTTACCTGAATAGTTACCTGAATAGTTACCTGAATAGTTACCTGAGTAGTTACAGAATATTTTGTTATATCAAAGGTGGTGTTACTGTATGATGTGATATTAATGCTAGTACAGTGGGCTACAGTCTGATAGTAGATAGGGCTACATTACAATAGTAGATAGGGCTACATTACAATAGTAGATAGGGCTACATTACAATGGTATAGAGGGCTACATTACCATGGTAGATAGGGCTACATTACCATGGTATAGAGGGCTACATTACAATGATAGAAATGGCTACATTACGATGGTAGAAAGGGATACATTAAGATGTTATAGGTGGCTACATTACGATGTTATAGAGGGCTACATTACGATGGTATAGATGGCTACATTAAGATGTTATAGGTGGCTACATTACGATGTTATAAGTGGCTACATTACGATGTTATAGAGGGCTACATTACGATGTTATAGGTGGCTACATTACGATGTTATAGGTGGCTACATTACGATGTTATAGGTGGCTACATTACGATGTTATAGGTGGCTACATTACGATGTTATAGGTGGCTACATTACGATGTTATAGGTGGCTACATTACGATGTTATAGATGGCTACATTACGATGTTATAGATGGCTACATTACGATGTTATAGGTGGCTACATTACGATGGTAGAAAGGGCTACATTACGATGGTAGATAGGGCTACATTACGATGGTATAGAGGGCTACATTACCATGGTAGAGTGGGCTACATTACCATGGTAGAGTGGGCTACATTATCATGATACAGAGGGCTACATTACGATGGTATAGAGGGCTACATTACCATGGTAGAGTGGGCTACATTACCATGGTAGAGTGGGCTACATTACCATGATACAGAGGGCTACATTACGATGGTATAGAGGGCTACATTACCATGGTATAGAGGGCTACATTGTAAGGTATTGATTGAATGAAGACTAACAGTTGGGACTGTTTGGATTGTGTCACGTGCTATTAGGGCCGGGACAATCCGAGACACGGCAGTGTGACCGGTTTTTTCCGGCTCTATCAGGCCGATACTGCGTGTTTTATGGGAGCGAAGAAATTTAAGCCGGATAACTAAGCCGGCCACCATACAGACGGGTTGGGTGTTTGAAACGTCTTAAAAATAATTTTGTTTGGATTCCAGACATCTCCATCCAACAGGTCGTCAATAAATGACGCCACCTATTTTCGTGAAACGTCATCACAAATAGCCAGACAACCCCCCCCCTCCCCCACCCCCCCTCTTTAACATCCGTCTAAAACGACTCACAGTTCTAAAAAATAATTCATGAAAAAAAAAACACATCATGTTGTCTCAAGTCTGTCTCCTTACAGCCCCCAGCCCATTGATACAACCAAAGTCTAGCCTCGTTTGTAAAGTAAGTTCTATAAATAGATTCCTAGTCATGTGTCGTGATTACTAAAGCGAATGTTATTAGTAACTGTATATATCGTAACTAGCTTACAAAAATGTATATAAATAATTTAAAATGATGAGTTAAATTATTCGTGATAATTTACTTATTAAAATGTGAGATTAATTATTCCAGATTAGCGCTTATAATATTGTAAAAATTGTAAAGTAACGACCGTATGCCTGTGATGTCGTATCGGAAACACTAGGCTAGGGGTGGGTTGGTGCAGTTTGTTGTTCTAATTAGGAACAAATCTGACTTTAAAAGTATAAATATAATGTTGATAATTTACGAATTATCCATCGACATTGCTAATCTGAATTTAAAAATTAAGCCCATATTAATGAGGCCATAAAATAGCTTATGTATTCAAATCAGTGGAGAAAAAAACTCGAAAGGGAATCTTTGATTTTTTTCCAGCCGTTGATGTAAGGGGCATAACTCCCACTGTCGCTAAGAAATGTGTGTAAAATACGTCTCATCCACGCTTATCTTTCCCTTTTTTCACAGGTCAACCACGGACTAAGAAATGTATTTATTTTAATCAGTTATGCGTTCTAAGAAAATTTATTCAGGTCAGATTCGGTTAATTAGTGAACCTCAAATTATCCGTCATTGATTAGAGGGGAAAAAACCGAGCCACAAAGTCTGGACAATAAATCAGGTCGACCGTTCCGTTCCCTCATCCAAAAGAACGACGTCTGCAAATCCGGAAGCCGTGGGGCAGATAACTCTGGACAACTTGAAAAGTCCAGAAATGAAATAAAGGGGAGATTTGCGACACGGAGCTAATGCAATCAGTGAGGGGGCGGGCAGCACAATTTGTATTGTCGTCTGCTGGTTTTTCCCCAGCAGTTCTCCAGCTACAGCCGTCACAGCCGTGATACTGACGCCAGCTGCGATGTAGTAACTGAACATAGGGACTTACAGAAAACCTGTGTAATTACTTCCCTTCATAAACTGTTGGCCGTAACTTGAACTGTCTGCGGATGTGTGGGAAATTTCTTGGTGGTTAGACGGGACTCACGTGACCTGGGTGATAGATCACGTGACAAGTCTCTAGTCTGGGGAAATATTAACCACGTGACAACTATCCGTCACTTGGAGCTTAAAGTGGCTCTTTAGCTCCTGATGTAACAGTTACTTAAAGACATCAGCCGATAGTTGCGCTTAAAGACAGGCCATACTTGCAGATGTTAACTTTACTACAGGCCATACTTGCAGATGTTAACTTTACTACAGGCCATACTTGCAGATGTTAACTTTACTACAGGCCATACTTGCAGATGTTAACTTTACTACAGGCCATACTTGCAGATGTTAACTTTAGTACAGGCCATACTTGCAGATGTTAACTTTACTACAGGCCATACTTGCAGATGTTAACTTTACTACAGGCCATACTTGCAGACGTTAACTTTACTACAGGCCATGCTTGCAGATGATAAACTTTACTACAGGCCATACTTGCAGACGTTAACTTTACTACAGGCCATGCTTGCAGATGATAAACTTTACTACAGGCCATACTTGCAGACAGAGTTTCTTCCAGGCATCTCTTCGGGGGGGCGAAGCCCCCCCGAAAATTTTTTACCGCCCCCCCGAACAAAATTAAATTTATATAATTTATATAGAAAATATATACTTTTAACAGTGTCCGCCCCCCCGAAGAAAGTTTACCGCCCCCCCGAAGATTTCAAGTGCCCCCCCGGAGAAAAAAGTCTGGAAGAAACACTGCTTGCAGACGTTAACTTTACTACAGGCCATGCTTGCAGATGATAAACTTTACTACAGGCCATACTTGCAGACGTTAACTTTACTACAGGCCATGCTTGCAGATGATAAACTTTACTACAGCCCATACTTGCAGACGTTAACTTTACTACAGGCCATGCTTGCAGATGATAAACTTTACTTATAGACATTAGCCTATACTTGCCAGACATTCTTTCAAGCTAATCCACCGATACCACCCCGCCCCCTCCCTTGAATGAAATATAATTTATATAGAAAATATATTATTTTACCGGAGTCCCCCCTCCCTTGTGATTTTAGCTACTCAGACGCCCAATGTGTGTACAGTTCCTCCTCTTAAATACCATGCCATCCGTGGAACTGATTGCAATTAAAGAGATTTGACTGGGGGTTTCTGGGTAATCATCGGCAAGCGAAGATACTTTTGTCTAGGATTAGGTGAGTTTAATTGGATTACGCAATAAAATGGCTGCTCCCTCGTGTAGATTAGTAGATAAGTCTTTGAGCCTTTCGAGAACTAGCTGCTAACACACAAATTGTGTAGGACTAAGTCTTGCTCTCCTAGCACACAAATTGTGTAGGGCTAAGTCTAGCTCTCCTAGCACACAAATTGTGTAGGGCTAAGTCTAGCTCTCCTAGCACACAAATTGTGTAGGGCTAAGTCTAGCTCTCCTAGCACACAAATTGTGTAGGACTAAGTCTATCTCTCCTAACACACAAATTGTGTAGGACTAAGTCTATCTCTCCTAACACACAAATTGTGTAGGACTAAGTCTAGCTCTCCTAGCACACAAATTGTGTAGGGCTAAGTCTAGCTCTCCTAGCACACAAATTGTGTAGGACTAAGTCTAGCTCTTCTAGCACACAAATTGTGTAGGAGTAAGTCTAGCTCTCCTAGCACACAAATTGTGTAGGGCTAAGTCTAGCTCTTCTAGCACACAAATTGTGTTGAAGTAAGTCTAGCTCTCCTAACACACAAATTGTGTAGGACTAAGTCTAGCTCTTCTAGCACACAAATTGTGTAGGACTCTGTCTAGCTCTCCTAACTCCTACCGCCGCAACCACTCCATCATACAATCGAGAATAATAAACCATCACAGAACGGTTACAGTAGAGATAGCCAAGACAATACACCAGGGGAAGGAACTGATGCTGGAACAACATGCACTAGGATCAGAAAAAAAATATTTCAAGAAGTGTTTTCTTGGCCTGTTACCAGTTTCGTCTTGGCCAGCTCGCTTGTTCCAGTGTGTGTGTGTGTGTGGGGGGGGGGGGGGTATTTGTGTTTAAACATTAAACACTTGGCGAACTTCTATAACATTAAACACTTGGCGAACTTCTCTTTCTCTTCATGTAGAGCCCAGGACTGAGACGTCACATCACCAACATGACCAGTTGGTTCATGTTTCTCTTGACCTCCTCCCTCATCTCTCTCTGTGTCCAGTCTAGACTTGACCTTTCACGTCCTCCCTCAGCTCCCTCTGTGTCTGTCAAGGCTATCATTGATCTTTCATCTCTTCCCTCATCTCCCTCTGTGATGTTGTTCTGTCTACTGCTGCTGATGTACCCAACCACCTCCCGTCTACTGCTGCTGATGTACCCAACCATCTCCTGTCTACTGCTGCTAATGTACCCAACCACCTCCTGTCTACTGCTGCTGATGTACCCAACCATCCCCTGTCTACTGCTGCTGATGTACCCAACTACCTCCTGTCTACTGCTGCTGATGTAACTCACCACCTCCTGTCTACTGCTGCTGATGTACCCAACCACCTCCTGTCTACTGCTGCTGATGTACCCAACTACCTCCTGTCTACTGCTGCTGATGTAACTCACCACCTCCTGTCTACTGCTGCTGATGTAACTCACCACCTCCTGTCTACTGCTGCTGATGTACCCAACCACCTCCCGTCTACTGCTGCTGATGTACCCAACCACCTCCTGTCTACTGCTACTAATGTACCCAACCGCCTCCTGTCTACTGCTGCTGATGTACCCAACCACCTCCTGTCCACTGCTGCTGATGTAACTCACCACCTCCTGTCTACTGCTGCTGATGTACCCCAACCATCTCCTGTCTACTGCTGCTGATGTAACTCACCACCTCCTGTCTACTGCTGCTGATGTACCCAACCACCTCCTGTCTACTGCTGCTGATGTAACTCACCACCTCCTGTCTACTGCTGCTGATGTAACTCACCACCTCCTGTCTACTGCTGCTGATGTACCCCAACCATCTCCTGTCTACTGCTGCTGATGTACCCCAACCATCTCCTGTCTACTGCTGCTGATGTAACTCACCACCTCCTGTCTACTGCTGCTGATGTAACTCACCACCTCCTGTCTACTGCTGCTGATGTACCCAACCACCTCCTGTCCACTGCTGCTGATGTAACTCACCACCTCCTGTCTACTGCTGCTGATGTACCCCAACTACCTCCTGTCTACTGCTGCTGATGTAACTCACCACCTCCTGTCTACTGCTGCTGATGTACCCAACCATCTCCTGTCTACTGCTGCTGATGTACCCAACCACCTCCTGTCTACTGCTGCTGATGTACCCAACCATCTCCTGTCTACTGCTGCTGATGTACCCAACCACCTCCTGTCTACTGCTGCTGATGTACCCAACCACCTCCTGTCTACTGCTGCTGATGTACCCAACCATCTCCTGTCTACTGCTGCTGATGTACCCAACCATCTCCTGTCTACTGCTGCTGATGTACCCAACCATCTCCTGTCTACTGCTGCTGATGTAACTCACCACCTTCTGTCTACTGCTGCTGATGTACCCAACCACCTCCTGTCTACTGCTGCTGATGTACCCCAACCATCTCCCGTCTACTGCTGCTGATGTACCCAACCACCTCCCGTCTACTGCTGCTGATGTACCCCAACTACCTCCTGTCTACTGCTGCTGAT
Source organism: Physella acuta (assembly GCF_028476545.2). NCBI lineage: Eukaryota > Metazoa > Mollusca > Gastropoda > Physidae > Physella > Physella acuta. The sequence continues at coordinate 431,979 of NW_026732013.1, forward strand.
GTACCCAACCACCTCCTGTCTACTGCTGCTGATGTAACTCACCACCTCCTGTCTACTGCTGCTGATGTACCCAACCATCTCCTGTCTACTGCTGCTGATGTACCCAACCATCTCCTGTCTACTGCTGCTGATGTACCCAACCACCTCCTGTCTACTGCTGCTGATGTACCCAACCACCTCCTGTCTACTGCTGCTGATGTAACTCACCACCTCCTGTCTACTGCTGCTGATGTACCCAACCACCTCCTGTCTACTGCTGCTGATGTACCCAACCACCTCCTGTCTACTGCTGCTGATGTACCCAACCATCTCCTGTCTACTGCTGCTGATGTACCCAACCACCTCCTGTCTACTGCTGCTGATGTACCCAACCACTTCCTGTCTACTGCTGCTGATGTACCCAACCACCTCCTGTCTACTGCTGCTGATGTACCCAACCATCTCCTGTCTACTGCTGCTGATGTACCCAACCATCTCCTGTCTACTGCTGCTGATGTACCCAACCATCTCCTGTCTACTGCTGCTGATGTACCCAACCACCTCCAGTCTACTGCTGCTGATGTAATTCACCACCTCCTGTCTACTGCTGCTGATGTACCCCAACCACCTCGTGTTTTCTAGAACTATTCCTCTCATGTTGTGTGTCTCAACATCTCCTATGTGTTTGATGTTGTCTCCAGCTGTTGAAGTTTTCAAATGTATCTTTCTGGACAATTCTAACATTTCGGGGAGGGAGGGAGACAAAGATCTCTTGTTTGTGCTAAAGATTCTTCATCGACTACATCATAGAAATGGATGTAAAAAGAAACATAAAAACTCAGATCTCTATTCGTCAGATCTATAGTTTTCATCTCGTATAGTCTCGAACCCGCGCGAAAGCGCGAGGAAAAAGCAGCCGACAGTGTGTAATGAACGCCTGCTATGGTAGAGAAGATAATGACAGCCATTGTGGCAATGGGCTGCAGGAAACGATCTCACGCTCAGAGAAGTTCCAGAAGAAAAAGTTTTCAGGAAGCTCTCATTTATTTCTTTGGTGCAAAAAAAAAATCGTCGACAATTTTTTCGGCATTGTCGTCCAGCTGGTAATGACGTCAGTCTATGGATCTCTGGGACCTAACTGCCACAACTACCAGACAACACGACCATAACTACCAGACGACATGACCACAACTACCAGACAACACGACCATAACTAGCAGATAAGACTACTTGAACTACCAGTTAACAGTGCCCCATCCATCACTGCTGATGCGCGGAGAACGGTTTCACGGCAAGGCAGCCCCTTGATTGCGCACCGCTTTCTCCTCCATATTCTATTTATATCTGGTGTCATGTCGCTACTGGCATAAAATTATCGGTCTTTTGCTTATAAGCGGAGTAGTAGGGGGAGGTGCAGGGTAAAGGGGGGGCGGGCATTGATCTATCTCCTCACGGAGACTGGAATTAAATGGATGCCAAGTTTCACTTGAAGGAGATATCTTGTCATCATCGAGCCACAGACTACATTGTATCCAGTCACAGACTACATTGTATCCAGTCACAGACTACATTGTATCCAGTCACAGACTACATTGTATCCAGTCACAGACTACATTGTATCCAGTCACAGACTACATTGTATCCAGTCACAGACTACATTGTATCCAGTCACAGACTACATTGTATCCAGTCACAGACTACATTGTATCCAGTCACAGACTACATTGTATCCAGTCACAGACTACATTGTATCCAGTCACAGACTACATTGTATCCAGTCACAGACTACATTGTATCCAGTCACAGACTACATTGTATCCAGTCACAGACTACATTGTATCCAGTCACAGACTACATTGTATCCAATCACAGACTACATTGTATCCAGTCACAGACTACATTGTATCCAGTCACAGACCACATTGTATCCAGTCACAGACTACATTGTATCCAGTCTATCCAGTCACAGACTACATTGTATCCAGTCACAGACTACATTGTATCCAGTCACAGACTACATTGTATCCAGTCTATCCAGTCACAGACTACATTGTATCCAGTCACAGACTACATTGTATCCAGTCACAGACTACATTGTATCCAGTCACAGACTACATTGTATCCAGTCACAGACTACATTGTATCCAGTCACAGACTACATTGTATCCAGTCTATCCAGTCACAGACTACATTGTATCCAGTCACAGACTACATTGTATCCAGTCACAGACTACATTGTATCCAATCACAGACTACATTGTATCCAGTCACAGACTACATTGTATCCAGTCACAGACTACATTGTATCCAGTCACAGACTACATTGTATCCAGTCACAGACTACATTGTATCCACTCACAGACTACATTGTATCCAGTCACAGACTACATTGTATCCAGTCACAGACTACATTGTATCCAGTCACAGACTACATTGTATCCAATCACAGACTACATTGTATCCAGTCACAGACTACATTGTATCCAGTCACAGACCACATTGTATCCAGTCACAGACTACATTGTATCCAGTCACAGACTACATTGTATCCGTTCACAGACTACATTGTATCCAGTCACAGACTACATTGTATCCAGTCTATCCAGTCACAGACTACATTGTATCCAGTCACAGACTACATTGTATCCAGTCACAGACTACATTGTATCCAGTCACAGACTACATTGTATCCAGTCACAGACTACATTGTATCCAGTCACAGACTACATTGTATCCAGTCACAGACTACATTGTATCCAGTCACAGACTACATTGTATCCAGTCACAGACTACATTGTATCCAGTCACAGACTACATTGTATCCAGTCACAGACTAAATTGTATCCGTTTATTGTGAGATCTTGTGTTATTGGTTGTTAGTTACAACATTTGTTGTGCTTCTAAGATGAAGAGTTAAGGTTAGTTGTCAAAGGCTTTAAAATCCTAACCCTCACTGTCTTAAGCAAGCTGGATTATTTTTATCAATGTTATTAGTCAGCGCCTCGTTTCCAGGCCAAAGTCATTAGTCAGCAGTACGAGGTGACGTCATGAGTCAGCAGTACGAGGTGACGTCATGCCTCAGAAGAATGAGTCAGTCAGTCTAATTCATAATTCAGTTTTTACAAGGAATATCAGACTTATGATCAAGGACCCCCATCTTACAAACATTTGACCCCCGTGTTACAACAATCTGACCTATGACCCCCACGTGACAGCCAACCTATGACCTATGACCCCCAAGCCACAACCACCATTTGCCATCACGTGAGCCACCAGCGCTGTACATAATGAATGTTTTTATTTAACGGCCGACGGCATCCCAGAAGACTTAAAAAATCTCTCCTTTGTTAGAGCTAAGAAAAAAATGTCTGCGAGTCCAAGAACTACTTCTGTCAAATGGTGCCGAGAGTTGCAGGAATCGATTAGCATCAAGCAAGATGTGTGAAGTAAACGGCGACGGTGTACCATCCCCCACCCCCATCCCCTTACGTCATGACAGATGCACTCATTCTGTGGAAGTCTTCAGGGATGGAGGTGGCCGTAAGTCTGGGTGCATTTGTTCGTGGGTTTTTTGTTTGTGTGAGGCTTTTGTGGGTTTGTGTGAGGCTCTTGTGGGTTTGTGTGAGGTTTTTTTGTGGGTTTGCGTGGGGTTTTTGTGGATTTGTGTGAGGTTTTTGTGGGTCTGTGTGAGGCTTTTTGTGGGTTTATGTGAGGTTTTTGTGGGTTTATATGAGGTTTTTTCTGGCTTTGTGTTAGACATTGTGTGGGTATGTGTGAGATTTTTGTGGGTTTGTGTGAGGCTTGTGTTGATTTACATGTCTGTACTTGTTTGTGTGGGGAGGGAGGGGGAAGCGACAATGACGTTGTTAAATGTCCCACATAGTTCTAAAATCGATATTGAACGTTTCAGATATTGGCTGACACAAAACTCAACGATTGGCTGATTGTTGCATGTCTTCAAAGACGAACCAGACGTTCGTGACAGTGTTACATAAGTGGAAGGGGGGAATTGGTGTTGAAAATCTTATAATACATTACATAACAGACACACGATTCCCTCGTCAAACCTCTACAATAATCTTTTGAAACGTTTATGTCAGATCTAAGTCCTTGACTATTGTCACGGGAGTTATAGGCTCCGCCCACACTAGACTCCGCCCATACCAGACTCCGCCCACACCAGACTCCGCCAACGCCAGACTCCGCCCACACCAGACTCCGCCCACACCAGACTCCACCCCTTGTAATACACTTTTTTCATATTGTTAATATATTTAAAAATCACATAGTAGCCGTTTTTTTATAGCAGTGTGGTGACCCGCCACACACTGCTATAATAATTTTCTACAAAGATCATATAAAGCCAACAGACCAACTGACTAGGCCTAAAGCCAACAGACCAACTCTAGGCCTAAAGCCAACAGATCAGATCAATAAAGAAAATGCCCGTAAAACTTACCCTGGGGAAAGTTACCCTACAGTGTCCTGACATTGCACCTCTTCCCCCCCCCCCCCCATGTTAAAAGTCACGAGTATTTTAAAGATTTTATAATGTAAAACCATGTTTAGCAGTTATTGTGTGCCTTTAAATGATTTTTCGTCAATTTTATAATTAATGGATGGAAGTACGAAACAATTTATTAATTTGATATAAATTGTGTTTTTGTATGTTGTTAGGGGTGTGTTGAGCGAATTAATTGGATTTAAATTGATTTATTTCAACAAATAATTGCTTCTGATTAGTTCTCCAGATCTCCAGATTTAGCAGAATCTTTTGCTCACAAATTATCGACGAAATTATTTACACAGTAACTACACACCAAACCACACAATGTACACCTACACACACATATATATCTACATACAATATTATACAACATATTCATGCATGTGTAGATATATAGATCCATGAGCGGACATTAGTGTAGCGCACATAGAAACTCTATGGCCTCTCCACACGTAACCCTCCTCTCTCTCTCTACACAAGTAAACAAATCTTTATCTGGCCGACTTGATGACGTCAGAGCGACTCAGAAAAAGATTGTTGGAATAATATCAAGCACTGCGAGTATCCTTGTAGGGAAATAACAGCCCGCTATACTAGCTCTACATACTTCTTGGGGCAAACCAAAAATCGACCAACGAGTCTGGCCGCTGTTTGGCACGCCGAATATCTGGCAACTACAGGCCGCGGGTAGGGCGACGCTACCAGCTTGCCAGACGGGCAGACGGGTTGCCGCGCGCCGTGGATGGATGAACCGCTGAATTGATTGCCAGTTGCGTTCTGAGGGCCACTGTCTTTCTCTCGTGGCCAGAGAAGGACTTTGATTAATGAAACACAGCCTTATGTAAATGAGCGCGTCACATGACTGATTAATTAACTCCGGGCTATTTTTAATCAGGAAAACAAATGGAGTAACGAGGCAAGTTCAGCGAAGGGAATTAAACCTTATGTAAGGTAAGATTTTTTAACTTATAAACTAGATACATCAAGGTGATTGAGTTCTCTGCATGTCTAATTAATTTAAAGTCAGCCCCAGTTAATCAATTAAAAATGTTGGGCATAGAATAATTTAGTTATTATAGCACATGGTTCGATAACCAATTTTAACGAAAAGCAAATTGATTTTTTTTCCACTAAAATATCTTAAGGAATACGCACTAGATGTTTTTATTTCCATCTGATTGGTTACATTAAAAAAAAGTAATATAAAACAAGTCTTATAAAGCCTATACATTCCTTATATACAGTGTTTCTTCCAGACTTTTTTCTCCGGGGGGGCACTTGAAATTTTCGGGGGGCGGTAGACTTTCTTCGGGGGGGGGGGGCGGACACTGTTAAAAGTATATATTTTCTATATAAAATATATAAATTTCGTTCGGGGGGGGGGGGGGGCGGTAAAAAATTTTCGAGGGGGGGGGGGGGCTTCGCCCCCCCCCCCCCCCTTGAAAAGATGCCTGGAAGAAAATCTGCTTATATAGCCTATACATTCTTTAGTTCCTCGACAGCAGTTTCCTGACAGAATGATTGGAGTTGATACAGCCACGCTAATGATGTAACACGCACACAATTTTTTTCAATCAGTTCTAGAACTTAGAGTCACAACCTGAATAAGTTATATTAGTAAAATATAATAAATATATAATAAAAATTATAATAAAAATTTGACAATCTCACAGACAAGACAATCCCACTCCCCCACACACAGACATTCACACAAGCACGAACTCACACAAATGACTTGCAAACAATTTATTTGTTACGGGATATAAATTCATCTTTAAGACTCTTCGTTAATCAATTATTTTACGCTCTCTAAATCAGGTACAATTTATAGAAGTAACAATTATTTGGTCGGCGAACATATTCTTAGCATGGATGGATTTTTAGTTTTAATGTACAGACCTCTAACAAAAGCGTACACAAAGTAAGTAGGCCTACACACATTTGTACATCTGGTGTGTACTATGTGTAAGGAAGTGTTCGGATAGTTTTGAGACATTCCCTGCGCCTGGTTCTAGAATTATCTCAACTCTTTGTGAGGCTCCCTATCGTGGGTTGGTTAACAGACTAAATAGCCTGACTTACAAGACAGACTAAATGTCCTGACAAATGGTCTAAGAAAACAGACTGGTCTAAGAAAACAGACTGGTATGACTAAGAAAACAGACTGGATTGACTAAGAAAATAGACTGGTCTAAGAAAACAGACTGGTCTAAGAAAACAGACTGGTCTAAGAAAACAGACTGGTCTGACTAAGAAAACAGACTGGTCTAAGAAAACACACTGGTCTGACTAAGAAAACAGACTGGTCTAAGAAAACAGACTGGTCTAAGAAAACAGACTGGTCTAAGAGAACACACTGGTCTAAGAAAACAGACTGGTCTGACTAAGAAAACAGACTGGTCTAAGAAAACAGACTGGTCTGACTAAGAAAACAGACTGGTCTAAGAAAACACACTGGTCTAAGAAAACAGACTGGTCTAAGAAAACAGACTGGTCTAAGAAAACGGACTGGTCTAAGAAAACAGACTGGTCTGACTAAGAAAACAGACTGGTCTAAGAAAACAGACTGGTCTAAGAAAACAGACTGGTCTGACCAAGAAAACAGACTGGTCTAAGAAAACAGACTGGTCTAAGAAAACAGACTGGTCTAAGAAAACAGACTGGTCTGACTAAGAAAACAGACTGGTCTAAGAAAACAGACTGGTCTAAGAAAACAGACTGGTCTGACTAAGAAAACAGACTGGTCTAAGAAAACAGACTGGTCTAAGAAAACAGACTGGTCTGACCAAGAAAACAGACTGGTCTAAGAAAACAGACCAAGTCCTGACTGAAAAAGTCCTCGCCCCCATCAAGTGGTTTATCTTGAGAGCTATTCCGTGTTCCTGTTTATCAACCCATCAAGTCTTTGGTTGGTTCTCTCCCCTAGTCCCGGGGCGCTAGAGGTCGCTGTTGTTGGTGTACCAAGTTCCAGTCTGGGAGCCAGGGGAGAAAAACATTCAAGCTGTGAAATAAAATTTCAATACCTGTCAGCTTGTTGGAGACAGTCAACTTAATCAAACAGAAAAGTCAGCGCCCAGCTTTTGGAGTAGGCACAAATATAAATTGTTTTTTCTATTTGAAATAGAATTTTAATCTACATATTTTAGTAAAACAAAAGTAGCCGAAGATAACAACCAAATGGACATCTATTCATAAAAGAAAAGGATATATTTAAATAGACACTGAGATAAGTTTTAAGTTACAAAAATATAGGGTCTACATTATCATGACAAATGCCCTTTAGGTCAGCAACCACATTCTATTTTCCATATCAGATATAGATCTACCCCTTGTAAATTTTCATTCCACGTTTATACAATAAAAACTAAATTTTAAAACATGAATAAGAATTATCAAAATATAATTTTAACCCATGGTAAAATTACATCTGGATGACATACGAAATACTGAATGACGTACCAAATGCTGGATGACGTACAATATTAGAACCAACATTACAATGGAATATACCCACCGTATCTACATACTAACACTGAACCACATTACAATGAAATATATCTCCAAAAAGAATGTACAATTACTGATGAGAATCGGGGTGGCAAGTGCGGGTTGTAATCGATTGGAGGGGGGGGGGGGGGAGGGAGGGGTGCGTAATGTGCAACTCCTGTTTTTTGTAACACTTGTAATATGCAGGGTGGGAAGGTGTGGGAATAGGGTATTTTGTCTGGGGTGTAACGGCAGGTAGTAGAATTGACTATACATTCAACTACCCAGCTAAAAACATAACTACCAAATGAGGCTCTCCAAATATTTCACTAATTAACATGACTTCTTTAACAAGAAAGCCGGGTGCTACTATAAAGGATGAAAGAAATGTCCATTGTTTATATTCTACATACCGGCCGTCTAGTGAGGTTCACGTTTAAATTAAAATGATTTTAATTAGTTCACATTTAGCTATTGAACTAAATAATGACAGCATCGCCAGCGTGAGAACTCTCAGTTTTGTTTGTTTCTGTATGATAAGGGTAATACACGATGTATGTGGCTGCATGTTGACCATGTAAGTAGAGGGCTTTATATTCTGGCCAGGGACCCGTGGGTACCTCGCGAACATGCTTGTCACGTGATGCTCGGTTGTTATACGTCATTTGAAAAAGCTTTTATTTTGTTCACAATTCGTCTCTGAAGACAACGCAAGAATATATATTCTTTAATTTAATTAGATACTACTTTTTTCTTTAAAAATTAATCTAAATGTTAGTATATTCTTTAAGAATAGGGGAGATGACAGGATTAAGTGCTCGCAATCGCTGGATCAGCCTGCACATTGTTGTGAACTGTTTTCACATCTGGGAGTCCAGCATGGTCGTTAAAAAGATTCAGATAATTGTCTTTTAGACATCGCAAGCTACTGATTGGTTTCAAAATCAAATATATTTAGTCGTACCATTAAGACTCCAAGAAAAAAAAAATTCCTCTTATTTTCTGCTGAGAAAACCATTGGCAATGCAAACAATGCGTGTTCATATACGTTCGTTTTTTACAAATGCTTTATTTTTTTAAAAATTTAAATTTAAAATTATCTAATTATGATGAAGTTGTAATTTTTTTATTGAATGTAAATTAAAAATAAAGTACTAATTGTTTGTAAAAACTTAAATACTAGCTTACGATTTAAATTTTTAAAAATCTTAACAGCTGAAAAATAAAAGATAACACAAATATAAAACGTATGTAAAGTCTTAAATTGGACTGAAAATTAAAAAGAAATAAATAAAAGAAATATATTTTCTTTAGTAAAAGCATTGACGCTTTATAAGTGTATTTAAAAGCTTTTTAATTTAAAAATATTTGTTTGACGAAGGCTATGTTAGAACTAGTTTAGAACCCTTGAGTTGAATTTGTGAGCTGAGTTTATACCAACGTTGTACACTGCACTGGATTTTGGTGGTGGTGGGGAGGGTGACACCATATGCTACTACACCACTGATGTAGTGACGCCACTGGTATAACTCGAATCTGTTTTTCACGTGCTATAAATAAAGAACGGAAAGCCTTGTAGGCAAGCTCGTGTCTCCATATTAGATCAATTATCCATCGTCTTAGAGATCAATGCATGCCCTACCCTGCTCCTGGAAAAATTTGAAATATTTTCATGTTTTTCCTGGCTGATTTCGCCTCGAGGGAAGTTTGAATTTTTTAAATGTCTTTTCACAACACACGAGCTCGCTGGGTACACACTGGGTCAGGTGTGTTGTGGTGTGGTTTCGATTCGTCCACACACACACTCACACTCATACATACACACACCCACCCACACTTACACACACACATTACTACACCCACCCACATCCACACCCACGTCTACACTCTCGTTCGCTGAGTACACTGTGGGTCAGGTGTGTTGTGGTGTGGTTTCGGTTCGTCCCACACTTACACACACCCATTTACACCCCACACACCCACACGCACAGCCCCACACACACACCCCACACACACACTGAGTACACCCAAATGGTTTTTCGTGTGTTAGTTGATCCCATGTTTTCTGTTGTCTCCAGACTCCCTTCCACACACACACCCATCCACACACACACTCATCCACACACACACCCATCCACACACACACACTCAGCTACTCACCCAGCATGTCACGTGGTCACACCCATTACGAAGGTGGAGAATGTTTTCCGTGTAATGTGAACATTAGCCGGTCAACATCTGGAATTATTAAACGTTGGGTGAGGGAGCATTAGTGGCTGTGTGTATTCGGGTGTGTGTGTTTGGGTGTGTGTGTTCGGGTGTGTGTGTTCGTGGGGTGTGTGTGTGTGCGGGGGGGGGATTATCTGAATCAGCTGAAATACAAATGGACGAATGAACATTTGTTTTTCAATTAAAGCCTTCAATGAAATGTCAGCAGAATAAAGACAGAGGGTGTTAGAGAGTAAAGAAGTAATAAAGGTAGTGTGACAGGGGCGTGAAGTGACAGGGGCGTGGAGTGACAGGGGCGTGGAGTGACAGGGGCGTGGAGTGACAGGGACATGAAGTGACAGGGACATATTGTGACAGGAAGAGTGACAGGAACCTAGAGTGACAGACAGATGCACACCAGAGGTGTATGGGCAAAGAGGCTACAGAGAGAAATAAAGCAACTGTAAAGGCTACAGAAAAAAAAACCAAATTGAAGAGTTCCAAAGGGAAATAATCGTGTGTTGTCATGAGCAAACAAGCGGCCTACACAAGAAGTTAATTACCCATAATTCCGTGCTGTCTCCCCACCCCTTGTCCTGCACACCGCATTTCAATGGCTGCAGGCCACCGCCCAGCAATCAAAGCCAGTGCAGCAATTAGTTCTGTCACAGGGACATCATCTCATCAGTTCCTTCTGTCTCCGTCAATCTCTCTCCTGCAAAGCTTCAACTCACAGATCTTACTCTCTCACCCTCTCTTGTAACTCTCCTCTTGCCATACCTCCCACACCCTCTCTTGTAACTCTCCCCTGGCCATAACCCCCACCCCCCACCCCCACACTCCCTTTATGCCCCCTTTACCGCTACAGACTAGCCCGGGGTATCAATTTATCCGATATTCTTTACTAAACAACATGAAAAGAACATTCATCTACAGATAACACAACACGATTCTCCCCCTTGTTGCTGTTTCCAGCGGTTCTCCTGCTAGTCTGCCTGTCATCTAGATGTCACCTGCCTGTCTACTGACAGTCTATTTGTCTCCTGCTAGTCTGCCTGTCATGCTCTCTACCCCCTGTCAGTCTGCCTGCCCCTGCCAGTCTGTCTGCACCCTGCCAGTCTGCCTGCCATGCTCTCTACCTCCTGTCAGTCTGCCTGCCCCTGCCAGTCTGTCTGCCTCTCTATCTGCCCCTGTCAGTCTACCTGCCAGTCTGCCTGCCCCTGTCAGTCTGCCTGCCCCCTAACAGTCTGCCTGCCTGTCTGCCTGCCCCTGCCAGTCTGCCTGCCTCTCTATCTGCCCCTGTCAGTCTACCTGCCAGTCTGCCTGCCCCTGTCAGTTTGCCTGTCTCCTTCCCCCAACGATTCCCCCACCCCCCTGTCTCCCAACTCAAGCGATGAGAAAAAACAGACCACTTCCCCTGTCACTTGTGGCCAGAAAACAAAACAACCCAGGGTGGGAATCCTTGGCTCAAATTTCCCGAAAACCTGGCACGCTGGTCAGTGCCTGATTGCCTTCATGCACCGCCGTTGTTGTGTTTTGTGAAGAAATATAAAAACATTTGTAAAACAATTATCTAAATTTGCTCTTCGTCCGGTAATGACTTTAGCAAGTTATAGAGGATCCGATGTCTTCTTTCTGCTCATTTGAGTATGTTTGTTTGTTTTATTCGAAGGTTTACATGAATCTGTTTGTTTTATAGGTAGGTTTACATGAACCTGTTTGGATGTAGTCCTGCTAAGAGTTTCAAGTGAACCTACCATAATGTATTGTTGGGAGGGTTTAATGAACCAATCTGGATGTACTATGAGGAGGTTCAAGTTATAACCTAAACCTACCAACTCAGAGTAAACCTAGCACATGACAGGTTTCGTACGACAGGTTTGGTTCTCGAAAGTGCTTTCAACATTTATACATTTATTGACCTGATTTTCTTAAACTGTTCGTACATCTATTCTAGCTGCGGCCAAACTGTTCGTACATCTATTCTAGCTGCAGCCAAACTGTTCGTACATCTATTCTAGCTGCGGCCAAACTGTTCGTACATCTATTCTAGCTGCAGCCAAACTGTTCGTACATCTATTCTAGCTGCAGCCAAACTGTTCGTACATCTATTCTAGCTGCGGCCAAACTGTTAGCACATCTAACACATTGCTGATGTAATAATTGCGGCCTTTGTATTGACTTTTTAAAAACTGCGAAACAAAATAATAATGATTGTAATTACAGGATTTAAAAAAAAAGGCGAAGCGTAAAATTGACGCAACTTAAAATTCGTCATTAAGCATTTTTAAATTACAATTATGAATAAAAAACCGTGGCATTGTGTTGTAAACATGCTACTGAAAGCATTAAAAAGATGTTAGAAAATAGGTGGTAAATTATTGATTAGATGTGTCTGGTATCTGACTTGATTGTGTTCAAACTGGGGTATGGGACATTTTTTGTGATGACCTTAAACTTTTGCTTATAATGGCCTCTATCTAGATGGCCTTAAACCCTTGCTTACAATCGCCTCTAGATTAGATCAAATGGCCTGAAACTTTTGCTTATAATGGTCTGTATCTAGATGGCCTGTAACCTTGGCTTATAATGGCCTCTAGATGTGTCCAGATGGCCTGAAACTTTCCTTATAATGGCCTCTATTACATGATATTACATGTTATAATCACCAAATACTAAATAGTAGAGCATACAGCAAATATAAAAACCATCTTTTTAAAAGCTTTTAAGATGGTGAAGGAAAATAAACAGACATATTCGGAATTGGAACAAGCTTTAGTCGCTCAAGAAATAATGTCCATATATTTAGCGATAAATTCATTATTATAACTTTAATAAAGTATGTTTTACTACATGTAGTGCTTGCTATGTAGATTTGTTAACATGTTTAATTTCCTACACAGTTTTCACTCAAATCTTTGAGTTTTGCGAATACAGACAAAAATGATCGGTTTTTCTTGGAGTGTCCTTTTCTACAATGTGTGTAGCCTTAAGCTCTAAAACACAAAGCCCCTAAGTTGTATGTCCAGGACCTACCTAAGTTTGTGTAGCCTTAAGCTCATGCGAGCTAAAACAAAAGCCCCTAAGTTGTATGTCCAAGACCATCCTGACAATCAAAGTGGTGTTGGACCTTAACGGCAAAAGTCGGCCTAGCTCTATGCCAACCCTGCAACCTAAGGCTGTCACCAGGACAATCCAAAACTCGTTAGATGCCCACACCAACCCGACAACCCGTTATAAGCCATCAGGCCACCCCCAAGTCATACCCCGACCCTGGTATTTGGATGACGTCAGCCACCGCGCTAATGAGCCGAGAAAGTTTTTTTAGCCCCAATTTTGTGGACTAACAAGAGGCGTGTCCCTGGGGGCGCTTATGACACCCCCAACCCCCCCCCCCAGCCCGTCCCCGACAGTCGGGATGTAATAGCCCGACTCTCCCGGGTACTTAACACATCGGCTGGTGTATGCTCCACTCGGCCCGACCCCCTGGGGTCAGCTCAAGTTTATTAAACGGGTATTTTTAAAGCTCCCTAGCCAGTGGCTGCAGACACGCACTCTAACATCTTCACTGGGTCAGAGCACATCTTCACTGGGTCAGAGCACATCTTCACTGGGTCAGAGCACATCTTCACTGGGTCAGAGCACATCTTCACTGGGTCAGAGCACATCTTCACTGGGTCAGAGCACATCTTCACTGGGTCAGAGCACATCTTCACTGGGTCAGAGCACATCTTCACTGGGTCAGAGCACATCTTCACTGGGTCAGAGCACATCTTCACTGGGTCAGAGCACATCTTCACTGGGTCAGAGCACACTAACATCTTCACTGGGTCAGAGCACACTAACATCTTCACTGGGGCAGAGCACACTAACATCTTCACTGAGTCACAGCACAACTTCACTGGGTCAGAGCACATCTTCACTGGGTCAGAGCACATCTTCACTGGGTCAAAGCACATCTTCACTGGGTCAGAGCACATCTTCACTGGGTCAGAGCACATCTACATCTTCACTGGGTCAAAGCACATCTTCACTGGGTCAGAGCACATCTTTACTTGGTCAGAGCACATCTTCACTGGGTCAGAGCACATCTTCAATGGGTCAGAGCACATCTTCACTGGGTCAGAGCACATCTTCACTGGGTCAGAGCACATCTTCACTGGGTCAGAGCACATCTTCACTGGGTCAGAGCACATCTTCACTGGGTCAGAGCACATCTTCACTGGGTCAGAGCACATCTTCACTGGGTCAGAGCACATCTACATCTTCACTGGGTCAAAGCACATCTTCACTGGGTCAGAGCACATCTTTACTTGGTCAGAGCACATCTTCACTGGGTCAGAGCACATCTTCAATGGGTCAGAACACATCTTCACTGGGTCAGAGCACATCTTCACTGGGTCAAAGCACATCTTTACTTGGTCAGAGCACATCTTCACTGGGTCAGAGCACATCTTCACTGGGTCAGAGCACATCTTTACTTGGTCAGAGCACACTAACATCTTCACTGGGTTCTCAAAACTTGGTGCAAGAATTTCTAGCCCGTAATGTCCTTAACCCTTCATTAAACTCTAGCCTCACATAGTGACGATCCTACCCTCTATCTCTTAACATAGTGACGTCCCCTTCTCACTTCATTAACACAAAGTGTAAAACTGTGTTGACCCTCACCCCTAGCAGCGGCTGTTCCATTAATGGCACCAACACCCGGTGTCTCGGTGGATTTACTGGTGTGAGGGACTGGTTAATCCATTCAAAATGTGGGTTTGTGTGTGTGTGTGGGGGGGGGGAATTTGAGGGACTACTAGTTAATCCATTCAAAATGTGGATGATGAGATAGCTAATCCCCCACCACCAATTCCCATCTTTAATCCTCCACCATCAATCCCAGTCATCAATTCCCCATCATAAATCCCCATCATAAATCCCCCCTCATAAATCCCCCATCGCCAATTCCCCATCACCAATTCCCCATCCTAATTCCCCCATCATAAATCCCCCATCATCACCCCCCCCCCCCCATCATCATCCCCCCATCCACTAATCTCGCCCGTCCTCCCGGGTGTGGAAATATTTGCGAGGTTCTCCTGGATGTTTTGGTCCTGGCTGTCCCACAGGTGACGTTAGACCCAAGAACGTAAGCCCACACTAAACTCATGTCTGTCCTCTCGCAATGCAAGGGTTAAAATTTGGGTCCATTGGTCCTGACAGGGTTAAATTTGGGCCCATTGGTCATGAAAGAGTTAAAATTTGGGACTGTGGTAGGGTTATCTGCTTGTACTGAAAGGTTTAATGCCTGGTTTTAGATAAGGTTTGTAATCAACACGTTTTCTAGAACGTTTCCTTGTGACTTTTCCTGCAACCATTCCTTGTATTTTCCTCTGACTTTTGTAATGTGACTTCATGCAACCATTCCTGACTTTTGTAATGTGACTTCATGCAACCATTCCTGACTTTTGTAATGTGACCTACCACTATCACCGACGTCTGCGCTATCAACATCCCGCCATTTTGTAGCTGTGAACAGCCCACTCAGACTCTGATAAATGAGGGAATCTTGTCGGGATTAACGCTGCTGATGGCGTCTCTACATGCAACTGGCGCTCTGGTCACGTGGGTGGGCGGGGGGGGGGGGGGGGGGGCGCAGAGGGTGACATCTTGGTCTGCAGTTTCTTCATCTCGTGAGTCATTGTTTTGATACGTTTTGACTTTGGTCGCAATGTCTGTCTGTCTGTCTGTCTGTCTGTCTGTCTGTCTGTCTGACTGTCTGTCTGTCTGTCTGTCTGTCTGTCTGTCTGTCTGTCTGTCTCTCATTCACACACTTGCACAATAAGCATTCACACATTTCCACACTTACACACTCACATACTCACACACTCACATATTAACACACTCACATATTCACACACTCACATACTCAATTACTCACACACATACTCACACACATACTCACACAGTCACACACTCACATACTCACACACTCACATACTCACACACTCACATACTAACACATATATACATACATTCCCCAAGAGAATATCATAGCTCAGAACAAATCACATATAAGTTGGCCATACAATTTCATGTGGTTATAAGTTGGCCATACAATTTCATGGAGTTGTAAGTTGGCCATACAATTTCATGGGGTTAAAAGTTGGCTTTACAAAAAAGTGCAGTTATAAGTTAGCCGATAATTATTTAATCAAATTTAATAATAAAGTAGTCGGATTTTTTTTTTTAAATTACGAATTCTGCTCAGTTTAACAAAATTATTTCTTTGAGATTTTGATAAAAATCACTTACAAAACTATGAGTTTAAGAGAAGCCATTCCCAAAGTGACCAAATTTTGTTATATTTAATTTAATTTAAAATATACGCAAAGTTTAATTAAGTTTATCCAAACACAAAAAACTGTCCTAGTTTTTTTTAAATGAATGCACATATCGCTCAGTTTATTAATGGATTTATTTCACAAATTACCCAGTTGAATATTTAACAAGTTGCTCAGTTTAATTAAATTAATTTATAAATTGCTCAGTTAATAGAATTAATTTACGAATTGCTTTGTTTAATAATTTCATCAACAATTCGTTCAGTTTAATAGAATTCATATTTCAAATCCGCTCAGTCTAATATAAATACTTCACACATTTTTCTGAGCTTAAAAGAATATTCCCCAAACGGCCGAAATTTTCTCGATTGTTTTCAAACGGTGGCCAAAGTTTACAACAACAGTCATCCCCCACCCCCCTCCACCCAGTTTGCTGACGTTTATTCCATTAGAATTACTCCAGCTAATGCCTCTATCAATATGCGCAGACGACAGAGAATGTGTTGACCAATTAAGACTGGACAGGGCCACGACTTGCCAGGAAAACAGTTCTCCCAGGACTGCGGATCAAACCGGTTTAATCCCGGGCAGTCGTGTGAAGAGAAAATGTGCAGATCGTGTTTCAGCACACAGCCCTGTTTGCTGTTCCCAGCCTCGAGGACAGGCCAGGAGCACTCACTCCGACCTCACTGCACCACTCGTCCCAGCCTCGCTTCCGATCACCCACACCAAATCAAAAGAAAAAAAAATGTCTTCCCCCCTACTTGCATCAGCCAAACTGGCAGCTCTGCACTTTCTGGCCAATTTTGCACATGTTTCTATACCATACAACTTTTTTGGTTCGGTTAAAAAAAAAACCCACAGGAATTTTAAAATTGCCGGCTAAAACCAGAAAAACTTAAGAACTATTTTTGGTGGAGAGTTTGCCCTGCCTGACGTCACACAAGCCGACAAAACGATTCGTTTGAATCTTTCTTGTTTGTCGCCACCTCTGGACAGCCGAGTCATTTCCTGGTCGTTTCCTAGTCATTTCCTGCAGCCTGTTCTCGTCTGCTCCTAGATGGTTGGACATTTTTGCCGCCATAATTTATCTTTCTTTAAGTCGTCAGCTACGGGTGTCTCAGTTACTACGGTGTTGGCGATTATGGTGTATGGGGCTTTATGGTGTATGGGGCTTTATGGTATATGGGGCTTTATGGTGTATAGGGCTTTAGGTTGTATAGGGCTTTATGGTGTATGAAGCTTTAGGTTGTATGGAGTTTTGTACGGGTCTTACTTATATATGGGGCTTGGTATGGAGCTTTATGATTTATAGAGCTTTATGGTGTTTAGGCTTTTTGTGTGGGTTCTTGCTATAATACACCGGGCTTCATGTGTTATGTGGTTGACGCTGTAAATTACTTCGTTATTAGATGGGGATGTATGGGTTTAACACATCTCTGGCTTATGATGTATGTGGGGGGAGTGGGAGAGTGTATAAGGGTGTGTGAGGGGTGAGTGTGGTGTGTGAGAGATGTGTGTATGTGGGAGTGGGAGTTTATCGAGAGTGGGTGCGTGGATGTGTTCTACTTGTCTACAAAGAAAACAATTCCCGTGCTGTCACCGACGTTTCTAGAAACACCAACTCTGATAGCTTCTCACATCTTTAATAAAATGTGTCTAATTATTCTTGGAACTTAATTGCGTAATGTACGGCCTTGCGTCACACTCCCGAGTCCAACCTATAAAAAAGCTAATTAAGATTGAAAATGGAGGTTTCATTTTTTACCATTTCAATTCGAGATTTTTTTTTGCCCCACACTAAAAACAGGATGAGTGAGTGAGTGAGGCTGGATCCAGGCCACGTGACCAGGGAACAAATTTTAAATGACATTTGCCAATGACGTGCAGTTAAAGGGAGAGAATGTAACATACATAAAGGCAAAGTATGGGTACCGATGGACCCAAGAGATGCAAGCTTGCGGTCAAAAGATGCCAGCCTGCGGACAAAAGATGCAAGCTTGCGGACAAAAGATGCCAGCCTGCGGACAAAAAAATGCAAGCTTGCGGTCAAAAGATGCCAGCCTGCGGACAAAAGATGCAAGCTTGCGCTCAAAAGATGCAAGCTTGCGAACAAAAGATGCAAGCTTGCGGTCAAAAGATGCCAGCCTGCGGACAAAAGATGCCAGCCTGCGGACAAAAGATGCAAGCTTGCGGACAAAAGATGCAAGCTTGCGGACAAAAGATGCAATGCTACCGACAACAGAGGAAGAACTAATGTCATAACTTAAAGATGTGGCTGACCACACGCCATCATGCGTTAAGTAAATCCAATTTAGTTTAGAAACCCATAACCATAGTGAATGGAATATTTTGAATACAGTTGTAGCCATTACAAGCGGAATGGTTGAAGTTAAATCTATCTGTCCCTGCTATTTGTAGCCATTGCCATCTATCCTTGCCAGTTTAACACTGAAAAAAACTTTTCTCTAAACCGTGCCAGGAAATATCTTGCATTTAGACAACGCAGACAACATCTCTGTCACGTGGTTATCACGTGGTTATCCAGTATAATCTGACAGACGAACACGTCGGGCTAGAAAAATCATATTTAATCTTGGTACATCAACATCATGTTTGATCATCCTAGACACGCCGCCATTTTTTTTTTCAATCTAGGTCAAATATAAGCATTAAGGGCACGTGACAGGTCCATTAAAAACATGAACTAACAATGTTTTACATTCAGCGGGTAAATGTTTAACGAATCAATGTTTGTATGAGATAGTAAATATTGTCTAACGGAACAATGGCGAACGTTGTATTTAAAAAACTGTATCTTTTATATGGGATGGTAAATGTTGACATATGGTGTAGACTTAGGGGTAATTGTTGTAAAACAAAACAATATGTTGGATCTCAAATGGTAAATGTTGACATATGGTGTAGACTTTAGGGTAATTGTTGTAAAACAAAACAATATGTTGGGTCTGAAATGGTAAATGGTGTATGAAGGTGTGTTTTAGAGAGTATGCCTGAATAAGACATAAGATAAAGACCATAACAAGATGGCGGCCTACCTGTCTGTGTTTAATTACACATTGATTTAATAAACTGGTGTTTCCGACACGCATAAGTGCGATATTGTATGAGAAAATTGGGTAAAATTTGAGAACGCAAGAAATTTAAAATAGTTCAGATGTCAATTACAACTCAGCAAACCTGACTTAGAGTTGTCTTGGGAAATTGACCGAAAGATGTGAACATCGAGGGGAGGGAGGGGCATGATAAGGGGTGGGGAAACATCACAGTAAAATACCTACCAAACCTACGGGAATTACAGTTAAGGTGGATGGTAAAATGGACAAATAAGGCGTGGCTAACATGGAGGTTACAGTCCGTGACCTGACAAACTGAATTTAACCGTAATTATCATACCCCAACACAAACTGGTTAAATTTAACCGTAATTATCATACCCCAACACAAACTGGTTAAATTTAACCGTAATTATCATACCCCAACACAAACTGGTTAAATTTAACCGTAATTATCATACCCCAACACAAACTGGTTAAATTTAACCGTAATTATCATACCCCAACACAAACTGGTTAAATTTAACCGTAATTATCATACCCCAACACAAACTGGTTAAATTTAACCGTAATTATCATACCCCAACACAAACTGGTTAAATTTAACCGTAATTATCATACCCCAACACAAACTGGTTAAATTTAACCGTAATTATCATACCCCAACACAAACTGGTTAAATTTAACCGTAATTATCATACCCCGGCATGCTGATTTTAAACCGTTTCAATTAGTCACGTGACAACCAGGCTATTTTTATCTCCCCCACACGGTCACGTGACAAAGCAATATGGGAGACAATCTTTAAAGGCGGCGTCTTATCACGAGAAGAGTGAGAGAGAAAACGTTGAGGGGGGAAATGTGAATTTAATTCACTTATCTTCTCTCAGTAAGCCGAGTTGGAAAAATATTCCAGATTAGATACAGACAGAGGGAGTCAAATATAGAGGTTGGTGACTTCATCACATTACATTGGTAGGATTAGCAGTCCATCATATCACATTGTGGGATTAGCCATCCATCATATCACATTGTGGGATTAGCCATCCATCACATTGGTGGGATTAGCCGTCCATCACATTGGTAGGATTAGCCGTCCATCACATTGGTAGGATTAGCCGTCCATCAAATTACATTTGTAGGATTAGCCGTCCATCGCATCACATTGGTAGGATTAGCCGTCCATCACATTGGTAGGATTAGCCGTCCATCAAATTACATTTGTAGGATTAGCCGTCCATCGCATCACATTGGTGGGATTAGCCGTCCATCACATTGGTAGGATTAGCCGTCCATCACATTGGTAGGATTAGCCGTCCATCAAATTACATTTGTAGGATTAGCCGTCCATCGCATCACATTGGTGGGATTAGCCGTCCATCACATTGGTAGGATTAGCCGTCCATCAAATTACATTAGAAGGATTAGCCGTCCATCGCATCACATTGGTGGGATTAGCCGTCTAATTCATAAAAATTAATGAGACAACGTTTTACAATTTTTTTTTACAAACGCGCACTTTTTAACATTTATGACAACTGACCACACGCACCTTCTAACATTTATGACAACTGACCACACGCACCTTTTAACATTTATGACAACTGACCACACGCAGCTTCTAATATCTATGACAACTGACCACACGCACCCTCTAATATCTATGACAACTGACCACACGCACCTTCTAACATTTATGACAACTGACCACACGCACCTTTTAACATTTATAACAACTGACCACACGCACCTTCTAATAACTATGACAACTGACCACACACACATTCTAATATCTATGACAACTGACCACACGCACCCTCTAATATCTATGACAACTGACCACACGCACCTTCTAACATTTATGACAACTGACCACACGCACCTTCTAACATTTATGACAACTGACCACACGCACCTTTTAACATTTATAACAACTGACCACACGCACCTTCTAATAACTATGACAACTGACCACACACACATTCTAATATCTATGACAACTGACCACACGCACCCTCTAATATCTATGACAACTGACCACACGCACCCTCTAATATCTATGACAACTGACCACACGCAGCTTCTAATATTTATGACAACTGACCACACGCACCTTCTAATATCTATGACAACTGACCACACGCACCTTCTAACATGTATTTAACCCTTGTTGCATATTAGCAACACTCGACTGAAAATCCCACGTTAATTTTTGGACAACTTTTTTTTCTACCGGGTTTAAATTCAATGTGCGTGACTTTAGAACACAATTTTTGCTTTAAAATAAACACCGCCTGCCCCCCCCCTCGTTTCCCTCCTCTTCCCGCCCCTCCACCCAGCTCCCCCTCGAGAGGCGCAAGACGACCTTATTTAAATTATTTATACAGCAATAAAAACTCCAGCCCGGTTTGGTGGCCAACTCCCGTTATGTTCGCCAACAAATCGATTAAAAATCTGGCAATGTCGACTCGACGTTTACGCCCCTGACCACTCAAACCCTCCCAACAAATCACGTGATTTTTTAGCATGCACGGCACCGTGTAGGGCGCGACCGCTGTTGGAAGTCAGTTCCATTTTTATGACGTCCTGACTCCATGCCCGGCTGGAAATGTGATATTAATGCCACGTGATGGGGGTGGGGTGTCCTGCGCCCGTGTCTGAGCGCTGTATCGCCCAACACGACCGCATTACGCCGCCATTGACCAAAACTTGAGCCTGTTCTATCGCTGGGACGACGTTATGCGAATCTCTAATACAGGGTTGATTTTCAGGGTAGATCAATGTTGTTTTTTTAGTGCTGCCGACTGGCGCCCAACTCAAGACAGAATATTGCAAGAATAAATAACTTACTTTTTATTGTAGGGCGTCTGATGTGTTTATTATGATTAATGCTGTTTTGTCAAATCTTTTTTTCCAGAAAAACGCAGAAGGCGAGCACTAGTCAGTGACAACAGGAGGTTTTAAGGGCAACAATTTGAACAAATAGGGAGGTGAAATGTTGGGACTTTAGCAATCTACGGTCGTCTATTCCGGCAACCAAGCCATTCTCCAGTCATCGTAGTCATTGTTCAGTCAGCTTGGCCATTGTTAAGTCGTCTTGGCCATTCTTCAGTCATCTTTGTAATTCTCCAGTCATCGTAGTCATTGTTCAGTCATCTTGGCCATTGTTCAGTCATCTTAGTCACTGTTCAGCTCCAACTAATCTTTCTTCAGTCATACCGACGCCACCCAAGTCACCCAACCCTCCGATCATACCGACGCCACCCAAGTTTCCCCCCCCCCCCTCCCATCTGTCACGCAGATTATACTTTAATCGCATGTCGCACTGTCCACCCCTGTGACGTCCAAATTGGCGCAGCAATTAGTTGATCTTCCCGCCTTTCTAATTAACCCTGAAGCAGACGACTTTGATTGGTGATCGCGCCGTCTGCTGCCCTACTTCCGTTGAACCGTTTAGAGACGTCACGTGACCGCACTGAATGATGGGATATCCACAGACAATGACACGTTTAGCCTCGTTCCTGCTCCGTTTAACGGCTGTGTTTACAGCAGGCTGGGTACACATTTGAGCTGAAAATCCTCGGTGCCAGAACTGTTATCACCTCGTCTGGCAGGAGTCGTCTGTTGATTCATAGGATTCGGACTCGGCTCCGGCGAAAGTTTGCAGACGACTGATGGTGCCGGGCTCAATCCTGCAGGACAGGCTGACGGTGACAGGGAGATAGCAGCAGACAAAAGCTGTTGGCGTCTGCTTGCTACGTCAGCGTCATGAACACTCGCAGACGGCAAGCCTTCAGTGGACGTGACGTCATTCAAGATGGCTGATAATGAAAAGGTAACTCGGTATTTAGGATTTTTTTTTTACTATAAAACACTTTCTTTTTCTTCCCCTTCCTCTGCAATAATTTTTAAATTTATTTTTGTAGATTGTGCTAAATATTTGTGTAGATTGTGCTAAAATTTCAATTTTTATGTTTGAAAACTTGTTTTTCTGGTTCAAATCTAAGTCTCGTTTGGTTTGTCTGATGTGTGGGTCTGTGCTGATGTGTGGGTCTGTGCTGATGTGTGTTGATGTGGGGGTCAGCGCTAAAGTCTGTGTTGACCAGTCTAAAGCTAGCCCCCATCTACTGCTCCACCTACTGTCTAGCAATGTTTAATATCAACTTGTGGGCCGACCGTTGACTGGTTTAAAAGGTCGATAGATGTTTGATTGGCTACACAAGTCACGTGAGTGGAACTCGTGTCGGTTATTTCCCCTGGGATCTTGGGGTTATTAAAAACGTTTATAGGGGACGGGGATCGTGGGGTTGTTTAAAACGTTTATAAGGGACAGGGGTCTTCGGGTTATTAAAAACGTTTATAGGGGAAGGGGGGTTATTCTCATCTTATAAGGGTGGTCGCATTGTGTCTGTTTAGAGCCAGATAGGTGGGTGGGTTATCATAGAGCTAGATAGTTAGGTGGGTTATCATAGAGACAGATAGTTAGGTGGGTTACCATAGTCAGACAGTTAGGTGGGTTATCATAGCCAGATACTTTTGTGGGTTCTCATTGAGCCAGATAGTTGGGTTATCATAGAGCGAAATAGTTATGTGGGTTATCATAGGGCCAGATAGTTAGGTGGGTTATCATAGAGCCAGATAGTTAGGTGGGTTATCATAGGGCCAGATAGTTAGGTGGGTTATCATAGGGCCAGATAGTTAGGTGGGTTATCATAGGGCCAGATAGTTATGTGGGTTATCATAGGGCCAGATAGTTAGGTGGGTTATCATAGAGCCAGATAGTTATGTGGGTTATATCATAGAGCCAGATAGTTATGTGGGTTATCATAGAGCCAGATAGTTAGGTGGGTTATCATAGAGCCAGATAGTTAGGTGGGTTATCATAGAGCAAGATAGTTATGTGGTTCCACTCTGAAAGACATAGCCATTGAAGAAGCCATTTTGTCCACTAAAACGATAAAAGTATCCCCAGTGCCATCATTAATCTATCAATAATAAACCATTAATAATAATAAATATGGCGGCCGAACAAGCGATCTCGGATAAGTAGAAAAAATGGCGGTCTCTACCAGACGACAAAGCCACGTAAAAGCTTGTTATCTTTTATGCAAGAGAGCCCTAGCCTCCAACAGAAAATACTTGAGCTCTAGTCCGAGTTATTTTCCCTTCCTTTTAATTTTTCACCAGCGAGGAAGCAGCCAGCTACAGACCTACCCTCAGGAGAGTAGAGCTGTTTGATTCCACTCAATGGGGTTTGAATACCAGGCCGGGTCCGGCTTGGCCGTGCCGGCGTCTCCAGACAGCCGGAGACGGAACGTTTTTGTGCACATCCGGCCCAGACAACCGCGCGCACGTCCGTTGGGCTTAAGCGGAGAGGAAATCATATTTACATTTTTGACTTAGGTCCAACTACCGTTGCAAATTGGAGGACAGGAGGGTGGGGGGCGGGGAATTGTAGGGTAGGGGAGTTTGTAAGAGACTTTGTTTAGTATGTATAGTGGTTTAGTCCTCGGCGGGTTTTAGCACACCCAAATGTTTAGGTAAATATGGGGCCATCTGATCTCTATGGATGGTCTGGGGCCATCTGATCTCTATGGATGGTCTGGGGCCATCTGATCTCTATGGATGGTCTGGGGCCATCTGATCTCTATGGATGGACTGGGGCCATCTGATCTCTATGGATGGTCTGGGGCCATCTGATCTCTATGGATGGTCTGGGGCCATCTGATCTCTATGGATGGTCTGGGGCCATCTGATTTCTGTATGTATGGATGGACTGGGGCCATCTGATCTCTATGGATGGTCTGGGGCCATCTGATTTCTATGGATGGTCTGGGGCCATCTGATTTCTGTATGTATGGATGGACTGGGGCCATCTGATCTCTATGGATGGTCTGGGGCCATCTGATTTCTGTATGTATGGATGGACTGGGGCCATCTGATCTCTATGGATGGTCTGGGGCCATCTGATCTCTATGGATGGTCTGGGGCCATCTGATTTTTATGGATGGTCTGGGGCCATCTGATCTCTGTATGTATGGATGGTCTGGGGCCATCTGATCTCTATGGATGGTCTGGGGCCATCTGATCTCTATGGATGGACTGGGGCCATCTGATTTCTGTATGTATGGATGGACTGGGGCCATCTGATCTCTATGGATGGTCTGGGGCCATCTGATTTCTATGGATGGTCTGGGGCCATCTGATCTCTGTATGTATGGATGGTCTGGGGCCATCTGATCTCTATGGATGGTCTGGGGCCATCTGATCTCTATGGATGGACTGGGGCCATCTGATCTCTATGGATGGTCTGGGGCTATCTGATCTCTATGGATGGTCTGGGGCTATCTGATCTCTATGGATGGTCTGGGGCCATCTGATCTCTGTATGTATGGATGGACTGGGGCCATCTGATCTCTGTATGTATGGATGGTCTGTGGCCATCTGATCTCTATGGATGGTCTGGGGCCATCTGATCTCTATGGATGGTCTGGGGCCATCTGATCTCTATGGATGGTCTGGGGCCATCTGATCTCTGTGGATGGTCTGTGGCCATCTGATCTCTATGGATGGTCTGGGGCCATTTGATCTCTGTATGTATGGATGGTCTGTGGCCATCTGATCTCTGTGGATGGTCTGGGGCCATTTGATCTCTGTATGTATGGATGGTCTGGGGCCATCTGATCTCTATGGATGGCCTGGGGCCATCTGATCTCTATGGATGGTCTGGGGCCATCTCATCTCTCAGGAACTAGATGAGCATTCTATCGCTGTTTATACATGCACGATTTTTACAACGAATATGGGGAATCCATATGGGATTTCTGAGGGGGCGTATGGCATTCATCAAAGATACAGATTATGTTTTTGTACATTTTATACATATTCAAACATGGAAATTTTAAAGTTTGCATACCTGAAAAAGAGTTTATAAAACTACATGATAGTAGAGTATAACACGTGAAAGTGGTATTACAGATCAGAGTAGTAATATGGTATAACACGTCAATGTAGGAGTATAGTATAACACATCAGAGTTGCAGTACAAATGTCACGACACAGTTCATATGTTTTGTGTAACGGATGAGACTGTCAGACTGTCTTAGAGGCCAGTCTTATAGGTCAGCTGCTTGGTTGACAGGAATGTATGACAGGTAGACAGGAATGTATGACTGAAATGTATGACAGGGATGTATGACAGGTAGACAGGAATATATGACGGGTAGACAGGAATATATGACAGGAATGTATGACAGGTAGACAGGGATGTATGACTGAAATGTATGATAGGGATGTATGACAGGAATGTATGACAGGTAGTCAGGGATGTATGACTGAAATGTATGATAGGGATGTATGACAGGAATGTATGACAGGTAGACAGGAATGTATGACTGAAATGTATGACAGGGATGTATGACAGGAATGTATGACAGGTAGACAGGAATGTATGACTGAAATGTATGACAGGGATGTATGACAGGAATGTATGACAGGTAGACAGGAATGTATGACTGAAATGTATGACAGGGATGTATGACAGGAATGTATGACAGGTAGACAGGAATGTATGACTGAAATGTATGACAGGGATGTATGACAGGAATGTATGACAGGTAGACAGGAATGTATGACTGAAATGTATGACAGGGATGTATGACAGGAATGTATGACAGGTAGACAGGAATGTATGACTGAAATGTATGACAGGGATGTATGACAAGAATGTATGACAGGTAGTCAGGGATGTATGACTGAAATGTATGACAGGAATGTATGACAGGAATGTATGACAGGTAGACAGGAATGTATGACTGAAATGTATGATAGGGATGTATGACAGGAATGTATGACAGGTAGACAGGAATGTATGACTGAAATGTATGATAGGGATGTATGAC
This sequence comes from Physella acuta, assembly GCF_028476545.2. Classification (NCBI taxonomy): domain Eukaryota; kingdom Metazoa; phylum Mollusca; class Gastropoda; family Physidae; genus Physella; species Physella acuta. The sequence goes on from NW_026732013.1 coordinate 459,468, forward strand.
AGGAATGTATGAAAGGTAGACAGGAATGTATGACTGAAATGTATGATAGGGATGTATGACAGGAATGTATGACAGGTAGACAGGAATATATGACGGGTAGACAGGAATATATGACAGGAATGTATGACAGGTAGACAGGGATGTATGACTGAAATGTATGACAGGGATGTATGACAGGAATGTATGAAAGGTAGACAGGAATGTATGACTGAAATGTATGACAGGGATGTATGACAGGAATGTATGACAGGTAGACAGGAATGTATGACTGAAATGTATGACAGGGATGTATGACAGGAATGTATGACAGGTAGACAGGAATGTATGACTGAAATGTATGACAGGGATGTATGACAGGAATGTATGACAGGTAGACAGGAATGTATGACTGAAATGTATGACATGGATGTATGACAGGAATGTATGACAGGTAGACAGGAATGTATGACTGAAATGTATGACAGGGATGTATGACAGGAATGTATGACAGGTAGTCAGGGATGTATGACTGAAATGTATGATAGGGATGTATGACAGGAATGTATGACAGGTAGACAGGAATGTATGACTGAAATGTATGACAGGGATGTATGACAGGAATGTATGACAGGTAGACAGGAATGTATGACTGAAATGTATGACAGGGATGTATGACAGGAATGTATGACAGGTAGACAGGAATGTATGACTGAAATGTATGACAGGGATGTATGACAGGAATGTATGACAGGTAGACAGGGATGTATGACTGAAATGTATGACAGGGATGTATAACAGGAATATGATTCCACGTTCAATCTCCGATACATTGCCTGCTAGTGTCAAATTAAAGTATCAAGTTAATTTTGCCATTCTGTCCGCTGTGTAAACTGTACCAATGCATATTTTCGCGATTACAGATGCTCCTGTTAAACGTCGACTCAATAATCCACCCCCCCCCCCCCCACCCCCGGGCCCATGTCCGCGTAAGGAAATAATAGGAGATAATTAAAAATAATTGAGGAAATATTTTATTGTTCATATTCCCTCTTCTCATATACCAGGGTGAATGGGATTATCAGGGGAAGTCACCGGATACAAATTCTATAGCCACACCAAGGGAGGCAATCATCAACGTCAAATTTATATTATTGCAAGGAAGAATTCCTTTATTAAAAAGAAATTATGTTTTTTTTTTTATAAAAATGTATCGTTAAAAAAACGTATGCGCTCATCTGATGTATGGTGTAAATAGGCGGTAGTCAATAAGTAGGTGGGCCCAGTAGTCAATAAGTAGGTGGGCCCAGTGGTCAATAAGTAGGTGGGCCCAGTGGTCATCTAAGTAGATGGGCCCAGTGGTCAATAAGTAGGTGGGCCCAGTGGTCAGTAAGTAGGTGGGCCCAGTGGTCAATAAGTAGGTGGGCCCAGTGGTCAATAAGTAGGTGGGCCCAGTGGTCAATAAGTAGGTGGGCCCAGTGGTCAGTGTAAGTAGGTGGGCCCAGTGGTCAATAAGTAGGTGGGCCCAGTGGTCAATAAGTAGGTGGATCTAATGGTCAGTAAGTAGGTGGGCCCAGTGGTCAGTAAGTAGGTGGGCCCAGTGGTCAATAAGTAGGTGGGCCCAGTGGTCAGTGTAAGTAGGTGGGCCCAGTGGTCAGTAAGTAGGTGGGCCCAGTGGTCAATAAGTAGGTGGACCCAGTGGTCAGTAAGTAGGTGGATCTAATGGTCAGTAAGTAGGTGGGCCCAGTGGTCAGTAAGTAGGTGGGCCCAGTGGTCAATAAGTAGGTGGGCCCAGTGGTCAATAAGTAGGTGGGCCCAGTGGTCAGTAAGTAGGTGGGCCCAGTGGTCAGTGTAAGCAGGTGGGCCCAGTGGTCAATAAGTAGGTGGGCCCAGTGGTCAATAAGTAGGTGGGCCCAGTGGTCAGTAAATAGGCGAGCCTAGTAGTCAGTAAGTAGGTGGGCCCAGTGGTCAGTAAGTAGGTGGATCTAATGGTCAGTAAGTAGGTGGGCCCAGTGGTCAGTAAATAGGTGGATCTAATGGTCAGTAAGTAGGTGGGCCCAGTGGTCAGTAAATAGGCGAGCCTAGTAGTCAGTAAGTAGGTGGGCCCAGTGGTCAGTAAGTAGGTGGGCCCAGTGGTCAGTAAATAGGCGAGCCTAGTAGTCAGTAAGTAGGTGGGCCCAGTGGTCAGTAAGTAGGTGGATCTAATGGTCAGTAAGTAGGTGGGCCCAGTGGTCAGTAGTCACCGTCAATATGACTGTTTGTCAAAGCTATAAATAGTAACAGACCATTACGTAATTTTAAAAAAGGAAGTTGCTCGAGGTCAAGCCGACCTTCACCTTGTAAGACTTCTGCTAGAACATCTGACACGACTGAGGGCGACTTTTTAGGGCGTCAGTGTAGGGACTCGTGTATGACGTGAGGTTATGCCACGGGGGAGGGGAGCCATGGCATGATATCACACATATATCCGCATTAAAACAATAGAGTTTATCGCTTTAGTAAGGCACCAGAGACCTGGACTGGGGAACGTAAAATAGCTGATTGTAGTGACTCGCCTGAGGGTAGGCACCGGAATTGTGTGTGGGGGGAGGGGGGGGGAAGGTAGTTCCAACTTTAATTATTGTTTTTCAATCAATTTTTTTTATTTAGGCATAATCAGAGGCGTAGCGACACTTCCCGGCGCCCGGGGACAAACTTTTCGATTTGCACCCCCCCCTCAAGATTTTGATTTGCACCCCCCCCCCCCTCAAACTTTCGATTTGCACCCCCCTCAACCTTTCAATTTATTTTTCCAACCCATTTTGGCGCCCCCTAAGGTCGGCGCCCGGGGACATATGTCGTCGTCCCCCCCCCCCCCCCCCCCCCGCTACGCTACTGGGCATAATACAAAATTAATTAATCCTGGGTCAGAATTTTAGCAATTGCTAAATTTGAATTAGTGTCATCAAAAATAAAATATCTTTATATATATAAATATATATATTCTTATGATAATATATGATAAAATATCTTTCACTTGATACTGAACTGGATGTTGAAATTGAAGGTACCTGTATGCTGCTTATCATTTACTTTGAAATGAAAAAAAATCATTCAAAAAGGATAATTGATTATAATATGTCCATGGTTTGTTTGGAGCTGTACTGCTAGTTACTCTTTTGTTGCTAATCTTGATATGCTCCTTTCTAAATATATCAAGCAGGTTTTTCCACTTGTTTTTTCCTTGTGCACTTGTACAACCGAGTTCATCGGCTATTTCAGACTTAAGTCAAATTCAGCTTCTCTATGTCATATACTACAACCTTCTGTTCAAGCCGAAGTCCTCAAATTTTTATTTTACAAATTTAAATTAGTTGTATTACAGTTGAGTGATGTACCACTTAAGATAACCAAGAAGTCTGGCTTTATTCAAAGTTTATATGGAAAATATCTCTGATTGGCCAATGGTTTTTCCTTGTTAAGCTTTTGTAAAATTTAAAATAAATTGTCTTTTTTGTCGTTGTTTATTTTTTACTTGACTGATGTTAAATTGTGAGGGAGAAAACTACCTTATTTTTTTTATTCTTACTGTCTTTTCAATGTTTCATTTGTGGATTGTATTACTTCTCTTTCAAAAAGTTCTTTTAATGATTGTATTACTTCCCTTTAAAGAAGTAAATTTGTTGATTGTATTACTTCCCTTTAAAGAAGTAAGTTTGTTGATTGTATTACGTCCCCTACTAAACGTTCCTACGACCATCGATACTTTATTTTTTATGTTAAAAGTTGGAGCCTGGCTAGTTTTTCATTCTGTTAACCAATTTACATCAAGATTTGAACGTTCGCCAGCATTTGAAGCAAATTATTTTCATAGAGCTATAGAAATTAAAGCTTTAATACATATGATGTACGCAAAAAATTAGTTAACCTTTCATTTTCATAGAATTTTCTAGAAAGAAAAATTGAAACCCACTACAAATAATTAATTCTTAAAATTAATATCAAAACGCGCTTAAATGTATAACTTAATGATGTCTAAGACAATCAATATTTAATTAAACGCCCCACTCAGTTTCAAAAAGTGATTTAATACCTTACATAAAAATAATTTCTCAACCCAATATATAACCATTTTTTAAATGCTACAACTTTTATTAGTATAATTTTAAAATACTTCAATTCAATCAAATTTAATTTATTTTCGACAAAAACATTTATTTTGGACTTAAAAATTTAATTTAGACAAGAAAAAATTATTTTAGGCTGAAAATTTAATTTAATTTTAATAAAAATGCTTCAATTCAACCAAATTTTATTTTTTAAGACGAACATTATTTTAGACAAAAATTATTTTAGGCTGAAATTTATTTTAGGTAAGAAAATTTATTTTAGATAAGAACTTTTTTTTAGGTTATAAAAATTTATTTTTAACGTGAAATTTTTTTAGTTAAGAATAATTTTTTTTGACATGATCATTTATTTTAGGTAAGAAAATTTATTTAAGTTAAGAAAATTTATTTTAGGTAAGAAAATTTATTTTACACGGAATAATTTGTGACGACGAGAATTTTTGCTTATTATCAGCATGGACGACAAAGATAAATGCCGTGCCTCCTAATGAACCTGTTGATTAGCTTCATTAGGGTCTACATCCAGCCATGCCTGATACACGGCCAGTAGCCTGTCTGACCAAGTGTAAGAACCAGTCTGATCTACTAACAATACATTCCAAATATGCTGTTAAGCCACTTCTTGCATTAGTGGTAACTAATATTCAAACCCAGACATTATAATGGGCTCGCACATTTATTGTATAGATAGAACAGCTCCATTTAAAAAAAAATATTCAGCGTAGATTCGATTGTATGTAAAGACTGATTTTTTACTTTCTCGTATATACGAATTATAGAGAAAGTCTTGTAATCGTGCAAAAAAAAAAAAAATCGAGATTTTTACAAATCTCGACGTTTCACACCTCACTGATACGGAAAAACATAATTTTGCAATCTTGTCCGTATGTCTGTGTGTCTGTCTGTGTGTCTGTCTGTGTGTCTGTCTGTCCGTGTGTAAACACGATAACTTGAGTACCGTTACAGCTAGGTTGATGAAATTTCATATATAAGTATTTAATCAAAATCGTAGATCCGTATCAACTTTTGAGCGATTTCCGATAACCGGAAGTGGTACTTTTCCTACTTTAAATTTTTCAAAAGCCTATAACTTGAGTACTATTTCAGATAGATAAATGAAATTTCATATGTAAGTAAAAGATCTAATTCTCTACCTTCTTTTAAATTTTAAGTCATTTCCGTTGACTGGAAGTAGTAATTTACGCTACTTCCGATTTCTCAAAAAACTAATGTAAATTTTAAAAGTAATAATAATATTGCGCACCATTATGCGCTTTTTTATTTGGCGTTCACTTGGTGTGCAATTAATTTGTCTACGAGATTTTATTCTATTTTTAAAACTTTAAGTATTTAAAATGGATTTAAAAAATTCATAAAAAACGTTTTAATAACAAGCTTTTATGTAACGATGCACTAAAAAGTAGAAAATAAATTATAGACTACTATTTAAATAACTATAAAGAAAAGCGTGGGTCACTTTAGTATCTATTGGATACCTTTACTAATGTTAAGGAAGACACCCACGCTTTTCTTTATAGTTATTTAAATAGTAGTCTATAATTTATTTTCTACTTTTTAGTGCATCGTTACATAAAAGCTTGTTATTAAAACGTTTTTTATGAATTTTTTTTTTCAGTACTTTGCATGTTTTATTTACAATAGAGTTACATGACTAAAAACCATTGCGCGCCTACTGAACATCACGTTCAGTAGGCGCGCAATGGTTTTTGAACGCAGCCATTACGTGATGGCGCAGCTATTGAAGGTGATGACGCGTGTGGTGTGGTTGGCTAGACATGCCTACTAATTCGGTCCAAATTTTAATTAATTCATAAAAAATTAATTAGGCATCCAATTAAGTCAAATTTAGTTTCAGATTGCATTGTCTTCATGTCTTGACCCACGTGCCAACTGTGAATCGTATCGGTCAAGTAGAACTGTCCGAATTTTCACTCCTGCGTTTCCGTCTAGACAGACTGACGACAGACTGACGACAGACTGACGAGGAAGTGAGTTAAATAAAAGCTTGTAAAAAAGCTTGTAAAAATCATGTCTATAGCCCGAGTTCCCATCCCCTGTTATTTTATATAAGAATATTCGAGAAAGTTTAGGGGAGATCACTCCCGGTTTATTTTAAATTGGATACATGATGTCAGGGAGTAGATGTGTATAAGTCAGACTATGTGACTTGGTGAGTATAGTGAGTGACTTTGTGACTTGGTGTGTACAAGTCAGACTATGTGACTTGGTGTGTACAGAAATATCTGACTTGGTGTGTACGAGTCAGACTATGTGACTTGGTGTGTACAAGTCAGACTTTGTGACTTGGTGTGTACAAATCAAACTATTTGACTTGGTGTGTACAGAAATATCTGACTTGGTGTGTACAAGTCAGACTATGTGACTTGGTGAGTACAAGTGAACTATGTGACTTGGTGTGTACAAGTCAGGCTATGTGACTTGGTGTGTACAAGTCAGGCTATGTGACTTGGTGTGTACAAGTCAAACTATGTGACTTGGTGTGTACAAGTCAGGCTATGTGACTTGGTGTGTACAAGTCAGGCTATGTGACTTGGTGTGTACAAGTCAGGCTATGTGACTTGGTGTGTACAAGTCAGGCTATGTGACTTGGTGTGTACAAGTCAGGCTATGTGACTTGGTGTGTACAAGTCAAACTATGTGACTTGGTGTGTACAAGTCAGGCTATGTGACTTGGTGTGTACAAGTCAGGCTATGTGACTTGGTGTGTACAAGTCAGGCTATGTGACTTGGTGTGTACAAGTCAAACTATTTGACTTGGTGTGTACAAGTCAGGCTATGTGACTTGGTGTGTACAAGTCAAACTATGTGACTTGGTGTGTACAAGTCAAACTATGTGACTTGGTGTGTACAAGTCAGGCTATGTGACTTGGTGTGTACAAGTCAGGCTATGTGACTTGGTGTGTACAAGTCAGGCTATGTGACTTGGTGTGTACAAGTCAGGCTATGTGACTTGGTGTGTACAAGTCAAACTATTTGACTTGGTGTGTACAAGTCAGGCTATGTGACTTGGTGTGTACAAGTCAAACTATGTGACTTGGTGTGTACAAGTCAAACTATGTGACTTGGTGTGTACAAGTCAGGCTATGTGACTTGGTGTGAGCCCTTTAACCGCCTCTAGAAACCTTTCTAACAGAGTGGTAATCTTAGTGTCAGGGGTGATAACTATACTCTCATTGGTGAACAGGGGCAACAACCGAGGCCTGACTGGAACTGGTTATTATTCTTGGCCATCAGCGACAGGGGACGCGAACGATCGAGTTCAGCAGCGAAATGTTGCCCGGGCCATTTTGTAAAACTTTCGATCAATAATTTTATACCGAGGAACTCTAATCAAACAAAATAATACATTTTAAAGATTTGTAAAAATATTCTGTTCCAAAAAAAAAAAAATATATAAAAAATCTATTTTTGTGAGTACAGAAATGTTGCATTCATCAACTAAAACATGCGAGATAAATGAATCTCTAATGATAACGCAAGCATATCTTATTTCTCATTATGAATGGATGTAAACTTAGCTTTATTAAAGGTGATGGCTATAATTAAATCAGTCAGGTGACTGTTGTTTACGTTTATTCTTGTTTATAAATATTCGTGTCGAGACAGACAAATTTGGAGCACACAAAAAAGCTGTGTATTGTGTTTTTATGACAGGTTACACTGTGGCATAGCTAACAAAACACAATCTACTGTTCAGGTGTAGTGGCTATTTGTTAATGACGACAGCATCAGATTGTTCTAGCTACCAATTTTCCATAAAATGTTCACAAGAAGACCTTAAAGTTTCGTTATCCTAAAGATTTCTGTATTAAGCACATTGTGAAATGCATTTATTGTGTAATAATAGTGAGGGATTTTAATATGAGGTGGTCAGGAAATTTTAAGCCTATATATATATATATATATATATATATATATATATATATATATATATATATATATATATATATATAGGCTTAAAATATAATTCTCTTCATATTCTCTCCTTATATATATATATATATATATATATATATATATATATATATATATATATATATATATATATATATATATATATATATATATATATATATATATATATATATATATATATATATATATATATATATATATATATATATATATATATATAATTCTCTCCTTATTGTCTCTTCTGCTCTCCTCTACCTCTCTCCCCTGTTCTCCCCTACTCCCACAGCTACAACATTAGAAGTTAAGACGGACGGCCATTAGGAACTATTTTTCTATGCGGCTAGCGAAATAATTGTGTTAGTTTGGCGAATAAATGGCCCGAATCAATACCTAAATGTATTACTCCGCTCAAACGTTCGCCTGTGTTCATCATTTTATTACAAATCCATATTTCCCCGGGTAGTTTAGTACAAGTGTCATGTTTTTTTCTATCAAGTTAAGGGAAAAAAGGTTTAATCCAACTTTTTTTTCCTTAGAGCATCCTAACGTTTGTTTCTTATTTGGCACTTGATATCCGGACAGATACTGTGGAGTCCTGGAGCTTCCTGCCTAAATTAAAGATTTTCTTATATTGTCACGTGACCAAAATAAGATATCACGATAATCAGAAAGGCGTTTTTAATCAAATAAGGTGATGCAAATAACGTGATGCAAATCATTACAAATGATCTGTAAGAAGGACAGAAAAAACCTCCACTACCATCCCCACCTCCACCACCATCATCACCATCACCATCCTCACACAGCAACTACCTCCACCACCTCCACCTCCACCACCCCCACATTACCACTATCACTACAATCATCACCATCTCCACATCCATCACCACCATCCTCACATTACAACTACCTGCACCTCCAACACCATCTCCACCTCCTCTACCACCACCTCCACATCCATCACCATCACTATCAGCAACAGCAGCAACCATTTCCACCTCCTCCACCACCACCATCACCACCACCAACACCACCACCATCACCATCACCACTGCCAACACCACAAACACCATCAACATCAACACCACCACCAACACCACTACCAACATCACCAACACCATCACCACCTCCAACACCAACACCACCAACATCTCCACCTCCTCCTCCACCACCACTACCACCACCGTCACAACCAATACCACAATTTCCACCTCCTCCATCACCACCACCACCACAACCAACACCACCATCTCCACCTCCTCTACCACCACCAACAACAACAACAATAACACCAGTCTTATCCACCACCCCTGTAATAGAACGCACATCAAACGACGTCGCAGCTCTGACCTTTGTTTTCGAGTCACACAGACGGGAGAAATAATTTGTATTCATGTATTTCGTTTTTTTTTTTTTAACAATTCACTACGGATTTTTTTCTCGGTTTATTTCGTTTTATTTTCGCTTTCGTGTGGATTTTTCCCTTTCGTGTGGATTTTTCCCATTGAAATTGAAAATTGAATTTGGGCCGCACATTCGGCTTATTTTTAGCCCGCTACACTCCCCCCCCCCCCCCCACCAGTTTTTGCAGCCTACTGTTTCTTTAATGACAAAATCCGGGAAGAAAAATGAACCCACGACCGACGGCCGCGGAAGGATTTGAATTTAGAGAAGCTGTGCGGAAGGATATGGGTTTTTGAGGAAGGTTTTTCTATCATCCATCGCCTTAAAAAATAGTTTTAATTAAAATGGTTGCTCGTCTCTACCTAATGAGATTATCTCCTTACGGGCTTGTGGGCGTGGTCAGGACCGCTGTGGGCGTGGACAATACCACCTGTGGGCGTGGTCAGGACCGCTGAGGGCATGGGCAGCGCCGCTTGTGGGCGTGGTCAGGACCGATGTGGGAGTGGACAGCGCCGCCTGTGGGCGTGGTCAGGACCGCTGTGGGCGTGATCAGGACCGCTGTGGGCGTGGTCAGGACCGCTGTGGGTGTGGGCAGCGCCGCCTGTGGGCTTTGGGTTCAATCCCTGTAACACATTATATAAGTTTGTATAGAAAATTTCTAAACATCGAAGTAGCGGCTGAATTCAGTATCTTTAAGTACTTTTTAAAATGCAACACATATTACGTGACATTTTCTTACCCAGGGTGTAGAGAGACAAGAGGGTTTTTTGCTATCAAATGTTTTAAAAATTTAGTTTATAACTTGCTTCAACTTTTAAACATGTGATGGGAAAGACGACATCGTCTAAGTGAACTCCTCTCTCCTCAGTAAAGTGGACATTCTGGTGATCTCAGTAAGCCCTTATATAGTGGGTCCTGTATGAGGGGTCACCTACCCAATTCTATGTAATGGTCAGCTGGTCAGCTCTAGGTCCTGTAAGAGGGGACAGTTTCCATTCTCATTGCTGAATCTCGTGGGTAGAGACAGAAGGCCAATTTTAGTCCTGTGTTTAGGGCCAGATGGCCAACTTTTAGTCCTGTGTTTAGGTCCAGATGGCCAACTTTTAGTCCTGTGTTTGGGCCAGATGGCCAACTTTTAGTCCTGTGTTTAGGGCCAAATGGCCAACTTTTTGTCCTGTGTTTAGGTCCAGATGGCCAACTTTTAGTCCTGTGTTTGGGCCACATGGCCAACTTTTAGTCCTGTGTTTAGGGCCAAATGGCCAACTTTTTGTCCTGTGTTTAGGGCCAGATGGCCAACTTTTAGTCCTGTGTTTAGGTCCAGATGGCCAACTTTTAGTCCTGTGTTTGGGCCAGATGGCCAACTTTTAGTCCTGTGTTTAGGTCCAGATGGCCAACTTTTAGTCCTGTGTTTGGGCCAAATGGCCAACTTTTAGTCCTGTGTTTAGGGCCACATGGCCAACTTTTTGTCCTGTGTTTGGTCCAGATGGCCAACTTTTAGTCTTGTGTTTGGGCCACATGGCCAACTTTTCGCCCCATAAGTAGGACCAGATTCGCCAATCAATACTTGTCTTGCCCGTGTCTGAAATGGGATAATTCCGATAGATGGTGTTGAAAGGCTTCTGTTGTAATAAGCCAAAGTAAACAGCGCTCTCCAACGTGAGAAACTTCAATTGGGCCCCCACAATGGCGTCCGATCTCATTGTGAGAAAGTCTTGAGTCGTGTGAAGACGATTCTTTATTTTGACATTGATTTCTATATCAAGAACATATTTTTGACAAACATACGTTATAGTTAACAAGCAAGGCCTGAGTCGGTTCGGTTTTTTACAATGTACTCTCAAACCAAATGTTTTTAAACGGCTGTGTAAAGTTGATGTTAAAAACATAGATTGCGAGTGGGGGCAAGTAGTCAGCCATACTGGGTGGGTGGTGTGATCAGTTTGTGGGTGATGTGGTCAGTTTGTGGGTGGTGTGGTCAGTATGTGGGTGGTGTGGTCAGTTTGTGGGTGGTGTGGCCAGTTTGTGGGTGGTGTGGTCAGTTTGTGGGTGGTGTGGTCAGTATGTGGGTGGTGTGGTCAGTTTGTGGGTGGTGTGGTCAGTTTGTGGGTGGTGTGGTCAGTATGTGGGTGGTGTGAACACTTTGTGGGTGGTGTGGTCAGTTTGTGGGTTATAGTTAACAAGCAAGGCCTGAGTCGGTTCGGTTTTTTACAATGTAGGCCTACTCTCAAACCAAATGTTTTTAAACGGCTGTGTAAAGTTGATGTTAAAAACATAGATTGCGAGTGGGGGCAAGTAGTCAGCCATACTGGGTGGGTGGTGTGATCAGTTTGTGGGTGGTGTGGTCAGTTTGTGGGTGGTGTGGTCAGTATGTGGGTGGTGTGGTCAGTATGTGGGTGGTGTGGTCAGTTTGTGGGTGGTGTGGCCAGTTTGTGGGTGGTGTGGTCAGTTTGTGGGTGGTGTGGTCAGTATGTGGGTGGTGTGGTCAGTTTGTGGGTGGTGTGGTCAGTTTGTGGGTGGTGTGGTCAGTATGTGGGTGGTGTGAACACTTTGTGGGTGGTGTGGTCAGTTTGTGGGTGGTGTGGTCAGTTTGTGGGTGGTGTGGTCAGTGGTCAGTATGTGGGTGGTGTGGCCAGTTTGTGGGTGGTGTGGTCAGTTTGTGGGTGGTGTGAACACTTTGTGGGTGGTGTGGTCAGTTTGTGGGTGGTGTGGTCAGTTTGTGGGTGGTGTGGTCAGTTTGTGGGTGGTGTGGTCAGTATGTGGGTGGTGTGAACACTTTGTGGGTGGTGTGGTCAGTTTGTGGGTGGTGTGGTCAGTTTGTGGGTGGTGTGGTCAGTTTGTGGGTGGTGTGGTCAGTTTGTGGGTGTTGTGGTTAGTTTGTGGGTGGTGTGGTCAGTTTGTGGGTGGTGTGGTCAGTTTGTGGGTGGTGTGGTCAGTTTGTGGGTGGTGTGGTCAGTTTGTGGGTGGTGTGGTCAGTTTGTGGGTGGTGTGGTCAGTTTGTGGGTGGTGTGGTCAGTTTGTGGGTGGTGTGGCCAGTTTGTGGGTGGTGTGGTCAGTGGTCAGTTTGTGGGTGGTGTGGTCAGTGGTCAGTTTGTGGGTGGTGTGGTCAGTGGTCAGTTTGTGGGTGGTGTGGTCAGTGGTCAGTTTGTGGGTGGTGTGGTCAGTTTGTGGGTGGTGTGGTCAGTTTGTGGTTGGTGTGGTCAGTTTGTGGGTGGTGTGGACAGTTTGTGGGTGGTGTGGTCAGTTTGTGGGTGGTGTGGTCAGTGGTCAGTTTGTGGGTGGTGTGGTCAGTGGTCAGTTTGTGGGTGGTGTGGTCAGTGGTCAGTGGTCAGTGGTCAGTGGCCAGTTTGTGGGTGGTGTGGTCAGTGGCCAGTTTGTGGGTGGTGTGGTCAGTGGCCAGTTTGTGGGTGGTGTGGTCAGTGGCCAGTTTGTGGGTGGTGTGGTCAGTGGCCAGTTTGTGGGTGGTGTGGTCAGTGGCCAGTTTGTGGGTGGTGTGGTCAGTGGCCAGTTTGTGGGTGGTGTGGTCAGTGGTCAGTATATGGGTTGTGTGGTCAGTGGCCAGTTTGTGGGTGGTGTGGTCAGTGGCCAGTTTGTGGGTGGTGTGGTCAGTGGCCAGTTTGTGGGTGGTGTGGTCAGTGGCCAGTTTGTGGGTGGTGTGGTCAGTGGCCAGTTTGTGGGTGGTGTGGTCAGTGGTCAGTTTGTGGGTGGTGTGGTCAGTGGTCAGTTTGTGGGTGGTGTGGTCAGTGGTCAGTTTGTGGGTGGTGTGGTCAGTGGTCAGTATGTGGGTGGTGTGGTCAGTGGTCAGTTTGTGGGTGGTGTGGTCAGTGGTCAGTTTGTGGGTGGTGTGGTCATTGGTCAGTTTTTGGGTGGTGTGATCAGTTTGTGGGTGGTGTGGTCAGTATGTGGGTGGTGTGGTCAGTTTTTGGGTGGTGTGGTCAGTATGTGGGTGGTGTGGTCAGTATGTGGGTGGTGTGGTCAGTTTGTGGGTGGTGTGGCCAGTTTGTGGGTGGTGTGGTCAGTTTGTGGGTGGTGTGGTCAGTATGTGGGTGGTGTGGTCAGTGGTCAGTTTGTGGGTGGTGTGGTCAGTGGTCAGTTTGTGGGTGGTGTGGTCAGTGGTCAGTTTGTGGGTGGTGTGGCCAGTGGTCAGTATGTGGGTGGTGTGGCCAGTGGTCAGTATGTCGGTGGTGTGGTCAATAAGTGGATGGTGTGGCCAGTATGTGGGTGGTGTGGTCAGTATGTGGGTGGTGTGGTCAGTATGTGGGTGGTGTGGGAAGTTTGTAACCATCTGTAGAACGAGGACTGTGGGTAAAGACTAGAACAAGGCCAAGTAACAGAAAGATCCTGAGAAAATCAGCAGCTGATTGATTTATTGATTACATCTACATCGATTACTTATTCATGTATTGATTCAACCCATTGGTTCCATCAGTTCGAAGACGTCAGATAGCATACGGAGTGCAAAGTTTAGTATAAACATCTGACCCTCTCATATTTTAGTATAAACATCGGACGCTCATATAAAAAGTATAAACATCTGACCCTCTCATGTATAAAGTATAAACAATGGACACTCTCAGTGCAAACATTGAAATATTTGACATGAAGATTGACGGTAAGTTATCTTCTGGTAGAAACAGGGTCGAGGTCGGAAATTTGTTTCACCCGTGTGTCAGGTACACAGGTAAGATAGTCGCTGGCACTGGAATATTGCTGCCAAACATACAGACATAGCTCAACTGAAGCATCGACCAGTGTGTAAAGCGACCAGTGTGTAAAGCATCGAGCTGTGTGTAAAGCGACCAGTGTGTAAAGCGTCACTGAAGCATCGAGCTGTGTGTAAAGCGCTAATGCACGCTAAAAACGCCAACACTCAGCCAGCTTTTATCACCAGGATTTGTTTGGTAGAGATCGATGAAGTAAACAATCGATTGAACGGTTGTTGGCATGACTTGACACTTAGTGCGATAGGCTCTCCTACTGTCTGATGCTTCAGGTAGTCTCCCCTACCTGACTGGCATCAGGTAGTCTCCCCTGGCATCAGGTAGTCTCCCCTGGCATCAGGTAGTCTCCCCTGGCATCAGGTAGTCTCCCCTGGCATCAGGTAGTCTCCCCTTGCATCAGGTAGTCTCCTCTGGCGTCATGTAATCTCCCCTGGCATCAGGTAGTCTCCCCTGGCATCAGGTAGTCTCCCCTGGCATCAGGTAGTCTCCCCTGGCATCAGGTAGTCTCCCCTGGCATCAGGTAGTCTCCCCTTGCATCAGGTAGTCTCCTCTGGCGTCATGTAATCTCCCCTGGCATCAGGTAGTCTCCCCTAGCATCAGGTAATCTCCCCTGGCATCAGGTAGTCTCCCCTGGCATCAGGTAGTCTCCCCTGGCGTCAGGTAGTCTCCCCTACATGACTGGCATCAGGTAGTCTCCCCTGGCATCTGGTAGTCTCCCCTGGCATCAGGTAGTCTCCCCTGGCATCTGGTAGTCTCCCCTGGCATCAGGTAGTCTCCCCTGGCGTCAGGTAGTCTCCCCTGGCGTCAGGTAGTCTCCCCTACATGACTGGCATCTGGTAGTCTCCCCTACATGACTGGCATCAGGTAGTCTCCCCTGGCATCTGGTAGTCTCCCCTGGCATCAGGTAGTCTCCCCTGGCATCAGGTAGTCTCCTCTGGCGTCAGGTAGTCTCCCCTACATGACTGGCATCTGGTAGTCTCCCCTACATGACTGGCATCAGGTAGTCTCCCCTGGCATCTGGTAGTCTCCCCTGGCATCAGGTAGTCTCCCCTGGCGTCAGGTAGTCTCCCCTGGCGTCAGGTAGTCTCCCCTACATGACTGGCATCTGGTAGTCTCCCCTACATGACTGGCATCAGGTAGTCTCCCCTGGCATCTGGTAGTCTCCCCTGGCATCTGGTAGTCTCCCCTGGCATCTGGTAGTCTCCCCTGGCATCAGGTAGTCTCCCCTACATGACTGGCAGGTAGTCTCCCCTGGCGTCAGGTAGTCTCCTCTACATGACTGACATCGGATATTCTCCCCTACCTGACTGGCATCGGGTAGTCTCCCCTGGCCTCAGTCCTGCCTGTTGTCCTACAACACCCTAAATACATGACCCCAACTAGACAAAAAAAAAACTGTCGACAAAAACCTGCGCATTAAATTAAAACAAACTTGTATTTAAAAATGTTTCCTTTACAATACTTTGATTTTTCTGGATGAATGATGTACGCTTCATGACATCCACAAATAATGTCATTTGTCAAATGACATGTTAAAGCAAGCTATCATTCAAATATTATATAAAGCGACTTGGTTGGGGGATATCATTTTTTCTTATATTCTGTTATAAAGGATTGCGAGTTCTATAGAACAATGTTATATTACAACTCGCTTTCAAGCTTGATTTTATTACTTAAGCTTTGTAGTTGTTTTTAACATAGATGTAACGTATTTTTTAAAAAAATTCATAAAAAACGTTTTAATAACAAGCTTTTATGTAATGATGCACTAAAAAGTAGAAAATAAATTATACACTATTATTTAAATTACTATAAAGAAAAGCGTGGGTCACTTTAGTACCGATTGGATACCTTTACTAATATTTTAGAAGAGACCCACGCTTTTCTTTATAGTAATTTAAATAATAGTGTATAATTTATTTTCTACTCTTTAGTGCATTATTACATAAAAGCTTGTTATTAAAACGTTTTTTATGAATTTTTTTTCAGTACTTTACATGTTTTATTTACAATAGAGTTACATGACTAAAAACCATTGCGCGCCTACTGAACGTGATGGCGCAGCTATTGAACGTACCGTGATGGCGCAGCTATTGAACGTGATGACGCGTGTGGTGTGGTTGGCTAGACATGCCTAATAATTCGGTCCAAATTTTAATTAATTAATAAAAAATTAATTAGGCATCCAATTAAGTCAAATTTAGTTTCAGATTGCATTGTCTTCATGTCTTGACCCACGTGCCAACTGTGAATCGTATCGGTCAAGTAGAACTGTCCGAATTTTCACTCCTGCGTTTCTATCTAGACTGACGACTGACGACAGACAGAGGAAGTGAGTTAAATAAAAGCTTGTAAAAACATAGCGTCATAGCGTGGTACAGAATATAGAGGTGGGCTATATATGTCAAATTGTGATGTCACAACTATGATGACAACCCGTGTCACAGCTATGATGACAACCCGCGTCACAGCTATGATGACAACCCGTGTCACAACTATGATGACAACCCGTTTCACAGCTATTATGACAACCCGTGTAACAACTATGATGACAACCCGTGTCACAACTATGATGACAACCCGTGTCACAGGTATGATGACAACCCGTGTCACAGCTATGATGGCAACCCGTGTCACAACTATGATGACACCCGTGTCACAACTATGATGACAACCCGTGTCACAGCTATATGACAACCCGTGTCACAGCTATAATGACAACCCGTGTCACAGCTATAATGACAACCCGTGTCACAGCTATGATGACAACCCGTGTTACGTCACAGCTATAATGACAACCCGTGTCACAGCTATGATGACAACCCGTGTCACAGCTATGATGACAACCCGTGTCACAGCTATGATGACAACCCGTGTCATGGCTATGATGACAACCCGTGTCACAGCTATGATGACAACCCGTGTCACAGCTATGATGACAACCCGTTTCACAGCTATTATGACAACCCGTGTAACAACTATGATGACAACCCGTGTCACAACTATGATGACAACCCGTGTCACAACTATGATGACAACCCGTGTCACAGGTATGATGACAACCCGTGTCACAGGTATGATGGCAACCCGTGTCACAACTATGATGACACCCGTGTCACAACTATGATGACAACCCGTGTCACAGCTATATGACAACCCGTGTCACAGCTATAATGACAACCCGTGTCACAGCTATAATGACAACCCGTGTCACAGCTATGATGACAACCCGTGTTACGTCACAGCTATAATGACAACCCGTGTCACAGCTCTGATGACAACCCGTGTCACAGCTATGATGACAACCCGTGTCACAGCTATGATGACAACCCGTGTCATGGCTATGATGACAACCCGTGTCACAGCTATGATGACAACCCGTGTCACAGCTATATGACAACCCGTGTCACAGCTATAATGACAACCCGTGTCACAGCTCTGATGACAACCCGTGTCACAGCTATGATGACAACCCGTGTCATGGCTATGATGACAACCCGTGTCACAGCTATGATGACAACCCGTGTCACGGCTATGATGACAACCCGTGTCACAGCTATGATGACAACCCGTGTCACGGCCAGCGCCAATGTTCCTAGATTTCCTACAACGGCTGGCAAATGGTTGAGCCACGTGACAACAACAGAAGACCGCCCATCAGCCGAGACTCAAACTTTTTACGCAAACAAAAACCAAACTCTGCCCAACGCAATCACGAACCCAAAAAATATTGAAGGAAATTCCAGACATTTCAGTAGGCGCACTTGGTTGCTAACGTGCGTACAATGAACAGAATAGGGAACTCAATTGATTGCTACATCATTAGAGTCAACCAGTTACCCAACAACCCCTTCCTTATCTGGTTGTAAAGGCGATGAAACCCCCTCTGCCTCAAGGCCAATCACTCTGCACACAACTAAGATATGATCGAAAAGAAAGGAAGTTCTTTCCCCTGGGACTTGCCTTCTAATTTTTTCTCAACGAAGAAGTTGATGAAATTGTGACGGCCGGTATTGTTTCAGCAGGGGAAGACAACCTAGTTTTATCAGAGTTGTTGTTTATAGAAACCAATTCCAGAGTTATCTTTAAAGGGATTGCGTGTGGGTGCTTTGGTCTAGTGGTCCAGTTGTCAGACTTGTAGGGTTGTGCTGGGGTTGCCGTATTTGGCAGAAAAGCCTGTCGTGGTTGTTAGACTAGCATAGTTGTGATAGGGTTGTCTCTATAGTTCTACCAGAAAATTTTAAAACCTTCTGCTACAGATATGGGTCATGGTGTCTTTGGTGTCTCAGATGTTCAAAGTGTTGTCTCTCCCCCCCCCCCCCCCCAGCAGGTAGAAGGTTGTCCCGCCCCACCCCGGGGGTAGAAGGTTGTCCCGCCTCACCCCGGGGGTAGAAGGATGTCCCGCCCCACCCCGGGGGTAGAAGGATGTCCCGCCCCACCACGGGGGTAGAAGGTTGTCCCGCCCCACCACGGGGGTAGAAGGTTGTCCCGCCTCACCCCGGGGGTAGAAGGTTGTCCCGCCCCACCCCGGGGGTAGAAGGTTGTCCCGCCCCACCCCGGGGGTAGAAGGTTGTCCCGCCTCACCCCGGGGGTAGAAGGTTGTCCCGCCCCACCCCGGGGGTAGAAGGTTGTCCCGCCTCACCCCGGGGGTAGAAGGTTGTCCCGCCCCACCCCGGGGGTAGAAGGTTGTCCCGCCCCACCACGGGGGTAGAAGGTTGTCCCGCCCCACCCCGGGTGTAGAAGGTTGTCCCGCCCCACCCCGGGGGTAGAAGGTTGTCCCATCCCACCCCAGGGGTTGTCCCGCCCCGCCCCGGGGGTAGAATGTTGTCCCGCCCCACCCCGGGGGTAGAAGGTTGTCCCGCCCCACCCCGGGTGTAGAAGGCTGTCCCGCCCCACCCAGGCGGTTAGAAGGTTGTCCTATCCCACCCCAGGGGTTGTCCCGCCCCGCCCCGGGGGTAGAATGTTGTCCCGCCCCACCCCGGGGGTAGAATGTTGTCCCGCCCCGCCCCGGGGGTAGAATGTTGTCCCGCCCCACCCCGGGTGTAGACGGTTGTCCCGCTCCACCCCGGGGGTAGAAGGTTGTCCCGCCTCACCCCGGGGGTAGAAGGTTTTCCCATCCCACCCCGGGGGTAGAAGGTTGTCCCGATAAGTGTGTGTTCACGTCCCATCGTTCAAGCGTGTTTGTTGACACACCGCCCCGCCGATACAGTGCAGTGGAATCGATTTTAAACTTGCCGATACCGCCGAGGTTAAAAACGCAGAGGGTGCCCGATACTGCTTGTGGTATCGATCCTAAAAGCAACAACTGCCCCACCCACACCACTTGTCCACTCAATGTTACTGGGCGTGGTTTATGTAGTGGGGGGGGGGTGATGGTTGCAATGACAGGTCATGTGATTCTTGTAAAGTCCAACATAAATAATTATATTCTTTGGATCAAAGGTCAAGTTTAAAAAGTACAGGTAATGACGTCACTTCCGGTGTCTGCATCTATTTGAGTTTAGAGCATCTTCTGCTGTGGATCCACTTCCGGTGTCTGCATCTATTTGAGTTTAGAGCATCTTCTGCTGTGGATCCACTTCCGGTGTCTGCATCTATTTGAGTTTAGAGCATCTTCTGCTGTGGATCCACTTCCGGTGTCTGCATCTATTTGAGTTTAGAGCATCTTCTGCTGTGGATCCACTTCCGGTGTCTGCATCTATTTGAGTTTAGAGCATCTTCTGCTGTGGATCCACTTCCGGTGTCTGCATCTATTTGAGTTTAGAGCATCTTCTGCTGTGGATCCACTTCCGGTGTCTGCATCTATTTGAGTTTAGAGCATCTTCTGCTGTGGATCCACTTCCGGTGTCTGCATCTATTTGAGTTTAGAGCATCTTCTGCTGTGGATCCACTTCCGGTGTCTGCATCTATTTGAGTTTAGAGCATCTTCTGCTGTGGATCCACTTCCGGTGTCTGCATCTATTTGAGTTTAGAGCATCTTCTGCTGTGGATCCACTTCCGGTGTCTGCATCTATTTGAGTTTAGAGCATCTTCTGCTGTGGATCGATTTCTTTTGATTTCGTGTCATTCGTGTCAGAAATCAATCGGTGACTCGTACACAAGTCTTTTGTGATCTATGGGAACGTCAAAGTTTAAACGGTACTTTCGTGTCAACGTACTTTTAAAGTATGGGTACTTTCAGGGTACTTTCGTGTCAGGGTACTTTTGTGTCAGGGTACTTTCATAATTTCATAATACGTTTTGTGTTATGTGTACTCTAAAAGTAACTTTAGCTTTAGTATGCTTTCAATGTTCAAGTTCTTTTAGTGTAGGTTTATTGTACAGGCGGTGTAATAAGTGTACAGTGTATTAGTGTATAATCTCATGGCCACGATTTAAACTAATAGCCAACTGCCATCTTGTCGGTGCCAACTGCCATCATATCTTTGCCAACTGCCATCATATCTTTGCCAACTGCCATCATGTCTGTGCCAACTGCCATCATGTATGTGCCAACTGCCATCATGTCTGTACCAACTGCCATCATGTCTGTGCCAACTGCCATCATGTCTGTGCCAACTGCCATCTTGTCTATCAACTGCCATCTTGTCTACAAACTGCCATCATGTCTGTGCCAACTGCCATCTTGTCTATTAACTGCCATCATGTCTGTGCCAACTGCCATCTTGTCTGTGCCAACTGCCATTATGTCAGTGCCAACTGCCATCATGTCAGTGCCAACTGCCATCATGTATGTGCCAGTCTCCCTATCAACACACCATCGATCTCTACTACATGCACGTAGATGTGTCTGATCGATATTTTTTTAATCAGTAAATTGAGTTTGTGAGAGCTGGAAGTGTGTGATGGGCGGTGGGGGTGGGGGAGCGGGGGGACGGGCTAAAATCAACAAATTGAGGTCACGTGAAGCTAATGAAGACGTTCCTTGCGGCCACTAGAGGGACGGGCCTGGCCAAATTAAACAAGATGTTTCCCCTCCCGTTTTTATCCTTAGAAGCCGTTTTTGTCTATCCGTGTCGTTTTTATCCCGCAAAACAGGTTTTTTTTCATACAGATCTCATTTTTTTATATAGATCTCAATCTTCTATTTTTTTTTCCATATAGATCCCATATAGATTCTATTTTCTTGAAAACTTTCCTCTTAATTTCATAACACAATATCTACACATTTTCTAGGAACTGTTTTATTAGAAACTACTTTGTTGGGAACTGTATTATTTTAAAACTTCTATTGAAAATAAAACTTGATGTTTAGATAACTGAATCATGTTTACTTGCACATCATCAGGTTGTTGGGATAGGATAGTGCGTTGGTTTGAAGTCTTGTGAACCACAACCCACCTTACATAACTTACCTGATATAAGCAAACAACTTTAAAATACCCATTTCACAGAGCTTTTTCAACACCCCCCCGCCCCCCTCACACCTTCCCCCGCCCCCCTCACACCTTCCCCCGCCCCCCTCACACCTTCCCCCGCCCCCCTCAAACCCCCCCCCCCCCGCCCCCTCACCCCCCCCGCCCCCTCACATCACCCCCACCCCCTCACATCACCCCCCGCCCCCTCACATCACCCCCGCCCCCTCACCCCCCCGCCCCCTCACATCACCCCCACCCCCTCACATCACCCCCCGCCCCCTCACATCACCCCCGCCCCCTCACATCACCCCCCACCCCCTCACATCACCCCCACCCCCTCACATCACCCCCACCCCCTCACATCACCCCCACCCCCTCACATCACCCCTCGCCCCCTCACATCACCCCCGCCCCCTCACATCACCCCCCACCCCCCTCACATCACCCCCCGCCCCCTCACATCACCCCCGCCCCCTCACATCACCCCGCCCCCTCACATCACCCCCCCCCCCGCCCCCTCACATCACCCTTACCGATCTGTTTTGTCGAGAGCCTGTCAGCACCAACTTAAAATTGCCAGCCCTTGAACACTTTATTTGCCTCACCCCCCCCCCCCCCCACCCGTAGCAGCCCTCCCCCTCCCCCTCCCCCTCCTTCTCCCCCATGCATTTCCTGTCTCTGACTTTTATTTTATTTATGTCTGAAACAGGACTACATTGACAGTGGTCCACATTAACAAAGGTGTCCACTAGTGGCCCACTAGAACCACCGTATGCTTTTTCTAAGTTCAACATTTACATATAGTTAATTGAATTTTCAACGTTCGTGAACTAATTGAATATTCATACATAGGTCAATACATAGGATCATTTTTTTTCGCAGTGTCAACACTAACTATAACTCTGTATACTAGACTAGACAATATCTCACGTCATTTATTTATACATTATATTAACATTTTTATTTTATGTTAAAACTAATTATCTCTATTGTTCTAAATTTAGTGAATACAATAGAACCCACTGTGCTAAATTAGACAAAGGCCCTAATCGCTAATTAGATTAAAATGAAAGAAACCGTAAAATTGTGTAACGGAGTTGATGAAAGAAGTTGCCTTTACTGGACGACGAACAATTCCTTTGCTGCCAATATCAGCAGACCTTGGCACCGGGTGACCCCGGGTCAGACCCACAACCGGGCGACCCCGGGTCAGACGCACAACCGGGTAACCCCGGGTCAGACTCACGATTGGGTCGTCATCTAAACTTCACGAGACAGCCGAGCCATTCGATTGGTTGATTTGATTTCACGCTTCCCTGCGCATGCGTGTCGGGGGCGAAATTTGATGGCCAACCGCACGCAACAGTCAGGCTCCAGCAAGGGGGGGGGGGGGGGGGGGGGGGTAAGGGGGATTAGTCGCGTTTTTGGTCGCCATATTCCAAAGCAAACTAAACTGAAATGCTAGTTGTAACAACATGAATTCTTTGTTGTTATTGTGGGTTCTTCAATATACTCATACGAGCAACAGTAGTTGTGAAACAATAACTTTATTTACACTTTGTACAGAGAATTAATAGATCCATAGTAAATCCATGGTCACAACTGGTATAAGTACAATCACAGTCAAGAAACAAAGTGTCGTAGTAACATCCTACATTCACAGCCACAGTCCTCAGGTTCAAGTTCTAGCACACAACACCCGTTCACCTTTTTGCTCTCCCTTTTATTCACTACTTTCTCTCCCCTTACGTCAATGAGCGATCTCACCCAAAACATGGAAAAACACATGACGATCGCTCAGACAGTCCTTCCGCTAGCCAGGTACTCTTCATTCATGCAAAACACAATATAATAAAGATACATAATAATACAGTCTGTGACACGTCCCCCCTTCGAATAAAATTTTGTGTAACAAAATTTATAAATACAATATTAGTAGGGCAGGATCATGTGCCAGACAACAAAATTTATAAATACAGTATTGGTAGGGCAGGATCATGTGCCAGACAACAAAAAATTGTGTACAACTCAAAGTAGAGTAAAATATATTCATTTTAGACTAAGCACTTGTAGTCATAAATTTATAGTGCATACAAATACAACAGTATGTAGTGACTATATCAGTGATAATTAAAATATGTCAGTGTTTTGAACAAAAACTTTAAATGTACAAGCATTATATTTAATATTTAATGCATCAATATACATTCACATAGGAGGAAAAAATATTTCAATTACCCAATAACTGTAGTATAAACAAGACAAATGAGTGTAATAAATTACCAAACGAGTCTGGTACATGACCTTATTACCAAACATAATACATAGTTGAAATTATCAAAGACTTAATTCAACTCATAATTTAAATAACTATATCCTATGTAGTAAAAAAACTTCCTTATCATCAAGGTATGTTATTACCACGCATGAGTAATATACTTTGTTGTCTCCCCTAGTCGACCCATTTCAGTCATATCTAGGTCACAACACAACATTCTTGCCTTTCACAGGTATCGACTGATACAATTCATCATTGAGACTTCCGTCTTATTGTTATGCGGAATAAATAGTCTCTAACTTTTACTTGATTTACTTTATTCACTGTTAATTAATAGTATAGAATAGGTTTAACATAATACAGTTTTCATTCTTTTGAAATATTACACAATTTATATAATTTATATTTACTGATACAAATTGTTTGATATTTATATATTACAGTTACAGACTGTATAATATTAATAAACTGTCAATTGATAATTTAATCTTAGCATCCTCTATAGCATGAGTAATCGTTCTCGTGCAGTTGACAATGACCTGTATGCCATCTCTCCCTCAAATTGTAGCTTTTAGCTGTGCTACCATAATCATTTCCTAGATTTCGTGTAACTTGTGTTACTTCATTTGTTTTAATATTCTCCTCTGGTTTCTGAACAACGTCAGTAGTTATCTTGCTTTGTGTACGTTCGTTTGGTTCATCAACCAACTTAATATAAATATTATGGCATTGCTTTGGCCTCTCATAATATGTGTTGCGTCGGTAACTTCCATTAGTATACCTATTCACACTTTTGTTATTCTGATTTGAACTTGATACATTATTCCTTAAATTACTGTATTTCTCACATGACTTTCTGTGTACATAATTGTTTCTTCTCTGATTTGCCAACCTATGCCAACATTGATTTTGGTAATGACCTGTTTTTCCGCAGTAAAAACATCTAGATTTTGGCTTCTTATAAACATGGTGACTGTATTCATAGTTTGCTAAATTTCTTTTTCTTTCATTCTGTGCATTAATGACATTAATGACATTCTTATTAACATGTTGACTGTATTCATAGTTTGCTAAATTTCTTTTACTTTCATTCTGTGCATCAATGACATTGTAGTTTCTAGTTACTGTTTCATCTTTCTTAACTTCCTTGTGCTTCTTTATTGATTCTAATTCACACATAAATTTCTGTGTTAATTTCTCCATTTCTTTGTTAAATTTATTCTTGAGTTCTAATATATCTTCTTTATAGTTTGACTCCAGATTTCTAAGTAACTCCTCAATAGGTACGTTCTCTTCATTGTGGCTTATTAAGTTCACTGATTCATTAATCATCATTAGTTTATCATGATTCCTGCCATTCTCCGATGGACTTATTAAATCATCACTGCCATTGCCTGATGGGCTTATTAAATCATTTTGACTACCATTCTCTGATGGACTTGTTTCTTGTTGACTGCCATTCTCTGATGGACTTATTTCTTGTTTACTGCCATTCTCTGATGGACTTGTTTCTTGTTTACTGCCATTCTCTGATGGACTTGTTTCTTGTTTACTGCCATTCTCTGATGGACTTGTTCCTTGTTTACTGCCATTCTTTGATGGACTTACGATACAACTTTCAATAATATTCTCGTGTACCTGCGTTTGAGTCAATAAAGAGTCAATCTTAAGACATTCTAATGTATCTGTCACCTTTAAATCATTATTAACTTCAACCTCTGTTTTATCCTTGGGTTTCAATTCTTCCTGGACTATGTTACTTTGTTCTTCATTCCAAAGGTTGCCAATATTTACTTCTTCAAGTTCTGCCTGTTGACTTTCTAATTTTGGTTCATATGTGTCTGTTATAGCTTTCATTTCTAATAGTTCTTGTTCATATGCTAGTTCATGTAGGCCAACTTGTTTTTCCAAAGTTTCAGCCCTTTTATCTGCTCTCTGTTTTCTGTTTCTTTTTTTCCGCTTTCCTTTTGATTGTACAGTCTCCTCTACTTTATCTCCATCTGACATTTCTTCTTCTTTTTGCACCTCTGTAATAGCTCTTGATCTATTACGCACTATTTCTGTCTCACCATCTAATTCTCTTATTACTTTTCCATGAGCTAGTCTGGGTTGTTCATTTTCTTCGTCCCATGCTTCTAATGCTTTTTCTATGTCTCGGTCAAATCGAGTGTTTGCCCAGGCTATCTGCTTCTTCATCTTCTTAATGCCTTGCGCCCTCGCTAGTGCTAGATATTCTTCAAAACATAACATTTTGATATATTTTCTATGACATAAAATATAAATTCATTAGTTGACAATAGATAAATGTTAATTAATTTACAATACCCTTTCTTGTATTCTGGCTTTGTTCAGTTGATTAGAGACATCTAGTAATCCAAGAAAAGTTCATAGTACATATATAGTACAAAAATAGTTCACTTTGTTGATTCCAAAAAGTTGAAAAAATTCAAAATAGTTCTAGTAGCCTGTTACAGAGTAGAAATTTGTCCAGTTTTAGATAAGACATCTTTAGGAACAGTTTAGGAACAGTTACAAAAATAAACTTGATCTGCTAAATCCAAACAGTAGAAAAGAAACACTAAGACTTGATCGGCTAAATCCAAACAGAAAAAACACACAGACGATATTTACTCGACATTGGTGAGACAATATCGAAATAAGGTGATAAAAATTATCACGTTGATGACTTGACTTGAACAAGACGTCTGACTTGACTACAGCAACCCTTCTGACTTGAGTGTAGATAGATGACTTTCAAGAACTTGACGTACTTGGTAAACAGTGGAAGACCACTTCAAAAACGTTGAAAACTGCTTACAATGATAATGTGACAATTCTTGATCACTTGTAGTAACACTGTAACTTCGTTGACGATTTTAGACTTCAATATAATTTACCAATGTAACAACATCACTTCTTCAATTGCTTCTGACAATGTAACAGTAGACGCTCACTTCTGACACCATATGTAACAACATGAATTCTTTGTTGTTATTGTGGGTTCTTCAATATACTCATACGAGCAACAGTAGTTGTGAAACAATAACTTTATTTACACTTTGTACAGAGAATTAATAGATCCATAGTAAATCCATGGTCACAACTGGTATAAGTACAATCACAGTCAAGAAACAAAGTGTCGTAGTAACATCCTACATTCACAGCCACAGTCCTCAGGTTCAAGTTCTAGCACACAACACCCGTTCACCTTTTTGCTCTCCCTTTTATTCACTACTTTCTCTCCCCTTACGTCAATGAGCGATCTCACCCAAAACATGGAAAAACACATGACGATCGCTCAGACAGTCCTTCCGCTAGCCAGGTACTCTTCATTCATGCAAAACACAATATAATAAAGATACATAATAATACAGTCTGTGACACTAGTGAACCCAAACTACTTCTAACACTAGACTTTATAAAATCTGAATTGTAAGCCAAGAATTACCGTCTTCACTGAATACAAATAGTAAGGTAACATGGACTTCAAACGACAGAAAACAATCGTACATGTAGTAACAGACGTATGTCATGCTGATGCGAAAGTTGAGTCACGTAGAAAACAATCGTACATGTAGTAACAGACGTATGTCATGCTGATGCGAAAGTTGAGTCACGTACTTTTAAATTGACTTCTAACTATAAAACACTAGACGTCTAGATCTAGATGCTTGTATATCATTGTACTTTGAGGGTTAGGCATATAAAGCTGTAACAGTGAATCACATGATCCCCAAATACAGCAATGAAAACAATGTAACCATTGAGTTATGTTAGGTAAAACCCAGGTTAAGTTGTCCTATGTATGTTCAAACAATTTGGCAGATTTTATGAACGGCGTCCTATAGGAGGAGGGGGTAACTCTTGGAGTACACGTTTCTTGAAATAGAAGCTCTAAAAGTGCTCATGTTTAGAGAGCGGAACTTGCATGGTAGCCCTTCACACAGTTGGCGGCCATCTTGTGGCCAGGTTTTCTTGCTTTTTACATGTGCCAATCTGGTTATTTTACAACCAAATACAATTTTCTAATAAAAGTGTAAATAAAATAGTTTCTTTAGGTTTCTACTTAATGTCTAGAAAATATCTTTTTTAAATTGATTTGGTCCCTTTTGATATTCATCATGGTTTGTAATGGGAAAAATATACATCTTTAACTCGAGTCACCAGTGAGTCATCTATGTCACAACTAAATCTACACTGTCACCGTTTAATCATGCCAGACACCATTTTATTGTTTTAAAAAGTATTGGACCCTTTTCGAACTTGACGGTCCATGGGGCAAGTGTGACCACTACATTATACCGGTCACCATTAAAACATACAGATCACCCTTAAATCGAGCCCACCAGTTACTTATCGACCACTCACCCCGTGATACCCGCCCCTCTGATCTAAACCTACATTTGTTTCTCAACTATTTTCACCGGAAATAATAATAACGAAACCGGAAATAGGTCGGACGACGCCGGAGATAAGAACGAGCAGCGAAGCGGAAACTCTGATGGGCTTGTTCAGCGATGCGAGGCGCAAGGATGAGACGTGATATCATTCTGTTTGGTCCCAGTTTTTTATCGTCCATTCTGTTTGGGTCCAGTTTTTTATCGTCCATTCTGTTTGGGTCCAGTTTTTTATCGTCCATTCTGTTTGGGTTCAGTTTTTTATCTTCCATTTTGTTTGGGTCCAGTTTTTTATCGTCCATTCTGTTTGGTCCCAGTTTTTTATCGTCCATTCTGTTTGGGTCCAGTTTTTTATCGTCCATTTTGTTTGGGTCCAGTTTTTTATCGTCCATTCTGTTTGGGTCCAGTTTTTTATCGTCCATTCTATTTGGGTCCAGTTTTTTATCGTCCATTTTGTTTGGGTCCAGTTTTTTATCGTCCATTCTGTTTGGTCCCAGTTTTTTATCGTCCATTCTGTTTGGGTCCAGTTTTTTATCGTCCATTCTGTTTGGGTCCAGTTTTTTATCGTCCATTCTGTTTGGGTCCAGTTTTTTGTCGTCCATTCTGTTTGGGTCCAGTTTTTTATCGTCCATTCTGTTTGGGTCCAGTTTTTTATCTTCCATTCTGTTTGGGGCCAGTTTTTTATCGTCCATTCTGTTTAGGTCCAGTTTTTTATCGTCCATTCTGTTTGGGTCCAGTTTTT
Organism: Physella acuta; assembly: GCF_028476545.2. Lineage (NCBI taxonomy): Eukaryota > Metazoa > Mollusca > Gastropoda > Physidae > Physella > Physella acuta. The sequence goes on from NW_026732013.1 coordinate 488,407, forward strand.
TATCGTCCATTCTGTTTGGGTCCAGTTTTTTATCGTCCATTCTGTTTAGGCCCAGTTTTTTATCGTCCATATTGTTTAGGCCCAGTTTTTTATCGTCCATTCTGTTTGGGTCCAGTTTTTATCGTCCATTCTGTTTGGGTCCAGTTTTTTATCGTCCATTCTGTTTGGGTCCAGTTTTTTATCGTCCATTCTGTTTGGGTCCAGTTTTTTATCGTCCATTTTGTTTGGGTCCAGTTTTTTATCGTCCATTCTGTTTGGGTCCAGTTTTTTATCGTCCGTTCTGTTTGGGTCCAGTTTTTTATCGTCCATTCTGTTTGGGTCCAGTTTTTTATCTTCCATTCTGTTTGGGTCCAGTTTTTTATCGTCCATTCTGTTTGGGTCCAGTTTTTTATCGTCCATTCTGTTTGGGTCCAGTTTTTTATCGTCCATTCTGTTTGGGTCCAGTTTTTTTTATCGTCCATTCTGTTTGGGCCCAGTTTTTTATCGTCCATTCTGTTTGGATCCAGTTTTTTATCGTCTATTCTGTTTAGGCCCAGTTTTTTATCGTCAATTCTGTTTGGGTCCAGTTTTTTATCGTCCATTCTGTTTGGGTCCAGTTTTTTATCGTCCATTCTGTTTGGATCCAGTTTTTTATCGTCTATTCTGTTTAGGCCCAGTTTTTTATCTTCATTTCTGTTTGGGTCCAGTTTTTTATCGTCCATTCTGTTTGGGTCCAGATTTTTATCGTCTATTCTGTTTAGGCCCAGTTTTTTATCTTCATTTCTGTTTGGGTCCAGTTTTTTATCGTCCATTCTGTTTGGGTCCAGATTTTTATCGTCTATTCTGTTTAGGTCCAGTTTTTTATCGTCTATTCTGTTTAGGCCCAGTTTTTTATCGTCCATTTTGTTTGGGTCCAGTTTTTTATCGTCCATTCTGTTTGGGTCCAGTTTTTTATCGTCCGTTCTGTTTGGATCCAGTTTTTTATCGTCCATTCTGTTTGGGTCTAGTTTTTTATCGTCCGTTCTGTTTGGGTCCAGTTTTTTATCGTCCATTCTGTTTGGGTCCAGTTTTTTATCTTCCATTCTGTTTGGGTCCAGTTTTTTATCGTCCATTCTGTTTGGGACCAGTTTTTTTATCGTCCATTCTGTTTGGGTCCAGTTTTTTATCTTCCATTCTGTTTGGGTCCAGTTTTTTATCGTCCATTCTGTTTGGGACCAGTTTTTTTTTATCGTCCATTCTGTTTGGGACCAGTTTTTTATCTTCCATTCTGTTTGGGTCCAGTTTTTTATCGTCCATTCTGTTTGGGACCAGTTTTTTTTATCGTCCATTCTGTTGGAAAAGATTATTTTTTGTGACGGCACCAATATTAAGTGGCAGACTTGTGAAAACTAAGCACAGAGAATTTTTTCTATATAATTTAGCGCGCCACTAAAATAAATCACAAGAGTTTGGCTAGAGTGAAGTATCGCTCCAATTATTGCACGCGACAGATCTAGGGGCAGTGCGCCATCTAACCTGAGTTCACCATCTACATGTGTTTAAACTTTTGGGCTGTTTATACAGAAAAGCTTCAGGGTCAGTGGTTTAGAGTCATTTCTCCTAAAACAAATGTATTGTTCACCCCAAAAAAAAACGGCAAAGTTAAGAAAATTTTGAATAAGCTTTAATGCTTTGGCAAATATTATAAATTTTCATTAATTCAAACTATTTAATTATATAATTTTTGAGCGGACATTTTTTGTGCTGTCTTTAAAGACGAAAGCTAATAAAGTTTGAAGTATATTCGCTGCCTTCGACGTTTGTCAAATTGAGTTACAAGAGTTGCCACCAACCCACAGACAGACATTGTGAATTAAACAAAAGCTTTAAAAAACCTTACTCCCCATTGGCTGTTCTTAAAGGTCAAGGGAGAGAGATCACGTGGTGTATGAAATGAAGTTGGTCTTTACATTAGAGGCGTCCTGCTCTAACTTGGTGTCATTACATGTCTAACTTGGCGTCATTACACGTCTAACTTGGCGTCATTACACGTCTAACTTGGCGTCATTACACGTCTGACTTTGAGTCATTACACTTCTAACTTGGCGTCATTACATGTCTAACTTGGCGTCATTACACGTCTAACTTGGCGTCATTACACGTCTAACTTGGCGTCATTACACGTCTAACTTGCGTCATTACACGTCTAACTTGGCGTCATTATACGTCTAACTTGGCGTCATTACACGTCTAACTTGGCGTCATTACACGTCTGACTTTGAGTCATTACACTTCTAACTTAGCGTTATTACACGTCTGACTTGGCGTCATTACACGTCTAACTTGGCGTCATTACACGTCTAACTTGGCGTCATTACACGTCTAACTTGGCGTCATTACACGTCTAACTTGCGTCATTACACGTCTAACTTGGCGTCATTATACGTCTAACTTGGCGTCATTACACGTCTAACTTGGCGTCATTACACGTCTAACTTGGCGTCATTACACGTCTTACTTGGCGTCATTACACGTCTGACTTTGAGTCATTACACGTCTAACTTGGCGTCATCACACGTCTAACTTGGAGTCATTCTATACTTAAGCTCACACTATACGACTATAGTGATTTATATCGGCCTACATGAATTTAGTGATTTATATCGGCCTATAGGACTAGTGATTTATAACGGCCTGTAGGACTAGTGATTTATATCAGCCTATAGGACTAGTGATTTATAACGGCCTGTAGGACTAATGATTTATATCAGCCTATAGGACTAGTGATTTATATCGGCCTGTAGGACTAGTGATTTATATCGGCCTATAGGACTAGTGATTTATATCGGCCTATAGGACTAGTGATTTATATCGGTCTATAGGACTAGTGATTTATATCGGCCTATAGGACTAGTGATTTATATCGGCCTGTAGGACTACTGATTTATATCGTCCTATAGGACTAGTGATTTATATCGGCCTATAGGACTAGTGATTTATATCGGCCTATAAGATTAACTATATCAGCCTTTAGGACAAATGAAATTCGTGTACGCCTAATGACCCATGATGTGACTTTGACTTGAACCAAACGTCTGATGACCCATGATGTGACTTTGACTTGAACCAAACGCCTGATGACCCATGATGTGACTTTGACCTAAACCAAACGTCTGATGACCCATAATGTGACTTTGACCTAAACCAAACGTCTGATGACCCATGATGTGACTTTGACCTAAACCAAACGTCTGATGACCCATGATGTGACTTTGACCTAAACCAAACGTCTGATGACCCATAATGTGACTTTGACCTAAACCAAACGTCTGATGACCCATGATGTGACTTTGACCTATACCAAACGTCTGATGACCCGTGATGTGACTTTGACCTAAACCAAACGTCTGATGACCCATGATGTGACTTTGACCTAAACCAAACGTCTGATGACCCATGATGTGACTTTGACCTAAACCAAACGTCTGATGACCCATAATGTGACTTTGACCTAAACCAAACGTCTGATGACCCATGATTTGACTTTGACCTAAACCAAACGTCTGATGACCCATGATGTGACTTTGACCTAAACCAAACGTCTGATGACCCATAATGTGACTTTGACCTAAACCAAACGTCTGATGACCCATGATGTGACTTTGACCTAAACCAAACGTCTGATGACCCATGATGTGACTTTGACCTAAACCAAACGTCTGATGACCCATAATGTGACTTTGACCTAAACCAAACGTCTGATGACCCATGATGTGACTTTGACCTAAACCAAACGTCTGATGACCCATGATGTGACTGACCTAAGCCAAACGTCTGATGACCCATGATGTGACTTTGACCTAAACCAAACGTCTGATGACCCGTGATGTGACTTTGACCTAAACCAAACGTCTGATGACCCATAATGTGACTTTGACCTAAACCAAACGTCTGATGACCCATAATGTGACTTTGACCTAAACCAAACGTCCAGTCACGTCCAGTTATCGCAGACAATGAGAGGCGACTGGCGCCATCGCAGGTCTCTGTTCTTTGTTTAGAGCAATTTGCTGTCAATAGAATTCTATTCTCATGCAAATTTATGCCCGACTAATACAGACCTAATCGAATGGTCTCAAGGTCATTTCCCCTATCTCTGTCACGGGGAAGGTCACGTGGACATCCAGAAAAGCCCTAATCCCCCTTCCCCCCCCCGTCCGGTTAAGCCAGGCCCCGCTCTCTCCGCCCCAAATCGAGATGGCCCAAGGTCCGGGCACGGGTAGGGGATTACCAGACATTAATGTGGTCAAACGTCCACTCCCAGCTTCTCGTGTTCTCCAGCTCTCCCCTCCATTTCTGTCCTCCCCTCTCTGTCCTCCCCTCCATTTCTCTGACCTCCCCTCCATTTCTCTGTCCTCCCCTCCATTTCTCTGTCCTCCCCTCCATTTCTCTGTCCTCCCCTCTCTGTCCTCCCCTCTGTCCTCCCCTATGTCCTCCCCTCTGCCCTCCCTTCCATTTCTCTGTCCTCCCCTCCATTTCTCTGTCCTCCCCTCCATTTCTCTGTCCTCCCCTCTCTGTCCTCCCCTCTGTCCTCCCCTATGTCCTCCCCTCTGCCCTCCCTTCCATTTCTCTGTCCTCCCCTCCATTTCTCTGTCTTCCCCATCCATGACTCTGCCCCCCCCCCCATACCCCCACACAACACACAAAATCCACCACACACAAGCAACCACTTTATCAATCGAATGCTTTAGTCAACAAGTCAATCGGACGATCAATAAATCAACCAACCGATCAGAAAATCAATCACTCAATCAACCGATCAGAAAATCCGGATCTGTAAAAAATAATTTCTTCCTGCCTTATTCTCTTCTGAACAGTTGGTTAGGCAAGAATAATTTTCCATAACATACAGCAACATATAGCACATTTGTCTATAATAATAGTTTCGTTATTTTGTCTGTCGGTCTGTCGGGAACCCTGTAGAGAAAACACAAGGAAAGTAAAAATAAAAATTTTTCACGAAACTTCCCACTACCGTGACGTCACATGGAACATATAAGAAATTCGCAAAGCGAAACGAAATATGTACAGTTCTAAATACGGAAACGCTCACACAATAAAATGACGTCATTGATTCTAGGGTAAACAGAAATAAAATTCCAATGCCGAAAAAATACACAATAATAATGAAGTAATCCGTACTTGATAATACAGACAATACCATTACCGCATAATTTGTCTCATCTTAAGAGCGGTCTGCATGTAGAGTTTCTTTCAGGCATCCCTTTTGGTACAATATAAATTGATATAGAAAATATATACTTTTAACAGTGTCAGCCCCTTTTCCCTCCCCAAAGAATTTAGTCCGCCCCCACCCCCACGCCCCCCCCCCGAAAAAAATAATTTCAAAAGCCCCCGCCCCTATACACACACACATCGAGATAAAAAGTCTGAAAGAAACACAACTGCATGATTGAAGTTTAGCGGCCAAAAGTAGGAAACGGGTCTAGATTATAGAAGTAGGGTCTACCTTTAGTCAGTATTATCTACAAATACTATCAGTGCTTCTTTCATATATTTTCTCCCCCCCCCCCCCCAGGGCACTTGAAATTGACGGGGGGGGGGTATATGGACATCTACCGATTGCCCACACTGTCCGAATTAAAAACAAATGTTTTGTTTTGTTGTTGTTGTTTTTTTTTTCAAATAAAAAACTCGACGATTTTGATATCCATGGAGCTAGCGATGTGCCAATCAATTATTGAAACTAATGACAGGATCGCCAGGTGAAACTGGGCAGGACCCGCTGTGGGATGCTGTGTACCCGCCATTAAGAGATGGTATCAAAGCGACTAGTCCGCACTCAGTATCAGCTGGTTCATTTGATATTCTTGTCTGCATTCTGTACAGCAATCACTCGATGGGGAAATCCACTGAACACTAATTATACACGGGAAGGGGGGTGGGGGCGGTGACTCAATCTACGTGTATATTTTTTATTAAATTTGTAAAAAAAAAAAATGTGTGTTTTGTTTTAGTACAACACGTACAGTTTTGTAGAAACGTGTCAGTGGCAGATTAGAGTAAAGATTTCAGCTACACTAACACCATTCTAGCCTGTGGCCCAAGTCTCGTCTATGTTTCCCAAGTCTCGTCTATGTTGCCCAAGTCTCGTCCCAAGTCTCGTCTATGTAGCCCAAGTCTCGTCTATGTTGCCCAAGTCTCGTCCCAAGTCTCGTCTATGTAACCAAAGTCTCGTCTATGTAGCCAAAGTCTCGTCTATGTTGCCCAAGTCTCGTCTTTGTAGCCCAAGTCTCGTCTATGTAGCCAAATTCTCGTCTATGTTGCCCAAGTCTCTTCTATGTAGCCAAATTCTCGTCCATTCTTCTTCTTCTTCGTTCTTAATTATTAGTGTTGAAGGGGATCGAGATTTATCTGCCAGTGGGTTTGAACTCGAGTCTTTGTTCGAATTTATCAACCATGAGCTTTTTGCCGACTCGACCACGCCTCCAACACAATTAAGCGTTACGTGTCAACTGGTTATGCGCCATTGAGGCCATTGACTCCGATTTCAGCCTGCTTTTCTTTTTGGATATGCGTCCATAGCCTTTGTCCAACCAAGAACAAACTACAAGGCAGCAGTTGTTTAATTTTGGAGTTGTCTCTCCTAGAAGAGTGGCTGTCCCCAGCTAACGAGCCTCATCTGCCCGGGGGTTCGCACTCGAGACTTTTTGGTTTAGCAACCATGAGCTTTACCGACTCGACCACGCCGACCCATTCTCGTCTATGTAAACTAAGTCTCTTCCCAAGTCTCGTCTACGTAGCCCAAGTCTCGTCTATATAGTCCAAGTCTCGTCTATGTAGCCCAAGTCTCGTCTACGTAGCCCAAGTCTCGTCTATATAGTCCAAGTCTCGTCTATGTAGCCCAAGTCTCGTCTATGTAGCCAAAGTCTCGTCTATGCAGCCAAAGTCTCGTCTATGCAGTCTCGTTTATGTTGCCCAAGTCTCGTTCCAAGTCTCGTCTATGTAGCTCAAGTCTCGTCTGTGTAGCCCAAGTCTCGTCTATGTAGCCCAAGTCTCGTCTATGTAGCCCAAGTCTCGTCTATGTAGCCAAAGTCTCGTCTATGTTGCCCAAGTCTCGTTCAGTCTAGCTTCTGTAACTCAAGTCGAGTGATCTATGTATCTTTGTTATCATGGAATGAAATCTAATCAGATAAAATCACAGACCCACACCGACCCCCACCCCCACCCCCACCCACAGACCCCTACGCTGGCACAGACTCCGCCCCTGGCACGCCGGCGTGTGGCCCTAATTAGTCTGATTAACTCTGCTGGACATATGGTGAAACCCCGTGCCTTCCCTGGACTGCCAGTCTAGTTAATAGACATGTAGCGGGTAGCCAATGTAGACATGTAGCGGGTAGCTAATGTAGACATGTAGCGGGTAGCCAATGTAGACATGTAGCAGGTAGCCAATGTAGACATGTAGCGGGTAGCCTATGTGGACATGTAGCGGGTAGCCAATGTAGACATGTAGCGGGTAGCCAATGTAGACATGTAGCGGGTAGCTAATGTAGACATGTAGCGGGTAGCCAATGTAGACATGTAGCGGGTAGCCAATGTAGACATGTAGCGGGTAGCCAATGTAGACATGTAGCGGGTAGCCAATGTAGACATGTGGCGGGTAGCTAATGTAGACATGTAGCGGGTAGCTAATGTAGACATGTAGCGGGTAGCCTATGTAGACAGGTAGCAGGTAGCCACTGTAGACATGTAGCGGGTAGCCAATGTAGCTAATTTAACTTGTGGCATGTAGCCTATTTTAGATACGTGCGGGTAGCCAATTTTAGAAAGGTAGATGGTAGCCGATTCAAATTTAATTGGGTATTTATTATGTCACGTAGCCAGTTTAAGACACGAAATGGGTAGCAAGTTTAAGACATGTAGCTGGTAGCCAAGCTGCGACTTGTGGCGTTTGGACAATGTTTTCCATGACAAGGTCCCTAACCAAGAAATGTTTTCCATGACAAGGTCCCTATAGAAGAAATGTTTTTCATGACAAGGTCCCTATAGAAGATACGTTTTCCATGAGAAGGTCCCTAACCAAGAAATGTTTTCCATGACAAGGTCCCTATAGAAGAAATGTTTTCCATGACAAGGTCCCTATAAAAGAAATGTTTTCCATGATAAGGTCCTTAACGAAGAAATTTTTTCCATTACAAGGTCCCCCTAACGAAGAAATGTTTTCAATGACAAGGTCCCTATAGAAGAAATGTTTTCCATGACGAGGTGCCTATAGAAGATATGTTTTCCATGACAAGATTATTGAAGACATGTTTTATTAGATGGCCATTAAGACGCTATGCTCCCCATGACAAGGCAAAGAAAATAAACAAATATAAATCCCAAGTTTGTCAAAGAAATGTTTCTAAAAAAAACAGCAAATTTAAAAACTGCTTTGATAGAATGTAGGATAAAGAACGCTTTTCTTGTGGGTGTTTTTTTTGTGTCCCCTAAGACAGAGGCTGTAGAGCCAGAATATTTGTAGGACATCTAATTCTGGCTTCAGACGTTCGCATCACGTGATCACCGTGTTGACAAAGTTATGGAACTGAATAAATGCAATCTAAAGGTTGTTTGCTGACTTAAGTCACGTCCTGACCCCAGACATGACTGGGGGATCTCCCTTCCCCCCCCCCCCCCCACCCCCACAGGGGAGTCACGGCAGACAAGTCGTCTGCTGAAAGCTGATGGTCAACACGGTCGTGTTACAATAGACCGCTATGTAGCCCACAATCCACATTCAATCCACAATCCACATTCAATCCACAATCCACATTCAATCCACAATCCATATTCAATCCACAATCCACATTCAATCCACAATCCACATTCAATCCACATTCAATCCACAATCCACATTAAATCCACAATCCACATTCGATCAACAATCATGACTATTTTACTATTCATATTCAATCCACAATCATTACTATCTCACAATCCACATTCAATCCACAATGACTATTGAGAAACCCGAACTGCGTCTTCACCCCCTCCCCCTCCCTTCACCCCACCCCCTTCCCACCCCCTCCCTCGCGACAGACGACGGTGAATGGATGAATTGAATGAAATATGCAGGTCTTGATTAGATTTGGATACATGAATTGGATCTCAACGAGCGCGGATGTCTGGGGGGGGGGGGGGGGGGGGGGAGGTGAGGGGTCATTGTCTTCTGTCGGTTGGTTTTGTCAACACTATGACCTTTCAACTTTTCTTATTTATTAGCTTTTTTAACTTTCCCGAAAAAGGCATGTTCAAAATTATCTTGGATTTTTGGTGAGAATAAAAAAGATGAATAAAAAATTTTAAAAATTGTGTCAACCTTGTGCTCACATAGCTAGTTAACATCACATTCCCCAGTGGGGAAAATACAAGAACTAGTGACGAGTGTGTTAAATATTTTTAACACTTAATGATTTATACCTGTATCTCACCATTTAACTCAGTTATTTAAACATGTGAATTAAACCCCTGTATTTACCACCTGTACTTACAAGTATTTAACATGGATATTTATTTAACACCTGTCGGGCAAACGGCATTCGGGCAAGTGTCTTTCGGGAATTTGTCGTAGACCCGCTTTGAATGGACACTTGCCCGAATGCGACAAATGCCCGAATGGACACTTGCCCGAATGCGACAAACGCCCGAATGGACACTTGCCCGAATGCGACAAATGCCCGAATGGACACTTGCCCGAATGCGACAAACGCCCGAATGGACACTTGCCCGAATGGCAAGTGTCCATTCGGGAAATCGGCCTACGGGCAAACGGCATTCGGGCAAGTGTCTTTCGGGAAAACGTCCGGCTCCAGTTTAAAGCGTATTTTTGACCCGTGTATTTGACCCCTGTATTTGAACCGTTATTTAACCCGCGTATTTGACCCGTGTATTAGACCCGTGTATTTGACCCCCGTACTTAACCCCTGTATTTGACCCGTGTATTTAACCCCTGTACTTAACCCCTGTATTTGACCCCTGTATTTGACCCCGTGTATTTGACCCGTGTACTAGACCCCCGTACTTAACCCCTGTATTTGACCCCTGTATTTGACCCCTGTATTTGACCCCTGTACTTAACCCCTGTACTTAACCCCTGTACTTGACCCTTGTATTTGACCCCTGTACTTGACCCCTTTACTTAACCCCTGTACTTGAACCTTGTATTTGACCCCTGTACTTGACCCCTCTATTTGTCCCCTGTACTTAACCCCTTTACTTGACCCCTGTACTTAACCCCTGTATTTGACCCCTGTATGACCCCTGTAACTGACCCCTGTATTTGACCCCTGTATTTGACCCCTGTACTTGACCCCTTTACTTGACCCCTGTACTTAACCCCTGTACTTGACCCCAGTATGACCCCTGTATTTGACCCCTTTACTTGACCCCTGTACTTAACCCCTGTACTTGACCCCAGTATGACCCCTGTACTTGACCCCTTTACTTGACCCCTGTACTTGACCCCTGCACTTGACCCCTGCACTTGACCCCTGTATTTGACCCCTGTATTTGACCCCGTACTTGACCCCTGTACTTGACCCCTGTACTTGACCCCTGTACTTGACCCCTGTACTTGACCCCTGTACTTGACCCCTGTACTTGACCCCTGTATTTGACCCCTGTACTTGACCCCTGTACTTGATCCCTGTACTTGACCCCTGTACTTGACCCCTGTATATGACCCCTGTACTTGACCCCTGTACTTAACCCTTGTATTCTCCCCTCCAGCAGGAGCCTGTACGACAGTCTCTGTGTGCGTCACTCAGGCGTGACGGCCACTGGAAATGTCTGTGTCTGACCTTGTTGATCGTCGGATGTCTGGCCGCCATCTCATGGTGCCATCTCACCATAGCACACAAGGTAAATGGCAGATTACATGCTCATTATGGCATAGACATACAATATGGTCATATAGCATAGACATACAACATGGTCATTTAACATCCTCATACAACATGGACATATAGCATAGACATACAACATAGACATACAACATGGACATACAACATGGTCATACAACATGCACAAACAACATTGACATATGGCATAGACATACAACATGGTCATACAACATGCACAAACAACATTGACATATGGCATAGACATACAACATGGTCATACAACATGGACATACAACATGGTCATACAACATGCACAAACAACATTGACATATGGCATAGACATACAACATGGCCATACAACATGGTCATACAACATGCACAAACAACATTGACATATGGCATAGACATACAACATGGTCATACAACATGCACAAACAACATTGACATATGGCATAGACATACAACATGGTCATACAACATGGACATACAACATGGTCATACAACATGCACAAACAACATTGACATATGGCATAGACATACAACATGGCCATACAACATGGTCATACAACATGCACAAACAACATTGACATATGGCATAGACATACAACATGGTCATACAACATGCACAAACAACATTGACATATGGCATAGACATACAACATGGTCATACAACATGGACATACAACATGGTCATACAACATGCACAAACAACATTGACATATGGCATAGACATACAACATGGTCATACAACATGGACATACAACATTGACATATGGCATAGACATACAACATGGTCATACAACATGGACATACAACATGGACATACAACATGGACATACAAATGGACATACAACATGCTCATACGATATCGTTATACGAGTTGGGGAGTGGGGGGGGGGCAGACAGCGGAAGTTTCTAGATACACACAATACCCGTAACTTAACAATTTAACGATCCTGTATTTTCTTTAACCAAGAATGTTTAGCTTAGCGTCATTTCTTTCAGACTAATACTTCACTTATATGGTCCGGACTAATATTCCTTATCAGCGCCACAAAAGTACATTATTCTAGCGTTTGTAAGATCATATTTTAGAAAAGCGGCGCGTTTTTCGTACATTTACTTCAAATCAAAATGAGCATACAAAAAAACAACATTGAAAGAAACGCATGCCCATATTCTAAAGTAAAAAGTTGGCAACTTTTGTTATTTTGCCGTTTTTGCCTAAAGCTTGACTAAACCCGAAACTTGTAAGAAAAATAATATCTCTGTTAGCTAGCAGAAGTTTGGTTGCTTATCCTTTGTCAGTTTGTGACATATGTTCAGCATTTTTAAATCACCACAACTGACCGCAACAACGATACCTTAACAAAAACTCAGCACGTTGACCTTTAGTATTTCTGTTCCCAGAAAATCTTGACCTTCATGGAGGTGACCTTCAGTAACACGGAAAGGTCAGGGCCTTGTAAGGAAGGCTACATCTACATCCCCGTGGCCTTCGTCATCATGTTGTACCTGGTCTACCTGGTCGAGTGCTGGCACTCTCATACACGGCTGGAACTCAGGTACAAGGTAGGTCAAAGGTCACTCGCTGTACCCCGCAGGGCAGCACGGCGGTGTGTTTATGGGACATTTTCTCTTTAAAAATTTTTAGGGAAAATGTTTGATGGTAATGTTTTCATGGTAAGTATTCACGTGCAACGTGTGACCTAGTCTATGACGTGTGACCTGGTCTATGAAGTATGACCTAGTCTTTGACGTGTGACCTAGTCTATGACGTATGTCCTACTCTATGAAGTGTGACCTATGACGTGTGACCTAGTCTATGACGTGTGACCTACTCTATGACGTATGACCTAGTCTATGATGTTGACCTAGTCTATGACGTGTGACCTATGACGTGTGACCTAGTCTATGACGTGTGACCTACTCTATGACATGTGACCTACTCTATGACGTGATCTTGACGTCATGACGTCTGTACTCCCCAGTGCGACATCGCCAGCGTGTACAACACCATCTACCAGATGCAGTCTGCCCTCCCCGTCATCTGGTGGAAGGCCACGTGCTACCACTACGTCAGGAGGACACGTCACGTGATGAGGTACCGCAACGGTGACGCCTTCACCTCCACCCAGGTGCGCCGCTACAGCCGGTTCAGTTTTTTAATCAACTCAAACATCTAATTAATTATCTAATGTCAACATCCAGCAGACGACACAACTCTGTCGAGTAGTAGAACTTACAATTTCTACCCGGACCACAAGCGAGTTCAGTTCCTGATAATGTAGAGAAAGTAGAGTTCTCTGTGCCTACCCGGAAACTAGAGGGTTAAGTTCCTGATAAAGTAGAGGAAGTAGAGTTCTCTGTGCCTACACGGAAACTAGAGGGTTAAGTTCCTGATAAAGTAGAGGAAGTAGAGTTCTCTGTGCCTACACGGAAACTACCGAGTTAAGTTCCTGATAAAGTAGAGGAAGTAGAGTTTCCTGGGCATGGCGCCCACCACATGCTACTTAATATGCTCATCTCAGTAAATTAGTGGCCTCGCATGATCCGTCAGGTCTGAAATTAAGCTTTCCGTTTTTAATCGGTCATTGAGAAAATAATTGCATCCGCATAAACCCTAATCTAGAATCAGCAATTATGTATCAACTTTTTGCCAATTAAAAATAATCTAACAATCACACCAAATACATCCCAAATCCGAATTTAAATTCTCAAAAAATATCGTTGATGGCCAGAAACAGAAATGAGCTGACAGACTTTCTAATTTAATGTCGTAAAATGGGTTTTTTAACTGGGGCAAAGCGGGGAGGTAGACGCAGAACATCTGTCACGATGACCAGGGGTAAGGTAGAAATAACCTCAGTACAAACCTCAGATCAAGGGGGATAACCCCAGGGTGCAGGTAACTCTTTTAATTTCACGCCATCACGTGATCACTGAATGACGTCACTGCTCTACAGGTTTACTACGAGAGGGTCGACTCCAAAACGGCGGGCGCGGCCTTCAACCACACGCAGTGCGGGGTCAAGGACATCTCTCGACCTTTGACCGACCTCGAGAAGTACCCGGCCATCAAGATCAAAATCAGCAAGGGCTTCTCGTTCGCCAACCTGGACACGGAGTTCGAGTTCGAGGAGCAGCGAGCCCAGTTCTTCCAGGAGTACGAGACCAAGGACGACTACATGGAGGGCCGCGAGGGCATGGATCTGGTCAACGTCGACTTCAAGGAGTACATGATCGCCTTCAGGGACCCCGACAACCTGCCCTGGTACGTCTCGCACGCCATCTTCTGGCTCGCCTCCCTCCTGCTGCTCTCCTGGCCGCTCAGGGCCATCATCGAGTTCAAGACGGCGCACCTCCACTACCACATACACAAACTTTTCGGCAGCAACTACCTGGAGGCCGAGAGCTACCCGCCCATCATGAGCCGCGTGAGTACCATGAACAGCGTCGACCTGGAGATGAGCATACGCAACAACAACGTCATCGTCCCCAGCTATTCGGAGGCCATGTTGGCCGAGGCGCAGCAGGCCATGCGGCGTGACTACGGGGCCATCAAGAAAAACGGCGGGAAATTTCCGCGAAGTCTGACCAACGTGACCTTGTCTGCTCGGTCATCGGTGGGTCAAAGGTCACTGACCCCGACGGTGACGATGAACCAGGTGAAAAAGTTCAAGAGCTGCAGCGCTTTTGTCAAGTCGGACTCGAGCGAGGGGTCAAGCGGAAGTATACGTCAGCAGATCCAGCAGCTGCTGAGAGACAGGGGTCGTCTGCAGAGGAAAACTAACGGCGCCTCGTCCTTCAGCGTGTCCGCACTCTCCATGGTCAACGGCAACGTCCGGTTCAACGTCGGCACGCCCGTCAGTCCTGACGACACCAGCATGTCCTACAGCCTGTCCTGCTACTCCGTGGCCTCCTCCAGGACTAATGACGTCAGCACTGAAGCGGCGGTCACTAGCGCGGGGGCGCGCCCTGAGAGAGCCAAGTCTTCGACCAGCGGCGGCAAGACCCAGCGCGTGAAACAAGTGACGGGGATCATGAACAGGTCGAAAAGTGTCCCCGGGTCGGACTCGGACATTGTCCACATCTTGAGGAAACACCATCCCGGCGACAGCAACGGCTCTCGTCAGTCTCTAGCGCACTCCAACCCCATCCCCATCCCGGGGTGTTCTCGCGCCGTGAGACCATCTACCAGCACCCCAGTCACCCACCCCTCCTCCTTCACCGCCATCACTCCCCCATCGCCGCCCAGCTACGAAGACGCCATCATGATGCGGCGAATAACATCCCCACGCCCCCCGAGCACGGCCCCCCTAACTCCCATCACCACGCTCTCGGAAATTGAATTAACATGGGACTCGCCACTAGCTGTTTCCAAAGGGGAGATAACTATCAAGGGGCCCTGTCTTGCCGGAGGGGAAATAACCGCCGCGAGACCGTGGCTTGATGAGCAACAAAACACGGGTCCTCAACTCGGGTCACTGACCCAGATTGCAATCGATACGGCCCTCTCGTCCACTCACTCCGGCCACGGCCTGAGCCGGGTGAGTACACACGAGCCAGCGGTCATTGAGACGAGCCAGGCCAGCACAAGTCAAGCAGACGTCCAGCATTCCCCGCCCACCCGGCGCCTACCGACACTCAAACCCCTGCCAAAAGTAAATGCCCCGAGAAATTATTCCGACTCGGAAGATTCCGATTCGGAGTGTTTACCTATGACGTCATCCCTGGAACAGTTTCGTTTGGAGAACGTGTCCGACCCAAATGCCCCCCGACGGTCGCACGGCCGGACACTACGGCGCGTGGGATCGATGTCTCCCCCTGCCAGTTCCCATCACTCCAGGCTTGACCTCGCGGCTGACCCTTCGACCGGCCACATCCACGACCGGACCCGGCCCTACACGGCAGCCTCGGCCTCCAACATCCGCAGCTCCGGCACCCGGCACCACCGCAGCAGACGCAAAGAGACGCCAGTCTAACGCCTGAACATTCACGCCATCTATAGCAACATCGTCCTATTTATAGCAACATTGACCTATTTATAGCAACATCGTCCTAAAAAACTTAAAGCAATCAATCTATGCCCTTACATCATCCACCATTTGACACCAAGCGACAGCAGCCACCCGCCATTTACATCACTTGGTTTATCGCAGCTCAAGTCGCCGATATCATCGTCCACATTCCCCAACATTCCCCACCATTCCCCAACATTCCCCAACATTCACCAACATTCCCCAACATTCCCCAATATTTCCCAACATTCCCCAACATTCCCCAACATTTCCCAACATTCACCAACATTCACCAACATTCCCCACCATTCCCCAACATTCCCCAACATTTCCCAACATTCCCCAACATTCCCCAACATTTCCCAACATTCACCAACATTCCCCAACATTCCCCAACATTCCCCAACATTCCCCAACATTCCCCAACATTCCCCAACATTTCCCAACATTTCCCAACATTCCCCAACATTTCCCAACATTTCCCAACAATCCCCAACATTCCCCAACATTCCCCAACATTCCCCACCATTCCCCACCATTCCCCAACATTCCCCAACATTCCCCAACATTCCCCAACATTCCCCAACATTCCCCAACATTCCCCAACATTCCCCAACATTCCCCAACATTTCCCAATATTCCCTAACATTCCCCAACATTCCCCAACATTTCCCAACATTTCCCAACATTCCCCAACATTCCCCAACATTTCCCAACATTCCCCAACATTCCCCAACAATCCCCAACATTCCCTCAAGCCGAACGTACAACACCACACACAAGTCAAATGTGCTCACATCTCACGAGATGCCACAACACACACAATGAGTGTGTCACACCACACACAATGTGCCACATCACACACACACCACACACAAGCCAAATGTACCACACCATACACACACCGCACTCAATGCCCCCCCCCCCTCTCCGCCCAAATCATCTAACCCTGGACATAAGCTCAACTAACGCCGCTATCAATATGCTGATGAAATAAATGTGTGTACTTTATTTAACCCACCCCACCGCGTGAGGTCAAAGTTCGAAAGTTCGAACTTCAAGATGAGAAGCCAATATTTCTTTAAAAATGTTCTAGTTTTAAAAAAATGTTCTAGCTGAATTTTTCAAACTCTAAATAAAAATTGAAACTGGTTACTTGAATTTTGAGAAAAAAACCTGATCTACAAACAGTCATTTATTTGGCCAGATCTATCAGCCAAGTTTGACGATATTTCACATTTTTTTCTCTAAGTTACTTCCCCTTATCCTGTTGATGGTAGAGTCGTCCCATCCTGACAAAATAGTGATACAAAATATCTGTGATTTTTTTCCTGCGATTGTTTGTGTGTGATACCCCTTGTTTTACATGCATGACCTTTCTCTGATTTTTAACCCGATAATTCAATGTTTAACAAAGTAATGAAACATTTAAGGAAAGACATTTTGGAATAAAATTGCTTTCTTAAGTTTAATGTCCGTAATAAATTTGAAAAAAAAATTTGAGTTCTTTGAAAATCGATGTTTAAGGCAATAAAATTAATGGGCATTGAAAAAAAATGAAGTGTATTTCTTTTTAATGTTGAGTAATGGCTCTATTAAACCACAATACAATTCTGGCGGAATCTTTGTTTCAATTTCTTCCCCCTCCCCCACAAAAGCGGATCGTTGTACGTCCGAGATGCAGCCAGCAGGAAAGTGCTGCCCCATGCTGCCCTCACAGTGCCCTCACAGTGCCCTCAGTGACGTTGTACAGCACACACACACACAATGCCCGTAATGCCCTACAAAATTTATATTTCGAATTTCGATACAAAAACAAATGTTTCAGCGCTTACCACTAGACTCATAGAACATTGGTGTAATGAAACACTGGTGTAAGAAACACTGATGTAATGAAACACTGGTGTAAGAAACACTGATGTAATGAAACACTGGTGTAAGAAACACTGATGTAATGAAACACTGGTGTAATGAAACACTGGTGTAATGAAACACTGGTGTAATGAAACACTGGTGTAATGAAACACTGGTGTAATGAAACACTGGTGTAATGAAACACTTATGTAATGAAATACAGGGCACTGATCTAGTAAAACACTGATGTAATGAAATACAGAACAATGATGTAATGACACTGGAGAATTAAAATGAGACGTATTGCACCCGTCCTCCCCATCATAGCCCCCCCCCCCCCCCACCCCACCCCCGTGAATGGCCCAGATTGAGGCGAGTTTGTTAGGCTACAATCAGTGGATCAAAGAAGAGAGAACTCCACTTCCGCTGTCCTGCGCATGGTCAATCAACCGTAATGGAGGTTGCTGGGTGATTGATGGCTATTGAAAAAATAAAGTGGTCCAGATTTCACATTTCTGGGGCGAAAACGGTGGTTTTTGGTGAGTTTTCAGTGGTTTAAAATACCACATTTTCACTGGGCATTGAGCAGTAATGTAATATCCAGTTGTGCATGATGCTAAACATTTATTTGTTTTGTTTTATGTTTTACTTTTCTTGCTTTTTAAAAAACAGCTTCTATTTTTAGCACTCAAGGGTACGTAATTCGGACGGTTGTGTTTGTTGATTTAAATATATAGATCTTTTTATATATATATATATATATATATATATATATATATATATATATATATATATATATATATATATATATATATATATATATATATATATATATATATATATATATATATATATATATATATATATCGGTGTATAATAATTTAGGCTTTGCTTATATAATAATACATTTAATTGATGAATAATTTATTTACTTCACTGGTTAATACAAACGAATATGACTTTTCAACTTTTGTATTAGCTATTGTATTAAATTTGTATTAACACAAGTGATATTAAATGTTCAACGTTGAATTAGATATAGATCACTCTAACACATGATGTGATATGAAGTATTGTAGATACAATAAACTTGATGTTTTTAGCGTGTTGTGTTTACAGACGTAACGCTAGGACATTAACACAACGCCATCAGAGTCGTTCAACTCGACATTAAGGGGAGGGAAGTAATCCGTGATTACCAATTATCACTCTCAACTGAGTTGTCGGTCCTGGGCGCCCGGGGCTAAATCTTGACGTTCACAATCAGTGGTCTAACTCAGTGCTGGGAGGTGGTCAACTGGGGTGTAGAGTGGTGGATGGGGGTCATCTGGGGTGTAGTGGTGGATGGGGGTCAACAGTCTCACAATTTGATATATATATATATATATATATATATATATATATATATATATACGTATATATATATATATATATATATATATATATATATATATATATATATATATATATATATATATATATATATATATATATATATATATATATATATATAACTAAGGTTAAGGTTAAACCACCATCTACTATACGTTTGTAATTTGGACAACTATCGCTGTGTTTTCTTTTCTTTACACTACACACTGCAGTAGTAGATTAGTAGGACATTACAAACTATCACAGGAAGTCTCCACCACCAACACAATTACCACACATCTACCACCCCCCCCCCCCCCACACACACACACACAAACACACACTCCATGAAGCAACCAGCCCACATTTAACTCACACAGGCGTCAATTCTTCAGTTCTCCTTTTCTTAATCTGCCGTTCCAAGGTCCTGAGGGCAAGGCGTCACCCTCCTGCCCCAAACAACCAATCAATGACGTCCAAACCTGACACGCAGACCAATCAGCTGCTTTCATCTAGACCACGTGACACGATAATCTAGTAGGGATAGAGGAAACTGAATCCTCACGACTGGTGGAACTAATCAAGGTCTGTGTGTTGCTAGGGATAGTAGATTTGTGGGCAACGCGTTGCTAGGGAGAGTAGATTTGTAAGCAACACGTTGCTAGGGAAAGTAGATTTGTGGGCAACACGTTGCTAGGGAGAGTAGCTTTGTGGGCAACACGTTGCTAGGGAAAGTTGATTTATGGGCAACACGTTGCTAGGGAAAGTTGATTTGTGGGCAACACGTTGCTAGGGAAAGTATATTTGTGGGCAACACGTTGCTAGGGAGAGTAGATTTGTGGGCAACACGTTGCTAGGGAAAGTAGATTTGTGGGCAAAACGTTGCTACGGAGAGTAGCTTTGTGGGCAACACGTTGCTAGGGAAAGCAGATTTGTGGGCAACACGTTGCTAGGGAAAGTCTAAAGATTTAGTGGTGTGTTGCTGGGGAATATTTTCGTATTGACGGTGGTAACTAGGGTGTCCCAAGGTCATTACACGAACCGTGACCATTTGATCCTTGACCTGAGGCTACTTTTGTCGTCTGTTTAAAAACAGTCTCGTGTGGGGAAATAAAAAAAAAAAACATTCAACTTAACTAAATGATTTATTTAATAACATGTTCATTTTTACATATTGGAGAAAATCTCTTGTATTTACAGTGAAAAATCAAATCAGGCGAATATCATCAAGAGTAACATGCCCTTGATGACCTACTTGCATGTTTTAGCACGACCGACAATCTCCGAGACAAATTTGATTTTTCACAACAAGCGCAGACAATCAACACGGCACAGGACAATATTCCCTCAAATCTAAGAATAAATTTAGACCCAACTCCGTTTTACCAAGTTAAACATAAAGTGTTGTTGTTTATTTTATTTTAAAAAGCTACGGTGTGTTGTTAGAATGTAAGGTTTTAGTGTTTCATTATCACGTGACCGTGTGAACCAATCAGAAGTGTAGGTTTGTACAGGCGGCAGCTCTATGAAGAGCTGTTTGCTGTATCAGCAGTCTGGCCCTGGACAGCTTTGATCGAATCTTCTTCACAAATTGGATTGTGGGAGAGCGGAGGAGGGGCGGGGAGGGGAGCGGGTGACTGATTTTAAGAAATTGGATCACACGTTTTTCAAGTTGAAGGGAAATTAAATGAAACTGCCAACAGCTGATATAAATTATGTTTAATTAAAAGGCTGAGAATAAAATAGCGTTCGCTTCGTAAGGGGGGGGGGGGGCTTACTGAGACAAGAACTAGAGTTGCCACTTTCAGATTAAAGCTATTAATAACTTACGATGGAGCAGACTATGGTTTGGTAATTTAAAAAAATATTTTCAGTATCGCAATAAATTCTCAACTTTTTTAAAAGTGAAAACTAGTTTTTTCCTTCTGCTCTTATTGCCTCCCATGACCTACTGCTCCCCTGCCCTACTGCTCCCATGCCCTACTGCTCCCTTGGCCTACTGCTCCCATGCCCTACTGCTCCCATGCCCTACTGCTCCCCTGCCCTACTGCTCCCATGCCCTACTGCTCCCCTGCCCTACTGCTCCCATGACCTACTGCTCCCATGCCCTACTGCTCCCCTGCCCTACTGCTCCCATGGCCTACTGCTCACATGACCTACTGCTCCCCTGCCCTACTGCTCCCATGCCCTACTGCTCCCATGCCCTACTGCTCCCATGACCTACTGCTCCCATGCCCTACTGCTCCCATGGCCTACTGCTCACATGACCTACTGCTCCCCTGCCCTACTGCTCCCATGCCCTGCTGCTCCGATGCCCTACTGCTCCCATGACCTACTGCTCCCATGCCCTACTGCTCCCCTGCCCTACTGCTCCCATGGCCTACTGCTCACATGACCTACTGCTCCCCTGCCCTACTGCTCCCATGGCCTACTGCTCCCATGCCCTACTGCTCCCATGCCTACTGCTCCCATGCCCTACTGCTCCCATGCCCTACTGCTCCCATGGCCCTCTGCTCCCATGCCCTACTGCTCCCATGCCCTACTGCTCCCATGCCCTACTGCTCCCATGCCCTACTGCTCCCATGCCCTACTGCTCTCATGCCCTACTGCTCCCATGCCCTACTGCTCCCATGCCCTACTGCTCCCATGGCCTGTACTAAAGAAACTTTTTAAAGATTGATCTACAACATTGAAACCATAATTTAATTAAGCTGCCCAGCACATTTGTTATAGTGCACACAGTAACAATAGGTTATAGTGAACTGAGATAAGTAAATGGGTTAAATAACCAGGCCGTCAGTACTATGGTGGCTGGTGTTGTGTGTCATACAGGGGCTGGTGGTGTGTGTGTCCTATGGTGGATGGTGTTGTGTGTGTGTCCTATTGTGGCTGGTGTTTTTGTGTTTACCAAATGTGTATTGGTGAACATTGCAATGTATTTATCTTAACAATGGTTATTAATGTGATGTGGTGACGTTGGTAAAAAAAACTCTAGTAACTATGCTGCAATACAGCTGATGATACATGTGTGTGATACAGCTCACACTGTTAAGTGAAGTACCATGTAACATTGGTTAATTGATGTACAATGTAACATTGGTTAGTTCAAGTGCTGGTTAGGATTACATGACATTTAACTTTTATTTTCAAACTCTCCCGGTTTATTTCCTTCTCGTTGCCTTTTTAGCCACGCCCTCTTTTTTCCCGGTTCTCCCGATGAGCTTGCCGGCAGGGCTCGGGGATTTGGTTCCCGTCCGGACACGTGACTTTTTTCGTAAATCTGGCACATCCTGCACGTGGATTTTAAAATTTGGGAAGAGTTCTGTGTATCTGTGGGGAGAAGAAGCGAGTCAAACATTTACAACTAGCTCTGGTCACGTCATGAGTTTGTCAACAACCAATCATTTCCTTCTTGGTGTTTTTAAAATTGCACTAACTAGATTCACATGTAAACATGGTTCAACTTTATGTCTACATCTAGATCTATAATTGTATTACAATGGATACAAGAATTACAATGTGTACATATGTAATGGTGTACGTGTGTAATGTTATACTGTGTAAAGATGTATTGGTGTAATAATGTATTGTGCAATGCGGTACTGTGTAATGTTGTATGTGTCTAATGATGTATTTGTACTATATTGTGTAGTAGTGCACTGTATAATGGTGTACGTGTGTAATACATACGCGTTTAACCCTCTGAGGCCCACCGGGCCACCGGCTACCCACCTGGCTGAAAGCTTCACACTTTTTTACAAAATGCATTTTTAAAATATTTTTTACCTCTAAAGCCCATTGTTCATACTGTGGTACACAAGGGAGTTAATTCTGTTGTCTTATTTTTAATATTACTAAGTCATTTCCCTTTTGCAAATGGTGGCTCCCATGCAGCTTTAAAAATACAATTCACGACTTGCTTTTGAAGAATAAAAACATCATTTTAGGTAAGTTATAAATACTTTTTACGTTTTATTTTAATTTAAAATATATTAATTAACAACTTTAAATGTCAATATTAATAAAAAGTACGGCTAATTTTTAGTTTTAGACGTTCAAAATTGTTTGGGTTACTGGTGACCCAGTGGGCTTTAATGGTTACTGGTGCACAATGTAACCAAATTGTCATATGGTTTTTGTTGTTTTATTTATGCAAACAAAAAAATAGTTTTATTTTTAATTTTTTAGCAATTAAATTTTATATTTATTTAATTCATTTGCAAGATATGGTTTTATTTACACAATTTAGGCATCTAGAATGTTAGTTCTAGATCTACCTAAGATCTAGTGATTATTTTAAATATTTGAATGTATTTTTTTAAATTGTAAATAATTATTGTATTTCTTCTTAAGGGGGTAGGCTCCAGAAAAAACCAACTTCTTAAGTAAAACCTTTTATTGATTCATTTGTGTATATCCAACTTAGGGTACTTGAAGGAAAATATTTCCATGCATCAGGGACTTTTTTGAAAATATGGTTGCCATGGCAACGGCGGCCATCTTGAAAAAAACATCATTTTCTGGAGTTCTAAAATTTCATAAACTAACATAAATATCGGCTATATAACCATTGATCCTTCTTGTACTAACGCTAATAGAGTCAGCTGGCTAGTTTTTGTAACAGAAATCACTCTAGAAATATTTTTTTTTAATTTTCAAAGTTTGGTGTGACGAAATTCCAATGAAAATAATGCTAAATTCAATGGAATTTCACCACATATTTTTTTGAAAATTTGAAAAAAATATTTCTAGCTGTTTTTTGGTTACAGAAATTAGCCAGCTGACTCTATTGGTGTTAGTACAATAAAGATCAATGATTATATGGGCGGTTTATATGTTACTTTAGGAAATTTTAGAACTCCACAAAAGGTAGTTTTTCCAAGATGGCCGCCGTTTCCATGGCAACCATATTTTCAGAAGAGTCCCTGGTACATCCAAATATTTTTCCTTAAGTACCCTAACTTATACATACACAAATAAATGAAAAAGGCGTATTACTTAAAAAGTTTTTTTCTCCGTTTTTTTCGGGAGCCTATCCCCTTAACAGAATGGCACATTCCTCCAAGACGTTCTACACTACAAGTGAAGTATTGAACATTTTAGATACTATTAACCATAATGAAAGCGACTTAGAAGATGATGTATCATCCACTGATGATGAAGATGAATTATACACCTTAGCAAATGATTATGACAATGAAGAAATAGCTGGTGTTGCAGATACACCAGACTCAGATGAGAATGAGTTGCTAGAAACTCCAGAGTCAGTTAAAACAAAAAAAAAACATATCATTGGCACAAAACAACATTTGAGCCACCGGATGTCATCTTCAGAGGTGAAAAGCTGCAACTTCCAGACCATTATGAACTGCCATCTCCTCTGCAGTTCTTTGAAGAATTTTTGACTGAGGACATGTTAGATCTTCTAGTTGAAATGACTAATCAATACAGTGTGGAGAAAACTGGCAAGTCTGTGGACACGACCAAAAAAGAAATGAAGCAACTGTTAGGCATTTTTTTTAGAATGGGTTTAGCAAAAATGCCTGGTACCCGATGTTATTGGGAAAATGACACTAGGTATGATCCTGTGGCCAGTACCATGAGCAGGAATCGCTTTCAGCTTCTTATGAGAGTCATTTATATTGTAGATAATAATAGGGTGACTGAGGAAGATAAAAAAGATAAACTATGGAAAATCAGGCCATGGCTTGAAAAATTCCGAAACAATTGTGTGAAAGTTGTCCCAGATGAAAATAACAGCATAGACGAAATGATGATACCTTTCAAAGGTAAATTTAGCAAAATAAAGCAATATGTAAAAGGAAAGCCACATCCTTGGGGCATCAAGGTATGGGTTAGAGCTAGTGCTACTGGTATAGTGTGTGACTTTGATGTCTATCAAGGCAATAAAGAGAGAAAAGAACGAAGTTTGCTTGGTGTTGGTGCGGATGTAATTTTAAAGCTGTGTTCATCTTTGCCACAAAATGTACCTGGACAACCCTCATTCAATTATAAAATTTATGCAGATAACTTTTTTACAGGTATGGCTCTTTTAGTTGAATTGCAGAAGCTAGGTATTCATTATACAGGCACAGTCAGACCTAACTGTATACCAGGAATCAATCTTCAGAATGAGGCTGAAATGAAGAAAAAAGGCCGTGGTATTATGGACCAGTCCATAGAAAAAAACACTAAAATAGTCGCTGTTCGTTGGTACGACACAAGAGCTGTCAATGTACTATCTACATTCTCTGGTACAGATCCCAGAAATCCAGTTAGTCGATTTGAAAAATCCAAATCAATGTATGTCCCAGTACAGAGGCCAGCAGTTATAAAACTGTACAATGAAAACATGGGAGGGGTAGACCTTCATGACTGTTGTGTGGCCAAAAATTCCTACCGCATCAAGTCCAAGCGGTGGTACATGTACATTTTTTGGCAGACCATTAGAATGATGCTTGTGAATGCCTGGCTTTCTTATCGTCGTGTCACTGGTCTGCTTGGATATTCAAAACGGGACACAATGAACCAGCGAAAATTTCAAGCCAGGCTAGCAACACTTCTTATTCAGTTTGAAAATTCCAGTGAAAGGAAACGGGGGCGGCCATCTGCAGAGTGCAGTAAAGAAAGCCTTGTAAAAAGAAGACGACTGCAAACACTTCTGCCCAATCCACAAATAGCAACAGATGGCTACAATCATTTTATAATAAAAAATGACAATCACCAACGATGCAGATTGTGCAGCCTTAAAACAAAAAATGTTTGTGAAAAGTGTAATGTTTTTCTTTGTTTCACAGAGAAAAGAAACTGCTTCAGGGAGTTTCATTTTAGCTCATGAATGATTGAAATGTTCAAAATTAAAATAAAGTATTATAAAGTTTAAAACAAATGTATCATTTTAAATATTTATGTGTAAGAATAATTGTATTTTCATAACCTCTAAAGCCCAGTGGGTCACCAGTGGAACAAATTGGAAAAGTAGGTCACGGTCAAAATTGTAATTTTTTTATGATTGATATTGATTTCTATCCTAAAAGTATGCATGTACACCAAATGAAATATTTTTCCTACCGTTGCAACATAATTTGGGCCTATGAGGGTTAATGTGTGAAATGGTGTATGTGTACGATCGTCTGTAATAGTATATTGTGCAATTGTGTACTTGTGCAATGATGTATGTGTGTAAAGGTGTAAGCATGTAATGGTGTATGTGTAGTCATATGACAACGTGTGTAACAGAGTCTGCATCACCTGTCTAAGAGAGGCACATATGTGTACTGTGTGGTCGTCTCGCCATCCTCCATCATCAGCTCCTGCAACAACATTTGAACTCAAAGTAACACACCACGATAAAAACAAAAGTTAACACACCACGATAAAAACAAAAGTTAACACACCACGATAAAAACAAAAGTTAACACACTACGATAAAAACAAAAGTTAACACACCACGATAAAAACAAAAGTTAACACACCACGATAAAAACAAAAGTTAACACACCACGATAAAAACAAAAAATAACACACCACGATAAAAACAAAAGTTAACACCACGATAAATACAAAAGTCAATACAACGACAAAAACAGATGAACCATGACACAACAAAACAAGTGAACCATGACACAACAAAACAAGTGAACCATGACACAACTCAACAATTGAACCATGACACAACAAAACAAGTGAACCATGACACAACAAAACAAGTGAACCATGACACAACAAGTGAACCATGACACAACAAGTGAACCATGACACAACAAAACCAGTGAACCATGACACAACAAAACAAGTGAACCATGACACAACAAAACAAGTGAACCATGACACAACAAAACAAGTGAACCATGACACAACAAAACAAGTGAACCATGACACAACAAAACAAGTGAACCATGACACAACAAAACAAGTGAACCATGACACAACTCAACAATTGAACCATGACACAACAAAACAAGTGAACCATGACACAACAAAACAAGTGAACCATGACACAACAAGTGAACCATGACACAACAAAACAAGTGAACCATGACACAACAAGTGAACCATGACACAACAAGTGAACCATGACACAACAAAACAAGTGAACCATGACACAACAAGTGAACCATGACACAACACAACAATTGAACCATGACACAACAAAACAAGTGAACCATGACACAACAAGTGAACCATGACACAACAAGTGAACCATGACACAACAAAACAAGTGAACCATGACACAACAAGTGAACCATGACACAACAAAACAAGTGAACCATGACACAACACAACAAGTGAACCATGACACAACAAAACAAAACAAGTGAACCATGACACAACACAACAAGTGAACCATGACACAACAAAACCAGTGAACCATGACACAACTCAACAATTGAACCATGACACAACAAAACAAGTAACGACAACAAGTTTTAAAATCCAGCTGTAGCATTTGCCGAGACATTTTAGCCACTAGTAGAACCAGTGAATGGAGTTCCCCCGCCCCCCTCCTGGCAGTCTACAAGGAAGACCATGGGTCTCAGGTAAGGTAGACCCCGGTGAAATCAATATGTTTGCTCTACCCCACTAGACAAGGGCAAGTGCTTGTTCAGCCATTAGACCCGGGCCGATTTACACCTATACTGCCACGGGTTCAAAGGGTTTTAAACCCAACCCTACATTCTTTAAGACTAATCTTTCTTTGGTTCAAATAAACACTTTGGATTTGGCTAATAGGATCAACACAGCTTTGTAACGTATGGCTTTCAGGGACAACGAATTATGATCTATATATATACACACACACACACACACACACACACACACACACACACACACATATATATATATATATATATATATATATATATATATATATATATATATATACCTGACCAGCTTACCTTCTGCACTAGGATGTAGGTCTCATGTGACGTCAGATACTTATTGGCGTTTTCAAATTTGTGGACGTCCAACTCTTTAACCAGACCTGGGACAGGACAGGAAAAAATGGGATTTCAAATTTAGAAACTGACTTCTAGACATACACACTTTTTTAGACAATACCGACTTGACAGGAGTTGACATTTAAATAATCGATATATTTTCGATCGCTGATCAAGGAACATCGAAAAGTAATGTGACACAGTGGTGTGGCTGTAGAGACAGTCAGCAATGTGAGATTAGTGTGACTGTCTGTGTCAGTAAAACTATCCATCAACATTTTCTAAATGAGAGATGCTGCTGTAGTTCTACTGTTGTCCCTAGAGTCTGTAGATGTTGGATGGCAATGTGCTACTCAATGTATATATGTGCTACTGTCAATGTTTATATGTGCTACTGTCAATGTGTGAATGTGTATATGTGTCTATTCGTGTGTTTGTCTTCAGTGCTTATAAATGCTTGATGTGTATGTGTTAGTGTCGTGTGTGTTATTGTGTATAAGTGTATATGTGTGTGTGTTGATTTTTTTGGTGCCAAAAGATTTTGTATAGCTATATACTGGAGTCAATGTGTTCACGTCCATGAGAGCACAATATCAATACCGCCAGCAATCATAAATCTCCCCCCCCCCCCACGATCCCCCATTTAATTTAATCTGGTAATTATAAAGCATTAAATAGATCATCGATTACCCAATCAATATTTACCTTAGCAGCTTATCGAACCGGGAGTACTCAAGTCATGGGGAGCCTAGAAATTATCCCTGCATAGTGCGGGTGCTCTTTATATTACAAGATTTGGGGTGTGGATGGAGTATATTACCTAATATATTATCTAAGAAGATGGGTGGTGTGCATTTTACAATACTCTTTGAAATTAACGTAAATTATTTTATTTTTTATTTTTTTAAATTTCCGGTGTTAATAGAATTATCACATAGCAAGCTTTTAAAAAATGCAGCGCTAAAAATGTCTAAAAATCCGATTCCACCGTTTAAAAAACCTGATTGACCACTAAAACAATTTATTTTGACGGGAAAGATTGTGGGGAGTGATATCTAGTGACGTCATCTATTTCTTTTAGATTAAAAAAAAAAGTTATATTTCCTATCTGAAATGCGCAATCGACATAGCAGTCGAACATAATCGATAGATAATGGTTATTGATTGGTTAG
Organism: Physella acuta; assembly: GCF_028476545.2. Lineage (NCBI taxonomy): Eukaryota > Metazoa > Mollusca > Gastropoda > Physidae > Physella > Physella acuta. The sequence goes on from NW_026732013.1 coordinate 517,632, forward strand.
ATTTTTAAAAGCCACCTCGGTCGGATTCAAGGTTTCATTGTGTTGTGTGGTCCAGCGTTTTCTGTGGTCGTGTACACAATACCATAGACGTGGCTGTGACGTGTACACAATACCATAGACGTGATCATGACGTGTACACAATACCATAGACGTGATCATGACGTGTACACAATACCATAGACGTGATCATGACGTGTACACAATACCATAGACGTGATCATGACGTGTACACAATACCATAGACGTGGTCATGACGTGTCAAAATTCCATAGACGTGATCATGACGTGTACACAATACCATAGACGTGGTAATGACGTGTACACAATACCATATACCTAGTCATGACGTGTACACAATACCATAGACGTGGTCATGACGTGTACACAACACCATAGACGTGGTCATGACGTGTACACAATACCATAGACGTGGTCATGACGTGTACACAATACCATAGACGTGGCCATGACGTGCACACAATACCATAGACGTGGTCATGACGTGTACACAATACCATAGACGTGATCATGACGTGTACACAATACCATAGACGTGGTCATGACGTGTACACAATACCATAGACGTGGTCATGACGTGTACACAATACCATAGACGTGGTCATGACGTGTACACAATACCATAGACGTGGCTGTGACGTGTACACAATACCATAGACGTGGTCATGACGTGTACACAACACCATAGACGTGGTCATGACGTGTACACAATACCATAGACGTGGTAATGACGTGTACACAATACCATAGACGTGGTCATGACGTGCACACAATACCATAGACGTGGTCATGACGTGTACACAATACCATAGACGTGGTCATGACGTGTACACAATACCATAGACGTGGTCATGACGTGTACACAATACCATAGACGTGGTCATGACGTGTACACAATACCATAGACGTGGTCATGACGTGTACACAATACCATAGACGTGGTCATGACGTGTACACAATACCATAGACGTGGTCATGACGTGCACACAATACCATAGACGTGGTCATGACGTGTACACAATACCATAGACGTGATCATGACGTGTACACAATACCATAGACGTGGTCATGACGTGTACACAATACCATAGACGTGGTCATGACGTGTACACAATACCATAGACGTGGTCATGACGTGTACACAATACCATAGACGTGGCTGTGACGTGTACACAATACCATAGACGTGGTCATGACGTGTACACAATACCATAGACGTGGTCATGACGTGTAGGCCTACACAATACCATAGACGTGGTCATGACGTGTACACAATACCAATGACGTGTACACAATACCATAGACGTGGTCGTGATTTGTACACAAAACCACCGACTGTTCAAACAAAATGTAAGCCTACTTAAATGTGACCAAAATTCTAAACTTTGAATTAGTTTATTCTGAGCTTTCAAATAAACACGTGCGACAAACGTGAAGGGTGTGGACTAGAATTAATCCTGACTTAATTCCTAATCCTAATCTTGCCGTCTGCCGTAGGTCTGCTGTAATCAAATCTCACAAAAAGCGTGTTTGCCTAGGATTCGATGGTCTCTTTGATCCTTTACCCCACCACATTTGACCCATGTCGAGGTTTTACCATCGAATAGACGTGACAAAATCGAGGTTTTACCCACAGATAGACGTGACAGAAATGTTTATACTTCGCGTGAAATGTGTATACTTCACATTACACGACACCTATTTTAAAGTTTTTGTATGGATGAGATTCTTCCCCTAACGACCTAACGATCGTAAAAGTAAATTTACTGATTATATTAAATAACATCAAGACTCCCTTCCCCCCCCCCCCCCCCCCCCCAATGCATGATACGTGCGGCAAGAGAAGGCATCCAACATTTTTGTTAACTTTTCCGGCAACAAGTAGTCTATATCGTTTGTGTTTCAATAACTTAGTTTTAGGGTTCAGATATTAAACAATACTAATGTAGTTTTTAGAAGAAAACTATTACAGGGTTGACATTCGAAACTACATTATTTATATAACAAGATTTTTTTTTAATCACACTTTGTGCTTGTTTGCTTCACGCGTTCTAAGTAATTGTGACGCAAAAATATCTAATTGTCAATGTAGTTAGATATTTTATTTATTTAGGGCTGATGTTCAAAACAGATGATTTGTTGTATACTGCAAGTAGATGTTATATCAAGTTGATAGGTGTTATTTTATAAAACTGGTAGATGTTGTATAAAATCGGTAGACGTTGAAGTATAAAGTTGGTACATGTTGTTGTATAAAGCTCGTAGGTGTTGTTGTATAAAGTTGGTAGATGTTGTCGTATAATGTTGGTGGATGTTGTTGTATAAAGTTGGTAGATGTTGTATAAAGTTGGTATAGTATAACGTTGGTACATGATAAAGTTGGTAGAGATAGTATAAAGTTGGTAGATGTTGTTGTATAACGTTGGTAGATGTTGTTGTATAAAGTTGGTAGATGTTGTTGTAAAAAGTTGTTAGATGTTGTATTAAGTTGGTAGATGTTGTTGTATAAAGTTGGTAGATGTTGTATTAAGTTGGTAGATGTCGTTGTATAAAACCTCCACCTCTCCAGGTTACTCCACACTCTACAACGCCGCCATTCATTCAACCCTGGCCAGGTGAATGTTGGCACGAGCTGTCAAAATCGAACTCAACCATAATAATGTCACGTGAATAAAGAAGCCAAATACACGAATCAATACGATCGACGATTTGATGTAGGTCGTAATGCTGTATCGAGAACTGCACGAAAACTTTTTTTACGATGACGTCTTGAAACACTTGAATGGAGCAGGGAAATGGAGGCTTTAACTGACAACACCGCTAAATCTGAAACACGACATATATAGTTTCTTTAACGAACTTGGGTTGTAACACTGAACACACCAACCAACTGTATACAGCGCTATATCTGTCTTGTGACGTAGATAGCTTCTTTACTGAACTAGGGTTTCAACAGGAAGTGTGAGACTTGAATAAGAAATTACGGGGAGGTCGTAAGTTCTAACCTCGACCAGAACAAGACGAGTGGCTGAACATTTTGAGACGATTCCCTTCTTTTTACAATTAGAAGACAGAATTCAACAGCCGATATAGGTGTGGTAGTAGACAAAATGGTTGTACAATTTCAGTCTAGCCGCAAGCTCAGTGTAAAAGACAATCTTGTTTGTTGATTCAAGTAGCGGAGGCTTAAATAACGTTTACAGTTACAGACAAAAGTAGGAACTGTACTGACGAGAAACTGTAAACAATGGCGAGATCTAGCATGGCTTAATCACGTGACTACAGGCCAAAATGGCCACAAACAATGTCGTTGTGTAGGTGGCGGATAATGGAAGACTGACAGACAAAAACTATGATTGTGTTTAGTCTACTACACATGTTAAACACAGACAAGGACAATGATTGTGTTTAGTCTACTACACATGTGTCTAGTCTACAACACACATTAAACACAGACAAGGCCTAAATTGTCTCTAGTCTACTACACACATTAGCACAGACATTAGCTAGCTAACTAAACTAAATAAAATTAAAGTCTTTGGTCACGTTTGGTCAACTATTGGTAAGGGCTTCAATAATAAACCAGAGCTACAAACGTATGGGGACATTGGTGGATATTTAATAGGGGACATGAGTGGGTGAATATTTACCATTGGACATGGATGGGTGGATATTGACCAGGGGACACGGGTGGTTGGGTATTGACCAGTGGCCATGGGTGGTTGGATATTTCCCAGTGACCATGGGTGGTTGGATATTTCCCAGTGACCATGGGTGGTTGGATATTTCCCAGTGACCATGGGTGGTTGGATATTTCCCAGTGGCCATGGGTGGTTGGATATTTCCCAGTGGCCATGGGTGGTTGGGTATTGACCAGTGGCCATGGGTGGTTGGATATTTCCCAGTGGCCAAGGGTGGTTGGATATTTCCCAGTGACCATGGGTGGTTGGATATTTCCCAGTGACCATGGGTGGTTGGATATTTCCCAGTGGCCATGGGTGGTTGGATATTTCCCAGTGGACATGGATGGATGGATATTGACCAGTGGCCATGTGTGGTTGGATATTTCCCAGTGACCATGGGTGGGTGGATATTTCCCAGTGGCAATGGGTGGGTGGATATTTCCCAGTGGACATGGATGGGTGGATATTGACCAGTGGCCATGTGTGGTTGGATATTTCCCAGTGACCATGGGTGGGTGAATATTGACAAGTGGCCATGGGTGGTTGGATATTTCCCAGTGGCCATGTGTGGTTGGATATTTCCCAGTGGCCATGGGTGATTGGGTATTGACCAGTGGCCAAGGGTGGTTGGATATTTCCCAGTGGCCATGGGTGATTGGGTATTGACCAGTGGCCAAGGGTGGTTGGATATTTCCCAGTGACCATGGATGGGTGGATATTGACCAGTGGCCATGTGTGGTTGGATATTTCCCAGTGGCCATGGATGGGTGGATATTTCCCAGTGGCCATGGGTGGTTGGATATTTCCCAGTGGCCATGGATGGGTGGATATTGACCAGTGGCCATGTGTGGTTGGATATTTCCCAGTGGCCATGGATGGGTGGATATTTCCCAGTGGCCATGGGTGGTTGGATATTTCCCAGTGGCCATGGGTGGGTGGATATTTCCCAGTGGACATGGATGGTTGGATATTTCCCAGTGGCCATGGGTGGTTGGATATTTCCCAGTGGCCATGGGTGGGTGGATATTGACAAGTGGCCATGGGTGGTTGGATATTTCCCAGTGGCCATGGGTAGGTGGATATTGACAAGTGGCCATGGGTGGTTGGATATTTCCCAGTGGCCATGTGTGGTTGGATATTTACCATTCTCATCCGACAGGTCGATGGTTTTGTTGGTGTTGGCAAAGCCTGCTCGTCGTTTGATGCTGGTCAGCAGATTGATGACCGCGCAGCTCGGGTTGACCAATAGGCTCTCGTTGTTTCCAAACTTGACAATAACAAACATGGCGACTCTCTGACCCAAATCACTGTTGATCAACTTCCCATCGAGTGACCCTATCAACACTCAACACAACACCTGTATCAACACTCAACACAACACCTGTGTGTGACTTCTGGAGTAACTCTGTCAGCCTGGAGCTATCAACATCGACCAAGATTCTGAACCGCTGACAACGCTATAAATGAAATTATGATTAAATAGTTTAACACTCAATCCTTTCACAGTAGAAATCAGCAAACTTCGTGTTTTCACGAAAAGTTAAATAAAAGAAACACAAAGTTTAAGTATTTCTACAACTATAAGCCTGTTTTTAATTACCTGTGGGTTATACGTCACACGTTAAAAATTAATCCGTTTCTTATTGTGTAATAAAAAAAACACAAAAGGAATTTTCCATTAATTTTCCTCCAGACCACTGAACATTCCCTCCCCCAGTATCCAATAGTTGTAAACTTTAATCCAAGTTTGTATCACCTGGTCTGAGAACAAATGCACCAACTACCCCCCAGAATGAAATATCTGGGACCACTTAAGTCTAAGTTCAGCTGGCAACACAGGCGTATGTCGTCATTAGCACACGTCAATTAGGCAGCCCCCCACAGCAACAACACACAGGCGAACACACGCAGTATCGCACATGACAACATATGACTGGCGTCACCTTTGACCGGCCGTCGCAAGGGACGCGTACCTGTAAACGACGCGGTTTGTAAGCCTTATTTTGATTAGCTATTGATCGATAAGGCTGTCGAATCGTGTCGAGTTTCACATTCATTGCGCTCGATTGCTGATAACGGCGCCGCTTTATGGTTTTTCTTGAACCGTCCTAGTGTTCCCTGATTGCATACCAACCGTGTTGCTTCAGTCTTCGAACTTGTTCCATGACTGCATACCAACCGTGTTGCTTCAGTCTTCGAACTTGTTCCTTGACTGTATGACAACTGTGTTGCTTCAACCTTCGAACTTGTTCCATGACTGCATACCAACCGCGTAGCTTCAGTCTTCGAACGTGTTCATTGACTGCTTATAAAGTGTGTTGTTTGAATCTTCTTGCTTGTTTTCTAGCTGTTTGTCAAGTTGTTTCGACATTCGAACATGTTCCCTGAATGCTAAACCATGACATTTTAACATTCACTGTACCTTGACTGTTTACCAAATGTGTAGTTTAAATCTTCGAACATGTACTCTTGCTGTTTACCAAGCACCTCTTCGCACATTACGGTCCATGACCCAGGTGAAGTAGAGTAAACCTGTTTACCCCAGATCGGCGGTCTCAGATCGACGGTCCGTACATAAAAATGCGATTAAAAAGGGCGACGCTAGTACTATTTGCTACAAACAAATTTATTGTTACGTTTCTTCCATGCAATTTTCGATGAAAAGACGGGTTGAAATGAAAAAATCGGTATTCCACTACAGATCACACTTACCCAATGGCGTATCCAGGAATTGGTCATGGGAGGGGTTCAAATATTTTTCCATATTTATAAAATCATATATATATATATATATATATATATATATATATATATATATATATATATATATATATATATATATATAGGGGTGTGAATCCATGGGAAGGGTTATAACCCCCCAAACCCCCTCCCTTGCCTACGCCACTGCACTTACCTGTGTCTGACAGAATGGTCTACCTACTGGCAGGACTCAATACTGAACTACTGGCTGGCGATGAACTCGTGTAGAACTGTTCCTTAAAATTATCAAAAGTCTTTTGTACATTTACCACAGGAACTCGGGGAAACGGGGATTTAGAGGTCAGGAGCTAAGGGTCAGAAGCTAAGGGTTAAACAATTATTAACTTCAGGAGCTTAGGGTTAGACACTAATTAACTTCGGGAGCTAAGGGTTAGACACTGATTAACAAGAGCACTTCTTTGCTTCTATAGACCAGGGTTTTAAAAAAGTTTATGAATAGGTCGTAGGTCGTAGAGGTCCATGTTTGGGTGGGGGGGGGGAGAGAATCGAATATTCACAGGAACCATTTTATTTTTCACGCACATTTCGATTTTACTGGCCAAAAGTCATTTTCCATAGGCCTACCAAATCCTGCCCCCCACCACGACCACAATTTCTACCCACGTCCTGGCCAACCATTCGAATCGTCGTGACGTCAGCATTAATAGGTTTGTTTTTGTTGTGCCCAATGAACCGTGACAGCTGACGGTACACCCGGCTGTAACATTTAATGCTTGAATTATTCAAACAGTCACGCTGTGGTGAGCACTAAAAGAAATGGGATGGCATTAAAAGTGAGTGGACTATCAAGTATAAAACATCAATGTATACATTGGGCTTACATCTTGAATGGACCACGAGAGAAGTTACATTCACCAGAAAACTTGATAGTGTAAATCTATCCTACTGGCTTACTTTGATAAATCAATTTTTGTAGCAACAATAATTTCCCACAATATTTTACTATTTTTTACATCAATTTACTAAAGAAAGAAAAAAATCTTGTTGCACATCTGTGCATGGAGATCCAAAATAGTAGTAAAATATAGGATTTTTGTTTAATACATGTTGATTTCAGACCAGAGTTCCTTCCAGGCATCTCGTCGGGGTGGGGGGGGGGGGGGGTGGCGGAAGAAACACTGTTTCAGACATCAGCATGTGTGAGAGACGAGTGCAGACATCAACATACGCCTGGTGTACATTAGTTGATTCAATGATTGCCAATGTGCTCGAGATAACGAGGTGCTGGGGGTGGAGGGGAGTGTGGAGTGGTTCCAGAGATTGTTAAAATATATTTACGTGAGCCCAGAGATTGATAAAATATATTTACGTGAACGATGAGGAATTACATTGTGACATATCGTGACCTGATAAACATTCACACACAAATATATTTCTGGGTCTTTTTGTTGGTGTGGGTTTCTTGATTGTGTATATATATATATATATATATATATATATATATATATATATATATATATATATATATATATATATATATATATATATATATATATAAAGAAGAAACCCACAGTAAAAATGAATGTCAGTGAGGATCTGTTGTTTTATCTCCCCCACCAGTGTGAGGCAGGCTGTAGAGGTTTTCAGCCTAAACTTCCTTAATCCAGTGTTGTCACCAAACTAACGAATCGACCTAACACGATGGCTCTCAGCTGTTTCTCTACTGCTGGTCTCCATGAAACAAATCACACAGCTGTCAAGGGGAGAGAATTTCGGCCAATCATGGAGTGCTAGTTATCTTTTCCTTGCCTGGCTCGCTAATGTGCCAGGCTGTAGCGATGTGTCACCTCAAGGATCTGTCCGGTAAATTTGCCGTTAAGATGTTCCCAAACTTGGAAATATTTGGCCCTCGACAGTGGCGTAGCCAGGATCGTCTCAAGGGGGGGGTTCCAATTTTTACCCGGGGACAAACTTTCGATTTGCACCCCCCCCCCCTCAAACTTTCGATTTGCACCCCCCCCTCAAACTTTCGATTTGCACCCCCCCCTCAAACTTTCGATTTGCACCCCCCCTCAAACTTTCGATTTGCACCCCCCCTCAAACTTTCGATTTGCACCCCCCCCCTCAAACTTTCGATTTGCACCCCCCCTCATACTTTTTATATATACCGAGGGGTCTATGGGGGGGGGTTATGACCCCCCCTAACCCCCCCCTGCCTACGCCACTGGCCCTCGAGCTAATGAAAGTATGGAAATAGATGATGTAATGGCGCTCATACAAGATGTTTGGCCATTGTTGGGGAGGGGGAAAATGTAGTAGTGTGTTTAGAAAATCTGACACTTATGTCCGGGGGTGAGATTTAAAAATGCTATCCCTACAAAAGTATCTTCATTTAAAAACTAACAGCTAAAAATAGAACGACCCACACTTGGTGTGCACAAAGTTTTTACCATAAAAGATGAAATCAGTTCTACTTCACCCATAGCAGTAAAATTAACTCGTAACTAAACTATTGGAAAGATAAGACAAAAAATAAAATATTCAAGGGAAATAAGTCTGCATATTCTAACAGGAAAATAAGTAACGGTTAACTTTCTTCTTTAACTTCTTATGTTTTTTTCTTGAGCTAGCAGAATGAATCAAATTTTGGCATATAATGCATGCGATTTTGCTGTAATTAATTAATAATGTGAATTTTTTTGCAGTGTAAGGCTAAAAACAAAAGACTGAAGATAAAATATTTCTTGTACCACGGGCAGGGTATGTTGATGCTGACTATGCATCAACACTATGGTACACAACAGGATCATGGACATAACATACAAATTTGATAACTTTTTCAACCCCTACCCCATACAATTTTATTTAATTTTATTATTCAATTTTTTACTGAATTTTATTTAAAATTTTAATAGATCATAATTACATCAACCAGAAACTGATGATAATTGAATCAGCCAGAAAGTGATGATAATTAAATCAAGCAGAAGCTGATTGATTTTTCAATATTTATTGTCAGCAGTGTAGGCCAGTAGATATAAAACAGGAGATTTTTGTACACGTTCGTTTTGTCCTACTGTCTAGACATTGCACAAGCTTGAAAACATTCATAGCTTACTCAGATATACGCAAACAGCAACAGCTAATTTTTACATGAGTTATACATGAGGCAAACTTTCAATCATTACTTTAGCTAATGCATATATATATATATATATATATATATATATATATATATATATATATATATATATATATACAAATGAAATAAACTTTACAAGTTGCATTATTTACATTATGAATTAGAACAACAAAATATGTTTCAACAACATAATTCCATCAAATGTTTGTAAATAACATCTAAACAATGAATACACACATATTTATTCTTCTTCTGCCAACATGTACTAGATTTGATTCCTTAATTAACATTAGCTAGTGGCATAAGAGGGGAGGATGATGGGGTAAATAAGCCACTGCAGAGAACATTCTGGTAGCAGCACTTTAAGCTAGAAAACTTCTAGAACACTCTAAAATCTTGTAAAACTTTCCATTAAACTAAGTAAATTACAATACTTACAGAATCTAGCAGGAAACAGGATAGGAAAAATCATTTTATATAGATATGAACTATTTTGACAGATGTAACAATTTATTGTCATATAATTCATATAATATAGGAAAAAATTTAAAGGTAGATCAAATGAGATTAACAAATATAGCTTATAATTCTATGCCTATTTAATTCTTACAAGAAAAAGTTAATTCACAAATTAAAGATACCACTTTTAACCACATAAACATGCATACATCAACAATTTGGTATAAATATTTATGACATTAAGTAGAGGAAGATGCAACATAGGATGTCCCTGAATGTTCCATCTTTTTTATTTCAGAGGTGATTTGATTCAAGTCTTGCACAAAAAGTTGAATCTGAAATAGAAAACAATTATTCATTCATGTTTTTTAACAAGAAAGACTTAAATAAACAGGAAATATACAACTGTTTGATGGCATGCCCTGAATTTAAGTTTTTAAAAAGCAAGATTTAAAGTTAACAATATTAAACTGTTGGATGGCATGCCCTGAATTCATGTTTTTAACAATTTCAATTACAACAGGAATAAAGAAACTGATGGCATGCCCAGCCTCAGGCCCACCTGTGTTAGTTGCTCTGTTGTGTCCTCAACATCATCCAGCTGATTTTGATGACTGCGAACCAGTTGATATAAGTTATGTGTCGCCCTGTAGGTGAATTAGAAAACATTTTAGGACGACACTATATAATAAATATATTCTATTATATGCCTCAAATCCACTGAAAATGTGCCTGCTGTCTAAAGACAAGAAGAGTAGGGTATAAAAGCAAATATGGCTACATGCTCCCACACTGGCCTACAGAGGCACTTAAGATTGTGCAACAGTACTAACCAGTTCATCTGTGGGAGGCACCCCATGATTTTGGCATATCACACGACATCCATTGAAATGACTTACATCTTAATTCTCCCAAGCAGAAGAGTTTTTGTTGCTGCTGTATTTTTTATATGTGTCCACTTGCTCTCCCACTTGACTGCATCACTCTGGGCGGCGTCCAGTCTGGTTTGCAATGTAGACAGCTGATTGTTGTAATTAAGAACTTGGTTTTCTTTCTCTTCCATGTACTTCATTAGATTCTGCTTCTGTTTCTCTATTCTGTCGTGATTCTTCTGGTCCCTCTCAAGCAAGTCCTGAGAGAAAAATTTTAAAATGTGTCTTGGGAATCACATTCTAATTTATTATAATTGCTATTTTTTTCTGATATCAAATTTAAATAAATATTTTTAACAACTTATCTAAAATCAAAGCAATACATAAAGCTTTTGAAACATTGAGATATAATTTTCAGCATTTTATGACCTATAAGACTACTTTTTCTATAGCTAGACACATATTTATCCTAGTACATGATTTCTACATGTGTTTCTTCTTTAAAGTTTAATTAAATGCAAGTGAAAAATATATTTTTTGAAACAGTAATTTCTTTACAAAAAAAAAACCATCTGATTAGATAGATCAGTCAATTTTTATTACAATTTAAAATTATCTAAAAAATGTGAAAACTGCACAAGTCCAGTTTGAAAAGTAGATTTTTAAATGAAAAAGTGTAACACAACACTTTCTTAACATTTACACCCCCCCCCCCCCCCATTTGATTATATATCTTAAGAATTCTCTAGCTACACACCACTTCAGGAGTGTGACTTCAAATGTTGACAACACCATTTTGTAGCATAAAAAATAGAAAATGATAACATCTAACCATATGGGTTGCTGTTAAAGTGTCCCATCGAGTGATGATGTCACGAATCTCATGGAAATCTTCCCCTGCCTCCAAAACTTTGTCCATGTAGGTATGAAATATTGTGTACTTATCCAACTTCTTTTGTAACATTTCTTTTTCCCTCTGCTGAGCATCTGTCTCTTCTTTCACTCTGTAAATTTTAAAAATTCATCAAACTGAAATATTCAACAGCTAAACATAGTGTGAGAAAATTATTGTATAAAAGTGATGTATTCAAAAATCTTGTGTTTTGTAATCTTATTAAATAACATAATTTTTTTGTCAAATTGGGACAAAAATGCATTGCATCTTTTTGTAATATAATTTTGTAATAGGCAAATAGCCATAGGTATTTAACTCTGGCTTTTTGTTTAAAAAACTTGATAAATTATGACACTCAAAAACTTACTTGTATGTTTTTCTAATTTTTAAAAAATAAGAATAGGCTGTTCTATAAAAATAAGTAAATTATTTAAAAAAGGTAGTAAACTAAAAATATGTGTAAAATATAAACAAAACCTATCAATTTCTTTGTCTTTTTGCTTCTTCAATTCCCTTTCATCATTAGCTTTTTTAACAGCTCTTGCTCTTTTAGAATCATTTTCCTAAAAAAATAAGAAATGGAGGGGAAAAAAATTGTTCAATAAAATTTTCAATCACTTATCTTTAACTTTTTGATTATTTGGATCTGGGTAGTCATAGTACTTTTTACGTCCAGGGTATTACAACAAAAAATTATTAAATCATATATAATACCTTTAGAAATTTGTCAAACTTCAGTAAAGACTCTTTCAATTGAAACTCTTTCCTTTCCAACTCTTCTCGCCTTTGTTGTAAACTTTCCATTTTCATTTGAAACTCCTGTAATTAATATAAAGATCTTTCTGTGTTAACATAAAAACATCTGGCTCTTCTCATCTTACTGCCCAGACTTTGTGGTTCCAAAGAAAAATTATTAGACTATGGAGCCATCTTGTAAAACCATTCAGCTTCTCTTACTGTTGTAATATCTTCAAATACAAATTATTAATACCAGTACAAAGTTTTCGATCTTGAAAGGATAATTTGCTTTTAAGCTAACTGGCAAAAACAAGTTTTTAAACAATATCAAACAAATCTCAGCATTATTGCTAATGTTTTTTTAGTACTTCTAATCTATTTATAATTTCATGGTTCCCAACCTTCCCTTAATCTTAACATTAATTTTAAATCAATTCCATCATAAATGCATTTAGCTGTGGTCTGCAATACTGAATTTTAGTTCATAATTTCATGCACTAAAAGTATTATCTCCCCTCACTAGCACACTGGAATATATGTCATGGTTTTACCAAAAGCCAAGCTCATACACAATACTATACACAATACAACATTATTATTTACCTCTTTCTGAGCTGCAAGTGCTTGCTCTACCTCAGCCATTTCTCTTCTTTTCTCAAGTAACCGTGTGGCAGGAGTGAGGTGGTCATCCTCTCGCTCTGGCATTTTTCTTTTTTAGACAGATATAGTTCGTTAATACAGAAATGCAGGTAACAATCAAGTAATTGCTTACATTCTTATGGATTTAGAGTGTTAACATCCGAGGGGTGGGGGGAGGTTGGTAAAAGAATTAATGTGAAACACTTTTTGTGAAAGGCACTTAGTTTTAATAAATGACTCCAATCATTTTAAGAGTTATTTCTTGGTGAGGGTCAGATTCAACTACATAATTAAAAAATAATCAAAACTAATTACTAGTATTTACTATAAAATAAAGTAATGTCTAATATAAGCCTACTTATAATGGTAGAGATATAGGCCTACAATTAATAATATTTATTAATAAATTAAAATAGGGGTCATCCATAAATGACTTCAAGCTATTTTGACGATTTTTACCTCACCCTCCCCTCCGCCACACATCGTCACAAAAAGCCAGGCCCCCTCCCTAAAATGATGTCGAACCTCAGTCGACAATCCCCCTCAAAATTGCAGTTGAATTTTTCTTAAAACATCAATATTTTTCCAAAATCTTGTCTGAACTCTCTCAACATAGAGTATTTTAATCAATTCCTATTACAATTTATTAAAACAGTTTACTAAAACATGAAATAATGGCTAAAATTCATTTTCTAACATTGCTGTTTTATAATGCAAAAGTGTGACATCCCACCATCAGACCCCCCCCCCCCCCTCATCACACACCATCACAAAATTACGGACCCCCCTCCCCCCTACGAGTGTGACGTCATTTATGGACGACCCCATAGACTTCGTTATGCCTATGATGTGTAAAGTAAAGCTATCAATTATTACCCAGTCAGCACACATATATTGGCCCAATATTGGCTAAACATTGGTTACCAATATTGGCTACATCTTGGTGCAACATTGGCTTAACCTTGGCGAAACATTGGTAGTGAAACTCGGCATGATGTTGGCGCAATGTTGGCACAATATTGGCTATATCCCGGCTACATATTGGCCCAACATTGGCTAGATCTTGGCCAAATATTGGCTATATCCCGGCTACATATTGGCCCAACATTGGCTATATCCCGGCTACATATTGGCCCAATATTGGCTACATCTTGGCTCAATATTGGCTATATCTTGGCCCAATATTGTCTATATCATGGTTACATCTTGGCCCAATATTGGCTACATCTTGGCTCAATAATGGCTATATCTTGGCCCAATATTGGCTATACCTTGGCTCATCCTGTATTATATCCTGGCTACATCTTGGCCCAATAATGGCTATATCTCGGCTATACCTTGGCTCAGCCTGTATTATATCCTGGCTACATCTTGGCTCAAATTTTTATTTTTAGCATACAAAAAGATCCATTCTCATATCAGTCATAATATTTACAAAGGTAATTTCAAAATGTGAAAGAAATTTTAATCAAAATGTAGTAAAGCAGCAATACATACACAAGAACTGCTCATCTATTAAAATCTGTATTATACCATCCATTCAATTGTAAGAAAATTATAACTATACTATAAAGTATTGATTGAAAAAGAATAAGTAAATTATAGTGTAGTAACTTTCATTTTGACTTTTATACAAACAAATTAAAACAAATATACAAAACATTTTCATATAATGTAACAGATGTTAAGCAGGCCTACAGTTTAAATTAAACTAATGTAAAAACTTAGTTTACTGTACAAGAATACAGAAGCTGTCTTGTACTATGATACGTAAACATAACATTAAAAATAAAAGTATAAAATATTTGTCTAACAACATTTAATTGCATAGCTCGTTTAAGTATTCTAATTAAGGTTTACATTTTAATGCTGGACCAGTCTGCCTTGTCCATAAATAACAGAACGAAAATATGTTCAGGATCTCTAGATTATAATTGTGGTTAAATAGTGTTGAAATGAATGCCATTGTGTATACAAAATGTACAATCTTTCAAAAGACAGATGGTTCGAGGGTTTATACGCATTGTGTAGAACAGGAATATCACTGCGATATTTAATAAATGTTTTTTTGTCTCGAGTATGAGGTATTTAATTATAGTAAACTGAATATATATTAATTTACTTCATTAATTAGAAATAAATATCACCAGCAGAAGTATTGTCAATACAAATGTTGCAAGCTTTTTTCAGATTGTACAGTGAAACTAAATAATGAAAGAAATTTGCAACTAATTCTTTAAAGAAAAAAATGTCAATTGTATATTTCATTTAGGGCATTAAATCTACACTAAACATACATACAATGCCAACTTAAATTATTATATTATTACAAAAGGAAACAATTTATTAATTTAAAATCAGCATTTTTCTTAGACTATTTTGGTAAGAGCATCTTTTCTTTTCGTTAAGCACTTAAATGCAATATGTATTAAACTGTTAACCTGATCCATCTGATCAAATTTTTTTTTTTAAATCTGATCTAAAATTATTACGAAAATCACCGTTGTCCTCATTCTTGTGGACCCTTGTGGAGCTGAGAGACACAACCACACCTCTCTATTTTTATACTTGGTTTTAGGAGATTCCCCAAAGTTGTGTCCATAAGACTCTGCCTGCTTGTGTTTTGTTCGTTTCTGATATTTTCCATGTTTGTTTTGGATAACAAACTTTCTCTTTCCTTTGGGATTCAAATCCAATAAAAGCCTGGTTGTTGATTTGTGCAAGGTATGTCATAATCCATCCACATTCTAAAAAAGAAAAGTTACACACTAAAAGTCATTTATGAAATAATTACAACCATACACTGCTCATTTTGCACTAAATTTATTATGTTTATTTTATTTTGCACTGCACTGAACATACAACAAGAAGCCCCTAACATCATGTTTGCTACCTTGTAACGATATATTATATAGGTATAAAGACTGGTGGTCTGGGGTGTTCATGCTACCCAGGTAACACTTATACTGCATATATATATATATATATATATATATATATATATATATATATATATATATATATATATATATATATATATATATATATATATAAACAAAAGTGAAAAAAAAGACCTGGTAATAAAAAAAATAATAGTATGTATATAAATATTATAAACCCCTTACCCTATGTCTCTGAGCTAAGAAGGTGCCAGAAAATTTTTGAGCAATTTCATCAACTTTATCAATTCAGTAATTGAACGATTAGACCCTTCAGAGTGACCCAGAAGTAATGCTTGTGGTCTGAAATTATTTTACTAATATCAGTAAAGGCATTAACTACACATGCTGATCAATACATGCAAGCAAAAATTACTAAATGAAAATTATTATTCACTTTGAAACAATGTAAACTTACAGTTGTTAAGTGTTAAGAACATTTAGTCATTTTCTGGTGTAGCCAGTATTTGGTGAAGTATCAAGCAGTGGGACCTTATAATTTATTAAAGATTGATATATCTCCAGTGGGCTGATTGATATACACAACACCTGGAGGCCTGAAAATAAATGGCATTCTTAGTTATTAAATATAATAATAAAATGAGTGAGTGATACAATAAATGATAGCCAGATTAGATACTAATTTTTAAGTATCTCTGTTTATTTGATCTCTGTATATAAAGGATTGTGTAGTCAACACTATATCTAGCCACCTTTTTTATTTCATAGTCTTAAATTGGGTATATATCAGACTTAGGTGAACTGATGAATGTACTACTAACTTGGCTTTATGTTTAGCAATAGTGTCCTCAACCATTTGCCTACTCTGTCCTCTATATGATAATATGAGTAGTGTTGATCATTAAGTATGGCTTACTAATAGTACCATCTTATCGCTGTTGGTCATGAAATTAAGTGTTGCTCTGAGGTCTCCACACTACTATTTACACAACTTACATCTTATTCATCAAAACATGCATTAGACTGGAATCCCCAGGGAAAAAGGAGGGTGGGCCGGCCAAGGAAAACATGGAAGAGAACGGTTGAGGAGGAGGCGAAAACAGCTGGGCTCTCATGGGCACAGATTAGAGGAGCAGCCCAAAACCAAGTCCGCTGGAGATGTGTGGTTGCAGCCCTTTGCTCCCCAGGGGCCACAAAGGAGTGATGATGATGACATCTTATTCTCCCATAGGGACCTGTAACAGTAATAGAAATTTGAATGACAATCTTGAATCAATTTAGAATTCTAGTTGACTATTTTTTTTTCAAAATTAATACCTATCAAAATACACTGTTTAACATGTAGAAATTTGTTCTATAATTGTGTCTACTGTTCCTCTCTCTCTCTCTCTCTGAATTAATTAATAAAGACAGTTTCAAATCCTTACACAAATAGGCCTAGAACAATAAAATTAAGTTTTTAAAAAAGTTAAAGTGAATGATTATTTATTAATTTATAAACATTTAAGCCCCCCCCCCCCCTTTCCCTGTGCGTGATAATTATACCTAAAGTTGAAAACCAATAAATACATCGATCTATCAATAATCAATATAACCCCAAACGTACTTGCATACTTTTCAATACAAAAAAAAAGTGCTGTCAAAATTAACCGCCCTCTGATTACGATTTTTAGTTATTTAGTATTATTAGAATCTAGATCTATCTAGATCTATCATAAAGGAGATTATTGTAAAATGTAATTTTAGCCTAATGCCAAAATAAACAGAATATAGACTCTAGTATTATTAATATTATATAGATCTAGACTAGATCTAGATCTAGGCTCATTTTATTACCTCAAATAAACTACCTTTTATAACTTTTATTTGATGACTTAGGCCCATAAAGTTAAAGTTTCCAACAAAAAAATACGAGTTTTCCAGATTCTGCATAAATACAGTTATACTACTTCTCACTGTTGAACTAAAATGGCTACAGTGGGCCTACCTGTTTTACTGTGACTGGATACAAAGTCTTTTGTTAAGAAAAATGGCGCAGGACCGGGATGCTGGCTTGCGAACAATAGGAAGGAATGTGAACAAAGGGACAATGGGCGACAGGGGGCCGGTGGCAGTAGCGCACACAATTTTAAAAAGATTAACAAAATGTTTAACACATGCAACGTAGTCTGTTAATCATGCTATGTTTACATTAGAGCATGATATTAAAAGATAAATTAATTTTAGTTAACATATATTAAGTTTAACAAGCATATTTAACTAAAATTTCTGCAGTGAATCCATAAATCAGTGTAATCTTGGCAGCCAAGGTAAAAACGGTTAAATATCAAGGTATCAAGGGATGCAAGCATGTACAAATCTTGGCTGTACCCTGGCGTAAGCTTGTCCAATGTTTGGCCATGATTACAACATTGGGCCAAGGTTGGGCCGACCCTGGTATTACATACTGTGTTAGCTGGGTAGTAATAATTAAATCAGCCAACGCGCACAGTATCTGTAATTAGTAATTACTAATTAGAGACTATTATCATTAATATCATTCTTTTAATACTAAGCCTTAGTTAGTAAACTATTATTTAGTATGCTAGTTAATTAATAAAATATATTAATCAGCTAAAATAGTAAAATAGCCTAAGGCCTAAATTAGTAAATTGGCAAATTTTAATTTACTTAGTAATACTTAGGAATAGGCTATGGCCTTTACTCAGATTGCCTATAGTAAATAGTTATAAAAAGTATTATAGTAGTAGTAACTTAGTACTAATCAGTAATAATAATTCAGATTGCCCATAGTAAATAGTTATAAATAGTATTATAGTAGTAGTAACTTAGTACTAATCAGTAATAATAATAATTAATAATAATTAGTAATAGATAGTACTAATTATTAGTTATTAGTAGTACTTAGTACTTACACAAGTAGTTTGTCTTCAAACGTGGTCCTAAAATACTCTTCTAAATTGACAGTCATTTTTTTTTATTTAGACTAGAACAGTATTTAAAGAACAAAGCTATAATTTTTTAAATTGTTTATTTATTTAACAAACTGAATTTATGGCTAATATTTGATAAGGGCTGCAGGTGGTCTTTGTGTTGCTAGGGACGCGAGTTACTTCCGCATTAACCTCTAATCAATGCTTCTCGAAAAAAATAGTACTTTACTGGCTATTTAGAAAAATAATTAAATTAATATATTTTGTGTGATTTTAAATCATTTAATAACGTTAATGAACAAAAATTAAATTACTATTACTATTAAAAGTTATAATAGAAAGGAATGGAATTTAAAAATAATGTTTTTAAAATACTTAATTTTTTACTGTTGATATTTAACGAATTAGCTTGTGTATAAAATTAAAATATTATATTAGATACTAATCTAATTCTATACTATTACTATGAAAATATATTTTAAAAATAAGAAACAAATTTTTATTTCTTATGAAATATATTTCAAATTATACTTTTATTTAATACAATTTCTATAATATATTTCGATTCAGCATATTAACCGTTCAATAAACATGATTTTAACATTACGCGACCGGTAGAAAGTTGTTTATCATGGCGACCCCTCTAAAAAGTGTGAGTTTTGAGGTGTTTGGAAAAGTTCAAGGTAATAGATCTAGAATAAATAAATAGTTGTTTGCATCAAATTTTATCTACAACATTCTAAATCGTTGCATTATAATATGTTTTTAAAACACAAAATCGCATGATTTTGTTTCACAGATCTAGTCTAGGTCTAGAATTCTAGAACTAGAAATCTAGATCATCAGATGTGCTGATGTCCGGGCTGATGATGATGTCTGTTGATTGGTGATTGATGATTGATTTAATTTTAATTGATTAGATTAAAAAAATAGATTTAGATCTAGAATTGGTTCCGAACGGACCCGGGCGAGAAAAGTCTCAAAGGTATTTGAGAGGCCCATTAAATATTTTTAAAAACATGCACAGTGTCATGCACAGCTTATAAAAACCTGTCTTTTTTGTTTTGTTTTTTTGGACTTTACTAAAGATTGGATGTATTTGATGTTCTTAATATTTTTGGTAACTAAATAAAAAAAATTAAAAAGGTGAAAAAAATTTGGTTTTCACGTGTAATGGCGACATAAACAATGGCATCCTGCTATTGGATAGGCTAGCATACATTTATTGTACAAATTGTACGCGAAAAAAAGGGAGAATTAGGTCATATGGTTTAAATTTGCATTGTTACTTTAAAACTTTAATATTATCTGCAAACAAAAATTATGATGTGGGGCTGTCAGAAATTGATCACGGAGCTCCTGTTGAGCCAATCAATGTTTGTCTTATGTCGTTACGAAAGTGACACATCAGGTTATAGCTTAGGATTTATGAAAATAAATGGAAATGTAACCTTAAACTCAAAAAATTATTATGTAGTTCTCTGGATTTGCAACTTTTATAACATTGATTCTAAAAATATTATATTTCTGAAATTTTTTTGGGCTTAAGTTTTTATTTTTTATTATTTTTACTTCAGCTACGAAGTCAATATATTTTTTAAAAAAAAAGAATTTTATCCATGTCACCAATATGATGGAAGTATCCTCGTCAACTTGGTGACCTCCACTATCAGTAAACAATGTAATAACGAATATTATAGCTAGCCAGTACTACTAGCTACCTAGTTGCTAGATCTAGAAAAATCTAGTATTGAATGTTTGAGCTCCCCTATTTCTATATTGGCATCTGAGGTCTGCCTAGTAATAAGCTTAATATACTTAATTTAACCATAAACTTAATAACAGTATAGACCAAAAAAGCTATGGTAATTTACTAAAACGTATTAAATGTAACTTTTCTCCCAATTTACTAAATTAATCTTTTTTTTTTTCAAACTTAAAATAGTCCTTTTGTTTGGAGTTTTGGAACTGCTATCTTAAAATGATAATAAATTTTGATAAAATGTTTTCATAAAATTTACAACCAAAACTGCTTGGAAAATTTGTAAAAATTATATATGATTGATGTGAGTGTATTCAGTTTATGTTTTCCAGTATTTGACACTTTTTAAAAGTTAAAAGAAACTAAAATATTTAAAGATTACACTAACAATCACTGGCAGTCCATTGCTGATCATCTGATATAGATTCTATCTGCTTTGTTTTTTTGTTTTTTTTTTTTTTTTACATTTTCCTGTAATGTTTATTGTTTAGTTATTAAAATGCAGCTTGAAGTTAAAAAGTATTCATTGGTGAGTGATCATGACTCATTGAATGAGGAACTCAAATTTCTTTTCTTACTTTTTGTATTACATTGCCAATTTTATGCTTTCATTGAGGACTAATACAAATGTTGTTTTGACAAACCAGTTTGTCAAAACATTTTTTTGTTTATTGACCTAATGATTTCATATATTTTTTTCAGGAGTGTTTTTTAGAAAGGTATGTTTAATAGATAGTAAGTTTTTTTATTTGTATATTTGGGTCACTTTGTTAAAATTGTAAGGGTTTGTTTTTTGCATAGTTTATTTTATATTTATTTTGGATTTTTTTTTATCTCTGTAGATCATTATTCTGTAGCCATGTCTAAATATTTGCTTAAGATAATTTACCCGAAAAAAGCATTTGTTCTAATGCTAGGCTAATTCATTATTTTGGTTTTAAAGCATTCATTTTTCTATGATTAAAAGAAATTATTTAAAATAATTTTAATTATACATTTTTCAAACAAATTTTTAAAAAGTTGCTGACTATTTTCTTGTTTCAGATTAAGCACATTTTCTTTCTTAAATAAGCCTACATAAAACATCACTTTAAATTTTTATGTCTAGTATTAATTTGTGATTAGTTTATATATATATGATGTCTAGGTTTTAAATGAACTGGAAAAGGATGAGTTTTTCTGTGGCATAGGAATTTTAAAATAGTTAAGGAAAAATAGTGTGCATCATGAAAATAATTCTGCTCATAAAAAGTAAATTAGCTGGAGGCTCATTTTTCTGTAGTCTTTTATAAGTAACTTCTATATCACCACAGCACACGCAGAGTGAAGCAAAGAAATTAGGACTTACAGGATGGGTCCAGAACACACAGGGTGGTACAGTGATTGGTTGCATTGAAGGACCAGAAGATAAAATAAAAATCATGTAAGTAAAGACTTACATCTTCAGTTTAGGTTTTCTGAATAGGTCTCTACAACTGGGCCCTTCAGTAGGGTGGAGCACTCTAGAAAAAAAATTCACATTTAGGCCCATTCTACTATGAATGAATTATTTTTACAGGAAAATTTGGCTAGAAAAGACTGGCAGTCCTGAGTCTCATATAGATAAGTGTGTGTTTTCCAATGAGAAAATAGTGGATAAACCAAGTTTTTCATCCTTTGATATCAGACATTAGAGTTAAACTATAATCTCATGAGTTGGTTAAGTAAATTTCAAGGTAATTTTAATGTGTAACATTTCATTTGATTAGAGGAAAATAATCCATTACACTTTTAGGACTCAAAAAAAAAATTAAATTATTTGTAAGATTATGAAGCATTTTTCATAAATATGTATTAGGTTGTGGAATATTGCATACAATGCGGGTTGAAAATTTGTATTACATCTATTTTCTTTGTTTGATTTAGGAAGTTCTCTACAAACTTCAAGTTATTTTTTCTTATTTTCACAGTGGTTCCGTTGTTATAAAGATATTTAACAATCATATTTGACATGGAGTAATCTACATTTATTTATATTTTTCTTTAAGTGAAATACATGTTTACAAACTTGTAATTTTTATTATTTAGTTTTGTACCCATTCTATTCATAAAATGTAGAAACCATAGACTTTTATTATTCTCTTATGAAAGAAAAGATGGTTTTATTTTCTTATTAAAGTGCATTTACATTATAACTTGTTATAATTTTTTATTCATGTTTCTTTTCCTCTCTCTTAGTATCTGTGCTTTGTGAAAATATAATAAATAGTCAATATTAAAGTATTAAAAAAAAATTAGTTTATTGATTGGAATGTTTTTAGAAGGCGGGGCAGTTGACTAAAACAACAATTGTAAAAAAATAAAATAAACTCTCAACAATTTCCTTCTCCATTTTAGCATCCCTGATCATCTGCATCAGCTTACCTGAGTTCTTAATCTTGTTATCTCCCCTTTTTGCTGTTGAATTTTGTAATCTTTAAATAAATTTTAAATAACTAATTGAATATCTAATTGAATTAAACATAAGATATTCATGTTTTGTCAGTTGTCACTGTAAATTCTCTTGTCTGGAAATTTGTTAAAGATATTGCTCTATTAGGTATGGGTCAAAACTGTGTTACAAGATTTGACCACAAACTACCAACTGGACCATGTTAGTGAATGTTACTTAAGAAAAGATTGTTAAAAAGAAATAATTGTCCAGTGATGTAATTGACAGTGTAGATAACTAACTCTCACAGTTATTGCAGTTTATGTAAATGTTGAAAATATAGCCAGACTTGTTCTTTTGCATATGTATTTTATATTTGTATTTTTTTTCCAGGAAAAAATGGCTTCAAGAAACAGGTAGTCCAAAATCCAGAATTGAGAAATGTGTATTCAAGGATGAAAAGAAAGTGGATTCAAAACATTTTCATGGGTTTACAGTAAATCATTAAGATATTTTTGAATCAATTTTTTTTTACCACAAAAGATATAACTACAGATGATATTGTGAGATTTTACTCAGTTGTTTTCATAAGCCACTCTATGATTTTAAAAACATTTTGGTAGTTCACTTTACAAAATATATTCTAATGGTGGAGGAAAATATTTGTTATTTCCGCTTCCTATTGTACATATGTAAATTTTGCCAAATCTTTCATCACCAACTAACACATTCAGTAACTGCTAGGAAGTGGTGCTGCCATTTTTATCACATATTTTTTTCTGTGACTTACTCGTATATTAGAAAAAAATAATAACAATACATTCATAAGCCTATGATGTATTTAGTCATTTAGGTATTTACACAAAAAAAGTTTTGCTGTTTGAAAAAGTTATTTTTAATTTGATACATTTTCTCACATTTTACAAAAAGATGAAACCCTATTGTTCACATGATAGTGCCCTCGGAATTTTTTATAAAACACAATCAAAAACCCGATATCAGGGTAAAAATGTCAGGCTAGGACGATAGATGTTTGTATAACAAGTTACTATTGAGTTTTTCAGGGTATGCTAACAATTGAGGACTGTTTTTTTCATTTTTTAGACTTATTGTTTTTAACTGCATTCAGCCTCTTTACAAAGGCAAATTTTGTTTTAAATTTAGAATGCAGTATTGTATGTGATACCTTGTGAACTAGATAATCCCTGTATCTGTCTCAGAATATGGTTTGCAGATATCAACATTAGTATACAAATGATCTGTCTTGAGTTGTGTAAAGTTGCAATATATTATTGTGTGAACTGTCTGCCATTGAGGTGAATCTAGCTAAATTGTATGGCTGTTTGATAATAAACCTGTTCGTTACAAGAAAGTATTTAATCATTCTAGCTTACTTTGTTTTAATTTTGTAATAATTCTCTTGATTCTTTGGTAATATATAATTTAAAATATTTTATAACTCGTCTCAATGGTTATCATAATGTAATATTTCTATACGGGTTACAAAAATAATAAAAAATAGTTGAGATATGCTTTCAATAGCTTGTATATTTTAATGTTGTCCAAAAGCATTAATACAATATCTTCATGTTTAAGAAAACAACATAAGCATCCTCAAAAGATTTTTTTTTTATATCAACTTCAAATATCAAAATCTGAACAAATAGCAAAAATTCATTTCCCTCATTCAATGGTTTTAAATTTTTCATTGCAGTACATTTGACTAAATAACTTCACAACACAATTAGCAAGTAATTGCACAAAACTTAAGGCAGTACAATCATAATTTACCATGTAGGGAGGGTATGGATGGGGAGGATACACTGCTCCTCCCATCAACTGGCATGAAGTGATCCAACATTAGAGAACACAATCTTTTCAAGGCTTTATACAAATATTTATGCTTTAGATTTTCTTTTACTAAACACATTTTTGAGTGAAAAAAACTTCTTAAAATCCTGCTACGTATCAGTATTTTCATTTATACTGCATATTACTGAAACAAAAAGGACATACATTTTTGAAGCAAACACTATATTAACAGTAAAAACAGCTTCAATGAAAGAGTAAATGGGGAAAACATCAAACATCACTTTTTTCAAATATTAACAACACAAAAAAATTCTTGTTTTTCTGTTACTTAAGTAAGCACCTGTCTTAATACATATTTCATGTAACCCACATGACACCTGATAAAGGGTCGCCAAAAATATGAATAGTAGCTACAAAATATCTAACTGGCTATAGCAGTTTATAAATATAAAAAAAGCAAAAAATAATAGTTAAGGTTACTGACAAGTATTGCAACCAATGCTAATACTGCAATTATTATTAACACATTATTATTCATTTAAATATATTTATATTATTTCTTGTCATTGAATGTGACGCCATATTTTCAGAACAGGATTGCAATTATAATTTAAAAGGTGCACCATCCCATCAAAGCCATGAAACAAATTGGTGTTTCTAAAAGCATAAAATCTTGTCGTATGGTGAACTTTTTAAAAAAAAGGATTTTAGAATACCATGATTAGGACCAATTATTAATTTAGCAAGAACACTTTTTTCTAAATTTATGATTATGAAATTATTAGATACTAATACAATCACATAATTAAACAAAGAAAAGTTCTAATAAAAATTTTGTGACATCACTGGAAAAAGCCAAGAATATGTAGGCATTGATAACATGCTATAACAAAATTAGGCCAAAACACAGTTTCTTTTGCATAATTATAGAACTGGGTGTGGCAATTTTTTAAAAATTGTATAGTAAATAAGGCAGTTATAAAATCAAATTATTGTTTAACATCAACAGACTTGAACAAAAACTACAATGAATTAGGTTCATATGAACAGCATGCATAAGGGCTGACACATTATGTTATTTCATCTTACAATCAAATATTAATGCAGTATTATAAATGCACTTTATGAACATTATGATGGAAAAGTGACTTGAGCCTTTTCATGTTGAATTCAAGTGACAAACAAATATAGCCTGGAACAGTGTCACACAAAGTATTAGCAGAAAGTAAAATCTAGTTCACGAAATTTTCAATCCATGCATTAGTGTTTATTATGTGTAGTCCCAACTGCCTAGTGCTGTGTGTTCTAGCATCAAGTATAACACAGTAGTCACAGGCAACATGTGTAGCCCCATGTGCCTAGTGCTGTGTGTTCAAGTATAACACAGTAGTCACAGGCAACATGTGTAGCCCCATGTACCTAGTGCTGTGTGTTCTAGCATCAAGTATAACACAGTAGTCACAGGCAACACATGTGTAGCCCCATGTGCCTAGTGCTGTGTGTTCAAGTATAACACAGTAGTCACAGGCAACATGTGTAGCCCCATGTACCTAGTGCTGTGTGTTCAAGTATAACACAGTAGTCACAGGCAAACAAAATTAGGCTGTTGTAGGCTCCGCCCTGCAGCACCAAAACAAGGTACAACAAAGCTAAATATAGTCTTATATACTGGCCTTTTTTGGAGAAAAATATAGCAAAAGGTGACTAAATACAAATGAGTATTGTAATATTTTATGTAAATGTATTCATCTTAAAGTAATCTTTTTTGTACAAATCAAATACATATTTATATAATAGAAAAAAAAACTTTTAGTAGACAATTGTAAAAACAATGCACTTACAGGCAAGGGAGATAAACATTTTCAATCCCTGTGCACAACCTTATGAATCAGTTGAACTAATTTCAGGGATTAAAAATAAAATTCATGAAAGAACAAGAAAATCTACAAATCAACAAAGGAAATGACAAGAAGGGATTAACTATTGCACATTATGTGTTGTTAGTTTGATCAATAACATGTGAATCTGGTTGTGAAATGTTGAATTAGTGACAAAATGGAAATCAGATCAATTATTTTTATCTCAGACATCCATCTGAGGGTGATCAAGTTTTATCAATACAAATATCTGGAATGGTGGGAGTTTTCCATTCTTAAAGATGTGTTGATTACATGTGAATAAAGGAAACCTTACTGATGGGAACAAATTATTGCTTGTTAGCCTTGTTTAAACACACATGAGAATATTCTTTATAAAAGATAAGAAAATGTTTGGCTAAGATGTGTGGTAAAGAAAACATAAAATATGTACATAAACACAAGCTTGAAAGTGTGTAACAAGCACTTCTAGTATATAAGGCACTTGCTTTCATCACCTTAGGGACCAACTATGTACACAGCTACAAACGTTACTCCCTCTTCATCATAATTGTGGGTCATTAGGAATTTAAAACACGTGGATTTCTTTTTTATCTTTTTGAAGACAAAAGTATTTCTGAATGGACTGAAAAAGTAATTCTTAAATTCCTTTAAGCTCTAGCATCAACACAACAGCTCAATCTTCTATGATGTCTTGACATACACATCATGTGACATAAGCTAACAGACATTAGGCGTACTCACCGAGGGAATATAATGTAACAGTAAACCTGAATTAAATATAATCTCAATATGTCTGCCCCAATATCTGAACAGAAATAAAAGTTCATGTGTAATTTGAAATACTGTCAAACAGAAGAGTGGTCTAATTGGACATGATTAAATGAGTCTTGTATTTTTCAGATACTGAATGAGAGTATCATGAATAAATCGATACTGCCCCATCGTTTGCACCATATGCATTCGCTGGTTGCGAATTCCCAGAAGTGCTTTTGGCAAATCCACATTCTGAAAATTGAAATAAAATGTGGTTTTTGGTTATTGTTTTTTTTAAATTAATATGATTTTATAACATAATAGAAATGTTATAACATAATAGAAATTTTGAGTTATGTGTTATTTGCTAAAAATGGAAATGTTTTAATATCAGTACTAGACTGTATTAGAAGATGACTTTGCAAGAAAGTATCAGTTAAGACAAGTATCAGTGGTAGTATTACTACAGGCAAGTATCAGGGGTAGCTAGTATCAGTGCAAGTAAGTATCAGTACTAGTATGAGTGCACATCAGTGCTAGAGCTTACATGGTTGTGTTCCAAGCACCACTTCATCACCATTGTGAGTATCACAACACCAGTCCTTCCCACCCCTGCACTACAGTGGACCACAACAGGAGATTTTTCTTCGCGCCCAGTCTCACTTTCAGCTAGTCGCGCAACTGATTCAATCTCATCCAGAAATCCTGAAAATTAAACAGTAACAGCTAGATACCAGAAAGTGCTAAAATGTGATTTGAATCTTGAAGAAACCTACTAAAAAAACATGTTAAAGCCTACCCAAACTGCCAAATGTTAAAACCTACTCAAAAAGCCATGTTAAAACCTCTAAAAGCCAAATGTTAAAACCTTACCAAAAAACCAAACATTAAAACCTACCCAAACTGCCAAATGTTAAAACCTACCCAAAAAGCCATGTTAAAACCTACCCAAAAAGCCATGAACCTACCCAAAAAGCCATATGTGTCTTCAGGACATCCATGGTCAGGCCAGTCTGTGTACTGTAGATGCCAGACCATATGCTCCCGCCCAGCATGTCTCAAGATAATACGACTGGTTAGGTAACATAATGAGTCGTCAGTAAACTGTAGCTCCACTTCAAACTGAATAACACATAGAGTGGTTTGGTTATACGTGATGTTAACAGTTTTATTGTGACTTGATTAAATGAAAACATCAATAACTCATTTCTTAATGAACTTACTTCTCCGTAAACGTGCTTATGCTGTGGTCCAGGTTCTTGTGGCCAGTATGTAAAACATTTGGATTTTCCCAACTCCTAATTTAAAAAGAAGAGAAAACATAATCACAAAATACTGATATAAGTTCACACCAAGGACAAGATTATTGTTTAACATCCAATTTGTAGCCTAAGCCTTCCAATGACTTGGTCCATAGTTTAAAACAAAAATCTCACCTGAAACGGAGTCAACATTGCCAAGACGTCAACACTGTTTTCCCATATCATTTGCCAGAAATCTACAGCTGTGTTTTCTAAAGGAGCCTGTGTTGCTATAAATAGCCACTTGTTGTCATTGGCTGTCAGCTTTGATTTGAAAACAAAAAACTTTAATTTTTTTTTTAGAATTATGATATCCATTCACACCAAGTTAAAAAGCAACAGCCAAAAAGCAAGAAAAATTGTCAGGTTATTCTACCTGCTTCAGGGACGTTGCCAGCGTGTTCATGCTTCTTAAATGATTTCTAAGGGTTTTTATCTAATTTCAGAATAATCAAACAAAAATAATCTTTACAAACTGTAAAATAACTATTTAATTTAAGACATTAGTTGATCAGACTTTTTAAAATGTAACATTGACTCAAATTATGGCATGACCAGACCAAAACGGTTTATTTCTTCTCACCACTACACTCCTAGTAATACTAAGGGAAAATAATAAGTTTCTAAATTAATTACTTGTGATTTATTGATAACAAAATCAAGAAAAGCTTTTTATTTATTTAATCACTAATGATAAGCAGTAGTAAAAAAAGCTGAATTCTCTGTTCTCCAAATCTGACGGCATTTACTTGAAATAAAAATTTATAAAACTAAATTTAAGGAACTCAAAACCCTAACTTGGACAAGCTATTTTTACCTTAATGTGTGAAGCATTGATGTAGCCATCAGGGTTGTCCTTAGTGGGAGCAAGCTTGACCCTAGTGATGTCATAGGGCAGCACATCTTTGAACCTGTTCCTTGGTGCATTGTGTGGAGCCAGGGCTACACTGCAGTCCATGCTGTCTGCCTTACGAGGGATTTGTTCAAACTCAACATAAACTTGCCCTTCAGATATCTTACTTTCAAGCATCCGTCTCTAAAGAAATAAACAAGCGTACATTTTAGACTGGGTCACATGTACATGGAATTAACCTTTTCATCTCTACACTAAACCCTGCAGCTTTTTAAGTAAATTGTGCTACTAGTCAACATTAAAAAATAACTACTACAAAATAACGCTGATCTTAATCTAAATGTAAAAAAATAAACCACTTTACTCTGTCATCTGTGGGTGCCCTGCTGTCATCATTCATCATAGACAACACCATTGATCTTGACAGCGTCAAACCATTCAGAGCTGCCATTTTAAGGGGACCCATGTTTAAAACTTGCGATGTACTCTGAAATTATATGTTTGTATCAAATCAATACTTAAAGTTCATGGGTGGCAAATAATCATTCATCATTAAAAACACACAATATCTCAGTAGTTTAAAAACCAAACTTACCCTCTCATGATCTGAGTCGCTGTCTGATCAAATCAAACTTACCCTCTCATGATCTGAGTCGCTGTCTGATAAAACCAAACTTACCCTCTCATGATCTGAGTCACTGTCTGATAAAATTAAACTTACCCTCTCATGATCTGAGTCGCTGTCTGATAAAATTAAACTTACCCTCTCATGATCTGAGTCGCTGTCTGATAAAATTAAACTTACCCTCTCATGATCTGAGTCACTGTCTGATAAAATTAAACTTACCCTCTCATGATCTGAGTCGCTGTCTGATAAAATTAAACTTACCCTCTCATGATCTGAGTCACTGTCTGATAAAATTAAACTTACCCTCTCATGATCTGAGTCGCTGTCTGATAAAATTAAACTTACCCTCTCATGATCTGAGTCGCTGTCTGATAAAATTAAACTTACCCTCTCATGATCTGAGTCGCTGTCTGATAAAATTAAACTTACCCTCTCATGATCTGAGTCACTGTCTGATCCCACAGAGAAGTCGTGCAAGCTGGTCAGTGTGTCACTGGCCGCGTCTTCCTCCTGACCACCACCGCTGTTGCTGGCATCTTTCTCACCACTTTTGTTGGTCTCATTATCACTGCACGTGCTGGAGGAGCTGTTGGCCATTTCTATTCTCAAGACAGAAGTGCTAATCTCTGGCTCTTTAGGGGGGCGACTCATGGCTGGCTTAGAGACTGGAACCACAGTGTCCAGACTGTACGCAGGGCCTTTTATTTTAGACCCAGACATGTCTTTTCTGGCAGGCAGCAGAGGACTAGATTTGACAGGCGCAGTTCCAACAGAACTGGACCTCTTGACAGCATTTGTTGACACTTTTGTCTGGGGATTGAGTGGAATTTTGAAAATGTCTTCCTTGTTTTCAGTGACAGTGTTGTTGTTGTTGTTGTTGATGTTTTTAGCTGCTGGTGCTGGCATGTTCACCGCGTTGGCTTTACCAGGGTATGGTGGTGGAGCACCAAGACGTTCCAGGATTTCTTTCATCTCTGGCAGGGTGCCAACTTCCTGTGTAGACAGAGATCCCACAGGCTTCTGGCTTGAATCTTGTTCACACACCACATTCAGGTGGGGGGAAACCACAGAACTTTCATCTGTGGGCTCTTTCATGCCACGTAATGATGACCTACCAAACATGGGGACATCTTTGTTCACTGAGCCTGTCCTGGCTATTTTCAACCTGCGAAAACTTTCTCTCAGTGTTGCTTCTTCCTTCAACTTTGATGGGGGCGGGGCTTCCTGTGGTGTGAACATTCGGATCTGAATCTTCGACTCTTCCTTTGGCTGGGAGATTTTCCTTGAACCTTCTTCTTCTGAACTTTCATCAGATTCTTTAGCATGAAACGTTGAATAGGAATGTTCACTGGATGTATCATCTGGGTCATCAATTAAAATTTTCTGAGCTGTTTCCCTGGTCAGGGTTGAATCATTTTCAGAAAGAGCTGAAGAATTTTTCAAACCATCACTCAAGGCCTCAACAGTTAGGCTCGTGATGTTCATGTTATGATTGTCCTGATTGGCTGCGCTGTTGGAGGAACTCCTACCCACAGCATCTGAAGTGGAGAAGGGGAGCTGGTGGGGGCCTAGAGCAGATTTATACCCAGACAGGTCTTCCACACTCCTGTCCAGGCGAGATTGCACAATAAGATCATGGGCTCCAACATCGGCAGAGCTGTGGACAACCAGCCCAGACTGGTCAGTCATCAAGTTGGTGCTCGGCTGACCAGCCAGGTCTGGGGTGCTGCTACTGGTGCGGGGGTAGGGGGGTGGTGGACGGAAGTGGTAGGCCATGGCCTCCTGGGCAGAAAACTCGTTGGCCGCATACATGTCTTGTTGGTGCAGCTCACTGTTCAGCTCTGGGGAGCTGTAGGTGGGGTGCACTGCTAAATTAGTCGACCTCTGGCCACTTGGTCCAGCATAGAAGCCATGGCTATCCTGGAAGATGTTTGCATAGATTGAGTGGCTGTAGTTCCTGAGGGCGTCAACATTGGCATAGTTCCCGTGTTCATCCCTGTAGTTGCTGATGTTTAGGCTGATCTCAGGCTGGCTGTAAGCCATGCCATCAGGGTGGACATACACCTGGGCCGCACCAAGGTGTGGGGTAATGTCCTTAAAGTGTGAGGGCTGCTGGTGCTGGGTGGGTTGCTGCTGCTGGTGATGCTGATGGTGCTGTTGCTGATGGTGCTGAGGTTGTTGCTGTGCAGGCTGCTGTTGCTGATGTTGCTGTATCATTCTCTGCTGCATGACAGCATCATAATCAGGACTGGGCCTGTAGGCTGGCAGCAGAGCTGCTCTGTTCACATACACAGGGTCACCCTCTGGGGTTGGTGTCAAAGATTCATGGCGCTAGAAACAGATTCAACTATTACTCAAATATATAAGTGTTATAACAATAAGAATGCTTGTTGTGAGTCTCATTCATGTGTCATTGGTGTAATGGATGGGAAAGGCAATTTTCTATGGCTTTGATACACATAAGTCCGAACGGTAATGTAATTTTCAAAAATTTTAAATTGTGTGAAGTGAAACCATAAATAGTTGAAAATGCCAAAAATTTATTTAAGTGAGACATTTCTTTATATATAATAAAATTAGAAGTAAAGCTGTGTTGTTATATTTCTGGACAACTAGACCAATTAGTTTTTTCTAAACCGGCTTAGTGAATATCAACAAGCTAAGTATAAAATAATGAAATAAAAAACTTTTAACGGTGGCCAAACAATGTCCACTGAGGTACTGACCATAATCTCCTGCTGATAGATGCTATTGTTGAGTGCAGTCTCTGGCTCTATCCCAGCCCCATGGAGCTGGTTCAGCTGGTGGTGAAACTGCTGCAGCTGTTGAATCTGCTGGCTCTCTGATGATGATTCTAGACTTTGCTGGGAGCTCTGAAGGATTTCTAAAACAAAAAACATTAAATTAATACTCCAGAATTAGCTGGGAGCTCTGACAATTTCTACCAAAAAATATTAAAATATGACTCTAGACTTTGATGGGAGGTCTGAAGGATTTCTACACAAAAAAACGTTTGATGACTAAGTATCACCGCTCAGAGCTCTGATAAAACTCTCAGAAAGATATTTACTATTGATGTGAACTTACCATGAGAGTACCTTTGTTCTTGTAAGTGTGTTAAAGATGTCTGTGAATGACCCTACACACAAAAAAGTTTCTTGTAATTTTCTTTATAAATAATGATTAACATACTGCATTCAAAAATCTTAACCTGAATAATAAATTTAAAGAGTTTTTCTGTGTCTGAGCTTGAAAAAAACCTTTTCTTACCAATTCTTGTGATGAATGGGATGAGTCCGTAGGGGGAATGTACACTTGTTGTGCATCTCTGAAAGGTAAGATTTGATTGGTATAGTTGACACTTTTCCCTGAAAGCTTACATAGCTTTGAAACAGATGCATTGAAACAGTTACAAATATCAAAGGGGAAAAAAAGGAAAAAAAAACAACAAATATGTAATACAATTAATAACAGCATGCATACAAAATGCATTTTTAAAGTATGAATTAATATTAGTTGACCTGTATACATTACGAAACTAAAAAAAAAACAATATCAAACATTGTCAAATCCCTAGGTCATCAAGCTTCTGTTTGTGAAATGTGCAGTTTCCCCCTAATTACATCAAATTGCATTATTAATAAATAAATTACTGCATGCTGCACAAGTGAATGCAATAAGAAAATGCAAATAAAATGTTGAAACTCACATAGAATATAATTAATAAATATTACATCCTATTTTCTAACTCAATAAGAAATGCTCATAATTTTTATAAAGATTTATTCTTATTGAAAATGTTAAACATGAAAAGTAGATTGAAAAAAAGAATTTAAGGAGCTCAACAAAAGTAAATTTGGATGAATAAATGAGCACTTGTTTTATTTTAATGATTTTTATTTTGCAATCAACCAAAAACTTTCCAATACACTAACTCAAGATGTATACTGTATGTTTACCTAACAATATGAACAAGGTCACATGGTCAGAACCCTGATCCTCCCCCCCCCCTCTGTGTGGACATCATAGATCAATGACCACCGAGTGAGTACCAAAGGTAAGACACTCCAGTATCTCAATCAAAGTATATGTAAATGTATGACTGCAGTATTTCAAATAAAAATGTACATACATGTATCTCTGCCCATGTAAATGTATGACTGCAGTATTTCAAATAAAAATGTACGTACATGTATCTCTGCCCATGTAAATGTATGACTGCAGTAATTCAAATAAAAATGTACGTACATGTATCTCTGCCCATGTAAATGTATGACTGCAGTATTTCTAATAAAAATGTACATACATGTATCTATGCCCATGTAAATGTATGACTGCAGTATTTAAAAAAAAAATGTACGTACACGTATCTCTGCCCATCAGCCTCCTCTGTGACATCAGTCAGGCTGTTACTGAAAAAAAGATCATGCCAACACAATGCAACATATTGCATGCTATACAGCCAGACAAAAACATAAGGAAAGTTGTAACATGCTGTCTGCTGGTACAACAAACAATGCTCATGCAGAACTGCATGAAATTTCATACAAGTTGCAGTTCAAGAATGGAATTTGTCTCATGTCATGCTCAACATAAACAACCAACGTGGGTAAAAACATATCTTAGATCTTATGAACAAGTCTAGGAAAAAGGCTTTTTTAAAGTTGGGGGGAGACGGTTTGGTTGGCTGATATAGATATCTGGTGGGTGAGGGCTAGATCTCCAAGCTCAAATCTCCTAAGATAACCCCATAACAACACAAACATTCATTGAGAAACATTTTTATTTATTTTAAAATGTAAAAATTAGTTTTATATATATATATATATATATATATATATATATATATATATATATATATATATATATATATATATATATATATATATATATATATATATATATATAAATTAACTTTTAAATTTGATTTCCTCAGATTTTCCCCAAGAGCCCTAGTTACCTTCAGATCTGTGTGTCAATAAGGGACTGTTTTAATATCTTATTTTTACCCACAAGTAACAACCTTATAATCAATACTTAGCTTCTTATTTTAATTTAAGAAAAATGTTTAAAATGTTGTTGATAGTTTTTAGGTAAAAATGGGTTCCTTTATCTGATTATAAAAATGTTTTTAGCCTATTGGATTTATCACAACATAATATTTTAAAATATTATTTTTACCTAAAATGTTAAAACAAATCAGTTTAAAAACAAGTAGTGAGAACCTATTTATGGTAATGTATAACAAGAAAAAACTGACCTCAAATTTCCTTTCGATGACTTATAAAACTGGCGCTGTAGCTGGGCTAAGCGACAGACATATTTTGAGGTATCTGAGTCTTCCTGGTTAAATAATAAAACACCATCACTTGTATGACCAAAATTAGCAGCAAAAAAACAATACTTAGGCTTTACAGTATATACTGTAAATACTTGAGCAAACTGTATGCACAAATAAATAGCTTACCAATTGAAACTGTACAGAACTTTTTGAAGTATCAATTTCTAAACTCTTTTTGTTCTGTGTCACTTTAGCTATTTCTGCCCACCTAGGTTTGGAAGAATGAACTTTTAAGATTAAATCGGGTCATTGGAGAAGACAGTGAATAGGACATTATTGTATGTCAGGTGCAAAGGTTAAAAGCCTGTTAATTGATTCTAACAGCCTGTCTGACAGAATGAAAACTTGCACTCAAATAGCAATAAAAATACAAACATAATTTGAAGACATTATCAAAAGCATTAGATCAATAAATTACTAGTAGTACAGACAATATCAAAAGCCTTGCCTGGTTAAGTTACTTACTTGTAGTACACAGTTGACTGCCCATCAACATAACGAGCAAATATACCAGCATAAGATGTGCCTAGATATAGATCTTTTCTTGATTCATCCTGCAAGCAAATAAAAGTCATATGGTGTGAGTATATGTGACCTCAACATTATTGTGTTGTGAAGCACTGATCTAACTTGTGGACGTACCTTAGCACTGTAGTATTCTGCACCATACCCATCCATCATCTGAACTTACCTTAGCACTGTAGTATTCTGCACCATACCCATCCATCATCTGAACTTACCTTAGCACTGTAGTATTCTGCACCATACCCATCCATCATCTGAACTTACCTTAGCACTGTAGTATTCTGCACCATACCCATCCATCATCTGAACTTACCTTAGCACTGTAGTATTCTGCACCATACCCATCCATCATCTGAACTTACCTTAGCACTGTAGTATTCTGCACCATACCCATCCATCATCTGAACTTACCTTAGCACTGTAGTATTCTGCACCATACCCATCCATCATCTGAACTTACCTTAGCACTGTAGTATTCTGCACCATACCCATCCATCATCTGAACTTACCTTAGCACTGTAGTATTCTGCACCATACCCATCCATCATCTGAACTTACCTTAGCACTGTAGTATTCTGCACCATACCCATCCATCATCTGAACTTACCTTAGCACTGTAGTATTCAGCACCATACCCATCCATCATCTGAACTTCTTTCACATACTGTAACTCTGCCCTGACTGGTGGCACCCCCTGTAAACTAGCATGGCCAGCTATAGCTTCTGACAGCAACTCTGCAGCCACTGCTTCATCCTTCATCATGGTCTGTAAAAATATGGGTTCAAAGTAATGAGAAACATTGGAAATACCCTTCCTCATTCTGGATAAATAAAACTGACTATTCTATTGTGAAAAGTAACTTAAATAAAAAAAAACAACAGAAAATTACCTTAGGAAACAACAAGTAGTCTTGAACAGAATATTTGTCAGGTTCATAGTCTCCAAACTCCGCTTTAAAAAAAAAAATTTCCAACAATAAACAAATATTTCCTTGCATTCACATCACAAACTGAAAATTAAAATGTACTAAGTTAATAATAGAAATAATTTACTTTTTCTTTAAACCCTTAAAACAAACCTTGTAAACTGTATGCTGCCAGTCTGATAGCTTGCTCTGATGAGCAGGGTAGCCTCCCATCAATGACATCATTCTTCAGCTGAAGGTAGTAGTGATACCTAAAACATTCATAGTGAACTGAAGGTAGTAGTGATACCTAAAACATTCAAAGTGAACTGAAGGTAGTAGTGATACCTAAAACATTCAAAGTGAACTGAAGGTAGTAGTGATACCTAAAACATTCAAAGTGAACTGAAGGTAGTAGTGATACCTAAAACATTCAAAGTGATTTCTTCACAGAAATGCTATTGGTATAATAACCAAACTAAAAGA
The DNA here is from genome assembly GCF_028476545.2 of Physella acuta. Lineage (NCBI taxonomy): Eukaryota > Metazoa > Mollusca > Gastropoda > Physidae > Physella > Physella acuta. Next base: position 555,288 of record NW_026732013.1, read on the forward strand.
TATGCTTATGTAACAATTGCAACTAATAAATACTATTTTTTATTCCTTTTTGGCTGACATGACACTTCACCCACAAACTACACAGGCAGAAACTTTTTTTTAGCTCTCGAGACTGTAAAAATCTTATAACTAACAAATGAAATTAGCGCCTTTTGATTTTTTTACCCACCTTGCCACCTCATCTGGAATTTTGTGAGCGCCAATAATATAAAACATCACACCAAAATACAGGCAGTGGGAGTGACTAGCTGGCTGAGCATATTTATCCAGCTGTTTTTTCAATGGCTTCTCTAAATCTACCCAATGAAAATGAAGCTTCTTTGTAACATATCGAAGCCCAAAGTAGTGGCTCTATGAAAAATAAGAAAATATATTGGGTAATTTACAACAGAATCTTAAACATATTATAAATATTATAAAAAGTTCTAATTTTATATAATTTTATATATGTGTAAAATGGGCATTATTTAATATAATAATTAGTAAAATGTGAATGAAATATGGAAAAAAAATATACCCAGAAGCACTACTTAATTTACTAACTTTAATTTTCCAGAAATAAAATTTGTCAATGTCTTACCTCAACAAGTTCAACTCTCTGAGCAATACTATTCAAGCACTCTTGACCAGTGCTGTCAGCATTTAAGGTACACTCCAAATAAGCATTATCCAAAAGATAAACTCCAACAATAAAAGAATTTTTTGTCGATATATCATATTTCCTTGTTTTCTTCAACCGCCACTTGAAAGGCATATTGTAAATTTATGTTTATTCTTTGCAAATTGCTGAAAAAAATTATTTTGGTTTGAGTTTATATGTAAAAACTACACAGGTTTTACTGAGGGCATCAGTAATTGTTTTTCTTGTATATTTTTGTTTATTTACTGTTTTCTCAGCAACATGTACTTATATTTTATAAAAATAGAAGCTTGCATACTAATGTATACAGAATAACACTAAATTGGGCTAAAAGTTGATATAACATGAAAAAGAACAATAATTGTAACAATGATGTCAGCAGGATGAAAATAGAACTTTTAAAATTACGAGTAAATTGTAATTCGTCTTTTTTTTCCTTTAAAGCTGGCTTTTGAGCATCTGAATTTATAAAGTACTAGTATTCCGCACTATTATACACATATCGTTTGACATTCACTTGGTGTGCAATCCATTTATCTACAAGATTCTATTCTATTTTAAAAGTTTAAGGCAATTAAAAATGGATTAAAAATCATGACTATTTCCCGAATTACTATTCCCGTAGTGTTATATAACAATATTCGAGAAAGCATAGGGGAGATTACTCCCAGTTTATTTAGCAGTGTCACTGTTAATAGCCATATTAGGCTATTCACAGTCGTAAATGATTTCATACATTTAATATTAAAAATACCCAATAAAGTATGAGGCTGTGTGGTCGATTGGATATGTGCATGTTTGCCATGCCTGATTGTTGTGGATTCAAAACCCACAACTGTTTTTATACATTTGACATTTATTGTGTTGTCCAAATTTAATTTTTTGCAGTTTTTCATGAAAGAGTTACTTTTGCTATTTGTTTTAATGTTTGTGAGGTGACTGCAGACATATTTGCACAAAAAAAATATTTTGCATAAAAAAAAAAACTTGGGAAAATTGCGATGGAAAATATGTACAATAACTGATTTAAATGGACATGCTATTTCACCTGATATTTATTCTGTGAATTTTAAAATGGTAATTGACATCTAAAATGCAATGTGAACTACTTACTAAAGTGATACATAATTAATATTATTAATTTAAAAATTACTATTAAGCCCTGATTGACTAGTATAGATAATTTTTGGGTATATAACTGATCATCTACTTTGCAGTTATGAACCAAAAGACTTAACTCTAAACTAAACTGAAACCACAATAATTTTTTTTATAAAAATATAACACAATAAAAATTGCACTGCTTTTTTATTCTATACCTCACTCCCCAGTCAGCAATATAATACTTTAAACTTTATAATACACAGTCAGTATGTTGTATGAGTAGTTGAATTAATTCAGAATTAGGTTATCTATAAGTACGTAAAATTGGTCGAGACTAGTAATGTGAAAAAAGGTGACTCTTTAAATTTTAGTAATCATTTCACATTTTTAGGAGGATTTATGTTTTAAAATTTACAAAAATGTTTCGAAGTTTCATTTATGTACCTGTTTTTAAACAATTGTATTTAAAACTTTTCCTCAAAAAAATAAATACTATCGATGTTTCATCAGATGCAACCAAGCTCATTTACTTTAGTAGCCATCTTGTTTAAGTTTTTTTTTTTGGTAAAATTATAGTGGGAGATTCAGGGGAAGCCACTCTTTTTTACAGATGGCTGCTGTTTATATAGCAAATCTTAGCAAATACTGCAGTTTAAAGTTAATTTCTGGCCTATATTGATATATTTAGCCATTGATTTTGGTTTATTATTCAGCTATTGAAATATTTGACACAAATATCTATATATATAATTCTCTTCTGGGAGCCGTTAGAAAACAAGCTGCAAGCGCGCCTTGCAATCCCCTCTCTTCCTCTCTATCGCTACCCCCTCCCCCTAACCCCCCCCCCCCCCCCGCCCACCATCACATTGTATGGTGAGCTGTGTTCACGTAAATGTTTACATAATACAATCATACAGCCGTTTGGTGACAGCTATTAGGGGCAGATAATTTAGTTTGAAACGATTTTAAACTTAGAGGTAACTAAGAGGAGGCTGTTTTCACGGGGGGGGGGGGGGGGGGGGAAGGGGGGGTTTAGTGTTTTAAAGCAAATATTTTCAGTGGCAGCATTGGTACTGTCGAATTCACAAATTATGAATTACTGAAAAGTAGAAAAAACAACAACTAATTAGCGGCGTATGATACACCGCGGGTCGGCTCGTATCACAATATATTTCTATGAAAGCCTTCACAAGGAGGCAAATTTTTTTACATTACTAGCGGCGGCCCATTTTACACACCTAAAACGATAGATTACCCAGAATGGAGGTGACCGAAATGACGAGAATCCTTCCATCATATTGTTGACATGGATTAAAAACGTGATTTTTTTAAAGTTTTGCAATCAAAACGACCGTGAAAATAATAAAAAAATATAAACTTAAGCCTAAAATCAATTCAGTAATTTAATATTTTTAGAATCAATGCTATAAAAGTTGCAAATCCAGAGAACTTGAAAAATAATTTGTTGAGTTTAAGGCTACATTTCTATTTATTTTTATCGAGCCTAAGTTATAACCAGATGTTTCACATTCATAAGACAAATATTGATTGGCTGTACAAGAACCCTGTGATTGATAACTGTTTACAAAACTTTGCAGATAAAGTTTTTAAATAACAATGCAAATTTAAACCCCATGACCTAGTTTTTCTTTTTTTTCGCTTACAATGTAGGCCTATACAATAAAATTTATGGTAGACTATCAAATAGCAGGATGCCATTGTTTATGTCCGCCAATACATGTGAAAATCAAATTGCTTTTGCTTTTTTTATTTTTATTTAGTTACTGAAAATATTAAAAACATCAAATACATCCAATCTTTTAGTAGAGTCAGAAAAAAAAACAGACAGGATTTTATAACCATATTATTTTTTACTATGCAGTGCATGATTTTAAAAATATTTAATGGGCCCCTCGAATACCTATGGGACTTTATTGCCTCAATTACTTCAGCCCCTAAGTGCCTAATGTTACAAAATTTCAAAATAGAAATAGTTTTTTTTTAAGTTTAGGCCTTAGGGTTAGGCTATAGGCCTAGTTTAGTAGTTATTGTTTATTGAGTTTATTGACATTGCTTTTTGTTAATGTAATTTAAATTTCGTAATTGTTATTAAACTTCAACAAACGAGTTGCTAGCTCCACAGTCCAGACTCCCACTCCAGTAAATGGACACCAGTGAGTTGACGAAAATCCTTCCGTAATGTTGTTGACATGGAATACAAATGTGATTTTTTAGATTTTGGACCGTAAAAATAATAAAAGATAAAATTTTATTAAAAACTTAAGCCTAAAATTAATTCAGAAATTTAATATTTTTAGAATCAATGCTATACAAGTTGCAGATTTAGAGAACTTGAAAATAATTTGTTGAGTTTAAGGCTACATTTCTATTTATTTTCATCAAGCCTAAGTTATAACCCGATGTTTCACTTTCGTAAGACAAACATTGATTGGCTGTACAGGAACTCCGTGATCGATTTCTGACAGCCCCACTTTATAGTTTTTTTTGTTAACAAAACTTTGCAGATCAAGTTTTTAAATAACAATGCAAATTTAAACAACATGACCTAGTTTATTTATGGCAGCCTATCGAATAGCAGGATGCCATTGTTTATGTCGCCATTACACTAGCTAGGCCAATGCCGCTGCCGAGAAAATCGGACAAATCGGCTTTTCCCTACCCCCTGCATGTTTAACTCTGTTTTTTGCATGCTTTTATTTTGTTTATATTAACATGTTATACATCATTCTGTTCGTAATTGAACAACCTTTTAAACTGTATTAGTTTGATTTCTTTATTATTTCAGACGTTGAAGAAATCGCCGATTTAATCGCATTTTTTACCCCCCGCGGCGACGTGCCGATTAGGGGGAGGCTTTTTCACCTTTTTAAAAGAGGGGTGTTACTTAGAGTCTATAGACTCTTTGAGTTTTCGTACTACAACAGTGAAACTTGGTAGAAGAATAGATTAAATGTTCACGTATAACGCTCAAGGTTCTTGGGGAAAATATGTTAAATACTTTTGGAGATATCGAACGGCAAAGTTGAACTAAGTTATTTGGGCTATTAATGAACCGATTTTTAATTTGAACCTTGAGCTGTATTCCTGAAATCTCGACGTTTATTAATATGTATGATTTGTCATATTTGGCCCTATAATAAGGACGTCTATAGACTTTGAAGTGGACCGAAAATCAAAACATGACGCGCCGACCGCTGTCCGACTGAACCGCTCGGCTGTGCTTCGAATCGCTGTTTTAAATATGACGCGCTACAGTTTTTTTTTATAGACTTATCGAGTTTACGTACTACAACAATCAAATTTGGCAGACGAACAGATTAAATGTAGACGTACAACGCTCAAGGTTCGTGGTCAAAATAAGTTAAATACTTCGGGAGATATCGGACCGCAAAGTTGAACTAAGTTTCCCGGTCTATTATTTGGCCTATTTTACTTTTGAACCTTGAGCCGTATTCCTGAAATCCCGCCGATTATTTTAATGTATGACGTGTATTGTAACACCTCATAATAAAGCCGTCCATACATTTTAAGACGGAACGAAAATAAAAATTAACGCGTCGACCGCCGTCCGACTGAATCGTGATCTACACATCGTGTAGCACAGCCGAGTGTGTGGTCACGTGACGCTAGGCGGTTGATCCGATTGGATGAGACTATAAACAATTTCTAAAGATAGATACGTGTGTTCCCGTGTTTGACTCGTCGGGTATTGCTATTTTATATTTAAGTAGACAGGCATGTTTCATAACTTTGTTTTAAACCATTGAAACGGCAAAAAAAAAAAGTCGTAATAGTATTTACTAATCGTCAAAATTAATCTTCTTTAGAAATTAATCCGGATAGCTGCGACCCGACCAAACAATGCTGACGTGATTCGCGTGCCGTAACGTTTCATTATTGTGTACATTACTTTTTCGTAAAAATGGCTTTAAAAAATAAATTAAATTTTACCCCGGGCTCTTTTTTTCGGTTGACTAAAAAATTTTAAAACCCTTAACAACGTGGAGGTTACTAGCTTGCCAAATCGACCAAAATGGGATGGGGTGGGTATGGGGAGTCACTGACCATCCTACACGGTATGTAACTATTGTAACACCGTATGTAACATCCATAGCCTCACCCCGCCCCCACTACTCCGTGACGCGACAAGCCGAGGGTCGGCGCCTTTGATGTTGTATAACACCCGCACGGTACCCGAGCGGCTCGCTGTGGTTTCATACCCCACCTCCCTCCCCCTTCACTTTGTGGAGTTGATGTTACTAACCCTCGGGCATAGATCAGGAAATCTTCCCAGACTTTTGTCTCTAAAATTACATAATATTCGTCTGACACGTTCATCGGGTTGGCCGACTAGCCTATCTTGCCTCGTGTTTACGTAATACGGCAATAAAATTCGTTGGTCAGAAAACCTGGTTAACCACGTCTGATTGAACTAAATCTAGGCAAATGCTGATGGCGATAAACGCCTCCGTGTTTAGGCAGACACGGGAAACTTTAAAAAATGCCTAGCATCTACTACACACAGTCAAGCACTCAAACACGTGCTTTTTTCCCCAAAATACACAAGCTTACTACTAGCATAAACATTGGGCATATATAAATCTATGTTATAGACCTATAACTTACACTACCTTGTACAAGCTAAAAAAAAAAAACAATTTTCCTCCAATGTTTATGTTATTAAATTTGTAAAAATGAGCAATTTTTTTGCGTTTAAAAATATTACAAAATTGTCTTAAAGCACACTGATTCTGATAAGACACATTTGTAACAAGGCTAATTCTATAGAAGAAAGTTGTATCAATGGTATGACATTTAAAGTAACAAGAAATATAAATATAATAATGCCTATATTTTTGGAATAGAGTAGGCCTGTAGGATTGCACATAGATTACATAACATATTTTAAGAAGTTACATCATCACAAATATACTGTTGTTATAGCATCCTTCTCTTTGTATTAAAACTGTATTAGTTATCTTTTCTTTAAGTAGGCTATTCACTTAAGTTAGCTGACAATGAGCAAAAGAGATTTTAAAATAAATACATGGTAAATTATGAGCAAAAGGTGCGAATTACATAACCTGACCTTTATAGTTTTGTAATAATGTTCGACCATTTTAAATATCACCATTAGCTTCAGCATATACAAATGTCATATTATGGTTTAAAACAGTGTTTAATTTAAAGAAAGACTTCTTATCACACGGATTATCAGATGTTGTAAAAAAAATTGAAGGGGGGTATTACATAATCCATGAAATAAGTCTGTTATGTAATCAAAAGACACTTTTTAAAATAGCATCATTGGATTCGGCATACAAAAATCTACAAAATATCATAAAATGACATCAATTGGTGAAGTCTGCTTACTTTTATACCACTTTTAGTGAAAAACTCTTAAAAATTTGGTCCATACCCTCCCAGTATTTTTCCTCTTTCAGGGTCTACCCCGGTTGTCTGAAAAAACTGCTGTTTTTTAATGACTAAAAAATTCATAACTTTTTTGTTTATGGTCAGATTTTGAAAATTCAAACTGATCTGTAATCAGATTGACAGCCCCTATCTAAATATGTAACTATTATATTGTTTTACTGAAATTAAATTTTTGCATTGGCCTAGCTAATTACACGGGAAAACCAAATTGTTTTTGCTTTTTTTTTTTTAGTTACCGAAAATATTAAAAACATCAGATAGCCTACAGCCCTACATCCAATCTTTAGTAAAGTCCGAAAAAAACTAGACAGGCAGGATTTTATAACCATATTAATATTAATTGTAACTACGCTGTGCATGATTTTTAAATTAATTTATGGACCTCTCAAATACCTTTGAGACTTTTCTCGCTGGTGTCTATTCTAGATTCTAGCCTAAGTGAAAAAAAAAGAACTAAATTCATCAAGAATGAACGTCAGTCAACTCTACTCTAGATTAGATTTAATTTTAAGTTAGATTACCTAGATCTAGATTAGTTAGATAACTTGTTTATAACATACATACCGTTATTGGTGACAGTTGTAGTAATGCAGTTCTACCGTCGAAATTGATGTACCTGGTTCATCTAAATCTAGATCCAATTGAATTCCCTAAGAGCATTGGTACAGCAATGTGTATGAAGGTGCAGCCATCCGTGTTGTTGTCATCTTTCAACTATGACAGTGCCGTAAATAGGGCTAAGGAATGTCAACAATTTCTCGTTGTCGCAAAATGTGCATCTCCGCCCAACCTAGTTTAATTAATAATTGAATAATAATTTGCCTAAACTTGTTAGTGATAGATCTACATTGAAAAATGAAACTAATGATAAAAGCAATTTTATTAATAAAAATATTTTAATACATATAATTTTAATATAGAGCAATGAAATGTAAGATTTGAAGCGACCATCGAGAATCGGGATGAATCATACCTTAACCACAGTGCTTTACTAATGAGTCGAATGACTAGTCTAGTTGGAAATGAGAAATACGGAAAACACAGTGTCATAATGTAGCATTTAGGCTAGGGGTGTCCCAATTCTGCCCATGCTGAGTTTTAAGGGCTTCCCATATCACTTATTACGTCGAACGCATTTATATATATATATATATATATATATATATATATATATATATATATATATATATATATATATATATATATATATACATATATATAGGCCTATACATAGGGCATATATATATATATATATATATATATAGGTGTATATATTTAAGCATAGACAGACAAAAGAAAAGATAAATTGATGAGAGATAGATATTTGTGATAAGTGGTGGTGGGAAGGTAAAATTGTCTAAAAAAGTGTGACTTCATTTGTGAATAACCTCTATATTGATAGATGCAATTAGCATTGTTGTATGTCATAGTTAAGGATTATTAGATGTGATTCCATCCTGAAATTAACTTAGATGTAGTGTCTGCATTAGGTTAAGTGTCAAAACAAATTTGAAGTTTAAATCTGTAATATATCCTCTAGTCCTCCTATATCTGATCAGTAGCTGAGCACAATACCGGCAACATTACTCACACATACGCAATGGCCAAAGCAATTAGCTCTGTTCAGTGCCAGGCCAAAATTGATACTTACACTTTACAGGAACTTTTCTTTTTGTTGCAATTTTTAAAATTACACGTTTTCAGGATTTGAAATAAACAACAAATAACTATTTTTAAAGGTATTTTTTAAATAAACAGAAAACCATCAAAGACTTTTTAAGTTTATTCATAAACTGTATGAAAAATATCACAACATAAATATCTTAAATGTTTGATTAGCACAGTAAATAAATTTTTAAAACTATTACTGAGCAAGCAAAAAAGATTACTTTGTATAACTAACTGCAGTATATCAATTGTTCAGCCAAAGTAAACATGTTTATTGAATAGGCATATTATTTGAAGATGTGCAGATAATAAACAATATTTTAAATTTTTTCAAAAAAAAAAATGTAAAACATAAATTATGTAAAATGAAAATAAAAAATATGTTCAAAATTAGAGTCAAACTAAACAAGTATTAAAATATTTACACTGCTGCCTACAAAATTAAGCAAAAAGATAAAAATCAGATAAAAAATATTCAAACCCCATGAATGAAATCCAGTTCAATATACAGAAGCTCTTGCTAACGTAGTCATGATATTTACCATCGCATCCAAGTAAAATTAAATTATTTTTGCAATCAAATTGGTATTTAAATATACAAGTTTTAGACAGAAATGTTTCAATGGAAAACCAAAAGAATAGGGTATAAGTAACTTTGATTGGCTTACAGTTACAGTGAGTATTTAATGTACTGTATACTTCTGCCGATACATTTTTTCCTATAGTGTAAATTTTTTTAAAGTTTAAAAGCCACAAAAATAGACTACATTTTTAGATCCCTCGATATACTTAAGTTGGCATGTAGCAAAACATTAACAAGTGCAGAAAAGAATATAAATGCAACTCAATATCTTAACTGACCAAACATAGATAAAAGTTATCAAAGATTACTTATGCCTAGAAGAAAATGCTGAAATTTTCAAATGCAGGCCAATAGCATTTTTCCTATGTAGATAAGAGTGCATTACTTTTTTCTTCATCATTACAACTGAGACAAAAAGCTCTCACTGTAGACTGGTCATAGCTGTAATTTAAAAAAATTAAGGAAAAAAATTAGCTGACGTTACAACAAAGACTTATTCTAATAACCAATACTTTTTATAGTATAGAAAATCAATGCAGGATCTTAATAAAATAATTAAGCGTCATGGAATTTCAAGTAAATCAATCAAAATAATTTATAATATTGGAAAATATATTAGGAATATATACTAGGAAAAAAGCTAGAATAATTTATTAGAAAATAAAACTTCTATTACTTTAAAACAGAGCAAAGTTGACAAAAATGTAAGTGACAATGCCTGCACTGGCGCACACATTGGCAGCAAACATATCCTTCACAAAACTGACATTTTATCACATCTCTGGTCTGGACTGGCTTTCGACAATTGTGACAGGCTATAAAAATATAAAAAGATCATAATAATAAATATTTTCAATTACCAAAATTTTAATCTCATTTTGTCACAGACAAAATGCATAAAACTAATTGAAAATATTTATGGTATACAATTATTATAAGATGTGTTATATGGAATTACAGTAAAATTGTGAAAGTCAAATATTAACAAGTTACATGATAAGAAAAATGACAAATTTGAATGAAAAGATTTTAAAGACTATACTAACAGAGTAAAGGGTCGTCCATAAATGAAGTCACACTCGTAGGGGGTGGAGGGGGGTCCGTAATTTTGTGACGGTGTGTGATGAGGGGGGGGGGGGGGTCAGATGGTGCGACGTCACACTTTTGCATTATAAAAAAGCAATGTTAGAAAACAAATTTTAGACTTTATTTAGCGTTTAAAAAAACTGTTTTAATAAATTGTAATAGTAATTGATTAAAATACTCTATTTTGACAGAGTTCAAACAAGATTTTGGAAAAAATATAGAAGTTTTTAAAAAATTCAACTGCAATTTTGAGGGAGGTTGTAGGCGTCATTTGAGGGGGGGGGGGGTGTCTGGCTTTTTGTGACGATGTGTGACAGAGGGGAGGGGGGAGGAGGTAAAAATCGTCAAAAAAGAGTGACGTCATTAATGAATTACCTAAGGCTTGGAAATTATATTTATGATTTAAAGCATCTGCTAACTTTCAATTAATCATGTTCTTTTCTAAAGTTAATTTTAGAAGTTAGAAATATATAATGAAGGTTAGCTATTATAAAAGCATTTAGGCTAGATATAGTAAAATAAGTATTACATAAAAATAGTATTTATATTTTTATTAGCTCACAATACAAGATTAGCATATAACAGCTAGATCTATATCCTACTAAAATATAGTACAGTTATTATACAAAGACAAAGTGTTGCTTCATGTTTAGACAAAAAGATTTTTTTAGTAGTTTTAAACTTAGGGGAAAGTATCTCACCTCTAGCCAATGCTTCAGATTTTTCAAGTGAGAGAAGTTTCAACTGAGCAAGTCTCATGTGCTTAAATACATTAGAACCAGCATTGGCAGACAGAGGTGCAGCTTCAGAACATGGTATCTTGTTTGAGGAGGAGACAACTTTGGTTGGATGGCCAACATATTCTCTGCCACCACTTTCAGTTGGTAATGAAAAACCATGGCAACTATGTTGATTGTTTAGACCAGTAGATTCTGGTGTTATGTCTTTAGAAACCAATGAAACCTGATGTGAAGGTTTTATGTCAGTCTCCATAGGATCATCCTCAGCTGGGACCAACTTACAGTTTTTGTTTAAATATAACTGTTTATGTAATGCTGAGCTGTCAAATTTATTTTGTTCATCAATGCACATCTCATTGTCATTGCCATCTAACTCAACTCTCACTTCATGCATTTGTCTCATCCCACTGAATAAAAGAGCATGTGTTCTCTCTGTAAAGGCATATAAAATGTTTTGAAATGAATAGACAAACTATTCATATAAAAAAACAGTCAAGTAAATTACGTTATTACATTCTAGAAATAGAAAGCAAAATTATAATAAATAACTGGACTTATGTGATTTTAAATTATAAGAATGATGTGACTGATTTCTGATATTATTTTTCATCTTTTTTTTTTAAGCCATTTCTTTGAAGATTAATGATCATCAACAATCTCAGCTGAGGCATATGAGCGAATGTGTAAAAATATTTATCTTAGTTCTAAAAACTATTTGCTTTACATATGTATATTTATGCTTACAGCTAGGCCTTAGCAATTTTTAAAAAAAAAGTTCCTAGCTTCCTAACACTTGTTCTCCTATTAAGCACTTTATCATTTTTAAGATGTGTGGATCCATGTTAAACATAACAAGAATTCTAATTTATCTATTTAAATCTCATACAGCACATAGCATGAATCCAAATTTCTCAGAATTTCTGTCATGAGTTTTATTTTTATTTTTAAAGTTGCAGTGTAATAGGGCCTACCAGTGAACCTTAAAAAAATGGCAAATTTTGGCCCATGTATTATTATGTAAATCTTCCTAGTTTTTTATATTTCTAAATTAATTTGCATAAAAAAAAAACTGCAAGCCAAAGCAGACAACAAAACAAGCCAGTGTTCTATTTAATATTATAACGAAAAATGAGCTAACCCTAGGCACTTAGAAAGCACTAAAGAAAATATTGAATGAGCATAAAATATCCCTGACCTTATATTAGCAGTGTAAACATTTAATGATTGTGTGCAAATTATTTACAAAATAAGTTTGTTATCCAGTCTCAAATTGTAACACTTCTAATAACACCCAACTCCCTTAAAAATGATGACACTCTTACTGCGAAACACGAAAATTATTTTTTTTTATATCAAATCACTTCTTTCTTCCATCTTCATTACAAATAATTGCCTAAGCTTAGGCCTATATACTGAGTTAAAAGGAAAAATAATGTAAACAAGTGGTGTACATTGATTCATCCCATCATTAAAAAAAAACAGAAAATATGAGAAAAAATAAACCCTTACATCTTAAAATTGTTAATAAAAATAACAATAATAAACCACCCTAGTTAATTTGTTTAGTTAATTTATTTAGAATCTTTTACAATGTGTAATTTTCATATTGTTGTATAAATGAATTTTTTTTTAAAATTCTACATTAATAATAAAAAAAATGGGAGTTTTCCAGTATTATGAAGAAGAAAAAGATAAATTTCTTGAAATTTCAAAAGGTACTAGAAAGGATATGGCAAGAACAACAACAAAAAAATAGGCCTAATTCTCAAAATTTTAACTTTCTTTTGTTTTCAGCTTAGTTTTACATTTTTTTTACTTCTTAATTAAAGGCAATTCAGAAGACAAAATATATAAAATACAATTTGGGTGATGTAAACAATGATTAGGCCCATCCTAACACCCCATTAGTATTGAGCTGGGTCAAGTTAATGTACACACCAGAGTTTCTTCCAGGCATCTCTTCGAAATGAAATTTATATAATTTATATAGAATATATATATACTTTTAAGTGTGTGTCGTCGTCCCCCCCCCCCTGGAGAAAAAAGTTTGGAAGAAACACTGGTACTGGTACACACATGTAGACCTACTATGATAAATTTTATATTAATATAGAGAAAAGTAGTTTTTAATTAAATGCAAAATAACAACCAAAGTTCAGTTGCTTTATTTAAAGCTAAAGTGTGATGTCATGATTTCTTAACAACCCCTCTTATCACACATTATCTGCATAACCCCAAATGAGTAATATGATTTATTACTTGGTCTGCCCCTAGATTTATATATAGGACAGCCTAGAATCATTAGGCCTCCTATCATTGAGTTATTTATTTTTAAGCTCATATTTTTAGTAGATACTGTTACATTTACATTCAAGTAGGCCTACTTTAAAGTTCTAATAATACTAGACTCAAGACTAGTCCTACGACTAACGACTCTCAAGTTACATCTCAATGTGGATTTGTTTGGTTCTAAACTCACCATAGACAGATTGCATTCTTGTTTGCATTGCAACTCCTTTATCAACTTCTTTTTCCCCAACATGTGTTTTTAGTTGAAGACTTGAGTGATCACCAAATGGGTTGTTTCTTTTGGGCATTGTTGTAGTATAATCCTAGAGTAGACTATTATTATAATAATATTTAGTGTGACTATAGACTACTCATAGAGCCTAATGGACACAACCGAGAATAGCCTCAAAATAATTCAAATGGCCCATTTTTAAAATAGTGTACGATGTATTAAAATAAATAATAAATAAGGTTATAAAAATCTGACTGAGCCGACTGTTTGATTTTTGTTGGACTTTACTAAAGATTGGATGTAGGCCTAATTGATGTTTTTAGTATTTTTGGTAACCAAGCAAAAAAAAATTTTTAAAGCCAAATACAATTTAATTGTTTATTAATGTTTACATTTATCACAGAAATTGAAAACAAAAATGGCTAAACTTTAAAAATTGTAGATCTAGATCTATCAGTCTAACATTATGTGCAAAGTTTTGAGAACCGAAAGTTTTTTAATTTCTGAATTATTTTTTGGCTGAAGTTTTTATTTTTTTGGTCGCTTTTTGGTAGCGAAATCTACCAAAAAACATGTTTTTATCCATGTCAACAATAATGATTAATGATGAAATAATCGAGACTGATTTAATCAAGTTTACTGGATTTAGAATTTTAGACAGTAAAAATCTCTATCTAGAATCTAGATTATTCTAGATCTAGATTAGATCAAATTTAACTGTGGGCTTATTATTTGGGTAAACTTGATTAAATCAGACTAGATTTCTAGATCTAGATGTCACTCAATTACTAGAGTTGACTAGACTCTAGACTTAAGTTCTTATTAAGTAATATTAAGCTAGTACAATCCACTAAACTACACTACACACACAGTACACACTTGAGTCACTTGTCACAATATTTTTTTATACACTCACACTCACTACCCGTCCGGTACGACTACCAGTACCAGTCAGTACACCACACACCAGCTAAATTAGATTTTTCACGTAATAAATTTTAGTTTAGATTGATCATAAGAGTCCTACTCGATCTGGATCTATTCTAGATATCTAGATCTGGATTAAATTCTACTAGATCTAGACTCTAGATGTAGATTTTATTTTCTAGGTTTAATAAACAAGTGATCGATATCTATGATAAAATATCGCGGGAACAAAAAGCGAAACCGGAAGTTTACTAAGAGCCACTAGGTCTACTAGTTTAGAAAAAATGTATTCTACATAATTAATAATTACATAATAACAGAGTTTCTTCCAGGCATCTCTCCGAAGAAAGTCTACCACACCCCCGAACGAAATGAAATTTATATAGAAAATATATACTTTTAACAGTGTCCCCCCCCCCGAAGAAAGTCTACCGAAAATTTCAAATGCCCCCCCCCCCCCCTCCGGAGAAAAAAGTCCCGCGGCATTATCATACGCCGCGATTTAGTTGTTTTATTTTCTACTTTTCAGTTATTCATAATTTGTGAATTCGACAGTACTAATGCTGCCACTGAAAATCTTTGCTTTAAAACACTATCAGTATGTCGTTAAGGACGATACTACCCTCCTTTCCCCCTACCCTACCCCCCCCCCCCCCAGTGAAAGCAGCCTCCTCTTAGTTACCTCCCCTAAGTTTAAAATAGTTTCACACTAAATTATCTGCCCCTAATAGCCGTCACTAAACCCGGCTCTACGTATGTAAACATTTAGCGTGAACCACAGCTCACCAGACCATTTATGGGTGGGTTGGTAGGGAGCGCGCTTACATCTTGTTTTCTAGCGTCTCCAAGAAGAGAATTATATATATAGATAGATCTATAGCTAGAAGTTAGATCCTGATTTCAATTATTGATACCTAATTTAATACCTAACTCGATGGAAAATTATAATTTATCTGGACAGTTTGAAAGTTCATAATTCAAATCGATTTACAAAATTTGTCTACCTACCCCCCCCCCCCCCCCCCCCAGTGTTTATTCAGCTCCTGGGGGTGGGGAGAGGGTTGAAACTTTTTGGAGTGTGCACTTAAAATTTCAGGTCACTGTCTTTCCCGTTCCCCCTCTGCAGAGATGCCTGAAAGAAACTGCACATGCAGACAGACATTTTGACATAAAGAAAAAAGCTTGCCAGGAGTAGAATTTACTTTTGTAGGATAACAAGGACCCCTCTTACTGCTGTTCTTCCTTATTCTCACTATTGATAAGTTTTTGAAGGAAATATTTACAGAGGCCATGTGATTAAATGGTGCACAAGCTTATACTAATAATCTTATCTTGAGTAGCTGACCCACATTTAGTCTTCCGCACACCACCCCACCCTGATCTTTTTTAATCACACCATATCCCAACAGACCATTTATATGGGTAGGTTAGGCCTAAATATGTAAAGAAATTTTCATGGAAATGTATTATTGGTTTTAAAAAAATCATTTTGGGGTGGGTTTTTTGGTGGTTTTTTTTAGTGTTTTCCTTTAATGTGATAAAACATTTGACCAACTAATAACTATCAGTTATTTGGTTGTTTACAGAGAACATGAAGGCAATCTTCCATGGATCTGTAGACTAGATGCTGTTTTGTCTGCAGGGGCAACCACACCAGAAATTTCCTTAAAATTATGTTTTATAGGGCTGCTCATCCCAACTGTTTGAATCAATTTATCATAAACAATGTCACAGAATAAAATTAGTTACTCCATTTGATGGTGTGGGGTTTTATAAAATATAGAAACAATACACAAACACACTCACACATTATATATATATATATATATATATATATAGATAGATAGATAGATAGATAGATAGATAGATAGATAGATAGATAGATAGATAGATAGATAGATATATAGATAGATAGATAGATAGATAGATAGATATAGATATATATATAATTTATTTTACCATTTCAGAAATTTCTTTTAATTTCAGGCTATACACACAAAAGAAAAAACACTGACAAAAAATTAATTAGTATATGCAATTTATTAAAATTATAGCAATAAAATGATTATGCTTATTAGAAAGCTGATATTGCATTTTTCTAGCTGACAAGGTTAACAGCAACAGAAAGTTTGAATCTATCCTTTGGAATTCATTGTTGATTTTTTTTTTTTTTTTGTTGCAGCAAACAATAACGCTTTCAGTTTCAGCTCAACATAATTCTTTCAACACAAAATGAAACAGTTTATTAAACATTAAGAAGGCTGATGTGAATTTAAATACAAAGTAACTTTTGATCTGTAGCACCATGGCGAGAATGTTAAATTATTCATACAAAGCTACAGATTGTTCCACAAACATCAATAGGACAATAATGGTTGAAAATATCAAGTTGGCAAATCCCACGTAATGGTAGCCCATACCACAGCTGGTCCTCAGTTATTTATTATCAAACAGCTCCAGTCTTTCTGAGTAACATCACATTTTTTCACATTGACCTAACAGAAAAAGCTTCAAATAATACTTCAGTTTATTCTTAAGCAAACAAAATCTTCTGCTCTAATCCCTTTCACACAAATCATTATTTAGCATACCATGAAAGCTTGTCTAAGTAGTCAAAATCATTTACACACACACAGACAGTACAATCACAAGGCTAAGGTACTAGCTTGATACAACATAAATATGAATAAAAATGTGTCTTACTGCAGACATAGAAGAAATTATCACAGGAGTTTGTGTAACAGAGTAAAAGAATAATACACCAGTACTTCAAGAACTCTAAAATCTGTATCCCAAAAGTTATCCATTAATTTCCCACATAAAGTACTTAGATTTATCTTATAGAAAATATTTTCCTGTAAGTAGGAATATAAAAGTTTAGATGCTGAGTTATTAGAATTGTTGAAACAAAAACATAATAAGAAACTAAATCACAGATGAAAACATCTATACATTAAGTGTATTTTTTAATAAGTCGTTTCTTAATGTGTAGCCTAGCTTGTAAGATGTAAGTAGAATATTATATTTGAGTAGTTCCACCTTTCTAATTGTCTTGATGATATAATTTATGTTAACACAGCTATGTTATAATTTTAGCCACTTCATCCTTTACCATAGCAGCTGACTATTTTAATTACATCAACCCTGATCAACTGACAGTAATCTAACAACTAACACAAATGTTCACTCAGTTTGTCAGGTAAATTTGTCATTGCATTTAACACATTATGAACAAATCTGTCCAGTGAGATCATCAGAAAAATTGTTCTATTCCCATTCATTACAAAATTAGCAAATACTTTACACAGAAAGTAGTATGCTTGCAAGTGATTACTGTACCTAATAGGTAAAAAGTACTAATTGTGTTAGTCACTGTTGTTTTTATTTTGTAATGCCTTAATTGAAGCCAATCAGAAAATAAAGACTTCGTTCAATTTATTTACTGCAAGTAACAAACTTTCTTGTTCATGCGAGTAAATAGACAACTAATGTTAGTTTTAACGTGGATGAAAATGTATGTCCTTAACCAATCAAAAGTGTTTACAAAACTGAGCTTCTAAACAGTTGAACATATGCAAATTAAATTGATAACAACTGCATTCTTGTTGTCAGAATAAATATTGCAATTTAAAACTTAAAAAATAAAAGCTGAAAGCCCATAACACAATCTTTTGAAAAAAATATAAGTAGTTAAACATTTTTTCAAGTAGCAAGAAAATATTAACATCAATGTTCCTACATAGCTGTTACATTTTAATTTTGTTTCATAAATTATTTTGACACAAACATTTACATTAATACCACAAATTACAAAACAATTTTGTTACTTTTACTTTTCAAAATATTGATTAATGACTAATGTCTAAATATAAACTAAAATTACTTCTAATTAACATAGTAATAAATAAATCCTTAAAATTATTAATGGGAATCACAGACTATGCTACACTAAAACTGTATGTTTCAGTTTTTTTAAAAAGTAATATTATTATTATGCCAATTAGGTTAAGCCAATATAATTTAAAACTGCCCACTAAGCTCTGCCATTTCTGGTGAAGCTATATCATTTTCTTCAGTTTGGGGGTGATCAATGGGATGAAAGCCTGCTAATTCATGCTGAATTCTTTGAATCTGTTGCGAGACTTTGGAAGGCGAGTCATCAGGAAATAAGTATGCATTGATAACTGAAAATAAATAAGAATATACAAAGAATAATTTTTAAGATCTTGGATCTTCTGACATAGGTGAATAGTATTAACTAGTGTGAGCAATTGTCAATTCAAATACAAGCTAAGAATAATGAGCTTGCTGATTATCCAATGTTTTTAAGCTAACCCATCCATTCTAAAAAAAAATAGTGATGAGTCAATTCTAATCTATTGAGTTTTTTTGTCCCAGTTCACAAAGTTATGGTCCATAATTTTATTTCTACATACTTTGTACATGGCGCTCAGTCTTGCGAAGATTTTTTAATATCCCAGCCAATTCTTGATTGGCTGATTTCCAAGCAGGAATTTCACTTCTATTGGAGTCTGATATAAAATCATCTATTGGAGACGGTGTATTCCTCAGACGATTTTGGTCTCTACAAGTTCAAATTTAAAAAAAACAGAAGTTGAGCTGGCTTTACAATTTATTTTTAAAGGATTGAAGTAAGTTAAATATTACATACATAACCAATGCAGATGACTACTGAGGTACTGATATTCATTTTGTTTAAATCTTTTAAAAAGCATGTTAATATTGTTAATAACAATACACAAAAAACAAAAGTCTCTTGAATGACATTTTTTTAGACAAGAATAATTGAACGGGCATCAGGTAATAAAAATCTTACCTTAATTTATTAAGAGATTTGTCTAATGTGGTTTTCACTTTAAGGGAAAGCTGATAGATAGATGATACAATCAGGGAGTCGTACGAAGCCTGAAAAAAAAAGGTATTGTGACCTTATAGGTGTTGATTAAATTTGGGGATGCATTTAAAGCTGCAATAGTTCTAGTTTAGATTAAGAGGTTAAGCATTCAGATCTGTAATTCAATAGTTTTTACACTATAAAACGCTAAAGCCACACAATTTTAAAAGAACAAATCACATATCAATATAAATGTGGATGCAGGGTTTTTAGGGGAGGTGTGAGAAATATAGAATGATGCTATGTACAATACTAAGTGAAGACAAGCTGGTAAACATTAAACAAGAGAATGTTAGGCAGGACTACTAATAAGATATCACATCTAACAAAGTTTACACAAGATAATATTAGGTTACAACAAATTACATACTATATCTAACAAGTTTTTTCCACAACAAACTGTTAGTTCTATATTAGTTTAAAACCACAGCATGCTTAACTACAAATAAAATGTGTATAATCATTTGAATAGGCAAAATATAACATTTTATTTGATGTTAACCTAAACCAAAAACAAGACTACCACAAGTAATATATTTGTCATATTAAAGTTGTTTTTGTTTTTAAGAAACAAATGAAAAATAATTCTTATTTCAAAGTTATAAAGGTAGTAAAAATGTTTATATATTTTTTAAAATATTTTACAGTGTGTTAAACTAGTTAGTTAAATATAAAAAAGATATAAATTGTGAAGTAGGGTTGGTCATAACTCTAGTACTCAGACCTGTGGTGGTGTCTCCACACGACTATCATTCAGATCACCATTTGACTGCAGCGCTAACGCAGATAGACTTGCTTCTAGCTCACTCAGTCCTGAAGTTCTTCTTCTAAAAGCAGTCAGGCGGGGTGAAGGGTCATCTGGTGAGATGGCCTTGGTACGGATGAGTGGTGGGGTGAAGGCTGACTTGGGTTTGCTAGCAACACTTAGAGACATCAAGCTTCTGGTGGAGTTCTGCATCATGCAGCACAGCAAGCACACACAAACAATGGCAAATGTTAAAACACTTGGCAAGCAGTGTGGACAACACAGGACATTCAAGCACATACTTTATCTTTGATAATTTAACTAGTTTTAAGAACTTTCAAATTTTAAACATTAGGGCCTAATTATTTTTACCTTTAATTATTTAAAAAAAATTTAAACTGCTAATGCATTACCTGCTATAATAAAATGTATTTAAAAATTTTAAAATAAATTTAAGATTTAAAAAAATGAACTCTTAAAAGTTAAAGAATGCAGTTTAAGGTTTAAGTGACTAGACTAGGTGAAAACATAGCAGCAGAGGTGAATGAGAAGAACAACACAGAAATGACAGACAACACCTAGAGCCCAAAACAAAAATGTTCACCTGCGTGGATGTAGCAGTAAGCAAGCTTTCGTCTTCATCTGCACTGTGGTGGGACCTCTCTGAGCGTAACGAATTATGAAATGGAATGAATGCCCTGCGCAAACCTTCATGTTCATGTCTTTCACTAGAGCTGAGCTCTTGTGAGCTGGACACAGAGTCACGAAGACTAAGAGACAGTTTGTGAGAGTCTGTGAATGATGCAGATCTGATCATTCTTCTCTTTATGCTGGAGTTTGCTGAAGGCTTTGGCCTCATGGTCACTCCTGGTTCTTTAACTTTGGCTTTAGCATCAGCGACTGCCTTCCTTGGGTCATACTCTTTCCTTCGCTTCCAGGCCATTCTCTCTGCAGCTTTGGGGGAGTTGGACCGGCTACCAGGCTGGGACTGACTGCGGCTACTGAATCCAGTGATGGATAAATTGCCCTTTGAATTAGAATGACCAGTGGGTGTGGACCTGAGATGTGTCTTGGGAGTGGGCTCCCTTTTGACAGTTGTTAGGACTGGTGTTGCAGGTCCTATCGTCAGGGAGCTAGCACGTTGCATTTTAAGGCTAGATTTAGCTGGCTCAGCTCTGGCTATATTGGTGTTGCTGCTTGCCTTGATCACCTTCTCTGGTGTATTATTGGATCTGCTTTTTCTGACAATCTGCAGCCCCAGGCTTGTAGCCTCACTGCGATTTGTTTCTATCATGGACCTTGTTCTGGGGGTACTGTGAACACTGGAAGATCGCACTGAAGACCCACTGACAACAGATTTACTTGAAGCGCTGGATTTAGCTGACCTTGGGGTTGTCGGCTCGTCAAAACTGTCTGCCCGTGCACGCCGAAGCTGGAAAGCCCTGTTTGGTTTGGTCATTGTGATGGTACCTTTTCCTTTAGAAGATGATCGAGACAAGCTGCCGTCACCAGTGTCAGAGCTGACATCTGATATGACACTGTCATTGTCAAAACTGTCCCTACGAGAACTAAAAACATCGGATACCACAGATTTCTTGGAAGCAGAGCTCACAGTGGTGATGCTACGTGGGGAAGCCATGCTTCGAGATCGTACAGCTGTTTGCTGGTAAGATTTCACAGCTGGTCGTTTGGATGGGGCTGAAGGAGGCGTTGAATGTGCATTGTTATTTTTTAACGATAAGTCATTTTGCTGTTTTTTGGCCAAAGCATCTCGTGGACTTTTGTAAATAGTGGGTTTGACATAGTCATCATCCCCGTTAACAAGGGCCACAGTGCTGGAGGCATCAGTGTCTGATTCAGTACTCAGGGAATCTTTAGTGTTGCGACTATTCTTAAATCCTATCCTAGCCTCCATGGCAGCCATGACAGTCTCTGTGTCCTGTAGAAGCAGCTCAGTATCAACGCTGCCCCTGGACCGAGCTGATACCCTTGGGCTGGCGGCAGGCTCGTCAGCATACCCATTGGTTCCATTCTTGCCTCTAGAGCGTGTCTGACTAGAGATTCTCGTAGGTTTCCCATTGGTGACTGGGGCAGTGAGCTTGGTCTGGAGCTCCTCCCCCAGGCTGAGATCTTGGTCCCCCATGTATGAGCTGTGCTCGCTGCTCTCAGGGCTCTTGTCTGTGGGGATGGATGGGAGTTTACGTCCCGTCCCTGGTCTTTTTCTACTGAGACCCTGAGGTGGTTTCTTGGATACTGGGGAGTCTCCTGAAATGTAACAGCTACGTTTTATCATAGGAATTTCAAAGAGTTAAGGAGCATTCAGTACATTAGGCCCAACAAACAAATTGATGGACAATTATATTATATACATAATTGACATGTTAGATACCTTTTTCACTCAATTCTTTTGGACATGTTCAGATAAGTAGGAAAATGTCTATTTATCAAATGAAAAGTAAATATAAATTAAACTTAAACAGCAATAGTGTAATTTTTCAATTTTAAAATCATTTTAAAAGCTAGAGACCAAGATACAATGGAACGGTAGGGTTGTAATTAAGGTGAATTATGCTTTAAAAAAGTTGAACTGACCCTCATCTCTGACCATCTTGCCTCCATCTGTGGGTGCCTTGTGGGATGTGAGAGCTGTCAACTGTTTGACCCACACCTGGACCCCATCTGATGCATCAGGTCCTGTCATGTCCGAGTTCTGGAACATGGGAAAACACACGCTCAAATTTTTTTTTTAAAAAGGTCAACATTTTTTTACATGGTCAACATTTTTTTTACATGGTCAACATTTTTTTTACATGGTCAACATTTTTTTAAAACATGGTCAACAAAACAACTTGTATTCCATTCAGTGTGCAACAAATAGAGAAATAATCCAAATGGCCAACAGTGACAAGGTGACCAGACTGTTGACAGAGAGGTCACTGCTGTGGCTAGTCACTAGATCTACCTGCCTGTCTAGATAAGCTAGAGTACAGAAGCATGTTAGACAATGTACAGCAATGACCTGAGATTATACTGGGGTTCATTGACCAACACAACTGTGTCTAAATACAAACTACCTCGAAGGTAACTAACATGCTGAATCCTTACCACAGTTTATAAGTTGGTGAGTTTTTATAGTGCAAGGGAAACTACTCGAACAGCCTTGGCTAAACAATAAACTTATAAATAGTTCAATTATTATGTGTTATGGCGTGGCTCGTTCATCAGAAACGAACTGTTATTAAAATAATGATTGAAACGTAAACTAGAAATAATGAAGAGTAAAGTTACCCGGACGAGGAAGAGTCGCGCCTCCGAACGGTAAATGACTGGCCGAGTCTCCATTGTGCGAATGTGGACTCAAGAAATGTGCGGGGAACACCAGCCGGGCACGAGCATGGTACCGGCGTCTTACACGGAACCCTGACCTCAACGAAATCCGGACGTCAGACCGCAGGGTGAAAGATATGAGGGGAGGGGGTGCCAGAACAGTTCAAAGTAAG
The DNA here is from genome assembly GCF_028476545.2 of Physella acuta. Taxonomy (NCBI): domain Eukaryota; kingdom Metazoa; phylum Mollusca; class Gastropoda; family Physidae; genus Physella; species Physella acuta. The sequence continues at coordinate 579,174 of NW_026732013.1, forward strand.
AAAACAGTGGAGTTACAGACAAGACCATCTGGAAGGTACAGGATTCTCGAAGGTTTTTTTTTACTCTTCAATTCCCGGTGTGAAGGGGAGAGCATTCCTGACAGCGCGCTACTATGCGGATACACATGCTTACAAATAGGTGAGGAAAGGAAAAGCACTATTTTTAGAACAGAACCAAGACAGCGATATGTTTAAAAACTGGGGAGTGCAAAAATAATCCATCTTCTCAATCTAATGGCCCCATGCATGAATGAATGAGCTAATAATGATATGTTTACACTGCCTCATTTGCAGATACTTTTTGGGGCGGGGCAGGGCAGGATAAAAATAAACTATTTCAAAAACAGATTTAATGTCAGCTAAATATATCCCGTGGTGAGAAGACCTCTGGGGTTTTACAGGCTCACCATTTACACAGCCTTGAGCTTTACAAGACCGACCATTTACACAGCCTTGAGCTTTACAAGACCGACCATTTACACAGCCTTGAGCTTTACAAGACCGACCATTTACACGGCCTTGAGCTTTACAAGACCGACCATTTACACAGCCTTGAGCTTTACAAAACCGACCATTTACACAGCCTTGAGCTTTACAAGACCGACCATTTACACAGCCTTGAGCTTTACAAGACCGACCATTTACACAGCCATGGGCTTTACAAGACCGACCATTTACACAGCCTTGAGCTTTACAAAACCGACCATTTACACAGCCTTGAGCTTTACAAGAGCGACCATTTACACAGCCTTGAGCTTTACAAGACCGACCATTTACACAGCCATGGGCTTTACAAGACCGACCATTTACACAGCCTTGAGCTTTACAAAACCGACCATTTACACAGCCTTGAGCTTTACAAGACCGACCATTTACACAGCCTTGAGCTTTACAAGACCCACCATTTACACGGCCTTGAGCTTTACAAAACAAGTCTGACGAGGCAAACATTGGTGTACAGATACGAGTGACCTGTACTGTCCAGGCTGTATTGTGTTTGACCATTGACCCCGCACGACTTACTAAAGACATGGCCCTGATCTCGTCAGGTAACCAGACAGTATACAAGATGAGGGCAGACTGGCCAATAGTTGACGTCGATAGACTACCTCATAAACACCATCATATAAGCCAGGCCTACAGTGATAATACCATCCAGTAGACCCACACAGTAATAACGCCATAGACCCACACAGTGATAACGCCAGCCTATAGACCCACACAGTGATAACGCCAGCCTATAGACCCACACAGTGATAACGCCAGCCTATAGACCCACACAGTGATAACGCCATAGACCCACACAGTGATAACGCCAGCCTATAGACCCACACGGTGATAACGCCAGCCTATAGACCCACACGGTGATAACGCTATAGACCCACACAGTGATAACCCTATAGACCCACACAGTAAAGCTGTTTTACAGATGTCTGCCCCGCCATGGCTCGTGAGTACATACCAGCTAGTGACTCACCAGCAAGATACGCCGTCTTTGTTGTTCTAGTACGGCGACTCCCAAACGGTTTACTTAGTACCCTGACAGCCCAGTCACGGCACTAAGTAAACCTGTCGTCTAGCCTGATGACTGCCACACATGTCATTAACTACCCTGACTAATCTAACATCTCTTTCTGTTAGCAAGTGTTGTTGGACATGGTGCTAAGGTTGTTGGACATGGTGCTAAGGTTGTTGGAAATGGTGCTAAGGTTGTTGGACATGGTGCTAATGTCGCTGGACATGGTGCTATGGTTGTTGGACATGGTGCTAAGGTTGTTGGGCAAGGTGCTAAGGTCGCTAGACATGGTGCTACGGTCGCTGGACATGGTGCTAAGGTCGCTAGACATGGTGCTACGGTCGCTGGACATGGTGCTACGGTCGCTGGACATGGTGCTAAGGTCGCTGGACATGGTGCTAAGGTTGTTGGACATGGTGCCAAGGTTGTTGGACATGGTGCCAAGGTTGTTGGACATGGTGCCAAGGTTGTTGGACATGGTGCTAAGGTTGTTGGATACCGTGTGCAGGTTGTTGGACGTTGAGCCCGCACTATTGTAATGCGGGCGATTGTCTCCAGCGTGAGTGGGTACCGTAAGGCTCCAACACAGCGACACCCTGCAGCTCCTGAACATTCCCATCAATTTCAGAACTGGTTTTATTTGTGCAACAATCTATGGGTTTTACAGACATTCGCCCCTGGTTCTAACCCGCCCGTGTCTTCTTTAGTTATAAAAAAAAAAACTGAAATAACCTAGGATAAGTAAAGACAAACTAAAAATAGATGCTGTGTATTTATAGACCAAGGCTGTACTCGAGTCTACATCACGTGATTGGGTGGGTCTGTTGTCTTTTACAAGTGAGAGGTTGTTTACAAAGTTACTGGAGGTGGGGACAGTTGTGAAAGTCAAATAGCTCAGTTCGTGTGGTGGTAGCGCTATTTCTAGTTGGTTGGTAGTACTTCACAAAGCCATATCAAAAGTACTGACATCACTAATAACACATTTATTATAGCACTAGATCTTAACGGAAGTAATGCCGGATATACACAAGGTCAAAACGTTCCCGATAAAACGTAATAAATGATACATCCCTTGTGTTGTAAATAACTGAAATAAAAAATCTTGTTAAACAACCCCCCCCCTTCCACCTCTCACCTCCATCCCAGTATTACCACATGGAATGTCACCATAACTAAAAATAGAACCAAGTACATAACAGACGGTACTGACAACTGTCTACACAAAAACACAGCCAACTCCCCATGATGCAACAGTCATTGACTAAATACAGGCAAACACTGCAGCCTTAATCCAGCACAAAGTAAGCGACACGTTCATCACTTTCGTCACATGATAGTCTCAGAAATCACAAAGACAAAAATATCCAACTACATACATCTTCTCCCACATCAAACGTTTCTACACGTGTCGCTACTCCGTCGTCGTCAGCGGGGATTTAGTCACCATACGGAAGTGGACAAACGACATACCGGTGGCTGTGTTTACCTTGCAGCCACGAGGTGCGTGTTCAAACCTCCTGCTGGCGCTTAGATGTGTCTGTATGTTTGACCACTTCACGGCGCTTCCACCATTAGCTCGTAGATCAGGAATGTGCTCAAACTTCCTAGCTGTGGCTTGAAACACGATTAAAGGGCGCAACTCGTTCAACAAGGGGGCTAATCGAACACTGAGTTGATCCACAAACACGGCATAGTCGGCCTAATTGAAACACCCAGTCAATGACTAGGTGGGTAGAAATGAACATTCCCTACCTTTAGTTGTACCAAAGAACATTATGACGCCTACACTCAACTCCGGGAATAGCAGATGGACAACAGTCAAATCTAATGAAACCACTGATGACAAAGGTGGGGGAGGGGGGGGGGGGGGTATCGAACTAGCGTACCGATGTCACTGCCATGTATCGGCCGGCGGCATCAGTAGGGTTAATGAATGGTAGACATAACAGTGAGGGTGAAATATTGGTGAGGTACAGCGGCATCAGTAGGGTTAATGAATGGTAGACATAACAGTGAGGGTGAAATATTGGCGCAGGTTAGCTTATAGAGAAATAGTATCTGGTGCCAGAAACAAAGCCCGTGTAGAAGTTCTATAAGGCTGTGAAATAATGGAACTTGCCTGAATGTCAAACCTAGAATGGTCCTTACTCCATCTAGCACAGTCTAGAATGTTAGCACATCAAGAATTCGCTGCACGACGACATCGACTAAGTCACAGATATGCATGAAACTGGCATCCACAGTGCAGCTCTAATAGATCAGTTCAGGCCACTAGAGCAGCTCTCGTCTGATATTGACACTCCAACCAGCCTCGAGCAGGCGACGTGTACTTTAGGGGTGTCCCAGTCTACTCCACACAAATATTAGAAGACTAAAACACAAACTGCCAGCCAGCACAAGAGAGTTTAATTTGATCCCCAGCGCCAAAAGATTTCCGTCCACTGTTTGAAAACGCACTATTTGTAAAGTCAACAGTAGCAGTTACTTTTAATTAGGTGTCGAGTTGTGTCCACAAGCTGCAGCTATTGTGGTGGGACGGTGCGAATCTCGTGCAGTACAGGACGAGGGGGACAGGGAATTCCCTGACACGGATCACCGGCACGGCAGTGTAAACATTCTCGCCACTCGTATTGATAGGCTGTTACAATTTGGCCTGGCTTGCATAGGTTCATAGGCTAAATATGACTTTTTTAGCCACACGATACAGGTATGGGGGTATTAGCCACACTGCCTAAACACGAGGGCATTAGCCACACGGCCTAAACACGAGGGCGTTAGCCACACGACATAAAACCAGAGGGCACTAGCCACACGGCATAAAACCAGAGGGCACTAGCCACACGACATAAAACCAGAGGGCACTAGCCACACGACATAAAACCAGAGGGCACTAGCCACACGACATAAAACCAGAGGGCACTAGCCACACGACATAAAACCAGAGGGCACTAGCCACACGGCATAAAACCAGAGGGCACTAGCCACACGACATAAAACCAGAGGGCACTAGCCACACGGCATAAAACCAGAGGGCACTAGCCACACGGCATAAAACCAGAGGGCATCAGCCACACGGCATAAAACCAGAGGGCACTAGCCACACGACATAAAACCAGAGGGCACTAGCCACACGGCATAAAACCAGAGGGCACTAGCCACACGGCATAAAACCAGAGGGCATCAGCCACACGACATAAAACCAGAGGGCACTAGCCACACGGCATAAAACCAGAGGGCACTAGCCACACGGCATAAAACCAGAGGGCACTAGCCACACGACATAAAACCAGAGGGCATTAGCCACACGACATAAAACCAGAGGGCATTAGCCACACGACATAAAACCAGAGGGCACTAGCCACACGACATAAAACCAGAGGGCATTAGCCACACGACATAAAACCAGAGGGCATTAGCCACACGACATAAAACCAGAGGGCATCAGCCACACGACATAAAACCAGAGGGCATCAGCCACACGACATAAAACCAGAGGGCACTAGCCACACGGCATAAAACCAGAGGGCACTAGCCACACGACATAAAACCAGAGGGCACTAGCCACACGGCATAAAACCAGAGGGCACTAGCCACACGGCATAAAACCAGAGGGCACTAGCCACACGACATAAAACCAGAGGGCACTAGCCACACGGCATAAAACCAGAGGGCACTAGCCACACGACATAAAACCAGAGGGCATGAGCCACACGGCATAAAACCAGAGGGCACTAGCCACACGGCATAAAACCAGAGGGCACTAGCCACACGACATAAAACCAGAGGGCACTAGCCACACGGCATAAAACCAGAGGGCACTAGCCACACGACATAAAACCAGAGGGCACTAGCCACACGACATAAAACCAGAGGGCATGAGCCACACGACATAAAACCAGAGGGCATGAGCCACACGGCATAAAACCAGAGGGCACTAGCCACACGACATAAAACCAGAGGGCACTAGCCACACGGCATAAAACCAGAGGGCACTAGCCACACGGCATAAAACCAGAGGGCACTAGCCACACGGCATAAAACCAGAGGGCACTAGCCACACGACATAAAACCAGAGGGCACTAGCCACACGGCATAAAACCAGAGGGCATGAGCCACACGACATAAAACCAGAGGGCACTAGCCACACGACATAAAACCAGAGGGCACTAGCCACACGACATAAAACCAGAGGGCATCAGTCACACGACCTAAACACGTGGCCTTCAGCCACACAGCCTAAAACATAAGGGCATCAGCCACATGAAGTCCACCAAATAAAGATATTGAAGAAACGAGAGCACATACAATGTTAAGAATGCACAAGACAATCGGGTCTACTTACGCCAGCTAAACAGTCTATGTACATACGACGCCCTTTAAAACAGAAGATGCCCACGTAAGCCACAATAATACCTGCAAATTAGAAATGTCTCTCCGAGCAGGCTGTAGTCTACATACAGATCTTGATGTGTGGGTCACCTCGCTGTACACATATCAGTGTGTCACGCTGTTGTACACACAGATCAGTGTGTCACGCTGTTGTACACACAGATCAGTGTGTCACGCTGTTGTACACACAGATCAGTGTGTCACGCTGTTTGTGTTTAGCGTGTCACGCCGCTACTGAAGACCATCTTAGTGAACCGGAGCGGTACACGTTGGGCACATTGACACGGTAACTAACGTAAACATCGTAACTAAGGGAAGGAGGTGCATTGAGATATACTGACAATGTAAATCAATGGGACTCGATTGAATGGCGGGCCATGGAGTGGTGTGTGGGAGAGGGGAGATGAGGGGATCCCGTTATACTAAGTGGGCTAGTGTAGAGGTGGATAAGGCACAACAAGCAGGGCAACTCTCCATTCAGTCAAAGAAACAAAACAATGATTCAGGACCTAATAACCAACTTGACATGGAGAAAACGTGTTATCATGAAGACGGTGAATACCGGAGATAAGCGGGGTCTATCAGGGTCGTCTGTAAGATGGGTTACTTACATATTTTCGTCCTTTAAATGGGAGACTAGCATAGGGGACACTAACACAATAGGGACACTACCACAAGGGGACACTACCACACGGGGACACTACCACAAGGGGACACTACCACAAGGAGACACTACCACAGAAAACTGACACAGAGGACAGTACCACAAGGGAACACTACCACAAGGGAACACTACCACAAGGGGACACTACTACAAAGGGACATTACCACAAAGGGACACTACCACAAGGGGATACTACCACAGATAACTGACACAGAGGACAGTACCACAAGGGGACACTACCACAAGGGGACACTACCACAAGGGGACACTACCACAAGGGGACACTACCACAATAGGGACACTACCACAAGGGGACACTACCACAAGGGGACACTACCACAAGGGGACACTACTACAAAGGGACATTACCACAAAGGGACACTACCACAAGGGGATACTACCACAGATAACTGACACAGAGGACAGTACCACAAGGGGACACTACCACAAGGGGACACTACCACAAGGGGACACTACCACAAGGGGACACTACCACAAGGGGACACTACCACAAGGGGACACTACCACAAGGGGACACTACCACAAGGGGATACTACCACAGATAACTGACACAGAGGACAGTACCACAAGGGGACACTACCACAGATAACTGCACAGAGGACAGTACCACAAGGGGACACTACCACAAGGGGACACTACCACAGATAACTGACACAGAGGACAGTACCACAAGGGGACACTACCACAGATAACTGCACAGAGGACAGTACCACAAGGGGACACTACCACAAGGGGATACTACCACAGATAACTGACACAGAGGACAGTACCACAAGGGGACACTACCACAGATAACTGCACAGAGGACAGTACCACAAGGGGACACTACCACAAGGGGACACTACCACAAGGGGACACTACTACAAAGGGACATTACCACAAAGGGACACTACCACAAGGGGATACTACCACAGATAACTGACACAGAGGACAGTACCACAAGGGGACACTACCACAAGGGGACACTACCACAAGGGGACACTACCACAAGGGGACACTACCACAATAGGGACACTACCACAAGGGGACACTACCACAAGGGGACACTACCACAAGGGGACACTACTACAAAGGGACATTACCACAAAGGGACACTACCACAAGGGGATACTACCACAGATAACTGACACAGAGGACAGTACCACAAGGGGACACTACCACAAGGGGACACTACCACAAGGGGACACTACCACAAGGGGACACTACCACAATAGGGACACTACCACAAGGGGACACTACCACAAGGGGACACTACCACAAGGGGATACTACCACAGATGACTGGCACAGAGGACACTATCACAGGGGGACACTACCACAAGGGGACACTACTACAAAGGGACATTACCACAAAGGGACACTACCACAAGGGGATACTACCACAGATAACTGACACAGAGGACAGTACCACAAGGGGACACTACCACAAGGGGACACTACCACAAGGGGACACTACCACAAGGGGACACTACCACAATAGGGACACTACCACAAGGGGACACTACCACAAGGGGACACTACCACAAGGGGACACTACTACAAAGGGACATTACCACAAAGGGACACTACCACAAGGGGATACTACCACAGATAACTGACACAGAGGACAGTACCACAAGGGGACACTACCACAAGGGGACACTACCACAAGGGGACACTACCACAAGGGGACACTACCACAATAGGGACACTACCACAAGGGGACACTACCACAAGGGGACACTACCACAAGGGGACACTACCACAAGGGGACACTACCACAAGGGGATACTACCACAGATGACTGGCACAGAGGACACTATCACAGGGGGACACTACCACAAGGGGACACTACTACAAAGGGACATTACCACAAGGGGACACTACCACAAGGGGATACTACCACAGATAACTGACACAGAGGACAGTACCACAAGGGGACACTACCACAGATAACTGCACAGAGGACAGTACCACAAGGGGACACTACCACAAGGGGACACTACCACACATGACTGGCACAGAGGACACTACCACAGGGGGACACTACTACAAAGGGACACTACTACAAAGGGACACTACTACAAAGGGACACTACTACAAAGGGACATTACCACAAGGGGATACTACCACAAGGGGACACTACCACAAGGGGACACTACCACAGATAACTGACACAGAGGACACTATCACAGGGGGACACTACCACAAGGGGACACTACCACAGATAACTGACACAGAGGACAGTACCATAAGGGGACACTACTACAATAGAGACACTACCATAAGGGGACACTACTACAATAGAGACACTACCACAAGGGGACACTACCACAAGGGGACACTACCACAAAGGGACACTACCACAAGGGGACACTACCACAAGGGGACACTACAACAAAAAAATCCCTTGATGGTTTGACATAGATTCTCAAGCAATGAGTGATTGAGTGCACTTCACACGCCCGTCATGTTGTCCAGTGGTTTCCACAATATGCTTACAACAATTTTACCTCAATTTGATAGCACTCATCTTTAGAGAAGGAGGGGGTGAAAATATTATAGATTGAAAAGCTTGCTTTAAACTTACTAACGATTTGTTAAGTAACATCTAAAATTACAGTGGCAATATATCAAACAATGTGTACCTAAATATAAAACCTGCTTATCTCCCTTGTGTAAAAGGTGTATGAACCTGCCTTGGCAATATTTTTCAAGTCTCTAACTAAAAAAACATATCTTGTGGGTCATCCATTTATGAAGTCCACAAAAAGTTCAAATTTTAGACACCGTCCTCTTCCCCCCCCCCCCCCCCCATCCGACGTTTTTTTTTTACATGCAGGATACCAGTTTTATGTTCGGATTAGACACCCTCCTCTTCCCCTTCCCCCCATCCGACGTTTGTTTTTTTACATGCAGGATACCAGTATTATGTTCGGACCCCTCCCCTTCCGTGTACGTCATAAATGGGTAGTACAAAGTACAAGAGTTCCAAGATAGTATTTTTCTTTCATTTTCCATTATAATTTAAGCAGTGCCGGCGCCAGTTTACTTAACGCCCTTGGCAAAGCTTATTAAAACACAAATAAATTACTAAACATATGTATAAGAAAATAATTATTTAAAAGCGACATTAATTTATTGTCATTTGCATACTCGTTATAAGTACACATCAAAATCAAATTTTACCTGCCTACTTCGCCCGCAAAAGTTTGTACTAATTCCTTCAATTCCAGTTTGCAAGCGTAATCGCATTCTATTGAAATTGAGATTGTCCACCAGCCTACTTTCTACTTTGCGACGTAGACCCCCCCCCCCCGCCCCCCTCCGCCCTTTAGACGCATTTGTTGCACTCTCATACTATATGTCTATTAATATTTAGTATTGCAATCTACAACGGCTACTGATATATTATCAACTTAATAATGCTAAAAAAATCTACCAAACTATTTTGTTCAGAACTTCTGCTCTATATAATTTTTACAATAGCAAATAATAAATTAAAGTTGTATTTATTAGTAAGCGGTTAACCTAAGTTGCAGGAATTTGAAATTAATGTAAAGTTAAACAAAGAATTATCTTCCATTTGGTAATCCAAATACCAGTTTCATTCAAGGGAAATAACTTTCACAATAATAGCTAAATTAACCAAGTGTAACTAGGACATGCTTGAAAACCACAATAAAGCGGTTTAAATTTCATTGCGCTATAATTATAACAAGTCTTTTGTATTAGCTATGTAACCGTGTCAAAACAATATATTTTAATAATTAACTACTTAACTATAGGTTTTGTTTGAAAGTCTAAACATGGTAGCTTTATTATAACATACTTCAACTAGTCAATTTTGATGAAATACTACTGATTATAGAGAATTACATTTAATTATACTATACTTAATTTTGGATCCCCTAAATCAAGGGACACCTTTAAAAAAAAATCAAATACGGGTAACAATTTAAGACATTGCTATAATTATTGATTAAAATATTTAAAAAATTATAATTTGATAAAAAAAACAAAGTTTACTGGTTAGTTACAAATTCCAGCCTATACAATATACTATAAGAGTGGTAATATAGATTCCTAAAACCAAGATTCTTCAGCTAGAGAATGCCTATCTTTCTTTGTAGTGTGTTCCATCCTGAATTGAAATAATCTAACTTACAATAAACTCGACTACTCAATATACTCAAACTCTACCACATTCACAACAGATGTCAAACTTCGATACCTAGACATAACTAGACTCGTTGCTCCAGAACTATGACACCAACTCGCCTAACTTCACCAAGCTCTACAAACGATACCCTCAATCAACGATTTCACTGGACCTACTACTACACGATAGCAGTCAACATAATTCGATACCTTAATACCACAAGACTTGATACTCCCGAACTCCATAACTACGTTACCTTATCACCTACATTCTCATTTATCTACTACTAATCAGATTCCACTAGCCCTACAACTACACGACAACAGCCAAATAAAAAATACACACTTTAACACTTCAAGAACTGATATTTCATACCCACGAAACAAAATCAGCAACAGCCTTCCACTGTTACTCCCAAATCTATACGATTCATCAAAACTTACCAAACAAGTACAATACTTTGAACACCCTGTCTTTACAAAACTCTGTACACCTGAACAGATTTCTAATTCTAAGTCAGAGAAAACGAGACTTACAAGTCCTACTATTAAAAACCAAAGTTGCACGTGTTTTGGAACGCCCCATCATGCGCTGGAGCGATCACTAAATCAACATTAAAATTAGATAACCGTTTGAAATGTTCAACATTTAAATTACGAGCTTATTTAATCGTTTTCTACATCAATTAATTAACTATAAACCAGTAATTGATAGATAAGTGCGGTAACAACACTCACCTCCATGCTCTCATCCTCTTCATCGTCATAATCCTCATCTAAAGTGAGATCGTCATCAATTGGGAATGAACCGCTCTCATCTAAAGGAGTTTTGTCCCCCTCAATGTTATTGCCATAATCCTCATACACATTGTCATACCCCCCTGGGCTGGCCAGGCGCAGGGGGTTGATCAAAGGTTTATCAGACGTGAAGTCGTCCACGTCCACCCCAAATACCTGGTCAATCCTCATCCTGGCCGCCTGCTCCTCTTCCTCCCCCTCCTTCACATCAGCTTCAATGGTGTATGTCCCTGCCTCACTAGCTTTGTCCTCTTTGTCGTCCTTAACAACCAGACCAACCTTGTCTTCATCATCCAAATTGTCCTCTGTGATGAGCAGGTCATCTTCATCAATGAACTCATCCTCTTCCTTGCTGACTGCCTTCAGCACCTGCTTGACAGCCTTGTCAGCTCTGGCTGGTTTAGCACCAGGTGAGACATGCTTTGTTGCTGACGAGTCAATGACAGGCCGGATCACTTTCTCCCCCGAATGTCTGGAGGTCAAGAGGTCATGTCCGGCAGCTTCCCTGTACATGGCCTGCTCTGGTGACATCTCCTTGTCACTCTGAGCTGAGGCGTTGCTGCCCGTCTCAAACATCTTGTCAAACAGGTAGGATGCAGCAGACGCGGATGTGTGTGCGGCAGATGGGGATGTGTGTGCGGCAGACACAGATGTGTGGGTGCCAGATGTGTGGGGGCCAGAGCTCTTAGGACCACTGGTCAGGGGGGAGGGTTTAACCTTGGTCATCTTAGAGATCTGGGGGCTTCTTGTAGGCACTGGTTTCTTGGCTGGAAGAAAAGTTTCAATGGTCAGGAAATAAGTAAAATAAAGTTCCCCTTTTGGATCTAATGTTCTATAGGGTAGATGGAATTTATATGCTTCTTGACATTGGCATATGAAGGGATTGTGTGGTCAGCACTATACTAAATGGCCTTTACTTTCCCTGAGATCTAAACTAAAAAAATTTGGGCTAGCAGTCAAGTGGTGAGTGGCTAGACTAAAACTGCTCTCTCCCAGCACATGATCAAGATTTAACTCTAGCCAAGCTGGCGATGAAAAGCTTACCTCCATCCCTTTCTATTGACCTCCTCTCATCAGAAAACTCTGACAACCTGTCAATTTCTTCTAAGTTAGGAGACCTGAGGGAGGAGCCAACAGTGGCGTGAACACTGGACAGGCGGGAAGATTTCCCCTTCTTCTCCACCACTTGGCTATGGATTTCATCTAACTTCTGCTGGTGCAGGGGAGATAACTCACGTTCCTCCTACAGTGGGAGAAAAAAATGAACTTTATAATCAACTGGAAAAGAAAAATTGTATTCACCTGTTAACTTTAATTATATCTTATTGGATTTAACTCTAGTATTTATTTGTTGGTGAAGGCTCATGGTTAAGCAGAACAATATTGTGTAAACAATCAGAGATGTAACTGATTACCTAAAACAATATAGGCCAAACAATTCAAGGTATTACCATTTGGAAATTTTTAAAATTTAAGGTATTAATTTTAAAAAATAAAAACATTAGTTCAAAAAAATTTCTTATATAAAAATGTATCACCATCAAAACTTTGTGTGCAAAAATAGGATTTCCTTTTTAAAAAAAAGGAAAACATTATATCTCTGGGCTATTGTTGTCTGCTAGGATTAGGGCAGTGATACAACATAACCAGGCAGGTTTTTACAAGGCCCACTGTAAACTAAAATGTAGTAAAACTTACAGAATTTTTGCTAGGTGTGGATTCCTTAGAACCAGCTTTTGAGGACTGAGTCTTCCTTTCCCGAAAGTTCTTACGGATTTTGGATGGTACAAATTCACTTAAGCTGCTACCAATATTCAAAGCTTTCTTTGGTGGGTGGTCCAGGTCATCGAGATCAATAGTGAAAGACGTGGAAGGGTTGAGTTCAATACTAGGACTTTGTTCTTTGGCACTTTTGGCTAAGGATAACTAGAAAATATTTCAAGCATCTGGATTAGATTGAGCACAAATTAGTAGGGTTATAAGCTAAGAGACCAACTATAGAAAAAACTATTTGAAGTCAGCCTAGAGAATTTATTTTCTCTAGTCAGACATTACTAAGCGCAGAATTTATTTTTGTCTAGTCAGAAATTAGTAAGAACAGAACTTGTTTCTAATCAGACATTATTAGGTGCAGAATTTATTTTTGTCTAATCAGACATTACTAGGTGCAGAATTTATTTTGTCTAGTCAGACATTAGTAAGAACAGAACTTGTGTCTAATCAGACATTATTAGGTGCAGAATTTATTTTTGTCTAATCAGACATTACTAGGTGCAGAATTTATTTTGTCTAGTCAGACATTAGTAAGTGCAGAACTTGTGTCTAATCAGACATTACTAGGTTCAGAATTTATTTTTGTCTAGTCAGAAATTAGTAAGAACAGAACTTGTGTCTAATCAGACATTATTAGGTGCAGAATTTATTTTTGTCTAATCAGACATTACTAGGTGCAGAACTGAGAGAAGCAGCTAGCTGTAACAGACCTGCTTGACATCTGGAGAGTTGGACAGGCTATCTCTTGACAGCGAGGATGTGACACTCTTGGGAGGGGTCTGGATGTCCTTGACCCCTTGGGCTGTATCCTCATCTTTGATGGGTATTTCCATGTATGTAGGACCAGCGTATTTGACCGTGTCCATTGTGCTGAGCTTACTGGCAGACTTGACTGTGTTGACTGATGCCTCCTCACTGTTCAAGCCTAGACTAGATGGGCGACTACATTTTGTCTCACTTCTTCTATCACCTGCAAATTTATAAGACGACCCAAATTAGAGTTAGATCTAATAAGATGGTAGGTTAAGAAAGTATTCAGACTAATGTATTCCTAAAACACTTCACAATTTTTCATACCACAACTATCACTAGTCCCCTAGATACAACCCAGGTGAAATATTAATTATTGATTGCAAACAGACTTTGGTAGCTAACAAATACAAACATTCACAAGCTTTAATATTGATGAATTGTGCTACAATATCTAGAGTAGCACAGCTAACAAATACAAACATTCACAAGCTTTGATATAATATTGATGAATTGTGCTACAATATCTAGAGTAGCACAGCTAACAAATACAAACATTCACAAGTTTTAATATTGATGACTTGTGCTACAATATCTAGAGTAGCACAGCTAACAAATACAAACATTCACAAGCTGTGATATAATATTGATGAATTGTGCTACAAATATCTAGATTAGCACAGCTTACAAATACAAACATTCACAAGCTTTGATATAATATTGATGAATTGTGCTACAATATCTAGAGTATCACAGCCTGACCTTTGTGCTGACTAGTCTTGTCATGGTCACTGCCCTCTCCCCACCAGTCTGGTTGACCATAGAGTGGTGTCCCCTTCTTCACTGTGGCTAACTCTGAAAATAATAATTGTTCAACAGTTTACCATGTTGTATCCAGATAAAACCTAAAGCATTAGACATGTGGACTTTGTGACTGTAAGTCATGACAGTCACATCTCATACAGACTGCAGTATTAAAGGGGGGGGGCAGATGTGGATGCAGCCAAGAGCCTATAGAAATGTAATCAAATTCTATAACTTAACATCCAGTCCCAGCAATAGAATAAGCACAGAATCAAATGTATCCAGGCAGCAAGTTGAATCCACCCCAGCAGGCTAATGTGCCTTATTGCATTAATACAGAGAGGAAACCCTTCCAATGTTGCCACTGTGTGATGTAGAGCATGTATAAAGTCTCTACATTATTGCACTCATGTCAACAAATATGCAAACCTACAGGTTAGCAGCCATCACATGGAGCAGGGGAATTGCTATCTTTAGCTACAAAAAACTTTAAAAACTTAGACCTGCTAGTTTCACCAGGAACAATTATTTTAACACCTGTAATAAATCTTCAGCCCATCCAGAGATAACTGCAACATGAATTCTCCCAGGTTTGTTGATTTAAAGCTTACAGGTAAATGCAGTTAGCAAATATATAAATAGTTTACTAATTAGCTGATTAGTAAAGATAAATTATAACATTACAAAAAAATATATTTAAGTAGCTTTTTTATATTCTAGTGGAGAATCGAAGATGAAGTATTTCAAACTTCGTGAAGATACTGTGGTGTGATAAATATATTAGACCATTTCCTCACAGCTCATTTACTTTCAGTTTATGATGCACATCAACACTACGGATAGCACATGGGGAAACCACTTAATCTTAACTCAATAACTGTTTAGTCATTTCAAGGCTCAGTCATGTCAGTGATTGATCAGTCATGTCAGTGGTGTTCAAACATGTACTACAACATCGGTTGGCTTCTTGCACCAAATGACATCCACAAAGTGACAATTACCAAGTCACAACCACAAAGTGACAACCAACAAATGACAACCAACAAATGACATCCACCAAGACACATCCCAGTCACACAGAGTCGCATCCACCACCACCCAGCAATCCTGAGCTATCAGGGCCTGGATCTATTACCAGCTACTTACAGTTAGTTAAAACTGCTCGTAGGTTTGTCACATCCACCACCACCCAGCAATACTGAGCTATCAGGGCCTGGATCTATTACCAGCTACTTACAGTTAGTTAAAACTGCTCGTAGGTTTGTCACATCCACCACCACCCAGCAATCCAGAGCTATCAGGGCCTGGATCTATCACCAGCTACTTACAGTTAGTTAAAACTACTTGTAGGTTTGTCCCATTCACCTGTGCAGGCTAAAACTGTCTACGGCCTAACATTACACATTGCTGCTGCACATTTCTCAGGTAGACGCAAGTAGCCAGTTCATACACACCTATTTTCGTCTCATATTGTATTCATCATAAAAGCATGTCATGTAATTAAGACACATGATTTATTGTTTAACTCTCGTCACGAGTGGTCTAAAGTTGCTGGAAGTTATGGTTCCTTAACAAAGTACTCCAAGCACAGAAGAGAAAGTCTTGCTATTTGACCGATGTTATAGCTTACATGTTGCTATGGCAACATACGGACCAGAGAGAGAGAGAGAAACGTGTCTGCGCAACGAAAAACCCAACTAAATAAATATAAGCGACCCCCCCCCTCCCCAATCATAAAAAGAAAACTGAGTGCAAACCCAAATTTAGAACAGGGTGAGTTGGTACTAGGAAAAGTCCAAATATTGCCAGACACTAGCTAGTGCCATTATACCAGTCACATGAGAGTATTTGTAGAACAAATGGCGGCTCTTTTATTTACTACTAGACTACATAATTAGCACATTTGTTTTAGTGGGGTGCCTAAAGTTTAAGCTAAATGTAAGGCCATGTAGGCTATACCAAGTAACATCAACTACGTCGCCTCACACGATTTTAGCAGTGAAAGATTGTTTACAATGGCTTATATCCAAGTCGGGGTTTTCCGAACCCGCCCCTCGAGGTCTACTCACCAGTGTGACGTCACGCACGTATGCAATCGTAGTATTATGTCTCAACTATGTAGCCACCACAGAATTTATAGCAGACATAAAGTAGCCACGACAAAAATTGTAGCAGACATCAAGTAGTCACCACAAAAATTTGTAGCAGATTTCAAGTAGCCACGACAAAAATTGTAGCAGACATCCACTAGCCACAACAGAATGTGTAGCAGACACGAGAAAGCAAGAAGCTTGTAGAGATCTGTGTCAGCATGAACCTATCATTTACAGGCAGACGGGGGGACAAGACTATGGATGGACGGCTTGTAAAGCCACTAGGCCGACCCCTGGAGAGAGTGACGACATGGATATCTAGGCTAATCAATCAAGCAGATCAGTCGCCTGGTGCACATCTCGATGGGACACGGCCAGGTAACACGGGGGGGGGGTGCACCCCGTCACAACACAGCTCTAACGGGCGGGGATCAGCCAGCTGAGACGGTCAACTCAGTCAGTCAGTCAGTCATGTAAGCCAGCCAGTCAGTCAGTCAGTCAGTCAGTCAGTCAGTCAGTCAGTCAGTCAGTCAGCCAGCCAATCAGTCAGTCAGTCAGTCAGTCAGTCAGCCAGTCAGTCAGTCAGTCAGTCAGTCAGTCAGTCAGCCAGCCAATCAGTCAGTCAGTCAGTCAGTCAGTCAGTCAGTCAGTCAGCCAGCCAGCCAATCAGTCAGTCAGTCAGTCATGTAAGCCAGCCAGCCAGCCAGCCAGCCAGCCAGCCAGCCAGCCAGCCAGCCAGTCAGTCAGTCAGTCAGTCAGTCAGTCATGTAAGCCAGCCAGCCAGCCAGTCAGTCAGTCATTCAGTCAGTCAGTCATGTAAGCCAGCCAGCCAGCCAGTCAGTCAGTCAGCCAGTCAGTCATGTAACAGGGCTATGACACAGCTAGTTAGGGCCACAACACAACTCTTTCAGACAGGGATCACTTGTCTAACTCCGACATATTCTAGTCCCCAAATGAGTTAGTTTTCTGACCATATATCTAGCCCCTCATTGAGATCTGTGTTGTGGTGTCCATAAGTTTACAGTGAACACACTTTGTTAAAACAAAAAGTAACAACCAGATCTGCGAGTGAAAGTAGAAACACATCAACACTACTGGATGATTTAATAGATAACACTCTACAACTACTAGAGCTAGTGTAGCGACATTGCGGGTAGTGAGATGCACTTACCGTTACGTATTGTGTTGTCTTACACACTACGGTCTCATTACCACCTGAACAGCTTTGATCTGAACACTGTGTTAATGTAGCACACCGTAACAAGCTGAAGAAAACGTTAGGTCAGTGATCACAAATAAGGAGATCAGACCTCACCACAATATAGATCTAGATACACGGTGGTAACTCCAAGAAAAATACCGATCAGTATAGGTTATAGCTCGTTGAAAAACAAACATTGTGAAGTGGCGCCGTGCTACTAGGCTTAGACCAGAACAGGCAATTTATCTTCTGTAGCGGTGCCAGAATCAATCGTAAAGAGATCGATATAAGGAGGAAATCAACAGGTCTGGTCTAACCTCGGTCTCACTGATTTCACTCATCTAGTCTCACGTCATCTACTCGGTGAGACTAGGTAGTTTAAGACAGACATTTTAAGACACGGTGAGACAGTTCAACACACTGAGACAGCCCATCCAAAAATACCCTTAGAAAAGCTGACTATACTTACATCACTGTTGATTTGTATCCGACTAAAAGTGAGAGAACCTTGGCCCTTTTCTGGCATGAGCAGCATCAGTAGCTATTTTTAGCACTTACTCGCGAATGTACTGACTGATGACAGCGTGTGGCACACGAGGTGCAGAACAACACATGTTCAACCTTACACACGGCGGGCAAAGATTTCAATTCAACACTTACTACGGTGGGGACTCTAATTAAATCACTCCAAAAACTAGGTGACTTATTAACTCGAGCAATTAACTGGACCAATTCACCTACAACACAGCACAGGTGGGACAGCCAACGTGTGCAGCAAAAATTGTTGGCATAATTTCAGTGGTATTTGTAGGACTGGGCCGAGACACCCCCTCCCCCCTCACCTAAATACTTGTGTCGGTCAATGAAGCAAACACGTACTTCCCTGCGCTTGGCAAATCTACGTTACTCGCAGTCCATTTACATTCCACCGTCTTCACAAGTTTCCTGCCCCACCCCGCCCACTGTGATTACATCCACAGACCCACCGACCCCGGTAACTTGAGATCTACGGGGAATGTTTACAGCAGCTTTGTTGGATTATGTACGGCACTAATCCCGTGCATGAATGTATTAGCAGAAGTGGATGGGGTCGCCAACAGAACATAATATAAGGGGCTAGCAGAAGTGGATGGGGTCGCCAACAGAACATAATATAAGGGGCTAGCAGAAGTGGATGGGGTCGCCAACAGAACATAATATAAGGGGCTAGCAGAAGTGGATGGGGTCGCCAACAGAACATAATATAAGGGGCTAGCAGAAGTGGATGGGGTCGCCAACAGAACATAATATAAGGGGCTAGCAGAAGTGGATGGGGTCGCCAACAGAACATAATATAAGGGGCTAGCAGAAGTGGATGGGGTCGCCAACAGAACATAATATAAGGGGCTAGCAGAAGTGGATGGGGTCGCCAACAGAACATAATATAAGGGGCTAGCAGAAGTGGATGGGGTCGCCAACAGAACATAATATAAGGGGCTAGCAGAAGTGGATGGGGTCGCCAACAGAACATAATATAAGGGGCTAGCAGAAGTGGATGGGGTCGCCAACAGAACATAATATAAGGGGCTAGCAGAAGTGGATGGGGTCGCCAACAGAACATAATATAAGGGGCTAGCAGAAGTGGATGGGGTCGCCAACAGAACATAATATAAGGGGCTAGCAGAAGTGGATGGGGTCGCCAACAGAACATAATATAAGGGGCTAGCAGAAGTGGATAGGGTCGCCAACAGAACATAATATAAGGGGCTAGCAGAAGTGGATGGGGTCGCCAACAGAACATAATATAAGGGGCTAGCAGAAGTGGATGGGGTCGCCAACAGAACATAATATAAGGGGCTAGCAGAAGTGGATGGGGTCGCCAACAGAACATAATATAAGGGGCTAGCAGAAGTGGATGGGGTCGCCAACAGAACATAATATAAGGGGCTAGCAGAAGTGGATGGGGTCGCCAACAGAACATAATATAAGGGGCTAGCAGAAGTGGATAGGGTCGCCAATATATCTTAACATAAGGGACCAGCAGAGGTATATGGGGTCACCTGTAGCCTCTAATAAGGGACCAGCAGAGGTACATGGGGTCGCCTCTAGCCTAACGGACCAACAGAGGTATATAGGGTCGCCTCTAGCCTAACATAACGGACCAACAGAGGTATATAGGGTCGCCTCTAGCCTAACATAACGGACCAACAGAGGTATATAGGGTCGCCTCTAGCCTAACGGACCAACAGAGGTATATAGGGTCGCCTCTAGCCTAACATAACGGACCAACAGAGGTATATAGGGTCGCCTCTAGCCTAACATAACGGACCAACAGAGGTATATAGGGTCGCCTGTAGCCTAACGGACCAACAGAGGTATATAGGGTCGCCTCTAGCCTCTAACATAACGGACCAACAGAGGTATATAGGGTCGCCACTAATATAATGGTTAACAAAGGGAGATGGGGGTCGCCCCTAACATAAGGAGTTAGCATTGGCAGATAGCCTGGACCACAGACTGACTGGACCACAGACCGACTGGACCACAGACCGACTGGACCACAGACCGACTGGACCACAGAAAGACTGGACCACAGACCGACTGGACCACAGACCGACTGGACCACAGACTGACTGGACCACAGACCGACTGGACCACAGACCGACTGGACCACAGACCGATTGGACCACAGACCGACTGGCCTGGACCACAGACCGACTGGACCACAGACCGACTGGACCACAGACCGACTGGTCCACAGACCGACTGGTCCACAGACCGACTGGTCCACAGACCGACTGGCCTGGACCACAGACTGACTGGACCACAGACCGACTGGACCACAGACCGACTGGACCACAGACTGACTGGACCACAGACCGACTGGCCTGGACCACAGACTGACTGGACCACAGACCGACTGGCCTGGACCACAGACTGATTGGACCACAGACCGACTGGACCACAGACTGACTGGACCACAGACCGACTGGTCCACAGACCGACTGGCCTGGACCACAGACTGACTGGACCACAGACCGACTGGACCACAGACTGACTGGACCACAGACCGACTGGACCACAGACTGACTGGACCACAGACCGACTGGACCACAGACTGACTGGACCACAGACCGACTGGACCACAGACTGACTGGACCACAGACCGACTGGCCTGGACCACAGACTGACTGGACCACAGACCGACTGGACCACAGAACGACTGGACCACAGACCGACTGGACCACAGACCGACTGGTCCACAGTCGTGTTTACAAACACGCAGATCGATGCCCCGGTATGATCTAGGCTAGAACTGTTACAACTGTTACGTGCTTATTGATTTCTACCGACCTAAGAGAAGTGACGTGACAGAATAGAACGGCATTAAGTTAAACCAGTGATGTACACAACTGTTACATCCCATGATGATGGAATCAAAACAAATGTCTCTGGTGAGGTGGAAAACACTTATCGTCGAATTCACACAATGGTATAGGAATCACAACATGTGTATGTATATTGATATATGTATGTATAATATATATATATATATATATATATATATATATATATATATATATATATATATATATATATAGTGTCTGTGTGTGTGAAAATTATTCAAAGTGAAATAATAGTTAGACTATTTATTGTATACACACTTTAGCAAGAATAGTTGTATGTCAGTAGCCATCAACATCGTGCGATAAATGTATTCATCTAACAACGAATAAGAGAAAACAACTCACGGGCATTTAATTAGGTACGGGTACCGTTCCAACATGAAATAAACAAGCTGTAAACTACCACTATTAGTCTCTAGCGACCGGGTCAGGTTAGAAAGTTGAAGACAAGAAAACATCTGACAGCTGCCTGGTGATGCAACTGTCCTTTGGGCAGACAATCATGGCACTGACATGCTAGCACAAATCTCCCCTGTCCTTTAGGCATACGATCATGGCACTGACATGCTAGCACATATCTTCCCTGTCCTCTGGGCAGACAATCATGGCACTGACATGCTAGCACAAATCTTCCCTGTCCTCTGGGCAGACAATCATGGCACTGACATGCTAGCACAAATCTTCCCTGTCCGACTGTGGGACGCTGGTGGACGCGCGGCCCAGCGATAAAGCCACAATCAATATCAGCCCGGGGAGTCTGGCCGATTATCACGGCCACTTCAACCCACGGAGCTATTTCAGTCAAAAGATAACAGCCTAGTTAAGATGTAATCATATGAGCGGTTTCATCAACTGATTTCACTCGTATGTCACGGCAATAGGCATCGGGAGACGGTATGCCGGGTATCACTATCAGTTGCATTAGCTTAAATTTTTATTGATTTTTAAATACCGTAACATTTGACGCAACAAGCAGTTCTTCTACAGAATACAGTCAAGGTATAGAGTTTAAACATTGACGCAATAAGCAGTAATTCTACAGTGAAGGTATAGAGTTTAAACATTTTAAAAGTTCTCAACAATAGTTTTGCAAAAAGATCCATACCATCGACAACAAAATTAAACTACAACATAAAATCATCTAGTCTTGGTTGTTATTTTGTTACCTTTAACGACATGAAGTAGATGTCTAGCCTATGATTGTTTTCTTAATAGGTATGACTAAATGAAGTAGATGAGAGCGCCAAACAAAACAACACTGATGATATGCTAGTACTAGTAGTACATAACATATTCTAGATTCTAGTCTATGATTGTTTTCTTATTACCTTTGACTGAATGAAGTAGATCAGAGCATCAAACAAAATTTATACTAGTACATAACATATTCTAGTCTATGATTGTTTTCTTATTACCTTGGACTGAATGAGGTAGATCAGAGCGTCAAACAAAACAACACAGGTGATATACTAGTACATAACATATTCAAGTCTATGATTGTTTTCTTATTACCTTTGACTGAATGAAGTAGATCAGAGCATCAAACAAAATTTATACTAGTACATAACATATTCTAGTCTATGATTGTTTTCTTATTACCTTGGACTGAATGAGGTAGATCAGAGCGTCAAACAAAACAACACAGGTGATATACTAGTACATAACATATTCTAGTCTATGATTGTTTTCTTATTACCTTTGACTGAATGAAGTAGATGAGAGTGTCAAACAAAACAACACAGATGATATACTAGTACATAACATATTCAAGTCTATGATTGTTTTCTTATTACCTTTGACTGAATGAAGTAGATGAGAGTGTCAAACAAAACAACACAGATGATATACTAGTACATAACATATTCAAGTCTATGATTGTTTTCTTATTACCTTTGACTGAATGAAGTAGATCAGAGCGTCAAACAAAACAACACAGGTGAAAACGCGGCCACTCACCGGATGTGAGGCCGTCTGAAACAAGGGCCCCACGCTGAGTCATCCAACTGTCAACAGCGAAAGGTCAGCGGGGGAAAAATGGACGATTACCTTATTTTAGCTCTGACATTTCATTGGTCAATCAGGGCTACACGTGACAAAAATGGGATATACAAATACAAAACGTGTCTGGGTGGTGTAGATTGATCAAATGTACAGGCACATTCAAGGTGTCTATGTGTACCAAATACACCATTTCATGTGTACACTGTCATTAGCAGACCTGCAAGAATAGCTGGTACACAAGTACAACAAGGTTCAAACAATTGGTGCTAATGTTTGAACCATGGCACAAGTCTACAAGGTACAAACAGTTGGTGCTAATGTTTGAATCATGCCACAAGTCTACAAGGTACAAACAGTTGGTGCTAATGTTTGAATCATGGCACAAGTCTACAAGGTATAAACAATTGGTGCTAATGTTTGAATCAGGGCACAAGTCTACAAGGTAGAAACAGTTGCTGCTAATCTTTGAATCTGGCCACAAGTCTACAAGGTACAAACAGTTGGTGCTAATGTTTGAATCATGGCACAAGTCTACAAGGTATAAACAATTGGTGCTAATGTTTGAATCATGCCACAAGTCTACAAGGTACAGTTGGTGCTAATTTTTGAATCAGGGCACAAGTCTACAAGGTAGAAACAGTTGCTGCTAATCTTTGAATCAGGGCACAAGTCTACAAGGTACAAACAGTTGGTGCTAATCTTTGAATCAGGGCACAAGTCTACAAGGTAGAAACAGTTGCTGCTAATCTTTGAATCAGGGCACAAGTCTACAAGGTACAAACAGTTGGTGCTAATGTTTGAATCAGGGCACAAGTCTACAAGGTAGAAACAGTTGGTGCTGTTTGAATCTGGGCACAAGTCTACAAGGTAGAAACAGTTGGTGCTAATGTTTGAATCAGGGCACAAGTCTACAAGATTCAAACAGTTGGTGCTAATCTTTGAATCAGGGCACAAGTCTACAAGGTACAAACAGTTGGTGCTAATCTTTGAATCATGGCACAAGTCTACAAGGTACAAACAGTTGGTGCTAATGTTTGAACCAGGGCACAAGTCTACAAGGTACGACTAATAAGGTAATGTAACGTCGACAGTATTGTAAAGTGGGCAGTGTTGTAAAGAGGGCAGTCTTGTAAAGTGGGCAGTATTGCAAAGTGGGCAGTATTGTAGAGTGGGCAGTATTGTAAAGTGGGCAGTACAAATGTACAGGCACATTCAAGGTGTCTATGTGTACCAAATACACCATTTCATGTGTACACTGTCATTAGCAGACCTGCAAGAATAGCTGGTACACAAGTACAACAAGGTTCAAACAATTGGTGCTAATGTTTGAACCATGGCACAAGTCTACAAGGTACAAACAGTTGGTGCTAATGTTTGAATCATGCCACAAGTCTACAAGGTACAAACAGTTGGTGCTAATGTTTGAATCATGGCACAAGTCTACAAGGTATAAACAATTGGTGCTAATGTTTGAATCAGGGCACAAGTCTACAAGGTAGAAACAGTTGCTGCTAATCTTTGAATCTGGCCACAAGTCTACAAGGTACAAACAGTTGGTGCTAATGTTTGAATCATGGCACAAGTCTACAAGGTATAAACAATTGGTGCTAATGTTTGAATCATGCCACAAGTCTACAAGGTACAAACAGTTGGTGCTAATCTTTGAATCAGGGCACAAGTCTACAAGGTAGAAACAGTTGCTGCTAATCTTTGAATCAGGGCACAAGTCTACAAGGTACAAACAGTTGGTGCTAATCTTTGAATCAGGGCACAAGTCTACAAGGTAGAAACAGTTGCTGCTAATCTTTGAATCAGGGCACAAGTCTACAAGGTACAAACAGTTGGTGCTAATGTTTGAATCAGGGCACAAGTCTACAAGGTAGAAACAGTTGGTGCTGTTTGAATCTGGGCACAAGTCTACAAGGTAGAAACAGTTGGTGCTAATGTTTGAATCAGGGCACAAGTCTACAAGATTCAAACAGTTGGTGCTAATCTTTGAATCAGGGCACAAGTCTACAAGGTACAAACAGTTGGTGCTAATCTTTGAATCATGGCACAAGTCTACAAGGTACAAACAGTTGGTGCTAATGTTTGAACCAGGGCACAAGTCTACAAGGTACGACTAATAAGGTAATGTAACGTCGACAGTATTGTAAAGTGGGCAGTGTTGTAAAGAGGGCAGTCTTGTAAAGTGGGCAGTATTGCAAAGTGGGCAGTATTGTAGAGTGGGCAGTATTGTAAAGTGGGCAGTACAAATGTACAGGCACATTCAAGGTGTCTATGTGTACCAAATACACCATTTCATGTGTACACTGTCATTAGCAGACCTGCAAGAGTAGCTGGTACACAAGTACAACAAGGTTCAAACAATTGGTGCTAATGTTTGAATCATGGCACAAGTCTACAAGGTACAAACAGTTGGTGCTAATGTTTGAATCATGGCACAAGTCTACAAGGTACAAACAGTTGGTGCTAATGTTTGAATCTGGGCACAAGTCTACAAGGTACAGTTGGTGCTAATTTTTGAATCAGGGCACAAGTCAACAATGTACAGAGGTTGGTGCTAATGTTTGAATCATGCCACAAGTCTACAAGGTACAGTTGGTGCTAATCTTTGAATCAGGGCACAAGTCTACAAGGTACAAACAGTTGCTGCTAATCTTTGAATCAGGGCACAAGTCTACAAGGTAGAAACAGTTGCTGCTAATCTTTGAATCAGGGCACAAGTCTACAAGGTAGAAACAGTTGCTGCTAATCTTTTAATCAGGGCACAAACCTACAAGATACAAACAGTTGGTGCTAATGTTCGAATCAGGGCACAAGTCTACAAGGTACAAACAGTTGCTGCTAATCTTTGAATCAGGGCACAAGTCTACAAGGTACAGTTGGTGCTAATGTTTGAATCATGCCACAAGTCTACAAGGTTCAAACAGTTGGTGCTAATGTTTGAATCATGCCACAAGTCTACAAGGTACAAACAGTTGATGCTAATGTTTGAATCATGCCACAAGTCTACAAGGTACAGTTGGTGCTAATGTTTGAATCATGGCACAAGTCAACAAGGTAGAAACAGTTGCTGCTAATCTTTGAATCAGGGCACAAGTCTACAAGGTAGAAACAGTTGCTGCTAATCTTTGAATCAGGGCACAAGTCTACAAGGTAGAAACAGTTGCTGCTAATCTTTGAATCAGGGCACAAGTCTACAAGGTAGAAACAGTTGCTGCTAATCTTTGAATCAGGGCACAAGTCTACAAGGTACAAACAGTTGGTGCTAATGTTTGAATCATGGCACAAGTCTACAAGGTACAAACAGTTGGTGCTAATGTTTGAATCATGGCACAAGTCTACAAGGTACAAACAGTTGGTGCTAATGTTTGAATCTGGGCACAAGTCAACAATGTACAGAGGTTGGTGCTAATGTTTGAATCATGCCACAAGTCTACAAGGTACAGTTGGTGCTAATCTTTGAATCAGGGCACAAGTCTACAAGGTACAAACAGTTGCTGCTAATCTTTGAATCAGGGCACAAGTCTACAAGGTAGAAACAGTTGCTGCTAATCTTTGAATCAGGGCACAAGTCTACAAGGTAGAAACAGTTGCTGCTAATCTTTTAATCAGGGCACAAACCTACAAGATACAAACAGTTGGTGCTAATGTTCGAATCAGGGCACAAGTCTACAAGGTACAAACAGTTGCTGCTAATCTTTGAATCAGGGCACAAGTCTACAAGGTACAGTTGGTGCTAATGTTTGAATCATGCCACAAGTCTACAAGGTTCAAACAGTTGGTGCTAATGTTTGAATCATGCCACAAGTCTACAAGGTACAAACAGTTGATGCTAATGTTTGAATCATGCCACAAGTCTACAAGGTACAGTTGGTGCTAATGTTTGAATCATGGCACAAGTCAACAAGGTACAAACAGTTGCTGCTAATCTTTGAATCAGGGCACAAGTCTACAAGGTAGAAACAGTTGCTGCTAATCTTTGAATCAGGGCACAAGTCTACAAGGTAGAAACAGTTGCTGCTAATCTATGAATCAGGGCACAAGTCTACAAGGTACAAACAGTTGGTGCTAATGTTTGAATCATGGCACAAGTCTACAAGGTACAAACAGTTGGTGCTAATCTTTGAATCAGGGCACAAGTCTACAAGGTAGAAACAGTTGCTGCTAATCTTTGAATCAGGGCACAAGTCTACAAGGTACAAACAGTTGGTGCTAATGTTTGAATCAGGGCACAAGTCTACAAGGTAGAAACAGTTGCTGCTAATCTTTGAATCAGGGCACAAGTCTACAAGGTACAAACAGTTGGTGCTAATGTTTGAATCAGGGCACAAGTCTACAAGGTAGAAACAGTTGGTGCTGTTTGAATCTGGGCACAAGTCTACAAGGTAGAAACAGTTGGTGCTAATGTTTGAATCAGGGCACAAGTCTACAAGGTTCAAACAGTTGGTGCTAATCTTTGAATCAGGGCACAAGTCTACAAGGTAGAAACAGTTGGTGCTAATCTTTGAATCATGGCACAAGTCTACAAGGTAGAAACAGTTGGTGCTAATGTTTGAATCAGGGCACAAGTCTACAAGGTTCAAACAGTTGGTGCTAATCTTTGAATCAGGGCACAAGTCTACAAGGTACAAACAGTTGGTGCTAATCTTTGAATCATGGCACAAGTCTACAAGGTACAAACAGTTGGTGCTAATGTTTGAACCAGGGCACAAGTCTACAAGGTACGACTAATAAGGTAATGTAACGTCGACAGTATTGTAAAGTGGGCAGTGTTGTAAAGAGGGCAGTATTGTAAAGTGGGCAGTATTGCAAAGTGGGCAGTATTGTAGAGTGGGCAGTATTGTAAAGTGGGCAGTATTGTAAAGTGGGCAGTATTGTAAAGTGGGCAGTATCGTAAAGTCGACAGTATTGTAAAGTCGACAGTATTGTAAAGTAGGCAGTATTGTAAAGTCGACAGTATTGTAAAGTCGACAGTAGTATAAAGTAGGCAGTATTGTAAAGTCGGCAGTATTAGCAATCGACGTAACCCAAATTCAAACAGCTGTACAGGTAAATAAATCAGGTAACTTGCCCTGCCAGCAGATTCTATGGTTTCAAGACAGACTAGCCCAACCCCAGTGCAGCTCAAAAGACAGACTAGCCCACCCCCAGTTTAGCTCAAAAGACAGACTAGCCCAACCCCAGTGTAGCTCAAAAGACAGACTAGCCCACCCCAGTGTAGCCCAAAAGACAGTCTAGCCCACCCCAGTGTAGCCCAGAAGACAGACTAGCCCACCCCCAGTGTAGCCCACAAAATAGACTAGCCCATCTCCAACGTAGCCAACGAGACTAGCCCACCACCAATGGTAGCCCACAAGACGGGGTAGCACACAAGACTGGGTAGCCCACAAGACGGGGTAGCTCACAAGACGGGATAGCCCACCAATGTAGCCCACAAGACGGTGTAGTCCACAAGACGGGGTAGCTCACCAATGTAGCCCGCAAGACGGGGTAGCCTACCAATGTAGCCCACAAGACGGTGTAGCCCACCAATGTAGCACACACGACGGGGTAGCCCACAAGACGGAATAGCCCACAAGACAGGGTAGCCCGCAAGACGGGGTAGCCCACCAATGTAGCCCACAAGACGGGGTAGCCCACCAATGTAGCCCACACAAGACGGGGTAGCCCACAAAACGGGTTAGCCCACAAGACTGGGTAGCCCACAAGACGGGGTAGTTCACAAGACGGGGTAGTTCACAAGACGGGATAGCCCACCAATGTAGCCCACAAGACGGGATAGCCCGCAAGACGGGGTAGCCTACCAATGTAGCCCACAAGACGGTGTAGTCCACAAGACGGGGTAGCTCACCAATGTAGCCCGCAAGACGGGGTAGCCTACCAATGTAGCCCACAAGTCAAGGTAGCCTACAAGACGGGGTAGCCCACAAGACGGGGTAGCCTACCAATGTAGCCCACAAGTCAAGGTAGCCACAAGACGGGGTAGCCCACAAGACGTGGTAGCCCACCAATGTAGCCCACAAGACGGGGTAGCCCACCAATGTAGCCCACAAGATGGGGTAGCCCACAAGACGGGGTAGCCCACAAGACGTGGTAGCCCACCAATGTAGCCCACAAGACGGGGTAGCCTACCAATGTAGCCCACAAGACGGGGTAGCCTACCAATGTAGCCCACAAGACGGGGTAGCCTACCAATGTAGCCCACAAGACGGGGTAGCCCACCAATGTAGCCCACAAGACGGGGTAGCCCACCAATGTAGCCCACAAGACGGGGTAGCCCACCAATGTAGCCCACAAAGGAAGCATGAGACCTATCGTCAGACGAGAGTAAGGTAAACAGCCAATGATTATCTGGCTGAGGGGAGACAATCGAATAACCATTCAGGCACGCGCAGCTAGCACGGATCAACATGAGAAAGGGGTGGGGGGTACACTTTTGTACATCAACATGGGAGATAACACACTCATTTTGGTACACAAACTAGGGAAATAAGTGAGAACTGAATACAACAAAGAACCTTTTTTTTTATAACTGAACACACACTTTTGTATAATTTGTTAAAGTAGGGGAACAAGCAACTGCGGCTTAAGGTGACCATTATGTCAATCAATAGCCAGTGACAATTAACAATAACTAATGAGTTATAATAATCAATAACCAGTGACAATTATATAAATCAATAACCAATTACTCTTATTAATCTATGACAATGACCCATCCATATATCAACCAATAGCTATGACCCATTTATAATTAAATAACTAATGACTATTATATCAAAGACACTTAAATCAATTAATTACCAATGACCATTCGATCATATGCCAATCAACGCCACTTGAGTAGGTGATAGTTCATTAGGCAGAACATTGTAGCTAGTGAGCCATTCTTATAAGCAACGGTTTCACAAATTGTTTGATTAATGTTGATTCTTACAACTAGTTGTTTGATGAATGTTGCTTCTTACAGCTATTTAAAGGGTGAGATGTTTATTTTTGTACGAGTGAACAAAAATAACTCAAGGGGAAATAAAAACCCAGCCGACACAGACCAAAGTGACGTCATCACACACTGCTGACGTAGACGGCAACTTGAATCCTACAAGCTGAACGAGCCCGTGTTACGTGTGTGTTACCGTCTGTGTTATTGTAATATGCAAGCGGCACACGTGTTTGTGCAATTCGATTTCTAGGGGTGGGGGTAGGAGGTCATTAAGTCAAACCGACCAGTAACTACCACACTATGCTGGCTGCATTTTACAACAGACATTTCAAGTCTAGCACACAGAGCCGACCACGAACACAAAAGATGTAGCACATCATGCCGTACAACCAAACTTACTTCTCATGTTGGGCTCTCTTATATTGGCTGTATGTCGAGTCTATGTGCCACAAGCCAGAACTGAGCAGGCTTGATAGACGAACTATCACCTGCAGACCAGGATCCCTACTGTAACACGTGCATGCAGCCACCCACCCCACCAGCTGGCACCACTGGTCAACTCATATATCCGGTCAGACCTGACACATCACTGACTTGTCACTACACTGACATCAGCATGAAGACATGAACACAGAGCCATATCCGACAAGAAAACTGGGAAACATGTCGATGTTCGTGGCAACTTTCACATGAAAGAAATGGCGATAAAAATACGTGCCCCTCAAGTGGCACATAGCAAGGTAAATACTGGGGGAGGGGGGGGGGGGGATCTACGTGCGATCCACCTTCAGGTGGAGCACGGAAAGGTGGGAGGGGAGTGGTTGGATGGTAGACAATACAGGTAGAGGGAGACATTATTTCAGATCTTCGTATAAAAGTCAGTACTGACAGGAGGCTGTTGGCTGGCGGTAATGTGGGGGTCAGCACAGGTTGGGTGGAAGTAAGGAGTCAACACATCAGGTTTGGTGGGGAGTCAACACATCAGGTTTGGTGGGGAGTCAACACATCAGGTTTGGTGGGGAGTCAACACATCAGGTTTGGTGGAAGTAAGAAGTCAACACATCCGGTTTGGTGGAAGTAAGGAGTCAACACATCAGGTTTGGTGGAAGTAAGGAGTCAACACATCAGGTTTGGTGGAAGTAAGGAGTCAACACATCAGGTTTGGTGGAAGTAAGGAGTCAACACATCAGGTTTGGTGGGGAGTCAACACATCAGGTTTGGTGGAAGTAAGGAGTCAACACATCAGGTTTGGTGGAAGTAAGGAGTCAGCACAGGTTTGGTGGAAGTAAAGAGTCAATGGTTTGGCCCTCTGCTCTCTTCGATGGTGTTATACAGGACCTAACACGCCCATCATGGGGGTGGGGGCAGATGTTATACGGGACTTAACACTGTCCATCTTTGTGATGAGGGCAGGTGTTATACGAGACCTAACACGCCCATCATGGGGGTGGGGGCAGATGTTATACGGGACTTAACACTGTCCATCTTTGTGATGAGGGCAGGTGTTATACGAGACCTAACACGCCTTGTATAAGAAGTGACCTAACTGCGGAACCTCTACCTGGCACTAAATAAAACCACTTCCGGTTGTAGTGCTAGCAGGAGGAACAGAAAATGTTTTGTTTTCAGCCCAGTCTACACTGACCTAGACAGCCTCGCACAACATGCATTGTGTTATCAATGTTAACTTATCTCATTAAATCTATTTCAAACGTCCATGTTTTGTTTCAATTATTGAACGGCCTTACATTATTAACCAAACATCATGGAACAATGTATGGTGATGTTTGAGGAACTTAAAAGACACGAGGATGTTGATAAACAAGGCTAACTGGATGTCGTTAAAGCGAGAGGCGGAAGTTACGGGGTGGCTGGGCCGATATCAGATACACAGGGATGGGGCAGACAACTGCGTTGTTTCTTGTGGCCTACATCTGCAGGCTGGAAGGTAAACAACATGTGGCTCTACTTTCTGGCACTGGTAATTCCAGGGCAGGTCGCTCCTGGCCCTACTGTGTCGAGGACAAGAGGCTCCTGGCCCTACTGTGTCGGGGACAAGTGGCTCCTGGCCCTACTGTGTCGGGGACAAGAGGCTCCTGGCCCTACTGTGTCGAGGACAAGAGGCTCCTGGTCCTACTGTGTCGGGGACAAGTGGCTCCTGGTCCTACTGTGTCGGGGACAAGTGGCCCTACTGTGTCGGGGACAAGTGGCTCCTGGTCCTACTGTGTCGGGGACAAGTGGCCCTACTGTGTCGGGGACAAGTGGCTCCTGGTCCTACTGTGTCGGGGACAAGTGGCTCCTGGCCCTACTGTGTCGGGGACAAGTGGCTCCTGGCCCTACTGTGTCGAGGACAAGTGGCTCCTGGTCCTACTGTGTCGGGGACAAGTGGCCCTACTGTGTCGGGGACAAGTGGCTCCTGGCCCTACTGTGTCGGGGACAAGTGGCTCCTGGTCCTACTGTGTCGGGGACAAGTGGCTCCTGGCCCTACGGTGTCGGGGACAAGTGGCTCCTGGCCCTACTGTGTCGGGGATAAGTAATTATTGGCTATCCTTTGATGGGGAAAGTGGTGAGTTAGCAATACAGTATGTAATCATTGTGGTACTAGTGACTGTGGTACACGCATCTAGTGACTGTGGCACACGCTTCTAGTGACAGGTTCCAGCTAGCAATGTTTGACAGGTCAGAAACAAACCTTAACTTCTGTACTAAATCGCACTTTAAATATATAGTCACGATAAGAAGATAATGTTGTAGTGCCACATCAATAGGCTACAGCTTCCAATACCAGGGGATTTAAACCACTAGTGTGTCAAGCCAGTAGCTGAATGAAAATACTTCCTCTCTACTTACCCGACTGTGATGATAGACCTGGTTCTAGCACCCTCCCAGACAGGTGCCAGATTAAACTTACTGTAAGACACCAAATATTTAGCATGCTCGCTATACCCACCCATTCAAGACGAAAATCGAAATCCAACGAAATAAGAAAAAGAAACACTCCTGGACTGTACTAGTGAGCTAGTGTAGCATCATATCGAAAAAATATCCTTGTGATCCCCGCCCGTGTGATCCCAGTACACCGGTCCTCTGGTCTGCTTCCAATGGAGGCCCGCACTCAGCCGTCGGGCACCTGTTTGCCAACTCAGACGTTTCAAGGAACTGGTGAGCGCGGAAAGTATGTCTGGTATGTTCTCAGCAGGACAGGAGCTGTAAACTTCTTTTTGTCTGCTGTTGCTATGGGAGCCGTAAGCTTGTTTTGTGTGGTAGCTACTGAAGCTGTAAACTTTTTTTGTATATGCTCTAGCTAGAGGAGCAGGCAAATTTATGGTTGTTGTTTTTTTTCTACAGGGGAGGGTGTGGGAGTACTGCGTGGCCAAAGCCAAAGACGCAAATAAATCCTTTTTTCAAAGACAATGGCAGTAAAAGAAAGAAGTCAAATTTCTAAAGCTACCTAATAAATAGCACATCTATACCTTCTTTAGTAACTATTTCTCTACTATTTATTTTTTCTACGATTAAATTTAAGTACATTAAGAAGTGTTGATTGCAGCTGCCGGTCAGTGACTACAGGCTACACCAGCAGGTGACCGCAGGCTACACCAGCAGATGACCGCAGGCTACACCAGCAGGTGACCGCAGGCTACACCAGCAGATGACCGCAGGCTACACCAGCAGGTGACCGCAGGCTACACCAGCAGGTGACCGCAGGCTACACCAGCTGGTGACCGCAGGCTACACCAGCAGGTGACCGCAGGCTACACCAGCAGGTGACCGCAGGCTACACCAGCTGGTGACCGCAGGCTACACCAGCAGGTGACCGCAGGCTACACCAGCAGGTGACCGCAGGCTACACCAGCAGGTGACCGCAGGCTACACCAGCAGGTGACCGCAGGCTACACCAGCAGGTGACCGCAGGCTACACCAGCAGGTGACCGCAGGCTACACCAGCAGGTGACCGCAGGCTACACCAGCAGGTGACCGCAGGCTACACCAGCAGGTGACCGCAGGCTACACCAGCAGGTGACCGCAGGCTACACCAGCAGGTGACCGCAGGCTACACCAGCAGGTGACCGCACGATACACCAGCGACCGCAGGCTACACCAGCAGGTGACTGCACGATACACCAGCAGGTGACCGCAGGCTACACCAGCAGGTGACCACAGGCTACACCAGCTGGTGACCGCAGGCTACACCAGCAGGTGACCACAGGCTACACCAGCTGGTGACCGCAGGCTACACCAGCAGGTGACCGCAGGCTACACCAGCAGGTGACCGCAGGCTACACCAGCAGGTGACCACAGGCTACACCAGCTGGTGACCGCAGGCTACACCAGCAGGTGACCGCAGGCTACACCAGCAGGTAACCACAGGCTACACCAGCTGGTGACCACAGGCTACACCAGCAGGCTACACCAGCAGGTGACCACAGGCTACACCAGCTGGTGACCTGTGGCTACACCAGCAGGTGACCGCAGGCTACATGGAGAAGAAGAAGTACTCACCAGAAGGGTTCCTGCTGTTCTTTAGTTTCCTATGACTGTCCACAGGAGAGGAAGAGCCGTTACAGACCGAGTCATCAAATGAGACAAAGTACATGGGGGCCAGAGCTCCTGCTGGCCTGGCCTCAGTAGCCTCACATTTATCTGGCGACTCTTGGTTGAACACTGAGCCAACATGGGCCACCTGCCTGACTTTTTTCCTGGGCCAGGTGTTGCGGCCCAAAGGAGTTGAGGCCAGGTCTTCAGGAATGTCTGGCACTGCCTTCTCTAGGTGGCCATCAGAAGACTGGTCAGCGGGGTGACCTGTGGCTGGGGAATGTTGCTGAGGTATGTCATGGTCAGCCAGGCCTGAATGGTCCTGAGGTTGTTTATCTGAGTGGTGCTCATGTTTCTGATGGTGTGGCTGGTCATGGTGTGGATGGTTGTGGTGTGGCTGGTCATGGTGTGGATGGTCATGGTGTGGCTGGTGCTGGTGCTGGTGGTCGTGCTGAGGATGGTGCTGGCTGTGTGACTCTGTACTTGTGGCATCCTCCATTCCCTTGCTCTCTGGCTTGAGACTACATGTGTGTTCTATGTTCTGTTCTGCTATACAGCCCTGTAGCACAAGAGTTTACATTGATCACAGAACCATTCATTAGGAGAACACCAATGCTAAAACTATGGTCATAGTTAAAAAAAAAAACTACCATTTCTTTTAAAAATTAATTTAAAAAAAGAATTCAAACTCAAAGTTAGTATTGCCAATTTAGAAACTGAATTTAAAATATAATATTATTTTATTATTTTAATAAATGCTTTTAAATACTAAATTAGTTTATACAACACAAGTAAAAACAAAATAAAATGGCATATTCAAGCAAATGTATGCACCATCTTTTCCAAAACAAATAAAATAAAAAGTAGAAGAATAAATCCCAAGCTTAAGAAGAGAGGAACATACCAAGGTAGGAAACCATCCATATAATCCGATGTAATGCAGCTCCAAAAAAAAGATGGAGAACAAATTATTTTTTTCAAATGAACATTTGCATGCACAAACCCAACATGCTATGTTCTGGGTAAATATTAGTTTCAGCACACGCACAAACACACTTCATCCAACAACACACTGTATACTGTATCCCACAGCACAAACCCATCATGCTATGTGCTGGGTCAATATTAGTTTCAGCACACACGCACAAACACACTTCATCCAACAACACACTGTATCCCACAGCATGATAGTGTATCAGGGTTATATTTCTGCAGACACCCAACCCATTATATTTTAGTCGGCACACATTTTAGTTTTAGTATCAGGGGCCACATCATCACCACTCAACTGGACAAGTTACTGCCTTTATCACAGACACAATTATTGCAATACAGTTGAAAAATATTATTACAAACATTATAAAAAACCACAAACAATGAAAACTGGCCTGACTATATAGTAGAATGCTTTATCAAAAAAGTAATGAAAATCACTAAACATGCATTCCACAAAATGTGCTTATACATCCAACTTATCGCTAGTTTTCATTATTGTTATTTTTTTTTCTATTTTTTTAAGGACAGGATAGTTTTTATGTTTGAGGTTTCTTGACTACAAAAATGGTTCTAATAAAGCAAGGTAAAAAAAATTCTACAAGACTATTTTAAACTCCCAGCATCTCCAGCCTGCTAGCCCAATTACATCATTATAAAACTCCAATTGGATTCTTATTTTGGGGTAAAGCTACGCTAATGACTGGCATAACTACCAGACAGAAATAGTGTGAGCTATGTAAGTTTAAATAACCGATAGATCTCTATCAATTTACAAAAAAAATGTTTGTATTCTACACTTGACTTTATTTATTTGTTAACAAAAACTGGAAAAAATTTGTGTCAACCTCCAAACAATATTGACGTCATCTATGGAAAACTGTGTGTATTAGTAAAGCAAGAATACAAGATGGTGTGTAACTGTATAAGGTATTGAAGGATGGCAAATAAGCTATTACTGTATGGTCTATAACCTATTACTATATGGTCTATAAGCTCTTACTGTAGTATGGTCTATAAGCTACTATGAGATGATATATTCAAGCAGATAACTATCAGCTAGCTGTGAGAGGGCAATCTATCAACATGTATTTAGACTGAGTTCAAGCAATCAATAGAGATAAAACCATCTGCTGGGCTGGGCATCTCACCATGTCTGTCAACAACCCCCCCCCCCCCCCCACCTCAAGTTAGGAGGTTAGGGGAGGTAGAAGCCCCCCCCCCCCCCCCGCGTAACAACACAGGAATCTAAACTACATAGCCAGCAGTGGTATATGGTGATAACTTAAGCAGGTCTACAAGCCTAGTTCTACTTGAGCTAGTCCCAGTGTAAAAAAAAGACAAGGTGTAAAAACTTACTTGGCACTCTGCCATTGCATGTGCATGAACGTGGATTGTAGAGGCTTCCTGGGGGAGCCTGGTGGCCCAGGAAGGAATGTACTGAGGATCTGGTAGTTGCCCCCCTTGATTGGTTATTTGGCTGCCTTGTTCAATATGGTACATCATAGCATGTCAGCAATGTTAAGGTCTTATTTTTTTAAATTTTCAACTTAAACTGATGAGTTAAAATATCCGTGTTAAAAAATACATGTGATTAAAAAAATTTTTTATTATAGTACAATTATTTGTTGTACTTGAAAACACTTAAGAAAAAAAATTAATTAGACCAATTGTTTTAGATATGCATGTTTCATTAGTCCTATTATAAAATGATGTGTACAAGATACAAATTATTGTAACATGATTGTATTTTCCCCATACAACAGAGCATACCTGCCCTACACTTGTATAAGAAGCTTGAGGTTAAAGGATATCATGACCTAACCGTATAGAGTCCATGTGGTTTAATGGCACATACTCTTGCTCTGGGATGCGGGAGTTATTCACAAATGTCTGAAAGACAGAAATATAGAGTTTAGAGAGTAGCTCAATTAAGTGTATTCACCATGTCCCTGCTCAACTTTGGTCCACATCAGCTGTTGATGTCTATGACATGGGAGTTGGGTTCATTGATCTGAGGGTTGGACATTGGCCAATACCTACTGACCTGTTATGCAAATAAATTGGTTGTGATTAAATCAAGTTGGCCAATGATTATATCATGTTGGCCAGTGATTAAATCATGTTGACCAGTGATTAAATCATGTTGGCCAGTGATTCAATTATGTTGGCTAAGATTAAATTAAGTTGGCCAGTAATTAAATCATGTTGGCCAGTGATTAAATCATGTTGGCCAGTGATTAAATCATGTTGGCCAGTGATTAAATCATGTTGGCCAGTGATTAAATCATGTTGGCCTGTGATTAAATCATGTTGGCCAGTGATTAAATCATGTTGGCCAGTGATTAAATCATGTTGGCCAGTGATTAAATCATGTTGGCCAGTGATTAAATCATGTTGGCCAGTGATTAAATCATGTTGGCCAGTGATTAAATCATGTTGGCTAAGATTAAATCATGTTGGCTAAGATTAAATTAAGTTGGCCAATGATTAAATCAAGCTGGCCAGTGAGTTGGACATTAAGGCCAGTACTGTTATAAACTGGTATGTAAGCCATTGAATAGATTGTAACTATTGAAATGGGTGTGTTGGATGGGAAGCTGGTCTCAAACTTGTTTCAATATGTACCCCACATCAAACCATCTGAACACATCATTGATATTCAACTGATAACAAGACGTGTAGCATAAATAAAGTAGTGAATACCATCTAATTGCACATTTAAACTTACCTCATGCACTTGTGAGAAGTTGTTTCTCTACCCAGCTCTGTAAAAGGTGCTACTGTACCTGGATTACCTGTTCTGTGTTATCTGGCCGGCAGATTATCAGGTGACACACACACAAATGCACCTTATCATCTCCAGCCAAGCGGAACAGTGCTGTATTCTGCCAGTAGACTGTGTGCAAACATCTACTGCTAGCTCAGGGTCTTTAACAACTGTCACTTTCCTAGTCACTGAGTGGTCCAGGTCATTACATCAAACTTTCCTAGTCACTGAGTGGTCCAGGTCATTACATCAAACTTTCCTAGTCACCAAGTGGTCCAGGTCATTACATCAAACTTTCCTAGTCACTGAGTGGTCCAGGTCATTACATCAAACTTTCCTAGTCACTCAGTGGTCCAGGTCATTACATCAAACTTTCCCAGTCACTCAGTGGTCCAGGTCATTACATCAAACTTTCCTAGTCACTGAGTGGTCCAGGTCATTACATCAAACTTTCCTAGTCACTCAGTGGTCCAGGTCATTACATCAAACTTTCCCAGTCACTCAGTGGTCCAGGTCATTACATCAAACTTTCCTAGTCACTGAGTGGTCCAGGTCATTACATCAAACTTTCCCAGTCACTCAGTGGTCCAGGTCATTACATCAGATTTAATGGACTTAACACTGTGGGGTAGTGGTTGCTGGGGTCATCTGCTACTGATCAAGTGGTCAGTAACATGTCAGCCCACCCAGGCTTTTCCAGTGACATGTCAGCCCACCCGGCTTTTCCAGTGGTCAGTAACATGGTCACTTACAAAACTATAGAACACTGACAAGGTCAGACACGACCAAATAGTACTACAGTACAGTGACAAGGTCAGACAAGACCAAATAGTACTACAGTACAGTGACAAGGTCAGACACGACCAATTAGTACTACAGTACAGTGACAAGGTCAGACAAGACCAAATAGTACTACAGTACAGTGACAAGGTTAGACACGACCAAATAGTACTACAGTACAGTGACTGACAAGGTCAAACAAGACCAAATAGTACTACAGTACAGTGACAAGGTCAGACACGACCAAATAGTACTACAGTACACTGACAAGGTTAGACATGACCAAATAGTACTACAGTACAGTGATAAGGTCAGACAAGACCAAATAGTACTACAGTACAGTGACAAGGTTAGACAAGACCAAATAGTACTACAGTACAGTGACAAGGTTAGACAAGACCAAATAGTACTACTGTACACTGACAAGGTCAGACAAGACCAAATAGTACTACAGTACAGTGACAAGGTTAGACAAGACCAAATAGTACTACAGTACAGTGACAAGGTCAGACAAGACCAAATAGTACTACAGTACAGTGACGAGGTTAGACATGAGACCAAATAGTACTACAGTACAGTGACAAGGTCAGACAAGACCAAATAGTACTACAGTACAGTGACAAGGTCAGACATGACCAAATAGTACTACAGTACACTGACAAGGTCAGACACGACCAAATAGTACTACAGTACAGAGACAAGGTCAGACACGACCAAATAGCCACCCAGGTTACTAGTTACATTTGTCAATGCTAAAATACCAACCTATTTTTTTCTTCTAGTTCGTTGGATAAGGGGAGATAACCCAAGAAATAAAGCTTAATGGTTGAATCAAGAGTAGTTAAGCTTGGCTCTTGCAGGTATTTCAAAAAACATCTTCCAGCTATGGCTTATACACACCCTCCAAGCAAAGCAACATAGACACCACCCACCACCACAACTAAGGGGTCATCCATAAATGACGTCACACTCGTAGGGGTGAGATGTCCGTAATTTTGTGACGGTGTGTGATGAAGGGGAGGGGGGGGGGGGGTCAGATGGTGCGACGTCACTCTTTTGCATTATAAAAAAGCAATGTTAGAAAACCAATTTTAGACGTTATTTCGCGTTTTAGAAAACTGTTTTAATAAATTGTAATAGAAATTGATTAAAATACTCTATTTGACAGAGTTCAGACAAGATTTTGAATAAATATCGATGTTTTAAAACAAATTCAACTGCAATTTTGAGAGGGGTTGTAGGCTGAGGTGTGACGTCATTTTAGGGGGAAGAGTCTGGCTTTTTGTAACGATGTGTGACGGAGGGGAGGGGGGGGGGTAAAAATAGTTTTAAAAAGCGTGACGTCATTTATGGATGACCCCCTAACAAACAACAGAACACCACCCACAACTACCAGGCAACAAAACATCACAACTAACAGACACCTAACTACCATCCAGACACCAAATCACCACCCATAACAGACAGAAAAGCACTTCACAGTTAACAGACACCAAAACATCATCCACAACAAACAGACACCAAAACATCCACAGACAAAAAAAACGAAATCACCACCAATAACAGACAGCAAAACACCATAGTGAACACCAACATAGACACCATAGCATCACCCAGAGACAAGATATACTAAACACCACTCAGAGATGACACCACAACACCACCTACAGATAAAATAAAGCAGCACCCACTGTTTGGAAGTGGGTTAAGTAAAGGTAAAGACGACAGGTAGGTATCTAGATGCTTAAAAGAAAGAACCGGGCCACTGCGGACAGCTGACAGACACACCGCTACAGTTGACAACAGACACAACTTACCTGCAGGCCATCATCATGT
Source organism: Physella acuta (assembly GCF_028476545.2). Taxonomy (NCBI): domain Eukaryota; kingdom Metazoa; phylum Mollusca; class Gastropoda; family Physidae; genus Physella; species Physella acuta. Next base: position 620,573 of record NW_026732013.1, read on the forward strand.
ACCTACGTGTCAATTTGTGTCTTGATTTAATTAAAAAAGTTTTAATTATAAAATATTGTCCACTAACCTGAGGGTGGATTAGACATCTGCATTGATCCTATACCTGTTAAGGTATGCGCTCAATCGATGACTTGTTCAACATAATAGATCAATACGACCTGCATTCTTTGGGCGTGAGTCGTACATAAAAATCAATGGACAGCGGGAATTTTATTTCTCACACAGGCTGTCGGTGGGAATTTTGTTTCTCACACATGCTGTCGGTGGGAATTTCGCTCCAACTTTACATTGGCCGACGGGGGAATTTTACGTGGCTCACCCTCTGCTCGACTTATTGTTTTAATTACTCATCCTACTTACCCCGTTAGTGGTGCTAAGGTCCTTGACCTTGAAGCGATTGAGGTACAGGTCAAAGGTCAACACGGCGTGTCTCTTGTCTACAGACTGGGACTGTAAGTAAAGACAATTGAAACTGTGATCAACAACACGTCGTACAGAGAGATGTTTTATAGGGGAGACCAATGCTTCGTGGGGACGTCATTGCTTTGTAAGGGAGGCTAAAAGGAAGATAACGGTTTCCACAAAAATAATAGCTATTTAGTAGGAAGATAAGCTCTTTAAATTTCTTTACCAATGTGGAACAATATCATCAGTAATAAAATAAATTAGTCGTAAGACACTATTTTCTATACAGTACATGTTCTAGTACGAGTATTGTAAATAGCAATTAAACAATCATCAGCAACCACAGCATTAACACCATATCTTACCAATAAAATCTACAGCATCACAACCACACCGTACAGATAAAGTCTACAGCATCACAACCACACCGTACAGATAAAGTCTACAGCATCACAACCACACCGTACAGATAAAGTCTACAGCATCACAACCACACCGTACAGATAAAATCTACAGCATCACAACCACACTGTGCCAATAAAGTCTACAGCATCACAACCACACCGTACAGATAAAATCTACAGCATCACAACCACACCGTACCAATAAAGTCTACAGCATCACAACCACACCGTACCAATTAAGTCTACAGCACCACAACCACACCGTACAGATAAAGTCTACAGCATCACAACCACACCGTACAGATAAAGTCTACAGCATCACAACCACACCGTACAGATAAAATCTACAGCATCACAACCACACCGTACCAATAAAGTCTACAGCATCACAACCACACCGTACCAATTAAGTCTACAGCACCACAACCACACCGTACCAATTAAGTCTACAGCACCACAACCACAGCGTACCAATAAAATCTACAGCATCACAACCAAACCGTACCAATAAAGTCTACAGCATCACAACCACACCGTACCAATAAAGTCTACAGCAATACAAGCATATCACAAATATACTGTAAAATCATCTATAGCATCACACATACACGCACACACACACACTGAAAAGTCAATTACAGAACCACACACACACACACTGAAAAGTCAACTACAGAACCACACACAAACACTGAAAAGTCAACTACAGAACCACACACACATACTGAAAAGTCAACTACAGAACCACACATATACACCCAGTGAAATGAAGTGTGTTTAAACCCTGACCGTCTGAGATTGATTGAAAGATTGACTGAGGTAAACAACCATTAGCATGTGTACCGTATGGCAAGCTGCCAGGTCATGTCTTCTGGTTCGTCAGATTTGTTGAAAACATTAAAATTTAAAGTGGAGTAGCAGACGGACAGCAAGCAGGGAATAAACTACCGTTAGGTCGCGAACCTCAAACGAATTCGTCCAGAATCTGTTCGTGTCTAACATAAGGTGGCACGGTTTTCCTGAACGGCTTGTGTAGGCAGTAGGAAATAAAATCGTTGGTTGAGACATGTTGAGACAGTGTAGACCTCAGTGACAATGCCCAGTGATCTAGCGCTGATTAGACTCAAACGTCTAGGACCCAACAATGCCCTGTGCCCAGAGTCTAGGACCCAACAATGCCCAGTGCCCAGACAATGTCAGAACATTCTCAAGCTAGGCCTCGATTGTTAAATACTGAATAAAGTTGCACAACGTAATTGCACATGGGAAAAAATACCAGCAGTCGTTTTTACATCATAGCCCTGGGGTCTCATTACAAATCTAGACAAACACCAAATGTCATCACAGTTATTGGCCCCTGCACATCTTCACAAACATACATACATCCAGACAAGCAGCAAAGTTTTGCTAGTTATTTCCCCTGCATGTTACCCTCCAGACTGGCTGACAACTGGGTTCAGTTTGTTACGTTACCCAACACAAAACCACTGTCGAATGGCATGAAAGCCAGCAAACAAGTATGAAAGCAGGCATACAAGTGTCAAAGTGTCGCGTCCTTGCTGGCGTTACATTGCCTACCTGTGTGCCAGTTACCTGGGCCTAATGAATGACAGACACGAGTGACGAATGATTTATTGAATGGTGACTTCAAACCACAGACCCACACACGAATCAGTTACACGCTAAATTTAACTTCAATACAACTGAATTTAAAAAATCAAGTGGCTTTTATTTTGTGCTGGGTATCTCAGCACAACACGAGAAAAGATTTTCGCTGACAATTTATTTTAAAGTTTTAATGTTGAGCTGGGCAGATATAGCTTATACAGTAGGTCAATGACAAACGTGGACAGTCTGTATACAACATCTGGTGCAGGAGGTAGAGGCAGACAAAACCACCTTCAGATACCCAGAGCTTTAGTAAAGCCGCATAGCTGGGCTTGTGGTAAGGCTCCAATGAATGGTCGGCACACACACGGCTAGTTTAACCACTGATATTCCCTATAGATAGACACCAGTATGTAGATCTCGGTTGGAAAGGACAGTATTTCGTCTCATTGACAGCACTGAAAGTACAAAGCCCGGCTGATATCTTGTAATTATAATGTGCAACACATCTCCATAACAATTTAAGTTTATCAGCAGTTTCAAACTGTCATATTATCGCAAATAAAGCGCAACTTGTCTGTTTAACCAAAATATAACGTTGAAGATAATTCATTTAAAAAAGCAAATAACCAATTAGCCAGTCGTTAGCGGCATACCTCGGCCAGCACATACCTAGGCTAATGTGTTTATAGACTTGACTGGCTCCTGGGTATAAGATAGCAGGGGAGAGACACAAAATCTTACAAACGGCCCAAACTTTGTACACCCCTACATCAACTTACCAACAGTAAGGTCCATATAACAAACACGTCTGTACACATTGTCTAGTTCCTACATCAACTTACCAACAGTAAGGTCCATATAACAAAAGTATGTAGACATTGTCTAGTTCCTACATCAACTTACCAACAGTAAGGTCCATATAACAAAAGTATGTACACATTGTCTAGTTCCTACATCAACTTACCAACAGTAAGGTCCATATAACAAAAGTATGTACACATTGTCTAGTTCCTACATCAACTTACCAACAGTAAGGTCCATATAACAAAAGTATGTAGACATTGTCTAGTTCCGACATCAACTTACCAACAGTAAGGTCCATATAACAAAAGTATGTAGACATTGTCTAGTTCCGACATCAACTTACCAACAGTAAGGTCCATATAACAAACTTCCGTACAAAGGTCCATATAACAAACGTCTGTGCACGTTATACAGGGGAAGTGACCGGCGTTGTGTGATATCACATGCACCGATTATGTCATTACATCCTATAGCTTCCACCTACAGATAGTCACACAAGACTGAAGCGTATCTTAGGTCCACCTACAGATAGTCACACAAGACTGGAGCGTATCTTAGGTCCACCTACAGATAGTCACACAAGACTGGAGCGTATCTTAGGTCCACCTACAGATAGTCACACAAGACTGGAGCGTATCTTAGGTCCACCTACAGATAGTCACACAAGACTGGAGCGTATCTTAGGTCCACCTACAGATAGTCACACAAGACTGGAGCGTATCTTAGGTCCACCTACAGATAGTCACACAAGACTGGAGCGTATCTTAGGTCCACCTACAGATAGTCACACAAGACTGGAGTGTATCTTAGGTCCACCTACAGATAGTCACACAAGACTGGAGCGTATCTTAGGTCCACCTACAGATAGTCACACAAGACTGGAGCGTATCTTAGGTCCACCTACAGATAGTCACACAAGACTGGAGCGTATCTTAGGTCCACCTACAGATAGTCACACAAGACTGGAGCGTATCTTAGGTCCACCTACAGATAGTCACACAAGACTGGAGCGTATCTTAGGTCCACCTACAGATAGTCACACAAGACTGGAGCGTATCTTAGGTCCACCTACAGATAGTCACACAAGACTGGAGCGTATCTTAGGTCCACCTACAGATAGTCACACAAGACTGGAGCGTATCGTAGGTCCACCTACAGATAGTCACACAAGACTGGAGCGTATCTTAGGTCCACCTACAGATAGTCACACAAGACTGGAGCGTATCTTAGGTCCACCTACAGATAGTCACACAAGACTGGAGCGTATCTTAGGTCCACCTACAGATAGTCACACAAGACTAGAGCGTATCTTAGGATACACGAACCTCACAGCAAACTGCGCTGTGCCAATAGCGAAAAGAGAAAATCAATCGATTTCACCTGTAAGGTATCGATAATCGAACTATCGCCCAGCACTTTACATGCGCGACCCACTAACAAATCAAACTGATCAAATCGATATCGGTTTAAATACACGGGCCCTGGACCGGTGCCGCTATCTACACCAATTTTAAATGTATGCTTCCATTCAGGCGGAAACAGATTTACCTGCATGGGCTATCGGCTCTGTCCTGGTCGTATTCAACTGGCGGGGACCAACTGAGTGATATTCGACTGGTGACAGCGGCTAAACCTACTGGCCGGCTTGATAAGTTTCTTATAGAAACTACCTTCAATAACACAGCAAACCAACACAGTCGGTCAACTCAGTATGTCAGCACAGTAGATCAGCACAGTATGTCAGCACAGCAGGCTAGCACAGCAGACTAGCACAGTAAGCTAGCACAGTAGGTTCACACAGTAGGTTAGCGCAGTAGGTCAACAAAGTAGGTTCACACAGTAGGTCCATACAGTAGTTCAGCACAGTAGGTCATTACAGTAGGTCAGCACAGTAAGTCAGCACGGCAGGCTAGCACAGTAGGTCAATACAGTAGTTTAACACAGTAAGCTAGCAAAGTAGGTCAAAACAGTAGGTCAAAACATTAGGTCAACACAGTAGGTCACAATAGTAGGTCAGTACAGTGATGGCCAGACCAGGCTTTTTACCTAAGGACACTCACCTTGTGTCGGGTGTGCAGTGTGGACGTCAAACATACCAACATGCGTTGGTCCGTCCACAAGGTTATGTAATGGTCATAAGTGTGCAGTCACCCAAGATGCGTTGATCCGTCTATAACGCTATGTATTGGTCACAACAGTGCATTCACCCTACACGCGCTACAATAGGTTTAACAACGCCACAGGTCTATGATCGATTGGGTGGTATACTTTACGTGACACTGAAGGCATTCAACAAGATAAACACATAAAAAAGTGTAATTAGGTGTTGACGAGGTTGGGTTTTAACTGAGTTATTTCCCTTGTATAAAGAAGAGACGACGTGTTGCGGGTTCAGGCAGCTAGATTTACCAATGAACAATTTGAACAAAATTACAAAGGTCTGGTCTGCCTGTCTCAGATTCGATTCTAGTATCCAGTGCTAGAGGGAGGTGGGTACTAGGTGCAGGTTAGTAAGAGACTTGCTATTATTGCTGGTTAGGGACGGGAGGTTTGCTGTAAGTGCTTAGGTAGAGGCTTGCTAAAAGGGCTGGCTAGTGACTAAATGGGCTGACTAGCGAGAGGCTTGCTATAAGGGCTTAGATAGAGGCTTGCTATAAGGGCTTAGGGAGAGGCTTGCTAACATGGCTTAGGGAGAAGCCTGCTTTAAGGGCTGGCTATAAGACCAGTGAACGAAAACTTCCTAGTCAGGCTAATGAAGGCTTCTGGCATCGCCTCGAGTAAATCTCCAGTGGTCGACATTTGGCCACATGGCTGTCTGGCATTAAACGAGTTACAGCGTGATGCCACAGCCTTCAGGTTAGACAAGAAGAAACCAGCCTTGGTAGAACGTAAACAAGTCACAGTCTCATCTTTTAATCGTGTGTCCAGAGACTGACAACTGTACAGCAGGAATTAAATGTAAGGTCAAGTTGAATGGATTTATTCAGGTCAATGTACATGTTATTATCGTCAATGTTAATGTATTAATTACGACCAATGTGATTGTATTAATTAAGGTCAATTCTAATAGCTAGCAAAACAATTATAAACAGTAAAAACTTATGGGACTGGGTGGGGGTGGAGGGTCGTGTGAATCACGAAATAAATTTCGGGAAATTACAAGATCAACCTTCACAAACTAGAGCTGTAGCGTAACTATCAAACACGAATCAAATGTTTCTTTTTTTTTCTCGTATGTAATTTTAGCCTACAAAAGAGACGTAGAGAAACAATCACTTTATAAACCTAGACAAAACAAAGTAGCCAGGTAATAATATGTCACAGCCTTGTTTTTCAAGGGATTACATGGTTTTCAAAAGGGATGACACTAACAAATAGGTTTAATAGATTGTATCACTGCCTGTAATTACTGGCGGAGTAATGGGCTGAAATATACGACTTTTTTTTACGATAACTTATCATTTCTTCCTACATGAGATGTGGGAAACCATACTTGTTGCTGGGGAAACACTTCGTAAGTTGAAACTATATTTTCATGTCAGGCGTCATAAAACCATGTTGTTTTATCATGTGATGTCCTCCATAAAACCATTGGTCTTACAGAAGGGAAGCACACACTGAAAGGTGGAATTGTGCACATATTGATACCACCACCAAAGTACACTGACTTGGTACTTAAATCAGTTAGAGCCCCCCAATGTGTAATTTGTACACAAATCAATACCACCCCCAATGTGTACTTTGTACACAAATCAATACCACCCCCAATATGGACTTGTTACTTACCGCCAGAACGACATCACACTCCTCTCTCCCGAGGAACAACATCGTCTTTGGCAAACGGAACTTCTGACCGTGGGCGTCCACAAGGTACCAGTGGTCCTGCTGCAGCTGGTCTTCGCCCTCCTGAAAATAAGAGGCCAAGTGAGAAACTGTGGGGAGTAATAATGTGGCTACAGCCGTCTTTGTGGATATCCATCAGGTGGATTCTGTACAGAGTACAGTGGCTAAAGTATCCATCAGATGGATTCTGTACAGAGGACAGTGGCTAAAGTATCCATCAGATGGATTCTGTACAGATGACACTGGCTAAAGTATCCATCAGACGCAGCAGTATACACTGAGATGACTGGTTAATTGTTGAAATGTGTGTAAAGTTGATACTTTGAAAACAGCTGTACGATCCAACCGTTTCTATGGTGGCGGCATAAAGCGATTTCTACAACTTAAGTGTTGTATTTTCATCAGTTTCAAGAGGCCATTTCAATTTTAAATCACATCAAGTCAAGTAGTTAAGTATTGCTGGTCTAGGTATCAGCATCTTTGTGGAAGAGCATCTGTGTTTACCTGATGACCATTCTATAAGAACAACATAGTGATACATAGGATATGTACTCCCTGCTAGACTTCAACAGTCTAGGATAATTGTATTCCCTGCTAGATTTATCAGATCTAGGATAATTGTAATATTCCCTGCTCGACTTCAACAGGTCTAGGATAATTGTATTCCTACTAGACTTTATCATTTCTAAGATAATTGTATTCCCTGCTAGGCATCAGATCTAGGATAATTGTATTCCCTGCTAGACTTCATACGACCTAAAATAATTGTAATAATCCCCGCTAGGCTTCATCAGATCTAGGATAATTGTAATATTCATACATAGTTGACCGATGCAGCCACGAGTTAACACAGAGACGTGTATGCTTGATAGACCTTGGTGTAATTGCTGGTGTTATTGCTCGTGTTAACATTCTATTGCAATGTACACAACAATTAGTGAATATTCTCATGAATGCACCTTTTATTTGAAGGCGGATGGGTTTATATGATAAAGATAATAAGATGGTTTATAAATGAGAAGGATATAATAAACCACATTGTGGGATGAAATGTGGGACACACAAGCTATCATTTGCAGTGGCCGAGGGAGGGGGGGGGGGGGTGTTGAAAGATGGGAGATAACCACACGTATTATGGGACATGTCATGAACGCAGCTGTACAGAAACACGGAGGTGTAGAGACAAGTGAGAGAGAGAGAGAGGGGGGGGGGAGGTTGCATGGGTTGCATGTAGAGATTGCTAGGGGATGCGGTTATGATGCATGCAATGACCGGGAAAATCAGTTAAAAATTCTGCGACCAGGGAGTGATAAGGTATGTGTCGTCACAAAACTAGCATTGAGACCACCCCATCTAGTATGTGCTGTCCTAGCTAAGACAATATGCGTGATTCGTGTAACTTGTAACGATCTACTGGGTATATCAATATTATGTGTATGTGTGTTAATATATATATTTATTACCAATCTAGCTAAACCAAAGGTATGTCATAACGAACTAGATCAGTTACAAGAGAAAGCCGAATGCACGGCCATGCAAGAGAGACCGACCTTTCTGCCTACAGTGGCCACCAGCAGATGGATGTGGTGGCGTGACTGGACTCCGTATTTCTCGTGAAGCTTCTCCAGCAGGTACTGGGCTTTTTGACGGATTTTATCCATGCTGGCTGGCTCTCATGGCCGTCCACAGGGCTAGAGCTTATATCCCATTCAGTGAGCACATATCACATGTCTAAGTTCTGATCCCGTGAGCGCATATTTCATGTCTATATCTGATCCCGTGAGCACATATCACATGTCTATAACTGATCCCGTGAGCACATATCACATGTCTATAACTGATCCCGTGAGCACATATCACATGTCTATATCTGATCTAATGAGCACATATTACATGCCCAAAATCTAGTCAAATGAGCACATATTACACGTCTAAGATATGCTCCCGTGAGCACATATCACATGTCTAAGATATCGTCAAATGAGCACATATTACATAGATATGTTTATAATCTGGTCCAACGAGCGAATATCACGTCTCAATTGTCTAAATATTCAAGCACCAAATCAACCCACGAGAATACACAGCGCTATCACTGAACACTACGCGATGTCTGTCTTGGAGCAACTGGCAAGCTATTGCATCTGATAAATGAGTAACACACAAATACAGGCATCTCTGCGATATAGGCTACATGTAAAGAAAGGTTATGAAACATTATGACCACTGACCATCTTGCGGTAAACAACAACAGTAATGACTATAGCATCAAAACGCAAAATCAATCTCATTGAAAGAAAGAGTGGGACTCTATAAAACGCTTAAATCAATCACAAAGTTTTGCTCGTTTCAACAACAGCATCCAAAACGTTATTCGAGTAACAAATTACATCAACCGACACGAAATCATTTCCGTTAAGGTGTGCTAATAGGGGGAAAGTAACTACTATTTTACTAGGTTAATCCATAAAAATGCGGGCATTCTTACCATCCATGAACTGAATGTTTCACTGTAACCAATGCCGAGACCAACAATCCTCAGAACACACGGCCATGCTGTAGTTCGTCACCCAGTAGAAACAAAACAACCCATTGACGGGCACGGGATGGAGGGAAAGATCGGGGGATAGACAGGGTGGAGGAACAAGGCCACGCGCAACATGCCGCGTCCCGGGGTCCCTGAATCAATGATGACTGGGTGACTCAACCGGCAATCAATTTCTTTTGTTGCTCCTTGCACTCCTCAACTTTTCACGGCTCATTCTTTCCGGGACCGTCTATCTGGGGTGGGGTGGGGGGAGGGGGCTTTTCACGGCTCATTCTTTCTAGACCAGTCTATCTAGGTGGTATTACATGTGAGAAAACATTTCATGACCCCGCCATCCTAGGTAGGACAACTATGTCAAATCCACCAGATCAGCGAAATGCGTGACTCGGTGGTGTAGAGACTTAAGTTGATCCTAAGATGTAGCGTCACGTGATTACCGTCACTATGAAGTAAAGGCGGCGATTGATTTACTATGTCTGTATCGATATACAGGTTGTCAGAGCATTATTTTCTTTTTCAAGCCAAATAATAATATTGAAATAATCTAACATATTTTTTATACGATGGGGAATAATACTTTATGTAGGCCTGTAATTACCGTTAATAATTAACGACGATTAAGCACTAAAATCAATCAATGTCCCAGTTATCCCGCACTGGGCCTGGTGTGAAGCACATTGTATTTCCAGTGAACACAACAGTTGCATCATAACGTTACAAACAGGATAACATCTCACTGTTAACAAATCCCTTGGAAAACAAATCCCATGAAGTGGTTAGCGTGCATGGAGCAAATCGCCCATAGGTGTACAGACAAGTGTACAGATAAATGAGTCAACTTCAGGGACAACAATACGGCGCTGATCAACCCTGTCTAGAGTCACCAATCGCTTGACAGCCACAGAAATCAGCTTGAATGGCAGGTTTGAATGCATGGATCTAATCGCTGCGCGTCTATTCACTTGCTCGTTACCTTTCCTTTTCTGTTTGACGGAACTTGCCCCCCCCCCCCCTCCCGTACCAGGTTTGTCATCGTCAAAACGGTCCAGTGAATAACGACTCATTACATACCAGCTCTTCGGGCCGGCCGATTCGTAATTGACAAGTGAAGACTAGAATAGTGCATCGAACATGCTATATTCACATTGACGTCAGCTGCATTTATAACACGAGAAAGTTCGGAGTTGAGTTATTAAAAAATGAGATTTTATAAGCTGAGATATTGAGAGTAGAGGTTTAAATAGCCGGGATTGTATTAACAGACAGTTGACTATATGGCGGGACACATACATAACGCGACACATACACAGAGGGGCACATACACAGCAGGGCATATAAACAATGCAGCAGTCAAACAATGAGGAACAAACAAAAGCGAATGAAGCGCCCACGCTCTCCAAACCTGTAAATAAATCCTATGAAATAAAACTCCAATTTCGCCTCAGATGAAAGAAATACACACATGGAATCAGAAGTAAGACTTGAATTCATAAAGACGTTTCACATATGGCATGTTAATTGCCATTGTCCCCACCATCAACAGCTCCTCCACTGAAGAATGTCTCAAAGCTTGCATGGCAAGGTTATGTAGAAATGGGACATGTCTATTTATACCGCACTACCGTGATACATATGATTTAAATGCAGCCCATACTAGCAACAACAGCAGCATGTATTTGGATACCCTCTGCTAGGGACAATGAATCTTCTAGCACATCTGCACACAATAAAGCCCGGAAGACCTACAACAACAGTGTCAGTACCAAAGCCATGGTGTTGTCTATACGCACCAGGTCCGGGAACATCAGTTCAGCCTGACCATGGTTTTTACTTCATGTCTGAACAACTTAAACACCTTTATAATACACAGCTGTCGATAAACTTATGATAGACGTCGAATTTTATGGATGTAAAAAAATGCAAGTAACTGTGTGATCAAAGAGCAGGAAATCTTATGAGTTCACTCACCAAGCCTGTTCCCTCCACCCACGGTACTCAATTACCTCACAGCAGGCAGGGACTAATCTCTCAAAACTTGAGTACAATCTCGCCGGGGGGGGGGGGGGGCGGGGGGCTACACCCAGCACAGACTTTCAAAAACTTAAAGATGGTAGGGAAATATGTAATCAGGTAAGTCAGGTAGTTGATGTATTAGGTAGGTCAGGTAGCTACTATTGTATTAGGTAGGTCAGGTAGCTACTATTGTATTAGGTAGGTCAGTTAGCTACTATTGTATTAGGTAGGTCAGGTAGCTAATATTGTATTAGGTAGGTCAGGTAGCTAATATTGTATAAGGTAGGTCAGGTAGCTAATATTGTATTAGGTAGGTCAGGTAGCTAGTATTGTATTAGCTAGGTCAGGTAGCTAGTATTGTATTAGCTAGGTCAGGTAGCTAATATTGTATTAGGTAGGTCAGGTAGCTAATATCGTATTAGGTAGGTAAGGTAGCGAATATTGTATTAGGTAGGTAAGGTAGCGAATATTGTATTAGGTAGGTCAGGTAGCTAATATCGTATTAGGTAGGTCAGGTAGCGAATATTGTATTAGGTAGGTCAGGTAGCTAATATTGTATTAGGTAGGTCAGGTAGCTAATATTGTACAGTGTGTAAATAAATTTTCAAAACAGTGACACACCATTGTGTTTGGGTTAATCAGTAATGTGTCTTAATGTATTCCATATAAAGTGTAATAGACATAAACTTGACCGCTGCAAGAAGTGTTCACGTGATACACACAAACCGGCGTGGCCAGGTGAAAGATCCAATGCTGGCCAGGAAGGCTATCGATCTGGCCGTGTAAACAAACACTTAATCTATGGAGAAAAAAGCTTCCAGCCACAACACAACATCCCATCTCTCCATTGAGAGAACGAAAAGCGCACAAAAACGAGTATAAACAAGCTTGTGTTCCACTGAGAGCTATTAATAGCTAGCAACGTGTTTCACGCGCAGGGTTACAGAGTGCGTGTGTGTGTGCTCTTGCCGCGCGTGTGTACAACACTTTTCCGCTTAATGACCAGATGACTCACCCCATACCACCACCCCCGCCACCACCCCACTTTACCACCCCCGCCACCACCCGTTACCTACCATATTGTTCTACCTTCACAAGACCCCCACCCACTCCCCTACCTTCCAGCGAACAGATTCTTTAACTTCTCAAACACGGGGTAACTAGACTACCCGCGACAATCCTGGTCATACTAAATCTGGCGATCATCCATCTACCATTTATAACCGAGAGAAAACCTGAATATTTCAATGTGTTATTACTACATGTGTATTAGCATACACGCATGACCATCTAAGGGTTAATAACGTTACCTAGCGGGTAAGAGCGAATGCACTGAGAATGCTGTCACAATATCCACCAGAGTGTGTAGACTGTGTCTACAGTGTACTGTGGGGAGAGTTACGTCAACCTCGGCTGAGACAATTCACACGTCTGTTTTTGGTAGACTCACACAAGCGATTCAGTCAAGTTTTTACACACACGTTTCTATCTTTGACAGGGTGTTTTAGAAAAGGATCGATTTACAACAGATTTTTATATATTTATTTTAATCTACATTTGTATTTTTAAATACGACTTTAAGACGACCCTACATTGTTCTAAACTTCTTAAACTTGGAGAGTAACGTGACACTTGGAGAATAACGTGACAACTTGGAGAGTAACGTGACAACTTAAAGAGTAACGTGACAACTTGGAGAGTAACGTGACAACTTGGAAAATAACGTGACAACTTGGAGAGTAACGTGACAACTTGGAAAATAACGTGACAACTTGGAGAGTAACGTGACAACTTGGAGAGTAACGTGACAACTTGGAAAGTAACGTGACAACTTGGAGAGTAACGTGACAACTTGGAGAATAACGTGACAACTTGGAAAGTGACGTGACAACATGGAGAGTAACGTGACAACTTGGAGAGTAACGTGACAATTGGAGGGTGACGTGACAACTTGGAGAGTAACATGACAACTTGGAGAGTAACATGACAACTTGGAGAGTAACGTGACAACTTGGAGAGTAACGTGACAACTTGGAGAGTAACGTGACAACTTGGAGAGTAACGTGACAACTTGGAGAGTAACGTTACAACTTGAAGAGTAACGTGACAGTCTGGAGAGTAAAGTGACAACCTGTGAGATTTAAACATGTTATGTTTGCAACAGAATCGGCCCTTAGATGTGACATTTGTATGAAATATACGCGGATATATGTTATATGTAACCTAAAAAAACATGCGCGTAGTAAAACAGCAGTGAGCACAAATATCCGCAGGACGCTCTTCCATAGAACACTGTAGAACAGGTCACCAATACACACAGCACAGTACGCTATAGAACGAGAGCAAACTCTGAATACTATGAGGACCATGAAGGGATAAAAGAGCTCTAGGACTTACACGGCCAACCTCATCTGGCTAATTGCTGCCCGATAACCGCGTCATGCGTGACCACAATTACCATTAGCATACCTGACCACAATTAGGATCACTAATAACTAAACACCGGCTTTTGTCGCATCAGATGAGGCTAGAGCCTAAACCCAAGTTAGGGAGGGGAGAGATTTGACTTTCAAAGCAGCAATTCAATAATCGGTTAGTAACAGTGATGTGATGTTCTTTGATGGAATTTTTTGAGCTTTCATTGCCTTCATAGCGACATGTAAGGTGGTACTGTTGTAGAGGATTACTGTAGGGAACCCCTGGTCTTGAACCACTATAACCGTGTAGCGGTAGAGGCTTACTGTAGGTGGAGCCAGGTCCTAAAGGTTGAGAACCCCTGGTCTAGAACCACGTGTAATCGTGTAGCGGTAGAGGCTGACTGTGGAGCCAGGTCCTAAAGGTTGGGGACCCCTGGTCTAGAACCACGTGTAATCGTGTAGCGGTAGAGGCTTACTGTGGGTAGAGCCAGGTCCTAAAGGTTGAGAACCCCTGGTCTAGAACCACGTGTAGCGGTAGAGGCTTACTGTGGGTAGAGCCAGGTCCTAAAGGTTGAGAACCCCTGGTCTAGAACCACGTGTAATCGTGTAGCGGTAGAGGCTTACTGTAGGTGGAGCCAGGTGCTAAAGGTTGAGAACCCCTGGTCTAGAACCACGTGTAATCGTGTAGCGGTAGAGGCTTACTGTGGAGCCAGGTCCTAAAGGTTGAGAACCCCTGGTCTAGAACCACGTGTAATCGTGTAGCGGTAGAGGCTTACTGTAGGTGGAGCCAGGTGCTAAAGGTTGGGAACCACTGGTCTAGAACCACGTGTAGCGGTAGAGGCTTACTGTAGGTGGAGCCAGGTGCTAAAGGTTGGGAACCCCTGGTCTAGAACCACGTGTAGCGGTAGAGGCTTACTGTGGAGCCAGGTCCTAAAGGTTGGGGACCCCTGGTCTAGAACCACGTGTAATCGTGTAGCGGTAGAGGCTTACTGTGGGTGGAGCCAGGTCCTAAAGGTTGGGAACCCCTGGTCTAGAACCACGTGTAATCGTGTAGCGGTAGAGGCTTACTGTGGAGCCAGGTCCTAAAGGTTGAGAACCCCTGGTCTAGAACCACGTGTAATCGTGTAGCGGTAGAGGCTTACTGTGGGTGGAGCCAGGTCCTAAAGGTTGGGAACCCCTGGTCTAGAACCACGTGTAATCGTGTAGCGGTAGAGGCTTACTGTGGGTGGAGCCAGGTCCTAAAGGTTGGGAACCACTGGTCTAGAACCACGTGTAGCGGTAGAGGCTTACTGTGGGTGGAGCCAGGTCCTAAAGGTTGGGAACCACTGGTCTAGAACCACGTGTAATCGTGTAGCGGTAGAGGCTTACTGTGGGTGGAGCCAGGTCCTAAAGGTTGAGAACCCCTGGTCTAGAACCACGTGTAGCGGTAGAGGCTTACTGTGGGTGGAGCCAGGTCCTAAAGGTTGGGAACCACTGGTCTAGAACCACGTGTAATCGTGTAGCGGTAGAGGCTTACTGTGGGTGGAGCCAGGTCCTAAAGGTTGGGAACCCCTGGTCTAGAACCACGTCTAATCGTGTAGCGGTAGAGGCTTACTGTGGGTGGAGCCAGGTCCTAAAGGTTGAGAACCCCTGGTCTAGAACCACGTGTAATCGTGTAGCGGTAGAGGCTTACTGTAGGTGGAGCCTGGTCCTAAAGGTTGAGAACCCCTGGTCTAGAACCACGTGTAATCGTGTAGCGGTAGAGGCTTACTGTGGGTGGAGCCTGGTCCTAAAGGTTGGGAACCCCTGGTCTAGAACCACGTGTAGCGGTAGAGGCTTACTGTGGGTGGAGCCAGGTCCTAAAGGTTGGGAACCCCTGGTCTAGAACCACGTGTAGCGGTAGAGGCTTACTGTGGGTGGAGCCAGGTCCTAAAGGTTGAGAACCCCTGGTCTAGAACCACGTGTAGCGGTAGAGGCTTACTGTGGGTGGAGCCAGGTCCTAAAGGTTGGGAACCCCTGGTCTAGAACCACGTGTAATCGTGTAGCGGTAGAGGCTTACTGTAGGTAGAGCCAGGTCCTAAAGGTTGGGAACCCCTGGTCTAGAACCACGTGTAGCGGTAGAGGCTTACTGTGGGTGGAGCCAGGTCCTAAAGGTTGAGAACCCCTGGTCTAGAACCACGTGTAATCGTGTAGCGGTAGAGGCTTACTGTAGGTGGAGCCAGGTGCTAAAGGTTGAGAACCCCTGGTCTAGAACCACGTGTAGCGGTAGAGGCTTACTGTGGGTAGAGCCAGGTCCTAAAGGTTGAGAACCCCTGGTCTAGAACCACGTGTAATCGTGTAGCGGTAGAGGCTTACTTAAATTGACTTGACTAGATTGCCTGTGCCATTATCGTCTGTCCACAGCAAATGTAGTTTTTACAAGATGGGCCTACAATCGCCTACCTCCATTAGGTGCTGCAGTAACAGAGAACACACCGACACTGTCTAATTACAACAGGTATACTCAGCTTAAAGAATTTCGTCCAATTAACATCAGCGGGTTTTTTTCCATTTTAGTATGGTTGATAGGTAATAATAAAAGCTAGCTTTTTCTATTTGACTATGCTAATTAAAGACGGGATCCTAAAAAATGCAAATACGCTTAGGAAGAGGTTAGATGGAGCTAAAACCAGCCCGTTTACTACAAACGTTAGGAGCACGAGCGAGTGAAATCAATAAGCCAGACTCTAAGAGGACGCTACCGAATCAATAATGGTGAGATGTCTGACTAACAATCAGTTTAATACATCAACTGCCGGCTGAGCCGCCGAACGGGACACCGTAGGAATAATGACAATGTACACCAACATAGCCGTTACTGTCGATAACAAATATTTGACACGCCATGTGCTAACATATGTTGTATATGGCCCGGAATGTTAAGTTTATAAATAGCCGGCTGTACGTGCCGAGTGAGCGGTCACTAGTGCTTAGAGTAGCCAGTGGTGAGCTCCGATTACAGCGTGGAAACTCACTATCTAACCGGGTTTTGAGGCGGTAGATTTTGTAAACAACCTGCAACCTACAGCCACGTTAACCAGAAACAGGTTTTGTGGCGTTGGGTTTTGTCAACAACCTGCAACCTACAGCCACGTTAACCAGAAACAGGTTTTGTGGCGTTAGGTTTTGTAAACAACCAGCAACCTACAGCCCCGTTAACCAGCGCAAGAAACAAATTAGAGATGTGAACAAACGGTGCCCGAAGATATAAATCTAGAGCTAGAACAAATTAAAGTTTGTGTGAACAAACTGCAACCTATAGCCACATATATAAAGATGTATACCCACCAAGCTATGTTTACTTTGTAAGCGAGTTACATCATTAAAGTTGCCGTGAAAGCAAACGGGTGATAGAAAGATGTTTGCTCAAAGCTTTCCTCTAGTCCAAAGGTTGACACAACTCCCGCTTTTTCACACGACCACAAATCGCTTTAACGCGGGATTTGAACCAGCACATTATTGATATGGTTAACAGTTTAATAACACGTAAATCGTTACCACCGTGTCATGGTGTATGCACTGCTCTGAGAGGCTGCTAATAGTTGAAGCCAGCAAAAACAAAACAGAAGAGTTCGACAAATGAATCAACTAACACAAGAAATCCAGAAAACACCAGTCTTCCTCAACCACACAAGTGCACAGAATCAACAGGTTTCCTCACGATATCCCCCCCACCCTCACTAGCAACACGGCCTAGCACTGGCTCATCTAATCACATCAGAAATCCGACACAATTTATTTCAAAGACGTCTCCGTGGAGTTATCTCCCATCAAAAGGTTTAAAATGTTATCTCCCCACGACAAAATCAATTCATAGCTCACCATCAACATTGCTAAACTCATTCACTCGCTGTAACAGGCGCACATTTTTAAAATCAAATCACGGTTTTAATATAGATCTACAGGTTGGCGGGCTTATAGTGAACCTTTGCGGACCAGTGGCATGTGTGCGTTTCACAACCCCATCCGTACATCCCACCCCGTTAGCCGTGAGGTTGTGGACGGAGGGGTATAAAACTTGTCTCACCACCCCATCTCACCTCCCACACACCAATGTTTAAATATAAGGACTACTAGAGAAGTTAAAGACAGAGGGGGATGCCATAAAAACAAACCAGATGGAATATTTTTGGAATCTACTTAACCCGGTGCGACGTTATTGCTTTCTTTTGATGGTGTTAACACCACACACTAGCTGAACACTACCACTGTAAGGTTAGGGTTATGTTATTGCTTTCTTTTGATGGTGTTAACACCACACACAAGCTGAACATTACCACTGTACAGGTTAGGGTTATGTTATTGCTTTCCTCTGATTGTGTTAACACCACACACAAGCTGAACATTACCACTGTACAGGTTAGGGTTTTGTTATTGCTTTCCTCTGATGGTGTTAACACCACACACAAACTGAACCCTACCACTGTACATGTTAGGGTTATGTTATTGCTTTCCTCTGATGGTGTTAACATCACATACAAACTGAACACTACCACTGTACAGGTTAGGGCTGGATAGAATATAACATCAGTATAAGGTATTTAGTACGCCGTTTACTAAGTTGATACTTCGCTTGTTTTGAATGAACTAGTTTATGTAATAAATGATCATCTGTGTATCAGACGTGAGACGAGACATTATGTGACATAAAATGCATTGTGTGATATATGAGTAGCTGTAATTAAACATTATGTGTGTCACAAGAGCATGTAACCCGATCAGCTGTAAATGGGACATATATTACAATCAGCTGTGTATAATACATAATGATAGGGAATGTAAAACAAAAAATCTTCCCCTGTGTGTGTGATACACGAGCTATAAAACATCTCCCCCCTGTGTGTGTGTGATACACGAGCTATAAAACATCTTCCCCCTGTGTGTGT
Source organism: Physella acuta (assembly GCF_028476545.2). NCBI lineage: Eukaryota > Metazoa > Mollusca > Gastropoda > Physidae > Physella > Physella acuta. The sequence goes on from NW_026732013.1 coordinate 639,522, forward strand.
GATACACGAGATATAAAACATCTTCCCACTGTGTGTGTGTGATACACAAGCTATAAAACATCATCCCCCTGTGTGTGTGTGATACACAAGCTATAAAACATCTTCCCCTGTGTGTGTGTGATACACAAGCTATAAAACATCTTCCCCTGTGTGTGATACACGAACTATAAAACATCTTCCCCCTGTGTGTGTGATACACGAACTATAAAACATCTTCCCCCTGTGTGTGTGATACACGAACTATAAAACATCTTCCCCCTGTGTGTGTGATACACGAACTATAAAACATCTTCCCCTGTGTGTGTGATACACGAGCTATAAAACATCTACCCCCTGTTTGTGTGATATACACAAGCTATAAAACATCTACCCCCTGTGTGTGTGATAAACGAACTATAAAACATCTTCCCCCTGTGTGTGTGATACACGAACTATAAAACATCTTCCCCTGTGTGTGTGATACACGAGCTATAAAACATCTTCCCCCTGTGTGTGTGATACACGAGCTATAAAACATCTTCCCCCTGTGTGTGTGATACACGAACTATAAAACATCTTCCCCCTGTGTGTGTGATACACGAGCTATAAAACATCTTCCCCTGTGTGTGATACAAGAGCTATAAAACATCTACCCCCTGTGTGTGATACACGAGCTATAAAACATCTTCCCCCTGTGTGTGTGTGTGTGATACACAAGCTATAAAACATCTTCCCCCTGTGTGTGTGATACACGAGCTATAAAACATCTTCCCCTGTGTGTGATACAAGAGCTATAAAACATCTTCCCCCTGTGTGTGTGATACACGAACTATAAAACATCTTCCCCCTGTGTGTGTGATACACGAGCTATAAAACATCTTCCCCTGTGTGTGATACAAGAGCTATAAAACATCTACCCCCTGTGTGTGATACACGAGCTATAAAACATCTTCCCCATGTGTGTGTGTGTGATACACGAGCTATAAAACATCTTCCCCCTGTGTGAGTGATACACAAGCTATAAAACATCTACCCCCTGTGTGTGATACACGAGCTATAAAACATCTACCCCCTGTGTGTGTGATACACGAACTATAAAACATCTTCCCCCTGTGTGTTTGATACACGAACTATAAAACATCTTCCCCTGTGTGTGTGATACACGAGCTATAAAACATCTTCCCCCTGTGTGTGTGATACACGAACTATAAAACATCTTCCCCTGTGTGTGTGATACACGTGCTATAAAACATCTTCCCCCTGTGTGTTTGATATACACAAGCTATAAAACATCTACCCCTTGTGTGTGTGATACACGAACTATAAAACATCTTCCCCCTGTGTGTGTGATACACGAACTATAAAACATCTTCCCCCCGTGTGTGTGATACACGAGCTATAAAACATCTTCCCCCTGTGTGTGTGATACACGAACTATAAAACATCTTCCCCTGTGTGTGTGATACACGAGCTATAAAACATCTACCCCCTGTGTGTGTGATACACAAGCTATAAAACATCTTCCCCCTGTGTGTGTGATACACAAGCTATAAAACATCTACCCCCTGTGTGTGTGATACACAAGCTATAAAACATCTTCCCCCTGTTTGTGTGATACACGAGCTATAAAACATCTTCCCCCTGTGTGTGTGTGATACTCGAACTATAAAACATCTTCCCCCTGTGTGTGTGATACACAAGCTATAAAACATCTTCCCCCTGTGTGTGTGATACACAAGCTATAAAACATCTACCCCCTGTGTGTGTGATACACAAGCTATAAAACATCTTCCCCCTGTTTGTGTGATACACGAGCTATAAAACATCTTCCCCCTGTGTGTGTGATACACGAACTATAAAACATCTTCCCCCTGTGTGTGTGATACACAAGCTATAAAACATCTTCCCCCTGTGTGTGTGATACACAAGCTATAAAACATCTTCCCCTGTCTGTGATACACTAGCCACCTAAGACGGACCAAGGTCTCAGAGTGGCACCCAGTAAATGCGATGCTGGTGGCATGAGGCCAAGCTAACGATACCCTAAGGACTTCCATAAGTAGTCTGGGCTCAAGAACCGATAATATATTGTCATTTTAAGTTTTTTCTTACCGTCAGCAACTATTTGGACTGACATCTCGTGACTATAAATGGGATGTATTATAATTTTCAAGTCTTTCCACACAAATGGTTTTGTATTTAGGATTAAATCAATATTTTATTCTTTATATACAATTGTATATTGTTTAACTCCGATAACTAACGTATACTTCCTACAGGAAAGATAGATGACTTACCAAGTAGTGGTGTGTAGAAGATAAAATCAAACGTAGATACATGCAATAAATAGATGGCATTTTGACGCAAGTTTTCTAACGCCACTTTCTCAGCCTGTCTTACTTGATGTGAAGCATACAGAAAGACAAAGGTCTAATGATTTGTGTACCTACATACATACGTACCGCGTATCGAATCCCCAGTGTGTAAGCACGATAGCTTGGTAGGAAAGTTATAAACAGATGATATTTTGTAATCAAAGACAACTTTATAGAGCCGAGACGATCGAAGTGAAATCCCGATGACTGGCAGGTTTTCCCTGCCTGTGTCGCAGATGGTGAGAAAATAATGGAACTAGACATAAAATACACGGCTCTGTAAAACACAAGCATACAGGGCCAGATGGCCTTTATCTAGCAAAGATCAGTTAATTACAAGAACCAACAGGGTGGCAATCAGATAAAACTAGCATCAAGCGATGGACTGCCACGAACAACTTCAGACAATAAAACACTATTATCATATCATTACTTCCGTACAATTACGATAAATGTTTTCTACTTATCAAATCGGAATGAACTTTACCATTTTTGTGGAGATGTGATCGAACATGGCACGCGGCTCACAACCAAAAAACTTTTCAAATAAATTGTTCAGCTGTCTGTGTGGGTAACTGTCCTGACATTTTTCTGCTGTCTGTTGAACGGTCCTCACAAAAAGTTAGCTCAGCTGACATATGCGTCAGCTGGTGGGATATCAAGCTATGGGTGAGTGGGTCTAAATGGACGTGGGGCAGGTCAGCTGCAATTGGTCAACTTCATCAAAGTTATTAGTGCCATATTAGTTATTAGTGCTGACCATGGGCACATGGTTGAGATGGTAGTGGGAAAAAAAATCAATGATCTGTTTGAGAACACGACAAGTGAATCACACGAAAAACCCGACCAGATGCCGCCAACATTGGAATGTTGACTTCATGCGGTACATTCTATGTGTTGTAGTGCTGATCAGAATAATAGGGGGCAGGTAACAGCTTAGAGTATAGGTTATCGACATGAGACGTGTATGTTGTAATGTCTCAATGTGATTGGTTATTGTCATCAGACGGGATAGTTGTATGTTGTATGTCTCAATGTGATTGGATATTGTCATCAGACGGGAGAGTTGTATGTTGTATGTCTCAATGTGATTGGTTATTGTCATCAGACGGGAGACGTGTATGTTGTATGTCTCAATGTGATTGGTTATTGTCATTAGACGGGAGAGTTGTATGTTGTAATGTCTCAATGTGATTGGTTATTGTCATCAGACGGGAGATTTGTATGTTGTAATGTCTCAATGTGATTGGATATTGTCATCAGACGGGAGATTTGTATGTTGTAATGTCTCAATGTGATTGGTTATTGTCATCAGACGGGAGAGTTGTATGTTGTAATGTCTCAATGTGATTGGTTATTGTCATTAGACGGGAGAGTTGTATGTTGTAATGTCTCAATGTGATTGGTTATTGTCATTAGACGGGAGAGTTGTATGTTGTAATGTCTCAATGTGATTGGATATTGTCATCAGACGGGAGATTTGTATGTTGTAATGTCTCAATGTGATTGGTTATTGTCATCAGACGGGATAGTTGTATGTTGTATGTCTCAATGTGATTGGTTATTGTCATCAGACGGGAGATTTGTATGTTGTAATGTCTCAATGTGATCGGATATTGTCATCAGACGGGAGATTTGTATGTTGTAATGTCTCAATGTGATCGGATATTGTCATCAGACGGGAGATTTGTATGTTGTAATGTCTCAATGTGATTGGTTATTGTCATCAGACGGGAGATTTGTATGTTGTAATATCTCAATGTGATTGGATATGTAATTAGACGGAAGAGTTGTATGTTGTATGTCTCAATGTGATTGGTTATTGTCATTAGACGGGAGAGTTGTATGTTGTAATGTCTCAATGTGATTGGTTATTGTCATCAGACGGGAGATTTGTATGTTGTAATGTCTCAATGTGATTGGTTATTGTCATCAGACGGGAGATTTGTATGTTGTAATGTCTCAATGTGATTGGATAGTGTCATCAGACGGGAGATTTGTATGTTGTAATGTCTCAATGTGATCGGATATTGTCATCAGACGGGAGATTTGTATGTTGTAATGTCTCAATGTGATTGGTTATTGTCATCAGACGGGAGATTTGTATGTTGTAATATCTCAATGTGATTGGATATGTAATTAGACGGAAGAGTTGTATGTTGTATGTCTCAATGTGATTGGATATTGTCATCAGACGGGAGATTTGTATGTTGTAATGTCTCAATGTGATTGGATATTGTCATCAGACGGGAGATTTGTATGTTGTATGTCTCAATGTGATCGGATATTGTCATCAGACGGGAGATTTGTATGTTGTATGTCTCAATGTGATTGGATATTGTCATCAGACGGGAGATTTGTATGTTGTAATGTCTCAATGTGATTGGATAGTGTCATCAGACGGGAGATTTGTATGTTGTATGTCTCAATGTGATTGGTTATTGTCATCAGACGGGAGATTTGTATGTTGTAATGTCTCAATGTGATTGGATATTGTCATCAGACGGGAGACGGTTAAGTCACTACTGCCAGAGTTAAATGGTGGACTAGTGTCAGGGTTCAGGTGTGGTCGCTACTGTCTTGGTGAAAGCCATTTTCCGACTGTAAGTCTTCTACAGCTCTTAAAATCTATTAGCACAGATAGCTATGGGTAAAGATAGATATGAAACTCCTATTATACCATGACATTTCTTTTTGCGCTGACATTTAGATATATTTATATACTCATGTTGCATGATCTACTCTTGTTGTATGCCTTAAGCTCCAGATATGATATAACACCAAAACTACATAATTGATGACAATGTATGGGAGCTTTGCTAGAACTTTAGTGCTACCAGTAGTTGTGTTACATATGTATGTCGGATCGGATTTGTTGGTTGTTGTTTTTTTTTTTTTCGAGTTTAATGAAAGTAAAATATAGACATCGAACTAAGTGATTACTTTATAATATTTTAATCGAGGCTGACAACTTTATTTTTTTAGTTAAAATAAACTATTATATAAAGATCTCGTGCTTTGAAATGTAGAAAGTTTATTCTATTTATCCTAACACCCTTTTTTTTTTTGGTTTAAAGAACGTTGGCTTATCCTATACAATTACATTATCAGTTATCTTATGGAAAGAGAGACAACCAAAGAAAAATTTAGCTGACATTTTTTTAAACGAGTTACGCTAGTGATCAAATAACGATGAATTATTATTTTTTTAAATTTATACGGAATTTATATTTTTAATGAGTATATAGATATATATATATATAAATATTATATATATATATATATATATATAAATATTATATATATATATATATATATATATATATATATATATATATATATATATATATATATATATATATATATATATATATATATATATACCAACTCGTGACTGATTGCTGACTTCGCGTATACAAATACTTGTTAATAGACACATTCCCCCCAGCTCGTATATCTAGACACTGCTGTGTATATGACAATACTTGAAAATGTGCATCATTGGCCACTTAAGTGCGATTACTTTACACTCCAACAGAATGGTTTATTCTCTATCAAGTACCAAGCTATAGCTGTAATAAACCTCAATCGTGGCCCAACAACTGTCTGACCTGAGAGCTTTATTATAGTCGTGACTCCACTAACATAGGTATCTCTACAGTCAGTGAGAGCTTTATCATAGCCGTGACTCCACTAACATATGTATCTATACAGTCAGTGAGAGCTGTATCATAGTCGTGACTCCACTAACATAGGTACATTGGGATCTCTACAGTCAGGAGAGCTGTATCATAGCCGTGACTCCACTAACATAGGTATCTCTACAGTCAGGAGAGCTGTATCATAGCCGTGACTCCGCTAACATAGGTATCTCTACAGTCAGGAGAGCTGTATCATAGCCGTGACTCCACTAACATAGGTATCTCTACAGTCAGGAGAGCTGTATCATAGTCGTGACTCCACTAACATAGGTATCTCTACAGTCAGGAGAGCTGTATCATAGCCGTGACTCCACTAACATAGGTATCTCTAGAGTCAGTGAGAGCTGTATCATAGTCGTGACTCCACTAACATAGGTATCTCTACAGTCAGTGAGAGCTGTATCATAGTCGTGACTCCACTAACATAGGTATCTCTACAGTCAGTGAGAGCTGTATCATAGTCGTGACTCCACTAACATAGGTACATTGGGATCTCTATAGTCAGGAGAGCTGTATCATAGCCGTGACTCCACTAACATAGGTATCTCTACAGTCAGGAGAGCCGTATCATAGTCGTGACTCCACTAACATAGGTATCTCTACAGTCAGTGAGAGCTGTATCATAGCCGTGACTCCACTAACATAGGTATCTCTACAGTCAGTGAGAGCTTTATTATAGTCGTGACTCCACTAACATAGGTATCTCTACAGTCAGTGAGAGCTTTATCATAGCCGTGACTCCACTAACATAGGTATCTCTACAGTCAGTGAGAGCTTTATCATAGCCGTGACTCCACTAACATAGGTATCTCTACAGTCAGTGAGAGCTGTATCATAGCCGTGACTCCACTAACATAGGTATCCCTACAGTCAGTGAGAGCTGTATCATAGCCGTGACTCCACTAACATAGGTATCTCTACAGTCAGTGAGAGCTGTATCATAGCCGTGACTCCACTAACATAGGTATCTCTACAGTCAGTGAGAGCTGTATCATAGCCGTGACTCCACTAACATAGGTACATTGGTACCTCTACAGTCAGTGAGAGATTTATCATAGTCGTGACTCCACTAAAATAGGTAAAATTACAATGGTATCGCTACAGTCAGTGAAGTCACCATTGGAAAAACACTGTTGGTGTGTTTTTTTACACTGATGGAGCCTGTGTTTTAATATGAGACAACAATATACAATATCTCATTGCCCTAAGCTAATTCAGGTTTCGCCGAGTTCAATAATAGATAGGCTATATCCTAAATGTTGTAGGAGCCGTCAAAGTGTGACCCTGCATTATCTTACAGTCATCACACCAATATCCAAACTCCGTGTATGTAGGCAAGACATCGACTTAAAGCGTCAAGCTAGGGCCACCAAAATGGCAGGTATTTGTTAGCATGGTTTAGCTAGTGACACCAAAATGTCAGGTTTTTGCCAGTATGGTTTAGCTAGGGCCACCAAAATGTCAGGTATTTGTCAGCATGGTTTAGCTAGAGCCACCAAAATGTCAGGTATTTGTTAGTATGGTTTAGCTAGGGCCACCAAAATGGCAGGTTTTTGCCAGCATGGTTTAGCTAGGGCCACCAAAATGTCAGGTATTTGTCAGCATGGTTTAGCTAGAGCTACCAAAATGTCAGGTATTTGTCAGCATGGTTTAGCTAGGGCCACCAAAATGTAAGGTTTTTGCCAGCATGGTTTAGCTAGGGCCACCAAAATGTCAGGTATTTGTCAGCATGGTTTAGCTAGGGCCACCAAAATGTCAGGTTTTTTGTCACGACAGTGTGATACACATACAGTAGCCAGTGCGTATAGTGACAGCAGCTGATAAGGGGGATAAGTCTGGCCAAACTCTGGATTACCTGCCACAGACGTGTCAACAAAGCTAAGCACGGCTAAGGTTCGTGGCGATCAAAATCAAACTTAGTCTTCGACGGATCATTGGTGGAAATGTGGGCAGTTGGCTCCCGGCAACATGGCTACAACTTAGTTGTTTATAGCACAACTTTAACGCAGAGGGTAACACGGTGCAGGCTCGCAACTGTAGGCCTAAACTTTTTACTTCTTTCAAATATTTTTCAATATATGAATGACATAATATACACGTGCATTGTCTTCAGCCTGCCATTTGTTTATTTATGGTAAAATTGACTGGATACACGCCATACCGGATGTCTTACACCGCCCATGACTAGAATTTCTATACCACTAATTGTTCAAAAAGCACCAATAGCAGAGCCATAGAGGCCACACGTTTATCTAAAGATAGTAGTGTATTCCTCCATCACTCCGTCCAATCTTGGAAAACCCAAGAGCTTTACAAAATATTGAGCATATTTTAATCTGTGTTTGAGTAACATTACGGCACGTTAGCACTAGTGTATGGGGGGGGGGGGGGGAGAGAGACGACAAAGAGAGTCGATCTAGACAAGTGTAGTTTCCCAGCTATCGATCGTCGGCCTGGCCCGGTGAATCAGAACAATGCATTTTTTTTTACTAGTGAAACAACCACCACCTATTTTTATCCTGTGAGGCTCGAGGAGTAAAAAGTGTGCAGCGATGCGCATCCGCCAGTTATAAAACACAACGCTTTAACCACACGTTGTGCCCATTAATCACACATTAAGTAGATCCATAACTGAAGATCAATAGTGTAATTTGCTTGTTTGTTTGTTGGTTGGTTTTTTTTTGGGTGGATGGTAGGTTTTATCGATTCAATGAAGGACATAAAGATGACTTCTGTGACAGCAATATGAGTATCTAGAAGGTGCAAGTAGTATATTAGGTCCCTTTTGGTTATCATGGGTGAGCAGGATGCGGATGCGGATGCGGATGCGGAACAAAGGCTATATAGGAAAATACTCCCTGCCTGGGTGAGCCGCAGGAACAATGACATATAGCAAAATATTCACCCACCAGGGTGAGGTGGGTGATCCGCAGGAACAACGGGATATAGTAAAATACTCCCTGGGTGATGCGGAGGTACACCGACATATAGTAAAATACTCACCCACCTGGGTGAGGGTGGGTGAGCCGCAGGAACAATGACATATAGTAAAATACTCACCCACCTGGGTGAAGGTGGGTGAGGGTGGGTGAGCCGCAGGAACAACGACATATAGTAAAATACTCACCCACCCTAGGGTGGGTGATGCGGATGCGGAGTAGGTCAGTAGGTCACCTTTTGGTGACCTTGTGACGTAATTAGTAACATTATGACGTAATCATTGACCTAGTTACGTAATCATTGACCTAGTTACGTAATTTTAACGAGTTTTTTAATTAGTTTAATGAGTTTTTAAAATTTTAATTAATTTTTTGACTTAGTTACGTAATTTTAATGTGTTTTTTAATTAATTTGAATTTAATTTTTAAATTTTTAATTAATTTTATTAACGAGTTACGTAATTTAATGCGTTTTTTAATGAGTTTGAATTTAATTTTTAAATTTTAATTAATTTTTGACCTAGTTACGTAATTTAATTACTTTGATTGTATTTTTATTTTGTTTAATTTGTTTGTTTACTTGTTGTTTAATTTAATTACTTTGTTTATATTGTGTAATTTTTATTAACGAGTTACGTAATTTGATTATTTGTTTACTTTTTAATTATTTTTATTGACGAGTTACGTAATTTGATTATTTGTTTACTTTTTAATTATTTTTATTTTGTTTATTTTTAATTTTATTTTATTTTATAATTAGTTAAATTATTATTAACTAGTTACGTAATTTGATTTTAATTACTTTTGTTTATTTATTTATTTGATATATTTCTTTTCTTTGTTGTTTAATGTTGTTTGTTTATTTGGTTGTATGTATGTTTTAAATAAAAGACTAACACTAGCATGTACTAGAACAGTCTTTGTATAGGGACCTCTACCAACACAACGAACGTTACAAACATAGAACATTCATTAAAGATAACGATTAACAACACCTGTTACTCGCTAATGGCACCCGGCACGTATCGATTCACCAGCGATCCTTTGTTCTTATCAAGCACCGACCGGAGATTTATGGGTTTTTTTAATGGGAATGTATTGATCGCACCCACTGACCATCACACCTAATTAATTTGGTCACGCCTCGTGGGTTTATGTGTTGTTCACTAAAGCGAAAACAGCAGGGGGTATGGTAATTAACGCGAAGCCAGCGTTAAGTGTGGGAACACCTGTTACCACGTTAATCGATTTTTCCCCCGGTTGGGTCCCGTGCTTTTCACTAACAGTTATACGGACAGTATCATAGGTTTTTTGTTTTCACCTAGGCAATGTTTTGTTGTTGGTTGGTGTAGAGTTTATACGAGGGTCGGTGAAGTTTTCAACGATGCAATATTATTTGTCTTTACAAGTTCGCTTTGTGCTTGTGTGTGTGTGTGTGTTTGAGTGTGAGTGTGTGTGTGAGTTCATACTCAGGTCGATGAAGTTTTCAACAAGACAGGTTTCAAATTCAGGCCATCCATGACTTAGAGTCGGTTGGTGGCTGGTTTATACTAGGGTCGGTGAAGTTTTCACCGAGGCAGATTTCAAAGTTGGATGTGGATGTTTTTATTTGTATATGGAAAGATTTAAAAGTTTGGATGGGAACATTGTCACTTTTGAGAGTAAATGTCAATGTGTTTAGGAAGGGGATATTCATTGGGGAGTGATGTCTACAAGTTATGTATCCCAGTCTGTTGGAGTGGTTTCTAGGGGGTTGTGACATTAATTGAATAAACACTTGTCTGTAAGATTGTCCTATATCCTTTGTCTGTCCAAGGAATAGTGTGGGTAGTGGTACGATCTGCTTATCTATCGGTTGGTATTGAGCTTAGGGATGGGAGAAGGGGGAAGGGGTTGCTGACAAAGGGAAGGGGAAGGGCGAATTGTGATAATGGTTGGGGCACCGATCAGAGCGGTAAAAGGATATTTCCAACTCGGATCCAGTATTTTAAATGGTTCATTTTGATTCCAGTCATACATCTTATACAGGATACCGAGTTGCCTAACTTTCAGGGACAAGTAACAAAACAATAACTCACATCAAAAATTTAAAAAAGACCGTTTATATCATAAGTTTTTTTATTGAATAAAAACAACCCCATCAGCATACAGTCACGGTTCTGTCTTATTTACATATTTACATTAAAGTGTCGTTAAAGTCACGGTTGGTAAACTAAAAGGTTCTTATATGTCTAGGGGAGATGTTGTGACATTGTCTGCGTCTACTTGTCTTTTAATGTAAAAGTAAGAAAGTGAGTTTCTGTGTTGGGTGTAAGTGTATATCCCCGTGTTGTATGCTCTGAACCCTGTGTTTGTCCCACCACTTGGTTCCTTTGTTGTGAGGACCTGCATGAAAGATTCTTTGCCTAGTGTGTTGTGATTTTTAGATAATCCTTTGGTTGATGTTTTATTATACTCGCCAAAACAGTGGTACGTCTTACTACATAAAGATACCATCCCATCCCCTTCATATTCTAATTTAAACAACCCCGGTGTTCTTTTTTCATAAATTTTCCTAGCCCTACACCCCAGACAATGACTATCTACCGTGCCTTTGCCGCTTATAAATTGTGGTCTATGTGAGTCGCATACTTCTGAGGGGAACCATTTGTCGTAAATGTCAAAAAACTCGTGTTCTAGTCCTGGTCTTACGGCTTTTAACAAGTCATCGGTACTTAAGGCTAAGTATAAACTGTCAGTGTCCATCTCACATAGCTGAAAGTCGGTTCTATCTATATATTTGTCTATAAAGTCATAATAAAATTCTAACATCCTAAGTTTCGCGTACTGATAAACAAAAAAGCCTATCTGAAGAGGGAGATCCCAAACTATCTTCTTTTTTAACGTTTCTACTTCGTAAACAGCGTCAGTAAGTTTTGTCATTTTTTTAAATCGTGGATTATTAATACAATTCCCTATATCCCTATCACTACAGTAGGTCATGTCCGCATGTCGTGTTTTATCCGTCAAAGTTTTACCGTATGCCGCGTTTCCTAACAATTTCATTGTTTCACTAGTTATCGCGTATTTGTCGTCTATGTCCCCCTTTCTTCGCGCGTCTGAAACTGTATCCCCAAATGTCTTAAAACATGCAACCGGATTATATTCAACTACTTGATAAATTTTACTGACTACCAACCCATGATTTAAATACCACTTTAAAAGGGGGGTCGCTAATAAAATTTTCTCCCCTGTAAAGCTACCGATTAAAGTCCGTCTACCACTAGTTAATAAGTTGTTATCGATCGCGTATTGTCTCATAAACGGTCCGATGTCATCGCGCGTAACGTCCGTATTTTTAAAAATAGGTGTCATCTCACTAAAATGTTCTCTTAAACTATCCGGTACTTTAATGTCGCATTCTATCAGACCAAAACACGAGTCGTCTAAAACAGAATCGATGATCTGTTTTTCAGTCAGGGGCCATTTCTTACCATAGGTCGGTGTCGGTGTCTTTTGTGATTTGTCAATAGATTTTAAATAGTCTTTAATAGTTGGGTTCATTTTTTTCTGGTTCCCCCACTCACATTCCCACATTTCTACGACTTTAACGTCAACAGTATCTGTAAGGTACTTCGTAATTTCGTTTGTCTTTTTAAATAACTCAGTCAAGGGTCTGTTACTAATGGGGTTTACTGTTCTGTCTTTAGTTAAAGGGCAGTTAGGGTGTCCATGAAAGAGGCAGCCATGGAACTGATAAACGGTTCGAGTGTTCGCGTCCCACCCGTCTACTCTTATATGGCGAGATCCTAAGCTAACTTCGCCCCCATTAAACGCGGTTTTTAAAGTTACCCCCTTTGTTTTTGAAACCCACGATAACCACTGAAAGGCCTGTTCCCCATAATGATTCGTTTTACGCGGTCTAAACCCCTCCTCACTATTTCTAATAATCGGAAATCCCGTCGGCATTTTTTGCATTAAAGACCATAAATAAAGCGCGTTTGCGTCGTACCCCTTAATTGCCTGTACCACCTTATTACTATTCCCCCTAATGAACGTTTCACCCTTTTCGTGATGTCTATGAAAAATAATGGAGGGGCCCCCTACGATATTATTTCGGATTGTTTTATGTAACTCTGATTCGCGCTCGGAACACAAAGAAAAAGAAACGTTTTTGGGCAGTGTTTTGAATAAGTATTTTAAGGTTACCCCCGGGACAGAAATCGCGTCTTTAAAAATATCAACCCCTAAATTTTTGTAAAAATTAGTTTGCTGCTCGAGCGCTTCGATAAACGGTTTTACATCGATATTGTTATACCAAATAAGATAATCTTTAAACGTTTGCATCCCCTTCTCTACCCAAATTTGGCTACACGTCGCGTACTCCTCGTCTGAAATGTTACAATTTTTTAATGATGAAAAAAAGGCCGAATGTGGAGGTAAAGACGTTTCATCTAAGACGGCTAAATTTTTGACATATTCGTACGGAAAAAATCCCTTGGTCTCTTTAACATTATATGCGGCGAGGTATTTACTATAGCTAAACCCTGGTGCTAGATAATTAACTATATCTAAGAACTTTAATTTATTTGTTGATATACACATAAAATTATTATTTCTTTTAACTACATATTTAAACGGTGTTTGTTTATCTTCTACGTCGTCTTCGTCATCGTTACAACTAGCTCTAGGTCCCTCCTCTAACCCCTCTTCTGTGTTTGAATAAGCTAAAAAGTACTGAATAAAATACGGCTTAACGAGATTTATATCATATTTTCCTGAATTAAACCCTATAACCGGCATTTGTCGCAAATACTCGTCTAATCTACCGCTAAGAAAGCTATCAAACCCTTTGTCGTTCGACTTATTATCACTACCCCTAGCTTTAGGTGGAAATAACTTCCTGATTTGCTTAAAAACAGGCTCGAACTGTTTTTTCAAAATGCCATAAGCTGCCTCGGCGATTATGTGGAGTCTGTCAATAACTCTAGTCACTAATTCTTGAGGGTCACCAGTCGAAATAAAACAGATGGGTTCGACGAACCCATCTACGTTTGAGGCGACAGAGCAAGACAAAGGCACGTGTTTGGCTACGCTTTTTGTAACTCTACCTAACGGGGGTAACTCGGTATGGTCGAAATAGCATTCGAAATCGTAAGTTGCTCGGAAGGGATAAACAAAGTTACTATTTACAACTACCCCATAGGACGCTAAAAACTCCCAGATTGTTTGGTGTGTCTGATAAACCCCTCCCTTATACCTATCAACGGGTTTCCCCCCATTACACCCTTTCACGTGTCTGTTTAATTGTTTAACGGTGGGCCATAATTTGTTACACACAGAACACGCGAAAGAGTGACCCGCCCCACCTATATTATTAATGTACATAAACTGATTTTGAAAAACTAAAAGATACATGGTCTCCCTAAACCTATCATTACTTCTAAGTTTCGGAAAAAGGATCTGGTTTTCGTCAAATTCAAAAATCTCAATATTTACACTAAAACAGGACTCTAAGAGGGGAATTTCGACCAACCTAACCCCACTAAAATTAGCCAAGGTCCCGAGACCTTGGTGTGCTTGCCACTGTTTCGCGAGATTTAATGTTGGCTTTCTAAGATTTATTACGGGTGCTCCTAAATGTGTGGCTAAACATCTAAAAAAGGAGAAATTGTCTGTGTAGGGTTTTGAATGTGAATCCTGTTGTAACATGTTAATGGCGTGATTATGTTTAATAAAGTCAGGAATGTCTGTGAGAAGGCATGTGGGTGAAGCTTTGTCTGTGGTCGTGTGTAAGTCTACCGCATCTCCCCTTAGATCGTCTACAGGAAAAATAGCGGTGTGTGAATTAAGGTTACTGTCGTTGTTAGTCTTTACGCGTTTGTTGTTTGCTATGTCGTCATACGTCGTGTGTCGTTTTAAGGAGTTAGTGTTGGTCGCGGTACGAGGTGTTTGGGTCGCTGATGGGAGTTGGATGGTTTGTGTGTCGGTCACTAATGTTGGTTGGTGTGTTTGTCTATCGGTCACTAATGTGGGTTGGTGTGTTTGTCTGTTGGTTGGTGATGGGGTGTCGGTCGGTGATGTTTGGTTGCTGTGTGTTTTCTTATAGTGGGTTGTCAAATTGTCAAGTCGTGTAAATATTTTACCACAAGTTGTGCATGAATGTCTTTGTCGACCGTGTGCTGTCTCTTGATGGCGTATGAAATTTTGATTACGGCTGAATACTCGGTCACAGATCTCGCATGTGAAGCGGGTCATGGCTGGGTGGCTGGTTGTTTGGGCGGCTTCCATTATTGACGAGGTGTCTAGTGGTTGGATGACTGGGTAGGTCGTTGGCTGTAGAATAAAAATAAAATAATTACATAACTTAAAATACATACTTAAAAAACATACTTAAAACAAAATTAAAAATGAAACGTACCTATGAGATTGAACGTCTAAGCTGAACGTGTAGTTAACTGTATGTGGAGATCCGAAGTGGTGTAGTTGGTTGGAGCTGGAACGTTTGGTTCAGTGGATGCCTCAGGGATGGGTAGGTAGCTCAATAGGGTCAATGGCTGGTTAGTAGGGTCGGTTGTACACTAAGGAATACAGTTGCGTACTTATTTAGAAACTATTTATTCAAAGACTATTTCAATGGGGTTAGCTCCCTTAAAACAATACGTACTATTAACCTTACCTCGGTGTGCGATACAAAATTAAAGTTAATACACGTGACTAGTTATTTTAATAAGCTTTGATTAAAGGTTATTTTAATGGGGTTAGCGCCCTTAAAACAAAAAGTAATATTAGCCTTACCTTTAATAGAATAAAAACGCACAAAAGATGTGGTCCGTGGTGGGTTAGGTAGATGTGTTGCTTGGTAAAACTGGCGTGGGTTTAGTCTCAGGAGTCAACGACGGTCTCAGGCAGGATAAGTAGCGGTGATGCTTGATTTGAAGTCCGAAGTCGAAGTGATTAGAACACAATTTTCGCGGTCATTTATACGCTTGCTCAACCTAATTACACCACCAGCTGTCGCACAACAGCTGTTGCATAATGACCTACGTACTTCGCGGAGCTAACAAAGCGATCGGTAAAATCGATTAACGTGGTAACAGGTGTTCCCACACTTAACGCTGGCTTCGCGTTAATTACCATACCCCCTGCTGTTTTCGCTTTAGTGAACAACACATAAACCCACGAGGCGTGACCAAATTAATTAGGTGTGATGGTCAGTGGGTGCGATCAATACATTCCCATTAAAAAAACCCATAAATCTCCGGTCGGTGCTTGATAAGAACAAAGGATCGCTGGTGAATCGATACGTGCCGGGTGCCATTAGCGAGTAACAGGTGTTGTTAATCGTTATCTTTAATGAATGTTCTATGTTTGTAACGTTCGTTGTGTTGGTAGAGGTCCCTATACAAAGACTGTTCTAGTACATGCTAGTGTTAGTCTTTTATTTAAAACATACATACAACCAAATAAACAAACAACATTAAACAACAAAGAAAAGAAATATATCAAATAAATAAATAAACAAAAGTAATTAAAATCAAATTACGTAACTAGTTAATAATAATTTAACTAATTATAAAATAAAATAAAATTAAAAATAAACAAAATAAAAATAATTAAAAAGTAAACAAATAATCAAATTACGTAACTCGTCAATAAAAATAATTAAAAAGTAAACAAATAATCAAATTACGTAACTCGTTAATAAAAATTACACAATATAAACAAAGTAATTAAATTAAACAACAAGTAAACAAACAAATTAAACAAAATAAAAATACAATCAAAGTAATTAAATTACGTAACTAGGTCAAAAATTAATTAAAATTTAAAAATTAAATTCAAACTCATTAAAAAACGCATTAAATTACGTAACTCGTTAATAAAATTAATTAAAAATTTAAAAATTAAATTCAAATTAATTAAAAAACACATTAAAATTACGTAACTAAGTCAAAAAATTAATTAAAATTTTAAAAACTCATTAAACTAATTAAAAAACTCGTTAAAATTACGTAACTAGGTCAATGATTACGTAACTAGGTCAATGATTACGTCATAATGTTACTAATTACGTCACAAGGTCACCAAAAGGTGACCTACTGACCTACTCCGCATCCGCATCACCCACCCTAGGGTGGGTGAGTATTTTACTATATGTCGTTGTTCCTGCGGCTCACCCACCCTCACCCACCTTCACCCAGGTGGGTGAGTATTTTACTATATGTCATTGTTCCTGCGGCTCACCCACCCTCACCCAGGTGGGTGAGTATTTTACTATATGTCGGTGTACCTCCGCATCACCCAGGGAGTATTTTACTATATCCCGTTGTTCCTGCGGATCACCCACCTCACCCTGGTGGGTGAATATTTTGCTATATGTCATTGTTCCTGCGGCTCACCCAGGCAGGGAGTATTTTCCTATATAGCCTTTGTTCCGCATCCGCATCCGCATCCGCATCCTGCTCACCCATGATAACCAAAAGGGACCTAATATACTACTGGTGCACACTAATCGCGTCTATGTAATTCATGTAGGCATAAGTAGATTTAGGCTAGGTACTTCTGTATATGGTCTAAGTGGCAATTACATGCAAACATTAACGAACGAATTATATATTGTGAGGGGTGCATGCTTTGGCCGACAAATTCTAGACAAACAAAATATTGTATCTATTTCATGTGTGAGCCACGCGAGGAGCTAAAGTTGGCTCTTTGTGTGAGCCACCCACGGGTGTCTGTCCCCCACACCCACGGGTGTCTGTCCCCCACACCCACGGGTGTCTGTCCCCCACACCCACGGGTGTCTGTCCCCCACACCCACGGGTGTCCGTCGCCTAGGTGTGACCGGTACTCTGCCCCACAGATCAATGCTCCATTCACGGTGTCCGTGCATCTATCTGGTGACGTCACAATGACGTCAGTGTACAACAGTTCAAGCCGGCCAGGGATGACCCACACGTACCTACCGGTAGACTACCATACAAACGAAGAAAGGAAATGATGACTTACCATATCCACGGCCGCGGTGGGAGGACGCGATCAAAACACCATGCCTGAGCCGTATCAAACTCTTGATATGAAACCGGGATTTCTATACGACACACGTCTTATCTTTATTCGCGCTGCGTGCAGAGGGTGATAGAGCCAGCGGGCTGTAGAGAGGGGACACCTCTTACTTATCACTGTCTTTCAACGGATCAGGCGCAATCGTGCGTCACGTATACTACTGCTTGTATGTGAAACACATAATTATATGTGTGGAACACATGTATAGCATGTGTAGGCCAATACGCGAGGTCATGGAATAAATTTTGTCACGCGTTTTGCTCGAACCCAATATAAGCACGTCTCGGGTCTGATGATAAAAGTAATGGGAAATTTATCAAAACAAGAATACTGTTTTCGTAGGCACTGAGATTTAATCGACATGATTTAAATGCTAAACTGTCCTTTACTTGTAAACTCATACGTCAGAGAGGGTAAAAGGTTAAGTTCGTGAGAAGAATGCTTTTGGATTCGCTTTTGCTAATTAGAAGTCACTGTGGTAATCATGAAATTTAATAAGCAATCGGGGGAGGTAATCAAATAGGTACTTTAGAATCAGACTGATTTCCGGATACATTATAGGCCTACACAGCTATGACTCGTCGGTAATCTATCGTTTTGGGTACGTAAAATCGCCCGCGATTTGTAATGTGAAAAACAGGTGACTCCTTAAATTTTAATAATTATTTCACATTTTGAGGAGGATTTATGTATTAAAAAATTCAAAAATGTTTCCTTGATTCATTTATGTACCTGATTTTAAACAATTGAATTAAAACTTTTCCGTAATAAATGAAGACTAGCGATGTTTCCAACAGATGCAACCATGCTCATTTACTATAGCAGCCATCTTGTCTAAGTTTAATTTTTATAAGCTTTTAGCGCCAGATTCAGGGGGAAGCCACTCTATTTTACAAATGGCTGCTGTTTATATAGCAAATCTTGCTCTCAGACACTGCTGTTTAAAGTTAATTTCTGGCCTATATCGATATATTTAGCCATTGATTTAGGTTTATTATTCATTTATCTATAATATTTGACACAAAAGTATGACAATATACTTCTATTAAAGCCTTGACAATGAGGTAACGTTTTCGTACATAAATAGCCACGGGCGATTTTACGTACCCAAAACGATAGATTACCATTACTTTGCCTATTAGGGCTAGACATAAACCCTATTCAAATATAATTTATTATGGTACATAATATGATACAGTACAGATAGCTTATATTCATGAATAATAAATAATATTATGTTTGAACTGTGGTTGTTTTTGAGTGTAAATGGTCAAGAGATAAATAAAACATCAAGTTATCAGTTATACTCTGGTGTTGTAGTATGGGATACATTTTATGTACATCTGTGATCTTGCTTGCTTTTTAATCCTTTTATAAATTAGATCTGCCTAGTCCTTATAAAACATATAACAGCAGAATAGGTGTTGCAAAGAAGAAAATTTCAACAACAACAATATCTATATATTTTAGAACTCAGCCCTATGCTTTTATGACATCTTTTCGAATGATCTGAGCATGAGCAAATCCGTAATTCTCAGGTCCGTTTGGTAAAAAATAGTAATTTTATTGCTAATTATAGATAAGATACTTACCTCAATTTGAACTTCCATTTCTTAAAGATACAACTGTATCCCAATGCCAGTTTTATCCAAACATTTTTCTCCTAAAATTAAAATGTAAGTACATTAATTTTAATCACTTCTGAAACTGAATTAGTTTGTCAAAAAAATTGAAATAAAAATTAAATATTTAGGCCTAACACATTTGTAGCAAAAAATTAAAAATGTCAATTAAAAAATAATTTTAAACAGCAATGAGGCCTATACCTGGTATAGTAGGCTATACCACATTCTAATTCAATCAAAACCCCGATTTTTTTTTTATTTTACTTAGCCAGTTAGGCTACTGAATTTGTCTTAATTCTTTTTTTTAACACAAAGTCTAGATTCTAGATCTAGACATTGACCTCTAATCTAATATATACTATAAGGTCAAGGCTATTCACAGCTGACTGTGAATAGCCATATTGGGGCTATTCACAGCAGACCAATCAGATTCATGCTATGTTTATTAAACATTAAATTCATCAAATGTATTAAAAAAAAAGGAACGACTGTGAATAGCAGAATAGCCCTAATAATAAATATGGCTATTCACAGTCAGCTGGGAATAGATACTTCGATACTATACTATAAAGGGCATAGTAGATCCAGTATTTTTTTAAATAATAATATTTAATATATAGTATAGGCCTATTAACCATTCATTATTAATTTAAATTGTATATTATAGTCTGTACTTCTGTACTCATATATTGTATAGTTAGTATATAGATCTAGTAGTATATATATATATTAGGCCTATATATATATTAGTACAGTACAGAAGTACAGACTGATACTTAGTCTATTATTTCTATACTGACTATACTTATATTATACTTAACTATACTGTTACTATACCCTACTACACACTCTACAGTCTCTACTGGGTTACAGTGATTTACACTCAACACTCTACACCTATGGCTATTATTAATTTATTAGGCCTAAACAGTAAACTAAACTGCCCACTATACTAGTATACTACTATACTAAACATGAAATATACTTAGATCTAGATCTTATATTAAATTATATTTTGTTAGACACTTCATTATTTTCTAGACATAGAGTATAGAAAATCTAGACATCTAATTCTTATAAATATAGAATCTATAGATCGATCTAGATCTAGGTCTAGATCTAGGTTGGGCCTACAATCCTACATTTGCTAGCAGTCGTTGTACATTGTGATGAGTGTAAAAAAGCGAATTTAGAATTGAACCGGAAGTAATTATTAGTAGCCCGCACTCAACAACCTGTCGACCATCGATGTCTCGGGAAAAAAAGAATAGATCTTGATCTAGAAATCTATGTATCAACGCTTACTAACACATAATATGGTTAGATGTTTTTATCAAAAGAAATAAAATCATTTTATTTTTAAAGAGGCGGATGGTGGTGGTGTTTCTGGCAGAGTTTCTTCCAGGCATCTCTTCGGGGGGGGGGGGTTGGGTACTTCCCCCCCCCCCCCGAAGAAAGTCTACCGCCCCCGAACGAGATGGATTTTTATATAGTAAACATACACTTTTACTAGTGTCCGAAAAATGTTGACCCCCCCCCCCCCCCCCCGAAAATTTCAAGTGCCCCCCCCCCCCCCCGGAGAAAAAAGTCTAGAAGAAACACTGGTTTCTGGTGACCTTAAATTAAAACTAAAACCTCCTAATGTACAGTACGGTCAGATCTATAATCTGTTATTATTATCATGTTTGGCGTCACTTGGTCCTGGTCGGGTCACACTGGTTGCGATTACCCGGGGTGTCACATATAGGCCTACTAAAATTAAAAAGAATTAATTGTCACCCCAGTCCCGGATGGTGGCGCCCTGTGCCTAATGGTGTATAAAACTAATAAACTAGTAAACTAACGGGAAAAAGCAGTTCTCGTAAAAATTAGCTATATTTAGTTTAGACGTTACCCCCTTGGTGAACACTTTGGGAAAATATTGAGAATACTCCTGAGAAGGCTTCTGCAATTAAAAACAAAATTGTGCCCCTAGGTCACTAATCTTTTTTTTTTTTAAATAACCAAGCTCGCTTAGATTTTGCAAAAACATGTTTCTTGCATAAGGGGTCATCCATAAATCACGTCACTCTTTTTTTACGATTTTTACCTCCCCCTCCCCTCCGTCACACGTCGTCACAAAAAGCCAGACACCCCCCCCCCTTAAAATGAAGTCACACCTCAGCCTACAACCCCCCTCAAAAATGATGTTGAATTTTTCTTGAAACATAGATATATTTCCGAATTCTCGTCAGAACTCTGTAAACTTAGTGTATTTTGATCAATCCCTATTACAATTTATTAAAACTGTTTTCTAAAACGCGAAATAACGGCTAAAACTCGTTTTCTAACATCGCTTTTTTATAATGCAAAAAAAGTGACGTCACACCATCTGAACCCCCCCCCCCCCCCCCCATCACACACCGTCACAAAATCACGGACCCCCGTGAGGAAGTGACGCTGGTTGGGGCACACTTTGCGTTAGGCTCACTTAAATGTGACACGCCAGGCACTTGAATGGAACCCTCAGGGAAGGCGAAAGAGAGGGCGCCCAGGACAGACCTGGAGGCAGAGTCTTCTTGACGAAGACAACAGGGATGTCTTGGGAGACTACACAATCAACAACCATGACAGGACAAAATGGAAGGTTAATTGAGACCCTATGCTCTACAAAGAGTACAGAGGTTTAAGACAAGTAGGCCTAAGTCATATATATGTGTGTGTGAGTAATTAACTAAAATTACGAAAACAACACAACTAATTTCAACGTAGCTGTCTGTCAACAAGGTCAAGATCAAAACCGAAACGAGCTATTGTGTAACCTACTCATAAACATAAAGCCATTAAAGCTACATATTATGTAGTACATGAGGATACGTGCGCCTAAGGCCAGCAGAGTTTCTTCCAGGCATCTCTTCGGGAGGGCAAAGCCCCCCCCGAAAAATTTTTACCGCCCCCCCCCAAGCGAAATGAAATTTATATAATTTATATAGAAAATATATACTTTTAACAGTGTCCGCCCCCCCCCGAAGAAAGTTTACCGCCCCCCCCCCCCCCCGAAGATTTCCAGTGCCCCCCCCCCCCCCCCCGGAGAAAAAAGTCTGGAAGAAACACTGAAGGCCAGTGAAAGATTTGAAAAACGGTTGTGTGTGTGCAGAGATCGTGTGAACGAGCAGGGGCGTATACATGTTTTCGGGTTAGGGGGAGCGGCGAGTCGAGAAAAAGTAAAAAGTACATTCAAACATTGACAACTCAAAACAATTTATCACACAAAACACAATACAACCAAGCCACAATTTGTTTTGTAGTCCTCGCTTGTAAAAAAAAATAATGACGAAATGGAATATTAAGTAAGACAGGCGAACTATACAGTAGGGGAAATAATCACCCTCTTATGTCAAATTCAACCAGATCATAATTACGTTATTATTTAATGTTAAAGCGTATTACTACTATTCGTTTTACAAAAAATATAGTCTACAATCAGAATTATATATATATATATATATATATATATATATATATATATATATATATATATATATATATATATATATATAAAGCGGAGTTGGTATAAAACCGCGCAAGTTATAGTGGTTTAAACATTCTGAACACAAGCCAACAATAGTTATATTATTTTATTGGTTTTGCAAATGAATTCTTTACATTTTTTAAATAGTTACTGTTTTTTTATTCTTTTAAGATTAATTTCTAACATAAAGATAAGGTATGGGTTAGATCACTGTATTGCTCACACATCTCTTTACTGGTAATTTCAAAAACAATATTCACTGATTTTTACCTGTTTCAAAAGCTATGATACTGATAGTAAAATAAACAACTATAATATAGTTATTCTTTATTTCATTTTAAAAATTTAAAGTAAATAAAGTTTACTTATTCATTTTTTGGAGGAAGTTGTGTGAGAATGTGTTTATTTCTACTTTACATTTAATCAGCCCCCCCCCCCCCCCCATCTAGACGCATATTGTTTCTAACCCAATCCATAAAATAAAAATATGTATATCTGCAGTGGCGGAACCCCGCGAAAATTTTTTTAGCCCCCCCTTATATATATATATATATATATATATATATACAGTGGCGTAGCGAGGTCGGGTGTCACCCGGTGCGGCACTTTATGGTGTCACCCCCCCCCCCCGGAGGCGTAGCGAACCTTCCTGGGGACAAACTTTCAAATTTTCGATTTGCATCCCCCCCCTCAAACTTTTGATTTGCACCCCCCTCCCCCCAAGTTTTCGATTTGCACCGCCCCACCCCCCCCCCCCCTCAAACTTTTGATTTGCACCCCCCCCCCCTCAAGTTTTTCTCTATATATTTTGCTATTTTTTGCCTTGGTGTCACCCCCTAGATGGTGTCACCCGCACCCCTCGCCCCACCCCCTCGCTACGCCTCTGTATATATATATATATATATATATATATATATATATATATATATATATATATATATATATATATATATATATATATATATATATATATATATATATATACACAAACACAAAATATGAACATAGGATACTCATTGCTGGCCTTTCGGGTTTTGAAAAAGTAAATTGTTTGTTTTTTTCAATTAATTAATTACAAATTACAACAACATGCAATGTGTGTAAGTGCATTAGTCTGTTTTAAATATTTTTTTTAAACATATAATAACGTAAGACTTTATTTAGCCTCCTTCAAACTTTCACAAAACATAAGTTATTTTTGTTAAACTTCCAGAATTCAACTTAGCTCAAGATGGATACACAGTTTGGACCTATGATTCAGTACCTTACAGTGAGACAAAATATAAATTAAAATGCAACTGAAAATACTTTGTAGGCAGATTATTAAATTAGACCATAGACACAGAAAAAAATTCAAAGAAATAAATCGATCTTTAACACTCTGTCCGTACAAAAATCTTAGCCAGTTCAATTATTTTTTGTCATCCTTTTTCTTATCATCTTTTTTATCATCTTTCTTGCTGTCCTTGATTACACTACTCATTGCACTTTGAATAACTTCACTGTTGGGGTTAACTCCCGGAAGATTTTGGAAAACATTTTGAAGAAAGTCAGGATCATTCATCACCTATGAGTAGTCCTCTTCCTCCTCCTTTTTGTCAGGTCTGGCGGGGGCCAGAGTTTCTTCCAGGCATCTCTTCGGGGGGGGGGGGGGGGGGGGGGCAAGCCCCCCCCGAATTTTTTTTACCCCCCCCCCCCCCCGGACGAAATGAAATTTATATAATTTATATAGAAAATATATACTTTTAACAGTGTCCGCCCCCCCCCCCCCCCCCCGAAGAAATTCTACCGCCCCCCCTCCCCGAAAATTTCAAGTGCCCCCCGGAGAAAAAAGTCTGGAAGAAACACTGGCGGGGGCTCCACCTATACTATCTGTCTCCATTGGTGCAGCACCACCATCAAAAGCTCCCATCCCTGAGTATTGCATTGAGAGTCAGACTGCATAAGCTACTTGTTCATCCTCAGACATTGATGCGAAATCCATCTCTACAGGGGTGGGGTTACTGGACTGTGGCACAGAGTCATCTGGATTCAATGATGCACCTAATGCCTTCTCCAACATTTCTTCTTCCACAGAAGCTGCTGAAATAACTCCTAACTCTCCAGTAGTTGCGGCAGTATTTTGTCTTATTTCCCTTTCCTGGCGAGCCCGTTGTTCCTCCATAGATAGACGAAGTGCCAATGCAAGCTCTGGGTCTTCATTAGGATCAACTCCAAATTCAAAACCAGCCCCGGTCATGCTAGCGCCAGCACCATCTTCTCCAACGATGACAGGTGAACTCAGAAGGGCATCAGAGAGCATGGGTCCAGGAGGAACAGTCACGAGATGAGAGCTAGTTCCATCTTTTCCATTTATAGCATTGACAAAAGCAGTGAGTTTATCTGTGTTCAGTCCCTCTTCTCCGAAGTTGACATCTTCAACATTGACTTTCTCTTTCTTTAATCGTTTGGCGACTTTAACAATCTCTTTTTCATCCAAATCAATAGGACTTCCCACAAATACAACAATTCCTAGCTTGTGATTTCTTCCCTGTCTATGCTTTAAAGCCAAATGTGCAACTCTAACTGCTGTCATAAAATTGATTTCCCCACATGGTTGAACCTGATGCAGCTTTGCTAAAATTCTGCCAACGTCTGAGGTTAAAGTCACAAGTACCTCTGCTTGTGCCATTTTCAAAGGGCCAACATTATTCTCTGGATTTGATCGTGTTTTGGACATGCAAACAAGGTTAATAAATGCATCTTGTTGAGCTTGCATACGAGTAGGTACAAAATCTCCATTTCGCATATAATCACTGTTGTCAACACAAATAATTGTACTTTCGAGAACCATTTGGTTTCAGTTATATTAGTCTGTTTTAAAAATCTAGGTTATTTTATCTCTGCTATATAAGACCTATTAAACCACCAACGGTCAAAAGAATATAAAACATGAAAGCTTTGTATAAGTATGGATTAACATATAAGTTATTACGATTCTCAACCAAACCGTTTACCTCAGGCATATTTTGCATGTTGAGTTAATGTAACTTCCCTCTGCTTACCCCCCCCCCCCCCCTCCACGGCGATTGCTTTAACTGTGCTCATATATAATACTAACGATTTTTATCTATAGTCGGTTATAAATTCAGCTTGATGTAGCCTGTTTTCTCTATCATTAGAAGGTTTACGCCATTGTGTCACTCCCCCCCCCCCCCCTTGTCGGGTTTGTCAAATTTGCTCTTAAAAGACTATTTAACACTCTAACTATTCACTTAATTAAGTGGAATTATCATTTTTCTGTATATATTTTGCTATTTTTTGCCTGGTGTCACCCCCCTAAATGG
Source organism: Physella acuta (assembly GCF_028476545.2). Taxonomy (NCBI): domain Eukaryota; kingdom Metazoa; phylum Mollusca; class Gastropoda; family Physidae; genus Physella; species Physella acuta. Next base: position 666,026 of record NW_026732013.1, read on the forward strand.
TGTCACCCGGTGCGGTCCGCACCCCAGCCCCCCTCTGATATATATATATATATATATATATATATATATATATATATATATATATATATATATATATATATATATATATATATATATATATATATATATATATATATATATATATATATATATATATATATATATATATATATATGTATATCTATAATATAATCTATAATATAAGCGGGCTGTGTCTGTCCTTCCTTCCTTCCGTCCGTCATCGCTATAGATTTTGGGACTATAAAAGTAAACTACGCACCATGCTGTGCTTTTCAGTGCACCGCAGTGTCTTATTATAAGTAATAGAGTAGGGGTTGTTTATATAACGACATAGAGCTATTTTATTATTGCCACTGTTTTTACTTTTTGCATAACGTCAAGAAAATATTAAATACACGCACACTGCTAAAACATATTAAGTATTAATGTATTAATGTCAAATATCATTTTCGTTTACATTCCTAGAAAAAGTGGATATATTTTAATAACATAATAACAGTACGGTAGAAAATTCAAATTAATTTTACTCTTTTTTCTAATTTTGACAAAGGTGGTAATTTAAAAATACATTAAACTCACGCTTATAAAAAATGTGAATGCAAATATACGTTCGTCATAGAAGGAATTAGTGTTGCAATAATATAATTAGCAAAATGTGAATGCAAATTATTCGGATGTGTAAGAGGAAATTATTGTTAGAAAATTATAATTAGCATGGATTGATAAAAGGCAAACTTTTATTTATTTTATTCACTAAATGTAGGCCCTACTGTTTATTACTTATAATTTTTAATCAACTATTCAGCACTATTATAGACGCGTCATCACGTTCATTAGGTGCGCAATGGTTTTAGTTATGAAACTTTATTGTAAATTTTTAAAATTTAAAGTACTGGAAAAAAAATGCGTGAATGGATAAAGTGAAATATTGTAGGTAAAACACGGATATTTTAAATACTGCCTATTATTTATACTGTTTACTAATTATTATTCTATCTTTCGGTTTGCGGACAAGCTAGGGGTTTTATAGGAGAGGCGTAGCGAGGGTGCCGACCTTAGGGGGCGCCAAAGTTGGTTGGAAAAAATATGTGAGGGGGGGGGTGGAAATCGAAAGTTTTAGGGCGGCGGGGGGGGGGGGCAGGGGTGCAAATCGAAAGTTTGAGGTGGGTGCAAATCACCGGAAAGGGCGCGATTTGGCGCTACGGGTTAGACTGTGAGCAATATGCCTTTATGATTGCATTTAAATTGTGTTTATGTTATGAGTGTTGTGTTTGTTTTTTCGTTTGTGTTTTTTTTTGCGTTCGTTTGTGTTGTGTTTAGTTTTGTTCTGTTCCCAAGTTGGTACATTTAAAAAAGATTTACCGTGGCGGAGCACGGGATGAAGCTAGTATATATATATATATATATATATATATATATATATATATATATATATATATATATATATATATATATAATATAAGCGGGCTGAGCGTGTGTCAGTCCTTCCTTCCTTCCTTCCTTCTGTCATCGCTATAGCTTTTGGAACCATAAAAGTAAACATTCGCACCATGCTTTGCTTTTCAGTGCATCGCAGTGTCTTATTATAAGAAATAGAGTAGGGTTTGTTTATATAGCGGCATAGAGCTATTTTATAATTTCCACTGTTTGTACAATTTTGCATAACGTAAAGAGAATATTAAATATACGCACATTGCTAAAACATATTAAAAGGATCAATGTCAAATATAGTTTTTGTTAATATTCCTAGAAAAAGTGGGTTAGAAAAATCTAATTAAACTGTTTAGTAATTTTGCCAAGGGAGGTATTTTAAAAATAAATTGAACTCACGCTAAAAATGTGAATGCAAAATCTGCAAGACGGAATAATTGTTGGAATAATACAATTAGCAAAATGTGAATGCAAATTATGCAGACGTGTAAGAGTACATTATTGTTGGAATATTATAATTAGCATTGATTGATAAAAGGCTATCTTTTATTTATTTTATTCACTGAATGTAATGTTTACTACTTATACTTTTTTATCAACTATTAAGCACTATTATAGACGCGTCATCACGTTCATTTGGTGCGCAATGGTTTTAGTTATGAAAGTTTATTGTAATTTTTTTTTAAATTTAAAGTAATGGGAAAAAAATGCGTGAATTGATAAAGTGATATAATATGGTAGTTAAAACACGGATATTTTAAATACTGCTGGGGGTTTTATAGGAGAGGCGTAGAGAGGGGGGGGGGCAAATGTCCCCGGTTGCCGACCTAAGGGGGCGCCAAAGTGGGTTGGAAAAAATTTGCGGGGGGGGGGGGGGGGGTGCGGGGAAATTTCAAATCAAAAGTGGTGCAAATCAAAAGTGAAGGGGGGGGGTGCAAATCGTAAGTTTTTCCCCGGGCGCCGGAAAGAGTCGCTACGCCTCTGTTTTATAGTCATTCACTGTGTCAGACGCGTCCGGCGGCGCTCGGAAAGGGCGCGATTTGGCGCTACGGGCTAGACTGTGAGCAATATGCCTTTATGATTGCGTTTAAGATGTGTTTATGTTATGAGTGTTGTGTTTGTTTTTTCGTTTGTGTTTTTTTTTTTGCGTTCGTTTGTGTTGTGTTTAGTTTTTTTCTGTTCCCAAGTTGGTACATTTAAAAAAGATTTACCGTGGCGGAGCACGGGATGCAGCTAGTATATATATAAGACCACTCCTGCAACATTAAAGATTATCAATATCATTGAGCGGGACTAGAAATATCAGATTATATGACGAGTAAATATTAAATAGATTTTGAAAAAAAAAACTTTTTAATGTAGAAAAAGCAGTGATATAGGAACGTGTGACACACTATGGAGTTCCAATTAAATCAACTTCACTTATCCAATAATTATACCTCTACTGGAAAAACCAAGTGATAGGCTACTAAATAACAAATTATCATAAACTTTTTAAGTTGCATATTCCAACCGTAGTGTCTAGATCTAGATCTAGATCTACTGGTTTTTAGTAAGTTTGTTTTCTTCATACTTTTTGTGTTTATAAAGTTAAATTAAAGTTTTTAGTTAACTGCATGTGCGTTCCTTGTCGGACATCTTGAATATTCATTATTTACAGACGCCATTAAAGTTTTTCTAAAGAATTGTAGGTCGCTTAAATTTGTGGTAAAGTTCAAAATAAATAATAATCATGAGTGACATTGATCCAGAAAAACTAAAAGTGGCTGAACTGAGAGATGAATTGAAAGCAAGAGGGCTTGATACCAAAGGCAATAAAGCTGCACTGGTGGCTCGTCTGAAAGAAGCTCTTGAATCCTCAGCCGGTAGGCTAGAATATTTTAATTTTTAAGTCGTTAGGGTTAGGGCCTAGACGATCCATATTTTTTCTCTTACTACAGTTATCTAAACTAGCCTAAATGTAGACTCTTGTTTTACACTCTTTTTTAAATTGTACTTAAAAGTAAAGTATGTTCCTGCACATTTGACATTTGTGGGTTAAAATTGTAAAATGCAAGAAGCGAAATGGCCTGGTGGTAAATTCGAGAAGGGTGCGAAAGCTGCCTCTCTGTATTGTTACATTTTTGTCTCGCATTTTACCCCAAACTGATTAGTATTCTTGGTATAGGCTACTAAATAGCAGATACCTGCATAAATTTTACAACACCGAATTCTATAAATATAAAGTTCAGGCAGCTGAGCACGCCGTCCGCTAAAATCTGTTCTCTAAATCTGTTCTTGAGTAAATTGTTTTTATCGCCAACCGTGGTAGGATTTATGCCAGCGGGCTAGAAAACGTAGGCAAGCAATCACAATGTTAGGACATTTTATTTTTAAAAAAGTGACGTTTGCAATATGAAAAACTTAAGGACTAAGGTCGATTCTAACCTGAAAAAGATACCTATGCACAATGGAGAGAAACTACCGCCTTCATGTTTTCCACGGTACTGCGCATGCATGTGTTTACAACTGCAGAACCCTAACCTTATCCCTAACCCTGGCGCAGCTATTAAGGTCACTGCGCATGCGCAGAACTATTGAGTTTCTTTTTTTTTTTTTGATGATTTTAGATACTGATGTCTGATAATAGACTCTTCCACAAAATAGGTGTGTTGGGTTGTTAGTAGCATTGTAACCTCGACTAATTTTATGGTTAGAAATTAGGGTTAGGCGTATGGTAGGACCAGGGTGAGGGTAGGGACAGGGTTAGCAATTGAAATTAGCCAGCCATGTGTGCATTTAGTTAACTACCAGTAACCTAACACACCTTTTTTAAAGAAGATTCCATTATTGGACTCCGGTATAAAAATTCCCCCCCCCCCCCCCCCCTTTTTTTTTTCCTCAGAAATATCTTTTTCCGAGTAGACTCTTCGAAAACTTAAATGTCAAATGACACTGTTTTCCAGTTATGCTAACCCTGAGTTCGAACTAGGAGCTCCAGGGTTATGAACTTAAGCTGTTGCATTGTTGACTTTACCACACCCAATGTGTTAGCAAATGAAATATTAGGCATTTTCAATTCGTAGACGGCAGATCCCAAAGGAAATAAACACAGCCTCATTTTCTTACAGTGGGACGTAATTCCAAACATAATATAGCCTATTAATTTATAAGTAGTAGATTATCTATTACTGGACCTAAATTTGTATATTAGAGTTTATTGGTTATGTATGAAAGGGGTATTGAAGATTTTTCATGATACCTTTTTAGAATGCGTCATAATTTTAAAACAGTTTACAGAATAGGTGTGTTATGTTGTGAGTAATATTGTAATTCCCAAATATTTATATGGTTAGAAATTAATAGGGTTAGGCATATGGTAGGACAAGAGTTAGGGATAGGGTTTGCATTGACATTAGCATGCCATGTGTGTATTTTAGTTAACTACCTGTAACCTAGCACCTCTTTTTAAAGAAGATTCTATTATTGTTAAAGTTGGTATTGTTATAATGTAGCCTCTTGCCGCATAGGTATTTCAAGTCCAATGAATCTGATGGTCCAGTTTATACCTCACTCAAAATTTGTCGATGATTGAACTACTTCTTTCTATTGTGTCAACTTTAAATACGTCTTTCAAAACATCCTGAACATTCTCTTGGTTTTTTATCTAAGTCGTATATGCGGTAGTAGGCCTTTCTGAATTATGTTTTATTATCTTTATTAATTCACAGTGACACCGAATGTTTTTCATATTACTTGGTTAAGGGAAAGTTTATTTAAAGTGATGTCAGCCACAATTCTGATAGCTATGTTTATGCTATGGGCTTACTGATATCTAAACTAATCTGAATTCACAGTGACACCTCGACCAAGACTGGATTTGTTTCACTGACAAGAAAATGTGAGCGGGCAATCATAGGAGCAAGGATTTTAGAATTGGCATAATTTTAGAATATATATTCTAAAAAAAAATCCACACCCAGATTCTATATCAAAACTTGTAGATACACTTGTTTTGTTTATAACTTTTCTTCTTACAGATTTTGAGAGAGAAAAAAGAACCAAAAGTGTAAAACAAAAACTCTCTCACAATTTACCGCCTTACTGTTTTTGCATCTTGCATTTTTAATTTACCAATACCCAAACTGGATGCACCTACTTCATCCCCAGTGAAAACAGTTACAAACATCCAGATCTAATTTGGTTTTAATAGTTATAAAAATGTTTCGTGCACCTGTTTTTAAACATTTTTATTAAAACTTTTCAGTAATAAATAAAGATTAGCAACCAAGATTGTAAAGGGGTTAGGCTCAGGAAGCAGACAGGAAAAAACACTTTAAAATTGAAATGTATCTTAAATAAAACAAAATAAATATTCTGATATGTAGGCATCATTAAATCTAGCAGGGGTGCCACTTTTTCTGAATATCTCAGATTTCCAAATTCGAGAATCATATTTTTTTCCCTATCCGGATTCGCAAGATTTAAGTTTGAAAAATTTCCGGGTTTGCAGTTTAACAAAAAAATTAAGATCGTTTTAAGCTTGAAAATTTTGGCATTGTAGAAATCTTTTTTTAAACAGTAAATCTTTTCTACCCATTTAAACAAGTGTTTTCTATTAATAGTTCTGTATTATTGATTATAGTAAGTTACACTACTGCACACTATTTTCATATAGATGACAATGAGGAAGCTACTGTTGGACAAGAAGAGGAAGAAAAACCAATGGAAGAGTCAGAGGATAAAGAAGCTGAAGAGCAAGAAGAATCATCTAATGTTACTGAGGTATGCATATTATGTAGATTTGTAGTAATCTAACATTGAGGATGCAATTTGTTAAGTGGTAGGAATCAAAATCCTCATAATTAAACCACATTTATGCATCACATCCTAAACTTAAAGGGTAAATGATATTTGCTGCTTTATCTTAGGAGGTTCAACCTGTTGATGAGAGTACAAATGACAATGAAGATCAAACAGAGCAAACAAAAGAAACTGCTGAAACAGAGACCACAGAAAAAGAAGAAGAAAACACTGCAGAAGAGTCGCATCAGGAAGCAAATGGTGATGGAGATGATGAGCCCCCTGTAGTTCTTGGAGAAGAGTTTAGAACTATTGATGAAACTACACAGGATGATAATGAAGAAGGTATACTTATATTGTCAGGATAACCCTTTGTGAGTTATAAAAAAAAAAATGATCACAAATTATTAGTTAATAAAAGCTTTTATACAAGGATAGTAAAAGTAAGAAAATTGGGTCTTATAAAAAAAAAAGCCCCACTGAAAAACATCTGTTGCCTCAAAGGCAGCTCATGTATATATTTGTTTGTCTTGGGTGCCTTTTTAACAAATTTTTTAATTTTCATATTTCATTAAATTTATTACTCCTTTGTTAAAATCCCACTCATTATGAATTAATCATCTGAAGGTAATACAGACAGAAAGCGAAAAAGGTCGCGGTCTCGCTCCCCTAGAGATCGCCACAGGAGATCTAGATCTAGATCCAGGGATCGTCATAGGCGTAGTCATTCCAGGGAACGAAGACATGCTAGACACTCCCCACCACCAAGAAAAGTTGATATGGATGACACAACATGGGAATCACTCACCACTTTTGTCCTTGATCGATGTACGTAATACATATTAAAAATCAATTATCTAGCCTGATCGCTTTAATGTTTAGTTAGATAACTTTATATTGAAAATCTTAATAACAATATTTAAATATTATCTCAAAGATGACGCTGACATGAATCTCAGATTTGATGACAACAACATCAAAGCTCACCCACTAACAGTTGATGGTTTCGCTTATATGTGGTCAGGTGTGAGAGCTATGTATGGCGTTAAAACTGGGAAAGTTGCTTTTGAAGTGAAGGTACTTGTAATATTAAGTATATAAAGTTGGCAGATTTGATCAAAATTTCTTTTTTTTTTTAAACCGGGGTGCCACTTTACAGGATTGGCCTTGAATTCTAATTTACAGATCTATTTTTTTTTTAGCTTTCGAGATTGGTAAACATACAATAAAAGTTTCTGTTTTTCCAAAACCAAAAAATAAGACACGTAAATTATTTAATTTTTTTTTAAGTTCTTTATACTATCATGGCTCCCAAATCTTTTTACAGCTTTTTTGTAGATGGTTGAACATCCAATAGCACTGTTGTTTGTTTATAAACTGCAAACTGTTATCCAACCCTCTTATGTCATTAGTTTACCAGCAGAAAACACTAAATTTAGTTTGGTTTATTGATATTTAAATCTTGAATACAGTAAACATCCTTTAGATAGTTATTTTAAGGCTCCATTTTTCAGGCGTCTAAAACATTTATGGATTTGTCTCTGACCATTTATTAGTCATATTACTGTCTTGGTGAACAGTGATTTCTATGCCAAAAAGAACTATATGTGACCTCTTAGAGGAATTTACAGTTTAGAGATCTAAATAATAAGTATATGACATGCATCCTTATTTAAAAGTAATCATATTTATCTCTTGCACATACTAAGGATAACTGTTATAGCATGCAATTTCACTTGTCTTATGATATAAAATATGAGGAGTTAGTTTTTTAATTAAACATTTTTATTACATGTACTATTAAAGAACTTAGTCTATTAAACGTGCTATAAACTAAAAGTTTTGAACTGTAATGTATGTATTTCAAATTAATTTAGGGTTTTAAGATTTCATATTTTGGATTCAGTTTATTGAATTTCAGGGTTCGCTTAGTGGCACCCCTGGACTGTAGACTTTCCTACCTGATTTACTATTTTAAATCTTCAGGACTTACAATAAGCTTATTATTTTGACTGATCTTTTGCATTGCTTATAACAAACTAAATTTGTAATTTGTTCTAATATTTTAGATATTTAACTGTATTTTACTGCATCTATAATTCCTCAGTTATTTGAGAAATATTGACATTTTTTCTAGGTTCTTGAAAATTTAAATGTAGAACATTTATCAAGAGACGAACCAAACCCACATGTTCTCCGTGTAGGGTGGTCTGTAAATTCAACTTCTTTAAATCTAGGTAAGTTCTTAACTCACACCTCTTCATAATGAAGTCTATCATTTACTTTAAATCCCAATACAAATAAATATTGCCTTTAGCCCAAACCACCTCCACTCCCACTTCTTTTGTCCTTGATGATCATGGCTAATGAGACATGTGACACCCCTTACCTTGTGAATTCAGCCATGTTCAGGTGCTACTATTTAAATATTAAGTGGCTCTATCAAGTTTATTAATTTGTAGGTTTAAAAATATTACCTGGGTTAATAAATCTTAAGCATGCATTTTAATTTTTTGTGATAGTCTTAAGTACCCTGGAACTACTTTGAAAAATTTGGGGTAATGTCGCTATATAAAATTCATACTTTTTTACAGTGGTCAATTACATCCCAGAGTATTGCACTGGTTTTCAAATAGTTACACTCTACAAGCATAACCGGTGTTGTGAATTTTTGAAAATAATTTTATTTGCTAAAAGAATTGCAAATAATTTCTTTGACAAGTAAAATTAAGCTTGTGATACTGAAAAGCATTTATCGTACTAAAATTACTTGTGACCTACACATCTAAAGTGAAATAAAATTTTTTATGTAACTATTATTGTTTATGATTTAAATTAATCAAGTATAATCTGTATAATTTAGGTGAAGAAGAATTATCATATGGTTATGATGGAACTGGTAAATCCTCTACAGCTTGTAATTTTGTGGATTTTGGTCAGACATTTGGACCAGGAGATGTTATTACAGCCTACTTGGTAAAAAAAATTTTCTCTCACGCAATCATGTTTCTTCACCATCTTTAAAGAAATATATTCAATAGTTACTGATCCTTTTATTTCCTTATGACATACAGGATTTAGAAAGTGATCCAGCTGTCATTTCATATGCGAAAAATGGTGAAGATCTTGGAACCTGCTATGAAGTTTCTAAAGAATCATTAGGAGACAATGCATTATTTCCACATCTTATGACAAAAAACACTGAATTTGAGTGCAATTTTGGTGCCAGGGTATGTATTTTCAAAGATAAATTATATTTTTTTTATATTTATACAGTTACATAGAGTTTATTGCTTCAATAATTTTCCAAAATTGTGGTTTCAATAATGATCAGAATTTTTTAAATTTTTATTTTCCAATAAAGCTCTATTTCTTAAAGGCTCAATTTACTTTTATCCCTACTCCGTGGTCTTTTACTTTTCGTCCCACATTTTATTTAGTCGTCAGATGATTAGTCCGATTCAAGTTATAAATATTTTGACCTAGATTTAAAGCAGTTTTATAGAGTTTATCAATGTCTAATTATCAGACTTATCAGATTTTAATTATAGTTTTTATATTTTTAAAAATCTGCCAAAAATATGTTTTCTGGCCAGGCTCTAATAATAGCAAGTGTCAATATTTATTATATCAATGCCTAATTATCAGACTTATCAGATTTTAATTATAGGTTTTATATTTTTAAAAATCTGCCTAAAAATATATCTGTTTTCTGGCCAGGCTCTAATAATAGCAAGTGTCAATATTTATAATTTTAGATGGTTTGTGGAATATTAAATTAAAATTTGTTCTTTGTTTTAAAATTTCATCATCAGGAAGGACCCTACTTTCCTTTGAAAGATGAATTCAAATTTTTAGAAGAAGTGGCAGAAGAAGAACGGGTCAGAGGACACAAGCCACCATCTACAAAAGAAGAATGTGAGGTGAGTAGATGTAAAGTAAAGTGTTAATTTATGATTTAACAAAGATTAGTTACTGTAAAATATAATTTTTTGAATTCTGAATTCTGTTGTTGCTTATTATATAGAATCTGATTCAGCTAACTTTTGTCAGCTACTTAGATATTTATTGCTTCTTTATAAAAGGTAATCATGATGGTTGGACTACCTGGCGCAGGAAAAACTCACTGGGCTGTAAAGCATGTTGAAGAAAATCCTGATAAAAGATACAATCTTCTTGGTACAAATAGCATCATAGATAAGATGAAAGTAGGTATTTTCCTTTCAAAATTTGTAATTAAACTAAAATTCTAAATAACACAGACATGCCTACTGTCACATCAAAAGTTAAAGTATTCCGCTAGTTAACAAAAAAATCTTGTTCCATTACACTTATGCAGAAGTTCCCCTTTTTTGCAAAAAAAAAAATATTTAGAAAGTGAATATGTAGAACTAATTAAAAAGCCTAAAAAAAAAATCCTAATATATAAATCCCCACGTGCGCACATCTCTCTCTCTCTCTCTCTCTCTGTCTGTCCGCAAAATATTTTCGCCGGACATCACGTCAGAATCGGCAGCGATATATGAAGAACTTTTTACGGACTTTTGTTGAAAATAATATGTTAGATGTTTTAAATGTATAACCACAATTTTAGTTAAAGAAGAAAAATAAAAATTAAAGGCGTATTCGAATGTAGAGAAACAGTATTATTTATGCAACCGGAAAAGCATTAATATATGTGAAAAAGAACGCATAAAACTGTGACGTTACTATTGCTTATACATTAACTAATGACGTCATCTGCCGTGTTTAGAATGAAAAGAAATGAACTATTTCATTCAAATTTGATTTAGATCTACGTACACTATGAAATGTATACAATACAATTTTTCCGGCCTAAACTCATAAAATTTATTTTATGTATTTGGATTCTAGATCTAGAGATTCTAGATCTAGACTAAATCTAAATCTACGCAATAACTAGATCTAGACTTCTAGACGTAGACGCTAAGATCTAGATTTAGACTCTTAACTTCTCTAAAATCAATTCCAAAAATAAATTTCTATATTAGGACTAAACTATTTCAAGACTTATTTATTTTATACAAAATCTTTGTTTGGAACTGGCTAATTTGGGATAAAAAATTAATTTGAAAGAATAGGCATATTCGCGTAAGTTAAGATTTTAAAATACGTGTTTCATTCTCCGTATTTTATAAGGTTCCTAAATAGCGGAGATGTTAGTGTACATTAAACCACGCAGGTGGTGCGGGTTCGAGACACAGCAAGTCAACTTGGTTAATGTATTATTTTTTATTATGCTCGGGCTAAACTTTAAAAAAAAATTCTTTTAGGGATCTAGATCTAGATTGTCGGGTGTCCGATAGGGCACTTCCCGGCGCCGCAGGCGCTTCAAATTTGGCATGATCTTGCCTTGGTGCGACAGAACACGGGGGCCGGTTGGCCGAAAAGTCTACGATGTGGGGGTCAAAACTGACCTCGACTGACCGGTACCTTATATGAGCTATAAATCGAAAAAAAAAATGTCCACGGAGGAACCTCTTCATAACTCTTGAGGTCGTAGACCGACCTTCGGGCGAATTAATTAAGCATTCAAATTCTCAATGTTTTCGAAAGCCTAAGCTAAGCTGGGCAGCATGCCTAGTTGAAAAGAAAGAGCGTGGAAAAACTTATTTCCCTTTACTTCGATTCAGTTTCCTTGTTTACTTAAAATATGTAGAATATAAAATGTGGAAAAGTTAGCTGCTGATCACATTTCTAGATCCATTCAAGAATCTAAATAATCAAGACCTATCTATCTAAGTAGGCCTTAATTCTTAACAATTACATTGTTTCAGCAATTGTTTTTTATATGGCCTAGTACGTAGCAAGGCAAGAATTATCTAAAACATTCTAAGATAGCATTAACTACAGTTAAATCAAATCAGTATTGTTAAAGTTATGGTTTTATTGGGGGGGGGGGTTGAAAAAATGTAAGCTGACATTAAGCAGTATCAAGATGTAGTTAAGAGACTAGCTATAAAGAAAACTATAGGCCTACTATATAGACTATTATTTTAATTATTTATTCTTGGCTTAGCAAAGTAGCGTCACACATATTCCTTTTTGGCTTCAGATTCCTCTTTTTGATATGACTGTTCCTACTTTTGGTCACCAGATAATATCAAGACGGGTAGGGCTTTCAAGGGGCCATTCAGAATAGTAAAAATTGTGTGCAGTGTTATTGAAACACAATTATATTATATGGTTTTGGATGTGTTTATACTTTATATTTTGGGTAAAAAAAAGTTGTGGGAAAAGCCAAAACAATGTTTTTTTTTCTTTTGGCTTTACTACTACTAGTTCATTTACTACCACTACTTCATGGTTACATCAAAAGTTTATAATATAACCAATAATGCACTCAAATGATAGGTTTTTTTTGTTGTTTTTTTTTAATTGTATTGCAACACTAAAAAGCACGGTAGAAGTACCCTTTGAGAACCCAAAATTTATGATATTTAATTAAAAGTAATGTAAGCCACATACATTGGTTCTATGGGGGTTGCATTCAAGCAGTTGCATTCAGTTCAGTTTAAGATACATCCACAGAAAATGTCAAGCTTATCAGTCAAAAATTGTGAAAAATTTATTCAAAATAGAATATTAGGCATAACTACATTTTCTGATAAAACACACAGAAAAAAAGTGATTTTGTGTATATTATGCGTTTGCATAGCTCTATACATTTTGTGCCTACAACCCCCCTCAAAATTGCAGTTGAACTTTTTTTTAAACATTGATATTTTTCCAAAATCTTGTCTGAACTCTGAATAGAGTATTTTAATCAATTCCTATTACAATTTATTAAAACAGTTTTCTAATACGCAAAATAACATCTAAAATTTTGTTTTCTAACACGCAAAATGTCTAAAATTTGTTTTCTAACACTGCTTTTTGATAATGCAATAGTGTGATATCACACCATCACAAAATTACGGACCCCCTTACAAGTGTGACGTCATTTATGGAAGACCCCCCAAGGTGTTACAATAAAGTAAAAGTAGATAAAGTCAGGGGTGCCACTTTTCCGGGATATCCCGGATTTCCGGATTCGAGAATCATATTTTTTTTCCTTTCCGGATTCGCAAGATTTGAGTTTGAAAATTTCCGGGTTTGCATTTTAAAAAAAAAATTAGATCGTTTTAAGCTTGAAAATTTTGGCATTGTAAAAATCGTTTTTATCGTCAACACTCCCGCTAATGGCCTTTTCCGAAAAAAATGAATAGTAAATGGCGTCAGCAACAATCTCACGTGTGCGCCAAGGACCAAATACAAATCGGCTGTATCAGACGGGTGAGGCTGTAGACGAAACTTTTTGATGTCATTCGTGGTGTGGTTGTCTGGCTATTTATGACGATATGGATTGGGGGTAAAACTCGCATTACTTACGTGAAGTCATCAATGGGATACCGCTAGGCTGTGTAATAAAAACAACTAAAGCCTACAAGTACTAGATCAAGCTCACTAGCATCGCCGATGGTCTTTAAAAAAAAAAACCGAAAGATTTTGCTCCGATCAAAAAAAAAAATATTTTTTTTTTTGTATTTGGTATTACCAAAAGAAAAGAAAAAAAAAACTATTTGAAGGACTATTTTATGTATTTTTACCACCTCTTACCCGCTTCTTCAAGGTCGCGCTGACCATAAGACCTACGTCACGAGACCACGCAAACACAGTCTGAGTCGTGTCTCTCGGTCAAGGCAGTTCTACAAGTACAAGCGCTGTTTAATTTTAACGTGGTTATTTTTAATAAGGGCCTACTTCTAGATTCAAGAAAAAAAAAAAACTAGAACTGCATCGTTTTATATCATTAAACAAAATATGTAGGCCTGCTATAATTTAGTTACACAATCTAGCAGGGTCTACATCTAATTGTTTTTTTTTACTTTGGTAAAACGTCATTGAAATGTTTAAAAAACCTTGAAGTACCGTGTCTGAGAAAATAGCCGCTATCACTGCCCCCTCCCAACCGCTTGTAAAAAAAAAATCAGCTTTTCACTTAGTCGGGCGGCTACATCTCTGACATGAGTATTACTAGCGTAGTTACTTGTGAAATTGTTTAAAAAAAACAACTTATTTCTGTTATTCCGCGATATGGACTTAAAACTTCCACGATATTTCTTCACGTCATCATGTATATCAATGGTGGGGGCGTTGGGGTCGTTCATAAATGACGTCACACTCGTAAGGGGAGGGGGTTTCGTAATTTTGTCATGAGGGGGAGGGGTTCAGATGGTGTGACATCACACTTTTGCATTATCCAAAAGCTATGTTAGAAAACGAATTTTAGCCGTTATTTCGCGTTTTAGAATATTGTTTCAATAAAGTGTAATAGGAATTGATTAAAATACTCTATGTTGACAGAGGTCAGACAAGATTTTTGGAAAATATCGTATTTTAAGAAAAATTCGACTGCAATTTTTAGGGGTGGGGGGGGGTGTAGGCTGAGGTGTGACGTCATTTTAGAGGGCGGGGTCTGGCTTTTTGTGACAGATATGTGACCGAGGGGAGGTGGGAGGTAAAAATCGTCAAAAAAGCGTGACATCATTTATGGATGACCCCATTGGTGGTTGATTGGGAAAACAGGGTTTTAGGTTTTTGTTGTGGCTGTTAATAATTAAAGCCTTGAATAGCTACAGTAAGTCAACCCTGTATTTTAATACAGTGACAATCTTATTAGGGGTCTGCATATAGTGCGCTTATTATTCAATAACAAGACATAGAGGTTAGCAATTGGCTGACTACACACTTTAACTCAAGCTAGGAAGTTCTCAAAAATTAAATACAGTAATGTTATAAAAGCTGGCTTTGAGGGGGGGGGGGGGGGGAGTTCTACAATAGCACATTATGGGGTAGGCCTAGAGATGGGTGGGACTAACATTGTAAACTAATTTTGTTGTAAGCACAATCCTTTAAAGATTAATTTTTATTTCAAGTTTGTTACAAAGAAAATAAATCCATTTTAAAGGAATGTAAATTGAACACAATATGGATCAAATGTCTCAAAAAATAATGAAATAATAGTCCATTTTATTTTGAAATTCCGCGCGAAATTAAGTTTCAGGGTTTCAAAAATTTCAAATTTTAGTTTCAGGATTGGTAAAATTTTGGGATTCATTTTCAGGATTCACTTAGAAAATGAGTGGCACCCCTGTAAAGTACACCATCAGAATAATACACTGCTGTGTAAACTGACTTCTATACTGTGTAGTTTTAATTTTTTATATTATACTACTAGTATATCATAATTAAAAATGTAAATTTCAAAAAAACCTTCTTTGTTTGATGTTAACAATAATGATCAGGACACTGTCAGCAATTAAGGCCATTGCCATTAATGGATAATAGAAGAATTGGACTATTAAATAATTTGATAATTGAAGAAGCCATACTAATGAATATATTTACTAGTCATAATGATTTATGAGTACCTTTTTTTTTTTGCCTTAAAAATTTTGTTCAGCAATTTACAGTTCCACCTTAATGTTATACATCTCATTCTTACATTTTTTATAGGACATTTAGATAATTTATTCTCTTTTGCTGCACTGCTCTGAGCTCATTAACAAATAAGCCCATGACTTATAATAATACCTTTTTTTATATTTAATTGGTATATTATTAGCAAATAATTCATTTTTTATTTTTGGAAACTTAGGGAGAGGCTTAATCTGATATGTTTAGACTTTCTCACCATCAGCTTATGGGATTAGTTTTTGAACTGACAGTCCATGGGGCAAATGAAAGTAGAGTTCACCTGTTTCCATAACAGGAGTTACGTACTCACTAGAGCTGGGTGGACTCAGGATCGTTCTAGTGATTTAAAAACTCGAGACTTTCGGTCTGGTAAGCTGTTTACCACTCAACCGCAAAGCCACCTTGTCCCAACTTATGGGATTACAATTAACTGATATGATCAGACAGTCTTGCCATCAACTAATGGGATTTGAATTTTTGGACAAACTTACTCATCACATGCAGTAAATGGGTTAGGTATAAAAACTATCTTCTTCTCAATGAATTTTAGGTATTGGGTCAGCCAAGAAAACAGAATCACTCAGGGCGATGGGAAGTTCTAGTAGACAAGGCAAACAAATGTCTCAATAGACTAGTTGAGATAGCTGCAAGGAAAAAGAGAAATTACATCATTGACCAGGTAAAAAGATTAACAATTCACAATTTATTTATCATTTAAAGCTACCAATGTTTTTTTTTCCTTTTGAATCTTATCTGGAAGTCAACAAGTATCTCTTGGTAAGTTTATTTTTCCAGAGAAAAAATACATTCTTATAATGGTACAAATTAACATTAATTCACCATAATCAATACTGACAATGGTCTTTATTATTATACATCCCATATGGCTTTAAAAAATGATTGTTTGATTTTCCTGTAAATTAAAGAAGTTATTGCATGCGTCTAACTCGAGATCAAATTAATTTTTTACTTAAAAAATCCTCAGGAAAAACAAGTATATAAAAATTTCTTTCTCCATAAATTTGAGTGTGACTTGACATTTTAAACTTTAATATAACTTAATTATTTAAACTACATTTGCTTTCCGTTTCATATCAACTTTATATCAACTTAAATCGGTTGCCTAGGAAATCTAATTTAACAAAGAGTTTGTTATTAAATGACTACTGTGTAAAACCTGTTATTTTATCCTGCTAGCCTGTCATTTGTTGAAATTACAGCTAATTGTACGCTCATTCATATGTTGTTTTGTTTTCATTATTTTACCAAATTAAATTATATAGCATTCAAAGAGACTTTGCTTAGTTTGCCTAATTAATTAAATATTTAAAAATTTCCAAGTTGAATGCTTTTTTATTGATAGAAAAAAGTTACGTTCAAAGAGTTGTAATTTTACAGCGATTCAACTTTTCTGATTTATAGCGGAAATCCTATGTTTCCGTTCAGCTGAAACTCCACTAATTTCATTTTATTAGAATTTTTCTGCCTGTTTCGATTTTTGAAGAATTTTTTACAAAGTTTTAAAAATTAGGAAAAAGATGAATTATACGGGAACTGTCCTCAAGCGCATTCCACATATTCCTATTTAAATTGAGTATTACGCTTCCCTGCAGTGCAGATACTAGGTGAAACTGACAATTGAATTAGTGCATTTCTTTCAATTGGACGATTGAGCTACGTCTCATAATGCCAGGTTCAGGTTAAATGTAGGTCAATATTCAGAATTTCTGTGTATTTCCCAACTTTTAGTCAGAATTTTCCGCTATTTTCAGTTAAATGTTTACAGAAAATATTAATCAAAAATGTTTCCGCTCTTTAAATGAAACGTACAACTCCAGAGCCTGGTTTCTTTACCTTTAATTTTGCATGTTTGTTAGTCTAGCTGTAGCCTAATTAATCTACCGGTATTTTAACTCACGCTGTTTTTAAAGCTTCAAAAATCTAGGTTTTTTTTCTGATACAATTTTATTTCACAACCTCAAATTAATGCTGTAATAATTGTAAAAGTTGACTATGAGGACTCGACTAACTTGCCCCTCCTTGAAGCAACCGTGGCTCTTGTGGCCTCACCATGACCCCAAGTACGTGTTTGGTACTGCTTGTTTGGGGGGAAAACAAAATTGACATCACAGCCAATCTAAAATGGCAATGTTCCTGCTATGACATATCAATGGACTTGCTGAAAGTTACTGACTTAAAAA
Source organism: Physella acuta (assembly GCF_028476545.2). Lineage (NCBI taxonomy): Eukaryota > Metazoa > Mollusca > Gastropoda > Physidae > Physella > Physella acuta. The sequence continues at coordinate 683,941 of NW_026732013.1, forward strand.
CTAATATTAACTCATCTTGACCCTAATCGTGTCTTGTTAGTGTAAGAAAAATATGGTACCGACTTTTTTTAATAACAATCTACAGCTATTACATAGGCATTAATAATGATGTGGCTTGGCTATCAAAGTAGTCAATTTTGGTTGAAATGGGATTAACTCCAAAATGCTTTTTAATATAAATATCAGATTCTTTCTAATTGCAGCTAATCTGGTCTTCATTTTTCATCACACTAACTAAGACTTTCAAATTACAATTAATCTAAATCTAAATAATTAAAAATTGAAAACAAGAGTACAACTAGATCATTACAGTTCAAAATATTAGCAATATTAAACAATTAATAAGTTAACTAACGGCGGCTTTAGATTGCTTCAGCTGAGATAAAACATGTTGAGTTCTTGACCGAAAAAAATATGGGGTTTTTTTTTTTCATGGTCTTGTTACATCTCTGATTTTAAGGTTTTCCTGAAACAGATTTTATGTAACATGTAACTTTATCTTCTTGGACACATGGAATAGGGCAAGCAACACCCTAATTACTAATTACCTGGTATTTAGCTTTAAACTAGAAAAATGAAAAGCAAATTGGCTGATTTAATTTTGTTAGCATATTTCTTATTAACTTATAACAACTAAGGAAATTACTTGTCCAAATCACTTGTCTGTTTTGTAATGGTGTCTTGTTTACACAATGTCACAGGTAAGTAGTAGCAATAAATACATTTCATCATATATACACTGTGTATTGCATAAAATATTTAATAGTCCAACTGGATAATTCTCATTAAATTATAAAGGATTTTTTGATGAAGTAAAATGCTCATTTCCTCTTAAAACACATTAAAATTGTGTATAATGTTAGTATAGAAAAATTCATTTGTAAAGATACAAGGTAAGTTGATGTTTGGCTATAATATGCTTTATATTTCAGTTAAAAATGGTAAGTATGCTTTCCTCAACTTCAGGTTGGACTTATCATTTGTAGGGTCCTATAATAGGAGGGGTAGTTACTTCCCGAATCCAAAATATAAAATATCTTGAAGTATTTGCAGATAAGTTGGCACCTCTTGAGACAAGGAGTATAGGGGTGTGGTATAAAATAATGAAAACTGCTGAGAGAGCCTTCGGCTGCGGACATCTTGAAAAATTTATTAAATATTTTTTATATTTTGTTGCCACGCTAGACAAATGTGTATGCATCTGCCCGGAGACGTAAAATGCAGCCTTTTGAAGGTTTTCAACGCAAGGCTGTAGTGGTCTTGCCTACTGATGAAGTGTTCAAAAAACGAGTGAAGGAAAGAGCAGAAGATGAGGGAAAGGATATTGCTGAAAGCACAGTAAACGAGATGAAAGGTAAAGATTCAGAGATTGAAGGAGCCATCAACTATTGATCATAAATTTACTTGTACAACATAATGTTTGAGGAAAAACAAGGCAGGTACCTGAAGAATAAAAAAAAAATAAAGAAATAACGCACGATGCGCAACTTCGATCCATGGTATGGAATATGAAGGGATTTTTTGAATTTTCAGTCGTGGGGGTAACTATTCAACGTCTACAGCCTTTTCAGCGTTTAGGAACATTACCTTATCTTGTACTTTCTCTGTGTTAATCATGTGATACTTTTTTCTGTCCTTTTCTATTGCATGTTTAACTCCCTCAGCATTAATTTTTTCTTATTTTTTGGCAGAAAGCTGGTTTAAGTACTAGTTTGAATGTATATATACATATTTATGTATGTATATATGTGTGTTGATTTATACTTTTTTAAATTTAATTTTACTGCTATAAAAAGAAATTTTAAAACATGGGGACAAAAGACTTCATTTTAGATATCATGTATTTTAAAAATACATGTATTAAAATCACATGTATTAAAATACTTAAGGCAGCCTAATCCAGATACAATTTACAAATGTTATACTTTAAAAAAATCTATTGAAGGCTTATTCATGGCTCTATTTGCTCATCCTAGCTTTTAAAATTATAAACTTGTTCTTTTTTTTTTTTTTTTTTAGCAAATTTCACACTTCCTGAGGAAGGTCAGTGCTTTGAAACCATTGTCTATACTGAAGAAGAACTAAGTAAAGAAGACAGAGAGAAGTTGATAGAAAGCTACAGAAAAGAAGGACGAGATGCTCTTCCTCCCCCAGATAAACGCTTTAGGAGAGACAGTGAGTGTTTTTTCTATTTAGTTTACAAAAAACTTTTTTAAAATGGTTGATGTACAAAATTTGTTTTTATTTTCATGTACCTTTCATAATTAGTACAGAATAAGCTAGTGTTAAACTAATTTTAAAAACTTTAATCATTTAAAGATGCATGAATTTCAAATAGTTGCATTGGAATTCTCTTCGTAATGTTTTAAGTAACTAATAAAAATTATTTAGGTCGAGATTTCAGAGGAGATCGTCGAGGTGGTGGTTACCGTGGACCAATGGATAGAGATCGACGTGGAGGAGGATTCAGAGGACGTGGAGGATACAATAATGCATGGAGACCATATAATGACAGAAGAGGTAACTTTTTAAAAGCTATTAAATCATTAATTTATATAAAACTAGCGAGCCCATCCCTGCGCATTGCGGCAGGGTTAGAAAACAAAAGTCTGACAAAATATATTACAAGTTTCATCAATGAGTTACCATTCCTATATTCTGAGACGTGTGACCTTGTTTTCTAAAACTGAGTTATTTAAATGTAACAATGCCTGCTTGGATCATATTTATTGGGGCATGGGTTAACCTACACTATGGTCCTCCCTTGAGCGTACATTAATCACTCACCGTAATAGTGAGGTAGTGCACTCTTTGGTGACCGCCCAGGTGTCAGGTACGTAGATTTGGCACCGCATACGGTCCGAGCTCTATCTAATACCCCATCTTATGCATAGTTTTATTGCACTGTTAAAAAAAATAACATAGACTCCATAGTGCTCGCGGAAAAGCATAGGGCACCAAATTGCATAAGCTGTTAGTACTTTGCTGAAGTAATAAAAGCATATATCGTTTTTTAAAGCTAGTTATGGATTTTTTTAAAATTTTTACCTGTTTAGGTCGTGGTGGTGGCGGTGGTTACAGAGATGATAGGCGACGAGATGACAGGAGTGCTGGCTACAATAAGGTGAGCTTAAAATGTCCATAATTAATCTTTGTTATCAAACATTCTTTTTAGAACAAAATGTAAGAAAATAAAGTTTCAGTCAGACTATTTCATTTTTTTTTTTTAATTAAGTACCCAAGCAATTATTGGGGTGCCACTTTTCTGGGATTTTTCATTTTACAGATTTTAAAACTCCTAAGCCAAATTTTTTCTTCTTCTTGTAATAACTCTTTAGTCTGAGCAATTATTGCAAGATTTTAAAACAAAAAAAATATGGCTTAATGCTGTTATTTAAAAGACCTATCGACTGATTAAAAAATTAAATTGCAGTGAATAATTTTATTAATGTTGTATGTTTTTATGATTTTCAGTGGGGCAACTACAATCAAGGTTATAACAACCAAGGCTGGGGGCAGTATGGCCATAATTATAACCAACAATGGGGTGGCTACAACTCTGGCTCCAACAGTTCCTATGGATGGGGTGGTTACTCACATAAATAAACCAATTTAAATATTGTATGTATTTAACACATGGAATATGAATTGTTTCTTTGTTCACTCAGTCTCCATATTTTGCATTCATTTATATGATGAAATGATTTTTTATATCAATAAAATAGGACATAATTGGCTTTTAAAATCACATTTTACTTAGAACAAATAAGGTATGAATTTGTTTAAATTTTATGGTAAAAAGTAACCATGAATATTTTTTTTTCATATAATCTAAATTAATTCAGCAGCCAGAAGCCACATCATTTGTATATACAACCCTTGATCTGAAATTGTTTGGCACCAACTTATTTTCTTGTTTGCTAGACATAATTTCAGCATCTTGAACTACAGACATTATTTTGTACTCTTGTTTTAATACTAAATGCACATTTTTATTGCTTGCTTATGATCTGAGTCGACTATTTTCTAATCAACATCTTTTTAAATTTGTTGAATAAATTTAGTAGACTTGTAGATTTTGTCCATTTTTAACTCTGTATTTATTGTAACTCCCATTAGTGGCATAGTATGAAATTGTAAAAAGGATTGGGTTTTTTTCCTCAGAAAAAAGTCATCCATTAGTTTTCATTAAAGCAATTTATGTATAATCTGAGTACATTCTATGGCTTGAACTATGACATAAATGTGACACTGGCAATTCATACATTTGTTTTTTCTTTAGCATTTGTTTTGTGTAGGAGATGTTTAGCATGATGTCTTAAATTTTGTAATGTTTTGGAGTAAGAAAAGGCAGCATTGAAAAAAGAAAAAACTCATCATTTATTCATGCTGTTATGTGTATTATAGTCTACTAAATGTTACTGTACTCAAAAATGATTTTATTACATGTCACATTAAGTTTTTAAATGGCTTAGTTTTTTTTTTTTCCCCTAGTTTTTCAGTAAATCTAATTTAATTGAAATTATTGTTTTCACTTTGTTGCAAAAGTATTTTTTGTTGCAAGCTGATGGAAGAATAATTGTTGGCTGAGGATTTGATTAATAGGAGGTAGCTAAAAAGTAGCCCCAGTACTAAAATAATAATAGTGTGCCAAGTCGTATTTCAAACTTAGGTAAAGTGAGACCTAAGAATGATTTTATGGTCTAGGAATGTATGCAGTGGGGTTGTGATGCCAGCAAGGCGTGTCATCAGTGTATACTGAGCACCTCCATTAACATTTCCTCAAAAGACAACCTGTTTCTCAAACTAAATGAATCTTTGCTATCAACATGAATTCTTTATCATGATGACTACAAATATGGAGAAGATAATGCTATATATAAAAAACATACAAAAGTATTTAAAAATGACAGTGCAGGACTTCATACTGCCATGTTTTGAGTTGCAGCTCCCAGAATCATACACAAGACATTTACAAGGCCACCCAACCTGGGTGACACCATGGCGAAAACTTTCAACATATATAAAAGAAATATACTTTTTGTCAGTTCAATTAGAGTTAATCCACATGTATTAACTGACTATATATAAACATATTTACTGTGCACACTTTAAAACTCAACCGGTATAAGGGGGTGACACCGACTGCAAAATTTACAGAGGAAAGGTCTTGTTAAGCATTTGGAATAACTGATGGGCAGAGCTTTGGAAAATCACAGCCGCAAGTTAAGTACTTTTAAGAGGAATGCACCACTCTTTTTAAACGATCGGGAATTCTACTGCTCACTACCTTGCCATAAAAACGGGCTTACAAATTAGACAAGTTAATTATCATCTATCAATATACTATATTGAATATAGACATTTTAACTAGAATCTACTCTTCAGAACTATTTAATAATGTTAATATTGTAAGCGGATTCCTTGATTTTGTTAACTCACCCGATTCTATCATTACAAAAAGCTTGACCCCTTAAAATAAAGTCTACAGCCCAACTCCTATTTTAAAATCTCGACCTTTAGTACCTTGTCGAGTCGGAAAAAAACGTAGTTTTGCAATCACGGCAAAAGTACCACTTCCGGAAATTGTTCAAAAGTTGATAGAAACCTGCACTATTACAATGTAATATTTTTTTGTGAAATTTTTCCCACTTAACTGTTTGAAGCACGGACAAGGAAACCCGACGCCCCTTTTAAGGCTAGATGCCCTTGCCTTGCGACGAGTGTTGAGGTGCAAAGGAGCGACCTGCCCGAGTCAAACCTCTGCGTCACGGCTCTGGACGCTCCCGCAAACCAGGCGGTATAAAATCCCAGGGGCACAAGGAAGGTCGGGTTAAAACTTTTTAGGTCCGAACTGACTACGGTCGAGCCGGGTACTGGACGGTGGGGTGCGAGTTTACCCGCATTCAGTGGGGTGGAAGATAAATAAGCCTGGTGAGAACCGACGGACGGACAGAATCTACCGATTCATGTTATTCTGAAATCTTCATAAGCCAGTTTGTCGTGTTGAGGCCTGTCTGGCTAATGGGAGACACCTCCTGAGCCGGTGCTGTCCATAAAGAAAGAAAGATCTATGATGGTTTTTTTTTAAAAATAATTCCGATACGGTCGAGGAGTCATAGTGAGTTCACTTTGATTGACTATTGTTGATGACGTCTCGTACCAAGTAGACCTAATATGAAACAGATAGGCTATTTGGGGGTCACTGCAAGTTCATAAAGAGACGAAAGCATAATTATGCCATAGAATTATTGGTAACGAGTGATTTTTTTCTTAATATTTCAGTTCCTTCATACTTAATATGTCAAGCAAAAAAAAAAAAAAAAAAGCTGAGCATTATAGTCTAGCATCCGCAAAATTAATAGAATACTTCTTTTAGCTGCATAAAGATGGAATTTACAAGAACAAAATGTTCGCTGAATACAGTGTGAAGCCGCGCATTTCTGAACTTGTGTCGGTGGCAGTAGAAAAAAAAAATCGTATTTTAATAGTTTTGTTCTTTGAATACAATGATGTAATGTTGATGCATGGTTCATTTTGTGCACCAGTAGAATATTATCAATATATAGATCTACCTATGTTTATGAATTTGAAAAAAAAAATTCAATTGAAAAGGGTTGGTGAAGGCGCGTATAAAACTGGTGGGGTTCGTTACATCCAAGAAGGTAAAACTAAATAAGAATAAGAGCCAATGGTCTACATAGTACATACATCTAGATCTCTAGATCTAGATTTATGTCTGGTTCACTTTGGCGGGTAGATCTAGTCGAGTTTAATTTTTATAATTATCTAGTCTAGAGATCTAGAGCGTTTTATACCGAGAGATCTAGATCTAGACCAAATTTCTAAAATTCATTCTGCAAATAATCTGCATGTCTTGGCCTCATAAATGGTGCTGTCGGTTTTTGGTTATTAGGATACACGACGTAAACAAAACAGTCCCGTCTCTTATTTTCTTTCCGATCTAGATTAGATCTAGATCTAATATCTAGATTTACTAGATGTAAAACAAAGTAGGATCTATTTTTTTTTGCAATATGGACAGCCAATAATAATAGATCAAAGTGGAAATGGCATTTTGTATGTGCGAATTGCACATATGGTCTCTTAAAAAACACTACACGGTACCAGGTCTGTACTGTAGTCGTAGTGTGTACTGTAGTGTAGTGTAAAGTGTAAACTAGTGTAAACTCAAGTAAAGTAACCTGGTCAGAACGTCTTCTCCCCCCCCCGGCCAGTCTAAGAGTCTTTCTTCCAGACTTTGTTCTCAAGAGGGAGGGGGGCGACTTGAAATTTTGGGGGTGAAGGGCAGACTAAAATTTCCAGGAGGGCGTACACTGTTAAAAATATATATTGAATATTGTCTAGTATATATTAGTATATAAATTCCATTTCTTTGGGGAGGCTCTGCCCCCCTTGAAGAGATGCCTTGAAGAAACTCTGCCCTGGCCACAACCAACTGCCAGGCTTGTTGCATTGAGTTTTGTAAACATTCGTTCCTGTAAACCCATTGTTTATTTGACCGTTGAAATATAAGTTAAGCTGACTGTATTAAATTAATGTCTTAACTTAATTACACGCTTAATATAGCTAAGCCAATGACTCTGCCGAGAAAATTGGACAAATCACCTTTTCCCTACCCCCTGCATGCTCAACACTATTTTTCACATGCTTTTATTGTGTTTATCTTAACATATTATACATCATTCTGTTCATAATTGAACAACCTTTTAAACTGTATAAGTTTGATTTCTGTATTATTCTGTATTATTTCAGACGTTGAAGAAATCTCAGATTGAATTGCATTTTTTACACACACACACCCCCACCCTATATATGTTTATTTATATATATATATATATATATCATATAAGGCAGTATAAGGCCTTACAACTTTATTGAATTCTTTTTTTAAAATGCTTAATATTTTTTTCTAGATGATGTCATTGGATTTCACTGTTATCATGACAAAGGAGAGCAAGGTAAAGTTATTATTTTTTGAGTATCCTAGTTTAGACAATAAAAGTATTACAGACAGGGATGTTGATCACAATCTTGGGTAAGAGCAGCCCTTTTGGGAAATGTTTTCCTTAATTGAATATGAAATTGCAGGTTCAAATAATTACAAATTCCTTTTTAATTAACAAATAATTACAGGCTAAATTCTTCTTTAGTAATAAAAGAAAAACTATAAAAGAAAAACTACTGTTTTATCATGGAAAGTTTGAATTGTTTAATTTTATTAAAAAATTGAACTTCACACATTTTCAGTAAACAAGCAAGAACAACCTTACAATGAAGAAAAACAACAATTTGAAGAAGGTACCTTGTGTTTTAAAAAGGTTTATTTAACTTTAGTTTACTAAAGCCTAAGTTGCACAGCCATCTAATAGTGATAACTTTGAATTTCCTGCACTCAGGCTCTTAGCAGTGTTTTCAATAAATCAATAAACAGCAACAAAAAAAACAAAAACTCAAAGGCAGTTGTAAACAGCTGGGCTGAAAAAACATGTTTGGTTCTTATATTAATAATCATGATTTAAAAAAAAAAATTCTGTTGGAGAATAGTTAATAAATAATTTTCAAAACTTTTTCAACCAGCCTATTACATTTCTGTAGAAAAACCAAATTGAAAATGACATACAACCATATTAAAAATTAAATTTCTTATTGATTACTTAAAGGTTAATCACCATACATAATTAATGACCATGAGTAGAAAATTAGTTGGTGATACCAATCGATTATTGTTTTCAATTCTAATATGGATTGATGAATGGTCTACACTTAAATAGGTACTAGATTTGAAATAACAAAATCATGAACAGTTCTGGGAATCTAAAACATTACATTTTCAGGCAGAGATATTACTTGGACACCTATGAATAAGAGGCCAGAAAGACTGAGAGACACAATTAAAGAAGTTGAGGTATATGTAATGTATTATCAGCATTGAAATCAATCATTTTCTGAACTTTAAATATTTTATTAATTGAAATTGCTATACATTAATTAAAAGGAATATATATCATTTAACTGTTTAGTAATTCAGATTTTGTAAATTTCTAAAGTTTTTAACTTATTAAATAATAAAACTTTATATCATGCTAATTGTTTCAGGATCTGTTGGCACAGTTTACTTGTATAAATACAAGATGGAGAAATCGGCAAGTTTTACAAGTATGATTCTGATCTCATTTTGAGATGTTCTATAACACATGATATTCTTTAAATATATTTTAAACCACTCTCTTTAGTTGATTTAAAGACTTCATATCTTAGATGAATATTTTTGCTTTTTCTTTAAATATGTCTTGTTCAAAATTTGTTGTCATATTTTTTCTCTTTTCAGTTGCTTCTCAGCAATGCCTGTATTGTAACACTTTTCATTAGTGGCCATTCTGGGGACATAGACAGAATATTCATTGATAAATCTTTAGTAGGAAAATTGAGTTGTGAAACTATTTGTGATGGTAGGTTTGTGTTAAATCTGTAAACATAACAAACATAATAACCTTACAGTCCAATTTGGCCAACTGCGCCAAAGATTTTTCTTGTGTGGTACAGTCCTATGTGCCAAAAACTGCCTGTTCTGTCTGTGCACTATTAAGTTTGATGCTGCATTTTTAATTAAAATATTTATTGCATGGTAATTAATTCACTATAATCTATATCCATTTTTCTCTATGAGCTACATTTTGTTTTGATTTTCAAATGCACATGGATTTTTAAATTAATTATTCTGAGCAACAATTTGAAAAGGTTATTCCCCTTTGCTTGGCCATACTTATTTAGAGCCCCGACTGTAAAGGGTTAAACATTCTGTTAAAACTAAAACTATGTCTGCATTGTACTGAACTATTCTTATGCCAGCTTACTATGATATTTTTACAATAGGAAGGTCACCTAAGAAAATGTAACAAAAGCAGACAATGACAAATTCTTACAAAACAGTTTGTAAAAAAAGAACTTTTATTTTCAGCTTGCCTCACAGATCAGTTTTTTATTGCATCACACAGTCACATGAGCCGCTTAGATTATGCTTATTTTACCAAAAGACCACCTCTCAATGAAGCTGCTAAACGTCTTGACAAACTTTCATCATGGGAACCAAAGGCAGGTTCTCTTATTATTTTGTATCTTCACTTGCTGCAGTGCAAGTAAGCTTATACCAAATTATTTAACATTTTCATAGTGCATCTTTTTAAAAAATACCTCTTATAGCACATAAAATACTTTTATAAACTTTGAAAATTCCTTTTGTAAAACCATTGTAAAAGATACCACAGGGATAATAATAGTTGTGTGTTGTTTAGGTAACCCAGGTGGATATTCCAGGTCCTAAAGGTAGACGGCTGGACAGATGTTTTTCTATGAATACAGTTCAAGATATGGTGAGTATTTTACTACTGGATAGCCTAAACATTTGTGCTATTTAATATTTGTACATCCCAGTGTTGTTCAGACAAGTTGCAACAACATACAGCTTACTCCAAAGACTGTAGGTAAGATTTCAGCATAACTTTTGTAAAAGAACAAGTGCATTATTTGCTAACTTGAAAGTTTGAACATCGAAAGTAAGGGTACTGGACATAGTGGTTACCACACTGTCCCTTCAAATGCTGAAATCACATGTACTTGTGAACTCTACTTCATACAGACTTTCATGTCCGATAAGACTACTTTCTGTATTTTATTTATACTTACCGTATGTTCGTGTGTCAATTAACGTTTAGTTTCTATATTCCATCAGATGCTGGTATGGTGGTCTGTTGGAAGTGGTGAGGCCTGGCCTTGGAGTCCTATGTCTAATGATAAAGAACGAGCTAACATTACTATCCTTTCAATTAATGGGTAGGCTATACAGTTTTTTTAATAAATGAAAACTTGGACTGACACATACAAGTGCATTTAAAATAATTTGTTGCTTGTCTAATCATAACCTATTGCGTGTATTGAATACCGACATAAATTACCAGATTTAAATTAATTAATAGTTTTTTTATGTTTTCAGGCCAATGATTGATGTTATGGCCTACACAAAAACAGAGTGTGACCCAGTACATTGTCAATTCAGGTACAAAAAGTTATTTAAAACTGGCTGTTCTAAAATATTCTGTTTGCTTTCTAGTGCATGGACTTTAATTTTTTGTTTTGATTTTGGAATTATTTGTAGTACTCTGCAGCCACACCGAATATTTACTCTAGAGCAAGAGTTTGGTGGTCATGGTGAGGTCACAGCAAGATCCTGCACTTATGAAATTATTCGAGGACAAGTAGATACTTTCTTTTAAATTTACTTATTAATTCTAGAGGATAGCTTTAGCATTTTAAAATTATTTTTTTATTTATGCTTATTCTTTTATTTTCCTCTGCAATCTTTATTATTATAAAAGAAATATTTGAGTACTAACAAACCTGAATTAATTTAGTTGTGATTTGTTTTCAGTTGCAAACTGCCTCAGTGGTAAACATCCCATTAAAAAGTACGTTATGAACGTCATTCAGTATAATTATATGTCGAACTTCTCTATTTTATATAACTGAATTTACTTACTGCATATAGCTACTAGGTGTTTGGCCTAGGTATAAAAAAACATGTGATAAGATTTGCAATTGTATTCTCTAAAAAGGTTCCATTGTGTGTCAAGCTCGAAACCCTCAAGAAGATAAACTGTTGTTGGGATTATCTGATGCTTCTTTGGTGAGTATCTAACTCCCAACACAGAAGCCTAGAGCTGTATGCCAGGCTGTTTGACAAAGTGTATACTCTCTGAGAAAAAATGCTAGGTGTTCCAGAGAGTTTCATGACCAAAAAAGTAAAGCAAAATCTTCTGCTCTGTATTTAGTGGTATGTCATATTGACAGGTAATGATCTGAATTTATTCTGAAGATAATATACTAGCATGCAAATGATATTGATTGGCAGACACAAATGCATTAGACTTATAGACTCATGGAACTTTATGGTGTCTTGATTCAAATTACATTTTTTAATCTAATGTTTTTGTTACTTTTAATGCTGCTGCAGACATGCAAGAAGTTTCTAATTCATTGTTATGCTGGTCTGTTGTTTGATATCAAGATTTTCTGTGAAATTTGTTTAGGTGATGTATGATGAACACAGAAAAGTGACCTTGTTTACTCGTGCAGCTGTGGTATGTAGGCTGAAATCTTACCTGAACACTAAATGCTTGCTGGTTATTGGAGTACATTTCTTAAATAATATAATAAAACAATTTATAAGTAGGCATAAGATTGCCTTATCTATCTGTATGATAGATAAGGCAATTTATGATAGAGTTACAATAAACCGCTTGACCCACTGTTCAAACTTAAGAAAGTTGGTCTTTTTATTATATAAATAAGGTAATATGCGGGACATTTTTTTTAATTGAGCTAAAACTTCCCCTCCTCTGCTGGAAGCATAATATTTTAAAAATTATTTAGAGTTAGGTGATTTTGAATAGAATTAGCTCTTCCATAGTTAATTTCACATTTTGCTTTGCTACATCTTACCTAGACATTTTAACAAATATTAAATAGAATTGTGTAAATGTTGTATACAGCCACCAGCCAGCATCACTTGGCACCCTTTAGGATCTGTTTTACTTGTGGCAAGTGCTAGGGCTGATATACAGGTAAAATAGAACTTGTTACTTGCTTATTCTACATTTTTTTAATTTTATGCAAGAAAATTTCTTATTAAAAGAGAATAGTACAGCAGATAAATGAGCTATTTAAATATTTCCTTGTGTTTAGCTGTTTGACAGGGCATTAACTCCGCTTGGAATTCAATTGGTCAGCGAAGAGCCAGCAGCAGACAAGTTTCTAAGAATTAGTAAATTTTTCAGGTATTTTTGCTCCTGTAAATTAGTTTTGAATATTTTACAATTGTTTGTTTTAAAGAATCCCTAAAGTTTTTTTCCGAAGGGGTTTAAGTAAATTGAGTACCCGAAAAGTTAGATAACTGAAACCCTTGGAATAGTAACTGTGTGAGTGTATGCATTAAAATACATCCTGCACTGTTTACAATAACTTAAAAACGTACAAGTTATGTAGTTAGTTGCAGCAACTACTGAATTAAACAAATGTACCAACTCTAAGAAATTATCCTCGACAGGACGTCTGTAACTTTAAGAGAAATAGAGTGGTGTCCCTTCTCTCCCCATAGCTCTGAGTTTATGACAAGTAATATGGATGCATTATTCTTGTCATTTAGCAGGTATGAGAATTGTTACGTATTCATTACTAGCCGTATGATAATTTGACATCATACAAATACTTGTTTTAATTTTACTTTGGCAATTGAAAGTTTAATTTACCAACAGGGGTCCAGTTGGGTTGCTACAATTCCATCTTGGTGTAAGAAGCAGAGAAAGGTTTTCATGCTTAGAGTTGGTCAAAGAATATGTGAAACATAAGCAGATAGATGAGGTAGAGTATAAGTAGACTATTATTTTTGCAAACAGCTTTGGCTGTTTTTAAATTCTAGGTCAATCTCTAACTATTCATTTTCTACTATTTAAAAAAAAATTTGAATAGAAATTATAGGCATTAGAATTAGTAACTTAAGAACAAATTAAAAGACTAATGCTAGTGAATTTGATTATAAATGTCAATAATAGTGGGATATGGAATGAGAAATTAGTTCCAGTGCCAATAAGGTAGTAATTTTATTATTTCATGTGTAGATTAATTAAATTTGCAGCAGGCTTCCTTTTGTTTAAATTTTTAAAAATTTTGCTATATTAAAATTTTTTTTTAAGAACTGGGTTTGTTGAACGATGGGTCACTGTTTTATTGTTTACTTTATTATAGTTGACTTTGAATTACAGGCAGTCAGTTTGCTGTCAAGTATGAATTGGGACAACGAAGGACAGGCATGTTACGCTTGCTTGTCTTACATTGTTATTCATTTACTGCGGATGCCTTTAAATGCTGATAGAGAAGGTATTTTAATATTTAAAGATATTTGCTTTTAAAAAGGAACTATAAAGATTCATTTTTTATTTCTTTTAAATTCATAAAAACAATTACAACATTTAAAATTTTGTTTGTTAAGCCCAACTAGAAACAGCACTTGCAACTTTCTATGCACCAAAACCTGCAATATCAGAAACTACAATATTAGAGTACAGAGATCCTATTAGTCATCTTGCCAGGAGATTTTTTCACCATTTATTAAGGTAAAAATTAAAATTAAATTGATTACTTTATAAATCATTCTAGCCATAATGTAACATTTGATTTTTACATCAATTTTAACAATTTTAAATACTTTAGTCTTTGATTTCTTTTATAACAGGTATGTCCGCTTTGACAAGGCATTTCTTTTAGCTGTGGATATTGGAGCCAGGGATCTTTTTATGGTAAGAGTAAATAATACAAGGGCAATACTAAGTAAAAGTAATAATAATTCAAGTTGTGAATGTAAAAAAATCTATCACACAGGACATCCATTACATGGCTACAGACAAAGGAGAAATGGCTTTAGCTGAGGTCGCTAAACGAAAGGCTGAACAAATAGAATCAGAAGGACTTGGTTAGTTTATAGCCTTATCCAGCAGTTATGTGTTAATTTCCTTGCATAAAGTTTTCAATAACTCTGTACATCATGTGGTGTCATATAAATTGTAGAGAATTCACATTCAGTGTAATTTTTTTATCAAAAGATTTAATAAATAATGGTCATGAACCACTATATTTTATCTCTATAATGTCCATTCTAAATGTGGGACACAAAATGTAACCTTTCATATTACACAAAATCTCAGACACATTAGAGGTATTTGATGTGGATCCATACATCCTTACACCCGGACAGTCTTCTCACAAAAATAACAGCAACAGTAAAAACTGTGATGATTATGAACGCATTATTGATGAGGTAACTGTTATGCTAGTTTATTATCTCACTGTTTTAAGGTTTTCATGAAAATTTTGTCTAGCTCTAGGAGTACAAATATGTGCTTTATGTAGTGACTATCCATCATAGCTTAGAGTGGTTCATCCCAAGTTGTAAAAGATATCTTCTCATTACACTGGCAAAAGCCTTAAGGGGATATGCTATGTTTTTTTCTATTTTTTACAGTTTAAGATCTAAAGCCTTTTGAATACTTTTATCAAATTTGGCATATAAAAGTAAGTATTAAATAGCAAAAAATAGGGTCGAAAACAATTTTGGTTGTCATGGAAACCCAAAAAACCTCCGCCATTTTGAATTTGTCGGTGCTTTTAAAAATACTAAGGCTTTTTTATTTATGCACCTATGGCAATCAAATTTAAACTGCTTATATTTCAGTATATATTAAAACTTTTGTCACGACAACTTTTTGAAATAATAACTAGAAAGAATTTTACAAGGTCTAAAAAATCGTACCCTTTTTAGTATTCAAAAGTTTGAAAATAAGCATATTAATTACCAAATACTATTTTTCTATGAAAGTAATCACTATTCCCTCGTGACAAAAGTTGTATTTTTACATCAAGAACATTTACTGAAAATATGGTGGCGATTGTTTAATAAATAAAAAAGTAGTAGGCTTTTTAGTGTTAAAAACCTGCGAACTGAGAAAAACAGCCAAAGGTAACGAAAACTAGGTCAGGAAAGTACCATATCTGTATAAACTGCAAAGCCGATTGTAAGCTTTTGGTGTTTCCGAGATGTAGGAAATTAAGTTTATTAGATACATGAGAAATCCAGCTTTCCAATGATGTCAAATACAATATTATGACGGATATAAAACTTTTCATAGAGAGCTTGTAAGATTGGGAAAAATTGATTATTTTTTAATTAATAGGGTCATAAAAGTCGTAATTCAAACACATAAAATATTTTTTTCTCTTTAAAGTTATTATTTTCTTTATACAAAAATGGACAAAGTATCCAAAAGTGCAAGAAACCCATCATGACGAAAAACAAGAAATTTAGTTATTTTTTTCCGCGCATATCCCCTTAAGTGTGGATTTATTAAATAGTTCTGAATGCTTTTACTTTAGACTTGATGCTTGAATTTAACTTAATTAACTCCCTTGTTTTTATGTCTTAATCAAACAGGTCAATTTTGCTAATTACAAACTTTGATTTATGCTATTGAAAGTACATAAACTATTTCTTCAGCTTCCTAGTTCTAGACAACATCCTTGGCAGCAAGAGTACTACACTAGATCGGCAGAAAGATTTTCAGTGAGAAGAGAAAGGCCGGAGGTGGGCATTGAACCACAATTTTCTGATGGGTAGGTCACTTATTTAATGTTGTGGGACACTAGCATTATTATTCACATAACAACTATAATCTGTTGACTTTTCCTTATCCCCATTCTGTCCAGTGCAAATAATTCTAATCTGTTTCATGTTTAAAATACCCAATACTTGGTGCTGAATGGTGCCTCTGTGTAACTAAATTAACTAAATACACTAGAGTGTTACTGAATTCAGTTACAGAAACTACTTGTCATCTAGATATTCAGATCTTGCTGAAACAACTCAATTGTGAACCACATAAAATTTTGCAGTTGGTTTTTTAAAATATGTAATGTAATAAGGCCCTTTAAAACAAGTTATACAATATATAAAAGTAAAAAATTAATGAACTACTTTCATTCGAATTAATTTTCCAATGCGAATTTTCAGATCTTTTCCAGACCTAGGTGATATGCATCTCAATGATGATTTAATAACAGATTATACCACAGCATTAATGGGACCTAAAGCTAATAGTTTAACCGGTAAATGTTTTAACAAAAACAAATTTAAAAGATGTATGTTACAAAAGCATCCAATTTTTCAAGATTCTTCTTTCAAGTTTTTGGCATGTTACTTTTTTTTACACCCAAATTTGGTTGTCTAAATTTATTTAAAAATTCAGGAAAAATTAAAGCAGATTAAGAACTACAAGTTTTCAGTTTCTCTGCTTCAACTATAGTTAGACACACTCAAAATAATTTTTATAGCTATTATTAAGTTACTCAAACTGAAATGAAACTATTACAATGTTACTAAAACATCAATAATTTTAACACATTTAAGGACCAAGAGATGTGCAGCGTGGTGACTTGGGCAACCAGGAGGTAAATGAAGCCGGCACAAAAGGAAAAGTCAAAGTCATACATTTTGGAATCGTTTGACTTCTAATTAAATGTGATTTTTTAACTATGATCAATTGAGTGTGTTTGATGAAATGTAAAAAAAAATTAAATCTAGTATGGCCCAGAGTGTTAAGCAAGAATGTATTTAATTTATATTGTGGTGGTGTTGATTTGTAATTTTTACAAATACATTTGGTATCTCACAAACATTCCAAAAACTAACTTTATTAGTTGTTTTAAAAAAAAAAAATGCAATGGTTTATATATATTTTTGTAATAATCAATTAAAGCAATTTAAACAGTCAACGTTGTTTTATTTTTTTCTTAGTTTTCCTGATGCGATAGCATCTTTTGTAGTTTGCAGTTCTTTAACTTGATAATCTGGAACATATCTTGCTTCCTCTTCCTCCGCAGAAGGCTAGAGAATGTATAGTTATAAAATTTTAATTAAAAAGTCACAACAAAATTCTTAGTTAATAAATAAAGTCTATTTTTCTATTACATTATTAAAAGTGTAGTGAAAGAGTATAAACATTTTTACATTCCAATCCAAAGCAAATTATACTGCCAGCTGTTCTTAAAGTTAATTCATAAATTTCCATTTAGTATGTCCAAGATCATTTTATCAACCATACTTTAATACTATTTCTGTACAACTGATAACATAAATGTGAAGATCCATAAAGTGGCAACATGCAGAAGTGATAAAACAATTGCATTTTTATCTACTAACCTCTTTAAGAGAGACTTCAACCCCTTGGGGACAATGTCTTCTAATAAACTGTAGTAAAATGGGGACAGTTGTGGTAGGAATATTCTCTACCTGTAAACAGAAGTTTGGGTATTTATTATTGCTAAATATGAGTTCTTCAAATTTAAAAAATAATCCAAAAATAAAAGCAAACTCAGAAAAAAACTCACCATAACAGTTCTGTCATATTTAATAAGACTATATTTCTCATTCACTGTTGAAGAATTCTGATGGAAGGTGCGCACTTCGGTTGATTTAGCTGGGGTAGCCCATCTAGCATTAAAAAAGGTATTTATTCATATTGCGTGCTTGCACTTGCATTCAGTCAAAAAAAAGTGAAACATGCAGCATAAAAATTATACAAAAACACAAAGACTTGTCCCAGGCAAAAGAGATAAGCTTCACTTTCTATAAAGATAAAAGCTCTAAAGAATTATTTTAAAAAACGATTTTAATAAGAAAGCATGTAATCCTGGAAGTCTTGTATCTATTTTAAAAGACATACGCATCTGACTCCAGCTTAAAAATAGATTCCACTGCTTTATGTAGATATTTTGCATAAGACTCAAGAACAGGAAAATCATATCCTCTCATGACAATGTGGAGAGCTTTGTACTCTGGTATGTCAGGCTGTAATTTCTGTAAAAAAAAAAAAAAAAACACTTAGAATCTAGAGATCAGTATCTACTTTAAGCTTTACGTTCTTCAAGCTTGATTCTAATATACACATCTAAATAACATACAAATAGGCTTATTCATTACTACATGCATTAAAAAAACCTT
Source organism: Physella acuta (assembly GCF_028476545.2). NCBI lineage: Eukaryota > Metazoa > Mollusca > Gastropoda > Physidae > Physella > Physella acuta. The sequence continues at coordinate 702,566 of NW_026732013.1, forward strand.
ACCAAATCATTTGGTTCCCACATGCCATGAAATTTAGAACGTGTGGCTAGAAATCTGTTAAAATATTTTTAAAACAAAACAATACCTGTACTGACAAATAATTTGGCATTTCGTTGAGTTATTTGGTAAAATTAAGTTTAGAACTGAAACAAATATGGAGCATAATTTATAAAATGATATTTTTTTCTAAAAAATAATAATGAATTTCTGTTTTATCTTTCTAATCTGAAGTTATTAGTACTCACCTTATTACATCATTTTTGTACATGGTTGTTTTGGACACATATCTGGACAAATTTTGCTGAAGATGTCTGATACTCATCATTATTGATTTATGAAGACTGAAACATTGTCAAAACATATTAAGATAAATAGTACGAGGTATTCAACTTTCAAACAAAATATTTTAATTAATAAGCAAGTCTGTCAGGGATCACTATGAAAATACAATAGGCCTACATTAGTTTCGCTTAACCTACTTTTTTCCCACAGAAAAAGATCCAAGCCTAATTTCCATATATACTAACAAAGCTTCATGATCATTCCAACAATTTATAGATCTCTACTTTAAGTAGTTTAATCTGGCTAACACTACAACAATATTGACCAGATTATAACAATGGCTGCTTAGTGTTTGTTGTACATTGTACATTGTACACTTACCATCTACAGTGTATTTGACCTATACACTAGGTATAAGGGAGAAAAAGGTAATTAAGAATTACATGTTTGGTAAAATTATGGTTCCATTGTACATAAAATCATCTGTGTGGCACTACAACATTTATCAATATTGTTTATAGAATAGATAATTAAATTTCCCTTTGTAACAAACTAATTTTAATTTTCATCATGAAAAAATAACTTGCATGAGGAGACTAATTTGTCTGCTATGTATTCAAATGCAAAAACTGCAGCAGATGAGAATTCATGGGAATTATGTATGAACTCAAGACAACAACAGGGTAAAAAAAAACAGAGTATTACAAAGTAAAGGATGAGAGTTTTAAATTGAAAAATAACTAAAATTAAGATTTTATGAAAGTATCTAATTAATATCTATACATATAATTCTCTACGTGGGGACCATGCGAAACACCACTAAGACGTAAGCTCAACAGACCATATCGCTACCACTCCCACCCCCAGCAGTCTGGAGAGCTGTTTAGTCCAGTCCTAGTGACTGCTATTAACTATTATTATTAGGGGCAGATAATTTAGTTTTTAAACTATTTGAAATTAATGGGAGGTAATAACATGTTCTGCTTGCTCTTTTCATTGTGGTCTGTAAACTGTTGTCACAGATGGCTGCTTTCACTGAGGTGGGGGGGGGGGGGGGGGAGTGGAAAGTGAGGGTGAGAATAATCATCCTTCACTAGCTAGTAGCAAAATATTTTCAAATTATGAATTACTGAAAAATAGGAATTAAACTAAATAGGCCTATACTAGTAAATATATAATAGGGGTGTATGCTTCGTCGCGGATCAGCTCATTAATAAATAAATCACAGAAAAAATGCCTCACTCTGCTAGGTAGTAGACTAGTAGAGTAGTACTAGATTACTAGATCTAGTAGTAGAGTAGTAAAAAGAGTAGACAGACTCATCAGACTGGGTAGATATAAATTTTAAATTAGGCCTATAAATTTTATAAAAACAGAGTATGTTGACTATAACTATACTTTATACTATAACTAACAGACAGTACAGTACAACAGTGTTATAAGTTCATCTTATCATCTTATGTTGTAAAAGCATACCCCACTTTTTCTTACCAGCGGTTGATCTGCAATCTTTATTATTTATAATTAGTAGATCTAGATCTAGATCTATTTACAGGTTAAATATTATTTTATTTTTAAATAATCAAAGAGATCTAAGTCTAGAATTCTAGATCTAGTTTTCAAGCTTGGATTGCCATTGGCATCATAAAATGTATAAGGTTAAGAAGACTTGATTTTGAGTACTCTCCCTTGCTTGATAAAATCCAAACACCGAAACTAAAATTTGTATTCGCTACAGTTTTCTTCTTTCATTTAATTTGAAGTAAGAAAATTTTCAACGTAGATTTAGACTTATATTGAGAGTATGCACAAACAACGCAGATCTAAAAAAAATCACTATGTTAAACATATTACGTGTGTTATTGTCTTTATTAATATGCCTATTTGAAAACGTTTTAAATTTCATTTGTTGAATCTAGCTAGATCTAGATCTAGTTATCTAGATTTGTGGTATTTGCACTACACGAAATGGCACACAACATGCACAATGCTCCTAAATTATCAAAAAAGCGCAAGCTTGGAAAGAATAAAAAGAAATCATGGAGAGCAGTAAATGTCGACGACATCGAGGAGTATTTAGAAGACGAAAGAAGACAAATTCGGACAGGGTAGGATTGATTTTTAAAAAAAAACATATTTTATTGAGTGATCACATCACGCACGCAGGCATTTGTTTTTTTTTAGAATTATTTTAATTTTAGACTTGAGACAGGCCTAATTAATCAATAAACACTAAATTCACTCTAAATCTGAATATCTAACCAACCAGGCACTACATTTGATGGGATTAGGGATAGGGTTAGCGATAGGATAAGGGTTAGGGATAGGATTAGGGTTGGTGTTAGGGTTCTGCGGTTGTAAACACACGCATGCGCAGTACCATCGAAAACACCGCCGCGAAGGCAAGTCGTAGTTTCTCTCCATTCCGGCTAGCATCGGCCTTTTAATTATTGATTAATTATTGATCTACTGTAAAAGTTAACACATTTTTATGTCAAACAACTAATGAAGGTACCAAGAGTGAAGAAGATTAATTGACAGACAACTGTTACACCATTCCAGCACTTGCAGAATTCTTTATAGACATAAAGTTTTTTATCATGGGCTATATTAGTTGAATATTCAGAAAAATGGAAGTTTTAATTGTTTACCACTTTGGATTAACTTTCTATATTAGATTCATATTATCAGATGCATTTTAAGTGCTATAATTTCCTTACTCTTTTTATAAAATATTTTAGTGGTTTGGTATCAGAAAAGGCAGATGACACTTTGTTTGTTTTGGACAAAAGTACACAGAAGGACTCCACTGCAAGTAAGTTGCCTGCACTCATTTAGAAACAGACTCATATTTGAATGTTTCTCTTTCTTTTGTGGAAATTATGACTTTTGAATACTAATTTGCAGAATCCCTTTCCAAGAGAAGTCTTCGAGAAAAACCTTTGAAATGTCTTGCCCTTCTGCAGCCAGACCCACACAGTAAACTGGTTAGAAAGTAAGTTCTTTTTTCAAACACATGTGATTGGGGCGTACTTAGTTTTATTTTGTTATTAAATTATTATTAATAAAACAACTAATTTTTTTTTTATCCAGGCCAGATCAAGTAACTTTTAAAAAAGGCAAAAGAAGTGAGCGAATTCTAAATAGGTTAAGAGAAAGGTCAACATCTCTGGTTAGACTAAATGCTGAAAGCCAACGTCAGAAATACATAGTAGAAAAGCTAATTAAAAGAGAGCACAAAAAACAGCTCCCTGTTGTTGATGAGGTTTTGTGGTCAGGTAAAAAGTTTACTTCCTTATTGAAAATTTAAATCACCTGAAATTATATATTCATTCATGTTTCTTTTACTTTAGAAAAATAATTTAATTTTGTTTCTCTTCTTTCATCCTCCCAGATGATACTGATGACCTTAAAGCACCAAAACCAAAGGTAGATCCTATAATTTACTATCACATGTTCTACCAAAAAATAGCTTTATTAAGGTGCGTGTCGTTAGTTCGCATTTCCTTTTTATATTCCTCTTATAATATTTGCTTTATTTTTATTGCTCCTACAGAAAAGGAAGATAAGTGCATTACCCGCAACACCTGTTCCACATCCAGGTACTTCTGTAAATCCTGCATATGATGAGCATCAGGTACAACTTTATAGTCCTATTTCTAATTATATATAATCAACCAATGATATTTTTTTGTGTAAAGTTTTCATTTTGATGCTTCTGTATTGTAGGATTTACTCCTTCAAGCCCATATAAAAGAATTAAACAGAATAAAGAAAGAAAAGAAGATTTTTAACTCGCTTGATGCAAAGTTTCCATCACAGCGTGACGCTCCAGATCAAGTAAGCAACTAAGAAATTCTTTAATATAGAGATTTTTATATTATTAAGCTTAATGTAATAAAACTACTTCGAGTATTGAAAATCTTGATAAAGACACTACATTTTGCATAAATATTCTGATAAGCATAATGTTTTTTCTATTTTTAATGCTTTGTGTTTTTCATAAAACATAAGATCAAAATATTACAGAGTAAAAATGTTATGAATCTCTAAATCTTTTTGTTTAGAACACTTATCTCCTTGAAATGTCAGCTGGGCTTGTTGATGAATCTGATGATGAAGACGAGGAGGCTGAGAATGACAACATACCTAAAAACCCTCCTGTTAGAAGAGAAGACAGAAAAACAAAGAGGCAAAAAAGAATAGAGAAGGAAGAGAAAGAAAAGGTAGAGTCAACTTGTTCTAATGTTTTCTTGGAAGTCTACATCTGAGCAGCCAGACATGTTTTTTCAGACAAATAGTTTGTTTTGGACAGAAATGTAATTATTTTCATTTAAAAAGAGAGATGCTAAGTTAATGCATTTAAAATAAGGAACATATTTATTTACTGCATATGTAATTAGTTTTATGGTCTTATTTTCATTCAGATGAAACTGAAGGCCAAGGAAGATGAATTAAAGCAAAAGGAGCGGATGGTGTTAAGGTATAGCATTTGCTCATATTTTTATTGTTGTATGCTGGAAAAATGTAGCGTTATTGTGATATCTTCAATTTTTATATTTATTTTGTCTTCCAGAATACCAACTATTAAGTCTGAAATCAACAAAGCAGAAAGATTAAGAAAAGAAAAAGAAGCCATTAAATTAAAGGAAAAAGAATTGGAAAAGTTTAAGACTAAAAGACTTGGCAAAATAAGATATCCTTTGCTATTCATGCAAACAATGTTTTTTTCAAATACTTTTTTATTTCTCAAGATTGTTATTTAGAACAGCTCAGATTACAATTTATTAAACTTCTGTATAAAAAGAACTTTTATTAAAATGGAGTTTCAAGCAAATTGAATGTTTTCAGACAACTTCTATAAGTTGTATATTTTAGTAAAGCTAGGTTTCTGTTCTCTTGTCAGTTTATTAAAAAGTTACCCTACTTCGCTTCAAAAATAATTTTAAAAGATTTAAAAAATGATATGCTGAAGTACTTGAACTGAGAATTATTTATTTTTAAACCAATTTATTGAATTTTTGTCTAGTTAATTTTCAATATTTTAAAAATTGCCTTAACCCATTACAAGTATGAGGATGCTGATCTTGATTTGAAACTGTCTGAAGAGCTTGTGGCATCTTTACGAGAAGTCAAAGTAATATTTCATTTACAACATTTAATCTTTTATATTTATAGACCCTTTTCCTAAATAATAATGTAAGTTTAATTTTAAAATATATCTTTAATAAACAAATATGTTATAAGGGGTAACTTTTTCAGCCTGAAGGACATATTCTTCATGATGTATACAAAAGTTTACAGAGGAGAAATATAATTGAACCAAGAATGAGACAAAAGTAAGTAGCATATCTGTTGTTTAGTGGACTATGTCAATTTGAGGTGAACACTTACTAGACATCTGATGAAGTGCATGTGATTGAGCATTAATATTTGCCTCCTATGTTTAATAACTGATAGTTTCATTGTTACAGTTAATAAATAATTTTGGAGAATGCTGGGTGAAATACTTTAACACTTATATCTCTTTTTAGGAGGATGAAAAAGAAGTTCAAGCCTAAGAAGGTGGAGAAAAAAGGTCACAAAGCTGTTAAGTAAGTGCAATTTACTGTTCAAATGTTGTCTTTAGGGTTTTTATTTTTTTGGTCTGTTTATTTCACAGCTAAACATTTAAAAAAATGTTTTATAAAGATAACATAGTTACTAAATTTTAAGAATATAATTAGGTTTACAGGTAGTTTGTTTTTTCTCTACTATTACTTCAGTACTATTAAACGAATAGTGCATTCACTTAAAAGCTGATATATTTTTATTAATTGCAATACTAAAATTCAGTTTTTTACTTTTTTTTTTTCAGATTATGATCTTCATATTTCTACTTTGTGTAAATAAAGTATTATGTTAAAAAACAAAATATGTTTATTTGTTATTTCAATTTGTTAAGATTTGAAACAGTGCAACTGCTAATCAGCACTCTGCCTTGAGTACAATGCCAATTTTGCTGTCAAACAGAATTTTTTTTTTCTTTCTTTTTTTTTTTGTTGTTGTCTGAGCAATGATGGCAGGTATTTGTGCCTTAATATAGTGATGGCAGAAAATGTGAAATTTTCTAACTCTTCAGCCTAGGTATCCACTTTACCTCCTGTGATTGATGTTAAGATGTCAATTGTGTAGCTAACAAACAATTGTGAATTTATTTTACATCCCTGTTCATAACATCCTATCACAAAAAAATAAACGCTACATACAGTACTGTACTTAAAATTAAGACTGTCAACTCATGGTCGAGAAGTTATAAGAGATCTGCAGTCTGAATGGTAGAATGATATAGGGTGTTGCTGGACGTCCCCACATGGAAACATCTCTCTTTCCCCCCCCCCCCCCCCCCCCATCCAAATACCAATTCTCTTACGATAAGTTACAGTTATGCCCCCTTTAACACCATTTTGCCTACCTACATAGCGGGGGCAATTTCCGATACTAAAGGGAAGATAGGACACTTATTACTATGTATGTACACAATTGGCCAAGGCCACCAGAACTCAAGGTCGCAAAAACTAAACAATTTTTTTTGGAACTATTCAAATCACGAGTCATGAAATAGAAAACAACAAAGATTTATTAGAGGTACCAAAGCGAACTGATGTGTCAGAAATGTTCCTGATATCAGTGGCCGAATACAACGGTGAAGTGTGGTTGCAGTGTCTTAAACGCTAGGACGTCCATAATCTACAATGAAGTAGAGGAAGCTGCCTTGTCACAGAGTATACGTCAAACGTTCGCGATTTAAAAATTAACTCTTAAACCATTATGTATTTTTGTAAGACTAAATTGTAAATTTAAAAAAAGCAGACCACTGTAGGCTACCTGATGTTGACACACCTCAATTAATTTTATTAGAAAACTTCGTTTAAAAAAATATATTTTGGGGTCGTTTATAAATGACATCACACTCGGAGGGGGGAGGGGGGTCCCGTAATTTTGTGAGGGGGGGGGGGGGGGGTTCAGATGGTGTGACGTCACATTTTTTTTGCATTATAAAAAAGCAATGTTAGAAAACGAGTGTTAGCAGTTATTTCGCGTTTTAGAAAACGGTTTTAAATAAATTGTAACAGGAATTGATCAAAATACTCTATGTTGACAGCTCTGACAAGATTTTGGAAAAATATCGATGTTTTAAGAAAAATTCAACAGCAATTTTGAGGTGTGACTTCATTTTAGGGGGCGGGGGTGTCTGGCTTTTTGTGACCGGGGGGGGGGGGGGGGCGGGGTTAAAAAATCGTCAAAAAAGTGTGACGTCATTTATTGATGACCCCTAGGCGGGTGGGTGGAAATAGACTTAGTGAGAAGTCATTTAAGTTGTAGTCTCACTTTTTGTGGCGATGGTGAGGAGAGACAGGTTAAAGTCCTATAAATAAAATCTATAGGTTATTCATGAATGAACCCTTTTGTAAAGAGAATGTAGGCTACCAATGTAGGTTAGGTGCCATCCATCAAGGGGTCATCCATAAATGACGTCACGCTTTTTTGACGATTTTTACCTCCCCCCTCTCCTCCGTCACATTTCGTCACAAAAAGCCAGACCCCCCCCTAAAATGACGTCACACCTCAACCTACAACCCCCATCAAAATTGCAGTTGAATTTTTTCAAAACATCGATATTTTTCCAAAATCTTTTCTAAACTCTTACAATTTATTAAAACAGTTATCTAAAACGCGAAATAACGTCTAAAATTCGTTTTCTAACAGTGTGACGTCATTTATGGATGACCCCTAGAGAGTAATTAATTAGGCCAGTTCCTTAAGACATTTTTCTTCCGGGGGTAGGGGTGCACTTGAAATTTTCGGGGGGGGGGGCGGACACTGTTAAAAGTATATATTCTCTACATAAATTCCATTTTGTTTGGGGGCAGTAGACTTTCTTCGGGTAAAGTAGACATACCACGAATATAGAATCTAGAGACTATCGACCATCTTGCGAATTTATTACATTCAATTTATTACATTCAATGTCATTCGCTATTTTACGGTTGTTTGCGGTCGAAGGTATAATCTTGATACTTCTAACAATCCAGATTTCCATGTGGGTTCAAAATTTGTAAACACTGAGTGTTTTCAGTTTGACCTCTGCAAGTCTGCTATATCGTGATTTTACCAGTAGTAGATCTACTGCGTTTTCTCCACTATTGAAATATAAATCTACGGGTAATCCCTTAGTTTAGCGTCGGAAATTATCGGGTAATGTTTGTTGAGTTTCGGTAATTAGAGTTACGGTAAACCATGGTTTATTTGACCATTGAAATATAATTAAATTGAAAGTCGATTGTAGTAAATTAATGTTTTAATTTTTTAAGTTTAATCGACAAAAGGAAACAAGAATAAATATAATAGTAGATTTAAATTAGTAGTTCTAAAAATAAAAACATATATAAATATAAATAATGTATCAAATGTAATAATTTAATGTTTTTGGCTTGCAGCGGATTTGCGACCATTAATTAATTAAATCTAGATCTAGCTAGATATCTAGCTGCTAGGCCAAGTAAAAAAATCTAGATTACGAAAATAGTAAAAATGATTACAAAATGTAAAAATGATTACAAAAATAAATCTATCCAAATTTTAAACATTCTGTTTAAAAATAAAAGAAGACGCCAAATAAAGTATGGTTTACGGTACTTCCGGTGAATTCCGGAAGTGTGTGACAGACTTTGTTATTGTTTTACTGTTTTTTACTGCTATACGATTCCGGAATAATAACCGACGCTAAACTAAGGGATTACCAATCTACGTTAATTTAGATCCTTCTCAGCCTATTAATTATGTGCAGGTAAAAAGATTTTAAAAGAAAGTTAAGATTAGAACTGACACTGACTACAGTACAGTTGACTACACACACAGTACACTACAGTACACAGTGCAGTCTCACAGTAGTAGTAGTACGAGTACTGTGACGGTTACACTACACCAGTGCCAGTCAGTACACTAAGAGTAGAGAATAGTAGATCTAGTAGTAGTAGAGATCTAAGTAATCTACCATTTTAGGTACGTAAAATTAAAATCGCCCGCGACTAGATTATAATTTCTAGATCTAGATCTAGATTTTCTAGATCTAGATTCTAGTAATGTAAAAAAACAGGTGACTCCTTAATCTTAAATAGATATTAAATAGGGTTATTTTTGTATTTTTCAAAACATAAAATAAATCCTCCTCAAAATGACTTTAAATGTGAAATAGGCCTAACTAAAAAAGCTCATGGTTGCTAAATCGAAAAGTCTCGAGTTTGATCCCTTCCAACACTAAAATTACTAAAAATTAAGAATGAAAAAGAAGAAAATATTTTCAAAACTGTTAGGCCCTACTAGATTTGGAAATTTAGATCTAGAGATCTAGATCCTAGGCCTAACTTATAATTTCAGTTTTTTTCCCTCTTAATTCTTAAATATTTAATAACAAACAACTAATAATAATTTATAATCATCTATTTTCAGCTGATTTCTTGTGATACTGGGTGGAAATCGATAGAAAACACTATTTGAGTTAGTTGACATTGTATAAGCACTAAGCCAGCCTAAGGTAAGTTTAAAAAAAATAATTTCAGTATGAGTATGCCTATGGAGTTATAGAGTATAGATCTAATTTCAATATTTAATGCTTTTTTTTTTTTGTTTTTTGTCCGGTTAAATAAAGCCAAGAAAATTCAGTGGTTGTTTTTTTTTAAACATTAGGGTAATATCATAATAGCCCAAGTCATTAGTAAGTAGGACCTAGTTAACAGATATTGCATTAGTCATCCCCCCCCCCCCCCCCCCCCCCGTTTAACAGGACAACGAAAAAAAAAAACAGGGAATGCTATAACTTTTTTATATCTACTGCCATGATTTGAAATTTTAATACTCATAACTGCTTACTATTTAAAGATAACAATGGCTGCTCAACAATCAGCTCTACCCCCTCAGATGCAAGTGGATGCCATGTCTACAGGTTCCCAGGTATTTCTCTTTTACAAGTTTCCTTATGAGTTATAGTTAAGCTATTGAAGCAGCAGCTAAGATCATAACAATAGTTGGCAATGCGGATAATTTTAGATACCGATGTCCGATAATACACTCTTTCATAAAATAGGTGTGTTGGGTTGTTAGTAGTATTGTATTTGTTGGGTTGTTAGTAGTATTGTATTCTTGACTAATTTTATGGTTAGAAATTAGGGTTAGGCATATGTTAGGACCAGGGTTGGGGTTAGGGTCAGGGTTAGCATTGACATTAGCCAGCCATGTGTGTATTTAGTTAACTACCAGTAACCCAAACACCCCCTTTTTTAAAGAAGATTCCATTGTCAGACACCGGTATAAAAATTCTCTGGGCAATGCCTTTAAAAATGCATTTGTTAATGTAAAATTAGCAGAATTTATTTTACCTCTTGTAACCAAGATTATGCAGCTTTTAGATAATTAAATGAATGTTAAAAGTCTGGGCTTAAAGAGTTGTTTTATATTTTGTACTTAAAAACTCATTAGATTGTCACTTTTTCTTGCAGTTCAGAGAATTTTTAAGCCAGTACAACAAAATAACAGAACAGTGTTTTATGGCTTGTGTTCATGATTTTACTACGAGACGTGTGATAAATGCAGAGGTTGGTTGATTCGTTTATTTATATTTAACTGTCTTAATTAAAAACATAACATGTAGTTTTTGTCTATGTGATTTGAGGCTTGTATCTTTGGTTACTTCCCTCTAAAGAAGAGCTTTCCTGTATCTCTCAAGTTTGGATTTTCTGTTGATCTCATTATTTACTGGTCCCTATGCCTGTTTTCTTGGGGTGTTGAGGCAAATTAAAAAAAGCATATTTTGATCTGTTTCAGAGTACCTGTGCTTTGAATTGTTTAGAGAAATACATGAAGATGACCAACAGAATATCCCAGAGGTTCCAGGAGCACCAGTTAACAAGTAGCGACGCCTTGGCAGCAGCAGCACAAAAAGCTAGTTAATATTTCCTTTAGTCTGGATGTTTATCAATATTTGTATGATTGGTAGCAAACAATACGAGTATGTTCCAGCTTTTATAAAATTAGTGTAAGTGAGGAGAATTTGAATATGAAAATGTTGTTTTTTTATCAATTAAAACTATGATGTAGCATACAAATGTGCTGTGGCAAGAGACGGGAGATAGCAGTGTGAAATAAATAAATGAACAATGTGATCTTGTTTGTTGTGGGTGTTAGCTTCATCTCTTGGTTAGTATCTTGTGCAGCAAGCTTTAAAAAGTATTAAATAAGATTTTATTCATCATCTTGGTTTTAATCATTTTGTTTTACTTTTAGACAGTCCATAATTTGAGAGCGTTGACAAGAAAGTGCCAATCCTAGATTCTATATTTACAGTTATTTTAAATTCAAAGGTTAAATTAATGCTAAAATAAAACTTAAATTGCTAATATGATATAAATTTGATGTTTGTATAAACTGTTACTTAGGTCACTATGTCCAGATACATTTATTTCTGATGTGAAAACAAGAAAATATTTTTTTAAATTGAAAATTAAATGACATATTCATTTACAAAAGGGGAGATAACTAGGTTCTAGCTTATCAGTCAGGTGAGCTGGGATCCACATGAATGTTTATATATATTTTTATCACTAAGGGGTAGATAATACAATTAAACTATATGTGTAAGGTGTTTTCTTTAATAAAATTTGACATTAAAGCAGTTGGTAATACATTTTAAATTAAGTTTCTACTTGTATCTTTACAAAATCTAAGTACTCAAGAGAGGAAATAAAATAAATGCAATGTAGCTATAGTAATATGTTTTTGAAAAGGTTTCTATAGCCAACAACACTAATAATACTTTAGCTAAAGAACATTTACGTTTATTTTCTAATTTTCAGGACATTTAAAGCCTTGTAATTTTGAATAAAATTCTTGTAGTGACAAATAATAGACTGATGTCCAATATAAGGTGTTGAATTAATTAGTTACACACATGATGGATGGTATTGTATGATCAGTAAATCTCACCCCAGTTCATTCCATGGTTGACTAGAGTTCTGATGGAAGCTGTAAATTGTAAGTCTGGAGAGAGAAAAATGTGATGTTAAGCTTAACTTGTAGTTTTGTATCAGTCTTGAACAAAATGTGTTTTTAGTTTGAATAAAATAATGTGATTTTGAACTGAGTTAGTTTGTCTTATCTTTGAAAGGACCTGATAAAAAATGGCCAATATTAATGTTGTTTGACTACAGGAAATGAAGCAGAAACCACTACAGGGCCCAACATCTAATGTGGCTCCACTCTCAGCAGTCACTCCAGATCTTCCTTCAACACCCTGTTCATCTTAACATCTCCTTATCAAAACCCAAACTCACATACTTGTAGTAAAGTCAACTTCCCAGAACAATAGTTGAATTACCTTGTGGTTTTAATTGAAGGTGTAAGCTCTATTGTGCACGCTATGATTTAAATTTACAGCTTCAAGTCACCAGATCAAACAATGGCAGAATCAGTCAAATTTTACCGTGAACACCAGTGACATTAGCTCACAGGCCTACACATCTTGGAAGTGCTAAAGTATAAGTATCAGAAAGGCTGATATGTCAAGCATACACAGATTCATTCAAGGCTGAATTCACATTTTGATGAGTGCAGCTCATGATGATCACATGATATAGCTGTTAGCAGTGTTTCATCCAGACTTTTTTCTCCGGAAGGGGGGGGGGGATGGGGGCGGACACTGTTAAAAGTATATATTTTCTATATAAATTCCATTTCGTTACGGGGGGGGGGGGGGGGTTGACTATGGAAGAAGCTATGGTGGTACAGGGACCAAGACAAGACATGCCTCAAAGATAGACGTTGGTGTAGTTATTGAGTTCAAGGCGGCTCGCTACAGACTCGTGTAAACGTATTGACGAGTAAAAGGAAAGATTTTACAAATTATTGTTACTTGAATAGCCATTGAGAAGAAGAAAAAAACTTTTTAATTTAATTTACCCTGTATTGTGCAAGAGTGGATGACAACTTACAATCTGACAGACATACAGTCCACGTGGAATCCACTTGGTATGAGCGACTCATTGCAAAACGCTCAAGGAATTTTAGTGGCTATTCTGGTAGAAGATGTGGTGCATCATAGGCTAGGCACCAGATGAAATGTACTACAATCGTGTCTGATGGTGGCATCAAAACTGCTCTGCGGGTGAGCAGATCATAAGGATATTCTGTAACTGAAATACAAAAATACATTTTTTTAAACCAGCAGTGTACCAGTTTTATTTCGTCTAGTACAGCTAGTGGCCTAAATTTTATAGGGTCGGGTCGGCGCACGAGGCGCCCCCCCCCAACCTACGCCTCTGCATGATACATACGAGACGAGGAGGACTGTCGTTTGTCCAGTCATTCAGTTTGCGATCCAATACTTTCTCAGCCTACTGAAGCCAATATTCAATTGATAACTTACTGAAAAGTCACAGGCAATAACAAAGAAATGAGAAATATTCACGCAGCGTGCCAAGCCGCTAATCCTATTGACGACACATATTTTGGCCGGTTTAATGCGTAGGCATATCTTTAGAATATCTTTAAATATTCACATAAAAATGTATAAATACAGTGAAACATAAGGTGTAGGCATATCTTTAGAATATCTTTAAATATTCACATACAAATGTATGAATACAGTGGAACATAAGGTGCACCAGTTGTGTGCATGTACACAGTATAAACTGTCAGTATATATTCCCTAGTTTATGTCTGTATTATGTTGATGCAACCAATGGCTTCTGCGTCGTTGGTATGTTTCATGGAGGGCGGGTGTTCAAACACTTTTTTTTTTTTGCTACAGATGTTGAATAATAAATAGATAACTAACTTTTCATGCCAGAAAACAACAACGAAAAAAATTACAACAACGAGGCCCGCACATTTTGTGCGAGTAAAAAAAAAATCATCTCTACAATCGGAGGCGTAGTCGAAAAGGGGGGGGGGGGGGGTTAACGCCCCTTTCGGAGTTTTATTCAAGAGTTATCTTTCATTTCAAAAGACAACAGGCAAATTGCAGGGCAGCAGATCTGGAACATTTTTTATCGCTTACCCAGAGCGAAACTTATGTAACACCAGTTTTTAAAGTCAAATCCTTCAACATCATTGTACAAGTGACCACAAAACAGTAGACGACTCGTAAAAAGATCGCCTAACTAATAAGATAACACTGAAGACGATTTTTTGTTGACCAATAATTTATTGACCCAGGCCCATCCATGAATTATAAATCACTATGCTAAGCCGTGCTATGATACTAATCACTTCCCACACACTGACATAACATCTCCTGAACGGCAACAACGCTGAGCTGATTGTAATAACATCGACCTTCAAACAATCATAGGGAAATAAATGTAAGGACAAGTCACACGATAATATTATGCTCAAAAGGCCAAGAAGGAACCATCTGCTCAACGTGATATATTTGCTATTTGTTCTCCTCCTTGGGCGACAAGGGGATGGACAAAAGATATTTCAACGTCCACTATCTTCTTCATTACAGTGTATTTGGTTTCGTATTTTCTATGCTTAATTAAAATGCCTTTTTATTCTAGCGTTTAGAAGAAAAGTGTTTTAGATTATCATCTATATATATAATTCTCTTCTGGGAGCCGCTAGAAAACAAGCTGTAAACGCGCTCCCTACCTCCCCACCCCTACATGGTTTTAGTGAGCTGTGTTCACTCTAAATGTTTACAAGCAGAGCCAACGATTTTAAACGTAGGGGGGGGGGGGGAGGAAAGGGGTGGGGGTTATGGTCCTTAACGTGCTACTTATAGTGTTTTAAAGAAATATTTTCAGTGGCAGCATTGGTACTGTCGAATTCACAAATTTTGAATTACTGAAAAGTAGAAAAACAACAACTAAATAGCGGCGTATGTTATGCCGCGGGCCGGCTCGTTTTAAAGAATTGTCACGAAGACACATCATGTCTAGTAGATACGGCAACCAGTCAACTCTAACAGTCACACCGCACATCATTAGTATAAGCTGTATTGTCTGTAAGATGTCATCTGTATCATCTACAGTAGATCTAACAACACGAACACAGTAACTTATCAAGTAGATATAAGCTTATGGGGTCTCAGTCAATGCGTATTCCGTGAACTGATTCAATGGCCACGGATTAATATTCTATCTCTTTAGTGTGAGAGTTACATAGACATTTGAATAGGAGGACTACCAGTGGTACCCGTCAAGTTGGTGATATCTAACAATAACTTACAAGGTGCGCCATCTGTTCTTATAGATCTAGTGGGAGAAAAATCGCATACAGAAGGAAAATGTGTTGATATTGAATGCTCCTCGCGTCTTGAGGATAGGTTAGCTCCCCCTCTAGTGGCGTAAATAGGGTGTGTGTGTCGGGGGGGGGGGGGGGAGGTATATTTAAAATTGTGAATGTCATAAATCAACTGTATATATATATATATATATATATATATATATATATATATATATATATATATATATATATATATATGTGTGTGTGTGTGTGTGTGTATAACATAAAGTAGCACTTTCATTCACCGGAAATTAAACAAAATTCGAAAGAATCAAAAGAAAAAGAATTACATCGATGTTTAAAATTTCGTCCACCTAACTGAAACGGTACTCAAGTTATCGGTATTTTAGAAATCAGAAATAGAGTCAATTACCACTTCCGTTTAATTCAAGTATAAGATCTTATACTTATATATGAAATTTCTTCTATCTGAATGAAACAGTACTTAAGTCATGGTATTAAACACAAAAATAGAGAAAAATACAACTTCCGGATTCCGAAAATCGTTCAAAAGATGAAAGAGACATGCGCATACAATGCAATACTTATATGTGAAATTTCGTCCACCTAACTTATTTAAACCGTATTCAGTTTATTGGCTTTTGAAAAACCAGAAATAGAGTAAGTAACCCTTCCGGTTACCAGGATCGCTCAAAATTTGATACAAAACTGCAAATTTAATATAATAATTATGGAATTTCGTCTATATAACTGAAACGGTACTCAGGTTATCGTGTTCACAGATAGACGCATAGGCAGATAGACACAATCACAAAACTATTTTTTTCCGACTCAGGGAAATCTCGACCGATTTTCTGCACGATTTCAATACTGACTTTCTCTATACGTCGTATACGAGAACATAAAACGCGACCCATTTTATACAAAAACGTGTGCACGTGTACGGTAGTTATTTATTTCAATGTTGCTTCATTGTTTGAGTGGTTTGTAGCTGACCTGTTGTAGTGAGGCAGATAGCTAATCTGGCACTGCCTTTTGTTTTCATGAATGTATATCTTAAATATGATAGTCTATATCGATTTTATAGAGAAGATATAATCCAACTTCCATGTTACGGATTATAAAGTTTGTGCACTGTTATGTTTTATAATTCACTCTAGAATCTAGAGATAACTCAACCCATGATAACATTTAAATAAAATAACACTTTGTAGAGTGGAAAATTTGTGTCCAGCCCCCCCCCCCCCCCCCCCCCCCACACACACACACGATCACCTTAAAAAATCAGCATACTCCAGATTTGAAATGTTTTGAAAATTTAAAGTCGGCTATAAACTATTTTTTGCTTATTTCGTCTGTTTAAAAGTTTAATAAAGCTGTCGTTAGGTTTAACATGTTTTGAGGATTATTTCGACTAGTCTGAGTCGCGACTCCGACGGCGAAATCAATCGACGGTTAGATCTATTTCACTCTTCACCCAGTTGTGTCGACTTGTGGATCATGTTTGCGGTTGTTATTTCAGAGCTATCTTTTAGAACACACACGTTTTATATTTGTTCCTTTATTTTTCTAGTTAAATGGAGTGTTTTAGTGCAGTTTTTATATAACCAGTTGTATAATTAATAGCCTATATCCGATATATCGGTTTGGTTGCTCATTTTACTAGTTTCACCTATTGCATACTAATAAAACATATTTTTTTAACAGCGTGCAAATGCTCTAACAATACATTAAAAAACATAATAATAGCATAAATAGCTTTTGTCACAAAATGTAGACCCTACAAATTAAAATGAATAGATTTCTAGAGATCAACATTTTGGCTACTTTTTCTATTAGGCCCTACATGATGATTAGACCTAGGATCTACTGCCACAAAAACAAAACAAAAACAAACTTCAATGTTTATATTCTTATTTTTGTTGCACACAAAAGCTTCTTGTTAATGAAAAGCCTACTTATTTAATTTTCTTCTTTTTAGTATTTAATTTTATTTTAAAAATATAATTATAGTTAACATTTAAAAGCAATAACAGGCTGCTATACTTGTTCTTTCGAAGACCAAAGTCTACACTCCTAAAGATTTAAAAAAAAAATGGCCTTAAATTTTAAATTCCAGATCAACTCAATAAAACATTATATAAATATCTCAATATTCCCACATAAAAGTCACTCTACACCATTGTTACCCTCCCATGTAAGAATCTTGACTTTCGATGTGAACATCAAATCTTCTGAAGATAAAATGATCTTAACTGATTAGTTACCTCCCCTTTTGTTATTTATTCCAGTAGTCTTTAATTGAATTTTAATGACTAATTGTTATAGCAATCTTCAAATTTAATTGCCAATTGAATATCTCAATAAATTGATAGTAAGATAGGCCCTACTATTGCGTTGTCATCAGAGGAGCACTAATCAACAAATCTTGAAGAAATCGCTCCATTGGAAAGGAGTCAAAACTGAATAACATAATTCTATCACCCAGACAGACATCCAAAGCCGTGGTGTTGGCAGAAATTAAGCCTATATTGTCGCTACATATAATGTAGGCCTATATTTATACAGTGGCCCTAGTTAAAGTTCGTAAAATAGTCCAGGTAGCTAATAGGAAAGCACTTCCACCCAACCCCCGGAAAATAAACAAACAAGATATATGTTTTATAACAAAACAAATACTGAATTAAACTAAGGTCCACTCCTAGAAATGTAAGTGCGCCCCTCTCCCATAAAGTTTCAAGTGCACCCCCCCCCCCCCCCACAACCGGAGATAAATATCTGATAGAAATACTGCTTGAATTAAACGTATTCTATTCAATAAACAGAAAGGCACTTGTGATATCAGGAAATGGCATACATTGATTTCACCAAATGGATATCTTTGCAAGCTGGCACTGCTGCTGATTGCTCAGTGGAGTGTTACCAACGGCCAGTCATGCGTGCCCATCAACTGCATCACATCTGAGTGGACCGAGTGGACCGAATGCTCCCAGTCGTGCGGTACGGCGGGGGTTAGGGCGAGGACGAGGCAGATCCTGGCAGCCGAGCAGTGCGGCGGCTCCTGTGTTGGCGGGACGTTCGTCAGCGAGAAGTGCAACCAAAAGTGCTGCCCCCAGAATTGTGCATACACGCCCTGGTCACCGTGGGGGTCGTGTCGGTGCGACGCCACGTACTGCGTCCCCGGGTCATGGGTCGTCTGCTTCAGGTGGAGAGACAAGGTCAGCGACGCCGTCTGCGGTGGCTACTGCGACATGGTCACGTACGAATTCCAGTGTGGCAAGCCGTGCTGCTACAAAGATTGCATTATGGGAAGGTAACATGTCGTCTTACAATATCATTGTAAAATTTCATTTTATCAAGAAAAGTCAAAATTTATGCATGCCAATAATAATAAAAATATAAAAATCTTAGGTTTGAACACACGAATAAGAAGATTAGTTGTCAGACGTGACTTATTTTAACACGATCATTTTATTTCAAGAATTTTTAGATCTATAATTAAAAAAAATAGGTTAATTATAAAATGAGTAAACCTTTGTGTTGGTAGCTGGGGAGCCTGGGAAGCGTGTGATGCTCGGTGTGAATCTGACGGTCTCAAAGTGCGAAATCGTTTGGTCATTCAGGAGCCAGATTGTGGCGGGAAAAGATGCGACTACGAGTCCGAGACTACCACGTGCAAGGGCCCGTGTTGCCCTCAAGATTGTGTTCTGGGCACCTGGAGTGACTGGTCTGACTGTTCCACTGTCTGTGGTAAGTGTTGTGGTGTACTCTCTCTGGTAAGTGTTGTGGTGTACTCTCTCTGGTAAGTGTTGTGGTGTACTCTCTCTCTCTGGTAAGTGTTGTGGTGTACTCTCTCTGGTAAGTGTTGTGGTGTACTCTCTCTGGTAAGTGTTGTGGTGTACTCTCTCTCTCTGGTAAGTGTTGTGGTGTACTCTCTCTGGTAAGTGTTGTGGTGTACTCTCTCTGGTAAGTGTTGTGGTGTACTCTCTCTGGTAAGTGTTGTGGTGTACTCTCTCTGGTGAGTATTGTGGTGTACTCTCTCTGGTATGTGTTGTGGTGTACTCTCTCTGGTAAGTGTTGTGGTGTACTCTCTCTGGTAAGTGTTGTGGTGTACTCTCTCTGGTAAGTGTTGTGGTGTACTCTCTCTGGTAAGTGTTGTGGTGTACTCTCTCTGGTAAGTGCTGTGATGTACTCTCTCTGGTATGTGGTGTGGTGTACTCTCTCTTGTAAGTGTTGTGGTGTACTCTCTCTGGTGAGTATTGTGGTGTACTCTCTCTGGTATGTGTTGTGGTGTACTCTCTCTGGTATGTGGTGTGGTGTACTCTCTCTGGTAAGTGTTGTGGTGTACTCTCTCTGGTGAGTATTGTGGTGTACTCTCTCTGGTATGTGTTGTGGTGTACTCTCTCTGGTATGTGTTGTGGTGTACTCTCTCTGGTAAGTGTTGTGGTGTACTCTCTCTGGTGAGTATTGTGGTGTACTCTCTCTGGTATGTGTTGTGGTGTACTCTCTCTGGTAAGTGTTGTGGTGTACTCTCTCTGGTAAGTGTTGTGGTGTACTCTCTCTGGTAAGTGTTGTGGTGTACTCTCTCTGGTAAGTGTTGTGGTGTACTCTCTCTGGTAAGTGTTGTGATATACTATCTCTCTGTAAATGATGTTGGGTTGTCTGTGGTAAGTTTTTGGCAGGATTTTGTGGGGTATTAAAAAAAGTATTTGCATGTGATAGATGTTTTGCAGTTTGTGGTAGGTGTTGTATGGTATATGATAGGTGTTGTATGGCATATTATAGGTGTTCTACTGTGTGTGGTAGATGTTCTACTGTCTGAGGTAGTTGTTCTACTTTCTGTGGTAGATGTTCAATTGTGTGTGGTACGCGTTGCATTGTAATTACTGTGGTGGGTGTTTACTTTGTTGCATAACTGTTTTTGAAAAAAAAAATCAGACATTGAGCCTATAATGCTTTTGTATTTTTTGTTCTTTTACTTGTTTTAAAATGAATAAATCTGTTTATTTAAGGGGAAGGTATAATGACCCGAACCCGCTACATCAAATACCCCGTGTGTGGAGGAGCCAACTGCACGGAGCTGAATGACAAACAGAACCAGACATGCGAGAACTATGTCAATGTGGATTGTCTAGTACGTTCTCAGCCTCACATCTTAAGTATGATGTCAGTGTGACGTGTAAAGTATGATGTCAGTGTGACGTGTAAAGTATGATGTCAGTGTTGATTGTCAAGTACGTTCTCAGTCTCACTTCTTCTTCTTCTTCGTTCTTAATTGAGAATATGGTGGAGGATTTAGACAAGTCCAACTTCGTGAACGAACCGGACTGTGGTCTCCAGATCAGCAGGTGCCCCATATAATTTTTCCCTGAGTGGGGTGAGCAGGGGCCAGTGTCTGACTCACGCCAGGCTATATAAAGAACATTCCTGAAGGAGGTGCTCCGTATTTTCCGGGGTCTTGCCACAAGGGAATATTTCGCCACACCCAATTTTTAGTTTTTTATGCATGTGTTGATTTAGTCCAGGGGTCTCCAAACTACGGTCCGCGGGCCGGATGCGGCCCGCGATGTCCTCTCATCCGGCCCGCGGAGATCTTTTTGTCCATGGAAAAAACGTTTGTTGGTGATGGCCGAGGAACTTTGCCAGAAAAATTAAAGACATTTCTGGAAGAAACTGGTCCCGAACTGAAATTTGATAGTTAATGCGGCCCTCGGACTGAAAAGTTTGGAGACCCCTGATTTAGTCTGTTATGGCCTGTTCTGAGTCGAAAGATTATGTATTGTTGTTTTCGTTTCAAATTGTAATATCCATCATCTTTATTGTAGTGACGGTGTGTGTCAGACCACATTTAAGTTTGTTTTTTATCATTCTTTTTATTTCTTTTGGTTGTAGCGAGATTTCTGGTTGTTTTTTCTTTCCCCCAATTTTTGCCAGCTGGTCCGCAATCTCATTAACCTGTATCAGGCAGTGGCCCGGTCTCCACTGCAGCACAATTCTGCTGCAACTGCAGCACAATTCTGCTGCAGGTATTTTTTAGCCTTTCTAGTGCTGTCCTAAGTGATTGAGTATAGGACTCTGGATTTTTTAGGGATTGCAGGACA
This sequence comes from Physella acuta, assembly GCF_028476545.2. Lineage (NCBI taxonomy): Eukaryota > Metazoa > Mollusca > Gastropoda > Physidae > Physella > Physella acuta. The sequence goes on from NW_026732013.1 coordinate 724,234, forward strand.
GATTTAGCATCTGGAAGAAATACTATCTGACTATTTGGAGATTCAGGGTGTTCTGACAGGAGGTTTGCTGCATGCTCTAAAGCTTCTTTCTCTGCTCTAAAGTTGTCGGCTATTGACTTTTCCAGGCTTTCTCTTCAGTCTCACAATTTAAGGGTTTTGACAGTGTCACATATAAAGTATTTTGTCTATATTGGTTTTTTTTTAAAAACTAATCTGAAATGGCTGTATTATTTTGTGTTGTTAAAAATTATATTGTGTATTACAAATTACATAAAATTATCAATAAGTGTAACTTCAATTTAGTAATAATAAGTAGCTTAAACCCAACAGAAGTTTTTTTTATGTAAACAAACATTAATTTTTAAACCAGCCCTCCACAAATACGTTTTAGTAGAGCAATCATCGTTACCACACATGACAAGAACAACTCTTGCCTCTCCACAGATGGGCCAGTGGTCTGATTGGACAGAATGTAAACTAAACAACGGGCTATGTGGGGAAGGCACTAAGAGTAGACAAAGATCTGTCTTAACAGATTCAAAATGTCGAGGCCAGCCATGCGGAAATTTAACTGGTTTGTTATAAATTGTTTCTTATTACTGCTGTAAGTATGAATAAAATTTGTACCAAGGCAGATAACTGTTTGAATCTGTACAGAAACCAGCCTGTGTTACGGCCCTTGTTGTAAGACTGACTGTAAAGTTGGAGAATGGTCAGAGTTTGGATTCTGTTCTGCTGCTTGTGGGGAAGGACTCAAGTAAAAACTTTTTTCTTACATGTTTTTAGCTGATAAAATAGTAAATTAACTTTTAAGTTAGCGATCTTGTGTGTATCAATCTAGAATTATAACTTTTGTGTATTAATCAAGCTTTATAACTTTCATTTCAATCAAGCTGTATAACTTGTATGTATTAATCAAGCTTTATAACCACATGTTTTAACATTCATATTCTGCTTCAAAAATCTAATTATCACTAGTACATCTATTAAAACTTAGTTATCTCTCTTTCTACCCCAGAAACCGAACAAGAAAAATTCTTACTGCCCCTGACTGTGGAGGGACGGCTTGCCCTGGCGTCCTAGAGTCCACCAGCTGTGTGGTTAGAAACACAACAGACTGTAAATTCACAGAATGGTCAGTCTGGTCCAACTGTAGCACGGACTGTGGTTTTGGTAAATCTGTTAGGTCAAGGACATTACTGACCCCAGCGTACTGCGGGGGTCATTGTTTGGAGACTAAAACAGAAGATATAAAAGATTGTGAGTCTTACGCCGCAAAGAAAGATTGTCAGGTAGCCTATTTACATATTTTATTCAGCATTTCATAAGTTTCACATTATTTTTATCAATGTACATCTATAAACTGTTATTTTAAGTGAGATGGTCTTGTATGTTTAGGTGGGGCCTTGGAGTTCATGGGGAGTTTGTGTTCGTGATTGTGAGCGTGGCATTCAGAGGTCTACCAGGGTTATTACAGTACAGGAAGTCTGTGGGGGAGTTCCTTGTACTGGTTTATACAATTTGACAGTAGGTTGTTTTTTATTTCAGTTTTTCTTCAATTTTTATTATAAATTGCACAATTATTTTTTTACTATTATGTTTTTTGATTTGGCTGAAAATAAATTGCAGAGCATGCTGCTACTTATGCAGTTCAAATTAAGTTTTTTATTTTTCAATTTTCATTCACAAAAATACTACATGTAATGCTATTACTTTAAATTACAAATGTACTACACCTAAAACTACTGCTTTTCTAATTCTTGATTTATAGCAAACCCGCACCTGCCATGAAAAATGCACCCAGCTGTGTAACCAAGCAAAGTGCAGCTGTAACCCTGGTTACAACCTTGACCTTGATGGGTTCACATGCAAGAAGAAAAGTTGTGGAACTGCACCAACACTTTCCTATTGTGGTCCAGGCACACAGGTCCTGGTCTCCTGTCAACCTGTCCACTTCAGCTACTGCCCCGTGAGTACTTTACTGTCCACTTCAGCTACTGCCCAGTGAGTACTTTACTGTCCACTTCAGCTACTGCCCAGTGAGTACTTTACTGTCCACTTCAGCTACTGCCCAGTGAGTACTTTACTGTCCACTTCAGTTACTGCCCAGTGAGTACTTTACTGTCCACTTCAGCTACTGCCCAGTGAGTACTTTACTGTCCACTTCAGTTACTGCCCAGTGAGTACTTTACTGTCCACTTCAGTTACTGCCCAGTGAGTACTTTACTGTCCACTTCAGCTACTGCCCAGTGAGTACTTTACTGTCCACTTCAGTTACTGCCCATGAGTACTTTACTGTCCACTTCAGTTACTGCCCAGTGAGTACTTTACTGTCCACTTCAGTTACTGCCCAGTGAGTACTTTACTGCCCAGTGAGTACTTTACTGTCCACTTCAGCTACTGCCCAGTGAGTACTTTACTGTCCACTTCAGTTACTGCCCAGTGAGTACTTTACTGCCCAGTGAGTACTTTACTGTCCACTTCAGCTACTGCCCAGTGAGTACTTTACTGTCCACTTCAGCTACTGCCCAGTGAGTACTTTACTGTCCACTTCAGTTACTGCCCAGTGTGTACTTTACTATCCACTTCAGTTACTGCCCAGTGAGTACTTTACTGCCCAGTGAGTACTTTACTGCCCAGTGAGTACTTTACTGCCCAGTGTGTACTTTACTATCCACTTCAGTTACTGCCCAGTGAGTACTTCAACAGTGTTTAGTGTTCCATAGAGAACACAATTAACACACATTTGATTTTTAAAATACAGAATTAAAAAAAAAAAATTAACAGTGACATCATTTTGTGTTTTGCCTATTTACTCACCTCTAGTTTTTTGTCATATATAGTTATTTAAAGCTGAACCCCAACCCTAAAATGTTCAACCCCCCCCCCTATTGTACAAAGCTACATTTGTTTTCATTATTTTAATCTTTATGAAATACGTACTGTATGCCTCTGCCTAGTAGGACATTATCCTAAACCCAGATCTCTAATCTCCTACTGCTTTAATTTCACATACAGTAAACATCCCATCACTTAATTTATACCTCACAGCAGTAGCCTAAAATCTGAAATTTAGCTAAACCTTTAATAAAACAAATAATAGCATCTTGCTACTTAGATAGTATGCTAAAATTCTAATTTACGTATTAATAATTATTGTTGTTTTTAATTTTATCCAGTCCACCTTATATGGTGACAAGTGTAATGGTACATGTTCATCAGGGTGGGTTGTCAAAGGAGATCCAAAGTTTATAGAATGTCAGCAGGATGGAACCTGGACAGCTCCTAAGATCTTTTGTGGGCCTGCTAATAAAGCACCTATTAATGTAAGTTGATTATAAATTCAGTTTTCTATGGGAATTTCTTCTTGACAAAATTTTTAATAATTTCTATGACTATTAATGGACATATAGAGAACAAAGTTTTAAGTACTAGATCTAAATAATGTTTTAACTATTGATTATTTTCTATATAGTGTGTTTTCTTTTAATAGTAATTTAATTTTGCTAATTTAATTTAATACATTACTAGCTGGCACTATTTATTAAATAAAAAATATTGGGAATAAAATCTAAATAATGTTTTAACTATTGATTATTTTCTATATAGTGTGTTTTCTTTTAATAGTAATTTAATTTTGCTAATTTAATTTAATACATTACTAGCTGGCACTATTTATTAAATAAAAAATATTGGGAATAAAATGTAGCTGGAAATTCAATGTGACACACCTGATTTTTTACCTTTGTTTATATGTGAAGATAAGCCTGAACAGCACAGATGTGTCAGAACTTTTACTTCCTGGCCAGTGTTTTGGTAAACTGACAACTACCTCAGATAATGAAGCCTGGGACAAACACACATACTCTGTAGTGGCTGATCCTGCTGGGGTTTTAAAAGTCAACAATGACACGCTCTGTGTAAAGACCAAGTTAGATTATGAAACTTCACAATATAGACAGTAAGTGACACTTTTTTCCTCCCTAATTCTGACTAGTACTAATTATTTAGTACTTCTCACAATATCGACAGTAAGATGCTTGCTTGATAATTCCTGTTTTGATGATTTTTTTCAATAATATTGTATCAGCCCTGAGAATAAAAAATAACACAGTATTGTAACACTCTAATAGACTTCCTATAAATACTCATTAAACAGATGGACTGCAACAATCAGAGCAACTGACCTAGATGGACTATATCTTGACAAAAATTTTACTTTCAATTTACAAAATAACAATGATCCTCCAAGGTCAGCTAAAGTAAGTTCTGTGTTGTAATTTCTGTGTAGTCATTGTCTTCTGTGTAGTCATTGTCTTCTGTGTAGTCATTACCTTCTGTGTAGTCATTGTCTTCTGTGTAGTCATTATCTTCTGTGTAGTCATTGTCTTCTGTGTAGTCAATGTGTAGGTAAACTAGTATTAAATGTAGTTATCATGTATACTTCAAAATATATTTATCCATCTGACTATTATTGTAAATGAAATTATAGCATCCCAGTATATTGGTCGTTGTTGTTGTTTCAGCTTTCACCAGACACATTGTTGGAAAACAGTCCAAAAGGCACATTTATTGGCTGCTTCCAGCTGATTGACGACGATCCTGGCCAAAACTTGACACTTTTTATGTTAACAAACACTAAACTCTTTGAACTTTTCATGCAGGAACAAACTTACTGTCTAAAGGTAAAATGTACATTTTTTCTGTTATTTGTATTGTTATTTTCTAATGTGAAGAATTAAAAAATAAGTAAATACCAACAGGTGTGCAGCTATGTTCAAATATGATGGTTTTAATTAATTTTTTAAATATTTAAATATGTATTACTAATATATAATATTTTAATTTATTCAAAAAGTAATATCTCTTTTTTTGAAATTTTTAAAAATTCATTTTTTTAAAGGTTTTGGCAGAGTCAAGCCCCAACTGTACAACTGTAGGAGGAAAGCTGTGTGCCATCAACTATGAAGCTCAGAGCCAGATCTACACTGCCATAATGGTGAGAGATGACGCAGTGCCTCCAGCTTCTGCTTATTTTGACATTGGCATAAATGTCATTGACGTCAATGAGCCCATCACAGGTGTCACAATGACCTCAGACACAGTCCCAGAAAACATTCCACCAGGTCAGTTACACTTTACCTTTCATGATTTGTGCTGTAAAGTGAGGTCAGGTGAGTGGCAGACGTTAATGTTGCTCTGATGGTCTGTTGCCAGGTAAACCATTGCTGGGACTGGTGGCCACAGATGAAGATAAAAATGCCACCCACAAATTTGAAATACTAGATGATCCATCTGGTTTGTTTCAGTTAATTAATAAAACACTTGTAGCATCCGTTGCTTTAGATTATGAAATCAACCCAACCATCAAGTACACTATCAAAGTCAGAGGTTCAGATGTTGGAACACCATTGACTTTTGCAAGTATTTTTTTAAATTTCAGAATGATTTGATTTCAAAATTTAGAAAAGCATATTTAAAGATTTTATTATTTCTCTAAGATAATATGTGACATGTCTGTCATGAAAATTCAGGTAGAAACTAACATAACTTTTGGTGTGAGTGATGTGAATGAAGTCCCAAACAGCTTACAACTGACGTCTGCTAATGCTCTGCTGTCATATCCACCCAACCAGCCACAGGTGAAGGAGAACATTCCAGGTATGTTAAATATATACATTTGTTTTCTTTAAGTAAAATCAAACTTTTTAATTGTGTTATGTTAAATATGAACCGTTTGTTTTCTTTAAACTTAAGTTGAAGTTTTTAATTGTCTGTGTAAATGTGAGGCTCTTGCTTCCTTCACCCATATTATCATATTATGTTAAATGTGCTATGAACTTCTAGCTCTTTTTGTACTAAAATTATACTTATGTTTGTCTTTTATTTGGCTTGTTACAAAAAGTATTTTGATTTCAGCTGTTGTTGTTGGCACATTGTCAGCCATTGATCCTGACAACGGAGATGCAATTACATTTTCAGTCAACAATGACAAACTGCGCATCATCAACACCAAGTGCACCCCAATGCAGGTTACAAAAACAAATACAACTTTTTATATTTGTCATTAAGTTAAGCCATCATTTTGATTGTTAATTTCAAATTTTTCTCAGCCATATCAGCACAACTACTGCTCAGGGAGACTGGTTAACATTGGGGGTTTCAATTTTGAGGAGGCGGCCATTGTCCCAGTGAAAATAACAGCTCAAGACAAAAATCTTCACTCCATAAAGCTTGACATCAACATTATAGTCATAGACATGGATGATGTTCCTACAGTTAGTTACTTTTCTTATCTCCTTTTTATTGTTATTTAGCTAGACGATGTTCCTACAGTTAGTTACTTTTGTTATCTCCTTTTTATTATTAGTTAGCTATTTACAGGAGATAATTACTAGTCTGAGGGTTTCCAATGTGAAAATCTGATAAAAGGAGGTTTTCAGTTGCTGGTCATGATGTATCTAGAACCCACCCAGCTCAAATATAAATAGGTTTGAGAAGTGCAATTTTTTATTGACAGGACATTCTAGTAAATGGTGATATAACAAGCACAATCAATGTCCCAGAGAACAGCAAGGGTTTACTTGTTGCTGAACTTAAAACTGTTGATGAGGATCTGCTGGATAAACAAAATTACTTCCTTTCTGGACCGGCCTTTAACCAATTTAAAATACAAGGCAACATGCTTTTTGTGAGGAGTTTTCACTTGATTCATATTAGTAATTAAGATTTTCTATACTTTAATTATATTTAAATGATTTTTTGTGTAAAAAAGGTTTAATGAGACATAGACATTCTATCCTTATTTATATTTACAATTTTTCAGACATCAGATACTGCTAGTCTAGATTTTGAAACTGCTGAGCCTATGCAACTAACAATTACATCAGTTAGTACTGGTCAGACAAGTACAACAGTGGCAAAGACATTCACTGTAAACATCACTAACATCAATGAAGCACCAACAAACATTATTTTCAATGGATTGTCTGTAAGTGGAAGTTTCACCATATTTCAACAAAAAAATTGCAGTTAGACATGCAAGGTAAAAAAAATAAAAAAATTCAGATGTTCAAATTAAAATGACAAAAAGTTCAGTACCTAACGTAAACATTTTAAAAGTTTTTTTTGCCAACTGAAATTTTAACCAGGTTCCTGAAAACAGTATTGAAGGGACCTTGGTCACAGCAATGTCAACCGAAGATCCAGATAACAAAATCCAAACAGCCTTTCAACAGTTTACATATGAACTGCTGGACAATGCTCAAGATAGATTTAGCATCAAGGGCAATAACATCTATGTGAAAAATTCTACTAAAACATGTGGACTAAATGTATGATTTTAATTACTATTTTTGAAATAAATGATTGAATTGTTAATGATTACTATAAGAATGTATCTGATTTATTTCTAAGGAAAAGTAGAAAATATAATCACTTGGTCACAATTACAGCCATTACTCCCCTTAACAGTAGAATTTGGTTAACATTTGCTCTATTTAGTCCTGTATAGGGCAAATATTATTTTAAATCTTTATCGTTTCATTCATGTGATCTTACACTTACAGGTATGTAACCTTGATTATGAAGTTCAAAAAGACCTCACTATAGTTGTAAAGGTGACAGATAATGGATCACCACCACTGAGCATGAATGTTTCAAAGATTATATCACTCACAGATGTCAATGATGCCCCTTACAATATTCAACTTAATACTTATCAGATTTATGAAAATAAGCCCAAAGGAACTGTAATTGGTAATTATTTTCATTATGCAATTATAAAACAAATCAAAAATTATCTGTTAGCTTTTGTTAAATGTGTAGGCCTTTATTCCAAGCCTCAAGTGCCATTTCATAATTGAATATTTTTATATTAAAAGGGACATTTTCTGCATCTGACCAAGACAAGAACAGTGTACTGACCTTCACCTTGCTGAACCAAGCCCAAACTTTTTCTGTAGAGAACTCTATTCAGCTGGTCCAGTTGTCCAGTCTGGACTATGAAGCACAAAAGGTTTATTACATACAGGTTCAGGTCACAGACAATGGCAATCCTGTTGCTTCTGTGAGTAGAAACTTATGGCAAACTTGGATTTTTAAATGCCAAATGTAAATTGTATAACATTTCAAATATTATAAAAATAGTGCTTCTGTGAGTAGAAACTTATTGCAAACTTGGATTTTTAAATTCCAAATGTAAATTGTATAACATTTCAAATATTATAAAAATAGTGCTTCTGTGAGTAGAAACTCATTGCAAACTTGGAATTTTAAATGCCAAATGAAAATTGTATAACATTTCAAATATTATAAAAATAGTGCTTCTGTGAGTAGAAACTTATTGCAAACTTGGATTTTTAAATGCCAAATGTAAATTGTATAACATTTCAAATATTATAAAAATAGTGCTTCTGTGAGTAGAAACTTATTGCAAACTTGGATTTTAAAATGCCAAATGTAAATTGTATAACATTTCAAATATTATAAAAATAGTGCTTCTGTGAGTAGAAACTCATTGCAAACTTGGATTTTAACATAACAAATAAAAATTGTAGGCTATAAACATTTCAATTTTATAAAAATAGTGCTTTTTTAGTTGAGTTTCTTAAACTAATTTATAGATTTCCTTAATTAAATTAATACATTAGCTAACTATTATTAATGATCCTGTAATCTTATAAAATTAAAGAAATTAGAAAACGTTAAAAAAAAAGATATTTCAATTTTTTCTGGTTGTAGCAGTTGAAAAACACAACTTTCTTATTTGGCAGTGTATCAACACCATACAAGTTGAAGTTTTAAATGTGAATGAAGGACCAGAATTTATTGGGCCTGAAGTATTGACAGTTGCAGAAGATTCTAATCTCGGAGCTTTGGTGGGTAGTGTCAGTGTGTTTGATCCTGATAGTAACGATTCAGTGGAGATCACTCTGAAAGAATACAAAGATGTCTTTGTTGTTGGAGGCAACACAATTTCTACAAAGGTAAATCATAATTATTATCATTCATGAAAGTATAAATATAAATTGTAAGTAATGATCAAATAATATCAAGAATCTGTTTGTTATCAGCAGAAAATATAATTAATCAAACATTTTTTGGGTTAACATCTGTAGTGAATAGGATCCATGTATGTGTTTATATGCTTTTGTAAGCTAACCTGTCTACCCTTTCTATTAGAATGAATATCACTTTATCTATATTTAACTAAATTAAAAATACATTTTGTTACATGTAGGATGGTAAAGGAACGTTTGTTACCATAAATTTAACAACAGCCAAATTACTTGATTATGAAAGCAAGGCAGAATACAGTGTTGACCTAAAAATTTCTGACAAGCAAGGCTTGGAGATTGTTCATAATGTTAAAATTTCTATTGAGAACAAGAACGATCCTCCTACTGTGAGTATTATATAAACTGGGATAGTAATTTTTTGTTATTAAAACAACTGTTTCAAATAGAAACCTATGCTATTTTAATATACATAAGCCTACACAGTTGACTCTAAAGATAAATTGTATCCAACACTTGCAGGACATACTTCTCAATAAACTAGCTACACCTAGAGTGAGTGTCCAAGAAAATGTTTTAACAACATTGGCATCCTTAACAGCTCTGGATGAAGACCAAAACCAGTCGTACACCTTCAGAATTATAAACCAGCCCGCAGATCATTTTATCATTGTTGGTAATGAACTCAGGGTGAGAGATATTTTCTTTAAAAAAAACACTTAAAAAAAGACAAAGCACTTGTTTATCCATATTGACACTTTTATTTAATTATAAACTACAAATCATGAGTATATTTAACATGCTTATTACAATTTAAGAGAAGGGTCTAACAAAGTGAAACACACTGTCAAGAATTGATTTACTAATTATAGACTGTAGTATTAACCACAGTTTAGTATCTGTTATGTATCACCTCAACTCCTATTATGGTTAAATGCAAATTTATTATTAATGCTGCTCACACATTTTTACCATATGTTGTGTTTTATTACAAAAAGTATATCTACTAGTGCGTTGTGTTTTATAACATCCTATGTTCTGCAGATGCTAAAACCACTTGACTATGAAACCACCTCATCTGTCATCATAACAATAGAAGTTTCAGACAGTGGAATTCCATCTTATAAAGTGCAAAAAGTTACTACAATAGATGTAGTGAATGTAAATGAGCCACCTACAACCCTTGTTTTGTCAAATAATAAAGTAAGTCTTTTATTATTTCTGTATTTCTATATTTTGTTTTGTCAAATAATAAAGTAAGTCTTTTATTATTTCTGTATTTCTGTATTTTGTTTTGTGAAATAATAAAGTAAGTCTTTTATTATTTCTGTATTTTGTGATTGATCACCATGTAACATGTATTATCTTACATAAAATTAGATGAAAAACAACCCTACCATTGTAATATAATTATAAATAGTAGGTATCTTAAATTAATCTTTTGTATTATACCCAACATATGCAATGCTATGTAAAATTCTCATTCAAAGTTTAAAGTAGGAATGTGTACCATGTAGGGATAAGTTAAAATTAGGAATATGTACCATGTAGGGATAAAAATTACGTTTAAAAATATTGCAGGTGGAAGAAAACAGTGGAGATGGTACAATAGTTGGAACATTACAGCCAACAGACCCAGACAACAAAGAAGGTTTCACATACAACTTGCTGGAGAATGCTGCAGGAAAATTTAAAATTATGGGAGACAAAATAGTAGTGAGATGTTTAGTTTATTTTTGAATATTTAATTCTTGATAATTAAGTTCTTTGATGACTTTTCATATAAATTAATTTTTTTTAAAAACAAAATTATTTTGTTACATTGTAAGCTAAAAAAAAAATAGAAATGCATATTATCTTAAAGCTTGTTTGAGATATATTAAATAATGAATAATATTAATATCAGTGTCAAAAAATGTATTAGTTAAAGTACTGGAAAAGTTTAAAAATTACTATTGTTCCCAGTGTAATAAGTGGAAAATTTTCTTTACGTTACTGTTCATTTAACACAAATATGTTTTTATAAAAACAGGTTATATCATCAGAGCAATGCTCTCTTCTTCATCAAAAATGTTCCCTTAACTATGAACAGCAGTCTGTTCATACTGTCAGAGTTATGGTTACTGACAATGGTTTTCCAAAACAAAGTTGTACTTTTGAGCTGAAGATCGAGGTCACAGATATGAATGATGCTCCATATGATTTAATCCTAAGTGGTATAAATTTTAAATTTCTTGTAATAGCTAGATATCTGTTTAATACTTAATTTATCCTCAAATAATTGTCAAATATATTTTATCTTTGTTTTTAATCAACTTACAGCCCAATCTAACAAAGTTTATAAAAATCTAATAAACCAATTTAATTATGATAAAAATTTTCCTGTAATTTTTTCACTGACAGACAATAAAGTTGAAGAAACTGGGAATGCAGATAGCTTTATAGGAAATGTATCAGTCAGTGATGAAGACATCAGCCAGTTACATACCTTTGTACTGAAAGATAATGCTGGCGGAATGTTTAAACTAAAAGGTCAGATGCTGGTGAAAGCTGTTGATGACAGACTCAATATCAGCAAATTGTACTCAGTTATTGTTCAAGCTCTTGATAACGGAGTTCCAGTCAAATCAGTAAGCATGTAAACCTGTTTTCATGAAGAATACAGTAAAGTATTGAAAACAACTCTAATGTTTTAACAGAAATATTGTTTAATTAAAATAAGTCCTACATGTTTTACTCACATCTTTATATAGATTAATGGTTAATTTTTAAAAAGACTTTTTTGTTTTTTTTCCTTACTTGCAGGTTGAGCAAACATTTTATATCAGTATTTCTGGAGTTAGTGAAGCACCCCAAGAGCTGGCAGTTATCCCACTTGGAAAAACTATACAGAGTTCTCCATCTGTTATAATCATAGCTGAAAATTCCTTCATAAATGATGGCATAGCAACCATACAAGCAGAGGACAGAGACCTGGATCAAACTATTGCCTTCACTTTGCTAGTTGATGATGAAGGACAGTTCAAATTAGATAAAGAAGTTGCCTGCAGTAAATCACAGGTTTAAGCCTCAATACAAACTGATTTACCATTTAAAACTTAAAGATTTTCTTAAAACTTAAAAACCCACTATCAGAAGTGTTAACTGGCCTTAAGATTTTAGGAGATTAAAAGATACTAAATGACACTACAGAACATCCTATTTCCAGTGTTAAATGCTCACTTTTGTATATGTCATTTATCCCCTAATATTTTTGTACTGGCATGTTAATGTATTTCTGTTAAAAATGTGTTTCAGATGAGTTCTATCATTTGCAGAACAAATCTATTATTGGCTAAAACTGTGAACTTTGAGAAGAAAAATAAATACACAATCATCTTTGTAGCAACTGACTCTGAGAAACAGCAATCTGCTTTTACTTTAGTGATTGAGATATCAGATATTGAGGAGCCTCCTACGGTATAAAATACAATACGGAAAACTAAAAAATTCTCTGTCATTCTATTAGATTAGCATTTTTAATTGTTAAACATTGAGTACACTATTATATCCTTATTTTATCTAAGAAAAATGTGGAACAGAATATTTACTTTTTGTAACAAATTAATTCACAGTTGATCTTTTAGTTGCTGCATTGTAACTTATGTGAAGTCATTATCTTATTTTGCTAATTTATTGTAAAAATAATTATTTAATTTTTTTAGTTTGTATCTAAATTGATAGTTTTGTATTATTACAATTAACAAGTAAGAACAATCATAAAAATTGTTTAACATTTTTTTCTACAGAACATAATTTTTAACTCGCCCTCATTGTCAGTATGGGAGAACAGTGAAAACATTGTTGTGGGCAAATTCTCTGCTGAGGATGAGGACAAAAAGAACTCCCATACATTTACTTTAATGAACAACAAAGATAATGTTTTTGTAATAACAGCAGACGGACAACTGTCAGTTGTTTCAGGTTGAATAGACTTCATGTTTTTTAACAATTCATAACTTCCAATTTTATAGACACAATAATGTAATCAGGCTAAATTAAAATTTATTCTATATAATTTAAAAAAAAAACCTTTTCCTAGATAAAATATTGGGCATAGAAAATGTATAATTTTGTATTCAAATTTAATTATTAAAAAAGCTTTTAAGCTGTAGACAGCAAATGCTGATATAAAATGTTATATAAATACAAGTATTAATTGTCATATAAAAATTATATTTCAGGTGCTGCACTTGATTATGAAGTGAAGAATTCCTATAACATCACAGTTAGAGTTACAGATTCAAGTCCATCACCAAATAATTTTTTTGAAAAAATCTTTACTGTCGCTGTTTTGAATGTCAATGAAAAGCCAAATAGCTTAAAGCTTAGCAACAATACAGTGAATATTTTTTAAAATTTAAATAACTAATGTTTTTTTTCTTAAAAGTAAAAATATATTGGGTTTTAATCATAATTATTTGAGGTTTGCTTTGACAGTTCCCTAAACTTGTATGTAACTCTGCCCTAAGCTTTATATTCCAACACTAGCTTTTTAAACAATAAATCTAACCAATTGATTTTTGCAATTTATCTTTTACTGATTTTCAAAACCAACAACATAAACTGCTTTTTTACTATTTAAATAATCAATTATTTAAAAATGTTATTTTTGTTATATATAATAGATTTTTGAAGGAAGTTCAGTGTCAACTATAATAGGAGATTTGTTAACTGAGGACCCTGATAATAAAATTTTGGACCTGAAAACTTCTTTGCCACAAACTTTTGAGTACAAGCTATTGGATGATGCAGATGGAAGATTTGAACTGTACCAGTCTACTATTAAGGTACAAACTTGAATTGTTTAACTTTTTGCAATCCTTTATTATTTTAATTACTATTTTCCCTCTGTTTTATGTACTATAGCTCACACTTTGCTCTGGTATCTTTGATGACAGCTCACACAAAAGGGAGCACAGTGCACTGTTCAGTGGTGTGGCCTGGACTTTGAGACACAGAAATATCACGTGATTCTAGTACAAGTTACAGATTCAGGCACACCAAGCCTCTCGGCCTCCTTCTCAACCACCATCCAAGTTTTAGATGCCAATGACCCTCCTGTGTTGTCAGACATGTCTGTCACACAGCTGAAGGAGAATATGACAGTTGGAGATGTTGTCGCTAAGTTGATTGCTACAGATCAAGATGCTGGGCAAAATCTTACTTTTTCTATTGGAGATGAAGGTAAATTCACTTTAATTGAAATTTATGTTTTTTAAATGAAAAATAAATCTTGCTATTCTTTCTTTTCTCTAAACACTTATATTAATTATTCACTTTTAACAAAACTTTAGCATCTAGTCATAACAGTGATTTGTTTCTATTGAATGGAAATAAATACCTTGAAAACTGAGTTGAACAGTAAACCTTTGATGCTTTGTCCAATATTTAAAAATTTGACTTCCTGAGTTTACCATTATGACTACTGTAGTAGCATGTATCATGATTAAGATTGTTATCATACAGGCACCCACAACTTCAGGGTTGAAGGAGACAAGCTTGTTTTGGCTAAACCATTGGACTTTGAGACAAGTTCAGTTGCCTCTGTTGAAGTGATTGTAACTGACTCTGGGGTGCCTTCAAAATCTGTAAGTTTTGGACACAGTTAATGATATGAACATTATACTTTATAATGTATGCATAAAGAGTAATTTTTCTAAAAAATATGTCTACCATAGGGAAGAGCTACATTCAAGTTTGATGTTTTAAATGTTGGAGAGCCTCCACTGTCAATCAACATAGAAAGTATTCTGGGAAATCAAACACTTAGTTTTCTGTTGGATCAACCAGTTGTAGCTGAAACAACAAAAGCTGGCTCTGTGATTGGTCAACTCCTGATTTCAGACCCAGACAGCCAAGATGATATATCTGCCTTTGTATCTGGAGATATTTTAAAGTCTAATAAACCAAACTGTACAAATCGAAATACGGTGAGATAAGTATAAGCTTTGAAAACAATGGTCCTGTCTTTTTCTAAATGTGTACGCTTATATTGTGAAAATGTTTACTAATGTTTCACAAGCTTCATATGGAAACTTAATAGCTAAATAAAAACAGTTAAATAACATGTTCAATACTTAGATTATTTAATAAATAATTAAGAATTATATTTAAAACTTATTTTCCATTCATACAATTATAATGTCTTTTTTTGGGATGAAAATGCAACCAGTGTTTTTGAGATTTATTTTAAATAAAAAGTTTTTAGCATGAAATCTTGGTCATCAGGGCACTTACTGTGTGGCAACTGTGCTGCTGGGAAAACCATTGGATTATGAAACACAGAGCAGCTTCTCAGTCACTGTGTTGGCAGTGGATAAATATGGCCTGCAGCTGAATAAAACATTTTTAGTCAAGGTGAAAGATGAAAATGATGCTCCACAGGTAAACAATGGTGGTAAAATATGTTTTTACTTTAAAATTATAAATATTGTAAAATATGTTTTCACTTTAAAATCATAAAATGGTAAAATATGTTAAGAATTAACACTTTTTAAATAATTGGAAATAAGTCCTTTGAAATGAATCTTATAATATATGTTTATCCTTAAACTTATTTGAATTCATTATTTGACTAAATGTAAATTTTTATAATTCATGATGTACAGACACTTCTCATTAACAAGACAGCTGTGGACACAATACAAGTGAAAGAAAATTCACAAGGGGTCACAATCGCTACCCTCGATGCTATTGACCCAGATAAAAACCAGACATTTATTTTTACTGTTATTGGAAGCTCCCAGTTTACCACTGCAGGGAACTCACTGAAGGTGAAGTTTGTTCCAAAATTTTAAATCTGTGCAAACTTGTGTTTTTACTAATTGAAGAAATTTTAAAAGTAAAAATACTAATACATGTTTTAAAAAAAAAAATTAAATTGAAAATTAAATATCAAATGTACTTTACTATGTATGTGTTTATATTGACCTATTTACTTTATATTTTTACTACTGAAATCTATTATCTTAATTTTTAATTATTGCACAAAACATTAACATGTTATAGTTAACTTTCTGAAACTTATAATTTTATTTCTAAAGGTTTTACCTAATGCAACCTTGGATTATGAAACTGCAAAACTATTACATGTAAAAATCAAAGTCACTGATAGTGGACAGCCCCCTTTGTCTCTGGAGAAAGATATAACAGTGGAAGTCCTTGATCAAAATGAAGTACCAACTGGCATATCCCTAACCAGGAGCAAGGTAAATTAGTTGGTTGTTTTCTTTTTGCATTCAAGTTGATTGGTATCTAAAGTCACTTTAAATGTTACACATTTTGAAGAGTACTTTGGATTTCTTAGTTGGAATTTTGAAAATCTACATGTTCAATAAATGTGTCCTTGCCTTAGATATCAAAAGATGCAGATGTACATGTACAATAAATATTTATCCTTGCCTTAGGTATCTAAAGATGTACATGTACAATAAATATTTATCCTTGCCTTAGGTATCTGAAGATGTACATGTACAATAAATATTTATCCTTGCCTTAGGTATCTGAAGATGTACATGTACAATAAATATTTATCTTTGCCTTAGGTATCTGAAGATGTACATGTACAATAAATATTTATCCTTGCCTTAGGTATCTGAAGATGTACATGTACAATAAATATTTATCCTTGCCTTAGGTATCTGAAGATGTACATGTACAATAAATATTTATCCTTGCCTTAGGTATCTGAAGATGTACATGTACAATAAATATTTATCCTTGCCTTAGGTATCTGAAGATGTACATGTACAATAAATATTTATCCTTGCCTTAGGTATCTGAAGATGTACATGTACAATAAATATTTATCCTTGCCTTAGGTATCTGAAGATGTACATGTACAATAAATATTTATCCTTGCCTTAGGTATCTGAAGATGCAGTAGTTGGTGTAGAAATTGGCAGCTTTATCACCACAGACCCAGATAACAAAGGAGAAATGAGACAAAAATTCACATATGAGCTGGTAGACAATGGAAATGGCATCTTTGGAATCTCTAATGGATCACTGGTTGTCAAGGATGCTAAACTGGACTATGAAGTGAAAGCCTCTTACATAATCAAGGTGAAGGTGACTGACAATGGCAGCCCCCCTCTCTCAGCACAGTTTGATATAGAGGTACAGGTGATGGATGCTAATGATGCTCCCACTAACCTGCAACTTTCAGGTTGGCCTATAAATTAAACAAATTAGCCATCAGCCCATAAACAGAAACTATTACATTAGTAAAATATAATTTAACCTGATATATAATTTAAGTATAAAAATGAACTAAATTTGCTATAATTTTAACTTAACAAGATATTTTAAACCAGGAATTCGGCTATATATATTTTGTGTGTGCTTGTTTATAATTGAATTTTATTTGCAGCTTGGACAGTATCAGAGGCTGCTAATATTGATACTGTCGTTGGAAATTTATCAGCTCAGGAATCAGACATTGGACAGACCATCAGCTTTACCATTGGCAACAGCACAGACTCTTTTACTGTTAAAGATATGCGATTGGTTGTCAGTGGTGGTCTAGACTTTGAAACTGCCCCAAGAGTCAACATTGAGATAACAGCAACAGACAATGGCACCCCAACCAAATCTGTTAGTTTCAGAAATTTAAAAAAAAAATTATTTTGATTTTATTTAAAATTAATGGATGCAATGAACTGTAACATTTGTTTATTGACTTAGGTTGTACGAATGTTTACCATCACTGTGACAGATGTAAATGAGCCTCCAATCCAAATGAATTTTATTGCTTCACTGGCAAGTAAGTTTGCTATTGCTGAAAATGTTCCTGTAAAGACAGTAATTGGAACCATTGAGACTTATGATCCTGACAATGTTGACAGAGCTACATTGGAAGTGACAACTTTATCATCACCAGTGTTTAAGCTGGACACAGCTGGGGCAACTTGTGCAGTGGTAAGTTTATCTGGCAACAATTCCATTAGGAGATAAATAAAGTGAATTTTGTTTAATAATGAAAATATACATAGTTACTTCTTGAATTTTTCTTTTTTTTTTAATCTGAATATTCAGTTAATCCTGTACAAGCTTTGAAAAAAAAATTTTTGCAGAAAATAGTAGCCTCAATGGGATCAACCTTCACGATTTGCACCCAAACTGTTTTGCTGGCTCAAACTGTAAAATATGTTGCTAACTCACCACCATTAAACCTGGAGGTTCTAGCTAAAGATAAAGGTCAACTAACAATAAAAAATAAATGGTTGTTTGTGGTGAATGACAGTAATGATGCTCCCTATGTAAGTATAGATTTTCTTTACTTTATGTTTTAGTCAGATGTATGCTTTCCTATCCCAAGCTATCATTTTTGTTAAACAATTAAAACATTAATGACCAAATATTTGTCCTATAGTGTACCTTAACTTTTACAAGAATTAGCATAACAAAACATGTAGTTTTAAAGGAATGTTTGAACATAATGTTGTGGCACAACTTTTTTACTTGGATTAAACTGAAATTCAATCAGATAAATAACTCACATTTGTATTTTAATTATTGACTGAACTCTAGAGTGGAAACTCTCATGTGTAAGTTTGATGAAATTTTATACTTTGAGTAATAACATGGCATGCACTATCATAATCATTTTAAATCTAATTTTAAAACAGAATATATCAATAGCTGCTGATAAACTGGAAATTCCTGAAAATCAGGCAATTTTTAAACTAGGAGCATTAGATTGTGCAGATCCAGATATTGGCCAAAATCATGCATTTCAAGTAAAGAAATACCTTATTTAAGTATCAAAATAAAATTTTTATAAAGTTTGTTATTGTGCAAGTGCATATTACACATTACAAAAGAAGTAAACATTTCATTTAAAACAAAATGTCCTTTATTATACTTTTAACTTGTTTCTCTTCCAGCTGTTGACATACTGGGAGATCTTCAGAGTGGAGTCAGGCTCACTGTTAACCAGTTATGTGCCTCTAGATTATGAGAAGCAGTCAGTTTACACAGTGGCAATCAAATGTGTGGATGATGGGGAACCAGCTGCAAGTTTTACCAAGAATTTTACTGTGACTGTTACAGACATCAATGAAGCTCCCTCAGATATTACATTATCCAACAGTGAAGTAAGAATTTTTACAGTTTTTCTATCTGAATAATTTCTATTTATTTAAGACAATAAATTAAAGCAGCTAACAGAATTTTTTAGTCTTTTTCTTTATTGAAATTAAACTAAATTAGCTAAAGAACTAAAGAATGCATTCAGCTGAAATATTCTTTCTTTTTATTTCTCTCACACATATCTGTTAGGAATTTATTTTTATTTATTTTAAATGTTTCAATTACTAAAAATTTTACATTGCTACAGGTACCAAAAACAGCAAAAGTTGGTGAGACAGTTTCATTCATTCTTGTGGTAGACCCAGATAATGCTGGCACAGAAAGCCCGAGGCAGAATCACACATGTGCTGTAGTTAAAGATGAGACTGGAAGTTTTAAAGTTGGCCAAGATGGAAAAACTTTGCAAGTAAAATACTTTATGATAGTAAACTAATTTACTTTAATTACATCTTTTGAAAATATTTAAGAAAAACGTTTTTTTTTTCTTCAGATAAATAACAAACTGCCTTTGAACAAAACAACAATAAAGATAACTCTCAAATGCTCAGATAATGGACAACCAAGCTTATTTTTTGTCAAAGATTTTGATATCTTTGTATCAGAAACAGTACAAGTTCCAAAAGCTATTTCAATGAAGGGGCCAAAAACAGTTGCAGAAAACACCATCAATGTTGATGTTGGAACATTTTCAGTTATCAATGCATTAACAGAAACTGAAATTTTTGGGGTAAGGTTGTGCGAACATTTGTGCTGTAGGTCCATCTTATTTAGCAGTAGATCTTTACAATGCACATATTGTGTAAAAATTAGAAAATAAAATACATGCAAATCAAATAGTGGGGCTTGTATCTTTAATACTTATTTTGTTGTTTATAAATTTTGATTTATATTTTTGATTTATTTTATATTTTGATTTATATTGCCTTATTGTATAATATGAGAATCTGTTTTTTTTTTAAGTTAGTTAAAATAAGGATTTTATTTTAGCCATTGTAGAGGCAACACTCTTTTTTAATTTATAAAAATATATTAAATATATTTTTAGGACTGAAATTGTTATTATCCTCAGTTCTTCATCTTCTTTGACGTAATCACCATAGAACTACAAAAGGAAATATTTAGAATTGAAGAAAATAAATTAATAATTGATTCACCTTTGGACTTTGAGAAAACACCCAGTGTCACAATCAACTTAACAGTGTCTGGCGTTGACACCATGATGAATGAAATAGAATTAAAAGGATCATTCAAGGTATACAATCTTTTTTATATAGATTTTTGTCCTGCCAAGTTAATATGTGAAATTATTCAATAAAATAACTTCCAAATGAATTTAAAAAATAAATCTTAAAAAGTTTAAATATTTATTTAAAAGATGCTAATATTGTTTTGTATTGTGACTGTTATCAAATGATTTTTAAAAAATCCAATTGATGATTGAAGATAAAAGTGCTGGATGTTAATGAGCCACCACAGCAGATCAACATCTATGGTGGAGGACAAGTGGCAGAAAATTCTGCTCCAGGAACAATCATAGGAGACTTAAACACAGTGGATCCAGAGCCTTATCAGACTTACACGTACACTCTCATGTCTGTTGCTGCTGGGTAAATTTAAGTAGAGCAGCTAATGTCTATTGAAACATTATTGAGCAAAATGAGTTGACACCATTAACTTCAGCTGCCATTTTGAGCAACAATTCTTTAGTAGGACTGTTAGTTGGTTGAAACTAAAAACTTAAAAAAAATTCATCCAAAATTTATTTGAATGACCTTGAACAATTATATAACCATACACTTTTAATAGATGTTTATAAAGAGGTATTTGAAGTATTAGAAAATGATGTTTCAAAAGAATTATGTTTAAGAGTTGCAATAAATAGTGAAACTGAAAATTTAAATAACAATGAAAATTATTTGACAAATATTGAGTTCTAATTTTTCCTTATTTTATTGCATAATGCAACTGTTAATTTTCTATAGCATAAATGATTTATTTCTAAGTTAATTAGTTGGATGTCATAACAATTTATTTTAGCTTAGATGCATCTCAGAGTCTTCCAGAGTTAGTGACTACATTTCAAATTATTGGGCGCACCTTGAAAGTAGGATCAAATAATACAGCTTTAAATTTTGAAAAGGTTAAAACACTGAGCTTAGTAATTCAAACAGTGGATTCTGGAACTCCCCCTCTAGGCCTGAACTACACCATCAGAATAATTGTGACTGATGTCAATGATCCTCCTACAGATGTCAGCCTCAGCAATAATTTGGTTGGTTGATTAGAGTACAGATCTTTCTAGTTTTAAAATCCCATTCATAATAAGCAATATTTTTAAGCTTTAAAAAATGAAAGTGTTTGCAATATTGTAAAAATAAAAATGAAGTGTCTTATTTTTCAGTTTTTAATCACTTTAAATTAATGTGTATTACAAAAATTGAACATAGCACATTTATTTAAATAACCCACAGATATTATTTCTATTCAAACTTATTTATATTCCTGTATGTGTCTATGATGTACACTTTCTGACCTCAACCTAAAGGAAGTCAAAGCATTAAATGATTAGAGAAATTAAAATATGTTTTTGTTACTTTCTAGATAAGAGAAGATGCCCATGTAGGAGATTTGGTAGGGGTACTGGCAGTTACAGATGAAGATGGTCCACAAAATCACAGCTGTTTGGTCAATAACTTGGATGCTGTCCCATTTACAGTCAGCTATCATTTTAATCATCATTTTTTGTTTAAAATAAATGCGTTTTGTTGAAGCCAATGGGATTATCTTATGTCAAATTTTAGAATAAAACTTTTTGAATGAGCTAAAAACAATTTGATTTATGTCTGATTATTATTTAATATAAACTTTTTGTTAATAGGTAGAAAACAGTCTGAAGTTAAAAGTTAGTAGGCTGGGTCTAGATTATGAAAAACAACGAACATATGTTGTTGAGGTAAAATAAGTATTAGCTTTCTAAAAAATAATGTAATGTTAAAAATAAATTTAGCAAACATTTTTTTTTTGTTTCTGTTTAGTTGAATTATCAACTGAACTGATAAAAATTTAAAATTACTTAAAACGATTTTCAAAATAATTTTTGTGTGCATGCCTTTGTATAAAAAAAAATCCCAACAAATAAAAAAAAAACTTATCATTAAATATTTTATTCTACATCAGGTAACATGCCAGGATGATGGTAAAGATGGCACCCATCTAAGGATTTCCAAATCTCTGACAGTTAATGTGAGCAACGTGAATGAACCACCATATGACATTGTGCTTTCTAGACAAGATATTGATGAGAACAATGTCATTGGACAATTAGTTGGAGAAATAATGGCTACAGACCCAGATAGCCAGCAGGTTTACCATTGTTTTCTGCATCCAAAGATTTTATACACATTTATTGATAGACGTGTCAGGTAAATAAAGTGCATTTGGGTGTTTTAATACACAGCATTATGTATGTGCATTTTTTTTCAGGTTTTCATTTCTCTTGAGGGTGAAACATCTAACTTTGAGATAAAAGGAAATGGCTCATTAACTGCCAGTGCTGTTTTTGATTTTGAAAAGAAATCATTTTACACCATTAATGTGAAAGCAACTGATGATGGCGGTCTTTATTCTTTAATTACTTTTGTAATTCAAGTGAGTATTGTCATGGTTTTCTTCTTAAGAAATAATTATTTATATAAATTAAATTTTAACATTTATGGACTTAGATATAATATTCTATAGAAAAAATGAAAATTAGTTAAATTCATATGGCCAATCATTTGCAATAAAAAAGCTTCAAATGTTACATTTTCTTTAACATTTTTATTGTTAACTAAAGTTTATATTAATCTCACAAACTTTTAAACTAGCTTATCACTTCACAGATAAATGATATTAATGAGAGACCAACAAATATAATCTTGTCAAATAACACTGTGTCTGAGAATGCTAAAAGAGGAACTATCATAGGAAATATTCAAGCCCTGGACCCAGACAGGAATCAAACCTATCAGTACACAATTACAGAAGCCCCTCCAGCAGAAGGTAACAGGAATTTTACATTGTGAGATCTGAAATCTTGTGTTGAATATATTCAATAAGGAAAATTGTGTTGGCTTATAAAAATTTGATAAAGTTATGGAACTAACTGAACAACTTACAGTTAAAAATATATATTAATTTTGTTTAGAGACTAATGCTTTAGAGTAGATTATATTTTTTTATTAAAGGTTTGACTGCCTTTTAAAATTTTATGTAAAGTTTTAAAAATATGTTTTTTTCCCCCCATAACTATTGTCAGGTAACTTTGTGCTTATTGGTAATAACCTTGTGGTAGGGAGATCTGAACTGAACTTTGAACTTTCTGATAAGTACAAAATATCAATCACAGTCACTGACAGTGGACAGCAGTCTTTAACAGTAAGCTTTTTCTTTCTGCTGTATGGACAGTAGAGAATTCTAAAATGTGCCTTGGACCTAAAAAAACTTGATTTCAATTGTAATATTTCTAGCTTGGCTTTGATATCAGAATCAAAGAGCCAATGATCCTACCAAATGCAAAGTTTAACCAATCTTTACCCCTACTCTAACATTAGTTAACCAGACAACCATTTCACCCCCTTTAACATCTCTGTTCCAGCTAGACTTTGATATCAGGATCACAAATGCTAATGACCCACCAACACAGATTGTGCTGCATGAGCCACTGATTGTTACAGAGAACTCTCCACTGTCCACTGTGGTGTCAGATATTTTTGTGGTAGATGAGGATAAAAACCAGACTCATACATGTAGTGTGCAAGAAAGTGAAGCACCATTTTCTGTAAGTTTTGCACACAAAAAACTACAATGAATTATTTTTTAATCATTCGTTGCAAATATTGAGCATGTATAAGTTATTTCTTCCAATTATGACATTATCAACACTACATGTTGTATCAAATGTGTGTCATATGTTGTATCATATGTTGTGTCATCTGTTCTGTCATCTGTTCTGTCATCTATTGTGTCATATGTTGTGTCAGCTGTTATGTCATCTGTTGTGTCATCTGTTCTGTCATCTGTTGTATCATATGTTGTGTCACATGTTGTGTCATATGTTGTGTCACATGTTGTGTCATATGTTGTGTCATCTATTGTGTAATCTTTTCTGTCATCTGTTGTATCATATGTTGTGTCATATGTTGTGCCATATGTTGTGTCATGTGTTGTGTCATATGTTGTGCCATATGTTGTGTCATCTGTTGTGTCATGTGTTGTGTCATATGTTGTGTCATCTATTGTGTCATGTGTTGTGTCAGCTGTTGTTTCATCTGTTGTGTCATCTGTTTATGTTACAGATAAAGAGGATGGAGAATCAAAGACTCCAGTTGATAACCAGTGCTGAGGTCAGCTATGAAAAGTACAGCAGTTACCAACTTACCATTGTTTGTTCTGACGGAGAGTTTGAGATTGAAAAGGTACTTAGTCAGTCATCAGTTCTTTACTTAATCAGTCATCAATTCTCTGGTTTAGACAACATCATTGTTATTTTTTAAATTCCCTCTAGTATGAGCTTAACTAGATAAAATGGATACGATCTTTAAAATAAAAATAAAATAATTTGTTAATTTATAATTGATTTTGCAAAAAAAATTCATAATTGACTTTGCAGAAAAATTTTTATTTAAAAAAAAAACAAAACAACTTGTTTAATTAGGTTGTAGAAGTAGCAGTTGAAAATGTGAATGAGCCTCCAGTGTCAATAGTCCTAAATGGAGATGTTCTATCTGCTACTTCCCCTGTACCATATGAAGTTGGAACATTGGATGTTACAGATGATGACAAAGGTCAAGTTCATACATTTAGTATTGTGGGAGCTAACTCTGACTTGTTTGAGGTTTGTTGTGTATGATACAAACTTTATGTTTACAATTTATTTTAGCAGTTATTTATAAAACTTATTTAAAACAAATATTCTAGCACAATGCTTTCTGCCCATCAATTCTTAACTTTTATATTTTGTTCAATAGGTACAAGGTACAAATCAGCTGTTCCTTGCAAAGTCAATTCCAGTTTATTTTCTTGAGCAACAAAATCCAGCTTTAAACATCACCATAATTGTAGCTGACAATGGACAGCCAGCCATGACTTGCCAACAGACCTTAAAACTCAGCATAGTAGACATTGATATTGAGGAGCTCAAACTGCCAGAAATTACTATCAGTCAAAGTGTGGTTCGTAAACAAATTACTATCAGTCAAAGTGTGGTTCGTAAACAAATTACTATCAGTCAAAGTGTGGTTCGTAAACAAATTACTATCAGTCAAAGTGTGGTTCGTAAACAATTCTTGTTATATTTTACAGTTGTTTGCCCAGAATTAGTTTAGTTACAGTCAGCCAAGGTGTGGTTTAGTAGAAAATTCTAGTTACATTTTACAATGAATTACCCAGAACTTATTCTTATAATTTTAGTTGACGTGAAAACAGATATTTGAAAGTTATTTTTATTTTCTCTTGTTTCATGCAGGTCCCGGAGAATGCTACAGAGGGGTATGTAGTGGGAGTGATCTATGACCTCAACACAACAATTAGTGCCTCAGTTACTTTCAACATAACAAGTGATAATAGCTCAATGTTTGCTATAAAGAATAATAAAGAGTTGGTACTCACAAGGAATATCAGCACATTTTATGGAAATTCTGCACAAGTGGTCATAGAGGCTACAAATAGACAAACATCAGTAACAAAGTCAAGAACTATAACTGTTGTCATCTCAAGATCAGATAATTGTTATGATAATGGGAAGACCTGTCATGAAGCTGCCCGATGCACTCAGATGAGTGGCACTACTTACAAATGTATCTGTAGTGATGACTTTGAAGGAGATGGCTTTACATGTCAACAAATTGACCACTGTAAACTTCAAACCACTGGGGAACAGTGTTTACATGGGGTGTGTAAAGATGGAATCAATTCTTTTCAGTGTTTGTGTAATGAGGGCTACACAGGAAAATTGTGTGAAGTTTCTCCAACTGAAGAAGATCCTTGTCAGAATAATTCCTGTAGAAACAATGCTGCTTGCAAGCCAACCAATGACAAGAAAGATTACATCTGTGTCTGTGGTCCTGGTTGGACAGGAAAATTGTGTGACTCCAATATTGAAGACTGTACACCAACATCCTGTCCAGGAATAGAAACATGTGTTGATGGCATCATGTCCTTTTCTTGTAAATGTCCAGCTGATAGAATAGGCCATCAGTGTGAATTTTTTGTTGATTCTTGCCAAGTTGGCAGCTGTTCTGCTGCTGAAATTTGTGTACCAAAACTCAATGTTAAGGACAGGATTTGTACATCAAGTGATAAAGTATATAAACAGAAGCTGGACTGTTCCAATAAAAATGATACAGAGCAATGTAAGAACCAATTTATCACATTTGTTCAAGAAAACGGACATTTCCCTTCAAAATCCTCCAACATTTCAACCACCAGAACCAAACGAGAAGTTGTTCATGTGGATTTACTTGATGACTTCACATCACATTTCTATCCAAACTCACGGGTCAAGCGTGAAACAAGTGTCCAAAGTAAGGTCATAATGTATATGCTGGACTACACTAAAGCTGAAGAAAATATTATTTTGGTCAGATTTGTGGTGATGGACATCAACTATAATCCATATACTCAAGTGGACATTCTTGTAGCCTTAGCTTCTACTTGTTCATCTATTGGTGAGTTGAATTACTTCCCTTGTGTGGGTTATCAACACTAGACATTATTTTTCTGCCTGCATTTCAATATCAAAAATGTTTAAAAAGAAAACATTTTTAAGGTACCAATTTATGATATAAAGGTACATTTTTAAATAAACTGTAAGTAAACAAAGTGAATGTGAAAGTGAGTTTAATAGAAAATGTGTTGTTTTAAAAGTAATGAAAAAGAACATAGGTTTTACATTAAAAGTATTATCAAATTGCTACATATAAACATAGAGTTCTTTTTTTTAAAAGATGTAACAAAATGCAATTTTTAAAATTTCAGCAAACAGTGGTCAATCTGAAACATCTTTTTGCCCATCAATACTTCATGATTATAATGATTACATAGCACCACCTACAAGTGTTAGACCAACAGAGCTGACCACACAAGAAGTGACCACAACAAAGAGCACCACAGCAACGAAGACAGCCACTGATATCTTTGATCCTAGATCCAATGCACATCACCTGTTACCTGCAGAGCTGTGGGTGTATGTGTGGCTTTGTTGGATGGTAAAAACATTTCAACTAGTTGTTTACATTCATTCGAACCAAGTATTCAACTATAGTATTTTATAATTGCTAATGATAATAAAAATATGGTTTAAATTTTTAATCATTACCAAAACAACAGATTTTACAATTCGTTCTTCAAAGTAAATCTTTCTGTTTCTTTGCAGATTGCTTTCATTTTTAGGAGTGGATTCTTATGAGGTCACATGACCAACGCTGTCTCGGAATAAATTAGCAGCTTGACCCCACACTATTTATTTGATACACATTTGTTTGATACACATTTGTTTGAAATATAACTTGACAAACAATGCATAAATTGTATGTAATCCGACATTGTTTACAAAAATAAAATTTGTTGAATTTCAAAGACCAAATAACATTTGTTAGAAATTTGTTTACTTATACTTATTCAGTTGTCATACTTGATTGTTTTTAATATAAACCTACTTATTTTGGCTATACATGTTTAATTCGTTTTAAATGCCAAATTATTTGTCTATAACATTTTTAAACAGCTTAACAGCTCATCATTTGGTGCATGTACACTTTTTGTTAGCAGTCGGTATTTAGGACGCAGATGTTGTTGATTAAAGCAACAATTTCGATTATATTTTGATTTGTCTCCCTTGCAGCTTGGGCGCTGAATCAAAGCGTGAGACGTGAGACTGTTAAAACGAAATGTGTTTGACTTCAATATTTACAACATGCGATATATGCAATCTATACTTTTACACCGCGGGTCAGCGGAAAGGTGCGTGTGGGAGTCGACGGTTTCTCTCTCGATTAGGCTTAGTAGAAACGCGTCTATTGAACTCGGATTAAGGCTTGTCAAAGCAGTGACGATTATACCCCCGCCATCTGTTACTGTTTGATAGAAACTATTTATTGACTTGAACATTTTTTTTTTGCTTCATTCCACACCTTAAAGGTTTTAAACAGCGGGTTTTTTTTTGTATTTTTAAAATATTCATATTCATTTTTATAACGATATCAGCACAAAGTAGACGAAGCGGAGATAGCTCAGAGCGTGACGACCAAGTATTTCACGACTATAGCTCACACTGGTAAACAACAACAGCAAGCTGTGGGCAAATGTGCTCGAAATATATGAGTCATATTTAGTTCTTCCATTTTTACGTCCACGAGGAAGAGTCCGAAAAAAGTTGTTCGGATGTGTGCAAAGTTTCTTCCAGGCACCTATTGGGAGGGGGGGGGGGGCGCTCCGCCGAGGTGACAGAGATAGTGGACATAAGACCAAGGTGACAGATAGGGGACATAAGACCGAGCTGACAGATAGAGCACATAAGACCGAGGTGACAGATAGAGGACATAAGACCGAGGTGACAGATAGGGGGCATAAGGCCGAGGTGACAGAGATAGAGGGCATAAGGCCGAGGTGACAGAGATAGGGGACATAAGGTGGAGATGACAAAAAGATTTTCTATAATGAGCTGGGTCTCAACTATTCCTTGTTTATCTCGTGTAGCATGTTAATACTATCCCAGATTTCTAGTTTTGACTATGCTCAGTAGACTCTCAAGGGGACCAATTTTAAAAATGTACTTATGTAACAAAGCAGTAGCGAGCTTCCTTAAACTTTCTTGTGGGCCCTGTATGCCTGTGTAACAGAGAGAGATGAGATGACACTCCCAGTGACATAGGGGTAAAGAAACAGTGATACTTCCAGACTTTTTTCGGGCACTTGAAATTTTCGGGGTGGGGGGGAGGGACTAATATTTCCGGGGGGGCGGACACTGTTAAAAGTATATATTTTCTATATAATAGTTCGGAGGGGGGGGGGGGGGGGGGGGCTAAGCCCACCCGAAGAGATGCCTGTAAAGAAATAGTAGATAAAATTGCGACAAAACCGCTCGTTTTTTCGAGAAAACACTTAGTGATTGAATGTTCTTCGAAAATACTACTTTATAATTATACTGCTTTATGAAAACTTGATACATGACTCAGATTCTTATTGTTTTTGAGTAATTAGAAATACTTACCGGAAATCGCTCAAAGATTGATAGATACCTACAATTCATATGTATAAAATTCCGTCCACCTAACTGGAAAAATACTCATACGATCGGTATTTTAGAAACTACTGATATCGAAAAGTCACTTTTAAAATGAACCTTACTCAGGGAAGTGTGAAACAATGAGATTTTTAAAAAAGTTTCGACTTTGAGTGACTGAAACAGTTGCATGGTATGACAAAAATGTATGATATGACGTGAAAGATGCGTGATATGACGTAAATGATGTGTGATATGACGTAAAAAGATGTGTGGTATGACGTAAAAAGATGTGATATGACGTAAAAAGATGTGTGATATCACGTAAAAAGATGTGTGGTATGACGTAAAAAGATGTGATATGACGTGAAAGATGCGTGATATGACGTAAATGATGTGTGATATGACGTAAAAAGATGTGTGGTATGACGTAAAAAGATGTGATATGACGTAAAAAGATGTGTGATATCACGTAAAAAGATGTGTGGTATGACGTAAAAAGATGTGATATGACGTGAAAGATGCGTGATATGACGTAAATGATGTGTGATATGACGTAAAAAGATGTGTGGTATGACGTAAAAAGATGTGATATGACGTAAAAAGATGTGTGATATCACGTAAAAAGATGTGTGATATGACGTAAAAAGATGTGTGATATGACGTAAAAAGATGTGTGACGGGAAACTTGTGCACAAACAAATGTACAAGGGATTTTGTTTTAAATCGATCATTTATAGGACACAAATACTGTAAACTTTTCTAATTCAATTACATTTAAGCTCAGTTTAAATAGCCCAATATATCTTGGCCAAAAGGTCCACCATAATATATTGGTCAGTCAATAATTAACGCCCTGGACATTAGTCCAACAGAACTTTTCAGTTTAGACGCTGGTGCAGTTGGTTTGAAATTATCAACTGGTTTTGTACTTAAAGCTTTAGTAAAACACTCTTATTAAGCTCACAGTAGTCAGCTGATCTCAGACAGAGATGATTAAATTTTCTAATAAAACCCAGTCAGCTGATCTCAGACAGAGATGATTAAATTTTCTAATAAAACCCAGTCAGCCGATCTCAGACAGAGTTGATTAAATTTTCTAATAAAACCCAGTCAGCCGATCTCAGACAGAGTTGATTAAATTTTCTAATAAAACCCAGTCAGCCGATCTCAGACAGAGATGATTAAATTTTCTAATAAAACCCAGTCAGCTGCACCTCGGGAAGTTTGCCCCTCCCCTCCCCCTTCATCCGTGGGAGTCAAACACCTGGGGCAGATATCGAATGCCCTCACACCATAGGCTGAGCGAGATATTTGTTATAAAATGTTTATTTATGCAGGAATCCTTTAGAGTTTAGACATATGTTGGTGTTTAAATCTGAGGCGAAAACAAATAGATCTATCTGGGCGCAGGATTTATTTAATCTCACTGATCTTTCCAAAGGTTGGTGTCCAGAGTGAAAAAATGTTTATCAAGCTATTTCAAAGTTATTTTAGGGATTGTTGATCTCACAAGCTGGTGGTGTGTTGGGCTATGTAGAGTTATAAGCTGGTGGTGTATGGGCTATGTAGTGTTACAAGCTGGTGGTGTGTGGGGCTATGTAGAGTTACAAGCTGGTGGTGTATGGGGCTATGTAGAGTTACAAGCTGGTGGTGTATGGGGCTATGTATGCTAGAGTTACAAGCTGGTGGTGTATGGGGCTTTGTATGCTAGAGTTACAAGCTGTTGGTGTATGGGGCTATGTAGAGTTACAAGCTGGTGGTGTATGGGGCTATGTATGCTAGAGTTACAAGCTGGTGGTGTATGGGGCTATGTAGAGTTACAAGCTGGTGGTGTATGGGGCTATGTAGAGTTACAAGCTGGTGGTGTATGGGACTATGTAGAGTTACAAGCTGGTGGTATATGGGGCTATGTAGAGTTACAAGCTGGTGGTGTATGGGGCTCTGTAGAGTTACAAGCTGGTGGTGTATGGGGATATGTAGAGTTACAAGCTGGTGGTGTATGGGGCTATGTAGAGTTACAAGCTGGTGGTGTATGGGGCTATGTAGAGTTACAATCTGGTGGTGTAAGGGGTTATGTAGAGTTACAAGCTGGCGTTGTATGGTACTATGTATGCTAGAGTTACAAGCTGGTGGTGTATGGGGCTATGTATGGTTCAATTAGGGAATTTGATTGCTCAAAATTCTGATGAAGGCAAAGAAATTGAGGATAAAGAGCAAAGTGGTTTTATAAACAAAAGGCAAATATAAACTGATAAAAGTTGATAAGCTTTGAGAAACTATTGAAGCGTGAACGGAGTGTGAGGGCATAAATCAAAACCATTTTTCAGTCAATCGAAGGTCAAATGTTTGTCCCAGTCACCCACCACTAAGTCAATGTGACGAAACATCGTGGCACATCGTTTTAAGATGAAATATAAATTAATATAATATATGCTGACAGCGTAATGTTAAAGCTTGAAATATACGCATAAAACTTACACCAGCACAACATACAACATCCACACACGCATTCAGTCGTTGCCCTGTAAATCATCCCATCAAAAATCTCCCGGATTATCGTTCTTGCCGCTCGCCGAGACAACAATCAATACAAAAGTTGTGTCAGGAGGCGTTTTAAAAAATGTTACGTTTGTGTCAGCGTGGTAGACATTGGTCTTTAACAAGAATGTTTATTTTATTCGCATGTCATAATGCCCCTTTGACAGTTTAATTTCCTATATTAAAGGTGGACATAAAAAGCACGATATTATAACTTTAAAATTGTATGTCACACCATCCTCCCCATCTGAGTAACACCTTTGAGAGAAAATTTCCGCTTGATGTGTTTGCCAAGTTCGTATATTTCACAAGAGGATTTCGTCCTTTGGATTTTGACAGTTGTTGCTGGCTTATTCTCTATTTTAATTGAATTATTTATTACTCGTGTGTATTCAAATGATCAGTTATGCTTTTTCAACTTTTTATTTGGTGATCTAAATTTAGTTTCAAAAATAAAATAAAATGTGGCGTAGGCCTATGATTAACACATTTTTAAAAATTCGTTATTAGTGAATATTTATTGTTATCAAAAGAGTTTACACATCATCTTCATATGGATTTAAAAAATTGTGTTCCCGTCCGTGTTAGGTTTTGTTGAGTTGTGGGGTGTAAATTTTGCTAACCATTTTCGTTGTTATAACTTTGTTACTTGTAAGGGTAACTATTTATATTTATCCTTCTGTTCCTAGTTTGATAAATCTCGAGGTTTGACGACTATAATGACAGGTGCCTGACTACCGGCATAGCATGAGTCGCCGAAACAAGCAGACAATATTGGGTCAAAGAGCTATCTTTGTAACAGTCCTTATTTTAGGTCTAGTTGAGTTAGCTGCCGGACAGGCCTGTCTTCCAGTTGACTGCATCACATCCGAGTGGACAGAATGGACAGAATGCTCCCAGTCCTGCGGAGACTCTGGCCTCAGGGCGAGAACGAGGCAGATTCTGGCAGCCGAGAAATGCGGCGGTACCTGTAACGCCACCGTCTACGCCAGCGAGCCATGCAATCGAGTCTGCTGTCCGAAGAATTGCGTGTACACCCAGTGGACAACCTGGGGTTCCTGTCGGTGTGCGGATTCCGACTGTGACGCCCCTGGATGGTGGTCAGTGTGTTTCAGATGGAGAGACATGATCAACGCGTCTGCATGTGGGGGTTATTGTGATTTTATCACATACGAGTACCAATGTGGAAACCCGTGTTGCTACAAGGATTGCGTTATGGGAAGGTACATTCACTATTCACTCATCATTTCTTGCTGAATTTATTTTGTGTTCATTAACTACATTCAAATAATGAGAAATTTAATATTTATATTTCGATGAGCTTGTACATTTTGAATATTGATGGAGTGGGAGTAGATTGATGAGAAAATAAGTAGCCTATAACGGCACGGCACTTTTATAGGTCCCTAGACAGCAGAGGCGTAGCGACCCTTCCCGGCGCCCGGAGACAAACTTTTCGATTTGCACCTCCCCCTCAAGATTTCGATTTGCACCCCCCCCCCCTCAAGATTTCGATTTGCACCCCCTCAAACTTTCAATTTGCACCCCCCCTCAAGATTTTTATTTGCACCCCCTCAAACTTTCAATTTGCACTCCCCCCCCTCTCAAGATTTTTATTTGCACCCCCCCTCAAACTTTCAATTTGCACCCCCCTCAACCTTTCAATTTATTTTTCCAACCCATTTTGGCGCCCCCTAAGGTCGGCGCCCGGGGACATATGTCCCCCCCCCCCCCCTCGCTACCCTACTGCTAGACAGAAAACATTCATCAAAGCCCAGCTAGAGAAGTAGATACCACTAATTATAGAGGCAATATAGCTGAGTGTTCACGGCATAAAACATGTTCAAAACAAACCAATCGACATAGTTATTATATTTTTAGTACACTAACTGTCACTTTTTTAACCAGTGAAATGTTATTTTTTTCCTTTGATTAACTGTTTTTTTGTGATAAAGTTTGTTTTGTTTGTTTCTTCCATTCTGCATAAATTGAAAAGTCATGGAAAATCCTACTTTTACGAGTTTTTATAAAATACATCGCACTCTTAACAGATTAAAAAAGAATTTTCATTGTAGAGAAAAGATCTTTACTGCTTTTTCCCCACCTGACTATTTCATTCGCGTAAAATTAATTAAATATTGTTTATGCTGTTTTAAAACAAGAGAATAAATATGAAACAAATTTTAATTAGAAATACTTCTCTAGGGCTACATGTATCGGGCTCTATTTATGACGTCATCGTTATTTGTGTTTACAATGTACGCAACAAAGTATTAAATATAGAACATCTACTTGCCTAGCAGACGATACCCTCAGACTTTATAACTTTATGAACATGTAGATCTAGTGTCTAGATCTGGATTTCCAGATCTACTATAGATTTTAGATCTAAGATATAGATCTAGAAAGAAGGTCTAGATCTAGATCTATTTTAAAAAAAAAAACAGATAGATCTAGATCTAGTCCTTTTAATTTTAATAGGCCATAAACAGTGGCCTAACACTACAACATCTTACATCTAGAATCTAGATTTTCTTATAGATCTAGATCTAGTCTTATATTTATTTTTAGTTAGATCTATAGGCCTAAGTCGATTAGGTATTAGATCTAGATCTAGACTTTTCTAGATCTAGATTCTAGATCTCTAGATACTATACTTAGATCTAGACTAGATCTACATCTAGAATATATATTTTTTAAAACGCTGCTTAAATTACACTTAAGAAGGAGTTGTAGGCTGTGGTGTGACGCAGTGGTGTAGCGAGGTCGGGTGTCACCCGGTGCTGCACTTAATGGTGTCACCCCCCAGAGGCGTAGCGACCCTTCCCGGGGACAAACTTTCAAATTTTCAATTTGCACCCCCCCCCCCAAACTTTTTTGATTTGCACCCCCCCCCTCAAACTTTCGATTTGCACCCCCCCTCAAGTTTTTCTCTATATATTTTGCTATCTTTTGCCATCTTTTGCCTTAGTGTCACCCGGTGCGATCCGCACCCCCCGTCCCGCCCCCCCCCCCTCGCTACGCCTCGGGTGTGACGTCATTTTTTCCATTTTTGTTTTGTTTGTAACAATGTCCCACAACAACGGAGATGGTTTGTAAAATCAGCTTATCGTTCTAAAAAAGGCTTAAGCAATTACAAATAATCTAAGAGCTTTAAAAAAGTAAATTTGATCTCACCCAAGTCTTCTTAACTCATCCGTTAAAACAACCCCTAGATCTAGATCTAGATTTTAGATTGATCTAGATCATGGGTCTCCAAACTTTTCAGTCCGAAGGCCGCGTTAACTAGAGTCTATCAAATTTCAGTTCAGGGACCAGTTTCTTCCTGGCATGTCTTTAATTTTTCTGGTCATAGTTCCTCAGCCATCGCCAACAAACGTTTTTTTTCGTGGACAAAAATATCTCCGCGGGCCGGATAAGAGGACCTCGCGGGCCGCATACGGCGCGCGGGCCGTATTTTGGAGACCCCTGATCTAGATGAAAGGGTATGTGAAAAAAAACAACCTTGTACTCTATGAAAAAACACGAGTTTGACCAGTCACAAATTGCTTTATGAAGTATGCTTTCGTTTATTTGGTAATAAATATTGCAAATTTTGTATTCATTAGTTTCTTTTACATGCACGTTAGTACAGTTTTTCAAGTTTAAAAAAAAATATGAAGTGAGTTTTTATAGTCCAACTAAACAGCGCAAACTTTTTTCCTCGGGGGGGGGGGGGGGGGGGCACTGGTAAAAGTATATTTTCCATATAAGTTATATTCCGTTCAGGGGGGGGGGGGGAGGGGGGGCGCAGAGGCGTAGCGAGGGCGGGGCGGGGGTGCGGACCGCA
Source organism: Physella acuta (assembly GCF_028476545.2). Taxonomy (NCBI): domain Eukaryota; kingdom Metazoa; phylum Mollusca; class Gastropoda; family Physidae; genus Physella; species Physella acuta. The sequence goes on from NW_026732013.1 coordinate 760,016, forward strand.
CCGGGTGACACCATTTAGCGGGAGGGGGAGGGGGTGACACCAAGGCAAAAAATTGCAAAATATACAGAAGAAAAATGCTTGTTTGCCAGTTCCATTAATGATTAATTGAAGTTAATTAGTCTTTTAAGTACAAAGCGACAATTATTATGAAGTAAAAGTGCTAACTATAGAGAAAACAATGTTACATCCAACTGTTTTATTAACAGACTAGATAAAATCGTTACTATTAGTATTAAGTCTGCGGTGACTATCGCATATACGTGTACGCGTATGCGGCATATAGTTAAAAATTATTGGCCTATGTAGGTCGACACACACATATTTATTTTTTTATTTATCACTGAGGAGGCGGTAGATGTTATTCGAGAGGATGGGGGAGCCTCTCCGGAAAAGATGACTGGAAGAAACTCTTGCTGGAATAAGCGACTTTCTTATACAGTTGTAGTCATATTATGTCTTGCTTCACAACACGGTTTATGTAAGAGATGATACGAATTTAATGTTAATTTCAATGTACAATCTTGTGTTGTTAGCTGGGGAGCCTGGGAAGCGTGTGATGCTCGGTGTGAATCTGACGGCCTCAAAGTGCGAAATCGTTTGGTCATTCAGGAGCCAGATTGTGGCGGGAAAAGATGCGACTACGAGTCCGAGACTACCACGTGTAAGGGCCCGTGTTGCCCTCAAGATTGTGTTCTGGGCACCTGGAGTGACTGGTCTGACTGTTCCACTATCTGTGGTAAGTGTTGTGGTGTACTCTCTCTGGTAAGTGTTGTGGTGTACTCTGGGGGTCATCCATAAGTGACGTCACGCTTTTTTGACGATTTTTACCCCCCCCCCCCTAAAATGACGTCACACCTCAGCCTCCAACCCCCCCCCCCCCTCAAAATTGCAGTTGAATGTTTCTTAAAACATCAATATTTTTCCAAAATCTTGTCTGAACTATGTCGAAATAGTGTATTTTAATCAATTCCCTATTGCAATTTATTAAAACAGTTTTCTAAAACGCGAAATAACGACAAAAATTATGTTTTCTAACATTGCTTTTTTGTAATGCAAAAGTGTGACGTCGCACCATCTGACCCCCCCCCCCCCCTCCCCTCATCACACACCGTCACAAAATTATATAATTATAAAATAATATATGACCTATGTTCAATTTTCATATCATTCGGCGCCCATGCTTTTATTTTAGTCATACTAGCATAGTGTAGCTTTAATAAGGTTACATTAAACTATATTTATTTTTTACATTTTTGTACATGTTTTTAGTTTGTGATTTTTAAAAAAAATGTATCTATCTATATATATATAAAGCAATGTATGTCTGTGTGTTTGTGTGTCCTTTATGCATTACTACACCTCTCATCACATCGCCGTGAAACTTTGGGAAGTTGTTGTGAATATTCCTGGGGAGGTTTCTGCGAAAAAAAAAAAATTCAAATTCGCAAGGGCGGCGCCACGGGAGGGTGCGACATTTCTCTATATACGGTATATAAAAATAATAAAAAGGAACTGCAGTGACACCATTCTCACGATCGCCATGAAACTTTGGTAAGATGTTGAGAATACTCCTGTGGAGGTTTTTGCGCAAAAAACATTTTCAAATTCGTAGGGGTGGCGCCCCGGTAGGGCGCGATTTTTTTCTCTATATACCGTATATAAAAATAAAAGTCGATTTTGTTTTGGCATCGTTCATCCGATAGCCATGAGACTTTGGGGAGTTCATTATACCACTCTAGGAAAGAGTTCTGTAAAATAAATGTTAATTTCGCAAGGGCGGCGCAACGGGAGGGTCCGATTTTTCTCTATTTACGGTATATAAAAATAATAAAAGTTAAGTGCAGTGACACCGTTTATCCGATAGGCATGAAACTTTGGGGAGTTCGTTATAAAACTCTAGGGAAGGGTTCTGTAAAAAAAACATTTTTAATTTCGCAAGGGCGGCGCCACGGGAAGGTGCGATTTTTCTTTATATACGGTTTATAAAAATAAGTCGATTTTGGTGTGACACCGTTATCTGATAGCCAAGAAACTTCGGGGGAGTTGATTAGAACAATTCAGGGAAGGGTTATGTAAAAAAAAACTTTTTTTTTAATTTCGCAAGGGCGGCGCCACGGGCGGCTGCGATTTTTCTTTATATACGGTTTATAAAATTTCGGTTTCACACCGTTCATCCGTGTACCATGAAACTTTGGGGAGATGATTAGATCACTCAATGGTAGGGTTCTGCAAAAAATATTGTTTAATATTGCAAGGGCGGTGCCCCCCGGGGGGAGCGATTTTTTTTCTCTATACACGGTATATAAAAAATAAAACTCGGATGCGGTTCATCCGAGTGCCATGAAACTTTAGGGAGTAGATGAGAATACCCCCGAGAATATTTCTGCGAAAAAGAAAACTAAGTTTCTTACGGGCGGCACCATATAGGGTACAACTTTCGTCAATACATGGTTTGGCGCCCAGAGTTTTAGAGCAACTAAGTTGGCACTTGGCATCCGTTAATCGAGCGTCCTGCATAGCGAGTAAGGGGTACTACTATATTCAGCGGTAAAACTACAACAGGCTTCTAAAAATAACTTTGTAACGCGAGGAAATCCTTCTGTACAGTTTCGTCACCTTGCGAAAGATGAAAAAATTTACTTTTTGAATATGAGGAGCTTACTGTAGAGTTTCGCCACATTGCGAATGATGCAATAAGCATCTATTATTAGACAATTCTGTCAGAAATTGAGATCGAGCATCTAATAATAGACCATTAGTAACGCCAGCATATTGCATCAGTCACACTGATATTTAAAACACGTCAAATAATTTTTTAAGTGTTAAAGAAAAAAATCCTGTTCATTTGTGTCACTTTAGCGAATGACGAAATCTGCATCATTATTAACAGGATGCTATTTGGCCGATGGCGCCTGTTAGTTTTACGGAACCAGAGGTCGTACGCCGCGCCTATGCGGTAGTGTAATCGGGGGGTGGGGGCCGTTAGAGCGCCCCTTTACGTCTCTGACACAGACGCGGTCACCGAAGTGTGTTCTACCATATTATTTCGGTGAGTTATTAATGTACACTCAATGTTTTCATGCGGTAGTGTAGGTAAACCCGTGTCCTGATATTTATGATCCAAGAACCGGCATTGTTTACATTTAAATAACTCATTTTTAGAAAAGAATGTCACGCGTCTAAGAACATTAATTATAATTGATAACGCGTTGGTGAAATCCTAATATATTTTGTCAGACTTTCTTCTATGCCCGCGGCAACGCGCGGGGGTCGGGTACGCTAGTATATAATAAAAGCATTTTCCTTAATTTTTTTAATGTGAGAATTATTACCTAATCCACTACCCAATGCTACAGTAGCAGCTCCACTTCACATACGCATTTGGAATGGGAGTGAGTGGGGGGGGGGGGGACTGGGCTGGGCTACCCGATGATCCCGTCTAGATCCGACTATTCATGTACCACATTTTGTAATTATCTGCACTATGGTGAGATAAAAATGTGCATACTTTATATCGATTTAAAACGTCTGTTCCGTGCCACAATTTAGGTACAGGAGTCAAGACCCGAACCCGCTACATCAAATACCCCGTGTGTGGAGGAGCCAACTGCACAGAGCTGAATGACAAACAGAACCAGACATGCGAGAACTACATCAATGTGGATTGTCTAGTACGTTCTCAGTCTCACATCTTAAGTATGATGTCAGTGTGACGTGTAAAGTATGATGTCAATGTGGATTGTCTAGTACGTTCTCAGTCTCACATCTTAAGTATGATGTCAGTGTGACGTGTAAAGTATGATGTCAGTCTCACATCTTAAGTATGATGTCAGTGTGACGTGTAAAGTATGATGTCAGTGTGACGTGTAAAGTATGATGTCAGTGTGACGTGTAAAGTATGATGTCAGTGTGACGTGTAAAGTATGATGTCAGTGTGACGTGTAAAGTATGATGTCAGTGCAAGTTATAAAGTATGATGTCAGTGTCACATCTTAAGTATGATGCCAGTGTGTGAGGTGTAAAGTATGATTTCACAGTGACGTATAAAGAAAGATGTCATTATGACGTGTAAAGTATGATGTCACAATGACATACAAAGTATAATGTCAGTCTGACATCTGTACCTGACATGCCGCAGCTTACCACCATTTTAACCCTTATAGGGTTCTGTATTTAGAATTACAACAGCCGGTCAGCCGTTTTAAGATCATCCATTTCAGACATTTTAGACACCCCCCCTCCCCACTCATAATAACCAGTCTAAGCCTACTTAACTTTGACCATGCTCAGTAAATATTTTAGAGAAAAAATGCTTTTTTTTTTTTAAAATAAAAGTTTTGAGAGGCGTGGTAGGCTGAAGTGTGACGTCATTTTGGGTGTTGAGTTTTTTAGTGAAGATGTGTGACGTTGGGGAGGGAGGGGAGGAAAAAAAAACGTTAAAAATCTTAATGTCGCCTGTGATGTGGATGACCCAGTGTGGGTATACATTCAGTGCTTTACTTACACGTTGCTACGAGTTTTTTTTAAACACGAGCAGTGTTTCTTCCATACTTTTTTCTCCCGGGTGTTGGGGGGGGGGGCGGTAGACTTTCTTGGGGGGGGGGGGGGCGGACACTGTTAAAAGTATATATTTTCTATATAAATTTCATTTCGTTTGGAGGGGGGAGGGGGGGGGCGGTAGACTTTCTTCGGGAGCCCCCCCCCCCCCCCCAAAGAGATGCCTGGAAGAAACTCTGAACACGCACTGTCGTCTTAATTTCTTTAGTTTTCATGCAGGATACGAGACTTAGGTATGTTGTAAAATGTAAGCACTGCCATGTTAAATTCAACATGTGGACGTCAACATTGACGCCCCCCCCCCCCCCCCCAGTCCACACGCGTCCACAAAAGTCGATTTTTTCGGACCCCCTTCCCCCACCGTGTCGAATTCAAAAATAGATGACCCCTTATAGGCCTCTGTATTTAGAATCAAAACATCTGGTCAAGTTAAAAGTGCCTCGTGATCTCTTATTTCAGATGGGTGCGTGGTCAGACTGGACAGATTGCAAACTAAACAACGGACAATGTGGCCAGGGTTCCAAAACCAGACAAAGGTCAATTTTAATCAACTCTAAATGCCAGGGGGTGCCGTGTGGGAACACGACAGGTATTTGGTCATCATTTACAGGTGTTTGGTCAACAGTCCCATGTATTTGGTTATTACACATCAACATAGGCGACTTGCAGCAATCGGCTTAATTTAGAAATTAAACTTTCTGTGTACCACGTAACTCTTGCATGAGAATACTCAAAACTAGTTTTATATACCCTTCCAGCGGTATTTTTTGTCCCGATTAGGCTACTTGGGAAACGATATCCGTTTCAGTTTCTCTTAGTAACCCAGTATTGGCGATGGATTTGTGCAAGTGGACGCCTTTTATCTTTCATAGACACTTAGTTTGGGAGTAAACTTTCTTCTAACTACACCATTAAAACACAATGGACAAACTATTCCCAGAAAAATCTGCAACTGAATAATTCGTAACTGACTTTTAATTTATGCACATACAAAAAATGCGCCACTACAAACCCTTTATACTGATAGCTTCATTTGTCATATTACGTGGAAAGATGTTTTATTATTATTCTACATTTTAAAATGTTGTAATTCTTTGATAACGTTTTAAAATTATCGATTAAAAATAAAAATCCCATGCTCGCTGTTGCGCCGAATTTCGTTTCGTATTTCTCTGGTCATCAATAAAAACGACCTTGTACACTTGAACGACGATATATCAAATGACGTTTAAGAACAGGAGACGCGCATTCATTCCAAAACTACAATTGAGATCGTATTTTTATATTTCAGAGACAAGCATTTGTTATGGCCCTTGTTGTAGAGCTGACTGTAGCGTTGGCGAGTGGTCAGCCTTCGGTTTCTGTTCTACGGATTGTGGCACTGGACGGAGGTCAGCACACAATTCTTGAGGATTATACTTGTTTGTAGAATCATGAAATATATTATAATAAGCGCTGTAATCAACTCTTTGTTGTGACACTGTTGCTTTCATGTCTTTGCCACCAAGTCACCCCTTTTATGTCTTCCCCACCAAGTCACCTTAGTTATGTCTTCCCCACCCAGTCACCTCTGTTATATCTTCCCCACCAAGTCACCTCTGTTATGTCTTCCCCACCAAGTCACCTCTGTTATGTCTTCCCCACCAAGTCACCTCTGTTATGTCTTCCCCACCAAGTTACCTGTTATGTCTTCCCCACCAAGTCACCTCTGTTATGTCTTCCCCACCAAGTCACCTGTTATGTCTTCCCCACCAAGTCACCTCTGTTATGTCTTCCCCACCAAGTCACCTCTGTTATGTCTTCCCCACCAAGTCACCTCTGTTATGTCTTCCCCACCAAGTCACCTCTGTTATGTCTTCCCCACCAAGTCACCTGTTATGTCTTCCCCACCAAGTCACCTCTGTTATGTCTTCCCCACCAAGTCACCTGTTATGTCTTCCCCACCAAGTCACCTCTGTTATGTCTTCCCCACCAAGTCACCTGTTATGTCTTCCCCACCAAGTCACCTGTTATGTCTTCCCCACCAAGTCACCTCTGTTATGTCTTCCCCACCAAGTCACCTGTTATGTCTTCCCCACCAAGTCACCTGTTATGTCTTCCCCACCAAGTCACCTCTGTTATGTCTTCCCCACCAAGTCACCTGTTATGTCTTCCCCACCAAGTCACCTGTTATGTTGTCCCCACCAAGTCACCTCTGTTATTTCTTCACCACCAAGTCACCTCTGTTATTTCTTCACCACCAAGTCACCTCTGTTATTTCTTCACCACCAAGTCACCTCTGTTATTTCTTCACCACCAAGTCACCTCTGTTATTTCTTCACCACCAAGTCACCTCTGTTATTTCTTCACCACCAAGTCACCTCTGTTATGTCTTCCCCACCAAGTCACCTGTTATGTCTTCCCCACCAAGTCACCTGTTATGTTGTCCCCACCAAGTCACCTCTGTTATTTCTTCACCACCAAGTCACCTCTGTTATTTCTTCACCACCAAGTCACCTCTGTTATTTCTTCACCACCAAGTCACCTCTGTTATGTCTTCACCACAAAGCCACCTCTGTTATATCTTCACCACAAAGCCACCTCTGTTATGTCTTCACCACAAAGCCACCTCTGTTATGTCTTCACCACAAAACCACCTCTGTTGTTCGTTTGTTTCAAGCAACCGCACGAGAAACATCCTGGTATCCCCTGACTGTGGAGGAACACCTTGTCCTGATGTTATAGAGTTCAAAGACTGCACCGTACAAAACACAACAGACTGTAAATTCACTGAGTGGTCACCATGGTCCAGCTGTAGCACGGACTGTGGTGTTGGTAAATCTGTTAGGTCAAGGACGCTACTGACCCCAGCCTACTGTGGAGGTCACTGTCTGGACGCGACTCTTGCAGAAGAAAAAGTCTGCAACTCTACCGCAGCAAGAAAAGATTGTCAAGTAAATCTTCTTGTATTAGCTTGTTTATAGTCTGATAAGATCAAATAAAGCACATTTGTATCATGTTGTTTAAAGTCTGATATGATCAAATAAAGAACATTTGTATCATGTTGTTTAAAGTCTGATATGATCAAATAAAGAACATTGTACTAGCTTGTTTATAGTCTGCTAAGATCAAACGAAGATCACCCCCGATAATTCACTGATTTACCCTGTGTCTGTTTGTCTGTAGGTGAGCGAGTGGAGTAGTTGGAGCACGTGCGTACGTGACTGTGAGCGTGGCGTCCAGAGATCAACCCGGAACATCACAGTACAAGATGCGTGTGGTGGGATACCATGTTCAGGACCATCATACAATTTGACGGTATGCTTTCTTTCAGGCCTGACTCTTTGTGATATTTCTACACTCTTAAATCATGCAGTTGAATGTATCTTGTAGTGAAGTAAACTATGAGAGATTGTGACAACACTACTCACGACTGGTCTTCTCTCACAGCGAACACAAACCTGCCATGAAAAATGCACCCAGCTCTGTAACCAAGGAGTTTGTAGCTGTTACCCTGGTTACAACCTGGCCACTAACGGATACAACTGCACGAGAAAAAACTGCAGCAGTGCTCCATCCATAGCATCTTGTGGCGCTGGCACAACGGTTCCGGTATCTTGCAGGGGCGTCTCTTTCAGCTCTTGCTCGGTCACAAATGTAAGTCCTGACGGGGGGGGGGGGGGGGGGGGTCTAAAACTCTAATCTACCCTAAGGATAATAAATTATCGAACGTCAGTTAATCCCTAACATTTATCTATATTTAAAAAATTAAAAATAAACTAATCAAAATTTTTATTACAAAGGTAAAAATAATGGAACCAATGATACACTTTAAAAAAAAAAAACAACCATTGATTTCTTTACACAAAACAAGCTACAAAACGTTTAATAGATTTTTAAAATAATTAGCGTATAATTGGGTGCAAATTGAATACATTGTATACTAATTAATTTAAAACATAATACGGAATGCACATAAGTCATTGATTTTACCAAAAAAGTTGCGACAGCCCATGATAATTGTAGTATAGGCAACTCTGGATCTGTTTAGTCCAAAAAGTAGTGCCCCTATTGTCTCAAGACAAGTTATCCACCCAATTTTAGCCAAACCCTCTTTACTCCCCCCCCCCCCCAGCAAGTCACGTAACACAAGACTAGACACGTTTCCTCATGGAGACCATAACAAAAAAGCACGATACTTTTTGTAGTCGCCTATTCAAATTACAATAGCCCTCGCAATGTAGATCAAAACCTTTAAGTCTTCGGTTCTTAGTTCAAATAACAACAAAAAAAAAAAAAAATTTTAAACCTGACGATCCATCGGCAAAAATATTCATCCGTTTCTTCTTACTATGCACGTAATCTGTTGTCAACATGTGCAGTGTTTCTTCCAGACTTTTTTCTCCGGGGGGGGGGGGGCGGTATAATTTTTTCGGGGGGAGGGGGGGGGGCGGCGAAGAGATGCCTGGAAGAAACTCTGAACATGTGCTTTACCACCAAATTGTATCCATCCACCCACCCATCCATCCATCCATCCATCCACCCATCTATCCATACATCCACCCACCCAACCCACCCATCCATCCATCCATCCATCCATCCATCCAACCATCCGTCCATCAAAAATAACGATTGATTATTTTAGTAGATATCATTCAAGCTTGAAAAGCAACCATTGTCGCCTGTAAGAAAAATGTTCATTCATCGATCTTTAGGGAATAACTCTCACAGTTTTGGAAAGAATTTGATGTGGTTTAGTTATCTTAGGTAGATTCGTCAAACAACTGACTTCGCAGTAAGGGAAAAATATCATTGTGATAAGGCTGTAGATGAAGACCTTGTCGGCCAGTTTTAGAACTAGGTAGAAAATAGAGTTCTTCATCACTTACAAATTATAAGTCAAATGTGATGCAGTATGCTTGAGCACTTTTGTTAGCAGAGAGGTCACATTTCATCTGTTCTACCTTTACGGTTTTTTAATAGGTTCTGCGGGGAAAAAAATGGGGCCAATATCTCTGGTTATCACATAGAACATTTATATTGCCAATCTACTACCACTGACAGTTGCAACGGAGTGCGATATCTTTTATTCAGATGCCTAGTTTTCATAAAAATTTCACAAATAATTCCCCCTCCCCCTACCAAAAATTATTTTATTTTTTGAAATAGTATTACATTCTTAATATATTGAGTTGTTTCCCTTGAGTAAGGGAGGCTATAATCAACGAAAAAAATGCCAGGTTAAATTTGCTGCAAATATCGCGAATCAATGTTTTAAATTTTTTAATAGGTAACATTTTAGAAATCCATGTCAAAATTAGATACCTTAGGCCTAAGCAATTTATTACTATTTGCACAAAAGGAATATCGAAATTGCAAAAATAACTGCAGCTACAGCCTACAGCCGTTGAACAGTCGCGTTGTGGAGTCGCTAGCAGAGAAGCAAAGAATAGTGTCCAATACTCAGAATAGTATAAATGAGACAATAGTTCACAGGACATAAGCATAGTATTGGGGTTTTTTTTTTATTTTTTAGTGAACGTTGCGCGGATCTATAGTATACACATCATTAGCACGACTGCATTTTAACCATATGAAGCAGTGAAAAAGGCAGATAAAATATCAGACTTGCGCCTAGCCAAGAAGTAATGATAGTTTATGTCAATTAAAATAGTCTAGATCCTAGATCTGGATTTTTCATGTTCTCACCATCACAGAATGAGATATGACAGATGTTACAATCTGATTGAAATTTTGTTTTTTGTCCAGTCCACCTCGTTTGGTGACAGATGCTACAGTTCCTGCTCATCAGCAGGGTGGGTTGTCAAAGGAGATCCAAAGTTTATAGAATGTCAGCAGGATGGAACCTGGACAGCTCCTAAGATCTTTTGTGGGCCTGCTAATAAAGCACCTATTAATGTAAGTTGATTATAAATTCAGTTTTCTATGTGAATTTCTTCTTGACAAAAATTGTTTGATCCTGTTCTATGACTAGATCTATTAAATTGTTGAGTTTAACTATTGATTATTTTATATAATAAATATAGAAGGCCTATATTTTCTATTAATGGTAATTTATGTTTTGCTAATTTGATTTAATACTTTTGTAATTAGCATTTGTAATTGATTACAGATAAGCCTGAACAGCACAGATGTGTCAGAACTTTTACTTCCTGGCCAGTGTTTTGGTAAACTGACAACTACCTCAGATAATGAAGCCTGGGACAAACACACATACTCTGTAGTGGCTGATCCTGCTGGGGTTTTAAAAGTCAACAATGACACGCTCTGTGTAAAGACCAAGTTGGATTATGAAACTTCACAATATAGACAGTAAGTGACACTTTTTTTCCTCCCTAATTGTGACCAGAACTAATTATTTAGGACTACTGTATTGATGTCACATAGGTAATAACTAATAGTCAAAATATTCAGCATTTCACTAAGTAAAGGTAATGACTACCACTTACGGCTAAATATTCAAGTTTCATGTTGACCTTACACATGCATTCAAGACAATAATATATTTCAGATTTTGTTGTAAATCATAAGTTTTATGTTTATAATAAGCCATTTGTAAAGGGACTAAAGATTCTGATCCAATTATTCAACCTAGAGATCTTATGTGGATGCAGTACTATGAGATTTTAAAAATCTACAGCTTTAGCTAATACTAAACTTATAGAAGGTTAAGAACAAATTTAGTACAAAAACAACTAGCCTTAGATGTTTAAATAGTTCATGTTGACCCATCATTTATCAAGCCTGAAATGTATATGTAATTTAGAACAATAATTTTATCAATTTTTCACGAAGAACAGTGAAATTAAAATACAGTAAATGGAAATTATAATGGGGAAAAAATATTTTTAAAAATATATTAATCTAGTGTATTTATTTATTTTATGGCTCAATCAGTGTAATATTATTAGTGTTGTTAAAACTTAATAAATCAGATTAGGCTTTAAAGATCTTTTGCACCACAAGTTTAAATGTAGATCTATGTTCAGCAAATTTTTTTACATATATTACGTATATAACTCACATTAAAAAACTTTTAAAAGATGATTAAAATTTTAAAATGTTTAATATTTTCAGATGGTCAGCAACAATACAAACAACAGATTTAGATGGACTTTACCTGGATAAAGCTTTTAACTTTACACTTCTCAATATGAATGACCCTCCCAGATCAGCCGTAGTAGGTCTCACACATTTATCTTATTTAAGGATATTAAACACACATTTACATGCATATTGAATTTAACTTTTTTCTCTGCTTCCAGTTGTCTCCAAATAGCATCCCTGAAAACAGTCCGAAGGGAACATTTATAGGATGCTTTACTCTATTTGATGATGATGTGGGGCAAAATTTAACAGTTTTTTTGCTTACAAATAAGAAACTACTAGAGTTGTACAGAAATCAGTCACAATACTGCATAAAGGTATACTTTTTATTTTACTAAAAAGCTATTTATTATTGTATTAAGAGTCTTAAAATCTTAAAATGGATGTTAAAGCAAGCGTAAGTAAGTCACTAAAAATAACACACAAAAATAACCCCTACACATTTCATTTTGCACAAACACCACATGCCAACCATGAACATTGATTCCAACAACTCCCCAACTCCTAGACTCCTCTCTGAAAACACCCTTGTGTCATATGAAAAAAAATTGAATGTATAATTATATCCATTGCTTTATATCTGTTATCTGGAAAACACAATAAAATATATTTCATTCAGTTTCTTCCTGCCCCTTGCCCACCTTCTCCCTGCATCCACCTCTCTTGCTCTCTCTCTCTAATCCCCTCTACTGATCCCCACACACCTCTTTTTATGAATACTGTAATGCACCCCCCCCCTTAACAAACATACTTTACTTCTTATGTCAAAACAATTGTTTCTTTATATATATATATATATATATATATATATATATATATATATATATATATATATATATATATAACGTTGTGAGATTTTTTTTATTATAGGTTTTAGCCGAGTCAAGTCCAAACTGTTCGGTTCAGGGTGGTAAATTATGTGCTATAAACTATGAGGTTCAGAGTCAGATTTATTTTGCCATAATGGTACAAGATGATGGTAAACCATCAGCGTTCACCTACTTTGACATAGCTTTGAATGTCATTGATGTCAACGAGCCAATTACTGGCATAAATGCCACATCAGAATACTTACCAGAAAATGTTGACCCAGGTAACTATAAATCAATGTTTATTTTTAAAAATATATCACATTTTGAAAAATAAAATTTGGGATGACTAGCACTTAAACACTTATATTGAAAAATTAAGTTTGTTTTGATCACATCATCACAGGCAAGCCGTTGGTTGATCTGATTGGCATTGATGAAGATAAAAATGCAGTGACAAAATTTGAAATCCTGGATGATCCGTCTGGTTTTTTCCGCATAAATAATAAGTCTCTAGTGTCAAATGTAGTGCTGGATTATGAAAAAAATACTACAGTGAAATATAGTATTTTATTCAGAGGAACTGATATGATAGCACCAACATCTGCTGTAAGTCTAATGAAACTATTATGTAATTATAACTAACTTATAAATATTTTATCAGTTTGAAAAAAAAAACTTTTTGTTTTGTTTTTTGGATAGCTTTGTTCACCAAAAACTTGATTTTATGGCCTAGAAATTTGTTTGATAAAGTACATCTTTTTCTTTGGACATGATATAAAAAGTGTTGAATTGTGAGAAGAGTGCTCCTTTAAATAGACTTTAGGCAATGCTATTAACTGAAGATTCTCTACATTTAGAATCATAAGTTTTGGACCATTCTATGAATAATCCCATGTTCTGATTGTTAATTACTATTGCACCCTCATAACATTAGCCTCAATGATATATTATAATATAATAATAATATATAATAATATATATAATAATATAAAATTTGGATTAAAAATAAATTCTAAACCTTTGATTAAAAGCCTATTTCCTCACTGAATAATTTTGTCAAGTGTACAGGTAACAGAGAAGACTAATAATTAGGCTACTTCACAAACAGATTTAGGTATCCATACAGACATTTGTTTCTAAGTATAAAACATGTGTCTCCTCTAGCAAGCAACATATTTTATATTAATAAACAGGTGGATGTGACCCTAAACTTCAGGGTAGCTGATATCAATGAATTTCCAAATAGCCTGCAACTAACATCAGCTAATTCTTTACTGGCATACCCAACAAACCAACCCCAAGTTAAGGAAAACATACCAGGTAACAGGTGGCATAAACATTGCTGTGGTTACAATTTATCTCCCCATATATGTACCTTTTTACTCTTTGTTTTGTATAATTATTTAGCAAACAACAAAGTGTCACCTATTTCTGTAAAGGAATATAATACATTATATATTAGATTAAAAAACTAAGTAACAAACATTTCTTACATTTTAATTGTTTTATGTAGTAATTTGATATAGACATGTATAATTTTCAATTAAAATTAAATTTTTAAAATACATAAATAAGTCAAATGAGTTGTAACGAGTGTTAAAAAATATATTTCCAGCTGTTGTTGTGGGCACTTTGTCTGCTATTGATCCAGATTATGGGGACTCTTTGACATTTTCTGTAAATAATGATAAACTGAGGATCATCAATACAAAATGTACAAGTATACCAGTATGTGTCAATGTTATCATAGTGCCACATTAGCTTTGAATAGATTAACATAATTTTACTTTACAATATCATTTTCTAATTTTTTTCTTACAATTGTTTTTAAGCCATACCAGTACAACTATTGCACTGCAAGTTTAGTCAATTTTGGTGGCTTCAACTATGAGGAGGCACCTTTTGTTGTGATTAAAATAACAGCCCAGGATAAAAGTCTTCATCAAGCGCAACTGAATGTCAACATTACAATACTTGACATGGATGATACACCAACTGTGAGTAGAAACTGACAATAAATTACTATATGGCCTTAATAACTTTTTTTGTAAAAAATAAAATATTTTAGTTCTTATCATTTGATTTTGACCAAAACAAAAAATATGCAATAGCTTCATGGGGAAAATGCATAGGTGCAATGCTTCTGATCAGTTTCAAATTATTCAAAATGAGGTGCAATATTAAGTTTGTATTTTTTGAACACTTTAAAATGGAGAAACTTATTTGTTTTAAATAATTTTATTTAAGTTTCTATAGTATAAATCTCATAATTTCTAAAACATCTAAATGCTGCCAGTTTTTCCCCCATTCTTATGAGAACTGTTGTTTCCCTCCTTTTGAGGCAAACAAAATAAAATCTATTTACATCAACAGGATATTTTGGTCAATGGAGACAAAACAAATGTAATCAATGTCCCAGAGAACAGCAAAAACTCTTTAGTAGCAGATCTCAAAACTGTTGATGAAGATTTCCTAGACAAACAAGTTTATTTCCTCTCTGGTTCTGCTTCAAGTCAGTTCAAAATTATTAACAGCTCACTCTATGTAAGTTTACCTTCTTTGTAAAATTAATTATTTTAAAAATGTGATTAAATTAATTTTTAACAAATCATCACTACAAGAGGTGTATAGTATAGAACTCCATGTTTGTTTGAAAGAGTGGCACATTGTTCTTATGGCTGTTTGCTACTAGACATTAAGTTATTATAGAAGCAAATTTACAATAGCTTTCCTCCAGCATCCTTTTGATTTATATATATATTTATATATATATATATATATATATATATATATATATATATATATATATATATATATATATATATTTATATTTATATATTTATATATATAAACACACACAGATATACAGATATATGTGTGTATAAATGCATATTTTAATAAATATGTTATGCAAAAATGTTTTTTCTTCTAAATTAACATTTAATGCTTACACATCTATCTTTTTGCCTTGTAAAAGTCTAGGTGAGATGATCAAGTATTGTTGATGATAAGAATTTGTTTTTATATTCTTCCTTTTCAATAGACAACAGATGCTTCAAATGTGAACTATGAAACATCTGAGCTTCTCCTGTTGACTATCACATCAGTGACAGCTGGTCAGTCAAGTAGTTCTGTGGCTAAGACATTTACTGTAAATATAACAGATGTCAATGAAGCACCTACAAACATAGTTTTCTCAAGTACTACTGTATGTTCATGAGTTTTGTACAATTTTACTAGTTCTAGTTTAGTTAAAACATAATGTTAAGTTCCCCTTTCCAAACTTGACAGTCTATGGGGCAAGTGATATAGAGTTCACCTGTTTTTGTGACCTCAGCAGATGAAGGGATAGTGTGGTCAGCACTATGCCTAGCCACCTTTACTTTTCCTATCATAAGTTAGGTACCCATCAGAGCTGGGTGGACTCAGGGAAAGTCTACTGACTTGAATCTGGATTTCAAACTTGAGACTTATGGGTTAACAGTCTAGCTCTCTACCACTAGGCCACTCCATCCTTCAAAGTGTATAAATTATATTATTAATTCTTTTTAAATATTGACATTTATTTCTTTATCGATTATTATTATAAATTGAATAATTTTAAATGTTGATAATTGTCTAATTGAAAAGTAAATTTAAAAAAAAATATATCTAAAACTGCCTTCAGGTACCTGAAAACAGCCCAGATGGAACATTGGTATCAACGCTTTCAACAGATGATCCCGATAATGTAAACGATAAAGGTCATCAAGAGTTTACGTATGAGTTGTTAGATAATGCTCAGTCAAGATTTGCCA
Source organism: Physella acuta (assembly GCF_028476545.2). Classification (NCBI taxonomy): domain Eukaryota; kingdom Metazoa; phylum Mollusca; class Gastropoda; family Physidae; genus Physella; species Physella acuta. The sequence continues at coordinate 776,289 of NW_026732013.1, forward strand.
TCAAAGGCAGTGGACTTGTTGTCAAAACCTCCACACAATTGTGTGGACAAACTGTAGGTTTTTACTCTTTTTCAATTTTAAAATAACTTTTTAACTTTTAGCCTCCAATGATATAAGTGAATGGAAGAAACAAATACCTGTCTTATTTGTTTAACAAATATATTTGAATGTGTATGTTAACAGTATTTTTAATGTACTAATAAAAGTAAAAATATAAATATAATTATCTCTAGCTACTATAATAAAAATATTGGTTGTTCAAGACATATATGCTATACCTTTAGTGACCAATGCATTTACTATAATTGCTAAAAAATAAAGGTTTTTTTCTTATTTCAGTGTATTTAAAAGCTTAAAACAAAAACCTAGAAATTGTAGGCATTATTTCATATTTATTTAATGTCCAGATCTGTAGCTTGGATTATGAACTTCAAAAGGATCTTCTAATAGTTGTGAAGGTGACAGATAATGGATCACCACCACTGAGCATGAATGTTTCAAAGATTATATCACTCACAGATGTCAATGATGCACCTTACAATATTCAACTTAATACTTATCAGATTTATGAAAATAAGCCCAAAGGAACTATAATTGGTAATCACTTTCACTATGCAATTATATAACAAATTAAAATTATCTGATAGCTTTTGTTAAATGTGTAGGCTTTTATTCCAAGCCTCAAGTGCCATTTCATAATTGAATATTTTTATATTAAAAGGGACATTTTCTGCATCTGACCAAGACAAGAACAGTGTACTGACCTTCACCTTGCTGAACCAAACCCAAACATTTTCTGTAGAGAACTCTATTCAGCTGGTCCAGTTGTCCAGTCTGGACTATGAAGCACAAAAGGTTTATTACATACAGGTTCAGGTCACAGACAATGGCAATCCTGTTGCTTCTGTGAGTAGAAACTCATTGCAAACTTGGATTTTTAAATGCCAAATGTAAATTGTATAACATTTCAAATATTATAAAAATAGTGCTTCTGTGAGTAGAAACTCATTGCAAACTTGGATTTTTAAATGCCAAATGTAAATTGTATAACATTTCAAATATTATAAAAGTATTCCTTTAATACACATTAGTCTACTTTTTTATGTGTTCCATAGGCTGTTGATACAGAAATAATACAAGTTTTAAATGTAAATGAAGCTCCAAGTTTCTTTGGACCAGCATCTCTGTCTGTTGATGAGAATATGGCAATGGGAACTGTTGTGGGAATTATCACTATCCTTGATCCTGACAATGATGATTCTGTTGAGATAACTCTAAAAGATTACACAAGTATTTTCCTAATAGGAAATAAACAAACTTCAACCAAGGTAATATTTCATTGTTAAGAGAAAAAATGAAAATATTAAAGTCCAATCCTTAATTGCTATAAATGTTTTTCAAATATTGATATATTATTATATAGCTAGGTTTTCCACACATGTTGTTTGATGCTTTGGGTAGCAAACTGGAGAAAACTTGATTGTAGCCAGCTCATGCTTACATATTTTAACCATGTTGTTTGATGGTGAATGGCATTGATGCGAAAATTAAAAGAGAAGTAGAATTTGAGTGTAGTCATTAGAAGAATGACCACTTGAATAGGTCAGGATTGTACAGCCACCTATATCAAACTGATAAAATTCACATTGTATATTACTGAATCATGAAAGAGATAGTTCAATAATATTTTGATACAAATTGACATATGTTGTAACTTTTTGCTGTTTATTATTTAAAAATAATTTGTATGTGTTCATGTTACAGGAAGGGGGTGGAACTTTGGTTACCTGTAGTTTAACCACTGGTGAAATTCTTGATTATGAAATTAAATCAGAGTACAGTGTTGGTATAAACTTTGTTGATAAGCAGGGCTTACAGAATGTTTATGTGTTAAAAATCCTTGTCAAAGATACAAATGATGAACCACGGGTAGGCCTATAAATATTTTAATTTCTCTTTTTTTTTTCACCAGTCTCTCATTTTACTGATAGGGTATTTTTTTTACTTTAAAGATGTTTTTAGCTATAAAAGTAATAGTAAGGAAGATATTATTCAAATATCATACTTAAGTTTGCTTATTCTTTTATAAAAACCTGTTTACACAACAGTGTAATTATTTTATTTAATGGTAAAAAAATTTTTAACTTACAACACGTATTTAATGTTATTCATAGTCTGATGTCTATTTTCTGGCTTTTCTTTTTTTAGGATATTCTTTTTAATAAAATGGCAACATGGCAATTGTTCATTCAAGAAAATGAAATAGCAACATTAGCTGTGATGTCCACCTTAGATCAAGATGCATCTCAATCTTATTTTTATACAATAGTTAGTCAGCCCAATGACAATTTCTTCATATCTGGGAGTGATTTGATGGTACTACTTTTTAGTATTGTTTATTAATTTTAGTTTTTAGTTTGTTTAAATGTATCACAATATAATTAAAATTTAACTCTGTATGATCATATTTATGTATCTTGTCACAAGTAGGCCTATGTTAATAGTGACTAGATTGGTTAGCAGAAGAATGAGGCAGGTGAGGCTTTAAAAATAAGCAGACTGAACCCAGAGTAGGAGGCTACCTTAGACTGCTAGATCTAGTTTTTGTTGGTGGAGAGAGCATTAACCCCTGTCATGCACAGGGGCTATAAGCAATGGTGAATCTTTTCATTGAGAGAGAACTTGGCCTCTATGTATACCCTTTTCTTATCCCCTAGATATTCTAGTACCACAACACGCCCAAGTCTATAAACTAAGAAATTGTCTCCTGTGATAGTAACAACCCAACCCTGGCCAATGGTCAGCTTTAAGACTAACATTGTAATGTCAAAACTGTTAGTTTCTTTAAAATGAGCATCTAATGACCAACCCTCTCTCTGCCATGAGCCATCACATTATCTCTAACAAATGGCTACTAATGTGTGTCCCCCCCCCTCCCCATTTTGTGGGATCTTACACTTATATATTTAATATTATAACCTCTTAACTGAAATGGCACTCAAGTTCTCATATTTAAATGGAAGTAGAAAATTCCACTTACCAGTTACTGGAAATCACTTAAAGTTGATAGAACCACCATTCTATTATATGAACTTTTGCCCAACTTTCTGAAACTGTGCTCATGTCATCAATATTTTTGAAAGTGGAAAAAGAGTTAGCTATCATTTTTGGATGTCGGAAGACAATTAAAAAGTAAAAAAAAAACTAAGCATTAGATCTGATAGACTACTTATATGTGAAATATAGTCTATCTGAAACAATACTCCTTGTATCATTTTCACATGGAAATATAGTGAAGTACTTCTGTGTACTGGAAGAAATCACTTAAACATTCAAACAAAACTGTTTACACAATCCTATACTTTTTGTAAAATTTTTGCCCTACTAACTGAAATGGTATTCAATTTTTCAGTTTTTGAGAAACTGGAAATAGAGTAATTACCACTTACAGTTATCAGAAATGGTTCAGAAGTTGATAAAAAACCTATCAATAGGATCTAATACATATGAATGAAATTTGATCCACCCAACTAAAATGGTAGACAAGTTATTGTGTTCAGACACACTCACAGACAGAAACAAAATTGTGAAAATGAGTTGTTCCTCATGTCAAACATTAAAATTTGTCAAAACAATTTTTGCACGATTTTTATATTTTCTCTATACTCTGTATATGAAACTAGCAAGCAAAAGCAAAAAAGTTTCTCCAATACTGTTATGAAGAGCAACATATATTTCTTTGTTGACAACGGCATACTTTAAACTTATAGGTGAAAACACCACTTGATTATGAAAAAAGTCAGTCAGTTGTCATCACACTGGAAGTATCTGATAGTGGGATTCCACCTAAAAAATTACGCAAATCCATTACAGTAAATGTGGTCAATGTGAATGAACCACCATCAGTATTAATGCTATCAAACAACCAGGTAATTAAATATGTCACACTGTTTTTGAATTACTTTTATTTATGTTTTAATTACTTTTTGTACAAAATTATGTATCATAATTTTTATAATATATAATTTCCCTTTCTATGAAACAAAAAATTGCTTCACTAATTCATGTGGTATTCCCAATAAATAGATATTAGAAAACAGTCTGAATGCTACAACAGTGGGAATGCTTCAGGCCACAGACCCAGATAGCACCAATTTTGTGTTTACTTTGATAGACAATGCTGCAGGCAAGTTTGCCATACTGGGAGATACACTTATTGTAAGTCTTTTGCTAGAAACATCATAAATAAAGGCAAACATCAAATTTTATTTTTGCATACTTAATTACCCTAATTGTAAATAGAAGCATGAATTTTAATGATTAAGTATTAATATCTTTTTATTAATGTCAGTGTTACACAAACTTCTAGGTACTAGCCTCCAGCCAATGCGCGACACAAGATAAAGCATGCTCATTAAATTTTGAGCAAACTAGTACCTATACTGTCAGTGTTATGGTCACTGATAATGGGTTTCCTAATGCAAGTGCTACTTTTGATCAAAAGATTCAAGTACTAGATGCTAATGATAGCCCTTACAATTTAATTCTAAGTGGTAACTTTTCTCTTATTTTCAAATGTTATTTTCTAGAATTTATTGTTCATAAATTTATATCAAACTACTTATTATTAAATTAGAAGATTTTAAAATTAAAATGCTGTTAATGCTAAGTATAAATATTGTATATCCTATATTATCATACACATGAATTTATATAAGTTATTCTTATGAAATGTTTTTTAAAAATAACTTTTGATTAGACATTTAATGATCAACTATTTTCAAACGTTGTGTTGTTGATGCAATAGAAGTTTTTACAGTAACAATCTGTATTGACTCAAGAAAAGTATGAGCAGCTTTTTTTAAATTTTCAATATAATAATATACTTTTCTCTACGTTTGTCTCTCAGATAACAGAGTAGAAGATCTAAGTAAAAAAGATACTCTAATAGGAAATTTGTCAGTCAGTGATGAAGACAAAATGCAGCTACACATATTTACACTTAAGGACTATACAGAAGGATTGTTTATCATAAAAAACCAAAGTCTGTATAAAGCTAGTGACGATCGCCTTAATCTCAACAATGTTTATTCATTGACAGTTGTGGCACAAGACAATGGAAACCCAGTTAAATCTGTAAGCTCTCAACTACATAATTTCATAATCAAATGGGAAAGAGATTTAGCTTTTCCAGTACTCTTGTATGAGATTCATTGAACCTTTTCAACCTTTTTTTTTAACATTGCAATATACTGAATCCTTATGAATGTATATCCCTGCATAGGTCAGTTACCATTTAAAGGGACATAACCATAAAAATGTATATGAAGTTATCTCACTGGATAAAAGGCCCTGTGGTCCACAAATTCAAATGCTTTTTATCTGTTTTGATTTGAGCAAAAAGTAACCATCTGGGGTATCAGAGTAGATTGATTTTCACAGGAGACTCAGTCAAACCAGAGCCCTCAGAACAAGCTGTCTTGTGCAGAATTACTTAAGCTTCTAAGTTGTTGACAAGTAGAAGTGATCTATAGCAGCGGAAGTATAGACCTTGTGAAGGGCTATATTTCACATCAGTTACACCATTGACATTGCCATTATTGTTGTTGTCATCATCATCATTGTCATTTTTGTTGACATCTTTAAACAATGTTGTAATCTATCAGATTACAATATTTGGGGTGGCTATGTTCAGCTGCACACAATAAAGTGTGTTTATCACTGGCTACACAACAAAAAATGTGTTCTGTTGATATTCTCTCAGGATCAGCCACTAAGTCCCCTAAACCCCAATGGGCCACCATCACTAACATGTAACAGTGAGGCAGTGTTACATGACATCCACTTAAAGGAAGATATTTTAAATTGGGTCTCCCTAACTAGCAATTAAATAATTTGAAATGTATTTCCTCAACCCAATTTTTCCTTCACAGGTGGAGCAAACTTTTTATTTAAGCATTATTGGTGTAAGTGAAGCCCCACAGAATCTGACGGCAACAGCACAGGGTAAAGCCATTCAAACTGATCCTTCCACTATCAGCATTCCTGAAAACTATCTTGTGAATAGTTCTATTGCCAACATTCAAGCAGTAGATAATGATTTGGATCAGCTCATTGTTTTTTCATTACTTGTTGATGAAAGTGGTCAGTTCATCATTTCCAAAGATGCAGTCTGTAATAAGGTGATTCATTACTTATTAATAAATGTAAAAACATTTTTAAGTATGATATATATTAGTTAAAGCTTCTGTAAATACAAATGAATACTAATTTCATAGTTATGTTAAATGTAAATCCTGATTGTCAAGATCAGTAATTAATGTTTAATTTTACTCCTTAAAAATGATTTCTAATTAGTTTTATTGATGTATGCATCTATTTCAGACAGCAGTTGTTGTCTGCAGCACAATTTTATGGTTGGCCAAGAGTGTGAATTATGAGAAAAAAGACAAATATTTAATTATTTTAGCTGCAACAGATTCATTAAGCCTGCGATCAACTAAAACACTCATCATTCAAATTACTGATGTTTCTGAGCCTCCAACTGTAAATAGATTTTTTAAAATACATTTATTATGATATATATTTTTTTTTAAGATCGGAAAAATGTATACTTCTTAAATATTTAACCTTTTCCAACTAATATTTTATACTTTTAGTTAACAACCTACAAAGTTATTTGAAGTGTACATTTATGTAAAACTTTTCAGCATTGTGCCAATATTAAGCAAGGTTATGATTTGTTAACACATTTCCAGGGCAGTGACTTAAGTATGTCTATGATATAAGGGGATCATTTATTTACGACACATTGAGAGGGAAGGAAAGGTCTGATAGTCAGATTTTGTGGATGCTTGTGGACTGGGGTCAGGGGCGAGGTTTGGGTCCATGCGAGGAGGGTGGTTCGTCCAAAGTAAATGATTGTGGACTGGAAGATAGAAAATTTAAATTTTATTGTAGGCACCATAAATAAATAACCCTAAAGTAATGCTGGCATTCAAGTATGGATCTTTAGGGTTTTGTTAGAGATTTATTAGTTCGTCATTAAAAATGACTTAGTTAACTCAAAAGTTTCATATATTCCCTTTATAATATATTTTACAAAACATGATTGGCAAGTTGATTTGAAGTTGAGTGTATTGATTTTACTTCCAGGACATAGTATTTAATGGTCCATCCTTGTCAATACCTGAAAATACAGAAAATTTTGTTGTGGGAACTTTCTCAGCAATCGATGAAGATAGAACAAATTCACATTCGTTTACTTTAATGAACAATGATAAAGTCTTCAGCATATCAGATGGTGGTAAATTGTCTGTTGTAAAAGGTAAGGCCCAGATGGAGTCATAGTATTGATAACAACTCTATTAGTCAAGAACATAATTTGATTCTTGGCATTTGGTTTTCTTATTTTTAAAATTGTAAACTTTAAGGAACTGTAACACATTTTTAAAATTAAAATTTTCAGGGGCTTTAGTTGATTATGAAGCCACAAGTGTATACAACATAGCTGTCAGAGTAACTGATGCCAGTCCAGCACCAAATAACTTTTTTGAAAAAGTTTTCACTATACAAGTTCAGAATATTAATGAAAAGCCAACAAGTTTACAACTTAGTAATAACACAGTGAGTTCTATGTATTACTAATTTACATTCTTAAATTAATTGATGTGTTACAAGCAAATACTTTTTTTTATACAAATGAATGTGTTTTGTTGTCAATAGTTGTAAATTAGACATAAAAATATTACATTAAAAAATCTATCTCTGCAATTTTTGTAAATAATTATTTTTTAAAAACATTTTTAAGAACCTGATTTTAAAAAAATGACAGCTTAGCTTATTTTTCTCATTTTGTTCATTAACTTAACTATTGGAAGTGTTTGATTTTGAAGTGCATTTTTAAAACATACACCGTGTTGATAAATTTAAAATATTTCCTGGGAAGTTTAGATTGAACTGAACTTACAGCAATAGCTATAACAAAAGGTGTTTTGAATAATTGTATATGCATTTGTATATCTAAAACAATCTAAACTATCTTGTGAATGTAAGGTAGATATTAAATTTTTACTTTATGCTATTTTAATTTTTTAATAGCAAGTAGTGTTTAATTGAGAAGACTAATATGGCTAAATTTACAATGTTTAATTGCAAGACTAAGAGGGCTAAACTTACAAGTGTTTATGTTTTCAAGTAAAGTACCAAATTATCAAATACTGATATCTCAAACAAATATTTATTATGGTTAAGAAAAAACTTTTTTTAATTATAAAAGATACCAGAAGGAAGTGGATCATCTACACCAGTAGGAAATCTGTTAGCAGATGACCCTGACAACAAGAATTTAAATGAAGCTTCAAGCTCAAGACAAACATTTGTTTACCAGTTACTTGATGATGCAGATGGAAGATTTGAACTGTACCAATCTACTATTAAGGTACAAACTTGAATTGTTTCACTTTTTGCAGTACATTAAAATTTTTGTTTCCATTTTTACTGTTTTATGTACTATTGCTCACACTTTGCTCTGGTATCTTTGATGACAGCTCACACAAAAGGGAGCACAGTGCACTGCTCAGTGGTGTGGTCTGGACTTTGAGACACAGAAATATCATGTGATTCTTGTACAAGTTACAGATTCAGGCACACCAAGCCTCTCGGCCTCCTTCTCAACCACCATCCAAGTTTTAGATGCCAATGACCCTCCTGTGTTGTCAGACATGTCTGTCACACAGCTGAAGGAGAATATGACAGTTGGAGATGTTGTAGCTAAGTTGATTGCTACAGATCAAGATGCTGGGCAAAATCTTACTTTTTCTATTGAAAATGAAGGTTATTAACTTTTGAACAATCTTTTACTTTTAAAAAAAAATTTAATCAAAATCAATATATTATAGAAAATGAGTTTTGAATATTATCTACATTATAAAAATAATTTCATATTGCAAATATAAAGCTTGTTTTTATAATGTCTTTAAAGCTAAACAATACTAAGATCTTTTTAAATTTCCATTAAATATAGATAAACATATTCTCTAACTAGTTTTTTTTACGTTTTAAAAATACTTATGCCTTTTGTTATTATTTGTTTAAAAATATTGTTTTAAAATTGTTTAATAGGAACTGGAAACTTTAAAATAGACCAAAATGCAAGACTTGTTTTGGCTAAGTCCTTAGATTTTGAGAGTAGTCCAGTTGCCTCAGTTCAAGTTACTGTCACAGACTCAGGTTCCCCTCCAGCATCTGTAAGACGTTTTATCACAACTTTTGAAGTACAATCATTTTATAACTGATACTTGGCACATTTTTTTTAATAATGCTGTATTTTTCAGGTGACGAGTGTTTACCAGTTTGAAGTTATAAATGTTGGTGAGGCTCCAAGCTCTATTGTTTTAGAAAGTATTAAAGGAAATCAAACACCCAGCTTTGTAGTGAACTATCCAGTTATAGGTGAAACTACAAAACCTGGCTCCACCATAGGTCAGATTGTCATTTTAGACCCAGACTATGATGAGGATATCCTGCCTGTTACTTCTGTTGATACAATAGTAATAAATAAACCTGCTTGTCTGACCATTAATAAGGTTAGTTTCTAATCAATTTTAAATTTTTTTAAATTAAAACATTTACATATCAATATTTATTATATTTTAATAACCAGACAAATTTATAAGTGAGCTTACGCCTACTGTTACAAAAGCACATCTGGTTATCAATCTAAGGTATTGATGTTGGCTGTTATGGTTAGCAATTATGGTTTACTTGTTATGGATTATTTTAATCTCACTGTTATGATTTGTTAAAAACAACAGATTAGAATAGTAGGCCTACAGATAAAACAAATGTATTTTTTCAGGGATTTATTTTAAATATTAATATGAGCCCATGGTTCCATGACAAATGATCTCAGGACAAATGATCTCAGACAAAATATCTCAGACAAAATATCTCAAGGACAAATGATATCAGGACAAATTATCTCATGGACAAAAGATACCAGGACAAAATATATATACACACACACACACACATGTGTACTTCTTACTGAGCCAGGAACTTATGATTTTTTGCTGCTCCAATAGAAAACATATTATTTGTAAATAGAAACTAATATCAGCTATATTTTAAAATGGAAATATTTATTACAGCAAGGGAGTCGTTGTGCAGCCAGCGTTTTGCTCTCCAAACAATTGGACTATGAAGTACAGAGCAGTTTTAATTTTTCTGTATCAGTGATTGACAAATATGGACTTACCCTAAATAAAAGTTTCCTCTTTCAAGTTAAAGATGAAAATGATCAACCTCAGGTAAATTATTGTTGGCTCTTAAAACATATGTATTTTTACAAAATGTATAATCAAGTTATTAGCAAACAAAAAGTAACTTGAGTCTTAATTAAATTTGTAATCATGGAATTCAACCATGTAACCAGATAAGTTATGATAATGCAATTCAAAGTGATGAAATATTGTACAATAATACAAAATATCTTAGGTAAAATACTACAGATAACTTTGACTATACAATTTTACTGAATCTATACTGTTATGTAAGTTTTTGTCACATCTTCTTTGACCCTGCAATATGTGCTACATTTTTCAGGCTATTTTACTTGACAATAAAAATGTCGATACCATCCAAGTAAAGGAAAATTCAAATGGAGCAAACATTTCAACCTTGAGCACCATAGACCCTGATGTTAATCAAACCTTTGTGTACTATCTTTCAGGCAGTCCTCAGTTTTATATTGTCAAAAACATTTTAAAGGTAAACTGCTATTTATGCTCAATTTCTAGATAATAATACCATGTGTATAGGCTTACACATAGTGGAACTTACTTAATTCTGACTATAAGATGTCAATTTATTTTCAGAACTTAAAATTTTACTTTTATTTGACTTTTTCTGATAGTTTATTCAACTATGATTTTCAATTTCAATTTGTTTTTTATAGCTTATCCTTGTTGAAAATTTTAAAATCTTTACTTGACTTGAATTAGTTTAAAATAAAAATTTTCATAACCTACTTAAGGCCTCTGCCACTGCCAATCTGGATTACGAATCTACAAAAGTCATATCAATAAAGTTAAAAGTAACAGATAGTGGACAGCCCCCTCTCTCATTTGAAAAAGATGTAACAATTCAGGTGTTGGATGTGAATGAGGCTCCATCAGCCTTAACTTTGTCAAGAAACTTGGTAAGGAAATTATGTGGATGTATATGATAATTGTTGTGGTATGTGAAAATTATGTGGATGTATATGATAATTGTTGTGGTATGTGAAAATTATGTGGATGTATATGATAATTGTTGTGGTATGGATGAGAGGTTACCTACATGGCAGTCTCAAGTTAAGTTCCTTAAGTCAGGGAAACTAAAGGAGGCTTTTGTTCCATGTCCACCCCCCCACTCCCTCATCCCAATTGTGTGGCACAATGTATGGACAAGCCCATATTGATAATCAGGACTGGTTTAAAGTTAACTTTCAAATGTTAAATTGTGTATAATGTATGTCTGTCATAATTGAAGAACAATATGTATCAATCTATTTTATCCTTGCCTTAGGTATCTGAAGATGTACATGTACAATAAATATTTATCCTTGCCTTAGGTATCTGAAGATGTACATGTACAATAAATATTTATCCTTGCCTTAGGTATCTGAAGTTGTACATGTACAATAAATATTTATCCTTGCCTTAGGTATCTGAAGTTGTACATGTACAATAAATATTTATCCTTGCCTTAGGTATCTGAAGATGTACATGTACAATAAATATTTATCCTTGCCTTAGATATCTAAAGATGCAGATGTACATGTACAATAAATATTTATCTTTGCCTTAGGTATCTTAAGATGTACATGTACAATAAATATTTATCTTTGCCTTAGGTATCTGAAGATGTACATGTACAATAAATATTTATCCTTGCCTTAGGTATCTGAAGATGTACATGTACAATAAATATTTATCCTTGCCTTAGGTATCTGAAGATGCACATGTACAATAAATATTTATCCTTGCCTTAGGTATCTGAAGATGTACATGTACAATAAATATTTATCCTTGCCTTAGGTATCTGAAGATGTACATGTACAATAAATATTTATCCTTGCCTTAGATATCTAAAGATGCAGATGTACATGTTGTGACCTACTTAGGTCGAGTCATTTTTATTTTGACATTGTATAATTCCTTATATGGAATGATGGTGTAACACCTGGGGTTTTTCCACTGACTTATTAAGGTGTTTGAGACATAGAAATTTTCCATTAAAATCTGATTGAATGATTCTGATCAGATGATTATCCCAACCAATGGCGACATGAGTTGAGGATAACCTCCCCTGTCACAGAAGTCTTTAATTGCACTGCACACTCGCAACACGCGGCAGTTTATCTTGACCTGGCAGTCTACGAGGCAGTTTATCTTGACCTGGCAGTCTACGAGGCAGTTTTACCTTGATCAGACAGCCGTCCATATTGTCCGGCTATAGACTCTGACCATTTGAACGTGAGAGTACTTAAGACCTGTGTGTGCCTTGTTTTCTTCAGTTGATTTAGTCTTCTAGTTTAATATTACTTGTCGCTAAGTAATTCTAGAAACTACAGCAGTGTTGTGTGGCCTGTAGCTGTTCTTTAGACAGTGTAGAAATCTGTGATAGTGTTTTTTCCTACATTGTGTAAGTTGGGTTTTGATATTTTATACATTAAATATTTTATTTAGTTCAACCTTGTGTTCTGCCACTTCTGAGTTCGCTGATTAAAAGGTCGTATGTAGATTGGATGAGTGTTAATTACAATAGTATCACTAGCTTCCCTAGACATTAAATTCGAGCCCTAGTGGGTCGTTGTGTTAAGTGTTCATCCACTTAGGCCGTAAGGCATTTGCATATGACCCCGAAAAAAGAATCCGGGGACGTTCTCCTTCTATTTGGCTGATAGATAGGTTAACGTTACAAAGTGGGAGCTCGCCGAGATTTAATCTGTCGTTCCAGTTGTTGGTTATATCAGTTGAATACTAAGGTTAGTTGGATTTAGTTGTTTTTATATCCAGTAGCGCAGTGTTCTTACAACGCGCGCTCAGGCTAGAGTATCTAGGTCAAATAAGCAGACGTGTCACGTCCTACATTTAGAGGTCAAGTACACGGCCCAACGCTGTGTATTAATTTAAAGGATCTAGGCTTGTTGTGATTTGAAAGTTAGTGTTATGGAGTCTTTTTTGGCTAATCCTACTGTTGAAGATGTAGAAAAGTTGAGTAGAAAAGTTTTGGTTAGTGTTGTTAAGGAATTGAAATTGGATTATTCTGTTACGCAGAAGTCAGAGGTGTTGAGAGATAAAGTTGTTGTTCATTTTATTAATGAAGGGGTATTTGATGAAAGTTTGTTGGCTGGTGTGTTACTCCGCGAGGAGAAAGTTGCTTTAGAGAAGGCATTAAAAGAACAGGAGTTGGAAGTTAAAATTGCTTTAGATAGGAGGAGGTTGGAATCAGAATTGGGTAAAGTTAGTGATGTCACTTCTCTGGTAGATCCAAAAAAGTTGTCGGTAGGGCAAGTGATTGCCAAATTTGGGAAATTAGTTCCTAAATTTGATGAAACAGATTTGGTCGTTTTCTTTAACTCGTTTGAGAGTTTAGCGAAGACTTGTGAATGGCCCGAAACCTCCATTACTGCTTTATTGAGTTCTGTCCTTACTGGGAAAGCTGCAAAAACATACCAGGCACTCTCTCACGACGTTCAAAATAACTATAGTTTGGTCAAGACTGCCATTTTAAAGGCCTACGCACTGACGCCCGAGGCCTATCGGACAAAATTCCGAACACTCCGCAAGTTACCCACACAATCATATGTGGAATTTCTCTTTGAAAAGGAGAAAATATTTTCAAGGTGGCTACACTCGGAGGAAGTTTCTGAGTTTGAGAAACTCAGGTCACTTATCTTAAGGGAAGAATTCCTATCGTCCCTGCCTGAAGAGATACGACTACACATACTGGATAACAAGATAACTGACATCCAGAAGGCTGCTGAGTCGGCTGACACATATATGTTGGTGCATAAGAAACCACCAGTGTCAGGAAACCGCCTCAACCCCGTGCTTCCCCTTTTTGGCAGCAATCATCCTGTTGGCCAACATTTGAAGACATCACAGTCCAGAGAGAAACCAAGATCAACTCTCAATCGTCGAGCGGTATGCCAGTTCTGCAAAAGGCCTGGTCACCATGTCAAGGACTGTTACAAACGTCTTCAATATAACAGAGAGGTGGTGCGTGCTTCTGCGCACTATGCTCTATCCCCTCAAGCAGCCAGTTCAACTATGAACTCTAGAATTCAAAAGGACTCTAATCCTAAGTGTCCGCAAGAAGGTAGTCAAGTCTCCACACATTATGTGCAGTCACATTTTGACTGTTCACGCCACCATCCAGTTTCTGCCGAGTCTACCGATCTCGAGGGATCGAGAAAAGTTGACTTTTCATCTTTTATCGCCGAAGCCATCATTAGCAAACCAGGTGATCCGTTGTCTCAGCGGAATATCACCGTCCTAAGAGACACAGGAGCGTCACAATCACTCCTTTTGAAAAGTTCAATGGACATTACACCAGAGACGAACACCGGAAGGATTTCCATTATCCAGGGAGTAGGGACGAAATCTACTGTCGTCCCTCTACACAAGTTTGCCCTGAAACATCATCTCGTCGAAGGTGAGGTCATTTTAGGTGTGATAGATAGTATTCCAGTCCCAGGAGTACACCTACTTCTAGGGAATGACCTTGCGGGAAGCAAAGTATACCCCTGTACGGTTTCAGACCCTTTGTCAACAGTTCCAGATAATGATTATGAACTGTATCCTGCATGTGCGGTGACAAGAAGCCAGACCAAACAATTGGCTGACACAACGTCTGAACCACACCCGCCATCATCGTCAAGAAATTCGACTCCCAAACTGGAGTCTATGCTTCCAGAGAACACAAGTCTGGGCTTACCCCTGAGGATATCTCAGGAAGACATCATTAAAGCTCAGCAAGTCGACGCGGAACTCAAGGCAACGGTCGAAAAATCTCTATCATCTGACGATGGAGAATATTTCTCCGAGAACGGCCTCTTCTTTCGTCGCGCTATACCAGTGATTGCCTCACCGGCCGAACCATGGTTGGGTAAAAACCAGCTGTGGATCCCTCCACCTTATCGGCATGAAATACTTAAGCTGGCACATGACCATCCAATGTCAGCGCACCCAGGTGTCACTAAAACGACGGCGAAGATCAAAGAACTGTTCTTTTGGCCCAAAATGAGAAAAGATGTGTCGCGTTACTGTAGAAGTTGCACGAACTGTCAGTTGGCCGGAAAGCCAAACCAGACAATTCCTAAGGCCCCTTTGAGTCCGATTCCTGTATTAGAAGAACCTTTTTCTAAAATCGTCATGGACTGTGTAGGTCCCTTGCCTAAAACCAAGGCGGGCAACGAGTACCTACTTACCTTTATGTGTTCAAGTACCCGTTTTCCCGAGGCGATTCCCTTACGGAACATTAAGGCAAAGACTGTAGTCAGAGCCATGACCCGGTTCTTCACTACCTTTGGATTACCTAGAATCGTGCAAACAGATCAAGGCAGCAACTTCACCAGTCACCATTTTCAGGAAGCACTAGCCAAGCTAGGCGTTACCCACATCACCAGCTCAGCCTACCACCCTCAGTCTCAAGGCGTACTTGAGAGGTTCCACCAAACCCTCAAAACCATGCTAAGAACATTCGCTAACAGTAACACCCAATGGGATGAGTCTGTTCCTTGGATTATTTTCCCCGCGAGGGACTGTGTCCAGGACTCTTTAGGCTACTCGCATTTTCAACTTGTGTTTGGACATTCTGTCCGTGGTCCCCTGAAGCTGATATACGAACGTTGGACAGGTACCAGTGATCATCCAGTGGAAAACTTCGACGATTTTCACGTTCGACTGAAAGCCGTGTGCGAAATGGCTCACAAGAACTTAAGAAAGGCCCAAGTTAGAATGAAAGAACTGTATGATAAGAGTTCTTGTAAACGAACATTCAATCCAGGCGACAAAGTTCTTGTGCTAGTACCTAATCTGAACAATGCGTTATCCTTGAGATATTGTGGACCCTTTACTGTGCATTCAAAATTAAGTGATTTGAACTATGTTGTCAATACGCCCGACAGAAGAAAGAAACAGACAGTGTATCATGTCAACTCACTGAAAAAGTATTATGATAATTGTAACAATTTTCAATCCACAGCTAAAATTAATTTACCTGTATGTTCTAATGTTTCTGATGATGTGATACATGATAAATTGAAACCCCCAAAATTGGTAAATTCTTCCTTTTTAGATAATTTGAATGTCCACCTTATGCATTTGTCCATAGAGGAAAGCCATAGGTTGTCTCAGTTGTTTGAGACATTTCCCTCTATTTTTGGGGACGTCCCCAAAGAAGCGAAGGTTCCACCTCATGATGTAGACGTTGGTGACGCAAAACCCATTAAACAACACCCCTATAGAGTTAACCCGGAAAAAGCTGCTTTGATAAAAGATGAAATTGATTATATGCTCAAGAATGATATCATTGAGCCCAGTTTCAGCAACTGGAGTTCCCCATGTCTCCTAGTACCGAAAGACGGTGGATCTTTCAGGTTTGTGACCGACTTTAGGAAGGTGAATGCGCTCACCAAAGCTGATTCCTATCCCTTGCCTCGGATAGAAGACGTTATTGATAAAGTTGGTCAAGCTAAGATAATTTCCAAAATTGATTTACTTTCAGGATACTGGCAAATCCCCTTATCTGACCGTGCAAAAGAAATATCTGCTTTTGTAACCCCTAATGGTTTTTATAGATACAAACGTATGCCCTTTGGTATGCGAAATGCTGGTCAAACTTTCCAGAGAGTCATTAACTCTGTCATTGCTGACATAGACCAATGTGAGGCCTACATAGATGATATAGTTGTATTTTCTAATACTTTTGAAGAACATATTGTTCAATTGACTAACCTTTTTAGAAAATTGTCTGAAGTTAATTTTACTGTAAACTTACATAAAAGTGATTTCTGTAAAGCTTCAATTACCTATGTGGGTTATCAAGTGGGAACGAACCAAGTTCGGCCCATTGAAGCTAAAGTAGATGCTATTGTAAGGTTACCACCTCCCAAAAATTGTAAAGAGATCAAAAAGTTCCTTGGGATGGCTGGTTACTATAGGCGGTTCTGTCAAAACTTTTCAGCTATTGCTGAACCTCTTACTGCATTATTGAAAAAGGGTGTTGAATTTGAATGGTCCAATAAATGTCAAGAAGCTTTTTTAACCATTAAGTCATTTTTATCAAATGCTCCTGTTATGGCTGCACCAAATTTCAGCCAGCCCTTTAAACTTGCCATTGATGCTAGCAACTTAGCCATTGGCACAGTCCTATTTCAAGAAGACAACATGGGAATTGACCATCCCATTGCCTTTTTTTCCAGGAAGTTAAATGAGAACCAAAAGAATTATTCTACTATTGAAAAAGAAGCTTTAGCTTTGGTTTTATCATTACAACATTTTGAAGTCTATGTCTCTTCTTCAACCAATCCAGTCAGAGTGTTTTCTGACCATGATCCCCTGAAATTTACCTCTAAGTTAGGACAGACAAATCAAAGAATATTGAGATGGTGCTTATATTTCCAAAATTTTAATCTGGAAATTTCACACATTAAGGGTAGTGATAATGTTGTGGCTGATTGTTTGTCAAGGATGTAAAATCTTGTTGTACACATTGATCATGTGACATGCTTTGTGGTTCATTAGGACCATAAACAGGTTTTGTTTAAGTGTCACTCATATGAAATGAGTGGTGTGAGTTTGATTTTTTTTCAAAATTCCAATCCTGTTGAATATTTTGTTTATTTTCAGGTGAACCTTAATTAAAGGTGGTTTTTGATTATATGTAATCTTTTATAATAATATGTCTCATATGACTCAATTGATATTGTAGCTAGTCATTGAAATTTAGGTCTTACCCTGGCGGGTTTACCACTTTTAATATCCACATGGAAATATTGTAATACCCTTTTCTGAGGGATTTTGATGTATAATTACTTTTTGAAGGGTTACTCCCCTTTCACCAATTGTAAAAGTTGGAGTTACTTCCCTTTTATGTTCAGGGATATTTTCATCTGGTATTATGATTTTGATTGCCTACATTTGTAAAACATTTTTGTTATTTCATTGCCAGATTGGTTCCTTATGTATGTTCTTGTGGAACCTATCTGTCACTTCCAAAAAGGGAGGGGATGTGACCTACTTAGGTCGAGTCATTTTTATTTTGACATTGTATAATTCCTTATATGGAATGATGGTGTAACACCTGGGGTTTTTCCACTGACTTATTAAGGTGTTTGAGACATAGAAATTTTCCATTAAAATCTGATTGAATGATTCTGATCAGATGATTATCCCAACCAATGGCGACATGAGTTGAGGATAACCTCCCCTGTCACAGAAGTCTTTAATTGCACTGCACACTCGCAACACGCGGCAGTTTATCTTGACCTGGCAGTCTACGAGGCAGTTTATCTTGACCTGGCAGTCTACGAGGCAGTTTTACCTTGATCAGACAGCCGTCCATATTGTCCGGCTATAGACTCTGACCATTTGAACGTGAGAGTACTTAAGACCTGTGTGTGCCTTGTTTTCTTCAGTTGATTTAGTCTTCTAGTTTAATATTACTTGTCGCTAAGTAATTCTAGAAACTACAGCAGTGTTGTGTGGCCTGTAGCTGTTCTTTAGACAGTGTAGAAATCTGTGATAGTGTTTTTTCCTACATTGTGTAAGTTGGGTTTTGATATTTTATACATTAAATATTTTATTTAGTTCAACCTTGTGTTCTGCCACTTCTGAGTTCGCTGATTAAAAGGTCGTATGTAGATTGGATGAGTGTTAATTACAATAGTATCACTAGCTTCCCTAGACATTAAATTCGAGCCCTAGTGGGTCGTTGTGTTAAGTGTTCATCCACTTAGGCCGTAAGGCATTTGCATATGACCCCGAAAAAAGAATCCGGGGACGTTCTCCTTCTATTTGGCTGATAGATAGGTTAACGTTACAATGTACAATAAATATTTATCTTTGCCTTAGGTATCTTAAGATGTACATGTACAATAAATATTTATCCTTGCCTTAGGTATCTGAAGATGCACATGTACAATAAATATTTATCCTTGCCTTAGGTATCTGAAGATGCACATGTACAATAAATATTTATCCTTGCCTTAGGTATCTGAAGATGTACATGTACAATAAATATTTATCCTTGCCTTAGGTATCTGAAGATGTACATGTACAATAAATATTTATCCTTGCCTTAGATATCTAAAGATGTACATGTACAATAAATATTTATCCTTGCCTTAGGTATCTGAAGTTGTACATGTACAATAAATATTTATCCTTGCCTTAGGTATCTGAAGATGTACATGTACAATAAATATTTATCCTTGCCTTAGGTATCTGAAGTTGTACATGTACAATAAATATTTATCCTTGCCTTAGGTATCTGAAGATGTACATGTACAATAAATATTTATCCTTGCCTTAGATATCTAAAGATGCAGATGCACATGTATAATAAATATTTATCTTTGCCTTAGGTATCTGAAGATGCACATGTACAATAAATATTTATCCTTGCCTTAGGTATCTGAAGATGTACATGTACAATAAATATTTATCCTTGCCTTAGGTATCTGAAGATGCAGTAGTTGGTGTAGAAATTGGCAGCTTTATCACCACAGACCCAGATAACAAAGGAGAAATGAGACAAAAATTCACATATGAGCTGGTAGACAATGGAAATGGCATCTTTGGAATCTCTAATGGGTCACTGGTTGTCAAGGATGCTAAACTAGACTATGAAGTGAAAGCCTCTTACATAATCAAGGTGAAGGTGACTGACAATGGCAGCCCCCCTCTCTCAGCACAGTTTGATACAGAGGTACAGGTGATGGATACTAATGATGCTCCCACTAACCTGCAACTTTCAGGTTGGTCTATACGTTTGTTGATTCAATCATATAATAAACTATTTGAGATCACCTTTTTTTTTAAAGTCTTACAATGTGATTGTTACAGCAATGACAGTATCAGAAGCTGCACCATTATACACAGCTATTGGAACATTATCAGCACAAGACTCAGATGTTGGTCAAACTCTCAGCTTCACTCTAAGCAATGGATCAGATTATTTTACAATTATAGGCAATAAGTTATCAGTTGGTGGAGGCCTAGATTTTGAGACAGCTCCAAAAGTCAATGTCACAGTTACTGTTACAGACAACGGCACTCCAGCCAAGAAGGTTAGTTTATTATTTGTTCTGTTGGTTATTTTATTTTTAAAGTTTCAGCATTTTATATCCCTCATCAGTTCATAGTTCCAATCTTTTTTGTTTAAAATCGGAAATTGTTACTAATGTACACAAAAGAAGTTTTCGTCTGATTTAGGAATACGAATAACCTAAAAACATTAACAAACAAGGAAATAATTTTTAACTTGCTTTTTAAAAGCTGTTAATCCAGCATAACCACCAGCTAATATGTCCATATGCTTTTTTGTATTGTAGGCTGTGAAAACCTTTACAATTACTGTAACAGATTCTAATGAACCTCCAAGTCTGCTTAGTTACACACCAGTATTGTCCAGCCAGTTTGTGATAGTTGAAAATATAACACTAAACACCGTGATTGGGTTTGTACAAACTGTGGACCCTGACAACAATGATAGAACTACTTTTGAACTAACCTCAGCCACAGCAACAAACTTTAAACTGGATTCAATAGGTGCATTATGTGCACTTGTAAGTCCATAATCATTTTTGTTAATATTTCATATCTCATAATTTAATTATTAATAAATTATACACCCTGCTCTTACTAAGGAGGGGGGGGGGGGTGCAAGAAGTTTTAAACCTTATTATTTAAAAAAAATTGTATTCCATTCAGGTACATGACAAGAAATAGAGACTGGCTTAGTTGGCAGTCATCTCATTAACTTTGTGAAACACATGGGGGCTTTATATAGTTTACACTACTTTATCTTCTGTTGAAGTATACTCAACCTACTTGACCAAAAAAACAGTTTCATTTCAGTGAAGTGAATCAAAGAATATATTGTTGAAATAATCATGAAACATTTAAAAAAATAGAATAAGGCTTGGTCCTTTTTGGTAGACATCTTTACTTTTAAAATAATTTCTCTTACAATAGTTTTGTGAAAAGTTAATCAAAATAGCATTTGAAAATACCTTTTTGATCTTTTCATATAGATGCTTAAAAAAATACTAAATAAAAATGTACACCACATGAAATAAAAATTTGCTTATCACAAATTACTGACAAAACATTAAAGTTTATCACTGACATACAAGACTTTACTATAATTTTATATTTATCAAATGTATCTGTTTCAGAAAGTTGTCAACTCTTCCGTATCAGCATCTACAGTCTGCACTCAGAATGTTCTCATTTCAAAAGCTGTGAAGTATGTAGCAGATTCCCCACCATTAGTTTTAGAAGTGTCAGCTAAAGACAAAGGTCAACTTTATATCAACAATAAATGGATGTTTACTGTCAATGACACAAATGATGCACCATATGTGAGCTTCTGGTTCTTTTTTAAAAAGTCGTTTATTTGAGTTATCTGTTTTTATTACTCTAGAGTCTAAATGACTGCAACATGAATTTTAGGTACTTTATGTTGCTGTATTTTATATTATAAAAGAAAAGTTAGCACAGTTATACACTACTTTGACAACAGCTATTTGTTGTTGTACTAAGGAAAACACTACTGCACATGCAATAATTTTTCCTTTCATTTTTCATTTGTATAACCTTTTTAAATAGAACATCACAATTGCTAATGAAAGGCTGGAAGTTCCAGAAAATGTTGCTACTTTCATTCTTGGAACTTTGGACTGTGCTGACCCAGATGTTGGTCAAAATCATGCTTTCCTGGTGAATGTTGTTTTAGTATCTTCGGTCTGATTATTTGAAGTTTGATTAGTTATAAGTTTTAGTATCTTTGGTCTGATTAATTGAAGTTTGATTAGTTATAAGTTTTAAAATAACCTTGTTAAACTAAATTTAAAATTGGACTTGTTATTCAAGTAAACTATATTCTGATTTTTAGAAATTATTGTTATAATTTATAATAAATATTTTTTTTAAAATAACTAGGCCTATGTAAATGAAATTATTTTCTTAATTATAATAACTAGTATTACGGAAATTAAAAAAAAAGTTTTACCCATTAGCACATATTTTTATAGCTGGTTACAAAAGTTAATAGGACTTAAACACTAGAGTATATTGCTAGAGTTTAATACATTATAGTCAAGGCTAGCTGTACAAATATATGGGTATTTCCATTTGACCATACTGTGTTTATATCTCACAAGCTTCTTACATGCTGGGACACATTCAAAGTAGATAAAGGCTCATTACTGGCTATCAATAAGTCACTAGATTTTGAGAAGCAGTCAGTTTACACAGTGGCAATCAAATGTGTGGATGATGGTGAACCAGCTGCAAGTTTTACCAAGAATTTTACTGTGACTGTTACAGACATCAATGAAGCTCCCTCAGATATTACATTATCCAACAGTGAAGTAAGTTTGGGTCCACACACAACATTGCTGAAAAGCTTTTAAAGTGTTTGGACAGTCTATTTGGGTAGTTTAACAATGTTATAAAAAATAATTTTAAAAGCTGAAAATGTAGATACAATTATCTTTCTTTTGTGTTTGACTTTTTTTAAACATTGTATTCAGGTTTCAATGACAGCAAAAGATGGAGAAACTGTAGCATTGATCACAGTGTTGGACCCAGACAATGATGGTGCAAACACCCAGAAACAGACTCACACATGCGCTGTCATTAAAGATGAAACTGGAAGCTTTAAAATTGGCCAAGATGGAAAAACATTACAAGTAAATATTTTTACTGACTCATTTTTCACTTTAAATAACTTTTTTTTTTAAAGAGAAGGGAAGGCAATGTTATTGTAAGCATATTTAATCACTTAAAGATCTACAACTTATGATTAATCTCATTGGTCACAGTATGCTTGGCCACAAAAACTGCTGAATTTTAGTTTGCTAAATTGAATATTCAAACTCAAAAGGGTACATTTTTATTAGAGTATCCTTAACAGTATTTTTCTCACTTTGGTAATTTATTTCACTTTAACAGATTATCAAAGTGCCCACAAATAAAACATCAGTAAAAATCTCACTAAATTGTTCAGACAGTGGACAGCCAAGCCTGTTCTTTGTGAAAGATTTTGATATCTTCATAGTGGCATCTGCAAATGTTCCTAAAGCTGTTGTACTCAGTGATCAAAACCCTGTAACAGAGAATTCCGTTAATGTTACAGTTGGAAAGTTGGCAGTCATCAACACATTAACACAAACTGAACTTCAAGGAGTGAGTACATACTAGACCACATAGACAGACTTGAATCAACTCATTAACACTAATTATCATTGTATTAAATCCCATGTTTAAGACGAGTTTCATTTTTAAGGTTTCCAATTGAAAAAATAGTTTTATAGTTCAAATTTTTTCAGATCAGTACTTAGTATGTCATTTTGGTCAATAAAATTGTATTAAAAAAACAAAAATTCAAAAAATATTTGTCTTGTCTTAGCTGATAGTTGTAGCTTATTGTTCTTTCTTATCTCAAAAGATGTATACTAGACAAACAGACATTGTAAATGTGTTTGGGCATGTAACTATTGATGTCAAATATATATATGCATTTAAATGTATCATAACAGGAAATTAACTTGACCTGTGTTTCAACTTTTTAATACTGTTATCAGACCATCAACTCTGTAAACATCAGTATAACAGAGAATAAAACCAAGATATTCAAAGTAGAAAATGGAGCCTTGATTCTTGACGTTCCTGTGGATTTTGAAAAAAATCCAGTGCTTACAATCAATGTAACAGTTTCTTGGACCAATTTCAACAATACATTATTTAATATAAGCGGAAGTTTTAAGGTAAGAAAAGTTGGTTGACAGGAAAAAACTGGTTGTTGAAAGTTTTTACAATGGGCCAAAAAATGTACCAAAGATGTATTGTATCTTTTAACATAAGAGTTTTATTGATATTTCAATCCAAAAAAGCTATTAAAATTTGGCTTTCATTTGACATAGATAATTATTGTGGATGTTAATGAGCCACCCCAGCAGATCAACATCTATGGTGGAGGACAAGTGGCAGAAAATTCTGCTCCAGGAACTATCATAGGAGACTTAAACACAGTGGATCCAGAGCCTTATCAGACTTACACGTACACTCTCATGTCTGTTGCTGCTGGGTAAATTATTATCATTGTTATTTACTCATTATCTTTGAAATAAATGTTCTTGAACTTTTAAAATAAAGAGTATTTGATAATTTTTGCATTATTTTAAGAACATCAAAAAATTATTCACAGTCTTGACAGTGCACAAAGTCAACCTGAACTTCTAAATACATTTATGATCAATGGACGCACTTTAAAAGTTGGACCAAACAATACAGCTCTTGACTATGAGGCCACTTCAATTTTGACCCTGGTAATTCAAACAATGGATTCTGGAACTCCCCGTCTAGGCCTGAACTACACCATCAGAACAATTGTGACAGATGTCAATGAACCTCCTACAGATGTCAGCCTTAGCAATAATTTGGTAGGTATTAAAACTATACTTCTAAGATTTCTATATCAAACATTGAAGGCCTGTAAAATACAAAAATAGGCCATAAAAATACTTCTTTAATGAAGCACTACAAAAACACAACAATCTAGCAAATCTTCTGTTTTTAACCCAGAGAGCATTATAAAAACAAGTGACATCTTGACATAATGTCTAATTATTGCTCATATAGAAGAAAAATGTGCTTTTCTATAAAGTGTATTTTGATGAAATTTTACTTTTAAAAATATTTATTTTGCACATTTAATTTTTTTTCTAGAGAATTTGAGTAAAACAATTCACTAATGTAAAGGAACTGGACAATTTATTTTATTTAATGCTATAAGTATTTCAACAAATATATGATCATAGATACCAGAAAATGCTAGCATGGAAGCTTTGGTTGGAGTTTTAAACGTCGTTGATCAAGATAAACTTCAAAACCATTCTTGCATTGTTAACAATTTACTGGATGTACCATTTAAAGTAAGTCATGTTTGAAAAATAAATAAAATCCAATATCTTACTGTCTTCTTTCTGTCCAGGTACATAAAAGTAAAACCTGATAGTCTTGTAATCATTCACTTGGTTTATTTCTACTTTCAAGGTGAAGGATGCACTAAAGCTTGTTGTTTCCAATGAAGAATTAGATTATGAAAATCAAAAAGCATACTTTGTTAATGTGAGTGAAACAAATCCATTTCATCCTAAAATTAATCCAATAAGCTTAGGCCTTTCTATGTTTGTAATATAAATTCATGTCTAATTAGTTTGTATAAATCTTTATAAACTTTAAAAAAAAATATCTTATAATTGGATTTTCTTAAGTTTTATCTTATTTTCACAATTATTTTAATCACCTGACAACATAGTTGGCATTTTAAAACTCAGATAAATCCAAAACAATAAATAATAATCCACCTCACTACAACAACTGAATGCTACATTTTCTATTCTTTTAGCAAAGGTAAATATATTATAGAACATTGTAAATTCCTCCATAAATGTATACCAGAACTTACAAGAAATAATTCAAACAGGTAACATGCCAGGATGAGGGTAAAGATGGAACCCATCTACAAATTTCTAAAATGTTATTGGTGAATGTGACAGGTGTAAATGAACCTCCATATAACCTTTCACTGTCCAGAAGTGATGTTGATGAGAACAATGTTGTTGGACAACCACTCGCTGAAATATTATATTTAGACCCTGACAGTGAGAAGGTATTTTTAGACTATAATCTAAGTTAATTTTTCAAACAATAGCCTTCTTTTACATCATAATTTGTATCCAGAAGCTTTTCTTTAATTTCAACCACTAACACTGAACAACAATTTTAAAACAAATATCCACAAAGTTGTGTTAAAAACCTGTAGTTATAATTCTAAATTTTTATAACATAAAACTCATTAGGTGAAGTTCTTAGTCAAAATCACAGCATAAGTTAAAATGCTATTTAAATTTAAACATTGCAGGTCTTTCTCACAATAGAAGGCAGTTCATCTGATTTTAGTATTCAAGGAGACAGATCACTCACTGCACTTGTTGTCTTTGATTTTGAAAAGAAATCTGCATATTCAGTCACCATAAGAGCAACAGATGGGAGTGGTTTGTTTACAGTAGCAAATTTCACATTTTTGGTAGGTAAATGCTTCAAAAAGCTTTACAACATAAAAATAGTAAAGTGGCGTCATAGAGATATTAGGTGTCGAGGGATAATAATCACATCTAAATAAAAAATGTTTCAATAACAAGCTGAAAAGAAATGAAATGTAATTAAATTATAGTAAACTTATTCAAAAAAATAATATAGTGGCCCACTCTTTTTCTTTTTAATGATTTAAATAGTGGCTCATTTTTATATATTTAAAAAAAATCATTTACATTTTTCTTTTCAGTGCATCATTATATAAAAGCTTGTTATAAGAGATATGATGTACTATTTTAATATTTTTTGGAGATTCTGTTCCTACATTTGCATTTTATTATTTTTATTATGATATTTAGAACTAGTTATTGTCCTTTTGCATGGAAATTTGTCTAAAGTTGTATTTAAAGTTTGCTGGTTCATTATCTGGTTAAAAAAAATTGTTTACAAATATATTTCTTTGCAGGTATAATAGGAATATTAAATTATTATCTTCTTAATGAACATACCATTTCACTGACCTAAGTACAAAGTATATGATTGGTTAAGATTAACCCAATCCTAAAATTTAGACCATTGTTGTAAAAAAATACATTTCTCATACTAAAGTGAAGCCACTGTTGCAGGTGAATGATATAAATGAGCAGCCAACCAATGTAAGTTTGACTAATGATGTAACATCAGAAAATGTCAAGACAGGTAGTAAAATTGCCACCATCAAAACACAAGACCCTGACCGAGGTCAAACATTCAAGTACACCCTTCTTCGATCTCCTCCAGCTGCAGGTTAGATATCTACTCTATACACCATTGGCAGTAGACAAATTAAAAAGTATAGGCGAAATAGTAAGGGTTTGTCGAGCATACTAAGATCTAAACTTTAATCTAAAAATTCTGATCTCCAGATCATTTTGTTGTTGTTGATGACTCACTACTTGTGGGGGAACTTACCCTCAACTATGAAGAGGCTACCAGCTACAAGATTAATATTACAAGTACTGACAGTGGCAGCCCTACACAGTCTCTTACTGTACGCATTTTTGTCTTATTAAGCACTAGCTGACCCGTCTCATGAGCTAAGAAGAAAGGAATTTATTTTATGCAAAACAATGCATCCATCTTTACTCCTAATCTAACATTAATTAACAATACAATCTTTACCCATAATCAAACATTAATTAACCATACAATCTTTACACCTGCTCTAACATTAATTAACCAGAAAATATTTACATACCCTTTAACATCTGTGTTCTGTTCCAGCAAGAATTTGAAATCAGGATCACAAATGCTAATGACCCACCAACACAGATTGTGCTGCATGAGCCACTGATCGTTACAGAGAACTCTCCATTGTCCACTGTGGTATCAGATATTTTTGTGGTAGATGAGGATAAAAACCAGACTCATGCATGTGAAATAGTAGAGCCAAAAATACCATTTGCAGTAAGTTTAAGTCATCCATTTCAACACAAAAAGGGAAGGGGTTGCGAACACATGAACCTGGTAACCTGAACTTACTGCACTGAGACCTCAAACCGCTGTCACACTCCTTTTATATCAGTAAAAAACCTTGTACAATTGTGACAGCTCACAGCACCAGGAGTGAACATCAACAAATGAGAAAGGTTTCTGCATACAAACAATAGTCACTCATTCATCTCCTTCTCTATATATCACTAATCAGTTTTTGCCTCACAGATGACTAAAGTCATTAAAAAACCCAGCTCTCATCAGAAATACCACTTATACTTAATAATATTTTTACAGATTTTACTCAACAAATTCTAAAGATGCAACATTCAATATTAGTATGTAACTATAAACATTCAAAATGGACATGAGAGGACAGGGAGGGGGTATAAATATTTTTTGTGACCCCTGAGTAAATTGCTTTTAATTGATTATAGTATGTTTTAAAAAATATCTTTGGGTCTTATTTTTATTCTTTATTTTGTTATAATATGCATTCTGTTAGAATGCTTGAAAGTTTCACAGAAACTGGAGGGTTCCTGCCTAACTATGTTTTGTATTACAAGATTTTTAATACACATTCTATCTCATTTAATTCATATCACAGGAAATATAATAAAATACAGATTGTATTATTTTCAGTGTAGTTTTACATCCAACAACACTATACAACTTGTTGTAAGTGATGTCATTGATTTTGAAGATCATTCAAGTTATCAGTTCACAATCAAATGTTCAGATGGACAGTATTCTATTGATCAAGTATGTTGTAATTAGAACATTTAAAAAAAATAAACTTTTCCTGATTTAGAAATCAGCTACATACTTATTGTATTTGGTTCAGACTTAATGTTCTCTTGTCTTAATTGGTTGAGACTTAACGTTCTCTTGTCCTAATTGGTTCAAACTTAATGTTCTCTTGTCCTAATTGGTTCAAACTTAATGTTCTCTTGTCCTAATTGGTTAAAACTTTATGTTCTCTTGTCCTAATTGGTTAAAACTTAATGTTCTCTAGTGATGATGGGTTCAGATTTTATGTTCTTTTGTCCTAATTTGTTCAAACCTGATGTTCTCTTGTCCTAATTGGTTCAGGTTTTATGTTCTTATTACTTATTTTTTTTTAAAAATGGCAATAAATAATTTTTTTTGCCTTATTTAACCTAACATCTATCAATCTACTTAACACTTTGTACAGCTGAAGGCATATAATGGTATACTTAAATGTTTTCAGTTGGTGAATGTTGCAGTTCAAAATGTGAATGAACCACCGACCTCATTAATTCTAAGTGGACCTCCATATTTGCCAGCAGATTGTGACATACCTTATGAAGTGGAAGTCTTACAAGTAACAGATGACGATAAAGGTCAAAATCATACGTTTGCTACCAATGGACCCAACTCAGATTTGTTGAAGGTTAAGATGTCTTGCACTTTTTTTTTATATATACAAATATTTGCTTGCTTTTGAAGTTAAAATTTGCTCAGCTCATATTTCTTTTTGGTATCATTTACAGTCAATTAGATCATTTTTCAAATTCAAAAGATTTTCCTTTTTTTTTGTTTAGATCCGAAGCATTAACCATCTTGTTCTTGTCAAAGCAATACCATTAACCTTACTTGAGCAACCAAACCCCACCCTAACCATCACTGTAAATGTTTCTGATAACGGTCAGCCAGCTTTGACCTATGAGCAGAACATAACGTTCGCTATAACAGACATTGACATCCAGGAATTTAAAGTGCCAGAAATTACCATCAGCAATTCTGTGGTAGGTCAAGTTGTTTTTGTAAAAAATGATTTTTAAAATACTTGCATGAATAAAGATTTGTAAAAAAATGATTTTTAAAATACTTGTATTGACAAAGATTTGATAAAAAAAATATTTCAAAATACTTGTATTGATAAAATTTGTAAAAAAAATTATTTTTAAAATACTTTGAAAAGTTATGCTGGGATGTATTGCAGGTTCCAGAGAATGCTACAGAGGGGTATGTAGTGGGAGTGATCTATGACCTCAACACAACAATTAGTGCCTCAGTTACTTTCAACATAACAAGTGATAATAGCTCAATGTTTGCTATAAAGAATAATAAGGAGTTGGTACTCACTAGGAATATCAGCACTTTTTATGGAAATTCTGCACAAGTGGTCATAGAAGCTACAAATAGACAAACATCGGTAACAAAGTCAAGAACTATAACTATTGTTATCTCAAGGTCAGATAATTGTTATGATAATGGGAAGACCTGTCATGAAGCTGCCAGATGCACTCAGATGAGTGGCACTACTTACAAATGTATCTGTAGTGATGACTTTGAAGGAGATGGCTTTACATGTCAACAAATTGACCACTGTAAACTTCAAACCATTGGGGAACAGTGTGTACATGGGGTGTGTAAAGATGGAATCAATTCTTTTCAGTGTTTGTGTAATGAGGGCTACACAGGAAAATTATGTGAAGTTTCTCCAACTGAAGAAGATCCTTGTCAAAATAATTCTTGTAGAAACAATGCTGCTTGCAAGCCAACCAATGACAAGAAAGATTACATCTGTGTCTGTGGTCCTGGTTGGACAGGAAAATTGTGTGACTCCAATATTGAAGACTGTACACCAACATCCTGCCCAGGAATAGAAACATGTGTTGATGGCATCATGTCCTTTTCTTGTAAATGTCCAGCTGATAGAATAGGCCACCAGTGCGAATTTTTTGTTGATTCTTGCCAAGTTGGCAGCTGTTCTGCTGCTGAAATTTGTGTACCAAAACTCAATGTTAAGGACAGGATTTGTACATCAGGTGATAAAGTATATAAACAGAAGCTGGACTGTTCCAATAAAAATGATACAGAGCAATGTAAGAACCAGTTCATCACATTTGTTCAAGAAAACGGACATTTCCCTTCAAAATCCTCCAACATTTCAACCACCAGAACCAAACGAGAAGTTGTTCATGTGGATTTACTTGATGACTTCACATCACATTTCTATCCAAACTCACGGGTCAAGCGTGAAACAAGTGTCCAAAGTAAGGTCATAATGTATGTGCTGGACTACACTAAAGCTGGAGAAAATATTATTTTGGTCAGATTTGTCGTGATGGACATCAACTATAATCCATATACACAAGTGGACATTCTTGTAGCTTTAGCTTCTACTTGTTCATCTATTGGTGAGTTGAATTAATTTTCATTTTCTGTATAAGATTGTCTGCATTAATAAACCACTTGGAACTTCTAAAAACGTATTCATACTCATATCCAAGTTTTAAAAAAGTAGGTAAGTGTGCTGACAGAAAACACAAAACTAAGAGGAAATTCTTAATCATTTAAATTACAGCAGTTTATTTTCTTTATCTACAGTTAGCAATGATCAGACAGAAACAGCTTTTTGCCCATCTATACTTGAAACCTACAATGAATACTACACACCTAAGCCAACCACACAGCTATCAACAAGCCAGATGTCAGCTGTGGTGACCACCACTTCTTCACCAGTGTCAAAGGCCACCACAGTTACTACTTCTAAAGTCAAAGCTACTCCAAACAATATTGCTTCAAGGTTGTCGCTCATAGACAGTTTTCTTCTTGTTTTTCTGGTATGTTCTTTACAATGTTTACATCTTTAGTTACATTTCTTTTCACTTAGCATTATGTACAATAACATTTATGAATACTTTAGCCATTGAATGATTTTGAAATACTTTTGACAAGGTACATTTTTGTCTTTACAGATTTTCATACAAATACATATCCAGAATAATTTTCCCTGAATTACCATGATGGCAAGTTAAAATTTGTAATAAGTTATCAAGAAGATGGCAAATTATTTAGTACATTTTAAAATTAACAATCCAATTTTTATTATAAAACAATTTTGGCATAATAATTAAATCTTCAGTGCTCTTTCTTGCCAATGTCAAATTTATTAAGACATTTTTTTATTATGGTTCATTATAAAAAATATTTATTAAAAAGATATTTAATTATTTTTGCTTTGAGCTTCTTTTTTTTCCATATCTCCATGAAACTGCATGCTCATTTGTTGTTTGTTTTTTTGGAATTTTTGTTGAAGATGTTGCATTTGTTCCTAAGATATAAAATATGCTGCATATTTTCATTTTTAGCATTTAGATTCTATTTTTTTTTATTAATTTTGATTCTTTGAACTAATTTTTAAAGGTTATGAAATTTTGGTATTGTCAATTTTCCAAATTATAATAATTTTTTTTTTAGATTTGTAATTAATTTTTTAAAATATAACAATTATTTTGTTGAAAAGGGTTATGCCCCTTATCTTGGACATTGGTTAAAAACTCAACATGATTACATTCCTCTAGTCTTGTTATAACCCTGGGATATGGTGGTTTTTCTTTCTCTTGTCCTGCTTTTCAAAACAGTTAGTCATTCAGTGTTACATCTCTTGTATACATACTTTAACAATACAACATAATAAAACCAAATCACATAGGAGAACATATAAGTTTGACAAATGAAAAAAATACATGTAGTGTTTATTTTTTATTTTTTTGTGTAACTTATTTCAAAATTTCTATAAATAATTGTAATAAATCTATGTTTCAAACATTTTAAAATTAGGGAACATTTAAAATATAAATAGATTACAATAATTTAATAATCTAAGAAGTTGTTGCACTTCCCGAATTCAAGTCTTTCACCTCTGTATTTGAAATTATATTATTTGATTCAATGTGATTTAATAGGTTTGTTTCATCTAGTTGAACAGGGTCTATTAAAGGTGGCCAATCAACATTGACAGACTGAAGATTAAACAAAAATTAACAAATATTTAAGGAATGAATTAATATAGAGTTAACCTCAATAATTAAAAAAAAAATGTTTATACCTCGACATCTAAATCTATGATGTCACATTCAGCCAGTAGAAGTTCATTCATATTTGGAGATGTTCGACCAAAGTCCCCATGAACAAATTCCTTGACATATCTTGTATAGTTAAGACTAATTGTAACTAAAAGTCAATTTTTTAACCAGGCAATAAAATAAACCTTTATGTCAAACCATGTAAGAAAAGATAAATTAAAAGTATTTTTAGAGGACAAATAATACTAAATGACTTGACTTTGTTTTATTTGAAGCTTTAACTTTAACAGTCTTAAAGTAAACAAAAGGAGTAGTTATATAATTTGTATAAATCAGAGCAAGTCAAATGAAAGGATACGTTCCTGCTTGAGTGGTGAGGTTAAGCTTGAACCGGTTATTGGCTAGTTGTGTTATCTTCATGGAGTGAATTGTCCTTTCTCGTGTAGCTGCAGTTCTTCTATGAAGAACCCTCAGTGGTGTCTTCTGTTGTAATTTAAGATCCTGTGAGTAAAAATACTGGGGGGATAAGTCATTTTTAAAAATTCTCACTGCTTTATAAAAACTGCATCAGCTTAAAAGACATTACAAATGGAACCTAGGCCACACCTGTAGCTTAGATAGCATCTGGATATCTTCTTCAGTAATTTCTCTTTGACACCAACACACAGCACTGTATGACTTGGTCTTGTCAGTCTCACCTTCTTTCAGGATGTTTGTATCCTCTCTGGGGGAATATTTGTTGTCTTTTAAAGTTTTACATTAGCTTTAAAGTGGGGGAATATTTGGGATCTTAAAATTTTACATTAGTTTTCAATCCTGAATTTTCATGTATAATTTTCTTCTAATAACATCAATCACTATAGTATTAAAGTAAAAACCTGGTAACAATTTGAAGGTCTCTGACTTGAACAGATGCTGACACACAGTTTATTTCCTGTCAATAATACAGGTTTCATTAATTGAAAAGTAAAATAATAGTTACCTTCTATTAAATATAGTTGAGGTTAAAACAGAGTTGTTGGGTAAAGAAATGTTCATAGGTTAAAAGCAAAACTAACTTTTTGAAGTTCACGAAGTTCATCCTTAGAGATTTTGACATAATGAGGGTTGATTAACTCCACCACAAATGGTCTCCCTATGCCAAGCATCCTCACATCCACATCTTCTCTTCCAGATGAAGACAAACGATAATCTGCCAATCACTAGAACATTACATTCCTGTTGTATGTTGCAAATCTTCTGGTTAATATACTTAAATACCTTTTCCTAAAAGATACTTAAAGTTAAGAATCTGTTGTGCACTTTTAGAGAAAATGCGTAAGCCTACCTGTGGGCTTAAATGTTTTTAGGATTGGGTCACATATCAACTCCTGAACAGATCCTTCCATAATTCTTTTCCCATCAATCAACCAGGGGGTTTGACTCAGCTCACGGCTGTACTTCTGATAACGACCTATAGAGTGACATGCAAATACAAGATTGTTACAGGTGGGACATAGGTTTGTTCATGTGCACCATAAAGATGGGAATACTAGTCAAAACACATTTGGAGTATTCTTTTATAATTAACCTCCGCCCATAAATTCTGAAAGTTTATTATTTAGTAATATAAACTATTTGGCATAAAGTGTTTTTGTTAAGAACAATATTTAAAAATGTAAATACAGTTGCACTCACCTGCTATAAAGATGGCATCATGACTACAGGAGATAGTGCATTTGCATTCACTATGTGGGATGACAGGTGGACATGTGACAGAACTTAAAAACAAGAAGGTGAAGTACAAATATGTGAAACAATAATTAATATTATGGCTATTATTAGATACATTAATTTTAGATTCCAAACTATTTTAAAAATATGTATGAAAAGTTTTCATTACAATGAGTAAACGTAAATGTTTTCCTGAAGTAAAATTAAAAACTTACTCATGAAATTTAGAATCAGAAATTTCATTTAATGCCTTAGCAACATTTGCTCTTGTATATGTTTCATAACCAAACTAGGATCAAAGAAAATAAGATCTTTTTTCTAACTGCATTTTGCAACAGTCAATACAATAGTGTGAGCCATCATAAAATGAACATAATAAATCTTCAAATAATCATTTTATTTATCAATTTCTTATTTTTCAAAGCTATCTCTCTACTGTTCTCCTATTTAAAATCTATTGTTAAATTATTATTGCTTTTACCTTTCTTTGTTTCCTCTTTCTGAATGTGTCAGGTTGAGTATCCAACCTAGTTTAAATAAGGAACAATTTGTCAGCAATATTGGTTAAACACTTCAGTTTAAAGAATGGAAAAGAACATTATTTTACTCACAGAAAAGCACATTCCTTATCTGAGTCTTCATATTTAAACGTCATAAGAATATCAAACTGGCTCTAAAAAAAAAACACAATTTTTAATGTATACAGACTAAAAGGTAAATTAATGTAACACAGTAAATTAATAATTTAAGAGACTATATCATATAAATGATCACAAATACTAATTAAATTCAGCAAAATATTATAAAGGAATGAACAAAGAAATGCACACCCTATTCTGAAATGTGGCATCCAACAAACCAGCTAGCCTGTATCCACAGCTCCACTTCCACACATCCTTTACTGATGCTATTTTATCTTCACTACCTTTGTAACTCTCCCTGAAAGTATGAAATTTGTTGACAAAACATTACCTTAGTTTCTGACAACAAAATCTTAAAAAATTAAGTCTATATTCTTTCCTTTAACCAAATTTTTACCACTTTAATGTTTGAACACAACAAAAGTCTGTAGGATTATGTTTTAAAAACAAAACACTAATTAAAATTAACCAAGTAAAACTAACTAATCAACTTAAAACTTTACAATAGCTTACCCAAACAGCTGTTTTAAATGAACATATAATGCCTTTTGCCTTACTATAAGAGATACTGGAACAATGAGAGAACACTGATGATCAGAAAACTGATATCCATCTGCTTTCACTTTATCTAGTATCTAAAACATTAAGAAAGAATTATTAATATGTTGATATAAAATGCAAAAAATATAATAAAAGCTCACTAACTGCTCGAGACATGTAGTCAACTTTTTTGAAAAATTGTAATTTTTTCATCTAAAATCATTTTTGTTTATCTTTTTTTTTGGGATTTTGAATATCTGGTGAAGGTTAGAATCATTTTTTTTAAACGTCGTAAGCTGCTGTTTTCCCCATAACTATTATCGGAAAAGTAATTATTTATCAAGGTTATTCATTATTTTGCTGATACATACATATATGATAAAATATTTAGACAATAAATGAGTTTTCTCAGTTTTGTAAATTTTACAGTATAGAACTTGGTGGAAACAATTTAACTCAAAATGTGCCATTCAGAAATGCTTGAAATGAACACTGTATGTTGCGAACATATGTATCTACAAACATGCAAAGGGGTTTTGCCGTACTTCAATTGTTAAAAAAGTTGTGAAAGTTTTAAAATTGTTTTCAAAGAAAATCATATGAATTTTTAAAAATTCTTTTTAAAAATTGCACAAAAAATTTATTTTGTAAGTTATCAAAATATCCCTTTGGCAAACCATCCTTTCTCATGTCTACTAGGCATGTGCAAAGTTATATTTTGCATTGTTTTTAATTATTTGTTTAGTTATTTTGTTTCCACCGTGTACCTCAAATATGTTCACTTTGACCCCAAATTTAGCTAAAAATGAAAAATTGGTCCCAAATAAATACAATATTATAATATTTAAAGTATTTTAAAGTTAATACACTTTTAAAAAAGCATGTATCTTATAATTTGTAACAAAATGTGTTTTCACTACCGGTCCCCCCTTAAATAGTAAAATATGAGTTATCTTACTTGTGTGCAAAACAACCATGACGTTTTTTTTTTAAAATCTCTTAATATCTCTATTGCACTAATTCCATAACATTTTGGTTATTTTAAGTAATTCTAAATTAAAAGAATTTTGATGAACCATGTATTACTTTTGGAGAATGTTTGCATGTTATTGCTAAAATTAAGGTGTGGCTGAAGTCCAGAGACAACTGAAAAATACATTGATGATTAAAAAGTCACCTGATTTAAAAAGGAATCTTCTGCAAATTTTTGTAAAATTCCTAAGCAGCCAGGACATGGACACTCATTTATTGATGTATCAATCTCTGGGAGTAATATGCTTTGCAATTCCTTTTGAATTATGAGAAGACAAGAAAGAGAACAAGAACAATTGTTTAACAGTGATTGAAAAGATTATAAATAACTAGTAATGTGTATGTATTAATATTGACAAACAGGCTCAAACTTTTTAACATATTTTTCCCAAATAAAAATGACACTAGTCTGTATTTTGTCAAACACTTAAATAATAATTTAATATCTCACAAATTTGGCAGTACCATTCTATGAAAATTGAACTTGCTCACTAAACCAAGGCAATAAAAAAATGAACGAATTCTCTACCTCAGTTGACAATCTGAAGGAAGCTGGATTTAATTCTCCAAGATTTCTTAGAATGCATCGAACACAACAACCAATTTTCTGCAAACACAATATAATTTGCTTGGCTTCTTCAGTAGAATTAGTAAGAAGATCAAATTTTTCCATCTGAAAATGTATTTAAAACATTTAAAACAAGAATTTTAAGAAGGTCACTGAAACTATTATGCAAAATCGTCTGAAAACATGCATCAGATGTGGACGCTTTTAGGACTAGGTTAACGAGCAATTCTACAGTTAATGTTATATTAATTATATTATTTAGGCCTAGGCCCTAGTAGACTACATAGGCTACAGTATTTTACATATTGTGATTGTAAACAACACCGCAATACTCCACTTTCACTCAATCATGAGTCAAGCAACTTAGCAAGAGTGAAACTTATAGATCTAGTTATCTAGTACTTAGTACTACTGACTGTAGTAGATAAGTGGGGAGATTGTTTACACTGGTGTCCGATAATGGAATCTTTTTTAAAATAGCTTACTGGTAGTTAACTTAATGCACCTCAGGGCTGGCTAATGTCATTCAATGCTAACCCTGTCCCTAACCCTAACCCTGGTCTTACCATACGCCTAACCTTAATTTCTAAGCATAAAATTAGTCGAGATTACAATACTACTAACAACCCGACACCCTTTTTTAAAGAAGATTCCATTATCGGACACCCGTCGTATCTATAAATACTAGGCCTATAAAGTGTATAAAGTATATGAAGGGCTCAGTGGAAAAAGTACTTAAGTTACATTTTTTCAAAAATGAGTTAAGACCGGTATATTATTTGATTACCTACCCTTAACCATCCCTGTAAATTTGGGCCATGGAAAAAGTACCGAAGTAGCTTAATTCGAATACTTTGCATCAGCTGTTTTGGTATTTCAGTTTCAATTTAAAAACTTTGCACTCATTTTTCTCAAAACTCTCAAAATACACTTAAGTACTTTTTCCAATGAGCCCTTCATATAATCATCCGATAGGCTAAGTGTATACTGTATATATAAGAGATATTACTAGATCTATTTAATTTATTATGATATTAGAATATTACTAGACTTAGGTCTTACTTAGTTGTTAGTTGTTAGTCTTTTACTTTACTTTTAGACTGAGTTTGTCACCACTGAGTCACGAGTCATCTACCAAGTGATTCCACATCCATCCAGCATTCACTCCACGGCATATACTCAATAGGCCCTAGATCTAGATCTCTATATTTTTAGTCCATTTGCATTTGGCCATTTGACAAATGAAAATGATTAACTTTTGTTTGACATGACGATTCCTAGTCTAAGTCTAGCGCTAGCAGGTAGTCTAGGTAAAAAATAAGTTAGCTAAATCGATCCAGAATCTACGTGATACCCGTGATTATAAATAATTCAACAGTATATCTAATAGCAGCCTATAGAATATTATTACCTTTACTTTACTTTAGGTAATCCGGTAATCACAGATAAATTTCCCAGACCAGACCGCTTAACAAGATAACATGGAGGTCGCCATCTTGAACCAACACTAGATCTAGATCTACATCTTTTACGCCAAGGATTTATAGTCCAACAAACCAAACAAGTTAATAAAAAGTCTAGTGACAATTTAAGCGCAATTTCCTTATGTTATCTAAAAATAGCTCTGGGTGCGTTCAAAGCTATGAGAACGATCGGTTTGTAGGTGTTTATGAAATTTAAAAAAAAAAATTGTGACCGAACGAAAGGATATTTTTGAAAACTTTCTTCGGCAATATTGTTCTAAATTATGGCAGGAATCGATTGGTAAATGTTTCAAGTCGCTAAGTGGTCTGGTTGCCGAGATATGGGCCAAAAACGACATTTTTTCGAGGGTTTTTTTTTTGGCTTTTCCGGGAAATCCAGGAAGCAATTCCGGGAATTTTTTTGGCCCACAATCATCCTCGGACTTGCTTAACATATTTGCTTTTGGAACTAGTCCTCGATATTGCTTCGTTGAGGAGGAGATACGACTTAAAGCTGGGGACACACATCCATTTAGAAATGACGAGTTAATCTTAATAATCGCAATTCCTGTAAGGAAATTGCGCTAAAAATGCATATAAACGTTTTAATAACACGTTTCTATGTAATAATGCACTAAAAATGAAAAAACAAACAAACAAACAACAAATGATTTTCTTTAAATAATATAACAGTGCACTACTATTTAAATAACATAAAGAAAAGCGTGGGTCTCTTTCTAATTATTAGTAAAGGTATCCAATGGATAGAATAGCGTGACCAGAGGCGTATCCAGGTTGGTTTTCGTTGAAGGGGGAGCGAAAAGAACAAAAAAGGCGCCGAATTTTTAACACGTTCTATATACGTGTATTATATATATATATATATATATATATATATATATATATATATATATATATATATATATATATAGCTGTATATCATTAATTCGCTATGTAAAGTAAATTGAAAGTAGCACTCTGAAGAAATAAGAAAAAACACACAATGTTGGCCGACAAAACAAAAATTGTATCACTCTAAACAATGTGTATATATATATATATATATATATATATATATATATATATATATATATATATATATATATATATATATATATATATATATATACACATTGTTTAGAGTGATACAATTTTTGTATATATATATACACTACAACCAAAAACAATGAACGTAAACAAAATTTCTTACATAATAATTCCTGGTAAATTATTTAAGACAAGGGAAATAGGGGAAATAACCACTCTCTTAATATAAATATGTATATATTTACACATTTAATTGTAAATGTCAATACAAATAAATAATTACTTTAGAATATAATGAAGTTGTTTAAGACTATTCGTGTTTACAAAATGTTTTTGTCTATAATCAGAATTTAATATATCGTCATCATAAATGCTATAGTATTACAGCATAATGAAAGTTTTTAAAATCAGAGTTGGTATAAAAGCACGCTTTTCGATATATTAGAACAACATTCGGAATAACAGCTTACATGTAACTGAACAACGGTCTTTCAGTACTATTCATATATTTCAATTATCTACTGCTTCTTTGTGTTCTTAAAGATCATTTTTTAAACATAGTGATAGGTATGGGTTAGATCACTGTATTGATCACACACCTTTTTTACTGGTAATTTCAAAAACAATATTCACAGAGTTTTACGTTTAAAAAGCTAATTTTCTGGCGGCATGGTACTTTGTTACATCATTACGCGTTCTCTACATGTACTTAACAGATCCGTTCGGGGTGGGTTGGGGGGGGGGGGGGATGGGTTCAGAGGCGTAGCTAGGGGAGGGCGGGGAGGGCGGCCGCCCCGGGCGCCGACCCTAAGGGGGCGCCAAAAGGGGTAGAAAAAAAAATTAAAAGCTCATTTTAAGCTGCAGTTTTGAATTATAAACAATCAAAGTAAAGAAATTTAACGGCTGAGAGCCTTTGCATACTGATTTAACTGTTTTCTACCTTGATTGTGTAACTGTAAAACGTATATCTTTAAGAAACAGTGACTGGAAAAACCGCTTTTCAGCTTTCCTAGATGGGGAGGGGGGGGGGGCGCTTTTTCGAAGACTAAAATAGAAAAAATTTACACCGGATTAAGGAATAAATAACCGATATCACTCAGAAAAGAAACCAATTGAACTAAAGCGTATTTTACGATTGTATAACATAAAAAGAGTTAGTGGCGTTTAAAATCCGCTCTACCATTTTTTGTCCAAGAGGGTGGGGCGCTTTTTCACTAACAAAAATCGCAGGATGTGTACTGGATCGGTTGCTAGATAACTCTTTTAACACTTAGAAAAGAAATCAATTGTATTAACACTTAATGTACGATTTCACTACCCAGTTTTGCTAAGTAATAACGCGACTAGTTCTTTGCAGTGTTTCTTCCAGACTTTTTCCCCGGGGGTGGGGCACTAGAAATTTTCGGGGGGACGGTAGACTTTCTTCGGGGGGGGGGGGGGCGCACACTGTTAAAAGTATATATTTTCTATATAAATTATATAAGTTTCATTTCGTTCGGGGGGGGGGGGGGGCGGCGGTCGAATTTTTTCGGGGGGGGGGCTTCGAAGAAGAGATGCCTGGAAGAAACTCTGGTTCTTTGTACGATTTTTACGATTCTCTCAACTTGATCGTGATAGATCAGATACTTTTACTTGATTACATTACATCTTGCCTGGATCACTTCATTAAAGAGAAATAAATATAACGGATTCTTGTATCGCTATCCGATCAGTAAAATAGCAGACTGACGGAGCTGGTGGATGGGAAGCAACACTCTTTGCCAAAATTTTAAGAGAGAAGAAAATTAGTATATTGTACTGATTATTACTTTGTTCAACCTAACTGATAATTCAAAGTTGCAATACTGGCCTACTATAATCGAAATTGTTCTAAAGACACGACCAAAAGTAGACCAAATAAGGCTTGCATCTTCTACAAAATACACTCTAAAGCAGTGGTTCTTAATTTTTTGGAGTACCGAACCCAACCAGTTTCATATGCGCAATCACCGAACCGTCCTTAATAGTTGTATCGTCCACAATGACAAATCCGATCTTGAATCCTATGAGTCGGGCGTGTGTCTTGACCTCCGCGGAAGCCCTAAGAGTGAATTACCGAACCTCTCGGGTTCGATAATGCCCACTGTTATAAGCTCTTTTGATTTTCTACTTATTATTCGTTTCGGCATCTTAAGGGGAATTTGATTGGCGTCCAGTGAAGTTTTAGGGAATCAGCGTAATTGTTAATTTTTTAGCGCAATTTCCATTCTGGAAAATTGCGTTTATTAACTCGTCTTTTCTGGGAATGGATGGATGTATGTGTGTCCGCAGCTTTAAGTCGTATCTCCTCCTCAACAAAGCAATATCGAGGACTAGTTACAAAAGCAAATTTGTTAAGCAAGTTCCGAGGATGATAGTGGGCCAAAAAAAATTCCGGAATTCCTTCCTGGATTACCCGGAGAAGCCAAAAAAAAACCTCGAAAAAATGCAGTTTTTGGCCAATATCTCGGCAACCAGACCACTTAGCGACTTGAAACATTTACCAATCGATTCCTGCCATAATTTAGAACAATATTGCTAAAGAAAGTTTTCAAAAATATCCTTTCGTTCGGTCACAAATTTTAAAATTACATAAACACCTACAAACCGATCGTTCTCCTAGCTTGAACGCACCCCAGCATTATACGTCAGAGCTATTTTTAGATAACATAAGGAAATTGCGCTTAAATTGTCACTAGACTTTTTGATTAACTTGTTTCCAGACTGTCGCACACACACGCATATATATATATATATATATATATATATATATATATATATATATATATATATATATATATATATATATATATGGGGGGGGGCGCCAAACTAAAAGATCGCCCCGGGCGCCGGGAGGGGTCGCTACGCCTCTGGATGGGTTCAGCTTCATTCACCACTGTCCGTTCACTTTAGGTCAATTATCCAACCCAGTGTATACCTAGGTGTGACATTAATGTCGCTCTACACAATTGTGGTGGTGAGGTGTGTGTGTGTGTGTGGGGGGGGGGGGGGGGGAGATAACTAACTCAGAGTGAACATAGCATCAGTTTTTAGATGACTGTTCTAAACATACATATATATTACACAAATATATATTACACAAATATATATTACAGAAATAGATTTAAATAAGTAGCAGTGGTATTATGACAATATTTTTTTTACAGAGGGGTCCATGGGGGAGGGGGGGGGGTTGTAACTGTTTCATATAATTTGTAATCGTAATCACTATCACTATCGCTCAAACTGTTTCTGTATTGTAATTTTTTTTAAAATTAATCACACGATTCAAACTGTATATATAAAAGTAATTATGTGTGAAGTTTTATGTATAACATTTTTCTAATTCAATTATTCGCAAGCAAACACATTATACAGTTGCCTTAAACTTAACACCCCTCTTGCCAAGTGGTACTACCCGTAGAGGTTTTTTAAACATTGCAATGCATCGTAATGGTTATTTTTAGAATGGCAAACTGATGCAGCTGTTAATACGTGTTATAAACGTAGACACTACTAGACTAGAACAATAATGCTTAATTGCTGCATGAAAAGAAATCTTTTGATTTACATAGATGTGCCGACCAAAAATATTTTTTTAACAAATATCATTGTTTAAAACTTTGAATTTAAAAAGTTTCCAAAAAGGCGCCACTTGGCTGAAAATGGCCAGAGGGGGAGCGGCCGCTCCCCCTGCTCCCCCCTGCGTACTCTACTGAGCGTGACCCACGCTTTTCTTAAGCTAGAAAATATTATAGCTGTCTCAACAGCATAAATTTCGTTTTTTAAGGGGGTAGTAGGCTGAGGTTTGATGTTGTTTTAGGTGTGTGTGTGTGTGTGGGGGGGGGGGGGTGAGTGGTATGCTCTTCGTGGCACTGTGTGGCGATGAGGGGGGGGGGGGTAGAGGAATATTTATTTATAAAAAGCGTAGTCATTTATTGATTATCCCCGGTCCCTTGTATTTAGTATT
Source organism: Physella acuta (assembly GCF_028476545.2). Classification (NCBI taxonomy): domain Eukaryota; kingdom Metazoa; phylum Mollusca; class Gastropoda; family Physidae; genus Physella; species Physella acuta. Next base: position 819,970 of record NW_026732013.1, read on the forward strand.
AATTTATTATTACTCTTTAAAAAAGAATAAGTAAATGTGGAATCATAACTGCCAACTACGGCAACCCGTTATAAATTAAGAATACATTTTTTAAAAAATAAATAAATTGAAACTGAGTTAAACCGTGCAGCTCACAGTTAACAACACGTTTAAAACAACGCGGGAAGCCCGAGATATCTCGAAAGTTTGCGAGATTATACCCGAGAAACATGGTGGCTAATAGTGTTGTCAAGAGAAGCTACTTTTGTATTGGCTGGTCATAAATCGCTTGTAAAAATCATGTTTCTGACATGAAATTCATTCCACATTGTATATTTTCAAAATTTAACAATATAACAGGTTTATTGTGATGACCTGATGAGGGCAAAAGTGCCCTTTAATAAATAAAATCGAAAATGTCGGCTGTAAAGTTGCTTTCAGACGACTTGGCTGAACTTAATTTAGACCGTGTTGATAAAGAAATATCAACGCAGTTGAAGGTAATGACTTCATATTCACTTTAGTAGCATATGTCCATATAAATCATAAGCGACGTGGGGTAGATCTACGTGTGTTCCTAAATTGACAAAATTGAACAGGCTTAGAAAAAATTAGAATCTAGATCTAGCTAGATCTAGACTAGTGACTAGACTAGTCACTAGAGTCTAAGTCTAGCTAGACTGAGGCCTAAATTAATAAAAATAAAGTAATTAGGCCTAATAATTATTAATTAAATTAGGCCTATCTAGCTAGGGCAAGGCTAAATATTAAATAATTTAATTAATTAGGCCTACCAATTAGAGAGGCCAATAAGCTACAATAGGCAATAGGCATTTCAGGAACGTTTCTTATTAAAAATTCAAAGTGACTGCTGGGAATAAGCTTTTTCCCCACAGCACTATCTGCAAAACCCAATGACCTAATTAGTGTAAATAGCTGCACAATGGATTGAATTTATTCTTTTATAGTTGCGCAATGGGATCAAATTACCGAAGTGTATATTCACACTCAACTGTGAATAGCCATATTGGGGCTATTCACAGTCGTGACCGTTTTTGATAGATTTAATGTTAAAAATACCTAACTGGGCATGAAGAAGTGAGGTCGAGCGGTCATTGGTAGTGGCTGTTGTGCTAGAAGGTGCGGGTTCAAATCCATCAGATGACATTGCTATGACTCTTATTGTATGCCTTTTAATCTTATTGTCAAAATATTTTTTCACAGTTACTTGAGTTACTCATGGAAGGGTTATTTTTGTTAATTTCTTTTCTGTCGTAATTGTTGGCATATCAGCAAAAAAAAAAAGACCTATCCCGTAGATTTTTGCTTAGAGAAATAACACAAAAGTGATTGATAGTAATTGATAGTTGAATAGCAATGTGAACAACCAACTAAACTGATGCTTAATTAGTATTATTTATTTAAAAATTACTAGATCTATTATTCTAGTGTATAGATTTAGAGTGCATAATTGATCATCTATGACCTACGTAGATGTAGCCTGTAAGTGGAGCAGATAGATCTAGATCTATGTCTGATAGAGCCTAAAAGCTAAACTTTAACCATAATAACTTTTTTATAAAAATATAACAAAATAAAAATAGCACTGCTCTCTTAATCTATACCTTACTCCCCAGTCACAATAAATGCTTTTATTATTTTAAGATATTATTCACAGACGTATTTACTATTTAGCATGAAATGACAGCCAACTGTGAATAGTCATATTGGGGCTATTCAGTCGGCTGGGAATAGCCCCAGTATGGTTATTCCCAACTGGCTGGTAATAGCCTTGGCCTCAAATTACTCTTAACTTTATTCTCCTGACAAATTTAGACATATCTGTACTGTCACTACAGTGTGGCTGAGCAGTTGTGCTATGGCCTGGTCATCAGGGGTTGAGGATTTATAGTGTAGTCATAGTACTTATTGTGTTGTGTTGATTTCCATCCTAACAAGACAACACATAGGCCTAAACAGCAAACATGTAGATGACAATAAAAACCAGGTAATTGTAGAGCTATGCATATGTGCATCTTTTCCTGGCTAGAATCTGCCCTTAAAAATGATCATAGATTGATAAAATTTACATAAAATTAAAAGGAGGATCCGCCATTCAATAAACTACTAAAATTATCATTAGGCCTAACCTAGGCCTAGTTATTGTTTAAAAAAAATGAATTTTCAAAGAAAACCGCTCCCCTTGTAATAAGTACTTAGCTGCCAAGGATGGCTAATCAATAAATAGTCTACAGAAGCTAGATACTAGATGCCTTATTTGCTGATTTGAATCTACTGTTTAAAAAAATGTTTTATTGTTGCTTAGTTTAATTTATTTTTAAGTAAAATTAAAGTCACATTGTTCACAGTGTTACTGTTTATGTTTGACTTTTTTTGTTTTTTACTTTCCATTGCCCATACTATAGGCCTACCTGTTAACTGATTACTTACATTTTAATGATAAGTTAAAAGGTAGCAGTAAGTAGTACTAGTTAGTAGGCTAAGTCTAAGTAGTACTAAATCTAGATCTAATCTAGATGGCTAATTTAATTTCATTGCTTTACATTTTATAAAATGCTTAAAATTCTCTTTCACTATCATCGTTACGTCACTTTTCGTATGGAGTGATGTTAAATGGCAGCTACTTCTTTCATTGAAATATCGGTCGATACCATGAAGAAGTCTGGAAGTAGCTTGGATTGCAAGATGATAGCATATCAAAAAGCCTACTATAAATTTAGTGTAGTTAATTACTAACTTACTTGATTAGATTTTAGAATATCTAATTCTAGATGATTTTTTGAGAAATGTGATCTAAAAGTCCTAAGCCTTATTTTTAAACATGTGTTTTTAGGGGATAGTTAACAATTTAAAACTTTAAAAATAATAGACCTTTTTTTTCCTTGTTTGTTTTGTTTTAAGTCCATGGGTTTTCCCGGAAATGGGGTTATATTCAGTTGGTCTGTAGATGGACTCTCGTACAAAATACACTGCCAATTGCAAAGTGTAACCATATGCAGTAGTTAAAAGTGGTATAGCTAGCATTTAGCCATTTATATACAATGATATATGATTACCCTTTTAAGTAATTGGGGGGGGGGGGCTATGTGATCTTCTCGGCTTGAATTGTTTTTCCATAAATTTTCAATTAAGTACCTAAATTAGTTTTGAAAGCTTCTTAATAAAGCAAAACATAATCACCTGCATTTGAAATTTTAAATACAACAAAATTTTAAGATCTACTAAGACTTTAAAAAGTTTAGAAATAGTTCACTGTCAAGTAACTATGCAAAAAAAAAAAACATCCTTATATCTTGATGGAACTATGTTGTTCAAAGAATCAAGCGACATGAAAGTAGTACACTTCACCATCAAGTCCTACTTACTTATTTAAGCAATAACTCACTGATGACTTGTAGGAAGAAATACTTTTTGAAAAAAGTTTGAAGCATTAAGAGGGTGGGGTGGTTGAACAATTAAACAAAAGGTCATATGGACATTAAAAATGTGACCATCTGTTCAGAAAAAAAATTGGTTAAAGAAAATTTACATTGCTGTCACTAAGCCAAAACTTGAAATGTGAATCTTTTCTCCAGAGTGATGAGGAACTAGCAAGGTTAACAGTTGACCCTCAGCTAGTGGGGATAGAACGAGCTGTCTACTTGCTCAGGTAGGTCTTAGTTGTACTGATGTTTGTCTATCACTCTATCAGTGAGCCTGTTGGCATGTTTGTTACTGTGAATTTGTTTAAATAGTATACAATAGGATGGTGTAACTATCCCAATGTTGAGTTCACCCCTACACATCATGTATACAATGGGATAGTGTAATTATCCCAATGTTGAGTTTACCCATACACATGTACACCATGGGATGATGTAATTATCCCAATGTTGAGTCCACCCCTACGCACATATACAATAGGATGGTGAAATTATCTCAATGTCGAGTCCACCCCTACACACATATACAATAAGATGGTGAAATTGTCCCAATGTTGAGTCCACCCCTACATATCATGTATACAATAGGATGGTGAAATTATCCCAACGTTGAGTCCACCCCTACACACATATACAATAGGATGGTGAAATTATCCCAATGTTGAGTTCACCCCTACACATGTATACAATAGGATGGTGAAATTATCCCAATGTTGATGCCACCCCTACACATGTATACAATAGGATGGTGAAATTATCCCAACGTTGAGTCCACCCCTACACATCCACTCCCAACAAATACAAATCTTGTCTTAAAATTGTTAAACTATGATTGTTGTATTAGCTGTTTTTTAAGCAACAAACTTGAGATAGCTTGATTGAAGCACACTTGTAAGAAACTTTATGAAAGTAGCCGATACTAGATGGGTTATTCCCTAAACCTAACCACTGCTAACTTGAGGTGTCCTTGCAATCAGTTTGCTAATGAAACATTTCAACTAGGGCAAACACCACAATAGGTTGACAACACATGCTGTAAAACTGTACACATTCACCAGCTTTGTGTTGTTGTATGGATGTAGACTTGAGATCCATTTTTAATTTAATTCAAGTGTCCGTGCTGATTAATGTACCCCCTCCCCCCCCCCCATCTTCCCTTTGAAGTGCACTCACATTACATCTGCTGTGCACCTACACGACCTATCTGGTTTCCGGGAATTTCTTTATGTCTTGTACTTAAACCAAAGGTCGTGGGCCATCTAGACTGTTTGACAAAGCGAAACCTATGACAGACATTTTCAGATAAGGATTTTTTTTATATATGCAACGAATTATTTTTCTTTTTAAAATTTGCGGGTGTTTTATTGCAAGTGTGCATGTTGTTTACTTAACAAAGTTAGATAACACAGAGCAGAACTGAAAGCTTTTTATGGGTTGAACCAGTTATCTTTCCTGTCCGTTTGTTCACGGGCGCTCTATTGGGGTAGTGTAGTGTGCAGCTTCCATAGTTTTAGGCTAACGTCACAGTTGTAGGGCTTATGCTGGCTCCACGGTAGGCATGTACACTGTAGTGCTGTCTCCACCATAGGGCTGTTTAGGGCTGTCTCCACTGTAGGGCTGTTTAGGGCTGTCTCCACTGTAGGGCTGTTTAGGGCTGTCTCCACTGTAGGGCTGTTTAGGTCTGTCTCCACCATAGGGCTGTTTAGGACTGTCTCCACCATAGGGCTGTTTAGGGCTGTCTCCACTGTAGGGCTGTTTAGGGCTGTCTCCACTGTAGGGCTGTTTAGGGCTGTCTCCACTGTAGGGCTGTTTAGGTCTGTCTCCACCATAGGGCTGTTTAGGGCTGTCTCCACTGTAGGGCTGTTTAGGGCTGTCTCCACTGTAGGGCTGTTTAGGGCTGTCTCCACCATAGGGCTGTTTAGGGCTGTCTCCTCTGTAGGGCTGTTTAGGGCTGTCTCCACCATAGGGCTGTTTAGGGCTGTCTCCACTGTAGGGCTGTTTAGGGCTGTCTCCACTGTAGGGCTGTTTAGGTCTGTCTCCACCATAGGGCTGTTTAGGGCTGTCTCCACTGTAGGGCTGTTTAGGGCTGTCTCCACTGTAGGGCTGTTTAGGGCTGTCTCCACTGTAGGGCTGTTTAGGGCTGTCTCCACCATAGGGCTGTTTAGGGCTGTCTCCTCTGTAGGGCTGTTTAGGGCTGTCTCCACCATAGGGCTGTTTAGGGCTGTCTCCACCATAGGGCTGTTTAGGGCTGTCTCCACTGTAGGGCTGTTTAGGGCTGTCTCCACTGTAGGGCTGTTTAGGGCTGTCTCCACCGTATGGCTGTTTAAGGCTGTCTCCACTGTAGGGCTGTTTAGGACTGTCTCCACTGTAGGGCTGTTTAGGGCTGTCTCCACCATAGGGCTGTTTAGGGCTGTCTCCACCATAGGGCTGTTTAGGGCTGTCTCCACTGTAGGGCTGTTTAGGGCTGTCTCCACCATAGGGCTGTTTAGGGCTGTCTCCAGCATAGGGCTGTTTAGGGCTGTCTCTACCATAGGGCTGTTTAGGGCTGTCTCCACCGTAGGGCTGTTTAGGGCTGTCTCCACCATAGGGCTGTTTAGGGCTGTCTCCACTGTAGGCCTGTCTACTTTATCACTGACATGTCTGTGTTTTACCGTTCTCCTATTGTATAAGCGAGTCCCTGTGTTGTGTAACGTGATTATTGCTTGTCTGCCTGCAGTTAATTCAATCAAGCTTTTGTCTGCGTCAAGTGTCTTGTCTGTCAATAACAATATCTGCCATGTAAATGTCGCATTTATTCGCCGTTGACAAAAGCTTCCCCCCACCGCCGTCTATTTTATTGTCTATTTCTGCAGTTGGCGCAATGCTTTTAACAGTAGCAATTTTTGAAGTAGTTTTGATGACGGATAGTACACCATAGACGAGAGTTTTTGAGATTAATGTAAAAAAAAAAATCCAGCATAATTTCATAGCTTGAAATTTGGTGAAATGATAGAGTTGTGGTTCCTGCTTTAGTATAAATGTCTCTCTCTTATCTGTTTCCCACCCCGTGTTTACACTGACGTGTATACTATGTTGTCTCGGGGGAAAAAACAAACTCGCAACATGTTTATTGTATATGGGAATTTTCCCCCCTCGTTATGTGTATACTGATTCGTTGCGGTTTTTTACCTAGTCATGTATAATAATAATATACAATATACATGTTGTCCACAGTCCATGTGAACTCAGTATCAAGCCTGCACGACTAGACATAAGCGATACACCCAATACTTAGACAAATAAACATATCATGGCTTATTGGTTGTTTGATGAGCTGAGAGGCCTGGGTAGATGTTTAGCTTGTATCATGGCCTTGTCTTGAGTCTTGTAAGAGGGGGGGGGGGGGGGTAATATGGGATGTAAACAGTGGCGTAGCGGGGGGGGGGGGGGTGAGGACCGCACCGTGTGACACAATTTAGGGGGTAGACACCAAGGCAAAAAATAGCAAAATATATAGAGAAAAATGATAATTCCACTTAATTAAGTGATTAATTCGAGTGTTAAAAAGTCTTAAGAACAAATTTGACAAATCTTGACAAGGGTGGGGGGGGGGGGGGGGGGGGGGGCAAATCGAAAGTTTGAGAAGGGGGGATGCAAATCGAAAATTGAAAGTATGTCCCCGGGCGCCGGGAAGGGTCGCTACGCCTCTGGGAGGTGACACCATTAAGTGCCGCACCGGGTAACACCCGACCTCGCTACGCCACTGGATGTGAAATAGTGTTCAGTACAGCAACTAGATTATGTATGTAACTATTGTAACCTGGTTATGCTATAAAGCATTGGACTGAGTTGTTTTCGAATGACAAGCGACACAGACGGACATTTGGTTCGGATGGTTTAGGATTGCGGGTTTACTCCGTGGTTTACTGTGACAAGTTTTTAGTTTCTGACAATTTAAAATTTTAAAAGTTGTAAAAAAACTAATGTACACAAAATCTCGAGCAATGGCTAGTTCCAGCGAAGGCCATGCTAAAGCTACCTAGCGGTCCCCCATGTCCTGTTATATGCCAGGTACTCGGCCAAAAACACCAGGTAAAAAACATTGTGACCTTCTCGTGAATGACGCAATAGGTTGCGTGATTCGAGTAATTACAGGGAGCATCTTTCATTTGTGGCACTTCAATTAAGATAGGCAACAGCCGGCATACTTCAAGTGGCATTCCAGCGGCAATATGTTAGCTGCATGTCTGGCCCGGGGCAATGTATCCTATGGGTGATATGTTAGCTGTATGTCTGGTACAGGGCAGTGTATCCTATGGGCGGTATGTTAGCTGTAGTCTGATACGGGGCAGGGTATTATATGGGCGGTATGTTAGCTGTAGTCTGATACGGGGCAGTGTATCCTATGGGCGATATGTTAGCTGTAGTCTGATACGGGGCAGTGTATTATATGGGCGGTATGTTAGCTGTATGTCAGACCCGGGGCAGTGTATCCTATGGGCGGTATGTTAGCTGTAGTCTGATACGGGGCAGTGTATCCTATGGGTGATAAGTTAGCTGTGGTCTGATACGGGGCAGTGTATCCTATGGGTTATATGTTAGCTGTAGTCTGATACGGGCAGTGTATTATATGGGCAATATGTTAGCTGTAGTCTGATACGGGGCATGGTATCCTATGGGCTATATGTTAGCTGTAGTCTGATACGGGGCAGTGTATCCTATGGGTTATATGTTAGCTGTAGTCTGATACGGGGCAGTGTATTATATGGGTGATATGTTAGCTGTAGTCTGATACGGGGCAGTGTATTATATGGGCAATATGTTAGCTGTAGTCTGATACGGGGCATGGTATCCTATGGGTGATATGTTAGCTGTAGTCTGATACGGGGCAGTGTATTATATGGGCAATATGTTAGCTGTAGTCTGATACGGGGCATGGTATCCTATGGGCGATATGTTAGCTGTAGTCTGATACGGGGCAGTGTATTATATGGGCAATATGTTAGCTGTAGTCTGATACGAGGCAGGGTATCCTATGGGCGATATGTTAGCTGTAGTCTGATACGGGGCAGTGTATTATATGGGCAATATGTTAGCTGTAGTCTGATACGGGGCAGTGTATTATATGGGCAATATGTTAGCTGTAGTCTGATACGGGGCAGTGTATTATATGGGCAATATGTTAGCTGTAGTCTGATACGGGGCAGTGTATTATATGGGCAATATGTTAGCTGTAGTCTGATACGGGGCATGGTATCCTATGGGCTATATGTTAGCTGTAGTCTGATACGGGGCAGTGTATTATATGGGTGATATGTTAGCTGTAGTCTGATACGAGGCAGGGTATCCTATGGGCGATATGTTAGCTGTAGTCTGATACGGGGCAGTGTATTATATCGGCAATATGTTAGCTGTAGTCTGATACGAGGCAGGGTATCCTATGGGCGATATGTTAGCTGTAGTCTGATACGGGGCAGTGTATTATATAGGCAATATGTTAGCTGTAGTCTGATACGGGGCAGTGTATTATATGGGCAATATGTTAGCTGTAGTCTGATACGGGGCAGTGTATTATATGGGCAATATGTTAGCTGTAGTCTGATACGGGGCAGTGTATTATATGGGCAATATGTTAGCTGTAGTCTGATACGGGGCATGGTATCCTATGGGCTATATGTTAGCTGTAGTCTGATACGGGGCAGTGTATTATATGGGCTATATGTTAGCTGTAGTCTGATACGGGGCATGGTATCCTATGGGCTATATGTTAGCTGTAGTCTGATACGGGGCAGTGTATTATATGGGTGATATGTTAGCTGTAGTCTGGCCCGGGGCAGTGTATCCTATGGGCGGTATGTTAGCTGTATGTCAGGCCCGGGGCAGTGTATCCTATGGGCGGTATGTTAGCTGTATGTCTGGCCCGGGGCAGTGTATCCTATGGGCGGTATGTTAGCTGTAGTCTGGCCCGGGGCAGTGTATTTCATCGGTCCTTGACATCTGTACTTTCCGGCTTTATTTGGTTGATTGTGTGTACAAATGTACGTCCAATAAAAACCCTTACCTTTACGACCCGAGTTACGCAGGGTTAGAAGCAGCACTTGAGTTTGATCGCTGTTTATTCTAGACACGCACGGCGCCATAAAAACCAGTCGTCGTACGGTGCCATAAAAAGTGAATCAACATTGATTTAAATTCGCTCTTTATTTTGGGCGTCTCTTCTGATTGTTGCCTACACACGCACACAGCCGGCACATAAAACCCCAGTCACGAGTCACATGTTACTAGATCCAAGAGTCGTCAGCCCTCCACACGACCGTCTTCCAGTAACTAGCATACACGTATTCTATCTGGTATAATTTGATGTGATCCGCTATGTCCCACACGACCGTTTTCCAGTTGGAAAAACTAGCATACACGTATTCTATCTGTTATAATTTGATGTGATCCGCTATGTCCCACACGACCGTTTTCCAGTTGGAAAAACTAGCATACACGTATTCTATCTGGTATAATTTGATGTGATCCGCTATGCCCCACACGACATTTTTTCAAGTTAAAAACAATCAGCATAAAAATATTCTATTTGATGTAATCCGCGGTGCCCTTGATAATGGTAAAGATAATGGTTAATTCACAAAACCTGCACATTTGACTGTCGTTAATATAGGCAACTACGGCGCAACTCTAGTGACAATGTGTTTTGAATTTGTCGATAGTGTATAATTCATTGATGCGCGTACCTTGAGAATTACACTGAATAAGTGGTACACTTGTAGACGAATTAGAAAGTTCTGGTAAAAGACGCGGATGATGTAGGGAGGAATGTTAACAGACGTGGCTGGCACGAGCCGACTATCTGCGCAGACATGCTCTTGTGTCCATGTTGGCGCACGTGTCGTGCTAGTCGTCTGCAGGTTATCGTGGCAGGTATCTGTGGCAGGCGTCACGTCATTTTTGTCTGGTGGATAGTGGGGTGTAACAACAGGATCACTTCATTTTTGTCTGGTGGATAGTGGGGTGTAACAACAGGATCACGTCATTTTTGTCTGGTGGATAGTGGGGTGTAACAACAGGATCACGTCATTTTTGTCTGGTGGATAGTGGGGTGTAACAACAGGATCACGTCATTTTTGTCTGGTGGATAGTGGGGTGTAACAACAGGATCACGTCATTTTTGTCTGGTGGATAGTGGGGTGTAACAACAGGATCACGTCATTTTTGTCTGGTGGATAGTGGGGTGTAACAACAGGATCACGTCATTTTTGTCTGGTGGATAGTGGGGTGTAACAACAGGATCACGTCATTTTTGTCTGGTGGATAGAGGGGTGTAACAACAGGATCACGTCATTTTTGACTGGTGGATAGTGGGGTGTAACAACAGGATCACGTCATTTTTGTCTGGTGGATAGTGGGGTGTAACAACAGGATCACGTCATTTTTGTCTGGTGGATAGTGGGGTGTAACAACAGGATCACGTCATTTTTGTATGGTGGATAGTGGGGTGTAACAACAAGATCACGTCATTTTTGTCTGGTGGATAGTGGGGTGTAACAACAGGATCACGTCATTTTTGTCTGGTGGATAGAGGGGTGTAACAACAGGATCACGTCATTTTTGTCTGGTGGATAGTGTGGTGTAACAACAAGATCACGTCATTTTTGTCTATGAATAGAGGGGTGTAACCACAAGATCACGTCATTTTTGTCTGGTGGATAGTGGGGTGTAACAACAGGATCACGTCATTTTTGTCTGGTGGATAGTGGGGTGTAACATTTTTGTCTGGTGGATAGTGGGGTGTAACATTTTTGTCTGGTGGATAGAGGGGTGTAACATTTTTGTCTGGTGGATAGAGGGGTGTACCATTTTTTGTCTGGTGGATAGAGGGGTGTAACATTTTTGTCTGGTGGATAGTGGGGTGCTTACTAATGATGAAAATACACTGACAAAATGTGATCGCAATTTGAATACATTTATGTAAACAAAACACACCCACACAACTAATGCAGCGTTATCAGCGCACACCGAATTATTTTTATCTACTTTAACCAGTATTCCCTCCCCCGGAGAAACATGTCTGATTTAAACATCTTTAGTCCTAGTTTTGACTCCACATCAGCTGTTAAAAAGCTAGTGTGTTCACTTTAAAAGTGTCCTTGTCTAACATAAAGCCTGACGATCGTATTTATTCCTATTAAATTAGTGCGAATGTGTAATGTTGGAATGTTGTGGGAGTAAACGATTACATCTTTCAGAAGACCCGCATGTTTCCCCTTACTACGCAGATCTTTCTCTGGCCCAAATTTTTTTACGGTGATTAAACTTTTTATTTCGTTATTCGCCATCGATTTTGGCCAACCGTCAGGATTGCGACATCCCTGCCCGAGTGAGTCAAGCCGTTACTCAAGCAGGGTGATGTCCGGTTACAGAGTCACGGCGTGGAGCTGACCCTGGAGCAGGGGTGCCGCTGTACACAACACAACAATGGCCGATCTATTTCTTAGTGTCAAGTAGCGTGGGAAATACGGCGCTATGTCTGCTGGCAGTCGTCAGCGACTTCTTACCCATTCAAGTATCGATATCACTCACCGTCTCACAGGATCGAATAATTTATATGACCGATTACAATTCTTAGGCGGTGAAAAATACAAATATTAAAAAAAATTGTTTTAAAAGGTTTAATAATTTACCTTGTATGCGTTCACACGTTAAAACCCAAAACTGTGATATATGAAAAATGTGTATCGATTAGATACTTCAAGTCTAATCAACTAGAAAGGGTCTAACTCTAAACATGTAATAGACTTAAGAGTTAAATCCCATATTGTGCTGGCTGGTCGCATAACTAAACCACTTGTGAATGAAAACTACCTCCCCACCCCTCTCTCGTCTGCTGTAGAAAATATAAACAAACGGAAAATGTAATCGCCGGCATGAAAGTAATCGATCTCGGCCAGGCTGCCATACCAGACGAAGGCTGGGCTGCATTTCTCTCCCCCATTCAGCAGCCTCCACTGGCGTACTCGCTCACTCGACGTGTGTACCAGTTGTTTGGGCCAGCGTCAACACAGCGTGGATATACCACCGTTTACAGAGTGAAATATTTCAAACGGATTCTTTTACTTTGATCTGTGTGTCGTGAGTGTGTAACCCCGTGTCGTGAGTGTGTTACCCCGTGTCGCGCGTGAACACACTCACTTGTTGACAGTGTTTCTTGTATTGGGGAGTTCCACACGTAAGGCTTAAGTCGGGTGTTTTGAAAAGTATAGGTGTGTTTCATTGGCTAGTCTGTACATTTGACTATATTATTTTTATAGCTCGTATAGTACTATAGATTATAGATCTGTTTTTATTGTTACGATTCCAGTTATCATGGTAGACTTTTTAGACGAACTTGTGCCAGTTCTCTAGTAGTTCAATATGTTTTAAATGTTCAAACGTTTTATTGTATCTTGTAGCCCAACATGTTTGTGATTTGGTTAGTTTCGTGATAGTTGAGTAAAGTACAATAATCAATAAATAGATGAAGTTGTAAGCTCGTCTTTAAGTTGTTGGAACACTGAGCAAACACAAAACACTCGCACTTAGTTGTCATATTGTACATGCACACACTTAAGGAGTTAATTTTGTTTGTATTGTTCATCAGCTGCAAGATCCTCTTGGTTAGTGGGAACACTGTTATTTCTATTTTTCACTCTGATGCTCCCTACTTTTTCACCCCCCCTCCTCTACATGTTCTCTCACATCCAGCTCTTCTCGCTATCTCCTCTTCCTCTCATAACCTTCTCCCTCCCACCAGCTTTCCTCGTAGTCCTCTCCCACCCCACCCCACTCTCCTCCTCACCCACCCTTCTCCCAACCCCACTATCTTTCCTCTCTCTCTTAGTCCACTCCCACCCGACCCCTCCACTCCCTCCTTATCTGCCCATGTCCCCTCCTCTCCCACCTCCCCCTCCCCAGTGTGCCACCACCAGCTGCTCCCCTGTGCTGGGTGCCAGAGACAGATGGTGACCCGGCCACTTGTGCTGCTCATGTGGTCACTGCCGGTCTATCGATCTGTGTGCTCACACATTCTCTCACTTCCACCCGCCTCACACAACTGATGACCAGTTCTGACACAACCGCTGACCAGTTCTCATACAATTCCTGACCAGTTCTGACACAACCGCTGACCAGTTCTGACACAACCGCTGACCAGTTCTGACACAACCGCTGACCAGTTCTCATACAATTCCTGACCAGTTCTGACACAACCGCTGACCAGTTCTGACACAACCGCTGACCAGTTCTGACACAACCGCTGACCAGTTCTGACACAACCGCTGACCAGTTCTGACACAACCGCTGACCAGTTCTGACACAACAGCTGACCATCTACGTCACGCATATTTATCCCACAGTCAAATATAGCTGCAATAGTTTGACCCTATAACTACTTCAAACCTCGCGACCTGTCCACCTAAAATATGTGGCTGTCCAAAAATCAATAGATGACTTTAGGGCTCACGTTGACCTGGATAACTCACCAGGGACTGTCAAGGCCTGCTCAGATGGACACTGGTGTGATAAAAGGTCGACTGACCAGGGCCACACTTGATTTATTGACGCTAACCTCACAGCTAGCCCCAGTCAGACGGAGCTTAAGAATATTAACCTGAATGTGAGCACCAGCTCATGTTGATAGCAGCGACCGCCGTGTAAGAGAAGAACAACTGTATTTAATGTTAGCACTACCCACCCATCTGACGTACAAGTTGAGCCTTAATATGAATATTTAATGAGAAATCTTTCCTCCACGGCATATCACAATACATCATCATTGTCCATTGACTATAGACCCCATTGATTCTTTATTTTAGATACATATCAGCGCTTGGGATCCTTGCGCCATATATTATGCTTCTAGTGAAAAAAGCATTTGCTCCTTAGGGAATGTGAATACAATTACTGAAGTTTGAGAACAGTGAATCCCTCTATTTGGTGTGGAGAAATGGGAAACTAATGAAAACGTCGTCCAGGGTTGTGTAAGCCGTTATGGTGAAGTCAAACAGTTGACATCCTTAACGTTTTCTGTCTTGTGTCTTACGGTTATTGCCGTACGGTGCACATTTTATTGTCAAACGAGGCCAGAAAATTAGCAGTAACAAGAATGTATGGCCCACTGGCAGTCGCTGGGGAGTCAGTCTGGCTGCCTAGGCGTAGTTCTGTTGTTCTACTCGGAGTCCACTTATTATGTAGCCCACTGACTGGGGAGAGCTGACTAGCTGCTGGGACTTGGTTTAGTGCCTAATGGTTCTACATGGAGTTGCCAATGTCAGTCACTGGGGAGCCTATGAGAGCTGTCTGGATGCTGGAACACGCTTGTTGTGGTTCTACTCGGAGATCTGTTATTATTTATAGCCCTGTTGATGATGTTTGATCTGTTTGTTATCTATCGATCCCGTGTTGTACATGGACGTAATGGCGGCATTAATGATTCAGCTACTGGCAGGAAACAGAACGCAGACATCAGTTTATGGGGTGCAAACCTCGACTGTGGATTGTTGGAGCCTTCACAAGTGTGACGTCGCACGTGGATGGACGTCACAAGATAGATGGACGTCTCTCAAGGTGAATGGACGTCACAAGGTGGATGGACGTCACAAGGTGGATGGACGTCACAAGGTGGATGGACGTCACAAGGTGGATGGACGTCACAGGGTGGATGGACGTCACAAGGTGGATGGACGTCACAAGGTGGTTTGACGTCACAAGGTAGATGGACGTCACAGGGTAGATGGACGTCACAAGGTGGATGGACGTCGCACGGTGGATGGACGTCACACGGTGGATGGACGTCACAGGGTGGGTGGACGTCACAGGGTGGATGGACGTCACAAGGTGGATGGACGTCACAAGGTGGTTTGACGTCACAAGGTAGATGGACGTCACAGGGTAGATGGACGTCACAAGGTGGATGGACGTCACACGGTGGATGGACGTCACAAGGTGGGTGGACGTCACAGGGTGGATGGACGTCATAAGGTGGATGGACGTCATAAGGTGGATGGACGTCACACGGTGGATGGACGTCACACGGTGGATGGACGTCACAAGGTGGATGGACGTCACACGGTGGATGGACGTCACAAGGAGGATGGACGTCACAAGGTGGATTGATGTCACACGGTGGATGGACATCACACGGTGGATGGACGTCACAAGGTGGATGGACGTCACAAGGTGGATGGACGTCACCCATCAGTATGTGAACGGCAGCTACATACGGCATACATGTGTGATACGTGATACGCTGGTTGACATCCTTGACATGGACGTGACTGTTGGCTTTAACGTGACCCCTATCTGTAGCGTGACCCCTATCTGTAGCGTGACCCCTATCTGTAGCGTGACCCCTATCTGTAGCGTGACCCCTATCTGTAGCGTGACCCCTATCTCTAGCGTGACACCTATCTCTAGCGTGACACCTATCTCTAGCGTGACACCTATCTCTGGCGTGACACCTATCTCTGGCGTGACACCTATCTCTGGCGTGACACCTATCTCTGGCGTGACACCTATCTCTGGCGTGACACCTATCTCTGGCGTGACACCTATCTCTGGCGTGACACCTATCTCTGGCGTGACACCTATCTCTGGCGTGACACCTATCTCTGGCGTGACACCTATCTCTGGCGTGACACCTATCTCTGGCGTGACACCTATCTCTGGCGTGACACCTATCTCTGGCGTGACACCTATCTCTGGCGTGACACCTATCTCTGGCGTGACACCTATCTCTGGCGTGACACCTATCTCTGGCGTGACACCTATCTCTGGCGTGACACCTATCTCTGGCGTGACACCTATCTCTGGCGTGACACCTATCTCTGGCGTGACACCTATCTCTGGCGTGACACCTATCTCTGGCGTGACACCTATCTCTGGCGTGACACCTATCTCTGGCGTGACACCTATCTCTGGCGTGACACCTATCTCTGGCGTGACACCTATCTCTGGCGTGACACCTATCTCTGGCGTGACACCTATCTCTGGCGTGACACCTATCTCTGGCGTGACACCTATCTCTGGCGTGACACCTATCTCTGGCGTGACACCTATCTCTGGCGTGACACCTATCTCTGGCGTGACACCTATCTCTGGCGTGACACCTATCTCTGGCGTGACACCTATCTCTGGCGTGACACCTATCTCTGGCGTGACACCTATCTGTAGCGTGACACCTATCTGTAGCGTGACACCTATCTGTAGCGTGACACCTATCTCTAGCGTGACACCTATCTCTAGCGTGACACCTATCTGTAGCGTGACACCTATCTGTAGCGTGACACCTATCTGTAGCGTGACACCTATCTCTAGCGTGACACCTATCTCTAGCGTGACACCTATCTGTAGCGTGACACCTATCTGTAGCGTGACAGGTTGATGCAGGATCACCTGTCTGAAAGGACCTTTTAACAACTTAGCGATCCTTTCCACACATTTGTAAACTAAAAGTTTCAAGTTTGACATTCTGGCTTTGATTGGTTAATTGTGATGTTAGTTGGGCTTTCTGTGGTTAATTGTGATATCAGTTGGGCTTTCTGTGGTTAATTGTGATATCAGTTGGGCTTTCTGTGGTTAATTGTGATGTCAGTTGGGCTTTCTGTGGTTAATTGTGATATCAGTTGGGCTTTCTGTGGTTAATTGTGATATCATTTGGGCTCTCTGTGGTTTATTGTGATATCATTTGGGCTCTCTGTGGTTTATTGTGATGTCAGTTGGGCTTTCCCTAGTCAGTGATATCCCTTTGATATATTCTTCCTTTGTTAGGTTAATTGTGATGTCTGGTTGACTTTCTAACCTTCTATACAAATGCTTAGTGTATGTCATTCTAATGAATCCATGGTACTGTGCTGGGTCTAAGCTCTCAATGTTTTTTGGTCCTTCTTGCAGTTAGTGTTGCTTGGAACTAATAATTCTCAGCTTACAATTTTTAACTAAAGCCATTGTGACAAAGGTTCCATTTCTATCAACCGAGACTTACGAGTGCCCTGTTCTCATTGACTCGCCGCGCTTAATTCCCCACTTCACCCCAGCTCTGGTCGGCGAGAGAGGTCACGCTTTTGGTCATTAATTTCAACACCGGACACTCGAGCAACAAAGGCGTGACTGATTGATTTGATCACAATTTCTACCCTCCCCTGGGGCACGCCCCATGGCCAACTCCCATGGGTGAGCGAATCATCCCTCCACCCCTAACGATGAGAGGCGGGGTCCTAGAGCCGCTGGAGCCCGTGGACAGGGACAACCACATGTCCCTACAGGCGGTCATTGTCAAAAACGGGAAAATATTCATCGACAGCATCGACCCGCTGGACGATGGCGCTAACGACGAGAATAAAAGGATGGAAGAAGAGATAGATCGTCTTACAGGAGGGGACGACGACGACTTTATCGACAACAGCAAGTTTTCCCAGGAGGCGTTTGATTACTTTATGCGTGCTAATGATAATGAGGACGATATAATGATCTACAACCAGCTGAAGCCGGACAAGGAGGGAAACAACAGGAGCAACGGTCAAGCGGAATTCCAACACGACCACCGGCACCACTTTGAACAGTACGACTTTCACCCTCAGCATTACCACGAAGGAAGCGACGGGTCCAGTTTTCTTCCCGAAGTTCTCGACGACTTTTCTGGCAATCACGTGACTCAGCAAGGGAAAGGGAACTCTGGCAACGATAAGGGCAGTAACCATGTGTATCTGCGGCACGGGTCACCGGTCAGTATATTACACGACATTCGGCAGCTGGCCAACTATTGTTATAGCGGCCAAGAGAAAGACTACCCCGACCCTGACGGTGACCACCCCAAGGACACGAGCAGGGGAGGTCACCGGTACCGTGACAGTTTAAACCTGGAGGAGTACTCCACCTTTGATGATGACGTGGACAGGCTGCTGAGCGAGGACATGGACGCCTCGTGGCGTTACGTCCCCTTGTACCCTGAACATTATTATGGGTAAGTGCTTTTTCTTTGGGTTGTGCTTCTTGCTGGTCGCATCTCGCGGGGACTAAACAATGGGATCTTTTAAAGGGGGAGTGACTGAAGGTGGGATTTGTTGAAGGGGAAATGACTGAAGATGGGATTTGTTGAAGGGGAAATGACTGAAGATGGGATTTGTTGAAGGGGAAATGACTGAAGGTGGGATTTGTTGAAGGGGAAATGACTGAAGGTGGGATTTTTGTGGTGAAAGTGAGATGTGTAAGGAGGTGGTCTATGTTTAGAGGGAAAATAAAGGTATAGTAGTTTTGACCAGTGAATCATAGTATCCCAAAGTACATGTCCTCATTGCTACAGAGTCGAGAGAAGAAAATGTGGTAAAAATACAGACGGAAATAAAGGTGGTAAAATACAGACCGAAATAAAGGTGGTAAAAATACAGACTGAAATAAAGGTGGTAAAAATACAGACTGAAATAAAGGTGGTAAAAATACAGACTGAAATAAAGGTGGTAAAAACAGACTGAAATAAAGGTGGTAAAATACAGACTGAAATAAAGGTGGTAAAAAACAGACTGAAATAAAGGTGGTAAAAATACAGACCGAAGTAAAGGTGGTAAAAACAGACCGAAATAAAGGCGGTAAAAAACAGACTGAAATAAAGGTGGTAAAAATACAGACCGAAGTAAAGGTGGTAAAAACAGACCGAAATAAAGGTGGTCTAATGTGTTTAACCACCTGGCCTATAACAGCGCCATCCACCAACGAGAGCAGGCAAATTAGGGAATGTTTACACCGGAAGGGGTGGGCAGGGTACTGTGTAAACAATGGCTAGCACCACTTCCCTGCTGGGTAGCTTGATGTCTCATGCCCAGGTTGACTTAAACAACTTTTTTTTTGAGCGGGCAGACCTTGCATTGTTTATAGAAATAACGTTTTCCTACCGTAGAATATAACTTGAGAACCATTGCGACCAATCTAAAGTTTTATCTCATTTAAAGGTCACACGTTTTATAGCGAAAGTTATTCAATTGTTTAATTCACTCAACCTTGGGCCTTGTAATGTTAATAATTTATATAGTGGTAGTTTTTTTTTCGAAATAACTGGTGTTGATTACAAGTAAAATATAGAATTTGGTGAGAAAAAGAAACAAAAATTAACTTGGAAAAATACATGTGTATATAATATACAGGCAGCAGAAAGATAGATATCATAATAAATATATATATAATATCTATCTAAATATTAAGAGCCAAACTCCATTTTCCTTTTATTCGTAATGTATATACCATTTTGTTCTATATTTACCAAGGTATCCAGGTAAAGAAAGTTCGTGGCAAAAGCTCTTAAATTATTTCTCAAGTCAGTTCATTAAGTGGCTAATTCATATAGACATGTTTAGAAAAACAAAATTTTAAAACTGTTGTGAATATTTGAACATTAAAGATGAACAATCAGGTATAAGACTTTTTTGGGACAAAGACAGATTTAAAAGTAATGTTAATGATTCTTAAAGCTACGCAGAGTACATAAGTTAATTAATTTTCCTTGATAGTTCGCTTAAAACAGATGCACGATTTTTTCTCTCTGCCTAAATACTAGCGTTTCAGTTCAGATCAAACCATTGTGTTTGCTGGTTAAATAGTTGTGTGTTTTACTGCGTGTATTTTCTTATTGAATTTAACGTGTGTACTCCCTGACCCTCATCCCCAACAGTTCACTCGCGTCTCCTCCATGTTGGTGACCACTGGACACTGTGTTCGCCAGGGAAATATCGCCAACCTACGAACGCTGAAAACGTCTGTAGCGTGTTGAGGCCCATCTGGCTAATGAAAGTGGATGACTAGATTGATTTCATGGACCAATTACGGTGTCCCTATAATCTGTGCCCTCGATTTGATATGCTTGTCTCCATCGCTGTTTTTATTACCATTTGAAAAAAAATACCAATTACGGTGTTCATATAATTTGTGCCCTCGTCTTTGATATGCTTGTCTCCATCGCTGTTTTTATTACCATTTGAAAAAAAAATGTGTTCCTACCATAAAAACTTCATATTGATCTCACCTGTCTCCTGCTAGTCTTCACCAGGTTACTTACTCTCCAATCTGCCTTAGCCTATGTTGTTAGTCGGCTTAAACAGCGGTGTTTATTTGAGTGTTTCTTGGTTTGTTTTGTTCTGGGCGTAAAGTGGTTGGAGAAATATTGCCAAGCTTCTAACGAAAAGACGGCTGGTGGTTGTACAGCCCCCCCCCCCTTTAACCTCTAGTTCCAGTGTTATACGGGTGGGGTGGGGTGTAGTTGTACACCATCCCGTTAACCTCTAGTTCCAGTGTTACAAGCGTGGGGTGGGGGTGTAGTTGTACACCATCCCTTTAACCTCTATATACGGGTGGGGTGGGATGTAGTTGTATAGCCCCCTTTAACCTCTAGTTCCAGTGCTATTCGGGTGGGGTGGGGGTGTAGTTGTGCAGCACCCCTTTAACCTCTAGTTCCAGTGTTATACGGGTGGGGTGGGGGTGTAGTTGTACACCATCCCGTTAACCTAGTTCCAGTGTTATACGGGTGGGGTGGGGGTGTAGTTGTACACCATCCCTTTAACCTCTATATACGGGTGGGGTGGGATGTTGTTGTACAGCACCACTTTAACCTCTAGTTCCAGTGTTACAAGCTTGGGGTGGGGGGTGTTGTTGTCCAGCCCCTTAAACCTCTAGTTCCAGTGTTACAAGCGTGGGGTGGGGAGTGTGGCTGTACACCATCCCTTAAACCTCTAGTTCCAGTGTTACAAGCGTGGGGAGTGGTGGCGCGTATTTTCTCATTATCGGCTCATCCGGGTTACGCGAAAAGAAAAACCCGATTCCTAAAATAAATAAATGCAAGTGAGGAAGAAAATAGTTCCGGGAGCCTCCTTCAAATAACAATGGTTATCTGCCCCATCACGCACTGGTGGGGGGGGCTAGCATTGTGGGGAGATAATACTTGAGGTGCACAGACAAGTGGTCGTCCCCTCTTGTACAGCTATTTGTAGATCTGAGACAAAAACAGCGTGTGTATTTGCATGAGCCTTGTAATATATAACTAATCTATATATAACATCTGTTTTTGGGTTTGAAGCCATTGGAGTGTTTTGTTGGCATGAATTCATAATCGTTTTATACTTTTAAAAGTTAATTAAAAAGAAAAACCGTTAAGTTATGCCACCCTGACTAGATCAAAAGACAATGTAAATGAACTGGTCTCAAACGACACAGTACCGTTAGAAGATGAAAGAACAGGTAGCTTGTCCCGACATCTCACAATACACGTGCGCACAGGTGCACCTCGCGTGAGTACAGTGACAAACTCGAATGTCAGCCATGTTTGTCTTCGTGTATGTTGGCCGGGAGATATTTTTGGCAGCCATATGCCGCTGATTAGGCCAGGATAATGTAAGGATACAAGATTTGTTGTGCTGATTGTTTACATCTTGCTTGACGCCGCCACTTCATTCATTCTTTGATCAGCGCTTGGTGACTCTAGACGTGGGACCTACTGTTGAGTGACGTCAACATTCTCCAGCCTTTAAAAGCGCTGTGGATGTGTGTGGGGTGCCGTGGTGTTATGTGTGTGGTGTGATGTGTGTGGTGTGATGTTTTGTGTGTGGTGTGCTATGTGTGGTTATAGGGCTAGTTTTCGGTTGCCGGTTTATGTAGGTACAATTGATAACACGTGAATATAGCATAAAAAAAGTACACATTAAAAATACTTTGGAGAGGTTCTACATTATTTTTGTCGTTCTGTTAGATTAAGCCCAAATATGTCCCTAGCAAGACGTCGCTAGACACGACTGTATTTAACATAGGAACTATGTAGGATCACACAAACTTCCAACACATTGTTTCCAGCAAGACGAAACATTGCGTGAATGGTCTATCGGAACAACTACTTGAGATGTAAATGACAGGGCAACATAGGAAGGGCGTGGACAGACACACTGATGTTAGATAGGTGAATAACAGACTATGTTGGGTTAGGAAACACACACACACAAGCAAACAAACAAACAATTACTTCAAGGTGGTTGAAACTTCTGTGACACCGGAAACGCTTTAAAGCAGTTTTGAAATTCACTCTAAGATCTACAACCTTCAGAAAGGGCTGGAAGAAGTGGGGTGTGGGAATTGGAGGGGTGTGAACGGGAGGGGTGTTAGTGATGGAAAGTGGGGTTACGTAGGGGAAGTGATTTTTAAACGAACCTCGTGTTCAATTTAGCTTTTTCTGTTAATGGGTGCGTGGGTAGCTTTCTTTTTCAAGTGCAGGGGGGGGGGTATTTTGTCAGTATCTAGGTCAAGGCCAAGAAATGCAAATTGGCGCGTAATTTTTTTTTCTTGGCGAGGCCATGGAATAAAGAGATGCAATTTGACGCGCGCTTAGGAGGATTACGTTTTCTCAATTAGTGACATCTCCCGTGTTAGATGGAGGCAGTGACATCTAAAGGATGGGGCTAGGGTTTGTGACATCTAAAGGATGGGCCTAGTGTTAGCTAGGGCTTGTGACATCTAAAGGATGGGCCTAGTGTTAGCTAGGGCTTGTGACATCTAAAGGACGGGCCTAGTGTTTGTGACATCTAAAGGACGGGCCTAGGGCTTGTGACATCTAAAGGACGGGCCTAGTGTTAGCTAGGGCTTGTGACATCTAAAGGACGGGCCTAGTGTTAGCTAGGGTTTGTGACATCTAAAGGATGGGCCTAGTGTTAGCTAGGGCTTGTGACATCTAAAGGACGGGCCTAGTGTTAGCTAGGGTTTGTGACATCTAAAGGATGGGCCTAGGGCTTGTGACATCTAAAGGACGGGCCTAGTGTTAGCTAGGGCTTGTGACATCTAAAGGACGGGCCTAGTGTTAGCTAGGGCTTGTGACATCTAAAGGATGGGCCTAGTGTTAGCTAGGGTTTGTGACATCTAAAGGATGGGCCTAGGGCTTGTGACATCTAAAGGACGGGCCTAGTGTTAGCTAGGGCGTGTGACATCTAAAGGACGGGCCTAGTGTTAGCTAGGGCTTGTGACATCTAAAGGACGGGCCTAGTGTTAGCTAGGGCTTGTGACATCTAAAGGATGGGCCTAGTGTTAGCTAGGGTTTGTGACATCTAAAGGATGGGCCTAGTGTTAGCTAGGGCTTGTGACATCTAAAGGATGGGCCTAGTGTTAGCTAGGGCTTGTGACATCTAAAGGATTGGCCTAGTGTTAGCTAGGGCTTGTGACATCCATAAGAAGGGTACCGTGAAGGTTAGAAACCTCCGAATAAAAGTTGCACCAATAAATTGTTTTATGAAGCTCCAGCGAACAAGAACAGTTGGGAGGAGCAGGAGTAGCACACTACCTCCCCTCATCCCCAAATTAGACTTTCTGTCCCCCCCCCCTCTTTCTCCAGTATTCGCAAGTACATTTCATTCTGAATACACTACGTACAACTGCGCTATGTAGAGCTTGCATATTTTGACCCTTGTAAGTGTGCAGGGGTCAAAGTATACAACCTTGACAAGTGCTGAAGATTGGCAGCTATTGATATGACTCGTGCTTAATGTATTGATTCCTCTGTGGTCTATTGGCTAGAGATCGATAACGGGTCACATCATGGTGCTGGACATAATAACTGCTAGACCATTGTGTGGGACTCGATAACTTGTATAAATATACGAGCTGACCAGCGACGTAGCATACGCCGCTATTTAATTGTTTTATTTCCTATTTTACAGTAATTCATAATTTGTGAATTCGACACTACCAATGCTGCGGCTGAGAATATTTTGCATTAAAACACTACCAGTAGTTAGTTAAGGACGGTTATCCACATCCTCACTTTCCACTCACCCCCCCCCCCCCCCCCCCCCGTGAAAGCAGCCGTCCGTGACGACAAATTACAAACGACAATAAAAGATCAAGCAGAACTACCTCCCCTTATTTGCAAATAATTTAAAAACTAAATTATCTGCCTTTAATATGCAGTAAGCAGGGAGCTAACCCACCTCAGTCAACATGAACAACGTTGTAGTTAACCTAATATGCAGTAAGCGGGGAGCTAACCCACCACAGCCAACATGAACAACGCTATAGTTAACCTAATATGCAGTAAGCGGGGAGCTAACCCACCACAGCCAACATGAACAACGCTGTAGTTAACCTAACATACAGTAAGCAGGGAGCTAACCCACCACAGCCAACATGAACAACGCTGTAGTTAACCTAACATACAGTAAGCGGGGAGCTAACCCACTACAGCCAACATGAACAACGCTGTAGTTAACCTAACATACAGTAAGCAGGGAGCTAACCCACCTCAGCCAACATGAACAACGCTGTAGTTAACCTAACATACAGTAAGCAGGGAGCTAACCCACCTCAGCCAACATGAACAACGCTGTAGTTAACATACAGTAAGCGGGGAGCTAACCCACCACAGCCAACATGAACAACGCTAAAGTTAACCTAACATACAGTAAGCAGGGAGCTAACCCACCACAGTCAACATGAACAACGTTGTAGTTAACCTAATATGCAGTAAGCGGGGAGCTAACCCATCTCAGCCAACATGAACAACGTTGTAGTTAACCTAATATGCAGTAAGCGGTGAGCTAACCCACCACAGCCAACATGAACAACGTTGTTGTTAACCTAACATACAGTAAGCAGGGAGCTAACCCACCTCAGCCAACATGAACAACGCTGTAGTTAACATACAGTAAGCGGGGAGCTAACCCACCACAGCCAACATGAACAACGCTATAGTTAACCTAACATACAGTAAGCAGGGAGCTAACCCACCTCAACCAACATGAACAACGCTAAAGTTAACCTAACATACAGTAAGCAGGGAGCTAACCCACCACAGCCAACATGAACAACGTTGTAGTTAACATACAGTAAGCAGGGAGCTAACCCACCACAGCCAACATGAACAACGCTATAGTTAACCTAACATACAGTAAGCAGGGAGCTAACCCACCACAGCCAACATGAACAACGTTGTAGTTAACCTAATATGCAGTAAGCGGGGAGCTAACCCACCACAGCCAACATGAACAACGCTATAGTTAACCTAACATACAGTAAGCAGGGAGCTAACCCACCTCAACCAACATGAACAACGTTGTAGTTAACCTAACATACAGTAAGCAGGGAGCTAACCCACCACAGTCAACATGAACAAGGTTGTAGTTAACATACAGTAAGCAGGGAGCTAACCCACCTCAGCCAACATGAACAACGCTATAGTTAACCTAACATGCAGCGTGTGGTGTAAATCGGGAACTTGATGAGCCTTCAAGATGCGGGTATCGTGTTTTAATTGATGGCCTTTTGTCGCTGGCCCCACATTAGGGCCTCTCTATCACATTCGTCATGTAATCAAGCCATCAGTTTATTGAAATCTCCATTTAGATTAGGTTAAAGTCTCCTCCAACATATACAAGGTAATTAAGATCTCCCTATGATCAAGATATATCCTCCAACTTAAAAAAAAAGTAATTGAAATCTCCCTTTGATCGAGATAATGTCTCCCCCAACTTTGAAGGACGCATGGACAGCCCTGGGTTGTTGCTGCTCTTGTGGGACCTGGTGGTGTGTTGCATGACTGCACACATTTACCTAACTTAATTATCATTAGCTTTTCCATCAACGCTAGGTTTCATATCAACTGACCGGCTTTCTGAATGGTTCCATCAACTGACCGGCTTTCTGAATGTTCTATCAACTGACCGGCTTTCTGAATGTTCTAACAACTGACCGGCTTTCTGAATGTTCTAACAACTGACCGGCTTTCTGAATGTTCTATCAACTGACCGGCTTTCTGAATGTTCTATCAACTGACCGGCTTTCTGAATGTTCTATCAACTGACCGGCTTTCTGAATGTTCTAACAACTGACCGGCTTTCTGAATGTTCTAACAACTGACCGGCTTTCTGAATGTTCTAACAACTGACCGGCTTTCTGAATGTTCTATCAACTGACCGCCTTTCTGAATGTTCTATCAACTGACCGGCTTTCTGAATGTTCTATCAACTGCTAGTGCGGTCCGATCAATAATGTGACCGTTCAAGCCAGACAGCACTTATCGATATGAAAACATGACACGAGGGCTGTACTACCCACGTGTTGATGCAGACACGAATGTAAACAGACCTGCTGGTAGAGCTTACGGTGGGATAGACAAAGTTTAGACGTGGGCCATTCTAACACGTAGGCCGAGTGTTATGTAGCACATGGATCTAGTCCTTGCAACACGTAGAATCAGTAGAAAGCCCCAATGTGTTTGCCCTGAAGTCAGTAGAAAGCCCCAATGTATTTGCCCTGAAGTCAGTAGAAAGCCCCAATGTATTTGCCCTGAAGTCAGTAGAAAGCCCCAATACGTTTGCCCTAAAGTCAGTAGAAAGCCCTAATGTGTTTGCCCTGAAGTCAGTAGAAAGCCCCAATACGTTTGCCCTAAAGTCAGTAAAAAGCCCTAATGTGTGTGTGTCCCCGACATAAAACCTACAGGGTAACAACGACGAGTTTCTGACATTTGGGATCAACGCTTCCAAATTTTGGCGTGTGGCCATCTTATGGAGAAAGTGGGATCAATAAATATATATTATAGATGCTCAACAAAATATCTTGAAAGCTAGAAATGGAATCGATACCAACAGCTTAGAGGATCAACCTACTGACGCTAGAGCTGATAGGAAGATTCTCGAATTTCAAATTTGTTTTATGATGGGAATAAACAGGCCCAACTTTCTCGCGTGAAAATTTAGAAACATCGGTAGTTAGCAGGCAAAAGTTAAAACGAATACTGTTCCTTTGTCTCATTAACATTTGTCTGGACACCTCTGTGTGAGGGCTACCCTGTTTGTAGTCAACCCTGTGTGAGGCCAACCCTGTGTGAGGCCAACCCTGTGTGAGGCCAACCCTGTGTGAGGCCAACCCTGTGTGAGGCCAACCCTGTGTAAGGCCAACCCTGTGTAAGGCCAACCCTGTGTGAGGCCAACCCTGTGTGAGGCCAACCCTGTGTGAGGCCAACCCTGTGTGAGGCCAACCCTGTGTGAGGCCAACCCTGTGTGAGGCCAACCCTGTGTGAGGCCAACCCTGTGTGAGGCCAACCTTGTCTGAGGCCAACCTTGTCTGAGGCCAACCCTGGGTGAGGCCAACCCTGTGTGAGGCCAACCCTGTGTGAGGCCAACCCTGTGTGTGGTCAACCCCTGGGTGTGGTCAACCCTGTGTGAGGCCAACCCAACCCTGTGTGAGACCAACCCAACCCTGTGTGACACCAGGCCAACCCTGTGTGAGGCCAACCCTGTGTGAGGCCAACCCCTGTGTGAGGCCAACCCTGTGTGAGGCCAACCCTGTGTGAGGCCAACCCAGTGTGAGACCAACCCAACCCTGTGTGAGACCAACCCAACCCTGTGTGAGACCAACCCAACCCTGTGTGAGACCAACCCAACCCTGTGTGAGGCCAACCCTGTGTGAGGCCAACCCAACCCTGTGTGAGACCAACCCAACCCTGTGTGAGACCAACCCAACCCTGTGTGAGGCCAACCCTGTGTGAGGCCAACCCTGGGATGCCCCCATCCCCACCCCCGTGTAACTAGTTCTAACGTTCTCTTTTGTTGCCCCACCCCTCAGCTCTGGCCAGGAAGTCCAACGTGTCAGCGTCATCACAGACTTGCCCAACTTGCTCAGAGACAACAACGCAGAATGCATGAGACGTGTGGTGCCCAAGGTCAGGGTGAGTACACACGTTTGTTCCGTGCTGTGGAATATCATACGACGGTAACACAACATATCAAGACAGACAACCAGGTAATATCATACGACGGTAACATATCAAGACAGACACCCAGGTAACCAAACAAAGCAAGACACCACGATTGTAAAACAAAACACAAACAACGGTATACATTCACACAAAGGTAACCAAACACCCAGTATATTATCCTCACTGCCATTAAAGATCACAACCTCACTCTTTGCCCATCCCCTATCTAACCCGGTATTCCCCGTCGCCTGCACAATTATCTCCACAATTTCTTTTTTTTTGTCATTTCCACTTCCCAGGCCTAGCTCAAGCGTTTTAAAATGCGTATGTAAGCTCTTACATCACCCCCCCATGTCCCTCCCGATAGAGCCACTAGACCCCCCTCCCCTCTTCGCCCGTGTCCCTCACGATAGACCCCCTAGAACCCCCACCCCCTCTACACCCTATCCCTACCGATACAGCCACAAGACTTCTGCCGTTAATGAAGCTTACAAAAAAAATTCTCTGAGAAAAAAACATTATTTTCACTTCCCTTAATTTTATTCCTCGTTTATTAAACAAGGTACGTTTACAATGGGCTTTTGTTAAAATATGCCATCTTGAAACGTATAGATAATTATGGTTTGGGCAGGTTATGTGATAATTTAACTCGAGATGTATGAGCATGTTGATTGTTGGGAGATATTCCCTCCCACATGTAGCGATAAATTATGACCTGCCCACCTACCTACGTTACAGCAGATGTCTTGGCACGTGCTGCACATTGGTAGATTGACGAAACAACGCCAATGAGTTAAACATCACATCATAAAAAAATGTTCAGCTAAATACAAATACATGGGTTGTTTATTAATATACCAGCCCCCTCCCCTCGTGGTATTGTACTTCTGCCTCTATATGTAATAAAGCTGTTGTATCTAACTAAAAATCTTATGAATAAGCTGAGTGCATTTTACATGTAAAACATTGGTAGCTAATGTATGCCGTCGATTTCAATAAGCTTTAAAGAGCTGATTGAGGCGAATGAAGGAATCCTCCCCCCCCCCCCCCTTCCCGTACCTGTTTTACGTGCCCGAATTACTCCCGCTAGTCTCGTGTTATTAGGGGCGGGGGTTACCTGTTGGTAGACCCGTGTTATTGGGGGCGGGGGTTACCTACAGGGGGCCTGCTGGTATAGCATCAGTAGCTGTAAACAAATGGGGAGATGAATCGCTGTAAAGGGGGTTGATGTGAAACCTGAGTTATTTGTCCTGGGCCAGATAAACGGTCGAGGATGATTTTAATGGAAGTCGGTGCAAGCGGGGATCAAAACAATGATAGTAAATCAGCAATCGTAGACTGGGAGGTGTGACATGTGATTTACAACAATCTTAGACTGGGAGGTGTGACATGTGATTTACAACAATCTTAGACTGGGAGGTTTGACCTTTGATTTACAGCAATCTTAGACTGGGAGGTGTGACATGTGATTTACAGCAATCGTAGACTGGGAGGTTTGACATGTGATTTACAGCAATCTTAGACTGGGAGGTGTGACCTTTGATTAACAGCAATCTTAGACTGGGAGGTGTGACAAGCCATAACACGTAAATGGCCCCATTTTAAACATTGAGGTTCTAATGACATAAATAATGCCCTAGTTTAAACATTGAGGTTCTAATGACATAAATAATGCCCAAGTTAAAACATTGAGGTTCTAATGACATAAATAATGCCCAGTTTAAACATTGAGGTTCTAATGACATAAATAATGCCCAAGTTAAAACATTGAGGTTCTAATGACATAAATAATGCCCAAGTTTAAACATTGAGGTTCTAATGACATAAATAATGCTCAAGTTAAAACATTGAGGTTCTAATGACATAAATAATGCCCAGTTTAAACATTGAGGTTCTAATGACATAAATAATGACCAAGTTAAAACATTGAGGCTCTAATGACATAAATAATGCCCAAGTTAAAACATTGAGGTTCTAATGACATAAATAATGCCCAAGTTAAAACACGTAGATGTTCCTGTGACATTGATATGGCCAAGCTAATACATTTCTGCCACAGACCTAAGACCCTCTACCTGTTGAAGTTTCTATTACACTGGTGTAAAGTACAAAAGATGCAGCGCCAAAAACGTGGGTTATATTTAGACGGTTTGCCTTGCTGAGTTGTTAGCTAATATTCGGTGATGTGGACTAGTGGGGAGGGTGTCGGGGTAGTGGGGAGGGTGTCGGGGTAGTGGGGAGGGTGTCAGGGTAGTGGGGAGGGTCTCGGGGTAGTGGGGAGGGTCTCGGGGTAGTGGGGAGGGTGTCGGGGTAATGGGGAAGATCGGGGGTAGTGGGGAGGGTGTCGGGGTAATGGGGAAGATCGGGGGTAGTGGGGAGGGTGTCGGGGTAGTGGGGAGGGTGTCGGGGTAGTGGGGAGGGTGTCAGGGTAGTGGGGAGGGTCTCGGGGTAGTGGGGAGGGTCTCGGGGTAGTGGGGAGGGTGTCGGGATAATGGGGAAGATCGGGGGTAGTGGGGAGGGTGTCGGGGTAATGGGGAAGATCGGGGGTAGTGGGGAGGGTGTCGGGGTAGTGGGGAGGGTGTCAGGGTACTGGGGAGGGTCTCGGGGTAGTGGGGAGGGTCTCAGGGTAGTGGGGAGGGTGTCGGGGTAGTGGGGAGGGTGTCGGGGTAGTGGGGAGGGTGTCGGGATAGTGGGGAGGGTCCCGGGATAGTGGGGAGGGTCCCGGGATAGTGGGTAGGGTCCCGGGATAGTGGGTAGGGTCCCGGGATAGTGGGTAGGGTCCCGGGATAGTTGGTAGGGTCCGTGGTAGTGGCGACTAGTGGGGAGGGTACAGTGGTAGTATAAAGGATCCCAAAAGAAAACAAGCTGCGACTGCAAAAAAAAAAAAAACAGTTCTATTTTGCGGCACTCTAAAAATATTTAAACAAACATCAGCCGCGTGGCTTTGCTATTAAAATGTTTTCCATTGGAAAGTTTTAATTAACGGTCGTGCACAGCGGTTCTCAAGTTATATAAGGAAACATGTTTTGAACATGGTTTTGTTTTGATCATTAGTCGCTATCCAACATTAGCGTTATGTCAGTTTGATGGTTGCCTTTACGGTCTGAGCCGTTCTTAACGCTGTTTATGTGGTAGTAGGATAGCTTTAACTATTCTGTTACAAATACGTGGTAGAAGGATAGCTTCAACTATTCTGTTACAAATACGTGGTAGAAGGATAGCTTCAACTATTCTGTTACAAATACGTGGTAGAAGGATAGCTTCAACTATTCTGTTACAAATACGTGGTAATAGGATAGCTTCAACTATTCTGTTACAAATACGCTGCATCCCGGTACAGTTGTATTCTCGAGTGATCATGTGAACAGGATAAAGTAACATGTATGTAGCAGTAACTGAGACGAGCTTGAAACCACGAGAACCACCGCTTGAGCTGGAGAAATTGTTTTCTCTAGCACTAATAGGCCTCCATGCGCGAACCGTGGCTGGCAGACGTTCAAACTTGGCGTCTCTCACCCACATCATTTGCTGCAGCTGCCATTTTACGGGGGAAACATTTTTTGCCATTGTTCATTTGATGCTCTATTGCGGTATCGGTTTGTTTTTTATCTTCAGGCTTGCTGCAATTTATCGTCCGTTTTTTTATCCTCACTAACCCAGTTTTGACAGAGAGTTTTAAAATAGGAACGCAAAATTTGTCGTTTGTCAGCTAACGTATGAAGTTTATTTTCGCTCTTGAAGCAGTTGCCTACCTTCATCCAGCATTGATTTATTTCTCGGTCTGGTGGCAGAGTTTGTGAGGTGGATACACAGCAAGCTTGCACTCCCATAGTAGTCGGTGAAGGACTTGCACAGATGGCACATCTCTCTGTAGTAAGTGCTGACCTTGCACATCTAAGTGCTGACCTTGCACATCTAAGTGCTGACCTTGCACATCTAAGTGCTGACCTTGCACATCTAAGTGCTGACCTTGCACGTCTAAGTGCTGACCTTGCACATCTAAGTGCTGACCTTGCACATCTAAGTGCTGACCTTGCACGTCTAAGTGCTGACCTTGCACATCTAAGTGCTGACCTTGCACATCTAAGTGCTGACCTTGCACCTCCTGCTGAAGTCAGCCTTGTTAAATCCTAGATGAACCTGATGCCGTGTGATGTCAGAAACCACTAGAACGAGAGCTGTATCTTCCCTCAGAACATCTCTGACACTCACCATTTCTTCACTCGGTCAGTCAGTCTTGCACTGTTTGCCTCAGATAGTGTCGATAGTGAAAATATCACAGAACACGTGGCCCATTATAACCTATTGTAATGTGAGCACATTTCCAGCAAGTAAAGGCTTTGTTCGGTTGACATTTGAGACATCTTGGTGATCTCTGTTATTTTGTTCGGGCAACATTCACGATCATTAGAGTCATTGTTTGTATGGAGTTTGACCGGGTAGTATTTCAAAGTTTGATGGTCAGCCATTGTTTACCTCAACCGTTTTCACGGGTAGGGTCTCAGTGTTTGATGTCAGCTATTCTCAGGCGATCATCTAAAGGCTGTCTCAGGCCGACACTCGACCAAGTGCTGACTCCCAGCATCTAAAGGTTGTCTCAGGCCGACACTCGACCAAGTGCTGACTCCCAGCATCTAAAGGTTGTCTCAGGCCGACACTCGACCAAATGCTGACTCCCAGCATCTAAAGGTTGTGTCAGGCCGACACTCGATCAAGTGCTGACTCCCAGCATCTAAAGGTTGTGTCAGGCCGACACTCGACCAAATGCTGACTCCCAGCATCTAAAGGTTGTGTCAGGCCGACACTCGATCAAGTGCTGACTCCCAGCATCTAAAGGTTGTGTCAGGCCGACACTCGACCAAGTGCTGACTCCCAGCATCTAAAGGTTGTCTCAGGCCGACACTCGACCAAGTGCTGACTCCCAGCATCTAAAGGTTGTGTCAGGCCGACACTCGACCAAGTGCTGACTCCCAGCATCTAAAGGTTGTCTCAGGCCGACACTCGACCAAATGCTGACTCCCAGCATCTAAAGGTTGTGTCAGGCCGACACTCGATCAAGTGCTGACTCCCAGCATCTAAAGGTTGTGTCAGGCCGACACTCGACCAAATGCTGACTCCCAGCATCTAAAGGTTGTGTCAGGCCGACACTCGATCAAGTGCTGACTCCCAGCATCTAAAGGTTGTGTCAGGCCGACACTCGACCAAGTGCTGACTCCCAGCATCTAAAGGTTGTCTCAGGCCGACACTCGACCAAGTGCTGACTCCCAGCATCTAAAGGTTGTGTCAGGCCGACACTCGACCAAGTGCTGACTCCCAGCATCTAAAGGTTGTCTCAGGCCGACACTCGACCAAATGCTGACTCCCAGCATCTAAAGGTTGTCTCAGGCCGACACTCGACCAAGTGCGGACTCCCAATATGTAAAGGTTGTCTCAGGCTGACACTCGACCAAGTGCTGACTCCCAATATGTAAAGGTTGTCTCAGGCCGACACTCGACCAAGTGCGGACTCCCGGGCTCGACTTGAGGGGTACTTGTGTGGCGGATACATCAAAAGCCGCCAGGGTAAACCGATGTGTAGTGAAAGGTTCGGATGTTTATTTGCTCCCTGTCCACGCGCTCTTTGATCTGATACGTGGTGTCCATCGACTTCTGGGTCAGTTGGGCAATGAGCAGGTCACAGACCCCTTCATATTCCACGAGTACCACCCTCCTACGCCCCCTCCCTCCCCCCCCCCCTCACTTATTATGCTTGGAACCCGTTCTGACCTGGACCCACAGGTGTAGCGTACAAATCATCACTTAAAAACTCATTTCCTGTTACCAGGACGTCTATTGCCTTCTGGTTTCATTGCTGAACGGTGTAAACAAAACAAAATACCCAGCATCGTCGTGGTTGTATCAGCTAGTTGTTTCAGTTGTTGCATGTGTAGGTTGTATCAGTCAGTTGTTGCATGTGTAGGTTGTATCAGTCAGTTGTTGCAAGTGTAGGTTGTATCAGTCAGTTGTTGCATGTGTAGGTTGTATAAGTCAGTTTGTTCAGTCAGTTGTTGCACGTGTAGGTTGTATCAGTCAGTTGTTGCAAGTGTAGCTTGTATCAATCAGTTGTTGCAAGTGTATGTTGTATCAGTCAGTTGTTGCATGTGTAGGTTGTATCAGTCAGTTGTTGCATGTGTAGGTTGTATCAGTCAGTTTGTTCAGTCAGTTGTTGCAAGTGTAGGTTGTATCAGTCAGTTGTTGCATGTGTAGGTTGTATCAGTCAGTTTGTTCAGTCAGTTGTTGCAAGTGTAGGTTGTATCAGTCAGTTTGTTCAGTCAGTTGTTGCAAGTGTAGGTTGTATCAGTCAGTTGTTGCATGTGTAGGTTGTATCAGTCAGTTTGTTCAGTCAGTTGTTGCACGTGTAGGTTGTATCAGCGTTTTAAAACCAGAGATTTGACGTCAAAGTCAGGTTGTCATCGAATCAGACACTATTGTCATGTCAACAACGCTACTGTTGTCATGTCAACAACGCTACTGTTGTCATGTCAACAACGCTACTGTTGTCATGTCAACAACGCTACTGTTGTCATGGCAACAACGCTACTGTTGTCATGTCAACAACGCTACTGTTGTCATGTCAACGACGCTACTGTTGGCATGTCAATGATGCTACTGTTGTCATGTCAACGACGCCACTTAAAATCCCTATTGACTGACAGCAAGTGTAGCCTGTTGTTCTAAACGTTCGTGTCCTATTTAACCAGTGACGTTTGGCTGTAGGATGTAGCTTTTCTTCTGCCACTTCAACTGCTTTTGTTTTTTAATGAACCATCAAAGGTTGGCTGTTTTTAACACGTCGCAACAATTACTAGTTTAAATTCTTTATGCCAACAAAAAATAAAAGATTCTTGTGTTTTTTGTTGGTTTTTTTACTTTGGGCTTCCATTACTAAACGGGGGAGGGGAGGATGGATACATCGGGAGAAATTAGGCAGTGAAACAAAGTTGAAAAGATGGAATAGCTTTCCTATTCTCCTTACTCCTGTGAGAACTACTTGCCCTAACTACCTAACTGCCCCGCCCAACTACCTGCCCCACCCAACTACCTGTCCCACCCACCCACCTGCCCCCCCCAACTACCTGTCCCACCCAACTACCTGCCCACCCAACCACCTGCCCCACCCACCCACCTGCCCCACCCACCCACCTGCCCCACCCAACTACCTGCCCCACCCAACTACCTGCCCACCCAACTACCTGCCCACCCAACTACCTGCTCCACCCACCCACCTGCCCCACCCACCCACCTGCCCCACCCACCCACCTGCCCCACCAAACTACCTGCCCCACCAAACTACCTGTCCCACCCAACTATCTGCCCCACCCAACTACCTGCCCACCCAACTACCTGCCCCACCCACCCACCTGCCCCACCCACCCACCTGCCCCACCCACCCACCTGCCCCACCCAACTACCTGCCCCACCCAACTACCTGCCCCACCCAACTACCTGCCCCACCCAACTACCTGCCCCACCCACCCACCTGCCCCACCCACCCACCTGCCCCACCCAACTACCTGCCCCACCCAACTACCTGTCCCACGAAACAGTCTGCACCTAAAGTAGTTCGAAACTGTTGCATATGTTCTCCCAGCCGATGTTTTAACTACCAAGTTGCGTCATTGCCACAAACAGTTGCGGTTGCATACCTTTGGTTTTACCTGTTGTTACCATTGGCACCTGGTGCTTTCACTGAAGCTGTTAGTTTAAACCTATGATTGCTGAGTTAAAAAACAATCACGTTATATTTGCTAACAAACTGGTGTACTTGTTTCTTTAATCTGTTTAGCCAGATGGGATGTTTGTAGGGGAGCTGGGGTACTTAGTTTCCCACAATTGATTCTATCGTTTCTGGTCAACTTAAGCTCGACGTTAACCAGAGCGACACACCTAATGATGGTCTAGTGTGGTACCCCCAACACACTCCCATACACTATGATGGTCTAGTGTGGAACCCCCCAACACACTCCCCTACACAATGATGGTCTACTGTTGCCTACACTATGATGGTCTAGTGTGGCCTACACTATGATGGTCTAGTGTGTCCTACACTATGATGGTCTAGTGTGGCCTACACTATGATGGTCTAGTGTGGCCTACACTATGATGGTCTAGTGTGACCTACACTATGATGGTCTAGTGTGGCCTACACTATGATGGTCTAGTGTGGCCTACACTATGATGGTCTAGTGTGACCTACACTATGATGGTCTAGTGTGGCCTACACTATGATGGTCTAGTGTGGCCTACACTCTGATGGTCTAGTGTGGTACCCCGTAGTCTATGATGGTCTAGTGTGGCCTACACTATGATGGTCTAGTGTGGTACCCCCTAGTCTATGATGGTCTAGTGTGGCCTACACTCTGATGGTCTAGTGTGGCCTACACTCTGATGGTCTAGTGTGGCCTACACCATGATGGTCTAGTGTGGCCTACACTATGATGGTCTAGTGTGGCCTACACTATGATGGTCTAGTGTGGCCTACACCATGATGGTCTAATGTGGCCTACACCATGATGGTCTAGTGTGGCCTACACTATGATGGTCTAGTGTGGCCTACACCATGATGGTCTAATGTG
Organism: Physella acuta; assembly: GCF_028476545.2. Classification (NCBI taxonomy): domain Eukaryota; kingdom Metazoa; phylum Mollusca; class Gastropoda; family Physidae; genus Physella; species Physella acuta. The sequence continues at coordinate 856,734 of NW_026732013.1, forward strand.
GCCTACACCATGATGGTCTAGTGTGGCCTACACTATGATGGTCTAGTGTGGCCTACACTATGATGGTCTAGTGTGGCCTACACCATGATGGTCTAATGTGGCCTACACCATGATGGTCTAGTGTGGCCTACACCATGATGGTCTAGTGTGGCCTACACTATGATGGTCTAGTGTGGCCTACACTCTGATGGTCTAGTGTGGTACCCCGTAGTCTATGATGGTCTAGTGTGGCCTACACTATGATGGTCTAGTGTGGTACCCCCTAGTCTATGATGGTCTAGTGTGGCCTACACTCTGATGGTCTAGTGTGGCCTACACTATGATGGTCTAGTGTGGCCTACACCATGATGGTCTAATGTGGCCTACACTATGATGGTCTAGTGTGGTACCCCCTAGTCTATGGTGGTTGGTGTTTTTGGGAGGTCGCCTAGAGAAGGAAAACGTCTTGCTTGTATTGATTGCCTTGGCTTTCTATCAGTTTCACTGTCTCAATCAATGGCTGAGTGGTTTTAGCCGTGCTTTCGTTTTTTATCACTTTTTTGAGTGTTTTGATTGGTTCGTTCCCCTCAGTTCATTTACTTGTTGCTATTTTTATTTGACCTTTTGTCAAATTTGATTCGTTTGTATTTGTTGTGTCGGCAACTTGCGACTGATTTTGTCGGCAACTTGCGACTGATTTTGTCGGCAACTTGCGACTGATTATCTCGGCAACTTGCGACTGATTATCTCGCCAACTTGCGACTGATTTTGTCGGCAACTTGCGACTGATTTTGTCGGCAACTTGCGACTGATTTTGTCGGCAACTTGCGACTGATTTTGTCGGCAACTTGCGACTGATTTTGTCGGCAACTTGCGACTGATTTTGTCGGCAACTTGCGACTGATTTTGTCGGCAACTTGCGACTGATTTTGTCGGCAACTTGCGACTGATTTTGTCGGCAACTTGCGACTGATTTTGTCGGCAACTTGCGACTGATTTTGTCGGCAACTTGCGACTGATTTTGTCGGCAACTTGCGACTGATTTTGTCGGCAACTTGCGACTGATTTTGTCGGCAACTTGTTGGGGATGATGTGGGTATCAGGAGTCACCGGTCGAGTCAAATCTTTAAAATATAGACCACGACAACTGACCTACTACCTTCTGCCAAATTTAAATCTGGCTTATCTGGTCGTGAGGGAGGAGCCGTACATGAGCCAGCAACTATGTGGGGGGGGGGGGGGCTGTCTTTACTTTGTTCTTGCCGAGGCTATCAGGGTGGCGCCGCCATCCGTGCATGCAGTTGTCAATGGGGCGAGTGTAAAGGGCAGGTACGGCACGTGTGGGTGTGGTTCTGATCAGAGCAGCGCTTTGTATCGGGGGAGATCATGTGACAGGTTACCTTGATGTTGACTTACATGTGCTGGGGCCACACCGTTCTGATGAGAAGAAAGCATTTCTACCTACCTGACTTGCAGCAGACGTCATTTTTTATGTCACGTTATCACCAGCAGGGAGTTAATCGTGGCACGTGCTCGCCTGGAGAGGCCATCTTGGTCCCTCTTGTGTTTGTGGGTGTATGCAGTCCTAGGTGTGTAGGCCCTACATATACACATCTATACATACCCAAACCTACACACAGGCAAGTATCTAGAGAAAGTGAGTGTAGGAGCTGATATCGACACGTCCAGACCGATAAACTGGAGCAGATCAAATGTCTGTGTGAGAGCAGATCAAATGTCTGTGTGAGAGCAGATCAAATGTCTGTGTGAGAGCAGATCAAATGTCTGTGTGAGAGCAGATCAAATGTCTGTGTGAGAGCAGATCAAATGTCTGTGTGAGAGCAGATCAAATGTCTGTGTGAGAGCAGATCAAATGTCTGTGTGAGAGCAGATCAAATGTCTGTGTGAGAGCAGATCAAATGTCTGAGATGTAGACCGTCTGGGCCAGCTTTTAGTTACGTCTGCCCTAGACACGGGTTAGGCTATTGTGAAGTTAGTTACTTGTGTCTAATGAGAAACGTCGTCTCCAATCAGTTTCGTTTGTCTAACACAGCATGCGGACTTTGTGCTCTAGACTAAAATAAGGACGTGGCCGAGTAGTTAGCATTCAACTAGAGTAATGTAGACGGGCGGTGTGTGGACAATCTGATCTCAGATTTGTGTAGCACAGAATAGTAATTTTTTACAGAATTGAGAAACTAAAGCTACCTGCGCAGGTGAAAATACCAGCCACTTAACCTTCGTTACCTGCTAAATGCGCGGGAACTATAGGCTTGCGTACCTTATCATGTAGCGAGAAATTATGGAACAACAGAGATGGCTCATGAAATTCTATCAGATTCTTTTCAGCCGCAGCCAACTTGATAAACCAGCTGTTTGATGAGCGTCCTTGACATAGTGCGATTAACGCAGGAAACAGAAACGGATGAGTTATCTAAAACATGGCACCCACTGAGCTATCGTCAAGTAATGATGTGACGTCACTAGAACATTGACACGTGACCTCATGAGATGGATCATTGGCACATGCAAACTTGCTTTTGATATTTCTTGATACAGTCCCTGCCCCCCCCCCCCTCCCCCAGAGTTTCTTCCAGACATCTCTTGGGGGAAAGGGGAAGAAAGTCTACCCCCCCCCCCCCCCCCCCCCATTCCTCCCACCCTCCTTCCCCCCACGCTCCTTCCTAAACCTTCAGTTTTTTGTAATGTTTAATGTTCACTAGAGTGGGGTATTGTTTTAGATTTCAAATCTGACAAACAGGAATACTTATCTGTTTATAATTTTGTTTTCTTGAGCTTGGCTAAACTTCTCAAGAATAACTCTAGTTAGTATCAAATGATGAGAAGTGGATTACTGCTGCTTATCTCCAATCTCCTGTTAATCCATCCTTCTGTATCTTCATCAGTTTTGTAAGCCTTAATAATACAATCATCTAGGTAATTAATCTCCCCTTACAAGTACTCTCTCACCTGTTGCAGGTAACAGCATATCCTGGCATCCCACTCACCTCCCCCCCCCCTCCTACACCAGGTGTTTTCCTCCCAGACATTTCCCAGAATTCAAACACTCAGGCTATTAAAAAAATTAGTTACTTTAGCAAGGCATCACTGCCCCAATATTTTGTCATGGTGCTCTTAAATAGACACATACTAAACTCTTGGTTTAGTTGCTTCAGTTACTTCACTTAACAGTTTAGACATTTGAAATGTATGCACATTTTGTATGCACACTTTGTATGGGGGATTTTCTATTGGGGATTTAGTGTATGCACATTTTCTATTGGGGATTTAGTGTATGCACATTTTCTATTGGGGATTTAGTGTTTGCACATTTTCTATTGGGGATTTAGTGGTTCTAGTGGTTCCATATACTACTACACTATAACACTCTTAGCAAATTCAATAAAATACTTAGGTGTGTGTAATATGTAACCATCTACACATACATTTATACTCCCCACAAGACATGTGGTGATGCCCTTAACATTTATTCGTATATAATGCCTTTCAATGTCTTTACATGTGCATGTAATGCCTTACATATGCTTTTGTGTAATATTTTCTACACATACAGATGAATAAAACCCTCACCACATACTTTAGATCTGCATGTCCCCATATGTGTGAGTTAACTCTCCTGACTTTGTATGACACACGGCAATTCTAATGTCCCCATACGTGTATGCTAACTCTCCTGACTTTGAACATGTATGCTAACTCTCCTACCTTCCACCATGCAGGAGGTTCTTTACGTGGCTTTGTATGACATACGTCAATTCTAATGTCCCCATACGTGTATGCTAACTCTCCCACCTCCCACCACGCAGGAGGTTCTATATGTGGCCAACATGGACATGCAGCTGGCGGCCGCCACAGCCTTCCTGCAGATCCTAGAGAGGAAGTTGGTCTCAGTGGAGGAGTACAAGAGGACCTTTCTACAGACCATACTAACTTCTGTGGACAATAAAAATGAAGGTAACTTTTCATAACAAACATTTCTGAAGTTCTGGTAGCTTCAATATTTAGATTGGCCTCCCTTTAAAGCCAAGTATTTGTAGGTGCTATTTTGTTTCTGAATATTTTCCTAGTTTTTTGTTTAACCACATTTCAACACACTGGTTTGGCACAGAGCCAAACAGTTTTTATAGTAAAAAAAAACACCAAAGTTTTGCCTCAGTTAGCTGAAGATTCTGATGGATGGGATTTGACTGCCACTCCAGGGATCATTTAGAGACTGCAGAAATGGTTTAGTGTTTCCCACTAGTCTCAGGACACAGGTCACATTCTTGGTTATCTCAAACACTACATTCTGTTACATTGGAAGAAATTGATCTCAAACACTACATTTTGTTACATTGCAAGTCATTGATCTCAAACACTACGTTCTGTTACATTGGAAGACATTGGTCTCAAACACTACATTTTGTTACATTGAAAGACATTGATCTCAAACACTACATTTTATTACATTGGAAGTCATTGAAAATGTAAACAGGAAAGTGGACATACTAGTTTTAAATTAAAAAATGTTCTTGGCTTACATCACCTATTCCTTTATACATATAAATGCCAAGTATTTGATATGGCTGAGCTACACACTTGAGCTAACATTTGGCAGAAATGTATATAAATAGTTATGCTTTAACCAAAGTATCTAGTTTGTCTGAGCTAAAAATAACTATTTGAGCTTAATATATAAGATTGTATCCCCATAGCCAGCCATAAACTAGAACATAGCCAACATATAACATAACAATTGTACCCCATAGGCAGCCATAAACTAGAACATATAGCCAACATATAACATAACAATTGTACCCCATAGGCAGCCATAAACTAGAACATATAGCCAACATATAACATAACAATTGTACCCCATAGGCAGCCATAAACTTGAACATATAGCTAACATATAACAATTGTACCCCCAGAGGCAGCCATAAACTAGAACATATAGCTAACATATAACATAACAATTGTACCCCATAGGCAGCCATAAACTTGAACATATAGCTAACATATAACAATTGTACCCCCAGAGGCAGCCATAAACTAGAACATATAGCTAACATATAACATAACAATTGTACCCCATAGGCAGCCATAAACTAGAACATATAGCTAACATATAACAATTGTACCTCCAAAGGCAGGCATAAACTAGAACATATAGCTAACATATAACAATTGTACCCCCAGAGGCAGCCATAAACTAGAACATATAGCTAACATATAACATAACAATTGTACCCCATAGGCAGCCATAAACTAGAACATATAGCTAACATATAACAATTGTACCTCCAAAGGCAGGCATAAACTAGAACATATAGCTAACATATAACAATTGTACCTCCAAAGGCAGGCATAAACTAGAACATATAGCTAACATATAACAATTGTACCCCATAGGCAGCCATAAACTAGAACATATAGCTAACATATAACATAACCATTGTACCCCCAGAGGCAGCCAACGCCTGGCTTGAGACCCTGCTGTGCTGCATTGATCTGCTGCCTAAGGAAGTGGTGAAAAAAGATGTGAGCCAATTTTTTATCATTTTTTTAATGGCTTTAACATGTCACATTTTTTGTCAAATTGTGTGTCATGTTTTTGTTGCTGTAAGTGGTGTGCTTGATGTTTGCTTTTATTTCCTGTCTGTCAGAAAGTTGAATCTGTTTTGTCTCAAGTTTTTCACATTATTTTCTTCGTGTTCTATTTGCCATTTGTGCTTGTGATCTGCTATTGATAATTTCCAAAGCCAGAGAGCTCTTGTGTTTGTTTGTTTGTCATATCTCTGCAAGACATCAACGTATTTAAACTGCTCCTCTTGTTTATATGAGTTTCAATGTATTTGAATTTTCTTTTCTCTGCCTTTGTTGACAATAAAACATTCTTTTTTTTTTAAACTTTCCTTTTTTCACTAAATGACCAAGGAAGTTATATTGAGGTTATATAGCAGTTAAAGGTTTTGCTGAATTGACAGTTCTGGCTGAAACGTTGGACCAACTGTTGTTGGTGTCCCTTGCTGTTAATGTTGGACCAACTGTTGTTGGTGTCCCTTGCTGTTAATGTTGGACCAACTGTTGTTGTTGGTGTCCCTTGCTGTTAATGTTGGACCAACTCTTGTTGGTGTCCCTTGCTGTTAATGTTGGACCAACTGTTGTTGGTGTCCCTTGCTGTTAATGTTGGACCAACTCTTGTTGGTGTCCCTTGCTGTTAATGTTGGACCAACTGTTGTTGGTGTCTCTTGCTGTTAATGTTGGACCAACGTTGTTGGTGTCCCTTGCTGTTAATGTTGGACCAACTGTTGTTGTTGTCCCTTGCTGTTAATGTTGGACCAACTGTTGTTGGTGTCCCTTGCTGTTAATGTTGGACCAACTGTTGTTGGTGTCCCTTACTGTTAATGTTGGACCAACTGTTGTTGGTGTCCCTTGCTGTTAATGTTGGACCAACTGTTGTTGGTGACCCTTGCTGTTAATGTTGGACCAACTATTGTTGTTGTCCCTTGCTGTTAATGTTGGACCAACTGTTGTTGGTGTCCCTTACTGTTAATGTTGGACCAACTGTTGTTGGTGTCCCTTGCTGTTAATGTTGGACCAACTGTTGTTGGTGACCCTTGCTGTTAATGTTGGACCAACTGTTGTTGGTGTCCCTTACTGTTAATGTTGGACCAACTGTTGTTGGTGTCCCTTGCTGTTAATGTTGGACCAACTGTTGTTGGTGACCCTTGCTGTTAATGTTGGACCAACTATTGTTGTTGTCCCTTGCTGTTAATGTTGGACCAACTGTTGTTGGTGTCCCTTACTGTTAATGTTGGACCAACTGTTGTTGGTGTCCCTTGCTGTTAATGTTGGACCAACTATTGTTGTTGTCCCTTGCTGTTATCAGGTCCCTGGGTGAGAGCTGGGATCTGTCAGGGTCTTTTTTCACTGGCTGACAGTACCATACACCAGAAACTGTATGTGACTGAAACCCTACCATACACCATAAACTGTATGGGACTAAAACCCTACCATACACCAGAAACTGTATGGGACTAAAACCCTACCATACACCATAAACTGTATGTGACTGAAACCCTACCATACACCATAAACTGTATGGGACTAAAACCCTACCATACACCAGAAACTGTATGGGACTAAAACCCTACCATACACCATAAACTGTATGTGACTGAAACCCTACCATACACCATAAACTGTATGGGACTAAAACCCTACCATACACCAGAAACTGTATGGGACTAAAACCCTACCATACACCAGAAACTGTATGGGACTAAAACCCTACCATACACCAGAAACTGTATGTGACTGAAACCCTACCATACACCATAAACTGTATGGGACTAAAACCCTACCATACACCAGAAACTGTATGGGACTAAAACCCTACCATACACCAGAAACTGTATGGGACTAAAACCCTACCATACACTATAAACTTTATGTGACTGAAATTCTACCTTTCTCCATAAGCTGTATGTGACTGAAATTCTACCATACACCAGAAACTGTATGGGACTGAAATTCTACCATACACCATAAACAATATGTGACTAAAACCCTACCATACACCATAAACAATATGTGACTGAAATTCTACCATACACCATAAACAATGTGACTGAAATTCTACCATACACCATAAACAATATGTGACTGAAATTCTACCATACACCATAAACAATATGTGACTGAAATTCTACCATACACCATAAACAATATGTGAGTGACGCCCTACCATTTCTCTGTACGGCCTAAGATGACTAGCATCCCCCCCATTTCAGATCCTCCATGGAGAAAACTCTGTATGTATGGACCAAGAGTTGCATGTTGTTTGGTGTTCATATTAATCACATTACTATTGCTGTTCTGTTGATATTTTAAACATTGGTCTCTATCACAAACCTACACACAGAACATTTGGTCCTCACACCATGCAGTTACAGTAACACAACTTTTGACAGGCTACTGATTCATCTGTTGACTGCCAAAAGTTTTCTCACATTAATTGTGTCAGCTCAATTTTTTTAAGTTTTTGTTTTGAATTTGTTCAGTTTATATTAATGATGTTCTACACTGATTATTTTATTGTTATTTTGATTCAGTTGATTAATTATTCTCATTCACTTAATTTCCTATTGTTTGAAGCCTCTGGTTAAAACAATACTAACTAGAGCATTGTTTTTATAGTTAGCCTGACATGCCAGCAAAGATAGCTGAAGACACAGGAAATAAAAGTACTAATTAAGGGAGATAATCTATTTAAATAAAGACACTTGAAATGACAGCTGAAGTGGAAATTTTGTTTTTAGAAGTTGAATTTAGTTTATACAGGAACTTGTGAAAATATTACCTGTAATGGAAATTTTTGTAAAATTTGGATATGACTATATAAAATATTTTTCAATAAGTGCAGCAGTAACTGTCAGAAAAAAGGAATCTTCTAAATGTTGATTATAATCCTGGAAAGTGTTCTTAGAGATTTGACTGTTTTCATGTAAAAATTGCCTATTGTATATGTATCCTACATTATAGTGTAAGGTCAGGGTATTTTTAAATGTTTTACAATAACCAAATGTAGTGATCACTATGGTGCAGTTTTTTTGTCACTGAAAGACTTGTCACTGATAAACTTGTCACCTACAGTCACAATTGTCATCTGTTGAGCATTTTTGCTGCATGCTATTTTTAGTTAATTTCAATCTGATTATATTACCATTGGTGTTTGACTACGCATATATTTATATAAATCGTTCCTCATGTAAAACAAATTTTTTTTTAAATGTCACTTTCTACATTATCTCCCTTTTTTCTGTGTTTGGTTGATAACTATTTTACTCAATCAGATTCATAAGGCTGATTAAAATGATTTCTTGGGCAGGATTTTTTTCTGTTTAATTATTCTAGATAAAATCTGTTGACTAAATCAAATAGGTTATTTTTTTCAAAAAATTGTTTAGAAGCTATAAAGTTAGAAACTTCAACTGTTCTACTTTGAAATGTCATTTTGATTAAAATGGGAGAATATTTTTAGAATTAATTTTCCTAACTACCAAAACTGATCCGATGCTTAATATTTTCAGATTCTTTCTATAGCAGTAAACAAAGGGCAGTTGAGTCAGACATTGCAAGCAAGGCTTTCATGTTGTAAGATCCTTGGCAAAGTCTCCTCCAAGTTTGAGAGTTTTGTGTGAGTATAAATACTACATCCTTCTAGATGGTCAGTCATCATGGTAGTTGGGGGGGGGGGGGGGTCTGTCTCATTATGATAATATGGCATCTTGGTAGTTAAGTCTTCATGGTAGTGGCTGATCATGGTAGTTAAGTCATGATAGTGACTGATCATGGTAGTTAAGTCATAATAGTGACTGATCATGGTAGTTAAGTCATGATAGTGACTGATCTTAAATAAAATCTGAGGTAAAACCATGTTCCTACAGAGTGAAGAACGATGTGTTGCCTGTAGTTTTGTCCCTGTGTGGAGATGTGGAGTACGATGTTAGAGCCTGCATGTGTCAAAGGCTGGATGTGGTGGCCCATGGATTAGGGTAAATAAAAACTTTTTTTTTAATGCGCAGAGTGTATACAACTTGCTGTTGTGATATCTAAACAATAAAGATGTGTATTTCTAAATGGTGCAGTGATTAGCAATAAAATGTTTTGTGCCGTCTAGATTTAACAAAGTCCAATCTCTCACCAATCAAATGTTTTGTGCCGTCTAGATTTAACAAAGTCCAATCTCTCACCAATCAAATGTTTTGTACAGTCTAGATTAAACAAAGTCCAAGCTCTCACCAATCAAATGTTTTGTACAGTCTAGATTTAACAAAGTCCAATCTCTCACCAATCAAATGTTTTGTACAGTCTAGATTTAACAAAGTCCAATCTCTCACCAATCAAATGTTTTGTACAGTCTAGATTTAACAAAGTCCAATATCTCACCAATCAAATGTTTTGTACAGTCTAGATTTAACAAAGTCCAAGCTCTTACCAATCAAATGTTTTGTACAGTCTAGATTTAACAAAGTCCAATCTCTCACCAATCAAATGTTTTGTACAGTCTAGATTTAACAAAGTCCAAGCTCTTACCTCAGCTGATTGAGCTGTCAGAAGACGAGTCCCCCAGTGTTATCTGTGCCTGTCTTGAGACTACAGCTAACATTATCTCCATGCTGGACAGAGGTCAGTTTCTATCTGACTTGCAAGTGTTTCTGATTATTTAAAGAAATGTAATAGTTTAAAATGACTACAACATAAAGCAGGGTTTTAAAGATTTAGAGAAGTAGAGATGAGAGGGTGCTGTGTGTATAGATGAGAGAGTGCTGTGTGTATAGATGAGAGAGTGCTGTGTGTATAGATGAGAGAGTGCTGTGTGTATAGATGAGAGAGTGCTGTGTGTATAGATGAGAGAGTGCTGTGTGTATAGATGAGAGAGTGCTGTGTGTATAGATGAGAGAGTGCTGTGTGTATAGATGAGAGAATGCTGTGTATATAGATGAGAGAGTGCTGTGTGTATAGATGAGAGAGTCCTGTGTGTATAGATGAAAGAGTGCTGTGTGTATAGATGAGAGAGTGCTGTGTGTATAGATGAGAGAGTGCTGTGTGTATAGATGAGAGAGTGCTGTGTGTATAGATGAGAGAGTGCTGTATATATAGATGAGAGAGTGCTGTGTATATAGATGAGAGAGTGCTGTGTGTATAGATGAGAGAGTGCTGTGTGTATAGATGAGAGAGTGCTGTGTGTATAGATGAGAGAGTGCTGTGTGTATAGATGAGAGAGTGCTGTGTGTATAGATGAGAGAGTGCTGTGTGTACAGATGAGAGAGTGCTGTGTGTATAGATGAGAGAGTGCTGTGTGTATCCATGTGTTTGCTACTTGACCACAGAGGCCAATGAAAAAGCCATCATACCCATGGTGAAAGAACTGCTGGAGAAAGCCATCATGAAAGTGGACATAACTCTTCCTGTGGCTTCAAGACTGTTTGGTCGTTTATGTCACAGCTTGTTAGGTAATACAAACAATTGTTTGTGTACAATTTTAGTCTTTTAATTTAAGTTGTATTAAATACAAATTCATTGATAACAATTTTAGTTCATTAAACAAAATCCTACAAAAAGGATAACTCCAGATTAGCTGCTGTGTTTGAATTATCTCCCTTTAGAGTACATGACAGTAGAAGACAAAAGTTATTTTCAAGAATATTTTAAGAAGTTGTGCAAGATTGGAGTGTCAGAGAAGAAACATAAGGAGGACACACACAGGGTAGGTTAACATAAGGACACACACAGGGTAGGTTAACATAAGGACACACACAGGGTAGGTTAACATAAGGAGGACACACATAGGGTAGGTTAACATAAGGACACACACAGGGTAGGTTAACATAAGGAGGACACACACAGGGTAGGTTAATATAAGGACACACACAGGGTAGGTTAACATAAGGAGGACACACATAGGGTAGGTTAACATAAGGAGACACAGGGGAGATTTACGTATGGACACGGGAGGCTTGGATTGTTTGTGTATACATTCATTGAATTAGATTGTTTGTGAATACATTCATTGAATTAGATTGTAAATACATTCACTGAATTAGATTGTTTGTAAATACATTCACTGAATTAGATTGTGAATACATTCACTGAATTAGATTACCAATGTTTTTAGTTGATGGATGGATTAGATGTGTTTGAACCAAGTCCAGACGCCAGCACTGATACAAGGCGCTATGCTGCGTATAATTTTCCTGTAAGTCTGGCTTCAATAGTTTACAGCTAAAAGATTACATAACATTTTAAATTAACTTAGTATAGCTAAAAGATTGTAAAAAATGTTACGGTAACAAACATTGCTACAGTGTAAAAAGAGAATCCAATGTTTCCACCAGGCAATGGTGCTGTTTGTAGGACCCAAATTATTCCGGTCAGAACTCAACACCAGCTTCAGTCAGCTGTGCAAGGACCCCCACCTTATAGTCAGGAAAACACTGGCTGCGGGTTTTCACGAGGTCAGTCACCTACAAATAATCTCTTGGGACATTCGCCCCTTATAAATATTTCATGAACACACCTGACATTGTGTTGTTTTCTTGAACAGGTTGCTCGGTTGCTTGGCTTAAATGTTGGGGTTTTGTTTACTGAGCTGAATACACTGCTTAATGATGCTGATATTGAGGTACGTAATTTACTAGGCTAAATATTATAGTGTGACATTTTTTTATTTTTCAATTAGAATGCATTCAGAAATTTCTATTGATACTTTCAGGTTTTAAAAGCAATAATTCCAAACTTCCAAGACATCATGTCACCACTAGCCAACCAGGGATTTGATCAGTTCACAGAGAACAGGGTGAGTGGTGGGGCACAGATATTGGGGTCTGGTGGGGTACACAGATATTAGGGTCTGGTGGGGTACACAGATATTGTCTGGTGGGGTACACAGATATTGGGGGTCTGGTGGGGCACACAGATATTAGGGTCTGGTGGGGTACACAGATATTGTCTGGTGGGGTACACAGATATTAGGGTCTGGTGGGGCACAGATATTGGGGTCTGGTGGGGTACACAGATATTGGCTGGTGGGGCACACAGATATTGGGGTCTGGTGGGGTACACAGATATTGGCTGGTGGGGCACACAGATATTGGGGTCTGGTGGGGCACACAGATATTGGGGTCTGGTGGGGCACACAGATATTAGGGTCTGGTGGGGTACACAGATATTGTCTGGTGGGGTACACAGATATTGGGGTCTGGTGGGGCACACAGATATTGTCTGGTGGGGTACACAGATATTGGGGTCTGGTGGGGTACACAGATATTGGGGGTCTGGTGGGGCACACAGATATTGGGGTCTGGTGGGGCACACAGATATTGGCTGGTGGGGCACACAGATATTGGGGTCTGGTGGGGTACACAGATATTGGGGTCTGGTGGGGCACACAGATATTAGGGTCTGGTGGGGTACACAGATATTGTCTGGTGGGGTACACAGATATTGGCTGGTGGGGCACACAGATATTGGGGTCTGGTGGGGCACACAGATATTGTCTGGTGGGGCACACAGATATTGTCTGGTGGGGTACACAGATATTGGGGTCTGGTGGGGCACACAGATATTGTCTGGTGGGGCACACAGATATTGTCTGGTGGGGCACAGATATTGGGGTCTGGTGGGGCACACAGATATTGTCTGGTGGGGCACACAGATATTGTCTGGTGGGGCACACAGATATTGGGGTCTGGTGGGGCACACAGATATTGGGGTCTGGTGGGGCACACAGATATTGTCTGGTGGGGCACACAGATATTGTCTGGTGGGGCACAGATATTAGGGTCTGGTGGGGCACAGATATTAGGGTCTGGTGGGGCACACAGATATTGGGGTCTGGTGGGGCACACAGATATTGTCTGGTGGGGCACACAGATATTGTCTGGTGGGGCACACAGATATTGGGGTCTGGTGGGGCACACAGATATTGGGGTCTGGTGGGGCACACAGATATTGTCTGGTGGGGCACACAGATATTGGCTGGTGGGGCACACAGATATTGGGGTCTGGTGGGGCACACAGATATTGTCTGGTGGGGCACACAGATATTGTCTGGTGGGGTACACAGATATTGGGGTCTGGTGGGGCACACAGATATTGTCTGGTGGGGCACACAGATATTGTCTGGTGGGGCACAGATATTGGGGTCTGGTGGGGCACACAGATATTGTCTGGTGGGGCACACAGATATTGTCTGGTGGGGCACACAGATATTGTCTGGTGGGGTACACAGATATTGGGGTCTGGTGGGGCACACAGATATTGTCTGGTGGGGCACACAGATATTGTCTGGTGGGGCACAGATATTGGGGTCTGGTGGGGCACACAGATATTGTCTGGTGGGGCACACAGATATTGTCTGGTGGGGCACACAGATATTGTCTGGTGGGGCACACAGATATTGGGGTCTGGTGGGGCACACATATTGGGGTCTGGTGGGGCACACAGATATTGTCTGGTGGGGCACACAGATATTGTCTGGTGGGGCACACAGATATTGGGGTCTGGTGGGGCACACAGATATTGTCTGGTGGGGCACACAGATATTGGGGTCTGGTGGGGCACACAGATATTGGGGTCTGGTGGGGCACACAGATATTAGGGTCTGGTGGGGTACACAGATATTGTCTGGTGGGGCACACAGATATTGTCTGGTGGGGCACACAGATATTGGGGTCTGGTGGGCCACACAGATATTGGGGTCTGGTGGGGCACACAGATATTGGCTGGTGGGGCACACCGATATTGGGGTCTGGTGGGGCACACAGATATTGGGGTCTGGTGGGGCACACAGATATTGTCTGGTGGGGCACACAGATATTGTCTGGTGGGGCACACAGATATTGGGGTCTGGTGGGGCACACAGATATTGTCTGGTGGGGCACACAGATATTGGCTGGTGGGGCACACAGATATTGGGGTCTGGTGGGGCACACAGATATTGTCTGGTGGGGCACACAGATATTGGGGTCTGGTGGGGTGCAGACTAGTGCAAATGTTGCCACAGCTATGGACTAGTTTGAAATATCTGTACTATAAAATAACGGTTAAAAATCTGAAACAATATTCCCCCCCCCCCCATCCCACCCACAGGCCCATGCTGTGGAGGAGGTTGTGAGCAACTTCCTGAAGGCTGAGAACGTTGTCTTCAATTGTCCCTGCTGGAGGACACAGGAAGCCTTGCTCCGCTCCATGCAGACCCTACACTTGTTGTGTAGCAACGACTTCATCTACAACCAAGCTGTGCCTCTGTTACTGGACAAGCTCAGATATGGGGTAGGTTGGGCTGTGGGGAAGGTTGGGCTGTGGGGTAGGTTGGTGCTGGCTGTGGGGTAGGTTGGGCTGTGGGGTAGGTTGGTGCTGGCTGTGGGGTAGGTTGGAGCTGGCTGTGGGGTAGGTTGGAGGTGGCTGTGGGGCAGTTGACCCTCTCCTACCCACCCCAAATTGCCAACATTACTGCTAACCTAATATATTAAACTACAGCACCATCACTGTGTAGAATGTGTGTGATGTAAAATCTCTTTAACATTCATTGTTTTAGCTGTGGAGGTTGTTTTTTGTGTGTGAGAAAGTTGACCTTTTTATGCAAATGTTATTTCCATTCATTGTATGATTAGTGTTTGACAAAAATTTTAGTGATCACTTTATTCTTCTACAGCGGGCGCTGCCAGTGAAAGTAACGGCAGCTAAAACCTTGTCTGTGCTTACAAGACATCTCAAGTACAAGGCCCAGAGGGATGACATTTTAAACACAATTAAAGAAGGTACTTCTACTAACAATTTGCTTGTTTTATTATCAGGTAGCCTTGTCTTTTTGCCTGACCAGCCAAAATGTTTGGCCAGAGTTTTTATCTGACCAGCCAAAATGTTTGGCCAGAGTTTTTATCTGACCAGCCAAAATGTTTGGCCAGAGTTTTTATCTGACCAGCCAAAATGTTTGGCCAGAGTTTTTATCTGACCAGCCAAAATGTTTGGCCAGAGTTTTTATCTGACCAGCCAAAATGTTTGGCCAGAGTTTTTATCTGACCAGCCAAAATGTTTGGCCAGAGTTTTTATCTGACCAGCCAAAATGTTTGGCCAGAGATTTTATCTGACTAGCCAAAATGTTTTGCAGAGTTCCGTGAGAGCAGAAGTTGTTACCAGCGCAGCCTTTTTATAGACCTGGCCCGGTGCTACCTGGAGGTCAACTCCAAGCAGGCTTTCAAAGAGAACTTGTACGAGGTGATCCTCAACATGAAGTCTGACCGTGTGGCAACTGTCAGACTCAAACTGTTGAGTCTGTTCCCCGAGATGAAGAGAAGCTTGAAGCTGCCCAAAGACCAGAGTCTGCGCACGGCCCTGGACACCGTACTGAGACAGATTATTGTTTATGATAAAGATCACGATGTACAGCAGGTGGCACAGCAGGTCTGTTTACAAATCTGAATTTTTTTGTTTTTCAACTTAGGCAACTTCATTTCTGTACAGGTAACAAAACTAATATTTGTACATGTCTGATGGATAAAATTATTTGCTATATAACCAAAGCTGTGAATAATTTTCCAGATATCTGATGAATTAACTTTGATACAAGAAGGAAGTGACAGCACAGTAAGTTAAAAAAAAACTTTAATGGCCATAAAATTGTAATTCTGACAACTTTTAGGATCAGATAACTAACTGAATATTTTGAGTTTGATGAATTTTTGGTTATTAAAAATCAGGTGGGTTTTTAAATATTTTTTTTAAACTACATGTAATTTAATTCATTTAGAGAAACAACAGGAGAAACTTATCAGCTGAAGAAGAAGAAGATTTGAAGAGGGAAGATGAAGAGAAAGAGATGTTGTTAAGGGTAAACATTTGTATTTCCTTCAAGATTTTATCTCTTGATGCGGCTTATATTATTTATCAAGTGTAATTAATTTTTTCTTTATGTGTATTTTTTACCAACTGTGCCACATTTGATTTCAGGAGGAGAAAGACAAACGTGAAGAGGAATCAAAGTTAGCTAAAGGATCAGAAAAAAGAAATTCTGTTACTGGAAATAAAAAAGATCCACTGTCTAAAATACCAGCTACTAAGAAATGTAAAAAAAATTTTAATTTCAAAAAATTTCTTGCAATCTTTGTATGTCCCACTTCATTCCAGCTCTCAGTAAAGACGCACCTTTCAGCTCTCAGTAAAGAGCCACCTTATTCCAGCTCTCAGTAATGACCCATTTTATTCCAGCTCCTGCCTCCACGGGTCTCGGCTCCATGAAGTCTCCCCAATCTACTAGCAAGGAAATTTCAGGCAAGCGTGGCTCCATCCCATCGTCAAATACAACTGGTATTCCAAATTCCAAAGGTAATTGCTGGCTCCAATATTTCAATTTGATTCTTCATTTCCATTATACTAATTTTGATTAAGTTATTTTCAGGCTTGTTCTTATAAATGTTAACTCTAAGTTTCTGCAACTTATGATTATACAAGTGTACAGGAATTCAGCTCCTATTTACAAGGCTGGGAAATTGTTAATAAACATATTTTTTGTTTCAGTAAAACAAAAATCCTGACTTTTTACTTTCAGCCATCATGTGTGATGAAAAGCACCCAAACATTTGTCTTATCAAGTCTAAATCTACCACATGCATTCCATCTTTAATACCTCGACTGGGTAAGCCTTGTTCATAGGCATGGCCCGCATTGTACTGCATGATTTCTGCAGCTCTAGATGAACCCTATTTTATTCTTGCTTACTTCTTATTTAGGGGGGTGATTTTTATTTGTTTACAAGCAATGATTTTTTTAAATGTAATTACTGTACATTTACAATACAATTAGCAAACAGAACTTGGCAGGTGAGAAATATCTCCACTGTAATTAATCCATTTTGTTTAATTGGTTGCATGTTCTTCTTAAAAAGTATACAGAAATAGAAACAATTTTGAACAGATTTTTGACTAGTGTATGATATATGTTGTATGAAATAGAGCACGCAACATTCTTTTTTCCTCACAGAAAAGCTAAGATTCTTTATTTCTACCCTATTGACCAACTAATGTCTGTCTATTTAATTCATTATTTGTATAACCTAACCAAGTCATTTGGCAATGCAATTCTCCATGACCAATGTATTGACAGCAAGAACAAGACCTCACCTACCAGATCTAATAATCGAATCTTTCTACAGAACATAGACCAAGCACGCCCCCAAAGAAGGAGTCAGTCAGGCGTATCCCAGTACTGGTCACAACAAAACCAGGTTGGCTGTGGCATCCCACTGTCACCTAGCATGCTGGTTGTTCCCCTTGCATGATTTTCTTTTGGATTCCTTCCCCTCACACACTATAGGCAACTGCCATTATTGTTTGAAATATTGCACTAAGTCACTGCTTTATGGTGTATGTTTATTTTGTATATGTGACAGTGAGATCATCACAGGATGTCTACAGGCATCGTACACTACATAACGTAAAACATTTCTCAAGAAAAAATCAAATGTTATATAAACAGCATGGGAGAAAAAAATCAAGTGATGTTTATCAAAAATTGTATACTCTATAAGAACGTTGGCTTTAGTTCTGTATTAAACTATTAAAACACTGCTAAAATGTAATCACCACTTTTCTTAAATTAAATTTGTGTTGTACTGTGGATACTCAAAGATAAATGGAAATGGTTTTTTTTGTTGTTGGAAGTGGACTGGCATGCAGACATCAAGGACAATACAAAAGTCTTCAAATCCAGTTAGATAAGGCAGTTATCTGGTTTTCTATTTGCAATATATTTGTATTTAATATCTGTTCTAATTTCTGTTGCTTCTTTTCCCTGCTTAAAATGTCTTGCAAATCTTTCCATGTATCTCACAGATTTAGCAGCATGTTTTGATTTTACACTTTTTATTCAAGAATTTGGCTATTGTGAACAAATGTTACACAACTTTCTATATCAATTGCTTTTTTATGCTAATCAAGGTTTATCTAAGCACTAATTAATTGATTTAAAAACTACCAAAATCTATGTTGGGAATAATTTTGGGAATAGTCTAGTGAAGTACTTGAAATGTGTACCTATTCTTCATTCTATAACACCCTCCCCTCCTTTTTTGTTTTTGTTACTACCATTCCTATGTAGGTTTATGCATGTTAGCTGTACATGATCTGTATGGAACGTTATTGGACACTTATTCTAAACAACAACAGCTAAAATATGATGTGTGCATGATACATTTATTGAAAACAGTGTTAATCAATTAGTCAAAACCATCTGGATATATTAGACAACCTTGACTGTTAATAAATGACTGTATGAGACAACTTTGACCTTGAATAAGTGTCTGTTTGAGACAACTTTGACCTTTAATAAGTGTCTGTTTGAGACAACCTTGACCTTTAATAAGTGTCTGTTTGAGACAACCTTGACCATACAATGATGTCTCCCACAGCACTAACTACCTTGTCTCCGAGCATGTCTGTCAACAAGAAATCCTCGCCAACCCCAGTTAAGAAAGTCACCACCAACTCATCTTCCCCAGCACTAAGTTCTCCTGGAGTTGCCTCAACAAGGTACGCAACTCTCCATAGGATTAACTACCTTACACATGTACCTTATGCTTATAGACTGGTCAGGACATAATTTTTCTTTTCTTTCCAGCCGAGCCCCAGTGAACAACGTGTTTGCTAGACGTGGCTCTATGGGCAGTGCCAACAGCACCTTGAGTGGTTAGTTGAGAGTCAGAAATTTTTATATATGGCAAAATATTTATATTCATGTTTATTTTTGTGATTTAAGGTTTCCAATTATTACAACATATATTGTTGTACTTTAAGTTTATGATTTTATTTTTAAAGTGCATGTTAAACCTTAAACACAAAATCTGTTTCAGATTCTTCAGGGAAAACAAAATCTACATCATCAAAGTTAACCTCTGCACCAAGGTCAGTTTACTTAAATTGTTCCTTCAGTTAAATATTTTTACTATTTCATTCACTTAATTATGAGTTGGCAACTAATTAGATGCTTATCTAGATATTTTAGATAACTTTGTACTGAAATATTTTAGAAATCTGTACATTTTTTCAGAACTCCTAAAAAACCAACCAAATAAAAGGATATCTGAAGGATATCTAAACATTGGAAATGTTTATTTTTAATGCAACTTGTGCCACCATCTTTGAAAACCATTGAACTAAAATCTTTGGTGCTGCTCTGACCTAGTTTGTGCAGCACTGGACACGAGCCACATAGTGGTAGAACCTGGAGAACGCTTCCACTAAGATGGGGGAATCATTTGGTATTTAGCCATCATCACTAGAACAATTTCATAAACAGTTGGATTTAAGTAGGTCTGGATCCAACGCTTTACACCTCCTTGCCAAACTAGTAATTCTTCATTTTTTAAATAATGCAGTAAATATACATTTAAATAATTGTGGAGATGTATTGAATTTATACCTTAACTCTGAGAAAATGTGGGATTGAAGTTTGCATTTTACTTTGTGGTAAATGACTGTGAAAATGAGTACTTAATGAAAACAAACATATCGCTGATCAGATATTTCATCTGTTAATTTTCAATGTTTATTTTTTACATTCTTATTTATTGTTAAAACTGTTGTTGTTAAAGTAAATGTGATAGTCTATAATTAGAAATTTTGATGTGTGAAGGAATCTAATTATCCAATGACACCAGTAATGGCTTGTTTAATTACCCTTGACTTCAATGGAAGTGTGAAAATGTATCTTGCCATAGAAGCCTTTGTAAATGAAACAATAGGCTTGAAAAAACATGCTTGTTTGAAAATTTCTTGACTTGCACCAATTTTTTTGTACTTGTAAAACAGAATTTTTGTAATAATAAAAATACTGGTAAGGAAAGAAACAAGTTAAACAAGAAAGAACAATTTTTACTTTTTTGCATTAACTTTCTTGGCAAAATCTGTTTTAAAATATTTTTTTAAAATCCTAACCTTCATTGAATTTTTTTTTTAAATTGTAAAATGTTTTTAATTCTGTAAGAGTAAACCCTTGCCAAAAAGGCTGCACTAGAAGAAATTGACACCAAACTTTGTATGTCTGTAGGTAAGTACTTGTTAGGGGAAACCGAGTGAAAGATTTTGTTAAATCTCTAGATTAAAAAAATCTTCATTGCTTTATTATGTTTCACATTCCAGAAAGTTCCATTTAAGCAAGTGAATTATTTTCTGAGCTTTTATTTTGAAATGTTTTTGGCTTTGACATGTATCATTTTGTACCGTCCACCCTCGATGACACAATTACATTTTGATTTGCTACCGTCCATTTTCATTGCTTTACTCATTTGTTTATGGGCTTTATTTTAGTTTACATTAGAATTACAAGCATCAACTAACATTAGATCATTTTTGCACTAATATTTGCTAAT
The DNA here is from genome assembly GCF_028476545.2 of Physella acuta. Taxonomy (NCBI): domain Eukaryota; kingdom Metazoa; phylum Mollusca; class Gastropoda; family Physidae; genus Physella; species Physella acuta. The sequence goes on from NW_026732013.1 coordinate 877,645, forward strand.
CAAGTCCGAGGATTTTGAAAACAATGGATCAGTGGGATCTAACGTTTTACATTATTGTTAAAATGACTTTAATTTTCCAAGCTACCCAAATGGAAAAAAGCTGACATGAAGATAACTGCTCTTAAATTAATTTAAAAGCAGTTTATAAATTTCAGCTTATCAGTTGAATAAAAGTGAAGGCTGTTTTAACATTATTTATCAACAATAAAACAAACTTTAATGCAACCATAAATTCATTTTATTTTACTAATTTTTTTCTACCTCAAAATCAACATTGTGTCATGAATTAGTTAAGTGCTCCATTTCTCCTTGTACTCTTCTGTTACTGGATTCTTCCCTCAACTGTGCAATAAGATCAACATTGTACTTGGAGGATTTTTTTCACCTGTTTACACCGGGTGGAGAAGAACTATCCGTCAGCACAGTATTTGCTTCCTTTTGAAATATCTCTAGCAGAAGTCTACCTATGTATGCAATTTTTACATGACACACTGCAAACAAATTAATTTTGACCAGAAAAAAATATTATATTTGCTTAAAATGTATTAACTATACTACTGATACAAGTTTAGTATGTAACTATTCTAAGGCAAAGTTATCTTAAATGTGCTAGCATTTTTCTGATACAACTGACTATATCCATAACATGGCATGATTTTTATAAATTTCTTTTTTTTTTGTTAGTCTGTGATCTTTTTTCAGTCATTGGTACTGACAAACAAATAATTTAATTAACACTTGTTTAGATTTTTTTGTGCTAAAAATATTAAATAAAGACCTACAAATTGACATTGCTTGGATGTTTTTGCCAGTTTAAATTTGATAACTGGTTTTGTTTACACTTACACTCAATAGTTTGTGATAAAATTGTGCTAGTGTCAATTTACAGTTTAAAACAAAAAAAATCCTAATTTTTATATCTTGCAAAATCACACTTAAAATTATTTGAATATTAAGTTTGAATTTCTTGAAATAAGATGTAATGTCTGTTTTCGCTTGAGTGTTTAAAATGAGCTATGTCTGTGGTAATCTAAAAGCTGCAGATGAAGCAAGTGAGCAGCTAGTGGGATCCCTCCATGTATTGTTTCTGTTGTTTACAGAGTTTCTATTTGATGTAAATACTAGCATTCCACTTGAGCAATAATATGGCAATTGACAGATAGGAATTTTCAACTGTGTGTAAGGGAGACAACCTAAATATTTCTGTTGTGAGTGTTCTCTGACACAACTTGCCAATGTTGGATATATTATTATATATTTTTTCTATTTAAACAATTCATTTCTTTGTTTTGATCATTTTTTGTGACAAAAAGAAAATAAATTTAAAGTTTAGAATATGATACAAGTGTTGGATATATAACTTGTTTACTATAAATTAGTTTAGTAAGTCGATATTAACAGACTGATACCATATCTATTAAGTGTACCAAAAACTATTTTAAAAACATTTATTCACTGCCTTAAAAAAATATTAAGATATAAGCCTACTTTTTGGTGCATTCTTTTTTATTCATCAAGTGAGTATTTGGCAGTAAATGTGTAGGCTGTTTGTAAAGTATTTAGAGACAAGTAGTTAATACTATTCCACCAGAATAGTATCTCGGCAATCCCAACATTTTATGAAATAAATGTACTGTCAAGTAAGTTCTAAAACATGGTTACCCTAGCAGTCAGTTTCTGAAAGAGATATATCTACTTACTCAACAGTCTGCTGTTTAATTTTGTTTATCAGACTCTCAACAACTTATTTAATTGTTACAAGGTTTTTAACAATGTTTATATTTCATGTGTTTAAAAAAGTCTAAAATCAAATAAGTAAACAAGATTTACATTGCACACCACCCCAACAATAAAATTTAACATCAAGTGGGTTATTCCAAGTGTTAAAGGAACAAAATTATTGAATGAGGTCTGCTATAGCTGATACCTGTGACCATTTTTTTTCCTACACATTGAAATTTGATATCATGAAAACCATTATTGTTAAATAAAAAATGTGGGTCTAGGTATAAAAATGAATAAAACAATTTTTTTAATGCTGGACAATAGATGTTATAATGAAGATAAAAAATAATGTATATCTGAGATTTTTAAAATAGGAAAAAAAGTTGGCTATAGATTTACATCTAATAATAAACTTTAGTTTTCAGTTTCAAAATCAAATGTTGCTTAAAATTGTATCTGACCATCTACTTCACCTGTGATTAAGAAAAAAACAGTTCAGCGCCTTACATTAATACTTGTGTTTATTTCTGTTTTTTAAAGGTGTTTTCTTGATGTTTTTATAACAAAGCAAAGAACTTTCTTTGAACATTGATGTTTTTTTATTTGTCAAGCAAAAAATATATAAATAAATATTTTTATAATGTGGTCTTATTAAGATGAACACTGATCACATTTAACAATAGACCATATTTAGGTACACAAAAAGCCTTTTTAAAAAAAATCAATAAGAAAACAATTGCATAATGAGTATTTACTTTTTAAAATGAAAACTGGAAAAAGCTCTTTCATTCTTGTGAGGATTTTTGAGACTTGATAAAATATGAAAGACATATTGCAACTTCATATCTGAAAGTATTTTTAAAAATAAATACAGATAATTATTGAGAAAAAACAATAGCACAAAGTAGTTTGTTAAAAAATGTTAAAAACATGTAACTTAATTTAGCCAACATAGCTTGGTTATACATTAATTTTAGTTAGAAAAAATCAACTAAATATCTTCTAAAGAATATATTGTACACTTTAACTAGGTTTTAAAAAAAATGCTGTGAGCTTTTCTATTTTTATAAAAAGTGTGTGCCAATAATGAATGCTCATTGTTACATGTAGGAGGGCTTTAGAAAGGTTTTCATTGAAGCTGCCATTTTTTATTTCTTACCACAACTTTAAACTTGACGCTGGGCCAGACTTGAAACTGTGAAAAAATCTTGAGATAGAGCAGCACCCAGACACCAGCTGACTTCTCTCCCATGGATCTTTTTTTCTACCTACACATGGAGCAACATGTAACACAACTGTAGTTACAACATAAAGGGACAGTACTGAGATCATATCAAATCTGTGAGCACTACAGTGGGTCTACATAAAGGGACAGTACTGAGATCATATCAAATCTGTAGGCACTACAGTGGGTGTACATAAAGGGACAGTACTGAGATCATATTAAATCTGTAGGCACTACAGTGGATCTACATAAAGGGACAGTACTGAGATCATATCAAATCTGTGAGCACTACAGTGGGTCTACATAAAGGGACAGTACTGAGATCATATTAAATCTGTAGGCACTACAGTGGATCTACATAAAGGGACAGTACTGAGATCATATCAAATCTGTGGGTCTACATAAATAAAGGGACAGTACTGAGATCAAATCTGTAGGCACATAAAGGGGCAGTACTGAGATCATATCAAATCTGTGAGCACTATGGTGTCTACATAAAGGGACAGTACTGCGACACATTTAAATCGTTACCACTAAAATTAAAGTTGTATCAACCAAACTTCAACTAAACTTACGTAAAGTTCCTTGTTGCCCGGCAATCCAACTCCAGTAGACAAAAGTTTGTGTATATAAAGTAGATCTATACACAAAAATGGATATTTGCTAGACATTCTATCACGGTGACAATCTGGAAGTAGAATATAAATATTAGCTACACTAAAAGGTTACCACACTAGTTTAAAGGTACAAAAAAATTGGCTATAGTCCAAAAAAAAAAAAAAATTTCTCTTACACTTCTCAGCAGCTGATAAAAAATCTTCAACAAGGAGAACCTGGCTGTCTACATTCCATGGTATAAGCTTGGACCATCTGGCCACATCAAAGAAATAAGAAAAAAGGTGAATTTCTCTCTTGTTTACTTCCTGACTCTGGACTAAAGCACCAGCTCTCACAAACTGGATTACCTTTTCCTGACATTGTGATAGTACATTGGGGTCTGGATTGCTTCCCCTGGAAGACAATATGTTAGCATTAAGGCATTTAAGGCAGCTGAGTCAACAAATGATGATATATAGACAGTGTAATGATGATATGAGGACAATGTAAAGATGATATATGTACAGTACAATGACAATGTATGGACAGGTTAATGATGAATATGAACAGTATAATGAAATATATCAGTGTAAAGAGTACTTAGTATACTGATCTTGTTTACCATACTAAAATCAATGTAATAAGATTCCATTGAGCTGTACCTGACTAGATAGTGAAGATCTGCATGTGAAAACAGAAAACTTTGATCAACACCCAAACATGGTGTCTGCAGCAGGATTTTTTCTTGTGTAGCTTGTTCTGTTTAAACACATCATTACAGAAATAGTTAAAACAAGACTTTACCACTAATGATTTAATTAGTAGTTAAATTTAAGGACAAGTAGTATAATAAACTGGCATTTACCAAAGGTATGTTGATTCTGCCAAAAAAACAAAACAATTTACCATATGATATGTTGCTATTTTGACCTTCAGTTCCCCCCAGAACTGCTAGTCTGGCTGACTTCAAACCATAGGTCAAATAACTGAAACACAAAAATCTCTCTTAGGTTTCTATTCAAATAGATCAATTTCAGCTTTGAGTGCTTGAACAAATGTGTGAGCACTCTAAAATTTAGGGAAAATGTAATTTAAGTAAGGCAACCATCAATTTAAGATTAGCAATAAAAGTTTATGAACACAATTTTCTTAATGTAGCTGGCATACCAAGGTTATATTTATTTTTTAATTTAATCAAAAAGGTCTTACTGTTCTTTGTATTACATTTTTAAATCACTACCTTTTAGTGAAGACGAATCGTTCGGGGAAATCTTTAAAATTTATCTTGAATAAATCTTCAATATCATAGTCACTAAGGTGCTCCTGTAAATAAACTTCTTATTAAATTTTAATACATTAACAAAATAATGGATTTTTTTCTTTTTAAAATGCATTGCCCCAGTTAACAGAGATGGTCCAGATCATTATAGTTGACATGGACCAAAAACAAGTTTTTGGATGTTTCCTCTTTGGACATTTCCTTAATTATTTTAAAAAAATTTAAAACTTAGATCTGGAAAGAAATTAAGAAATTTATAGAATTCTAGGGACTATAACCAACAAAGAAAATATCTGCAAGTGTTTTTCCAAAATATTTAGATTATTGCAAGTAGAAGTACATCAATAACATACCTTTACGGATATTTCAAATGTGATTTGAGTGCTGCCACCTCCTAAATCAAAAGTAGTTACTGTATCACGCTGTTTGCTCCATATTAAATCTGTTCAATTTTTAAAGGAAATTAACACAAAGTTTTGGTTAACCTTGGATATAAATATTACAGAGTTCAACAACCACGAAAATTATTACAATCTTTACCAAATGGTATTAAAGGAACCACAGCTTATTACAACATGAATATCACAGTAGGCCCACAGTGTTTCCAAAAGATAAGACCAAATAAAACTAATTTTACCTAAGGAATCATTAAGCAAAGGTAGGATAACAGCAAAATGTACACACCTAGCAAAAAGTTAACAGATACCCATCCAAAAAGTCCTGAGGAACAAGTTGTTTTTTGTTTTTATTAAACAAGGCTTGGAAGAAGATAATAATTTTAAAATAAGTCAAAGTAAAGAAGTTCTGAATAGTGTAAATAGCAGCGATGAAATTAATGTTTTAAATATATATAAGAAACAAAACAATAATTATTTAATCCTGGGTTTTTTCTTGAGAGTTTAATAATTGTTTTATTATACCACATACAACATAGCCCATTACCTTTTTTAAAAAATTTAGAACATTCATAAGTAAATTGGTGTAAAAGATTCAAGTTGAATTACCAACATTTCCTAAAAACTAGTCCTACCTTCTTCCTCTCCACTCATGACAATCACCTGCTGTGGGTCAGGGAAATGAAAGGGAGACTGGACCAAAAGTCTTCTCACCTGGAGAAGCAACATTTCAAACAATATTTTTATTCCCATCTTATAAATAACTACACATCAGCTCTTTTATTCCCATGTTCTAAACAGCCCAATATTAGCCTTTTCCCATCTTTCAAAAAGCCCTATATCAACACTTTTTATTCTTATGTACTAAACAGCCTTATAAAAACCAGGGATTTAAAAAGCCCAACTTACTTCTTGTAAGATATTCTCAGCTTTTTCCTTTGATAGTAGTCTAAGCCCTGCAGTAGCTTTAAATACAACTGGTGTTCTGGCCTTACAGCTGTCTGGTACAGAGTTCACTGCTTTATGCAGCAACGGTTCAAGACTTTCTGATACCTAAACATGCACAAAAAGATGTGTATCACTTTTTTTTTCACATTTAAAACTAAAATCTAAAGCTTTTAGTTAAAAAAAACTGCTTAGCTACAAATGTTTTTGAATAAATTAAATAACCTCAAACAATTTATGAGCATAAGATGAGATTCCAGGTTCTACTGACTGGAAAACTTCCTTTTCCAAAGTGACTTTATATTTGTTTGTCCCTGTAATCATATGACAGCACTAAATTTCTGACAATGTAACACAAAATTGAATAAAACTGAGAAAAAGTTTCAACTGTTTAGTGTCTAATAATGTTTCAGTTTGGCATTTGAAGAGATTGAATATTGGCCTACCTCTGATTAAGTAATGAAAATGAAAGACAAACACTCTTGATCCTGTGCTTCCTGCATCAAACACAACTGAATACACATCTTCAACAGATTGTTCTGACTGATTGTAGCCTGTGATTTTAGTGACACTGAACAGTGTTAAGGCAACAACTAACACAGCCAAGATAATACACTTTGAGTTGATGAAGTTAACGCAAGCATCTCCAGATTCAGGTCTGTTGTTGATGGTCTCTATGTTCCTTTCATCCATTATGTTATTACGCTGCCTAAAGGAAGGGATAGGATTTGTAGTAGTAATTTAATATCAGCCATACTATCAATTTAGAAAGTAAGGGTTAGCATACAATTATGGTGTGGTTAGTATTAGTAAAATAATTGTGGGCATCCACAAAAATAATAGTTTTTTATAATGATGATGGCCTATTTTTAATGTCGATTTCGATCACTTGATACCATATAGGCCCTACATATTTTTTATTTATGGGGTTTATCCTGTAATGTTAAATTATGACTACTACAGTCAACTAACAGTCTAACACCACACAGCAGCAATAATTTATAGGCCTAAATTTAGTAATTTAAACTAGTCCTAACAGATGCTGAGTCTAACTCTGGATCTGGATCTACATCTGCACTACCCAACTTTTCCATTACTAAAAATGTGTACCTTATAATCTTATAGTCTAGCTAATTGTAATCATTTCATAATTAAAAGTTATTTTAGTAAAATAACGACTTACAACTGTTAGAGTAGAGGTAGACTATAAAATAAAAATGATCACAAATTTATCACAATATATCAATATACTTCTATTATTAAAGCCTTAACAAATAACAATGAGGCAACTTTTGGTAATCTATCGTTTTAGGTGCGTAAAATCGGCCGAGGCAGTAATGTGGGAAAAAGTTGCCTCATTGTTAAGGCTTTTATATTTTACCAAAAATAAAGTAAATGTGCTTGGTTGCATGTGATGAAAACATCGCTAGTCTTTATTTATTATTTATTACTGAAAAGTTTTAATAAAATTGTTTGGGGGTCATCCATAAATGACGTCACGCATTTTTTAATGAATTTTACCTCCCCTTCGTCACACATTGCCACAAACAGCCAGCCCCCCCCCCCCTAAAATGATGTCACACCTCAGCCTATGACCCCCCCCCCCCTAAAAATTGCTGTTGAATTTTTCTTAAAAGATCTATATTTTTCCAAAATCTTGTCAGAACTCCGTCAACATATAGTAGTTTGATCAATTAAAACCGTCTTCTAAAACGCAAAATAACGGCTAAAACTCGTCTTCTAACATTGCTTTTTAATAATGCAAAAAAGTGACTTCACACCATCTGAACCTCCCCCCTCCCCCTCATCACACATCGTCACAAAATTATGGACCCCCCCTCCCCACCCCCGAGTGTGACGTAATTTATGGATGGCCCCTTAAAATAGGCATTCCGACTTCCGCTGTTTCGATTCGGTATTCCACATCCGGACTTTTTGATGCAGACTTTATAAAAACTCGCCCTTTTCCGAAGAATGCCGAATCTCACTGTTGGAATCGAGTTTTTAGAAATATTCGATATAGATATTCTAGTGTAGACGTATTATATGTTTCAATTAGAAAATCATCGCCATTATGACAATCTTAAAGCCGAAATCGATCGCACGATTCTAAAGAGTTTATCTCGCGAACATGTCCCGTACGGTGCTGTCACATTTTAAATAAGTTTACGTATTAAACACATTATAAGTGTCTTGCCATTAGTTGTAAGTGTCCATTAAATAAACAAATATTATTATAATAACGGTTTTATGGCACTTACTACTTCTGTTTACGAGTTATCATACATGTCAAATCCCCGAGCTAGCGCTTCAGCCTTGACAACGCCATGGCGTCCGTTTGGCACCGCACTACCTATTATCGATAAAATACGCGCACTAATGCCAATGACGTAGTTTTCGAAGTTGGAAAGAATTTAAATTGTGGGTGGCACTGTTAAAACTAGATAAAATACATTGATCAAGTTATCTATTAAAAACGACAGACAAGAAGCTTAGGCTTACATTAACTAGTGTTAAGCATTTCACACATACCTACTTAGATTTAAGGCTTATACTTAATTATTAATTAAGTTAATACTAAACTATAGGCCTACTTTATACTATATCTACATTTATAAATAATAAATAAGTTATAGGCCTATTTCTTAGTATAACTAATGCTATATGTAATATGTATCGATTGATAAAGTAAGTCTGGGCCTATTATTGGTTATGATAAGTAAAGAAGCTTGGTGATAAACTTAATTAATTATTTGTGATAATTATGCCTATGACATTAGTAAATAGTAGATCTAAATAATAAACAAAAGGCGCAGCAATTGACATGGGGGGGGGATACTAATTAATAAGGCAGTGAATTTAGAATGACATGAAAAAGGCATGATAGTTATTATTCATAATAATTTAGGATACAATTTTTACATTTAATAATAAAAAGTAACAAAAAACAAATACAACAAACATTACGTATTTAAATCACAGCATATTGCCAATATATTCATATAAGCAGATAGACAGGGAAGCTGTAACTTCTGATGTGGTACAACTTACTTAACATTTAATAAACTTTTACAAGAATTTAAGGTTTTTCTATTGATTAGTTGTACCAAAATAATAATATCAATAGGGCCTGGTAAAGACCCTAGTATATTAAAGTAGTTTCCCTTTTTGACCTGTCAATCCATCATCCATAGAGCAGCTGAAGTAGAGTTTATCTGTTTCTTGACCACTGAACATGAAGTGATGGTGTGGTTAGCTCTCTGCCAAGCTATCTTTACTTTCCCTTGTGTCAGGTACTCATCTGAGCTAGGTGGATGCTGCGCGCTGCACAGACAGACTTGTCTGAGATCTGAGCTTAAGACTTGCATGTTAGTAGTTGAGTGCTTTACCACACCATCCCTAGTTTTATTTTTCAGCATTCTTCTTATTACATGCTTCAGTATCAATCACCAAATTTATCCTATCTATTATAGTAGCATTCTGGACATACATCTGTTGCAGTCACTATAATTACTATAAAAGGGTGCAACACCCTTTCATAGGACTTTTTAATTATATGCAGTCATACTTAATCTAATTTTTTTCTATATTTCTCTTACCCCCACCCTCTAGCAAAGTTTCAATTTTAATATTAAAAAAAAAACAGACTTTCAGTCTGCATCTTGACCTATATAGAACTATTAGAACAGCACCCCTCACTTTAATTTGACCTGATTAGTTCTAATTATCCTTCATCAAATTTTGATTTTACTTTCATATTTCTATTGCCCACACTCTCTAGCACTAATGTGCAAAGTTTTATAATTTTATCTCAAATAGCAGCAGTGGTATGCAAGCCTAAAGCCAATCACACAATTAAATCCGATGTTACAGTGATATATAACAAGTTTAATACATAACTTTAAAAATTCATATAAAAAAAACTATTAGGCCTAGCATGATAAATTTGGTATTTTTATCAATGGGGTATATTATATAGTTAGTCTCATATAAATTCAATTTTCTTCAAATTATAAAAAGAATAGCATATAATGGTAGAGCTTTAAAAATGCATTCCAACAGTACCAATTTTATTAATTTAGCATAATCGGTTGATTAAATATAATTTTTTTAGTGTCGCAAATAAAATATATAGAAACGCGACCAAAAACGCAGGTAAAAAGTCAAATTCACTTGTTTTAAAGCTAGTAAGCAAGAAAAGACATGATTCTTTCTTACTATTGAAATCAGTTTGCTTATACCTACATTTTTTTACACCAAGGTGAAAGTAAATAGTTTATATAAATTTATAAAATGCCATTTATATAATTTATTGTATGTTTTGTGATGAATTTTCAATTGGAAAATACCGCATTTGGAAGCAGAAAGGTAAATTCTACAGAACAGATGTTGTTTGGAATGTTATAGATTATAGATCTAGGCCTATATCAAAATGTTTGTTTAATAAAATTCAATTAGAGTCCACCCATTTCTGATGGGTACCTGATATACATTGGGGAAATTAAAGGTAAAAAGTAAAGGCGGCTGTGAATATCGCTGACCACACGGACAATCACTTCATATGCCGAGGTCAAGAAACATGAACTCTACTTCATCTGCCAAATAGATTGCTTTGTCTACAGAGGAATCTTAATGTTTACAGGGGCCTAATAAAATTGAGTTATGTTTGTAAAAACATTAGGCCTAAGCTTTAAAAACTTATTTTGGTCAATATCGGAAAAAATAAAAATCTTTTCGACTAAATGGGTTGAAAAAAGCTTTGAATTTGTTTCATTGTTTGTTATTATATCTTGTAGTGTTTAGAATTGAAGCTTTCTTTCTTAATTACAAGTTGTATTAATTTCAAACCTTAATGTAATTTCTTTTTAATTCAGTATTAGCCTAAATGTAAGGTAGGCTACAGAATTCAGATATTACCTATGGTTTTGTGATTTTTATATGTTTATAACATTTGTGTTTATGAAAGACCTAATGAAGTTATCAAGCAAACTGTTTTATTATTATTTTAATAGGCCTGCAAGTTATAGGTACAAAATATAGATATCTAATCACTAGATCTAGGTCTAAGTTTAAGAAAAAACTACCAAAAGGGTTTGAAATACTTAAATACAGTACTAAAAGTAGCTATGTTTTGAAAAAAAAATATCTTAAACTGGAGACATTCAATTTAAAGTCATTATAAAAACTCCATGATCTAGATTTATTTCTAGATCTCTAGTATAGTAGGAATACAGATTTAGAGGCTTTCCCATCAGTATCAATGTACTATCTTAGCTATGTGGGAGGTCAGTACGAGTTCACTGGGGAAAAAATCGGATCTGCCGTAGGGGGGTGGGTTTAGTGCGCAAATGCTCCTGACCGATTGCCAAAAGGTACAGAAATTCTAAAGATACATTTTAAAAGAAAAATGGACGGCTGAACTGCAGTTATCAAAATATCTGTGTAAGTAGAAGTATAAATAATAATATTTTACACAAATATAGCTGTCTTTTGCTAAATCTAGCTCAATTTCCACGAAAATCGCATCCGGTCGCAATAATTTTTATATCAGCTTGTCGGCCATTCAACGATCTATCACGTGTAGCAGACGCCAAACAGATTTACCCGTATGGTATTGCGCGAATGCTATTTTTAGCAACAGTGCCGAGACGCGATCGAAAAAAACGAACTAGAAAGTGGCCATAAAAAAGCGGGTCAGGGGAGGTAATTCAACTCGCGTTATGAGACTAGCTATATTATAGGATTAATCTGTGTACATTTTATCATTCTATGATAATTAGGAAAAATATCCCAACATTCCTACCCTTAAAACTATAAAAACAGGTAGGTGAATGAAACTTTGAAACATTTTTGTAGCTTTCATTCTTTCAAAGCATTTAGTTTTAGCATAGGCTTAAAGGCCCTAAATCCTCCTAGAAATGTGAAATAAGTAGTAACAGGCCTACTAAAATTTAAAGTTTAAAGTCACGTTTTTTCCACACTACTAGATTCTAGATCTAAACTCTGCCGATTTTACGTTAGTGTAGATTACTGTAGATCTACCTAAATTTCCTAAGGCTAAACTCAAAACTGACTTGACTACCTAAAGTAGTAAAGTACCTAAGCCTCGGCCGATTTTACGCACCTAAAACGATAGATTGGATTACCTTGTGTATGTTTACTAGACTCTATATAGAAATAGATCTATAGTTTTAGTTATAATTATGGTATTCTATAATGAATTATATCTCATTCTATTCTATAATACTAATAATTTAATAGTAAATTAATAGTCTATCCATTCCATACTATGGTATTTTATAATATAATTAAACAACATTTACTTGGTCCAAGGGGGATAAGTCAGCAAATGTTTCATGATTTCAGAAAGCTGGTTTTGATATACTTTTTATAGACCTAGATTTTTATAAGAAAATCAAATATATTATTAATATACAGTTGCAAGTTTAATATTTTATTATAACTAAAATATTAAAATATAGATGTAATAAAATTTATTGTTTGATAAATTAATGTACTGATTTTAAAATCGGGGTATTATCGTCGATTAAATGATCCAATCCAACCAATAAAAAAAAAAGCTTGTATAACCTAGCAACAACGTAAATGGCGGAAATGATATCTTATAGTAATACTTTGTGAAAAAAAAACATTAATTAAAAAGATTCTAATAAGTTTATTTTCTCAGAATGCCGAAGAAAGGCAAGAAGGGAAAGGGAAAGAAGGGGAAAAAGGGAAAGAAAGGGTAAGCTGTATTATGTGTATATGCTATACTAAGAGCCAATATTAAGGCAATTATAAAATAAGGGCATGGCATAAGCATAAAATAAATTATAACAATATTCAATCAATAGGCCTATATAAAAAAAAATATTAATATATATTAATATATAATATACTAATATACTTATTACTTAGGTCTTAGAATAATATACTATAACTATAGGAACTACTACTACTAGATCTAGTAGTAACTAGTAACTACTAGTACTATAGTACTAGGCCTAATATTAATATTATTTTAAGAGATACGGTATACCCTATACTATAGTAGAGTATTAGAATCATAGTAATTATAGATGATCTAAATTGATCTACCTACTACTACTATTTAGTATTTAATAGTTAGTTACTAATACTATTACAGTCTCATTAGTTTATGCTACTAAACTAGTATAACTGTATAGTATAGAGTAGAGTATCAAGACTATAGACTATACTCTATAGTACTATAGATAATAATAGACCATAGCACATAGGCCTACTCTTTTCATGAAATAAAATATTAAATTATTGACTTACCGAGTTAAGGGATTGCTGGGTGGATGGTGATAGTATAGTCACCCATCTGTGCATCATCCTTGGGATAAGGAGGTTGACCAAACCTGAGCAAACTAATGGCTACCTAAACACTGGTGCTAAGCTAATATTAAAACTTAACACACACTTCATACAGTCCAATACATCAATTATTAATTTACATTTATTAGATGTCACATTGGTTTACATGTTTAAAAGCAATGAAAACAATACAAATACAATGCCCGACTTTCATATTCAAGAAAACATCACTTGACAATTCTAATACAAGCCAAAAAACAAAAAAATCAAACTTACATTTCAACTGGGAAATTATTCACCATAGCTACTAACATTAATTCATTGTTCTGATATAGAACAATATATATACATGGGAGTATCACACCAGTATGTACACAACTCAGAATCACACATGTGATTGTCATCATCCCCAGTTCTAACTCAGTTATGTCAAACACGGTTAAATCCTTCTGTGAATACATAGTCGAACTCTTAACAATATAGTCAGACACACAGCGGCAGGATGATTTCTGTCTAAAGTTGAGATCAGGCATGTCATTGGACATCACAATAGAACCATTACTCTTGACATGCAGGTGGACATCCCACACAATTCCGATGACAAATCACATGGGTTTGGAAAATCATCAGGAGATGCCAAAGGAAACACATCAAATTATATTCGGATAACTTGCATTTATAATATCCAGTTTCTTAATTTTAATCTGGATTCTTTAACACAAGGATGATTAAGTACATTAGTAATTATAGTTTATACAGAAAAAGCTAAAATTGGTTGTTGTTTTTTTTTTTATTGAATTAGCATAATTAAAATCTTTTTACAGAAAAAAGGGAATGGGAAAAGAGAAAAAAGAATCAGTAGTTGCATTGGCAGCAGCTAATTCAAAAGTTTGGGAAACAAGACTTGAAATTTCCGAGCGATCAAAACAAGAATATAGGTATGATCAAATAATTATGGAATTTATCATTTAATTTGTCTTTACACAAGAAATTAATATTCTCTTTAAATGCTTAACAAATTATTATTTTCATTTTATGTCATTTGTGTTTTAGCTTATATATTTAGGTAAAGTATTTAATTAAATATTTTAAACAGAGATACTGCAAAAAAGTTGATGTTAGAAAATGATGCACTTCAAACTCAGATGTTTCAGACAGAGCGAGACACCATTGATGTTATTACATATCTTAAACAGCAGGATCAAGATAAAGAGTCTCAAGTATGCTAAAAGCTTATAGATTCTGAAATGCATTTAAAAGAGAATTTTTAATAATTTAATCTTTTTTTTTTCCATTGACTGTTATTGGCTAAAGCAATCTCCATAACTAGCTTTAGGCCTGCTATGAACATTTTACTCTTTAAACTGGATTATATCTAAGTTTTACAATCCCATTAGTTAGAGCAGCTACAGCATCAGATTCGAGACCTCAAGAAAGAACAAAGAAAAGAAAAAGAGAGTATCATTGAAGACTTTAGTAAGCAGATTAATGAGCTAGAGACAAAACTTGGTGAGAAGATACGGGAGGTTGATCTAATGCATAATGAGCTCAAATTGGTCAAAGAGTTTAGAAGAAAAAGAGGGCAAATGCAGAAAGATCTGGAAGATGTAAGTTTTTATACACAGTGCTTCATAATGTGTTGTTTGGAAATGCTATTGTATTGGTTTCTTATTGTTGTATCTCAACTGCATTAAAAAAAATGTAATAATGATCTATTTAATTTACTGTAAATACTCCTACTATACAACTTGAATGAAATCAAAATGAATGTAATCAGTTTTGCATTGTAAAAAGATAGTCTAGTATTAAATAATGTTGCAAATACGGGGTTGTGGGCGGACAGTTATAAGAAAGGTTTAACTTAATACTTTTCAATTTTATGTTGATGTTTAAAAGAATCACTGGAGGCGGAGGGGAGAATGAAATATTTCATTGGTTTGAAAGCATGTTTATTACATTATAAATTGCTTTAAATCTTAGATCAAAGAAGCCATGCATAATGCTAGCAGAGAACACAAGGCTACCACTGGTCGTATGGAACAAAAGTTTTTTGAAGAAAAGGTAATCTAAAGAATAAAATCATTCAATACAAAAATATGAACTCCTTTAAATATAAAAAATTTAAGTTATATTCCTCTAAATTTTATTCTAACGAACGTATATCATATGTAATACTTTTTCAAGCTTACTTAACAAGCTACAACACAATCAGCTTTGGTGTTTTTCAAATTGCTGTTAGATCTAGTAATGTTTTCATTCTTTTCCACTATTATGAAATTTTAAAAAATTGAATCATATGCAGATGAGACTTCAACAAGAAGCTAATCAAAAAATAGCAGAATTGGCAGAGAAAGCTCACACAGAGGCCATAGGGTAAACACAATTTACTGTGAAAATTGCATATTTAAAATTGATTCACCTTTTGCCTTTAGAAATGAAATTATAGGATCATGAAATAAAAGTGATATACATAAGATGTTTTTTTATTTAATTAAAGAAACCTTGATGAAACTACCAAGTCAGTGTACAAGGAAAATGTTCGACTAACAGAGTCTCTGAACTATCACATGAAAGAAGGAGATCTTTTGAAAAAGGAGAGAGATAGACTGTTGGCAGAGAATGAAACTTTGATAGAAGAAAGGGAAGTTAAAGATTTGATGGTAAAAGAAAAGGTTGCACAAGTTAAGAATCAAAAAGACAAAATAAAACAGGTACATTTAATGTTTTCATTAAGAATAAATGTAATTAAACCTATGTTTTTTAAATTACAGATTTTTTGGTTGCATCATATCTAAACCTTCATAAACTTTTAATCTACCTAAATTAGCCAACTACACTTAGTAAGGAAGTTTAAATATATTGTATGACTTTTAATCTCATTTATAGAATGTTACATTTTATGAATAAAAGTAAGTGTAAAGAAATTGTTCTAGAAAATATATTTAGTTGTAAAATATTTTAATCACATGTCCTGCCTATATAGTTTTGTGTGTATATTATAAGTTATATGATTTTATTTGTAACATTTTCTTGATTAGTAGCTAATACATTGCTGAATTGATAATTAAAAAAAAAAAAATTAAAATTTCCATCTTTCCATATAGCTAAATGAAAAGATTGAAACGTTGGAGAAATCTTTGAGTCATATTGTACGTGAGTTTGAAACAGAAAAAAAAGCAATTATTCAGCGAGGAGAGATAGAAAATGAAGCAGCAAAAGTTGAAATAGTTAAATTGCAGAGAACAATTGAATTAAAAACACGTGAAATGAACAAAGTAAAGCGGTTAGCAAAAAATATCCTAGATGAGAGAACAGAACTGGAGAGATTTTTCCTTGTAAGCCTGGAACAGGTGAAGGCCGAAGTAGCAGCCAATCAGTGAGTAGGCCATATTCAGGATTTTTTTTTTAAATCTGGCTAAAAGTTCAACTTTGTACTTAGTTTAACTTAACTATTATTGGAATTGTATGGGTTATATTAGTTTTAAATTGTATTCTAGTAGATGAAGCATGGGTGAACCTGTCTATAATGATTAACAGTTAGGAATGAATTCAATGAACTGTCTTTCTTAGTTTGAACAGCTTATTTTAACATTTGTATTAAAATTGATTTTTTTTCCTGCTGAATGACTAGGAGTAAACTGAGGGTTTGTATGTGATTTCTGTTGTTTCACAGTCAAATGTCTTATGTAATCATTTAAATATTTGTCACTATTTTCTTAATCATACACTAGCCACAATTTTCACTTTTTCACAATAAGTATATTACTGAGAACTTTAATAAAATCACTCAGTAATTTATTTTCTAAATGAACTCACTTAATCACTTTTTTTTTGAAAATGTTCTTACATTTCATTTGTGTATGACCTATACTTTCTAATTACAAGTTTATTTTATCATTAACTTTATTGAATATTCATGTATGTATTTTACTAAATTAAAATCAATGCTATCTTTTCTCCTGTCATTTCTGCATGCAAGCTTTTATTTATTTTTTCTCAAAAAATGCTTGTTGACTCTACTAAATCAGGCCTACTTTGTTTTGGTTCATTGAGTAAAAACATAATAGTTATTTTTGCTAAATCTGTTGGTGTGTTATTTTAATTAGAGCACAATATAGGAAAGATGCAAGAATTGCTTATCAACAAAAAATGTTGGCTGCCCATGCTGGAAAAAGTGACTTCCCAAAAATTCGGACATTCAATCAAATGGAGCACAGCACAAACAGTGTTTTTAGAGATATTGAGGCTGCTGAGATGTTGTAAGTTTTTTTTTTATATTTATCTCAACACAACTGATATTTATGTCAACATAATTATAAGTGATATTTATGTCAATATAATTATATATTGATAATTTTTCAACATAATTATTAATTGATATTTATATCAATATAATTATAACTGATATTAATGTAAGCGGATATAGATTGATAAACTTTTGAGAGATTATATTACTATTTTAATGAAACTTTCATTTACCTATTGATTAAGAGAATGTGTTACACAGTTTTAAAACTGTTAATACCATTGCTTATATCAGTGTTAAGTTAACTAATACTACTGTTTACATCTGAGCTAAGTTAACTAATACTACTCACATCTGTGTTAACTCCTATAGCAGTAGCTACCACCATATATTTCACTTGGAATAAAAAGGAAACATATTATTCTTTTTTTTTTAGAATTCAGAAATATTTTTTTTGTATTAATACTGTCTTTGGTAGATTAGTTTTGTTTTTAATTTTTTTATTATGGATAAACCAAAATAGCAAAATACTTGTATAAATAAATGTATAATATTGCTAAAATAATAAATATAGTATCTTTACTAATTACCATTTGACAATTAAGTTGTTCTCATTTTAATCATTTTTGAGAAAGTAACATGTTAAGAAAATTATTTCCTGCCAAAATTTAGTCATATGAAAAAAAATTTTTTGAATCAGATCATTTTGTTATTCAAAGCTAGTTGTTTCTTTGTTTATGTTTCATAAATGTAATACATGTGTTTACATAAATAGGCCTACACCATGTAAACTCAATATCTATATTGATGTGTCATTTCCACACAAAGTAGTGTATTTTGCACATAGATTAGTCTCCTTTCTGTTTAATTATTGTACAGTTTGTACAGTTTGTACAGTTTGCAAAATTTAATCCTAACAAACACACTTTATTTTACACACTAACGAAACCAGGAAGAAGTTGATGGAAAAGTAAGTAGTGTCTACATTAACAATAATTTCAACTTGATGTTTTTTTAATGCAAGCTCTCACTATGAACATTTGTTTCATTAATAACAAAAGCACTCTTGCTGTCTTTTTAAGTGTTCACATTTTATTATACTGAACAATTTAATCTTTGCTTGCTTCAAATATTTAACCAAATAGGACCAAATATTGTCATCACATTACTACTCAAAATTCACTCTTTAATCTGCTTGGTCGTTTAGATTTTGTTCAGCCATTTGTTCATACATTTAACACACAATACAACAAATTCTAATCTCCAACCTTTTTGTGTCCCTCCACCAGGTATGGCACTAGTGGAAGAGTTGACATCAGTGATTTAACCTGGGAGCAAAAAGAAAGAGTGTTAAGATATCTCTTTGCAAAAATGAATGGAAATAAGAGTCAGCATAAATTGTCTCCCCTGCCAGGTATCAACACAAAAGAGGATCAGCCACTGAGTATCACACAGGGAGAAAACAGGTGGGTTCTTCAGACAAAAGAAATGTTGTTAATGTTATCCACATTTTGTTCCTGTCTCCACATTTTGTTCCTGTCTCCACATTTTGTTTCTGTCTTCACATTTTGTTTCTGTCTTCACATTTTGTTTCTGTCTTCACATTTTGTTTCTGCCCTCCACTTTTTGTTTCTGTCTACACATTTTGTTTCTGTCTTCACATTTTGTTTCTGTCTTCACATTTTGTTTCTGTCTTCACATTTTGTTTCTGTCTTCACATTTCACCAGACAAAAGAAATGTTGTTCCTGCCCTGCACTTTTTGTTTCTGTCTACACATTTTTTATCTGTCTTCACATTTTTTATCTGTCTTCACATTTTATTTATGTCTTCACATTTCACCCGACAAAAAAAATGTTGCACATTTAGTCAATTATACTAATGTCAAGGCTAACAGTAATCACTATCATTTTTTATTAAGAAATAGGTTTTTATTTACACACATTTCAAAACTATTGTTTATTTTTAGATTTTTAAAGATTAAACATCAAATTAGAAATCAGCTATTCTGAAGAATTTGAAAACAGATTAATAAAAAATGTACATACTTTGTTTATAGAAAACAATTTTTTTTTGTTTTCCCATATCAGTGAGTCTAAAGATGACCAGACGTTCCTAACTCAGGCCCATGTTGATTTGGTCAACCAGTTTCACAGTCTCAACTTGTCAGAACCCCCGGCACAGTTAACATAAACTTTCTGGACAGAAACCAATCTTGACCTGTGTTTTTATGGTGTGGCACTCGAGTTTTTCATGAGTGGAATCGGTTTTTGTCTCACTTTTTTTGTCCTATTATGAAATGGATGTCCAAACATAGAAAATAATTGTAGTTGGGGAAAGTGAGTAGTGTTAAAAAGGTTACCACAAAATCATCAAAAAATTAGCAATAGATTTTATAACATGAAAATTATGGATATTCACAAGGGGGAGACAAGCAAAGGTATAAAAAAAAAATTGACCCGTGTACTGGTAATGATTTTTAGTAATAGAAAGAATGATTTTACTGTTAGAATAATTTTGTTCATTTTTTATGTAACTCAGTTCTGGATTGTAATAAGCTGTGGTGATTTATTTTTTATGGAATGCAATTACTTTGAATTATATGTGTATCAAATAAATTTTGTTTATTAAAATAATAAGAAAGACTTACATTGATGTTTGTGGATAATGCATGATCTTGCATTATTTGGTTAGTGCAGATACATACTATATTAAATAACAGGCTTCACAGTTCATCGTGTTGTGTATAGTGGGGTGGTGGTGATCAAAAGTCTGATTACATTGATTAACCATCTGGTTTTTTTATTATATTTCTGCTACTCAATTCCAATGCAACGTTATATTATTGCCCATGTTTAACTATTTTAAAAACATTTAAAGATCTACATACAAAACAGTTACATAATTAAAATGTTCCAAACTTTTTCTAGTTCAGAGGGTGGGGGTGATTTATAGATTTGATTTGATAGAGTCGATATCTTTGCAAATGTTGCATAACATTATGTTAAGTTGTGGAGTTGTTGTTATATAAAAGATGCACAATCTCTAAGCCATGAACAGACTCATACGATTCTCATATGCCTTGATAGAGGATGGCACTAGTCACGTGAGATATGCTCTAACACAACTTTTTTCCCATCAACTTTTTGTTTGTTCGTCAGCCTAGTCTAGCGGAGTTTTATCCTTTTGTTTGTTAGTCGGCCTAGTCTAGTGGAGTTTTATCCTTTTGTTTGTTAGTCAGCCTAGTCTACTGGAGTTTTATCCTTTTGTTTGTTAGTCAGCCTAGTCTAGTGGAGTTTTATCCTTTTGTTTGTTAGTCAGCCTAGTCTAGTGGAGTTTTATCCTTTTGTTTGTTAGTCAGCCTAGTCTAGTGGAGTTTTATCTTTTTGTTTGTTAGTCGGCCTAGTCTAGTGGAGTTTTATCTTTTTGTTTGTTAGTCGGCCTAGTCTAGTGGAGTTTTATCTTTTTGTTTGTTAGTCGGCCTAGTCTAGTGGAGTTTTATCTTTTTGTTTGTTAGTCGGCCTAGTCTAGTGGAGTTTTATCTTTTTGTTTGTTAGTCGGCCTAGTCTAGTGGAGTTTTATCTTTTTGTTTGTTAGTCGGCCTAGTCTAGTGGAGTTTTATCTTTTTGTTTGTTAGTCGGCCTAGTCAAGAGGAGTTTTATTCTTTTTGTTTGTTTGTCAGCCTAGTCTAGTGGAGTTTTATTCTTTTTTCTCAGCTTACACAATTGGGTAACGATTACAGCATCAGTTTTGTTGCTACTCTCACACATTATAATTGGGACAGAGTTCGGTTTTTTTTAAAACCATAGGGACAAAGTCGTAATATTTGGGAATTTTATTTTCATATGCTAAAAAAATGTGTGTGTGGAAAGTGGACTAGGATTGAGATATCGTGGTAATAAAAGAGACGGATAAATCAGCCTTGCACTAGACGGGGAGATAACCCCGTAGTGCCAGCAAAGCATGTTCAGACATTATCCAAATTTAAGGACTGCATGGCCGTGGGATAGAGAGCTCGACTGCTTGTACGAAGGTCTCGAATTACAATGCCCGTGCGTACTCGTAAATGTAACGTCCCTGAGTCCACTCAGCTCTGATGGGTACCCGACTCATGTTAGACATATAAAGGCAGCTGAGCATAGTGGTGAGGACACCATCCCTTCAAATGAACTCTACTTCATCTGCCCTGTGGATCTTTATGTAAAGGGGTTGCTGTACTAGTTTATTTTGTATCATACAGTCTTGAGAACAACAGCTTCAATGAAATGTAATTAAAATCCAACTACTTTAGTCTTATGAAGGTTATATAGGCTACAACAGTTACAATAGTTTATAACAGATATTCTTTCAGGCCTCTATTCGGAGTGCACCCCCTCACACACACACACAAACACACATACAAAATATAGTCTGTACTATCGTGTGGATGCAGATCTATCATTGTATGTTTTCTGTTTGAATAGCTTTGTCGATAACAGCATTAATAGAACTGTTGTTCATGTTGAAATGGCTTATGATAGAATAAACGCAAAGAATATAAAGCCATACAAAAGTTAGAAATATTTCTAACAGATAAATAACTACTGATTAGGATTCGTCTTTAACTTAAGAAGTGGCAGAAGAGTTTCAGATTTTTATTACAAGGGGGGGGGGGAAGGAACGTGTGACGTCATACTTTAGCATTTTAACAAGCCATTTATTTAAGTGAATTTTGTAAAGACTTTTTTTTTGTAAACTCAATTCTAAAAAATTAAACACTCCACGTTTGATACTTTTAGTGGTGAAAGAAAAACATAGTTGTCAATATATGTTAGTCGTCAAAATCTAAAATTTTCAAAGAATTCATGCAATCGAATCAATACAATTCATGCCTCTACTACGTCATGGTCTTGCTTCATACGCCATCCCCACTTCACTCACGTCATCCTCGCACCATACCTAGCCCAGGCCTATCCAAAAAAAATCTCAAACCCCACTAACTCTCTTAGCACAATATTTTGACATTATCACAATATCTTGACAACACTACCACAGTATTTGCATACTTGAAACAGGCATACAGGGTCTATGTATAGTATACAAGTCTGTATACCAAAAACATACAAGTGTAATGTTACAACAACAATATCACATAACAGAGACACAAAATGTCGATCAATAAATTTTTTATTTGTTAAAAGAACAGTAGGCAGCCGAGCCTTACAACCCATCCCCCCCTCCCTCTCCTATTACTAAATCATGAAACCAGTAGAAAGGAGCCGTCATGATATTTCACTTGATACACGGGGCTACTGTATTAACCAAATAGTAAACCAACGGTGCAACTAGTAACCAACGGCGAGACGAACAACCCACCCCCCCCCCCCACCACAACACCCTCCAACATGCTCTCCCCTGCCCCCATCTATTCATCTATTACCTAAATAGATAGCCCGTGAAAGTGACGAGATTATTTGTGGACTACCACAGCTCAAGCATGTTAAACTTTCCCGGTAAACTGCGTAGTTTCAGTTTAGTTTCCCTTGGTCGAGAATTCAATATGTTGGTTTAATCCATGTTATATAAAAGGTCAATATTTTTTTTTACTTGTTCGTGTGTGTGTGTGTCTCTGATTTGATTAGTTTATATTGACCACTTTGATAAACTCAGGGGAGAAAATCCCTTCAAGTTCAAGTCTTAAGTGGAGTTATCGATCCTTATATTCCCAGTTTATTATAAAAGAAACATCATAACAGGTCAATACATGCTGAACAAACTAAAAATATTGATGGTTTCAGTCGAAGTTGGCAGTATCGGATTTAGACAAATGATTGATATTCATTTAATTATTCCTTTTTCTCTCCTCTGCATAGAGACTGGGTGTTAAGCACTGTGACTTAGAGCGTGTTTTGTGAATTAAAGCTTGTGGCTGTTGCTGCCCTACTTCCCCATAGTAAAACGATTCTCTTACAATACACATTTTTAACAGGCCTAACACGGCTCGTTAAAATAACCTTCGCATGATTTACAAACAGTAATTATCTACCTTTTATTTGCTTGTAAGATGCGTCTTTATGCGTATAGGAAAGTCAGAAACCTTGTTTCACTAAGATACCTTCAGCTAAAATCTACCAACAGAGACACTTTGTCTCACTAAGATACCTTCAGCTAAAATCTACCAACAGAGACACTTTGTCTCACTAAGATACCTTCAGCTAAAATCTACCAACAGAGACACGTGTCTCAATAAGACACCTTCAGCTAAAATCTACCAACAGAGACACTTGTCTCACTAAGATACCTTCAGCTAAAATCTACCAACAGAGACACTTGTCTCACTAAGATACCTTCAGCTAAAATCTACCAACAGAGACACTTGTCTCACTAAGATACCTTCAGCTAAAATCTACCAACAGAGACACTTGTCTCACTAAGATACCTTCAGCTAAAATCTACCAACAGAGACACTTGTCTCACTAAGATTCCTTCAGCTAAAATCTACCAACAGAGACACTTTGTCTCACTAAGATACCTTCAGCTAAAATCTACCAACAGAGACACTTGTCTCACTAAGATACCTTCAGCTAAAATCTACCAACAGAGACACTTGTCTCACTAAGATACCTTCAGCTAAAATCTACCAACAGAGACACTTTGTCTCACTAAGATACCTTCAGCTAAAATCTACCAACAGAGACACTTGTCTCACTAAGATACCTTCAGCTAAAATCTACCAACAGAGACACTTGTCTCACTTAGACACCTTCAGCTAAAATCTACCAACAGAGACACTTGTCTCACTAAGATACCTTCAGCTAAAATCTACCAACAGAGACACTTTGTCTCACTAAGATACCTTCAGCTAAAATCTACCAACAGAGACACGTGTCTCAATAAGACACCTTCAGCTAAAATCTACCAACAGAGACACTTTGTCTCACTAAGATACCTTCAGCTAAAATCTACCAATAGAGACACTTGTCTCACTAAGATACCTTCAGCTAAAATCTACCAACAGAGACACTTTGTCTCACTAAGATACCTTCAGCTAAAATCTACCAACAGACAGAGACACTAGTCTCACTAAGATACCTTCAGCTAAAATCTACCAACAGAGACACTTTGTCTCACTAAGATACCTTCAGCTAAAATCTACCAATAGAGACACTTGTCTCACTAAGATACCTTCAGCTAAAATCTACCAACAGAGACACTTTGTCTCACTAAGATACCTTCAGCTAAAATCTACCAACAGACAGAGACACTAGTCTCACTAAGATACCTTCAGCTAAAATCTACCAACAGACAGAGACACTAGTCTCACTAAGATACCTTCAGCTAAAATCTACCAACAGAGACACTTTGTCTCACTAAGATACCTTCAGCTAAAATCTCCAACAGAGACACTTTGTCTCACTAAGATACCTTCAGCTAAAATCTACCAACAGAGACACGTGTATCAATAAGACACCTTCAGCTAAAATCTACCAACAGAGACACTTGTCTCACTAAGATACCTTCAGCTAAAATCTACCAACAGAGACACTTTGTCTCACTAAGATACCTTCAGCTAAAATCTACCAACAGAGACACTTGTCTCACTAAGATACCTTCAGCTAAAATCTACCAACAGAGACACATGTCTCACTAAGATACCTTCAGCTAAAATCTACCAACAGAGACACTTGTCTCACTATGACACTAATCGACTAGAATGTTTCTGAGGTAGACCTGCTTTTCTCGGAAAATGGAGTCTGTCGTTCCGCCCCCCCCCCTTTCCAAGTTTCAAGTACCCCCCCCCCTTCCAAGTTTCAAGTACCCCCCCTCCCCCTGAGATTAAAGAACAAAAGGCTGAAAGAAACACTGCAGGAAAGTACTTTTCAACGCGAACTGTTCAATGTAACTCGATCTCCGCTTTCAAATTGGAAAAATTTCTGTGCAACACAGATCAATATTTTATCCATTTATTTTTATACCCGATATACGTAGCCGAGCCAATAGATTTATGTGAAGCAGTGGCGTAGCGAGGTCGGGTGTCACCCGGTGCGGCACTTAATGGTGTCACCCCCCCCCCCCCCAGAGGCGTAGCGACCCTTCCCGGGGACAAACATTCAAGTTTTCGATTTGCACCCCCCCCTCAAGTTTTTCTCTATATATTTTGCTATTTTTTACCTTGGTGTCACCCCCTCGCTACGCCCCTGATGTGAAGACTACCTATAAAAATATGGATAAAGCTTCTGCAATAGAAACCTCTATTTGCGGGCGGCTAGCATGGTGTAGGAACGTAATCAAATTACATAAATCTGTTTGCTGTGTGCATAGTGAATGACACAAGTTTTCAATCGTTTGTTAATCGGGGGGGGGGGGGTCGCCCATAAATGACGTCACATGGGGGAAAAGGGGGGGGGGGGTAGACGTGTGTGGCAAAGGGGGATGTACAAATATGAAATTGTATTCTACTTTTGGTGGGTGTATGTTAGAAAAGGGTGAGAAAGGAACTCATATTCCTTCTCCTTATTTTCACAGTCACGTGTTCCTGTCACGTGTTCCTGGCTTGTTCACCCGCCTATAGTATTCCTATAGGCCTATACAAGTAAGTCAAAGTCACTTTGTCTTGCCACATCAATTTTAGAATCGAATTTTGATTTACGGTATATGATTTATTTTTTGTGTAAAGTGAATTTATTATTTTGCACAAATGATTGGACTTTTGTCATTTTTTTTTTACACACAGGCACACCGACAGAAAAACATACAGAAATCGAAATAGTCTGATAAAGAGATGTTTATTACACGATTGTACATCTTTTTTTAACGCACCCTCTTGTTATTAGCAGGTAGGAAAGATGTTCAAAATAAACTACCATACGATGAAAAATCTATTGACTTAAAATTTAATTTGAACAATACATTTTGAGCAGAGGCGTAGCGACCCTACCCGGCGCCCGGGGACAAACTTTTCGATTTGCACCCCCCCCCTCGAACTTTTCATTTATACCTCCCCTCAAACTTTCAATTTGGCGCCCCCCCCCCCCCTAAGGTCGGCGCCCGGGGACATATGTCCCCCCCCCCCGCCCCCCCCCCCCCTCGCTACGCCTGATTTTGAGCCACCCTCGTGTGTCAGTACAGAACACACCAATCAATGTATCGCACAGAGCTCATGGCGCCAACTGCGCGCCTTGATACATTTTTATGGCGCCCGAGAGAGAACGCCGCAAGGTTAACCAGTCCTGATCTCAATCAGCAATTAAGAATAGCAATATTTAAACGGAGGCCTATCAATAAATTAAAGTATCTTAGCGCCGTTTCCCAGGACCTTTAAAAAATTAACAGAACAACAAAACTTTCACACTCGGATTTTTTACCTTGACCTTTTGTTGAGCGTCAGAAACGAAAAGCGAAACTGGTTTTTGTTTTAGTAACAAACGTAATACAGTTCTAACAGTCACGGCGTCTCGGGACTGCAACTCACTTCTATGCGCGGCTACAGTAGACGCAAGTGTACAATACGCCATTAACCGCAGACGTGGAAACGTGACACTTGTAATCACAGCAGTCAATCAATGCGCGCGCAGCGTCAATAGCGCGGACCGCAACTTCAAAGCCGCAGGGAGACAAAAGACGGTGAAACGATCGCATTGAAAAAAATGAACTTCACCGTTTGACTTGATGACGCGTTCTTTCTCCCGAGGCAGAGCGTGCAAATACTCCATGAACCGGTGATAGTTTTTATGAAATTGACCAATAGCGCGAACAAATACAATTAAAATGAGTCTTATGCGTCAAAGTTCTTTGAGAAACTACATTTTAAGATTGACGAGAAACCATTGGATCGAGTTGAACATAGTCGTGTGAAGTTGAGAAACTTTGAGACATTCCACGCTGCTGGGCGTGTCTGTGTGTAGCTGGGGACCCGATGGTGTACATAAAATATAGACGAGCTCCAGAAAGGACCATAGTTAAACGGTGTTGACAATATATGCCGCGTAAGTTTTTATAACAATACATTTATTACTTATTTTAGCTATAATTCAGTTGGGCCTTAAGGTAGATGTTATGTTTTAGATCAATTGTATTTATTTTAGTATTTATTGAAAATTGTAACTACAGTTTTAAATTATTAATTGGCATGATTCAGTGCTTCGCAAAAAAAAAAAAAAAAGATTGTTATCAATTTCTTAATTCTTAGGTAAAATAAACTAATTTATGAAGAATAGTGGTAGTTAGCCAATTTTCCCCAATGTATAAAAACCTAAATAAAAGAGAATGTAAAGAAATCTCTGGTTTTATAAAGTGTAGGCCTATACTCTTCGGAAATCAGCGGAGTCAGTTAACGGAAGATGTATGGGGAGGCGGGGGTGCTTTACTTCTTGCATTTACAGTTCATTTACCCGCTACATTAATAATATTTAACTGTTCCGGTACTTTAATTTACCTCATTATTGAGCTCTTAATTCTACAATTTATCCCTAAACTTAATGGAACTAAACAAAACTTCACTAAACTAAATTGAGCTCAAATGCTACTGTGTAACTGTATGCTACTTTCGCGTCATATTCGTCCCCGCTGTTCTCTTCCCTTGCCATTTTTTTTCGAAGTTTTATTCGTTTTCCTCGTCTATAACAGGCAGGTTGGTTTTTTAAAAACCTTTTAAAGGAGATTTGTTTCTATCGCCCTTTCAGAATGTTTCGGAAATGTGTTAGACAAGTGTCATTAAATAGCTCCAACTCTAGACCAGTTACAATTTAGTCTGAGTGTTTCCTTTCCACCAACTGTGAAACACACTGACCCTGTTCCTCATTCATCAAATTTAACTCGTATATCAAAGCATCACTCGCTCGACGGCTCATATATAAAAAATCTCGTATGTCGGGGCACTTGTATTTCAAGGTACTGCTGTACATGATAAAAACCAGTTTCCGCCCCACCCCCAGAATTTCCAAGCGCGCACCCCAGCCCATGGACTTTCAAGTGCTCCTCCCTGGAGAAACATGCCCGAAAGAAACCCTGTTTACTTGCCGTTCATATCACTTACAACACCAGCAGAAAAATGCCTACTCTTTGCAACACGTTGTTGTTTTGTTATTTTGTGTTGCCTGCGCTAGAGCACGGTGATTCCCCTAAGCTTTGGATTTAAAATAAATTGGTTTTTCTAGAGCGTGTCAACAAGAGTAGTTTCCCTTTCTAACACAAGCCCCGCTCTCAGATCCTAGTTACTAAACCAACTCAATCAACTTCCGCCCACTAGATGGGGCTTTAGCACACATATTCAAAAATAGATTCAATATCCTATTCATTTAGATATGTTACACTTAATTAAATATCGACCATTGGTCTCAAAGAGTTAATTTGGAAATAGATTTTTCCGTTGCATGTTGAAAGTTTATTGTAAAAAGTAAAGTCTGACTAACATAAAATACAAGTTGGAAATTGTATGTGTTCTTAAGAACGGATTTAACAAGTGGCTCAGAGGCGTAGCGACCCTTCCCGGCGCCCGGGGACAAACTTTCGATTTGGCGCCCCCCCCCCCCCCCTAAGGTCGGCGCCCGGGGACATATGTCCCCCTCCCGCCCCCCCCCCCCACCCTCGCTACGTCTCTGAAGTGGCTACTTAATTAACCTAATTATAAATACTAAAGGCGAAGTTTATAATTAATGGCAATTAAGTAACAAAAAAATGCCCACTCGTAATTTTTACATGCCAGCTTTGTGTGCAGGAACCTACTTCAAAAGTCTTGTGTTCAATAAAGCCATATGTATCTCTTTCTTACCCCCTCCCCTCCCTCATACAACTGAGAACAGCACCAATAACTCCACGTATAAATCAAAAGTGCTTATCTCTGACTTGTGCTGTATTAGTTGTCACCCCTATATTAACAGGGGTTTATCTCCATGTGTGAAATGACATTTCACTAAATTATTGGGATATGGACGCCAGTTTTCACTCTACCAATGTTTTTATCTGCAATCGTGGACGGACATTTCACTAAATAACTGGCACATTGACACTTGCCTGCCATTGGTTGGGTTGTGCCTTTTGTCCTGTATATAGTCTCGGTTTTTCTCTTCTGTCGACTGACGAGCTTTTTATTATTAGGAAAAAAAATAATACGGGACAAAAACGGCCGCTTAATATTGGGGTTTTCAAGGTAAATTAGAGACGTTAGCTAGAACAACTTGTGTGCACGGAAAACCTGTCGTTCATTAGGTTTAGTACACAGAAAACCCGTCTTTTATTAGGTTTTATTAGGGCCGGGTGGCACATGTTGTGTTTGAAGGTTTGAAGTTGTTTCTTCTGTGTCTCGACATTGTGAACAACTTTTGACAGCGTGGTTAGCTCCGGCTACTTGTAGCTGCACGATTGGATTTATGAATAATTCCTTCATGAAATGTTGTGATTAAACAGTCATGGAGTAATTGAGGAGAAATGTTTTTGTCGTCCAGGTTGTTGATCCTGTGTGTAACCAACACAAAGCTGCGGGTGTAGGCGATAGTAGAACACCGTGACCAAGCTTACAGAACTGGTCGAGAACAAACTTCAACACATTCTTGTGTTTGTGACGACAAGAGACAAGAGGTGACCAAGTCTCTTTTGGTGACACAGTTGTTAACTGGTGACACACCTGGTGACCCAGCGATGGAAAATGTTCAAGTAGATCGACGCACCAGGAAGCGCAACATCCAACTTCAGCAACAGCTCAGCTACAGACTGCAGGTAACAAACTGGGGCTCTTTTACTCACATGGTTGTCAATAGGTTCGTCCACATTACTTAAACATCATAGGTTCGTTCACATCACTTCTACAGCATAGGTTCGTCCACATCATTTCTACATCATAGATTCGTCCACATATCATAGGTTCGTCCACATCATTTATAAATTATAGGTTCGTCCTCAACATTTCTGCATCATAGATTCGTCCACATTATTTCTATATCATAGGTTCGTCCACATCACTTGTACATATTTATCTTCGCACAATCTTTGTGCGATGTAACTGGCATTCATAGAATATGATATAAATAACACTCACCGGTCATTCACTCAGTCCATGTTTCCCATTTGTGTGCGTCCATGTTTGTCTACTTGTGTGTCGGTCCATGTTTCCCCATGCCATTTGTGCGTCAATCGTTATTTGCCTACATCCTTGTGTGTCAGTCCATATTTGCCTACATCCTTGTGTGTCAGTCCATATTTGCCTACATCCTTGTGTGTCAGTCCATATTTGCCTACATCCTTGTGTGTCAGTCCATATTTTCCTACATCCTTGTGTGTCAGTCCATATTTGCCTACATCCTTGTGTGTCAGTCCATATTTTCCTACATCCTTGTGTGTCAGTCCATATTTGCCTACATCCTTGTGTGTCAGTCCATATTTGCCTACATCCTTGTGTGTCAGTCCATATTTGCCTACATCCTTGTGTGTCAGTCCATATTTGCCTACACCCTTGTGTGTCAGTCCATGTTTGCCTACATCCTTGTGTGTCAGCTCATGTTTGCCTACTTATGTGTCAGTCCATGTTTGCCTACATCCTTGTGTGTCAGTCCATGTTTGCCTACATCCTTGTGTGTCAGTCCATATTTGCCTACACCCTTGTGTGTCAGCTCATGCTTGCCTACTTATGTGTTAGTCCATATTTGCCTACATCCTTGTGTGTCTACAGCTGTTGAATGAGGAGTATCGGATGGTTAAAGAGACACAGGAAGAAACACGTCAACAGCTGGCCGAGTTTCTGATGTGTCTGACACACAAGGCCCCAGGTAAGGAAAACACACGACACATTTAGCTGGCGTTAAAAGTAGAGACACAACACGTTTAGATGGCGTTAAAAGTAGAGACACGACACACTTAGCTGGCTCTGTGTTTTAAAAAAAATTAGTTGGCTAAATATGGTCTACATGTTTCTTTTATCATTTTAAGAGATACTGAAATAAAATTTTAATTTTACTTTTAAAAATAGTTCATTTGTGTTTTTGACATTTTACGCATCAAAATTTTGACTTTGAACACTGAAATCATTTTGTTTTCTCTGACACACTTTGACCACAGGTCTGAGCAGCTATGGCCATCCCAACACCCGAGCTATGGACCTAAAACATCACACCATTGCCAGAAGATACGATCTGGGAGAAAACGGAAGCTCACAGCTTGCCGATACCGGGAGCTCTCCACTGAAGGAGAGCAGCAAGAGATCCACAGATAGATCAAAGACGCCGCTTCAACGTTCAGAGCCACTGTCAAGAAAAGAATTCTTCAACAGGAAAATTATGCTCGATTCCAGGCGTCATAGTTTTCTGACAAACTCGCTGAAATCTTCCTCAGAAAACATTTCCATTAAAGTAGACACCCCTAGGCCGAAGACGCAGGAGGGTAGACTGGCATCCGTTGGCAGCACCATACAAACTAAGGCGGGAAAGTCTAGGATTGCCAAAAGCAGCTCTGAGCCGCGTGGAGATCGCGTGCAGAAGTGGGCTGTGAAGAACAAAAAGGACGAGGCAACAATGAGACAGGACGCTGCACGCAAGTCAATTCTGAACCAGTTCAGCATTATATTTGACCTGTCTCAGTCCCGAGTAGACAAATCGTCAGACAGCCCCACGCGTGAAGAATCAAACGCCAGTGTTGACAGCATGCAGCAGCCAACTTTCAATAAACCTTCAGCTAACTTGGCTCAAAAAGTAGCGTGGGGAACTCGTGAAGTTCGACATTTCGACTGCACTGATTTAGTCGAGTGTCTTGAAGACA
The DNA here is from genome assembly GCF_028476545.2 of Physella acuta. Classification (NCBI taxonomy): domain Eukaryota; kingdom Metazoa; phylum Mollusca; class Gastropoda; family Physidae; genus Physella; species Physella acuta. The sequence continues at coordinate 910,120 of NW_026732013.1, forward strand.
GCCGTCTATCAAGCCACAGCGTTAAGACACATGTGTCTGTCAGACAGCACGTGTTTGCTGGAGGCGTTAGACCGACGTCGACTAGAGTATGTCGTCACAGATGTGCTGATGAGCATGTCAGTTCTTCACACAGACGGCCCAAGACAGCCCCGCCAAACTACGAACTCAAGCAGAGAGCTATGGTGGCGCCTCGACAGCAGGTACAGCATTTGTTTAGTCACGTGCTAGTCATGTGATAGTTGTGTGTGCGCAGTGTTTCTTTCAGACTTTATTCTCCCGGGGGGGGGGGGGGGGAGGCTGCTTGAAAGAAACAATGTGTCATAATAATTATTTTATTCACAAAACAAGTTCGAAAACAGTGGCCATCTCTGAGACTAGACGTGTGGTCTGATGCAGCACTTTACAATGGCTTAATCGAGAAATGCCTGAAAGAAACACTGGCAGTTATGATAGTATAGAGTAGTATAGAGCATCAGTAAAATAAACTGCTGGTAGTTCTGGGCAACTAAGCCAGAATAGAAATAAAAATCCACCAATGACTGAAGTGTCGCGTCAAGATCGATCACTCTAGATCAGGGGTCGGCAAACTGCGGCTCGCGAGCCGCATGCGGCTCTTTTGATATCAAGATGCGGCTCTCCAGCTCCTTGCACAAGTACTAATAATCTTAATAAAAAAATAAAATATTTGAAATTTAAAAAATGTTAGTGGCTCTTTAAAACCATGGAAATTTTGAAAATATTAACTTTTGGCTCTTCCGCTTCAAAAGGTTGCCGACCCCTGCTCTAGATACTACATCCAATAAAATAATCATTAAAAAAGTTTTGAAAAAACCCACGTTTTCTGATTGCACTAAAAAGTAGAAAATAAACGCTATACATCACAATAATGCAAGCGATCACTCTACTATAAGCGATGAAAAACGTGGGGCGCCGAAGTAAAAGTTATATTACTATTGATTAGATAATACTATTGACTTTTATTAGGGAGCTTGTAGAGAGTCAACAGTATTAGAAACTGTAAGAAAATCACGGCGCCCCACGTTTTTGATCGCTTATAGTAGAGTGATCGCTTGCATTATTGTGATGTATAGCGTTTATTTTCTACTTTTTAGTGCAATCAGAAAACGTGGGTTTTTTCAAAACTTTTTTAATGATTATTTTTTTTACTTTTTAGTCTTTGTTTGTTTGCATTAAAATCTTGCTATCGATTTTATCTTTTCACTTTTTTTGGGTAAACGAAGACAACTCGTAAAAAGACAACTCGTAAAAAGACAACTCGTAAAAAGACAACTCGTAAAAAGACAACTCGTAAAAAGACAACTCGTAAAAAACACGTTGTGTTAACACATAGATTTGAACCCGTGTCGAGTGGGATAGCAATCGTGTGCCCAACCACTCGACCATATCGTCTCCCCCAAACTGGCCTACCTCCTGTAACTTTAAACTCGGGTCAAACTAAATTATCTGCCCTTAAGCCTGTGGCGATGTGGGATCGTTCGCTTCACTGCGCGCGAGGTACGCGTCGCTCGTTTTTTTTTCTAATAGCTCGCAGAGGAGAATTATATATATAGATTATATAGCGGTATAAATGCTCAATAAAATGTTTCCATTGATCAATTTAGTAATAATAACAATTGAATATTCAATGGTCATCCAAAAGAAAGCTTCCCTGAAAATTTCAGCGCGCTAGCTAACTGGGAAGTGCCAGAAATTTCGATCGCAAGATTTGATTGGAAAGACAAACAAACACAGAAAGACACAGAGAAAGCAAGTTAAAGAAAACGTGGGAAAAAAAAAAAAAAAAAATAGCCTGAGATTTGCATCATACAAAACAATCCACAGAATTATAGTCCAACAACCAAAAACTATTGTTAAAGAAAAGTATCGACAGCACTCAATCACCTTTCAATGAACGAGAAACGTGATTGTAATCGATTACTTCACACTTTCAAAAACGAATATTGCAGACCTGTGTAAATAATGCATAAACAAAATTGCTTGGCCGTAACTGCAGATCTATTGTATCGATTTAACTATAATTACAATATCAACATTAGGTAGAAGCCTATTCCAATGTTGTCGGCACAAATAATAACAATGGTGTCAATGTCAACAGCAAAAGTTAATTCATTTTGTGATTTAAGTCTGATTCGAAAAGGTATTGTAGAACTAGGTACAAATTTGTGTCTGATTTTCAGGTAACAGGAGTTTTGTCTGATCTCACAATTGGACTTTTATTTTCAGGTAGCCGGAATTTTGGCAGAGATCCAGTCGAGACGAGCTACCACGCGAGCACTGCTACACAGGAGCAAGCAGCTGAATGGAATTGTCAAGCAATTAGCGCCACCTGAGCTAGATGAAAGCTTTAGTGACTAGCAGGACCGTGGTCAGCCAGCACAGATACAAGCAGGGCCATGGTCAGATACAAGCAGATACAAGCAGGACTGTGGTCAGCTAGCAGATACAAGCAGGGCCATGGTCAGCCAGCACAGATACAAGCAGGGCCATGGTCAGATACAAGCAGATACAAGCAGGACTGTGGTCAGCTAGCAGATACAAGCAGGGCCATGGTCAGCCAGCACAGATACAAGCAGGACCGTGGTCAGCCAGCACAGATACAAGCAGGACCATGGTCAGCCAGCACAGATACAAGCAGGACTGTGGTCAGCCAGCACAGATACAAGCAGGACCGTGGTCAGCCAGCACAGATACAAGCAGGACCATGGTCAGCCAGCACAGATACAAGCAGGACCATGGTCAGCTAGCACAGATACAAGCAGGACCGTGGTCAGCCAGCACAGATACAAGCAGGACTGTGGTCAGCTAGCACAGATACAAGCAGGACCGTGGTCAGCCAGCACAGATACAAGCAGGACTGTGGTCAGCTAGCAGATACAAGCAGGACTGTGGTCAGCTAGCACAGATACAAGCAGGACCGTGGTCAGCCAGCACAGATACAAGCAGGACCATGGTCAGCCAGCACAGATACAAGCAGGACTGTGGTCAGCTAGCAGATACAAGCAGGACCATGGTCAGCCAGCACAGATACAAGCAGGACCGTGGTCAGCCAGCACAGATACAAGCAGGACTGTGGTCAGCTAGCAGATACAAGCAGGACCATGGTCAGCCAGCACAGATACAAGCAGGACCATGGTCAGCCAGCACAGATACAAGCAGGACTGTGGTCAGCTAGCAGATACAAGCAGGACCATGGTCAGCCAGCACAGATACAAGCAGGACCGTGGTCAGCCAGCACAGATACAAGCAGGACCGTGGTCAGCCAGCACAGATACATATGCCAAGCTTTAGATAGTAACCACTAAGACAGTCACTAAACATTTTGTTAGTGAATTAGTTGAGTTTTACACTCAATAAGGAAAATGTACCAATTTCAGTAGAAATTTAACATCAGCAAGATTGTGAGTTTTAAAAGGAAAACAAGAATTCAGGATTAGGCAATCAACAATTATTCTTCTTGTCTGAATGATCTAATCCAAGCAGATTGTCATTTAAAATTAAATTTTGTTTTTATTTTTATGATATAAATCTATTATGGAATCTGTTTCATAATTGTATAACATAAAAAAAAAGGTACTAGAAATGTTTTTTTTTAATTTTAAAGTTTTTAGGAAGCATTTTGCCCTATTTCAAAGTTCTATAACTGTATAGAATGTTACGCAATGTATAAATTATAACTGGACAATTCAGATTTTAAAATTTATTTATTTTAACGGTAGTTTATTAAGATCAAAACAAAGACAGTAGAATACATAAGACTGCATACCTTTATTTATAATAAAATGTGTAAAAGGCAGCACCACATGAGATGAGGTATTCTCACACACCAGTTATTCCCCTTAGCTCTACCCTCTAGACTTCATCAATCAGCCCAGGTCACTTAGCCTGCAGTCATTCACAGCTGACTTTTCCAACTTGGTCTCAATTTTTTTCTCTTTTGTTCTCCAAGACACATTCAAATGTAGGCAACATTTAACACTGAATACAGAAGGGTACAGAACTACCTTTCAGCTTCCACTAAATATACATGGTTGTTGGCTTTAAAGAATGCTATGACTCATATCCAAACAAGCTCAATTTATTTAGAACTTATATGGATTACATACAGTGACAAACAGCACAAATGAAAACTTTTTAAAAATCTCAGACATTAAACTTATATTTGATCGCAAAACTGATCAAGGTCATTGTTTCATAATTCAATTATGCCTGAAAATGATATGAAACAAAATGACTTTTAACATGGCCAAAGCAATAATAGTTAACATCAACAAAATGTAGTTTATGTACAAGGAAAGTCTTGGATCAGCCATACATCCCATCCTACCCAAGTTGAGCTTCGCAGAAGTACATTCTTACAGTAACTAAATGTGAGGAAAAAATACTTGTACCTATTACTGTAAAAGAAAACGCCATTCACAAGAACAAAATGTATCCTGACAATGCATTGGGTTAAAAAGTGAATAGATCCACCAAAGAATTGCTTCAGTTGTCTCTGATTAATAAAACAAGAATCACAGGCGGCTCAAAGCTCCCTCTAATGTCCCTCTTTGTCCACTGTCAATTCAAGCAGCAACGTGACAATGGACGCTCAAGTTAATGTTTCTCTCCACTCTTTTTCTCACCCTTGACTTGATTGTTACTGTAGTCGCTGCTTGTGTCAGTGGCACTGGGACTGTGCTCACTGGAATCAAGCGTGGTACTACTGTAGCTGGTGTTGAGTTGTTGGGAAAAATGCTGAAGTCTGCGCTTGCGAACTTCATGCATTTCATCTTCATGCCCTTCATCTCTTGGATTGTCCCAGTGAGGAATGGCTTCTTCAGAAGGGTCTGTAACACCAGTTGCCCCAGCTGGTTGGAGATATATTTTAAATAATATAAATTATTTGACTATTTTATATAAAAATATGTTACTGTTATTACTACTTTATACATAATAGAAATGGCCATATAATAAAAGCTAATATTCAATAGTTTAAAAAATTTTAAACACAGAAAGATAAATAAATCACTGCCAAGAAAATGTTTACTACACTAGTTACTATACACTAAGCATGTTTTTTCACTACAGTAAAAAGCCAAGACTTTTATCAAAATATGTAACAACATCAAACAATAACTTCTGACTCAATTTGTTTAAAAATAGCAGAGAATCAGAAGAGTGAGAACACATTTGTACCTGGCTCTTGAGGTGAGGAAAAGCTACTTGTTCTGTCTTTGAGGGAGTCTGTGGTCTCAGTTTTACTGAAGGTTGATGTGTACTTGGGTCGAGCACCTGAGCCCTCAGGCCACCAGTTGACATGGGTGTCAGCTTGTGTAGATATGGGGGTGGGCTGGGCTGACCCTGTTGATGGCCTAGGGTACAGCTGTGATGTGTGGATTCCAGCCACTCTGTAAGTAAAGTTTTGAAAAAAAAAATTTCAGAGATATACAAATAGTCACAACCTAAAGTACTAGTGCAAGGTTTTAGGAGTTAAAATTGTTTTGAATTTTAATCAGAGCATATATCGCACCAAATTTAGTCTTAAATCAGTGCAGTGGAGTATGGCTTACCCCATATGACTAGCAACTGTATTGTATTGGTTGATGAGCACCATGGCCCCATCTAACAAAGACTGTATGTCTCTCAACCACTGTATTCTTGCCTCAATGTTGGATTTTTCTACTCCCTCCATTGCTTTCAATTCCTCCTCACTGAGACCAGTCATGGGCATAGGAGGAGGTGGGAAACCTGAATGAAAATAGAGAAGTCTGTGAAATATTTATACTGAAAACTTGAGATACTTAAAAACAAAATGGTGTGAAAGTATCATTGGTGGAATTAAAGCCAAAATAAATATTAACCAAATTATGAAAACATTATTGGTGAAATAAAACCCAAAATAAACACTAACAAAAGGATGAAAAAATCATTGGTGAAATAAAAGCAAAAATGTGTAATTAAACCAAATTATGAAAATATTATTAGTGAAATAAAAGCCAAAGTAAATACTAACCGAATGGAGAAAACATTGGAGGCATCATAGGTGGAATAAAAGGAGGTAAGCCTGGTAGCAGAGGAGGTGGTAATACTGTTGAAGGTCCTGTCATTGGTGCTGCTGATGCTGCTGTTGGTGATGGGGTAGCAGCTTAAATTATATGATTAAGAACAATATAATAGACTTTAACAGCTCTACCTTTATACTGTACTAAAAAACTGAATAAATAGTTGCCTTATAAAATCTTGAACTCTGATAACATACATTTCTACTAAAGTACTATTGGGACTTACATGGCTGAGAGGTTGCCTGGTTGGCAGCAGCTGCTTGGGGTTGTTCTGCAGCAGGTACCTGAGGCTGCTGCTGGGGTGGCCACATGAAAGGAGGGGCAACACCTTGACCTCCAACATTTGGTGGCCATTGGAGGGGAAAACCACCAAACATGCCTGGCACTAGAGTTAGTAGTTCAAAACATTACAATACAAAACAATTCTGTAGTTGTAAAACTAACTTTACTATACGAGAAATCACTGAAAGATGGATATGAAATGGCAACATACTGTTCTGAAAAGGGTTAAGTATTTGATCAGCAGGCTGTGGCTGTGGTTGAGCAGGTGGTTGCTGTTGTGGAGGTTGTGCTGCAGCAGCTGCTGTTGCTCGAGGCATGCGCAGAACCTCAAGTCTGCAAGTGGGGCACGTCTGTTGGCGCTGAAACCATGAGCGAAGGCAGCTGGTGTGGAAGATATGATTGCAGGGCAGCTTTTTGCATCCGCTGGTCATTTCTTCACGGCAGATGATACAAACATTGTCACCTGAACTCAACTCCTCTGGTGTAGCATCAGGGTACCTACAGATATTCAAGGTGTACACAATACATTCAAGTATATTGGTACTGATACATTTTAGCTTTGGTACCATTTATTCATGTAAACACAGTGAAAGCATTTGTTCGATGTTTATTCTAAAAACTATGTATATTGTTCTTACATTACTTACAATGTATTCATATTCCTGATAGCTCTCCTTGAAAGTATCACATCTTGAGCTGCCTTCTGGAAAGCTCTAAGGAAAAATATAATACGATTACAATATCATATACATTTGACTTGAGTATTTTATATAAAATTTTCAAAATTCAGTAATGAATATGACAAACACAATGAGCTAGGGAGTGTTTGAACAATCAGTTATTATCTTAGTAGGCAGAGTAAATAATTGGCCCTGAATTTGACTAATGCTAAATGATATTGCTTTTTAGAATTATAGACATCTATTTTTAGCTGATCAAATTTTATAAAAAGACAAAAAAAACAAAAGAATTGCTAACCATTATGATGAAACTGTTAGAAAATAACAATTGTTAAAATAATGCTCTGAAGTTAATTATTATATTTAGCCTAAATCAAACTTACCTTACAGTTAAGTACATTGGGCGAATTGCAAATAATGGGAATGTATGAACTTTAATCATAATGAAGACAAAAGCTATATACAGTATCACACGAATAAAACCTAAAAAAAAACAGGTAAATATATAATTCATAGGGTTTTGTGTTACAAATTTAAACATATGATCAAAGTTTAAGTATCATAAAAATATGACTATTACGTAACAGTACACAGTGCCTTACCCATTACAAGTTCAGAATAGAGGAGGTAAACAGCTTTATTATCCCAAGGATTCTGACTTTGTAAATCAATTGAGTGCAAAATATACTTGATAAATGTCATAAGCACAACAGTAAAAAGGATTTCATACTGAAAAAAAAGATATCCAAAAGTTGAAAACATCAAATTTAGATAATATAAAAATAGCATTAATAAAATAAATATTTTAAATATTTTGTGACAAACTTATATACCTCGAACCCAAAGACCAGTTGTACAGAAGGTCCTTTCAATAAAGTTGAATAAAATGCATGTCTCACAAAGAGAATATCCAACAAACCCAGAACAAACATGAGAGCTGGAGAGAAAAACCAGGCTCATATTTAGTTATTTATTAGGTTCATACAAGTCACGTTTATAGTGAAAAAGGTAATGAAACATCACAGACGAAAACAATCCCATTAAAAACACAATAACTTACATAATGCTCGAATGTGAAATAACCAGGATATTGCTGGACTTCTTTCCATCTGGAAAGTGTGAAATTTACAGCTGAATCATAACATGCTTGCTTAATGTAATTACACGTTTTACAGTTAATGAGTGGAAAACAAATACTAGTATAAATATCTATTTAAACTTACATAGTCTATTCGGTCTTCTGCTAACCAATGGAAGCACTTAAGAAACAATAGCAGAGTGAATAGCGCAACAAAGCGTGGGCTGAAATCATCTCTGAAAACTGTGAATGCCAAGCATGTTTCTGTCACTGCATACCAAGAACGCTCAATAAGATGCTGTATGGATTTAAATAAAAAGTTACAATTTTCCACAATCCTTTTTTATGCTTCATAAATTTTAATATGATTTGTGTATTCAGATATTTTCAACTAGTCTTTTAATTTGTAAAGTGAATACTGTGTTGTCATCAATAAGATAAGTTTTGAAAAGTTGAAACTCTGTTAATCTTCATATCTTATAGTAGAATATTTTAAAGCTTAAATGCCTTTATTTAATCATATATGTAGGTAAATAGGTTTAGAATTTTGATATCTGCATAATACAAGCAAAATTTTAATATGACCTTTATCTTTCAAAGAACTTTATAGAGAATGTCTTTGAACTATATATTTAAATAATTATTATGGTGATTTAAAACAAATTTTGAGGATAAAAAAAATATGCCAAATCTACAAAGATAGATGAAAAAAGAATTCCAGACTGACCTCCATTTCTGCTGCTCTTAACTGCCCAAAGAACAATGCTATCAACACTTTCCCCATCAACAACACAAAAACTAGTGCTTGTATATAGATTACCTATTGAAAAAGAAGTTTTTTAAAATCCCTTTTGAAATTCACAATGTGCTGTGGTGAACAGATTAGTGTTTTACTAGGCGATCAAATTTTGTTTAAGCTAAATCAGATGGACAGCATTTTACTTACTGATGGTGATGGCTTCGTTAATATAGATCTAGTAATTTTGGAAATAGCTACCAGATATATACACAAACAGTAAATCTGACTAAACAGAAAGATACACTAGGTCACTAGGACAAAACAAGTACAATGGTCAGATGGCAATAACTGAAATCTGATGTGGGTAATCATCATTAATTTTTAAAATCAGTCATTAGTAATTAGGCCTAATTTAATCATTTGCCCTAATATTATTATTATTAAAAAATATAGGGAATAAGGTATCCAGAGGTTATTGGAACAGCCTCTACTAGACTCTATACACTATAAACTAACAAGTAGATCTCTAGATACTCTTAGGGAGTCTTAGGTCTTAGAATTAGATTAGTCTATAATCTATCTTTTTAGGTGCATAAAATGGGCCTTAGCTAGTAATGTGAAAACAAGTTTCCTCATTGTTAAGGACTTAATAGAAGTATATTGTGATATATTTGTGTCAAATATTATAGATAACTCAATAATACACCAAAATCAATGGCTAAATATATCAATATAGGCCAGAAATTAACTTTAAACAGCAGTGTTAGCGAGCAAGATTTGCTATATAAACAGTGGCCATCTGTAAATTAGAGTGGTTTCCCCTGAATCTCTAACTATAATTTTACCAAAAATAACCTAATATGGCTGATAAAGTAAATGAGCTTGGTTGCATCTGATGAAAACATTGCAAGTCTTTATTTATTACTGAAAAGTGTTAATACAATTGTTCAAAAAGCAGGTACATGAATGAAACTTTGAAAAACTTTTGTAACTTTCATAACATAAATTCTCCTAAAATAAACCGGGAGTGATCTCCCCTAAACTTTCTCGGATATTCTAATATAAAACTACGAGGGATGGCAACTCAGGACATAGACAATATTTGTAATCCATTTTTAATTACTTAAACTTTTTATAATAGAATGGAATCTCGTAAAAAAAAAAGAATTGCACACTAAGTGAACGCCTAATAAAATGTGCATAATAGTGCGCAATATTATTAGTACTTTATAAAATTACGTGCGTTTTTTTTTAGAAATCGGAAATAGCGTAAATTAGTACTTCCGGTCAAAGGAAATTATTCAAAATTTGACAGAAGGTAGAGAATTAGATCTTTTACTTACATGTGAAATTTCATTTATCTATCTGAAATAGTACTCAAATTATAGGCTTTTGAAAAATTCAAAGTAGAAAAAGTACCACTTCCGGTTATCGGAAATCGCTCAAAAGTTGATACGGATCTACGATTTTGATAAAATACTTATATATGAAATTTCAGCAACCTAGCTGTAACGGTACTCAAGTAATTGTGTTTACACACACACACACACAGAGACACACAGACATATGGACAAGATTGCAAAATTATGTTTTTCCGTATCAGTGAGATGTAAAACGTCGAGATTTGTAAAAATGTCGATTTTTTTTTTTGCACGATTACAAGACTTTCTCTATACTTCGTATATATATAAAAAGGTTAAATGATTACTAAAATTTATTGAGTCACCTTTTTTCACATTACTAGTCTCTGCCGATTTTACATATCTAACACGATCAATTACCGATTAGTCTACTAAGTCTAAAAGCCACTAGCTAGTCACTCTGGCTAGGAGAGTGTAGTACTGTAGAGTGTAGGTGTAACTGTGTGTAGTGTAAAAGGTAGTTTGTAGACTGTTTTGGTGTTTTACTGTAGAAAGTCAGTAGGTAGAGTTCACTGGACTTTGGCTGACACTAGCACTAGACTCTAGATTACTCTAGAGTCTAGACTCTAGAGTCTAGATTCAGATCTTTAACTGAATAAATCTCTATTTGAAACTAGTATTGTGTAGAGTGTAGTGAACTATAATAGTGAATTGCATTATGAACTCTTTTTTTTTCTAGATCTAGATTCTAGATCTAGTCACTTAATTATAAATAATTAATATAATTTAAGCCAAGCCAAGCAGACAGCCCCAGCAGTTTGGAAGTCTTGTAGTTAAAACTTAAAACGTTTTTTTTTTTTTATATTACTTACTGCCATTGATGGATTCGATTTTGTTATGTAAACCACGGAAGGATAAAACTGTTTCTTCTGATAAAATGCATTTCCAATAACAGCCGATGTGAGCACGAAGCTCACCCCCATGATAAGAAGAGATTTCATTTTCCCCTCCAGTTTTATTTACTTGCGACCGTCGGCTTCTTTCCTTGTAAACGTATAGAGGTGACGTTAAACAAGATGGTGGTTAGAATGTTTACGTCAGATTTGGGTCAAGTCACTAAAAATAACTTATCTCGTGGCTTGTAGTTATTGGGTGTGGTCACGTGGTTGTTTCACTTTTTATTAAATTTGATATTTAAAAATCGTAAGGCCTAGAGCCAGTCTCTGCTTAGAATTTCCAAACAACTGAAACTAAAAGTAGATCTATAAATAACGATATACTATAGATCTGGATATAGTTACACTGGACATAGTTACAGTTACACTGATGTAACAGTAGATTTCTTGGTAAAATTCACTCTGCCCAAATGACGTCACACTCGTAGGAGAGATGGGGGTCCGTAATTTTGTGACAGTGTGTGATGAGGGGGGGGGGGTTAGATTGTGTGACGACACACTTTTGCATTATAAAACAGTAATGTTATTGTTAGAAAACGAATTTTAGCCGTTATTTCGCGTTTTAGAAAATTGTTTAAATAAATTGTAATAATAATTGATTAAAATATTCTATGACAGAGTTCAGACAAGATTTTGAAAAAAAAAATCGATGTTATAAGAAAAAAAGCAGCAATTTTGAGGGGAGTTGTAGGCTGATGCGTGACGTCATTTTAGGAGGAGGGGGGGGGCTGGCTTTTTGTGATCATGTGTGACGGAAGGGAAGGGAGTGGAGGTAAAATTCGTCCATAAAAAGCGTGACGTCATTTATGGATAACTCCAACATTCTCCGCATATTCAAACAATCGAGTATATATTTATATATATATATATATATATATATATATATATATATATATATATATATATATATATATATATATATATATATATATATAAAAGGATTTATAGATGCCTGAAAGAAACTCAGTTTTAGTCCATTATAGTGCCCCCCTCCCCCCGAAGAAAAAAGTCTGGAAGAAACACTGTTATAAAATAGACGACAGCGACCGCCCTATATATTTTATTGTTTTATTTTCTGTAAGAGCATATAACCATGCGGCTCTTTTGATGTCAATATGCGGCTCTTCAGCTCCATGCACACATATTAATAATTATTTTTATAACTCATAAAAATATTAGTCTGCAACACTCGGTAAAGAACGATATGATAATAAATATAAACAATAAACACTCGCTATTCTTTTAGAATATTTAGTTACTCCCTATTTCTATGTACTTCCTATTAAATTGTCCATCCCGAATTGAAGCATTCAACTTCATGGTGTATAATGGATATTACATAGAAACTAAACGAGATAAATGTAAAAGTGCAAGGAAATGAAAACCAAGACTTTTTTCGGGGGGGGGGGGGGGGGGCGGACATTGTTTAAAGTATATATTTTCTATATAAATTTTATTTCGTTTGGGGGGGGGGGGTGGGGGGTGGGGGGGGGGGTGGTAGACTTTCTTCGGGGGGGGGGGGGGCGGATACTGTTAAAAGTATATATTTTCTATATAAATTTTATTTCGTTTGGGGGGGGGGGTGGGGGGGGTGGTAGACTTTCTTCGGGGGGGGGGGGCGGACACTGTTAAAAGTATATATTTTCTATATAAATTTTATTTCGTTCGGGGGGGGGGGGGGCGGTAGAGATGCCCGGAAGAAACTCTGTAGGTCATCTCAACAGAAAAAAAAAATTAGATGAACATTGAGCTTTTAGAATTGATGCTGGTTTGCTTCAAATGAAATCGCTGGATTTGAAAACAAAACATTTGTCATTGTGGAGTAATAACTTGACAGAGCTCAAGGGCAAGTTAAAATAGTTGGAGGTCCAATAAAACATGCACGTTTCGCTGCACAAGTGGACAGCTCTAAAAGAAATACCGCAAGTTGAGGCATTATTATGTGACGAACTGAATACTCTTCCAGAATATACACCTAATCCTAATCAAATTAAAAAAAAATGAAATAAAAATGGTAGTGGCTCTTTAAAAACTGGAAAATTTTGTAAACTGTAACTTTTGGCTCTTCCGTCTCAAAAGGTTGCCGACCCCTGTACTAGGATGATATTCCCGAAAATATTGATTGAGTCATTTCCCTTTGCATGGATTATGGCGATTCAATGGTGAAATAGAAAATTGTATCGAATCCAGATCAGTATTAGATCCAGGGGCGGAACTACAGTGCCGCCAGACCCCGCAATGCGGGGGGGGGGGGGGGCCAGACCAATTGGGGGCCCAAAAATCCTGGCTAAATTATTTAAAAAAAAAAAAAAAAAAAAAAAAAAAAAAAATAGGCGGAGGTCGAGTTATCTTTCTTCTACAGTTACAAACAAACACGATAGTCGGCAAACGTCTTTGAGAAAAATGCACTGACTATAGCTCGAGAGACCGCCAGACATATAGACAACTTCAAAGACGAAGCATCTGAAATTTGACTGTGCCGGTACGCTTTGAAATCGGGCTGGGGAAATGTTGCGGCGAGGCGACTATCCTGGTCTTCTAGACGATCGGAAAAAGTCGGCACTATTGATGTAGATGTTTATCGGCGCTTTCTTGTCCCCTTCCCAACTCTCTCCCCCCCCCCCCCCTCCCCCACTACCCCTCACTTCTACCCCTCACCACACCCTTACTCTTACAATAAGATGCAATGCATAGATTAACGAACCGTCTATGAACTGTAAACTGACCACTTCTGCACATTTTGTTAAAGACACTAGTCAGTAGTTGTTCATTTACCTGATGAACAGGGGCGGAACTACAGTCCCGCCAGACCCCGCAATGTGCGGGGGGGGGGGGGGGAGGCCGTTTAGGGGCCCACGGCTGACCAAAATTTTTTTTTTTTAAATTTTGAATTTAATTTTTGCCTTAATATTTGGTTTGTAAAAGAAAAACACTAGCTGCGGTACGATTATCTTTATTTTACAGTCACTATACCACGCTCTTCCGCAAAAGATAAAATCCATTACACAAACTACAGTGTAAAATATAGGCAACTCTTCACATTTTGAATGACTTCTTTGACTCGTTGCCCCCCCCCCCTCCCTTTGATAGCTAAATAGAGGACACGTAACTGTTTGACCGATCCTCCAAAGTATACTGTGGCGGATGGGGCAGGGGATGGGGACCAAAAAGGGGGTTAAAAAATTGTCGACAAATTCTTTACATATTTAAAACAGTTATTTATAGTTGTATTTTTTAACCATCGTCAAGGCCGAGTTCTATTTCCCTACAATCAAACACACGCTGTCGCCGGCAAAATTCTTTTTAAAAAAACAACAAAGTCCATAGCACGAAGAGCCGCTACATATGAAGTGGGCTTGCAATACTTTCATGATGCGCAGTTCTTATTTGCGGCATTGGTAGGGGACCCGAAATCCATTGTACATTTTTCAATGTTAATATGTGTTTGTGATAGTGGTTGAATTTGTATCCTGTACTATCTTGTATCGTACAAATAATTTAAAAAAAATATATAATACTAGAAACTTCAGTTTTATATACGTTTACTTGTTTTTGATTTTACAAGAAATATAGTAACTTTTAAGGCCTATACTTCAAATTATCTCCCCTGAGTAAGTTTTACAATGGGCGATGCTGACATACATAGATCAAGGCGTTTTGTTGTCCCTTTTAAGTTTTTTCCCCGAGCCGACCCCTATCCCATCCCTCTTTCTCAACCTCACAAGTATCGAGGAGATAAATGTATCGTTTATGAACTACTTCCTAACCGTACGATTCACCACTTCAGCACATTTTGTCAGACACTAGACAGCACTAGATCTAGTCAACACATATTAATTTACTTTCATAGTATTAGGCACATCTAATTCACAAAACAGGGCAGGTAAGATTATTTTTTATATAATTATTTAGAAATTAATTAGAACGTTTAGAATTAATTGGACATTATTAATAGTCATTGAGGTGGGGGTGAGTGAGGGTCAGGCTTTTTGTTAATCCCCCCCTCCCCTAAATCAGAGGGTTATCCAACGCGTGACCTGGCCACATACAGTTGTACATGTGAAAAACATTTTTCTCTCTATTATTATTATGCATTACTGCATCATTCACCCAATCGCCATGAAAACTTGGGAAGCTGTTGAGTACAGCCCCGCAAAGGTTTCTGTCATAGGCCTAACATTTGTACATATTTGAGTGGGGACTCCTAACGGAAATATGTGATTTAGCGCCCCGTGATCCTGCATAAGCAGATGAGGTTACTACTTAAATACAACTGGCTTCAGTGTCATCCTGAGCGCATCACATATGAGCAAGTTGGCCCCCACAGACAGTCGTTTAAAAGTTCCCACAACACTAGGAATAAGTCTCGCTACTACACTCGATGACTAAATCTAATTAGATGTCGCACCAATGTTTCTTCCAGGGTAGACTGTTTTCGGGGGAGGGGAGGGGGGGGGGGGAGCTCTGCCGGAAGAAACAATGTGTCACACCCATCACCCGTGCAGTAATGTAACCGGTAGCTCCAAGAGCCCCGTGACTCCCCTGACACCTGGGCCGTCGCCGAGGGATTTACAGCATGCCTTGGCGTGTCTAGTTGGTAGTGTGGACAAACCCGCGCCCTAAGATCCAAGAAATGAACTGCCGACATTGTTAAAATTTAATTCAACTTCTGGAAAACAGGGCACACGGTTAGTAACGTTTTGATTAAAGCCTCAGTTTAGTGTGTTGGACTAGATTTAGAAAGGGGCCAGCTCGTGTGTTGGAAAACCTCTGATTTATTCGTGTACCAGATGGACTTTTTTTTAAATTGAGAGCGAACCTTGTTTTATATATATATATATATATATATATATATATACATATAGGGGCCCAAAAAAAATTTTTTTTGGGGGGGGGGGGGGGGCTTTTTTTCTAGTTCCGCCACTGATACACATGACATGTTGTTGTGATTAGATTTAATTGAATTTTTTTTTCAAAACCCGATCAGGCCAGAAATGAGTATCCTATGTTCGTATTGTGTGTTTATATATATATATATATATATATATATATATATATATATATATATATATATATATATATATATATATATATATATATATATATATATATATACATATACATATACATATACATATACATATATGGGGGGCCCAAAAAATTTTTTTGCGGGGTGGCCCATTTTTTCTAGTTCCGCCACTGATTAGATCTAGTTCTAGATTTATTTATTAACTTTCAAACATTTTTTTTTTATCTAATATATAAAGCGCAACTCTGTATGTGGCGGACAGCAGGCGGACGGACCAGTAGAACCAGTGTTTCTTCCAGACTTTTTTCACGGGGGGGGGGGGGGCACTTGAAATTTTCGGGGGGGGGGGGGGCGGTAGACTTTCTTCTGGAGGGGGGGGAGGGCACTGTTAAATGTATATATTTTATGTATAAATTCCATTTCGTTCAGTGAGGGGCGGTAGATTTTTTTGGGGGGGAGGGGGGGGAGAGCCTGGAAGAGTAGAACACATGCATATAGTAAAAAAATAAACTCGACTTGATCGCCATAGTGTAATATTCTTTTCTTAAAGTGTTTTAACGTCATGTGGAATAAACAAAATCAAAGTGTATCACCCTTCACAAAAATATAAATTGTGTCTGCAATTATCTCTATTTGTTTGTTTAGTACCAATTACTTTCCTTGATAGATCATAACAAAATGTACTTCACTTAAAAAAGAACATTACATCGAGGTGGGGGGGGGGGGGATACTTTTTATTAGTTTGTTTTGATGTTGGAAAAAATAATTATTATAAAATGAGCATATTTGATAAAGTGCACTGTGGTAGGTAAAAACACGGATATTTTAAATACTGTCTTTTATTTTCTTTATACATTGAACGTATGTTTACTAATTATTATTTTTAATCAACAGTTTACAAGCCGCTCCTAAACGTCCTCTTAGTTTACTTCTATCTTTTCGTTTACGGAAAAGCTGGGGGTTATATAGTCATTCACTAAATTGAATCAGGCGCGTGTATGTTTGTGTTTAAGTTTAAGTTTGTGTTCGTATTTAATTGTGCATTATTTTCTGAGTTATTGTTTCCGTTTGTATTTGTATTTGTTTTTGTGTTTGCGTTGGCGTTTACATTTACGTTTACTTTTATGTTTATGTTTTTGTGTTTACGTTTGTATTTACTTTGTGTTTGGGTTTGCGTTTGTGTTTTCTTTGTGTTTGGGTTTGAGTTTGGGTTGGCGTTTTTTTTTTTCGAGTTTTGGTTGGTTGTGGTTAGTGTCAAGTTTCAGTTTAGAGTTAGATTTAATGTGATATGTTCTTTTGTCAAACGTCCATGTCGGGTATATGCTGCTTACTAAATACACACGTCATGGTCCTTTACTGTTACAGATAGGTTTTTCACATTAATTTAATATTATAAAATGAATTTAAAACGTACCAAAATTCGGTTTTACAAATTTATCTTTTAAATGTCTAACTCTGTGATGTCACCGTTTAACCCCCACCCGCCAAACATCTTCAGAAAATATCTCAACTCTCCAAACCCCTCACATCCCCAACCCCCGAGTGTGAGATATTTGACCTCGGCCATACGCCTACCCCAGCGATAACATTGGATAACAAAGGGAAAGCAACAAAAAACTGCTATGGTAAGTCTTCTAATGATTTTAGAGTAGCGTTTCTTTAAAACGAGCATTGTACTACACATGACAGCGTAGCCTACACAGTACACAGCTCTCCTTGAACATTACACACCACTCAATTTCAATTATTTAACTTAATCTAGATCTTACTACTTAATCTGGTTTAAAATAAGTTCCTAAGTCTGTTTGAAATTACGAAGTACCCTGAAGGACATTAGATTTGAGGATGTACTAACTAAACCTAACCTAGACTTCTAGTTTTTAGTTAACTCAGTCAGACTGTCACTGTAACTTAAACTCAACTGACTGGTAACTAGACTCTAAAACAGTACACTACTTCACTACACAGTAACTAGTTTACTAACTAGAAGTGTAAGTCTGTAGTCCCTAATTAATTAATTATTATAATTAGTAAACTAAGTCTGGATATACTCTGGACCTAGTCTAGGCTCTAGACTCACTGTAACTTAAACTCAACTGACTGGTAACTACACACTACTTCACTACCACTACACAGTAACTAGTTTACTAACTAGAACTGTAAGTGTAAGTCTGTAATTAATTAATTATTATAATTAGTAAACTAAGTCTGGATATACTCTGGACCTAGTCTAGACTCTAGACTCACTAACTACTAGATTTCTAGATCTAGAAGCTAGCTAGAATCTATCTATAGGCCTATATCATATATAGTATATAATATATAATCTATATCTAGAACTTAACTTAGTATTAGTAGATCTAGTTAGTAGTAAGTTAGTACTAGCAGTAGTAGTAGTAGCCTACACATTTTTTTTTGCAGAAACCTGAGTCATAGACATAATCATCATGTCAAAGACAGCATGGGCCACTCTTTCAGCATCAGCAGCCTTCACGTGTGGAGTAATTTATTATGTTCACATAAGCCAAAAGAATGATCGAGAGGTTAGTACTACTTGACCAATTGTACTACTGTACTGTAGACTAGTCTGAGCCACTGAGGTATTTTTAGTACTATCGTATTTGTTTTGTATTTAGACGTAGATTGGCCAATAATAAAGTTCTGGACGATATTTCGAGTCGACCCTTTGTATCCCTGGCAGAACAAACCCCTGGCTGGCCTCAACCAACCTGCGGGCTTGTTGCATTGAATTAAATAAAAACTCAAAACAATATAAACGATTTCCTTTCAATCGCTCAGGCCACATGCCACACACGCACAGTGTTGTGTGTCGAGCCTTAAACAAAATAAACTTCTCCCTTCATTATTACAAGCGATATTTAAATAATTAATTAATTATCTTATTTATTAAATAATGAGATTTAACATTTCTTGTATGATGTTATACAGTTATAGCTGCTGGCCTATTATTTTTTATTTAATAATTAATACATTAATTATGCGGGTCATTTATTTTTTAGTTTTCCATACTATGTCCCTTATTTTCATGAATATTAACTTTGTACTGCTTGAAAAAGAACTGACATTTTATTGATGATTATTATGTAGATCTAGATTTATCTATTTAAAAAATATCTGCATTAATTTTGTCTCCACAGCGATTACGTGAGGGTGTTATCAATGATTTAGCCAGGCAACAAAAGAAACTACAGAATGTTCTTCATCTGGAACAGCAGGGAGATATAACAAAACTTTTAAGACAGCAACAACAATTACAAGATGAAGAAGACAGAAAAACCCGGTTGAATAGTGAGAGATAGTGTATGCATATATAACTTAACAAATTTAAATAGGTCTATTTCAATTTTTCAATGAAGTTTCTTCAGCCTAAAGTGTTTTAGCATATTTTTTTACTTGTAATGTAAATATTGACCATATAAGACTATTGTTATTTTTTATAACTTGTTTATTGTTTAGCTTTAGCTGTTATTGAACCCTAAACAACACACTTAAAGGAGAAGCGTTATTTCATGATTTTGAATTGATAACTGTTATCTGTGATGCAAGTTATGATAAAATACATGTAACCAAGTATGTAAATAGTTAACAATTTAAATGCTGATTATTTAAACCTAGAATTTCATCATATTATAAAACATTACAACACTTCCTGCAAGATTATGTGGTCGAGTAGTTTTATTTACATAAAAGAAGGATTAAATGTTCAAATTACATCTGTGGTCTTGAAGTTCTGTCAGGATTGATGGGCACTTGATATTTACCACAGGTCCAAACTTGTACTTTTTAGCACTTCATCAAAGAATGCTGTTGAAATCATTGCACTGATTCAGAATGTGACATTTGTATATTGTATTCTGATATAATGGTATTAGAATCATAATTTAAATCTATCTTCTGTGGTTTGTATGGTGTACTTGTTGATACTTCATCCATGTAATGAAAATAAATCACAAAATAATCAAAAAGAAATATAATAAAATTTAATGAAGTTATGTAGTTTAAACTAAAAAAAAATAATTACATTTATATTCAGCTTTGATAACTTATTGTTTATTAATTTTTAGATAACAGAAATTGATGGGTAATTCAATAACTTCTTTAATTTGTAAAACTAAATTACACATTAGATTTAAAAAATAAATAAATAAAGTGCTTATAGCCTCCCCTTGATTACTAGTAGTGATATTTTGTAATCATGGTATAGCACAATATATACTAAACATTTTTACTAATTAAGAAAATACTGTAAAATTGAGTACTTTAATGCAATATTTTCTGCAATATAAATTGATGTAACAAAATTACATATTAGTTTGGTTTTTTTTTCTTTTCATTGTGTTATTGCATAAAGTTTGTATTAGTATTATATTTTTAAAATATAAATTACAAATTAATTTCTATTTAATCATATGTTTAAAACTGATTAATCTGTCCATCGTGTTTGAAGAATCCAGATTATAAGTGAATACAGGACAATGTCCACCTTGTCCCACACTAATCTGTGGCATCCTGACATCTCTAGATCCAACCCACTCCCTAATCTGTCCCTTACCTGAATCTTTTAGAATGATCTGGGGGGGGGGCAGTTTGAGTAATGGAAATATAGAATGCCCTACAGTTTGAATGTGATTGATAGCAAACAAGAGACTTGTGTCTGGTGACTCAGGCTTGTTATGTGACGCCATGAATAAACTTATCCCCACCACCACTACTAAACCTTTTCAGGAGGTGATCATACACTTTTGTTCTTTAATGATAAAAAATAACTTAATGAGAGTACACTTTCAACTGAATCATGTTTGGTACAAGTATTCTGAAGCCACATTCCCCCTCCTGTTGCCCCACCCCCATGGAGGTCTCCATGTACAAAGGTGGTAGACTACCCTCTCCCCCCCCCCCCCACCTTTATACAAAGTCAGTAAAATTAGACTGAGGTACCCCCACCCTCCCCCTCTTGTACAAAGCAGAGAAACGCAGGTACTGCAGGTTTTGGTTGGAGGCTACACTGCTGTAGACGGCCTTTTTGCTAAGTGGTGATGCTGTTGTCTAGTGGTATCAGCCGTGTCAACCCTCCCTGGCGCGTGTAGATGGTGTGTTGGGATGAGTTCATGGTGTAACGAGCTACCTGGTCGTGTAGATGGTGTGTTTGAGTTCATGGTGTAACAAGCTACCTGGTCGTGTAGATGGTGTGTTTGAGTTCATGGTGTAACAAGCTACCTGGTCGTGTAGATGGTGTGTTGGGATGAGTTCATGGTGTAACGAGCTACCTGGTCGTGTAGATGGTGTGTTTGAGTTCATGGTGTAACAAGCTACCTGGTCGTGTAGATGGTGTGTTTGAGTTCATGGTGTAACAAGCTACCAGGTCGTGTAGATGGTGTGTTGGGATGAGTTCATGGTGTAACAAGCTACCTGGTCGTGTAGATGGTGTGTTTGAGTTCATGGTGTAACAAGCTACCTGGTCGTGTAGATGGTTTGTTTGAGTTCATGGTGTAACAAGCTACCTGGTCGTGTAGATGGTGTGTTTGAGTTCATGGTGTAACAAGCTACCTGGTCGTGTAGATGGTCTGTTGGGATGAGTTCATGGTGTAACAAGCTACCTGGTCGTGTAGATGGTGTGTTGGGATGAGTTCATGGTGTAACAAGCTACCTGGTCGTGTAGATGGTGTGTTTGAGTTCATGGTGTAACAAGCTACCTGGTCGTGTAGATGGTGTGTTGGGATGAGTTCATGGTGTAACAAGCTACCTGGTCGTGTAGATGGTGTGTTTGAGTTCATGGTGTAACAAGCTACCTGGTCGTGTAGATGGTGTGTTGGGATGAGTTCATGGTGTAACAAGCTACCTGGTCGTGTAGATGGTGTGTTTGAGTTCATGGTGTAACAAGCTACCTGGTCGTGTAGATGGTGTGTTGGGATGAGTTCATGGTGTAACAAGCTACCTGGTCGTGTAGATGGTGTGTTTGAGTTCATGGTGTAACAAGCTACCTGGTCGTGTAGATGGTGTGTTTGAGTTCATGGTGTAACAAGCTACCTGGTCATGTAGAGTGTGTTGGGATGAGTTCATGGTGTAACACGCTACCTGGTCGTGTAGATGGTTTGTTTGAGTTCATGGTGTAACAAGCTACCTGGTCGTGTAGATGGTGTGTTTGGATGAGTTCATGGTGTAACAAGCTACCTGGTCGTGTAGATGGTGTGTTTGAGTTCATGGTGTAACAAGCTACCTGGTCGTGTAGAGTGTGTTGGGATGAGTTCATGGTGTAACACGCTACCTGGTCGTGTAGATAGTTTGAGTTCATGGTGTAACAAGCTACCTGGTCGTGTAGATGGTGTGTTTGGATGAGTTCATGGTGTAACAAGCTACCTGGTCGTGTAGATGGTGTGTTTGAGTTCATGGTGTAACAAGCTACCAGGTCGTGTAGATGGTGTGTTTGAGTTCATGGTGTAACAAGCTACCTGGTCGTGTAGATGGTGTGTTTGAGTTCATGGTGTAACAAGCTACCAGGTCGTGTAGATGGTGTGTTTGAGTTCATGGTGTAACAAGCTACCTGGTCGTGTAGATGGTGTGTTTGGATGAGTTCATGGTGTAACAAGCTACCTGGTCGTGTAGATGGTGTGTTGGGATGAGTTCATGGTGTAACAAGCTACCTGGTCGTGTAGATGGTGTGTTTGAGTTCATGGTGTAACAAGCTACCTGGTCGTGTAGATGGTGTGTTGGGATGAGTTCATGGTGTAACAAGCTACCTGGTCGTGTAGATGGTGTGTTTGAGTTCATGGTGTAACAAGCTACCTGGTCGTGTAGATGGTGTGTTGGGATGAGTTCATGTTGCAACAAGCTACCTGGTCGTGTAGATGGTGTGTTTGAGTTCATGGTGTAACAAGCTACCTGGTCGTGTAGATGGTGTGTTTGAGTTCATGGTGTAACAAGCTACCTGGTCGTGTAGATGGTGTGTTGGGATGAGTTCATGGTGTAACAAGCTACCAGGTCGTGTAGATGGTGTGTTTGAGTTCATGGTGTAACAAGCTACCAGGTCGTGTAGATGGTGTGTTTGAGTTCATGGTGTAACAAGCTACCTGGTCGTGTAGATGGTGTGTTTGGATGAGTTCATGGTGTAACAAGCTACCTGGTCGTGTAGATGGTGTGTTGGGATGAGTTCATGGTGTAACAAGCTACCTGGTCGTGTAGATGGTGTGTTTGAGTTCATGGTGTAACAAGCTACCTGGTCGTGTAGATGGTGTGTTTGAGTTCATGGTGTAACAAGCTACCTGGTCGTGTAGATGGTGTGTTTGGATGAGTTCATGGTGTAACAAGCTACCTGGTCGGGTAGATGGTGTGTTTGGATGAGTTCATGGTGTAACAAGCTACCTGGTCGTGTAGATGGTGTGTTTGAGTTCATGGTGTAACAAGCTACCTGGTCGTGTAGATGGTGTGTTTGAGTTCATGGTGTAACAAGCTACCTGGTCGTGTAGATGGTGTGTTTGAGTTCATGGTGTAACAAGCTACCTGGTCGTGTAGATGGTCTGTTGGGATGAGTTCATGGTGTAACAAGCTACCTGGTCGTGTAGATGGTGTGTTGGGATGAGTTCATGGTGTAACAAGCTACCTGGTCGTGTAGATGGTGTGTTTGAGTTCATGGTGTAACAAGCTACCTGGTCGTGTAGATGGTGTGTTGGGATGAGTTCATGGTGTAACAAGCTACCTGGTCGTGTAGATGGTGTGTTTGAGTTCATGGTGTAACAAGCTACCTGGTCGTGTAGATGGTGTGTTTGGATGAGTTCATGGTGTAACAAGCTACCTGGTCGTGTAGATGGTGTGTTTGAGTTCATGGTGTAACAAGCTACCTGGTCGTGTAGAGTGTGTTGGGATGAGTTCATGGTGTAACACGCTACCTGGTCGTGTAGATGGTGTGTTTGAGTTCATGGTGTAACAAGCTACCTGGTCGTGTAGATGGTGTGTTTGGATGAGTTCATGGTGTAACAAGCTACCTGGTCGTGTAGATGGTGTGTTTGAGTTCATGGTGTAACAAGCTACCTGGTCGTGTAGAGTGTGTTGGGATGAGTTCATGGTGTAACACGCTACCTGGTCGTGTAGATAGTTTGTTTGAGTTCATGGTGTAACAAGCTACCTGGTCGTGTAGATGGTGTGTTTGGATGAGTTCATGGTGTAACAAGCTACCTGGTCGTGTAGATGGTGTGTTTGAGTTCATGGTGTAACAAGCTACCTGGTCGTGTAGATGGTGTGTTTGAGTTCATGGTGTAACAAGCTACCTGGTCGTGTAGATGGTGTGTTGGGATGAGTTCATGGTGTAACAAGCTACCTGGTCGTGTAGATGGTGTGTTTGAGTTCATGGTGTAACAAGCTACCTGGTCGTGTAGATGGTGTGTTTGAGTTCATGGTGTAACAAGCTACCTGGTCGTGTAGATGGTGTGTTTGAGTTCATGGTGTAACAAGCTACCTGGTCGTGTAGATGGTGTGTTTGAGTTCATGGTGTAACAAGCTACCTGGTCGTGTAGATGGTGTGTTTGAGTTCATGGTGTAACAAGCTACCTGGTCGTGTAGATGGTGTGTTTGAGTTCATGGTGTAACAAGCTACCTGGTCGTGTAGATGGTGTGTTTGGATGAGTTCATGGTGTAACAAGCTACCTGGTCGTGTAGATGGTGTGTTGGGATGAGTTCATGGTGTAACAAGCTACCTGGTCGTGTAGATGGTGTGTTTGAGTTCATGGTGTAACAAGCTACCTGGTCGTGTAGATGGTGTGTTTGAGTTCATGGTGTAACAAGCTACCTGGTCGTGTAGATGGTGTGTTTGAGTTCATGGTGTAACAAGCTACCTGGTCGTGTAGATGGTGTGTTTGAGTTCATGGTGTAACAAGCTACCTGGTCGTGTAGATGGTGTGTTTGAGTTCATGGTGTAACAAGCTACCTGGTCGTGTAGATGGTGTGTTTGGATGAGTTCATGGTGTAACAAGCTACCTGGTCGTGTAGATGGTGTGTTTGAGTTCATGGTGTAACAAGCTACCTGGTCGTGTAGATGGTGTGTTTGAGTTCATGGTGTAACAAGCTACCTGGTCGTGTAGATGGTGTGTTTGAGTTCATGGTGTAACAAGCTACCTGGTCGTGTAGATGGTGTGTTTGAGTTCATGGTGTAACAAGCTACCTGGTCGTGTAGATGGTGTGTTTGAGTTCATGGTGTAACAAGCTACCTGGTCGTGTAGATGGTGTGTTTGAGTTCATGGTGTAACAAGCTACCTGGTCGTGTAGAGTGTGTTGGGATGAGTTCATGGTGTAACAAGCTACCTGGTCGTGTAGATGGTTTGTTTGAGTTCATGGTGTAACAAGCTACCTGGTCGTGTAGATGGTGTGTTTGAGTTCATGGTATAACAAGCTACCTGGTCGTGTAGATGGTGTGTTTGAGTTCATGGTGTAACAAGCTACCTGGTCGTGTGGATGGTGTGTTGGGATGAGTTCAATCATGGTGTAACAAGCTACCTGGTCGTGTAGATGGTGTGTTTGAGTTCATGGTGTAACAAGCTACCTGGTCGTGTAGATGGTGTGTTGGGATGAGTTCATGGTGTAACAAGCTACCTGGTCGTGTAGATGGTGTGTTGGGATGAGTTCATGGTGTAACAAGCTACCTGGTCGTGTAGATGGTGTGTTGGGATGAGTTCATGGTGTAACAAGCTACCTGGTCGTGTAGATGGTGTGTTTGAGTTCATGGTGTAACAAGCTACCTGGTCGTGTAGATGGTGTGTTGGGATGAGTTCATGGTGTAACAAGCTACCTGGTCGTGTAGATGGTGTGTTTGAGTTCATGGTGTAACAAGCTACCTGGTCGTGTGAAAACCCCGACTGGTGCAAATTCTGGTACTGTTAGCCTGAATTATATTCCCTGGTAACCTCGAAACGTGTATGTTGTTACATTGTAACAATCTGTTACGATATGTGTGTGACTGTTGGCTACATGTGTCGTTCACCACCTGTGACTGAAACCCAATGTTGCTGTTAATTATATAGCAGGATCTCATCCATCTACTACACATCTCCACTTCAGCCTACACAGGTACCAACACAGGTACCAACACAGGTACCAACACAGGTACCAACACAGGTACCTACACACGAATGTAGACAGTCTCTATGACTAGTTGGGTTCCCTTAACACTTCTGACCATCAATACAGCGTCTGTTGTTTTACTGCTGGCCTGTTCACCTTGCGGGGCAGACGACCAGGGGAGAGAATTCCAGAACGAACGAATACATTCCTTGAAATGAATGTAACAGGTATTTGTGTTCTCGTGGGATCTATTTTTAAATGTTTAGATCTGGATGAACAACAGGCCCACAGTTGACAAATGATTTCCTATCGGCCTTTGTTGCTCGGGTCGGGTGTGTACAATCGCCACGAGCATTACAGAGTCAACTCACGTGAGGATATGGCGAGGGCCCATTTTTATTGGACACCTGAACATAGGCTTACCTACCCGAACATTGGCCTACCCACCTGAACATATACCTACCCACCTGAACATGGACCTACCCACCTGAACATGTACCTACCCACCTGAACATGGACCTACCCACCTGAACATGTACCTACCCACCTGAACATGGACCTACCCACCTGAACATGGACCTACCCACATGAACATGGACCTACCCACCTGAACATGGACCTACCCACCTGAACATGTACCTACCCACCTGAACATGTACCTACCCACCTGAACATGGACCTACCCACCTGAACATAGAACTACCCACCTGAACATGGACCTACCCACCTGAACAAGGACCTACCCACCTGAACATTGGCCTACCCACCTGAATATGGGCCTACCCACCTGAACATGGACCTACCTACCTGAACATGGACCTACCCACCTGAACATGGACCTACCCACCTGAACATTGGCCTACCCACCTGAACATTGGCCTACCCACCTGAATATAGAACTACCCACCTGAATATAAGCCTACCCACTTGAACATGGGCCTACGGATTGGCCTATATGAAAATTGTGCGTTTGAATTATAATAAGAAAATTACAATAATAAATCGAAACGGCTTGACTTGCAACTAATTCAAAGCGTTGTTAATTATTTTTGTCTGCTTCTCATTCAGCCATGTCATTGAATAACCATCTGTTGCAGTCGTTATCACCACGGTCTGGTCAGTGGCGTGTCCAAACGGTGGAATCAACGGTGAAAGCAACGGTGGAATCAAGGGTGGAATCTACCCCCCCCCCCCGAAAATTTCAAGTGCCCCCCCTTCCCCCCGGAGAAAAAAGTCTGGAAGAATCACTGATTATACTATACACTAAATGGCCCGGATGGCCGTATCAGTAGATGTAGCAAATAGAAGAGTATTTTATCATTGGGAATATTTTAATATTTAATCTGTGCTTTGTGATGTAGACTCGTATTACAAGCAAAACGTACATTAAGCTTTATTGTTTTAACATGCTTAAAGATGTAGACTCTAACCTTGATTTTAAATCGATTTTTAAACAATCAATAAATTGTTATTAAACTTATATCTATTTTGGGATACGAGTATAGAAAAAAAAATGTGT
Organism: Physella acuta; assembly: GCF_028476545.2. Taxonomy (NCBI): domain Eukaryota; kingdom Metazoa; phylum Mollusca; class Gastropoda; family Physidae; genus Physella; species Physella acuta. The sequence goes on from NW_026732013.1 coordinate 937,894, forward strand.
TTATAAGCATGAAAGATGTGTGAGCTTTTGTTTACATGTATGTACTCAGCAGCACACGAGAAGTGCAGCATCGGCCGGTGAAATGTGAAGTGGGCGCCAGCACTGAGTCATCTGCTCATGTAGCGCTGTTTGCGTGCGGCACAAAATTCATCAACGACCCATTTTGCCAGACAGAGGTCGACCAGGACACGCGCGTCTGTAGCTCACCTACAGATTGTACCTGCCGCAGGTATCAGGCACCTGTCATAAGCCTACACGATATCCACTGTTGATAAGGCTCATAACCTGACCATTGTGAGGTCGCGCTACACTAAACTCAAACCAGCCGACGCTAGAACTGAGGGTTATTGTGGTTGCGGTGTGTAGGCTACAAGTAGCGCTGATTCACATTGCGATTAGGCTACATTCATAAGCAGCGTGTTACAACTAGACCGACAAGCGAAATGTATTTAAATCGACAGGTGGGGCATATGTTGGGTTCAACAAAGCTAAATGTACTCGGCGTGAAATCAGCAAGCAAGCAACGGCTCGATCGCCGGCATCCGATGTTAGATTGCTCTAGCTGCGTTTGTTGTGAGCTGTGTACAGGTGACAAATCTCAGAGGAATTTAAAAAAAAAACCTAAGCGCTCGTCGTCTGCTTTAAACGCGCGCCTTCATTAAATGTTGACTGAAGTAATGCAGCAGCTTACAACATAGTGGACGGCCATATTTTATTCTAGGGACGTGCATGCTCTACAAGCAAGTTGTAGATTTAAAGTTGACGAAGCTATTTTAAATTTTTTTTTAACGGGAATGTCCGTGGTGGGAGGTAGGGTGGAAAAGACAGTTCGATAGATACTTAACTCACATAATTATGGGTTCATTTAAATGGGGCTCATGCAATTTCTCCCACCCCAGTCCTGGAATGTATTTAGCCACCCATCCCCACCCCCTAATTACCGCAGACGCCCATGCCCAGAAATAAACATCGCAGAACGTTATCTGTGGGGGATTTTTTTTTTACCGGTGAGCTGAATGCCTGCATCTTTTAATTTATGGGGACAAACCTGGTCCATTCAGACCGTATTACATTACTTTATACTACAGGCCGTATTACATTACTTTACACTACAGGCCGTATTACATTACTTTATACTACAGGCCGTATTACATTACTTTATAGGCCGTATTACATCACTTTATAGGTATAATTACATCACTTTATACTACAGGCCGTATTACATCACTTTATAGGCCGTATTACATTACTTTATGGCCGTATTACATTACTTTATAGGCCGTATACATCACTTTATAGGCCGAATTACATCACTTTATAGGCTTATTACATCATTTTATAGGCTTATTACATCATTTTATAGGCTTATTACATCACTTTATAGGACGTATTACATTACTTTATAGGCCGTATTACATCACTTTATAGGTCGAATTACATCACTTTATAGGCTTATTACATCTCATTTTATAGGCCGTATTACATCACTTTATAGGCTTATTACATCACTTTATAGGCCGTATTACATCACTTTATACTACAGGCCATATTACATCACTTTATAGGCCGTATTACATCACTTTATAGGCTGTAATACATCACTTTATAGGCTGTATTACATGCCGTATTACATCACTTTATATGCTGTATTACATCACTTTATAGGCTGTATTACAGGCCGTATTACATCACTTTATAGGCCGTATTACATCACTTTATACTACACACAAAGGCTATATTACATTTACATAACTATATAGTACACGCCGCTTACAACATTGCAGGCCTACAGTGAAGGCCGTTTTACATCACTATACCCTATACGCCATAGACAGTATAACATCGCTATACACCGTAGGCCGTATTCCATCATTATACAGTGTAGGCCTATATAGTATAACATCAATGTACACATCATTATACTGTATAGACCATATTTCATAATTATATAGTGAAGACCATATTACATCACTATACCCTATAGGCAGTATAACATCACTATACACATCTTTATACAGCGTACACCATATTACATCATCATACAGTGCAAATCACGATGCTTTGCACCGGTATCATTGGATGCTTATTGTACGGATCTGTGTATTTTGCTTTGCATGCAGCCTACACTGTACCGATCTGGGTACAGCTATACACTGTACCGAGTTTTGCTCGATCTCAGTACGGTTATTGTTTCATTTCTACACGCCATATCGGTCTAGATACAGTTATTGTTCCATTTCTACACGCCATACCGGTCTAGATACAGTTATTGTTGCATTCCTGCGCCGTTTACGAGTACAAAAATAATGTATAGCGTTAAGGGCACGATTGGTGCAGTTCCGCCATTCACGGTGTGATTACGTCATGGTGCAGAATAAGTGGGGGTGGAAGACTTGGGGGAAGTCGTGATTAATCGAACAATTACGTCACAGAGTAACACAAGGAATTACTGCAGACATCATAACAAAAATAAAACAAGTCACTATTAACATTGTAATACCCCGCAGTAAATGCCATGTTTAGCCTATCAATCAAAACATACTTGACCTTGCTCTTATTTTTTAAATTGCTATTTCGGTTAAGAGGAGCGGAGTGGTCGTGTTTGTAAAGCTAGTGGTTGCTAACCCGAAAAGTTAGAACTTCGAATCCACGGGCAGATGAGGCTGACAACGCCAAAACCAAACAACTGCTGCCGTGTAGTTTGTTCTTGTATGGACAAAAGCTATGAGATTCAGACATCAGTAAGAAATGCACACTGAAATCGTATGGTGCATTACATGCTGACACTGAAATCGAATGGCGAATTACATGTTGACAGTGGCGTAGCGAGGTCCGGTGTCACCCGGTGCGGCACTTAATGGTGTCACCCCCAGAGGCGTAGCGACCCTTCCCGGGGACAAACTTTCAAACTTTCGATTTGCACCCCCCCCCCATCAAGTTTTTCTCTATATATTTTGCTATTTTTCACCTTGGTGTCACCCCCCTAAATGGTGTCACCCGGTGCGGTCCGCCCCCCCCCCCCCTCGCTACGCCTCTGCATGTTGACACGTATTACAGAACTGTATTGGGAAAGTCCCTTACAAATTTATAATTAAGAACGAAGAAGAAAATGTTAAGCAATTTAGTTAATTAGACATATAATACGTGCAACTCAATTTACTTCTAGCTATACAGTAAGGATATACAAACTTTCTGTCAACAAAAACATTGTCCTATCATCACATGTTAAAAGCCTTATGGAAAATGCTAGAATGTGTTGTGTTTTTTTTTTTTACTTCATATCACTCATATGCCACTATGCTAGCACAAACCCACACGGATTCCACAAAGATCTGAGCAGCTGATGACCAAGAGCTCTAAGTTTTATACAGTGTAACGTTATCCTCTCTAGCCCGCGGAGGTCATCGATGGAAAAAAGTATCTTTCCCTCCCCCATTGTCATACGTTGTCACAAAAAGCCCCCCCCCCCCCTCTCCATAATGACGTAACACTTCATTCTACTATCCCTCCCCCTCCTCAAAATGACATGTTTTTAAAACAGCAATAGCTCTAAAATATATAGGCCTACTTATCTCGGTCCAGTGTTTCTTTCAGACTTTTAAAATTAATATTTTAAAAAAAAGTCTTTCTAAAAAAGCAATATAACGGATAAAATCCAGTCCCCCCCCCCCCTTTCCCATCGTCATAAATCATCTCAAAAGTCCGAATCTTCTTCACCCCTCTCCCAACTCAGGAGTGTGACGTCACTGACGGCATATATGGACGACTGTAACAAGATTGTTAGAATGTTAGTGTGTTGACCTTGAGCGAACAGAAAATATATTAGCTTTAACAATGTGTTAGTTTCATTAGATGCTAGATCTATTCCATAAAAGTTTTTTTTTTTTTTTAAATAAGGACGGCTGCTGCTCTGTCAGTTCTTTTTTTTTTTTTTTTTTTAATTTTTAATTAGATCAGGCGTAAACGCGTGGTGTGAATTCGAGTTTACTCCCCTGAATAAAATTCCTACACTTTGCAAATATAGAATACTTTAATGACTGAAATACACTCTCGATCTCGTGTTCCAAAAATAAACTCACCTCACCGTTTGGGACGAAAATAGCATCCATGTGCTCGGAATTCCCTTCTAATCTGGCTCCTCCCATTCCCTATCAATCATCTAGGAGCTGTTCCACATCGTGTATTTACTGTAAAAAATATATTTATATGAGAGACGAATAGAATAGGTGGTTGAATGGATAGGGGTGTAATTCTTAGACAGTATCTTTTACCAATAATAATCAATTACATTATTTGTATTACAATGAACATATTTGTATATTCAATATTTATAACAGGTCTATAAACTCCACTTATGTTGATATTAATTTGTTAATAATTCACTATCTGTATCGCTTATAAACCGCATACAACACGCGTTAAATTGATTATTTTTCATACACATATAGGCATATATAAACATGAATATATACATATAATTATATATAAATATATATAGGCCTATATTATATATATAGGTCTATATATATATATATATATATATATATATATATATATATATATATATATTATATATATATATATATATATATATATGGCTAAAAGTCAAGTTTCAATATTTATAACAATCTTCAGCACATTTTTAGTAGTTAAAGAAACTTTCAATTGAAATAATTAAACCAGGGTAACAGTAAGTAAACGAACTTGGGTAATTGTCTTATCAGAGTCTATCCAAATGATTCATCTTTGCGTGTGGTTAGACATATTTCATTCATTCAATGCATTAGAAGAAAAATGATTCTGCGTTTGAAATCAATTAATTTAAAAAGCAGTTGCATTTAATTACGGGTGAAAAAAATACACAATATAACTCAATTAAAACGGTTCTGTAATTAATATGGTTTACACAAACAAGCAATAATCAAAACGACGTCGACATGTAAGAAAATAGTAAACGATTAGAAAATAAGCAGTTCAATATAAGATAACTTTCCAATTGCCATATTTTTTCGCTTATATATATATATATATATATATATATATATATATATATATATATATATATATATATATATATATATATATATATATATAAATATATATATATATATATATATATATATATATATATATATATATATATATATATATATATATATATATATATATGCCATATATATAGGCCCTATATATAGCCTCTATATATAGGCTATAAATAGCCAAATGCTTAATGTATATATTTATAGTCCCTATATTATATACGCTGATTATTATTATATAATATGTTCCATTGTTCGAAATTGCATTTTACGCCTGTTTTTAGTGTTATTCAAATTATTTGAATGTGGAGGCCGCTGGTCGGTGACAATCTTTTAAAGAGGGTTTGGAAGAACTAGCATATATGTTGAATGTTCTAAGCCTTAAGAAAAGGAATTAATCCTCGCATAGCGCGACTCGTGGAGGAAATCTAAATGATCTGAAAAAATACACAACCTAAATTAAATTTTCGTATCAATTTTTTCTAGATCTATCTAGTATCTAGCCTTGCATACACTTTCTTAGGTAAGAACATGTTTTTCATATTAAGACAAACGTAGATTAGCAAATGAAAAGATCTTTGAAAATCTCTTGAAAATTATGTTCAATATTTTAATAAAGACTTGATAAATAACAATAATTTTTAATATGTTTATTGTGTATAGTTTTACACGTAACACGCACGGTAAACTTTTTTTTTAGCAAGGAAGGGGGAATTAACGGTTACTCTACTAACAGAACAGCCAAGCAAATATGCAAATTTAGGTTGAAACTTAAGTTCAGACTGTGCTATTGTCCTAAATTCATCTTTGTATTATTTCAAAAATATATAATTCCCAGCAAAGTTTACTTATTTGGCGTTTAAAAGTAAATAATAATATATCCCCGCCCCCTTTTGAAAATACATACACATGAACTCTGACACGGAAACTTGGAGCAACGCAACTCTACTCCGTAGGCCTAGGATTCATTTCCGGCAAAGGTCACGTGACTTGCATCTCCTGGCGGGGTGGTGATATCCCCGTTACTTGTGTACTGGTCTAGTTGCTGTCTTTTTGGCCTCCAAAATTACATCTTTAAATTTTATAAGTATCTAGGAGTTCAGGGAGGAGAGGAACAACTTATTTTAAACCATGGAGCCAGAATACGATGGATATATGGAGGAGGAAGAAGAGTGGGACAGGGAAGGATTACTCGACCCGGCATGGGAAAAGCAGCAGAAAAAGGTCAGTATGATAGCGACTATTTTGTTCAGTATTTCAAAAAAATTATAAATGTTACTCCAACAAATGAGTATCGACCTATTAAATAAAAACGTTATTTTGTTTTTATATTTATTACACATTTGTTACGCGTATGTTCGACGTATTTTAATCGTAAACATCGATGGCAGTCGCCATTGCCGCGAGAGGTTTGATTGCACACCTAATATGGATGAGGCACTCCGAGGGGCGGGGCTTGTACCGTTGGTCTTATTGTAGTAGTAATAGCAGTAGGGTTATTGCTATTTCTTTTTTTTAAAAACATTTTCCCCCAAACTACATCTAAGTATAGATCTATCTGATGTTTTACTATTTTAAAAAGACAACTAACATTGATCTTTAAATATTTTCAAACAAAACCGATCAAAGTGTTGACATAAAAATAGTAAAAATAGGCAACGTAATATTACTAATACAATAGCTCTAGAAATAGATCTAGATTTCTAGATCTAGATCTAGTAAGTTAGCTACAATTAGTACAATACAATGATAGAATCAAGATCCTAGATCTTGAAATCTAGGATCTAAAAACTAAATGTTTGAATGGGTCCCTGCTCTTTTAATTTATACACTAGGTCTGGAGCTAGGATTAGTATTTTGGTTTAGCAAAGAACTTTTTAAAAACTGGTTACAACCCATTCACATGTTGTAGTAATTAGGGCTAAAGCTGTTGGTATTACTATTAGACCTAATACCAACTTTACTAACACATCTGCAGTTTAGGCTATTGCTTTTTTACACCACATAAAATGATAAAGATGTTTTAATTTTAAAACAAAAAGATGTGGCAGGTTAAATAGTTATTCATTATTAATTTTCAAAAGTATTTTACATTCCCATAATTCTTTAATCTCAAAAATAACAATTAGGCCAAGGCATAATAATTATTAGGCATTTATTTCTACTTTCATTTAAATGTTGTTTTTCCCTAAACATTTTATAGATCTACTTACTAGCCAAAAATACAAAACTAAAATTATTCTAATTCTCAGCAACTTGTTTAAAAAATGTGATTTTTAAAAAAAATTCATGGGTAATTAGACCTCACAATAATTATGTTCTTTACCTAGAAACCAGGTTTTTTCAGCTTCAGTTCTAATGTATATTAATTATTTCTAATCATGTTAGTTTAAGAGTCTAGACAACTTGGTTACTCAGTATGTCTGATTAAACCCTAAATAAATATTAAACACACCCAACATTTTCTATATTATGATGTTGCTTGGCTATGATTCACTGCAGCTAACACCATACTATACATATTCTTTCCAACAAATATTGCTTAAATTTATAAGCTGAGTTTCTGTACAGTTTCTGTGCTGGTAATTTATTAACAAGATCAAACACCTTAGAGATGCTAACTTAGCAAAATAGTACTGGCAAACAGCAGTCTAAGATGGGATAATTTTAGTCAGTAGAGAGGTTTTGGTACTCTGCCAGGTATTTTGTCTGAAGGAGATAGTAAAATATTGGCAGCATCTAATGATGTTAGTGTAAAACCCCATACAGACTGAGTGTGCTAAATAATGATAATAGAATTTTTGGACTTTCCAATAATATGTACTTTCTCTATAGCAGCCCCATATTTAAAATACCTAGTCATATTTTTAAAGGGTCATATGTAAAGAATATACTAATGATTAACATTGCTATTTGTGTATCCTACAAAGCAACTATATTAAAAAGAAATAGGCCCATCTTTATTCATTTCTAATTATTTCTTATAAAATTATTTAGCAAGTAGCATTCTTTGAGTTTAAATATTGTGTGCTGGTTTTGCATACTGTAGTAATGTAGCAAACACACATTTACCACTTAAATAACTATTACAAAATATATTCATTCAAAAAAAAAAAGTTGAACAGTAAATAAACTTTATGATTTTCAGTGTAAGAAGGTTCTAAAATCCACTACACTTTTTAATCTCAGGAACTTCAGTGACCAAAATCAACTGAAATGCTTGTGTTAGGAGCAGGTTTCAGTATTGACATTCTAGTCAACTTAGTTAAAATATAACTACAAATGTAACTATAACTTAAAACCTGTTTGTTTATGTAAATAAAAATCAATATTGGGGAATTTAGTTTGGCATTTTCCAATGAGTAATGTGACCCACAGAATGAGTTGTGTACTAGTCATTAGTTTGGGAAAAATCAATTTTCCCTGTGAGTCAAGTCTATTGATCTAGGTTTAACAAAACAATTATATTTGTACATTATTATGCCTATATTTTTACTGCTTAATTTTATAGCATAACTTTCTTATTTGCTTTTTCATCCCTGTCCTTATTGTGTTAATTGTAGCTATTTTCAGACTTGTTGTTAAAGGGCAATCTGTAAAATAGTAGAGTTACTATATTAAATTTAAGTAAAAGCTTTTTTTTTTTTTTGCAACTTAATAGAAATAGAGGAGGAAAACAATAGTGCTGGTGAATAGGCAAACTTAATACTTTTTGCTTGGCCATTACAAAATATTCATGATACTTTAATTGGTGATAATATACTACAACTTGCTATTTTGCAGTTTGCTGTTTTAATTATTTTTATCATGCTGCCTCATTTAAAAACTAGTGGTTAATTACAAATGGCCGGAGCATTGTGTAAATACATTATTTCTTGTGTAACAATGCACTTTGTAGGAGCCTAAAGATGTTATTGTATAAAAATATTTCCTGCTTGAATTAAATCAATGGTATGGTTATCCTAAAACCATCCATCTTCCATTGGTCACTGTTTTTAAGTAATTAACGTCATTTTGTATAAACACTTGCTTTCAGACTTTTACAGCATGGTGCAACTCTCACCTTCGAAAGACTGGTCCACAAAACCAAATAGAAAATATAGAGGAGGATTTTCGAAATGGACTCAAACTTATGTTATTGTTAGAAGTCATCTCTGGAGAGCATTTACCAAAACCAGACAGAGGCAAAATGCGCTTTCATAAAATAGCCAACGTCAATAAGGCTTTGGATTTCATAGCCTCCAAAGGAGTGAAACTAGTTTCAATAGGCGCTGAAGGTAAACACTGTTTATAATAATTATTCCTGTGTTTTTGTTTTTTGAAGGGCTAAGCATGTTTAAATTGCTAATACAGACTTATTTTCATTGTGTTCAGGCAAGCATAACATTAGTTTAATACAACCCAATTTTGTGTGATTCAATTGTCATTGTTTGTCACCTGTGTTACATGTGCTGTTGTCTATATTTAGGTGTGATACCTGTTCTGATAATAAGCATGATGTTAATGTTAAATGGGTCTCTGTTTTAGCCTAACTGATGTAGGCCTAGGCTAATCTAGAAAGACAGTGCATTGTCAGCCTTTCCGTTTTTAGGCAGGTCATCCTGAATCTTTGTCACCTATTTTGTCAGACAGCTGACTGCTAGTGGGTTGATTATAGGATAATGCAATGTTTGGTGATAGTCACTCCTTGTTATCTCAGTAGATTTTATTTTTTTTATAAGTTTATATTGTAATTAAGTCCTCTCCGTTAAATGGGTAAAACTGAATTGCTTGTTAAAATAAACAGTCACTGCTTGATCTGCATTCACTACGTATCCCAATGTTTTCTTCTGTTTCATGACTATCCTGTAACATCTGGTTAACTGCATAAACACATCACCTAAAGGATGGCTAGAGCCTTTAATATTTACACGTTATCGTGTGTGTTTTAGGCAGTTTTAGCTACACATTATGCCCCATAAAAGTGTCGTTCTATTTGGGTCACTTATTTCCGCATTCGTCAAGTCGTCTGGTTAGTTCAGCTTTTATGATACAGTGCTTACGGCAATGGAATTTAATATTGAGTCCTTATCCTGTAGCTAAAACAGGCTACACAGCCTGTTACACACGTTGCAGCTACTAAACTTGAAATCCTTTTAAGGGGCTATGATAACAATTTAAAAATCGTTCTACAAATTTGATACGCTTCATAGAGGGAGTGTCGACGGCGTACTGAGGCGTAAAATAGTTCAACACTACATGCGTTTAAATAATCGTGCCGTTGATTGGTTGTTCTTGATTTCCCGCCTACATTCTGTTAGGTACTTTGCCTTACACTGTGGTGAATGATACTGGAATGTTATTTTTTTAAGTAAATATTGTACTACCTGTGTAGGTAGTTCATTCGGGTCGCTCCTTTTCCCCCCCCTCAGATAATCGTTGGTATTTTTAGACCGCTTATGAAAGCTTGTTTGTGTGGGTGGAGGAGGTGGCTAAATATGTTGACCATAGCTCGTGAACATAGTGACCACATTGTCATCTATTTCAGAAATGTAGTCCAGATAATGTTATGTGTCTCTTAAATTACCGTCTCGTTCCGTCATTACATACAAATCTATGCATTTTATAAGATACCATAATCAGCCCTGTCATTACAACTGGTCGATCTATACTGGTGTGTCAGCGCTACTGAACTGGGTGGCGGTACTAAAGGACATGCTGCGTATTTTAGTTGAATTAGCGGACTTGGTGTGTGTTTTAAGTAATAAAAAAAAGAGCTAAGAGTCAGTGTTAAAGAGTAGCTATTCAAGCACAGAAATAGCATGAAATACGTCGATAAGCCCCTATACAGTCATAATTGAAGCTGTTACTGGGATAGTCATACGATCTGTTCATCAAACTAAAAAGTTAATCAAGTCTTTCACCTACAAACTGTTAGCTGTGCGAAATCGAATCAGCCCAAAATATTCAAACCAACTGTAGTTCTAATGTAAAACAAGCTGATAATTAGTATCAGACCTGCGACGGGGCGGGGAAAAAACATAAAAGAGAGGAATATTTTTATCTTGGGAGGTGGTGCATCTTTTATACTGGTTCTACGTGGGGGGGGGGGGGGCAATCTTTTCACATTTACAGCACATCGCATGTTATTAAGACTTTGAAAATAATAACTAGACGCGTGGGGACAATTCGTTAAAGTACAATTGTTTTTAGTTTGAATCATTGTGTTCTCGTGAATAATGTGTATGATAGGTTTAGATGTGCGAAAGCATCGTGAGATTTATTGGAATTCAGGAGGCAACCAGTGTTTCTTCCAGACTTTATTCTTCGGGGGGGGGGGGGGGGACGACGACGACGACGACACTTGTAAAAATGTATGTTTACTATATAAAATCCATCTCGTTCGGGGGGGGGGGGGGGGGTGGGGTAGACTGGAAGAAACCCTGTTTAAGACTGGTTCTTAACCTGGATTCGGTCGAACCCCAGTGGTTTGGTAAGTCAGCCTCAGTGATACAGCGGAAGTGACTACACACACCCGACTCATCGGATTTTGTCAGTGCGGACGATATAGATATTAATAAAGCGGGAGTAATCTCCCCTTAACTTTTTCGGAAAATTCTTATATAACACTACGGGGGATGGCACCTCGGGTTATAGACACGATTTTTAATCAATTTTTAAGTACTTAAACTTTTAATAATACACAGGGTTCGTGCGGAGTCTGGAAAAAGTTTGTTAATTAGAAAATTGAATTTCAGACTTTAAAAAGTCTGAAAAATCGCTAGTTTTTTGGCTGGATTTTTTAAAAGTGGAATCCAGTTTTAGAAACACAAATTCTCCACGAAGTCCATATTTTCCAACTTAAAAATTGCTATTTTTAAGTGAATTATTCCGATTTCTATCTTTCTCTCTCTCTCTCTCTCCCTCCCCCGCGATTTCGCGCGGGTTTACACTTGTGACGTTTTTCGCTGGTTCGCAGAAAAATTACGGATGCTCAGTTGCTACTAGTAATTTGGAGGGGAAGGGGGAGGGAAGAGATTTTCGTGGCCGTGTGAATGTGTTCGAGTATTTAAAAATTGTCTCGATATTACCCGCTATTTTTCATTGTTTGAGTTTGCATGCAGGCAGTCATAACCAAAATTTATGGGGGAGGTGTTTGAGTGGTAGTTTAGATATTCTTTATCCGTCTGTAAGGGGGTCATCCATTTGTGACGACCAAAAAAATTGGGATTTTAATCCCCCTTCGCCCCCTGTCCACGCGCTTACACTTGCGTTGGATGTGATAATAAGTATTAGCATTTATAGGATTAATGAGTCGCAAGGCCTTCTGGGTTCATACCTATATTTTTGAGGTACTATTTAATGTAGGAGTCGTCCATAAATGACGTCACCCTCCGGAAATTCTTGAGGAGGGTTTTAGAAAGTGCGACGACACGCTCTGGCAATAATGTTAGGGTAGATAAAAATACTGTGTTTTGTTTACACGCTGTGATGGTTTTTAAAACACAAGCACAGTTGTCTTAATTTTACTTTGTACACGTTTTTTACAAGTTTTATGTTTGTTTTAGAATGTAAGCACTTCGATGTTAAGTGTAACTTGTGGACGTCCGCATGAGTCAATCCCCCCCCCCCCACATGTGGACCTCATAAATGGATGACCACTTTAAAAAATAATCCACCTTTTTTAAAACTGTTTTTTGCAATCTTTGCAAAATTATGCTGACGATTAAAGATAGACTACCCCGCCCCTACTTGTAACTATGGTCACTTGTGTGAACTCACCGTGACCCCAAGTACGTAGTTTGTACTGCTGGGTAAGGAGGGTGGGGGGGGTATAAGTCACATCACTGTTCATGCTATGACGTATTAAACAAGCATACTGAAGTCTAGACCACTATGACCTCATAGTGACCCCTTCACCGTGTCGGGGGGGGGGGGGGATGCCGGAATTTTTTTCTATATTTGGATCAGAGGACATTTACTTACATAGGTCAAATTATTGTGGCCGCGACAACCCCCGATACAATACTGTAGTGTCTTTCGGCGATGTTTGGTTTTTCTTCTATAGTTGGCATCTGTAGCAAGGTTTGAGGCTTGATATAAATAGCTGTGTCCATTAGAAAGTGGGTCCCCACACACAATTCCTCTTCTTATGATCTAAATGGCGTGGGGTAGATTGTAAGGTGTACATTTATCATTGATCTGGAACGTGTTTTATATTTTTGGCGAAGCGCTGCATTAATAGGGTGATCTGGGCCTAACCTGCAAGGAAAATGTCACGTGAATTTAGATCTAGGCCGATTTTCTCTCCTCGACCTATTGTATCGTACATTAAATATGTTGCAACATTATTGCTGTGTAAAGGGAAACATCAATATGATTTGACGGCCTAATAAGGAATATAAAGTGGAGTATCTATTTTTGACTTGAGCTTTTCAAAGGATTGTGCGGTCAGCAATATCCCCAATTTTCCCCAATTAATGGATCTACCACTGACAGGCTGGCAACGTTTGGGGTCAGCTGTTTGGAGTTTCACCACGCCGTACAATAAGGACGACCCGTGGTAACACTCCTTTTTGTGAATTGTAATTTAAATCGATCAATATTCGCAATGTTGAGCGAGCTCAGCATATATATTAAGGAAAAAATGGATGTTTAAAAAACAGTTTGTTTTGAAGGGAGTAAAGGGGAAGGCTGATGTGTGACGTCATTTTAGGGGTGGGGTCTGGCTTTAGTGACGATGTGGAGTGGGGAGATAAATATAGTTATAGCGTCTGTGGCGCAGCCCTAAGCTTATTTACGGAATCCCTGAAATTAAAATATTTAGCAGTTGTTTTTTTTTTTTTTTTTAAATTAAAAGTTGGCCACTGCATCGTCCCGCACTTATTACTTTACGTCGTTTATGGGAGGCTTATTCATATTCGTTCCCTACAATGATGATTAAAATCTTTTACTCGTTTATGAGACATTTAAGACCTGACAATGTAGTTGTTGCGTGTTTAATGTGTAACCGAGCCACGTTTGTTTTGTAGACAAACTGAATAAGGCTGCGTTTTTCCCTTAAAAGCTTAATGCGATGGTAGTTAACCAATGGAAGATCGAGTTTTTGGAGTATTCAGGTTGAAGTAAAGATGAAGCTTTGATGTACTTAAAGTCAAGCTAGATTTGAAAGTAGACTGTGTTGTCCCGTCAAGTACGGTGTTGTGTGTTGTTGTGTGAACTAGAGCGAGGTTTACTGTCGCAGGTTTCTTGTGTATACCACTTCCTTATATGGTCATTGAAATGTACACGTTAGTCACGAGTGAGGCTGGCTGGATGACAATTAATAAAAGTAGAATTAGCGTTGTAGTGTCAATGTTACACACGGGATATATAGCAACTGAGATCGCTAATTGTTCTGCAGTACTTCTTACGTAGTTTGTCAAAAGCATTACAATATGTTAATCTTGATTTATATTTAGCACTACATCATACAATTACATTTAGTATCGCAAACCCGCTTCTAAATACAGTTCAAAACTGTCCGACCCGAAACATGTAAAAACCGTTTTCTTGTAATTTGCTAATAACAATAGTTTCAGCTAACAGAATAGTTGTAAAACTGCCGAAACAGCAATGTTTTCTGCAGCAAGGTAGAAAGGTCGATAAAACAATTCAGGTAGGGGGAGGGGAACGTGTTCAACACAGGTAGATTTATCATTAGCCTCCAGCTTTTCTGATGTCGTATGAAGTTTTACGTTTTTGATCGCACTTTCTCTGCGCCCCCCCCCCCCCCCCCCCATCTCCTTTTTACAATTAAACGTGTAGCTCTACTGGTAGTTAAAAGTTTGTGTAAGCTGCTTCTTCTATCGTATGTTACATGCTATTATCATAGCTCTGTTTGCTTTACTTACACGCACATTTCCACTTGTAGTGCAGGCTCTTTTGTTTTATTGCTCATAAAACTGGTGTCAATGTAGCATTATCAACGTACCCCGTGTTAATGACTTCAAAATGCTGTACAAGCTACCCCGTGACCTTGGTCACAGTTGGTCCACTAAAAGCTTGGTGGTTTGTTTTATTTTCCTCCCCCCCATCTTTCCTCCCATCATCAAGTGTTATCATTCTTTGAATCAGTTAAGCACATTCTATTTTCACTCAGACACACACGCAGCTTGAGCTGCGTGTAAGCTCCTGTATACTCGTATATGTGGTGTGTACATGTTTGCCAAGAGATTACTTTGCACGTGCCTGTTGCTGTGTGCAAAAACGACCTTGCATGCACACATTCTTTGACCTGAGCCACGTACAGGGAAAGCAACATCTTGCTCTTAATAGCACCATCTCCCTGCCATTCTGTATTAATACCAAGGGGATATAATTTAAACGACAGATTATGATCAAAGCTTTTAATACTTTTATGGCATGTTTAGCTCATCTCATGCTTGAACATTTTTATTTTTGCATGGATGGTTTCTCTAGTCTTTTTAATTTCCAAATTTCCTAGGCTGGCGGTAGCCTACCTACCAATTCTTGCTCCTGTAACCCCCCCCCCCTATTAATAATTTTTAAGTTTAAGTGATTCATCTTGTCACTATTGGGTAGTAGTCTAAATATGGTGAAACAGGGCCACCTAATCATTGGGGGGGGGGGGGGGGTTTAAGATGATAGGAAAACAAGCTAGTTTTCAGATGAAAATGGTATGGTAGAAGAGGGTGGAAATTAAAAGGTTGGTTTTTTTATTGAGGGGGTGTCCTGACCTATTTTTTAAAAACTATTTTGGACTGTTATTATATTTTGTTATGCATCAATTTATTATTTAGTAGTATCCTATAGCAAAAAAATAACACCACCTAACTAGAGAAACTTGTCTTGTTTATAGTTTTCTTTTTATCTGTCCTGTGATTAAAGTCACCAACCTAAATATAATTAAAATAAATATTATGTTATTTAATTGCTAAGTGTAACAAACTTAAATGGTCCCTGTTTCATTCAGAAATTGTGGATGGAAATGTAAAGATGACATTGGGTATGATCTGGACCATCATCCTCCGTTTTGCTATTCAAGACATCACAGTAGAAGGTGAAATGATTTATTATTTTCAATCTTTTTTGTTTGATGTAAGTTCTTTTCCAAATAAAATTGAAAAATTTTGCATCTTTTAAGTCGGATCAGGAATAGTTTAGTAGCATCACTATTGTTGTTTATGTTAAATTATAACATTAATTGAAGAAGAGTATTGGTCTCAGTGTTCTAGCAATTAATATTCTTTAAAAGACATGTAACAACGTACTTTATTGATCCAATTTTTAGACTTATTTTTTGTTGTTGACAGAATTAACAGCCAAAGAAGGTCTTTTGTTGTGGTGCCAAAGAAAAACAGCTCCTTACAAAAATGTTAATGTACAGAACTTTCACCTCAGGTATATAATTCTCCCCATCCATGGTTATTCTTTGCTTTGTAGAAAAGGATTGTTTCAGTTTTATATTAGTGTAGAATATGTACATGATTGAATAAAATAAAGGTTTATTATCAAACACTAGTATACTTTCCCCCATTTGATTAAAAAACTTCTTTATAGCATATATTTGTTATTGAATAAGCCAATAGCTATAGGTATGTTAGAAAGGTAAAGGGTATAGAAAAGCTATGAGAGCAAGCAGGGAACCTTTGGAAAGGTTAGTGTAACAGATGCAATCTGAAGCACCCAACACCTATTGGCACCTAATGTGTCAAACCCTGAGTTAAGCTGGGGGGAAAAGTATGTACATGTTCTCCTACATGGTTTTCATCAACACAGTTCCTTAAGCTCCAGGTAGACAGAAGAAATTGTGGTTTTATTTTAGAAACAAGTTAGATCTAATTACACAACTAAAAGAAAATGGAAGTTACTTGAAGGGTGAATAGAAAAAAAAGGTGCTATTTTGTGTAGGTGGGAAAGGTTGCAGGAAGGTAAAGAGATAACCCTGTTAAAATAAGTTTTTTGGTTCAAAAAGAAAGAAAAAATTTCCCAAGTCAGAATGTGGGTTTGTTATGTCCTTCTCAATTTCAAATGACATTCAATGATGTGGCTACAAACTATCTTATTAAGTTATTTTGGGGGTGAATAATTAACTTATGGAATTAAAAACTAATGAAACTTCATTAAATGATATTGACTACGCAGAGGCAATTTTTTTTAAACAACACTTGTCAAATTAAAAAAGGATCGGAAAACAAATGAAAAGAAACAAATTTTTAACAATAATAAATGCTGAAGAATCTAAAAGCATGTTAAGAAAAAAATGGTTTAATATGTGTAAATCTTGACTATATAATAATCAATATTGTCATTCTAAACATTTATAAAATTGGTTTTGCTGTAACTTCTATAGGTCATTTCATATTTGGTGTTAAGTATATGATGCTTTTTTTTTTTTGAAAGAGTAGCATGAGATAATATAGTCTGTTAAATAGGGGGGGGGGAGCTGAAATGCTGCTTAGTTTAATATTTTGTAGAAATAATTAAACATCTTTCTTTATGGTTTATGAAATCAATACCTCAGTAACTTTAAAAAAAAAATCAAAATATATAACAAACTGCTATTTAACAGGTTATCCATCCATATTTGTTGTTACTTAGGTGATATATTAACCCAGATCATAATCTATAAACATTTCAGCTGGAAAGATGGGTTAGCCTTCTGTGCACTGATCCATCGCCACCGCCCTGACCTCCTAGACTACTACAAACTCTCTAGGGTAAACAGATAGGCACCACTCAGTGCTCCCTAGTCTGCTTGCCTTGTTTTCACTATTTTTCTTTAATCACCAGTGCTAGAAATAACATACTTTTTATTAGGTGCTTGCAGTTTTTTATTTTTAAAAAAAAAAATTACAATACTGTACCCAATAGATTTTGAAAAACTAAAGCTTTGTAAAGACTTAATTTAAAGATTGAAGAGCATGAATGCATGTTTTTTTTTTTTATTAAAACACAATTGAAAGAATACTAATATTGAAAATTAATATACATTTTTAAAACCCTTAAAAAAGTCCATTGGACAATTAAGAAAGTTAAAGTAACTTTTTGATTTACAGTCAGATGATTTTAAAAAAACAATTATTTTGGGCACTTAACTTATCAGATTTGGATTCAGAAAAACGTCAGTGCAGTTGACAGTTGGGCAAACTTCTTGAATAATAATCATGCTGTTAGGAGGGAAAAATGTTTTTTGTAGATAAATATGTCCATTAGGTTTAAAATTTTATGTAAAGATTTTTGTAATGTTCATTTCCTTAATAAAAAAATATAATACAATAGATACATGCTAGCTAAAGTTGAATTGCTCTATTTTCTGTTTTCAATTAAAATATAATGAAACATGCTGCAAAAACAAACTCATGTTTTACCACATTTTCTTTTCTTGAGTATACAGCTGACTCTTTTGGGTATTCACAAATACCTAACCTTACTCAGGATTCTTCTCTTTGCAGAGAATTCTATCAGTGTTTACTTGGCTAAAAATTGCAACAATTGAGTTATGTAGGTCTTCTCTGAAAAAATGAGTACAGCAAATGACTTTACTTCCAAAGTTTTTCAAATTTACTATTAAGTTGTTTAAAACGACTGGATATTTTCAGTTCTTAAATCATTTAGTACTTTTTGGCTGTTAATTGCATGAAATTTTTTTATTGCATGCTGATGACAGATAACTTTTTAAAAGCAATACTTTGATTCACAGTTTCAAGAAGCTTTCAGTACGCATTGCCATGGATGAATTTTTTTTTGTTTCTCTTTTTTGAAATAATTTTTTTTTTTAACATGGTTATACTTTTCTCTTGCATGGTGTGTGCTTGTCTTCTGCAGTTTTAAAGATGGTCTCGCTTTCTGTGCACTCATACACAGGCATCGGCCTGACCTTCTTGAGTACAATAATCTTTCAAAGGTAAAAAAAAATAATAAGTAAAAGAAATATTCAGAGATGTTAAGGATTGAGCAATATTTACATTGAGCCATATTTACTTTAAAGTTGCTTGTGATGCAGCCAGATTAAAAAAAAATAATATACATTGTAGTATTTGCTTGTAGTCTGTGTTTAGGACTAATTTGTTTTGTTAATTGTACTCTTTTTGCTTTGGTGTATATGGATCTAGTGTAAAACGCTACTATTGATTACAATTCATAGCCATGTAGTTCTTTTTTAGAATCACATACTACTTAAATTTTTAAAATAAGAAAAACAGCATGGTCTTATTGTAGATAAGTCTGCCAAAAATGTATCCTTATTCTGTAATACCCACAGGAAAACCCATTGGAAAACCTGAACACTGCTTTTGATATTGCAGAGAAGCATCTGGACATTCCCAGAATGTTAGATCCTGAAGGTTTGTCAACAGATTCTACTGTACTTTTTTTATTCACATTTTTTGTTACATAGGTTTTCGATGATGGTTTGTATGTATTATTACTACAAAATATCTGTGAATTGTTGCTCCAAAATAGGCCTATGTTAATTTTAACACTTTATTGTTCAGATATGGTTAATTCAGCCAAACCAGATGAGAGGTCTGTTATGGCGTATGTTTCTTCCTACTACCATGCTTTCTCTGGTGCTCAGCAGGTATGTCTTTTGTGCGATTATTAAATCTCAAAATATCAACTTAATATTGTGTAACTTTAGTGGCAATGATTTTTAAATTTAAATGTTAAAATTATCCAAATTGTAAATCAGGTATCAAGTTCAAAGGATTGAGTGAAATAATTATTGCATTTTAATAAATAGCATTGAAGAACTAATTATAAAAAAAAACCTTTTTAAAGAAACAGAATTTATTGATTGGCTATTCTGACAACCTGAGAGTATTAGAGGCTTATATTCTTTTCAAAAATGTAATGGACCCTTTGAAAACCTGTTTTATTTGCAATATTTAAATAATAAACTTGTCAGCGTAATGATATATTTTATGTTTAAAGTGATTGCCCTTTTGGTGTTTTGTGTTGTTTTTTTTTTTTTTTGTGTATTCCCATGTACCAGCACCTGTTGTAAAAATATCACTTATTTGAATTTAAGGCTGAGACAGCAGCAAACAGAATTTGCAAAGTTTTGAAAGTTAATCAAGAAAATGAAAGACTTATGGAAGAATATGAGAGACTAGCCAGTGATGTAAGTGTTTAATTACATTGAGCTTAAACTTCAACAAAACTCATTTAAATAATTTCCATTATAATTAATTTTTAAAATTTAACTGTTTTATATAAGTAAGATTAGACATTAACTAAAATATTTTTAAACACCTAGCTGTTGGAGTGGATTCGCCGCACCAGGCCCTGGTTAGAAAATCGCACTACTGATAATACTTTGCCAGGCACACAGCGAAGGCTTGAAGAGTTTCGTGACTATAGGCGTAAACAGAAACCACCAAAATTGGAAGACAAAGCCAAGCTTGAAAATAGTTTTAATACACTTCAAACTAGACTTAGGCTTTCCAACAGACCAGCATATCTCCCAACTGAAGGAAAGATGGTTTCGGTAAATATTTTCAAAAACTTTTATTCAATGTTTATATTATACTATAGTTAATTTTATATAACTATTATGTTGTCTTGTTGCTAGGATATTGCTAATGCATGGAAAGGATTAGAGACTGCAGAAAAAGGCTTTGAAGAATGGCTTCTTTCAGAATTACAAAGGTTTGTACCCTGCTCAAAACAAATTATTACTTTAATCATTTTAACTTAATAAATAAATAGTAGCTAGCAAAGTCATGGTTTAAGGGAAGATAAACTTCATATTTTATTTTTAATTGATGAAAGGGATTTATTTAAAAGCGTTGCTTTGTTTTAGATTAGAGCGTTTAGACCATCTTGCTCAGAAGTTCCGTCACAAGTGTGAGATTCATGAGGAGTGGGCTGCTGGTAAAGAAGATATGCTGAAATCTGGAGACTTCAAGAGATGTAGATTAAATGAGCTCAAAGTATGTTTAAAAAATTTTTCCCAACATTGGCAACAGTTTAGATAGTTAAGACTCAATACTTACTGTAATGTAACTGTGCTATAATAATTTTGTCTATTAAAACTGTCAGGCTATGAAAAAGAAACATGAAGCTTTTGAAAGTGATCTTGCTGCTCATCAAGATAGAGTGGAACAAATTGCAGCTATTGCACAAGAATTAAAGTAAGATACTTTTTTAAATCTTGTTTTAGAGTTATAGTATAACTACATACTTAATTTTAAAAATTCATACATATGGTAAGGATTGCAAATAACTATTATCAAAAAGCATTAGCTTATATTATGATGGGATTAGAACAATGTTATAAACTGTACTTGAGCATCATGTGCTTAAAGAGCATAAAATTTAAATATTTCTTTGGGTTTTTCCAGTTCATTGGATTATCATGACGTTGCCACAGTTAATGCAAGATGCCAGGTAAGTGTATGTTTAATATCTATAATTATATAGGGGATGGTGTAGTCAAAGGGCTTACTACTCTAATTACGATCTTGAGCTCGAGTCTGTAGGATGTCCCTGAGTCCACCCATTTCTGACTCGCGTGAGGAAAACAAAGGTGGCAGGGTATAGTGCTGACCACACTATTACATTGTATGCCAAGCTCATTGAAAAAGATGAACTCCACTTCATCTGCTCATGTCTTGGGCATGAACAGGAAAAAATCTTTTTTTTTAACAGTTTTGGGCATTTGTATCAACTTTCTCAAAAATAGGCTGTCCCATTTTTGTACATTTAGTCATTAACACAGGTGATAATTTTTATCTTAGCGTATATGTGACCAATGGGATGTTCTTGGCCAACTGACAACAAAGAGAAGGGATGCCCTAGAAGAGGCTGAAAGGATCTTAGAAAGAATCGACCAGTTGCATTTGGAGTTTGCCAAAAGAGCAGCTGTAAGACATTAATTCCAATATAATTAATTTTGCTTTAAATAAGGCCAACTGTCTAATATATTAAGAAAAATGTGATGATTACACATTCTAAATATAGTATTATTCCATAGCCATTTAACAACTGGATGGATGGAGCCAAGGAGGATCTTTTGGATATGTTTATTGTTCATACAACAGAGGAGGTGCAAGTAAGTGATTTTTTTCATACCTTGCTTTGCCTCTTTTAGCTCTGTAACTTGAATATATTTTTGAACTCATTTTGAAAAACCCTTGCAGGGCTTAGTTGATGCTCATGAACAGTTCAAAGCTACTTTAGGTGAGGCGGATAAAGAATTTGCAACCATTGTTGGGCTAGTGCAGGAGGTCCAGAGGTTGGGTCAACAGTTTGGAATTACTCCACCAGACAACCCTTACACTACTCTTCATGCACAGGTGGGACACATTTATCACTTGTATTTGTTGTTTTCACATTTTCCACTGACTTAAATTTTTAGGTTTTATAAAATATCTCTCTTTCTTAAACTTTGTTTTTGACTGAAAAACAACCATACCAAAGTTAACAAATTATGTCCTTTAGCACTAGAGCATTTGACATTTAAAATGTGTCAGTTTATCATAACCCAATAATTTTGTTTAATAAATATATCAATTTATATAAAATGTAATAACGAAAAATTTGGCATCCAGATACTGTCAGTACTGTTCAAAACTATTTCTAAGTTTACATTTTTAATAGAAGCTTCTTTTTAATAATTTTAGTTAAAGGGAGAGAGAAAATTGCTATGTTTATACTATCGCAGTTGTAACTAGAATTATTCAAACATTTTATAAAAATTACATGTATGTGTCATGTCGAGAAGTATGCACTATGATTGGTTAGAATTAATTTGGAAGCATGGTATTACTTGTTTTAAAGTAAAGTGCTGGGTTTTTAAAATTCAACTCACTAAGTAGTACTAGTTGTCTAGTTTGTCTTGTGTGAAAAATATCCCATTTATAAATTTCTTTAACTGCATCATAACAAGCAACTAACAGTTTTACTTAAGTTTGCAGCATAAGATTTAGTGTTATTTATGCTTGAAGGTATAAATACTTAGATATCTCTAGGCTTGCATTGTTCTTGGTTTGAAAAGTAAATTGTAACAACATAGCATGAAACAGCTTCATGTGTTCATTATAAATTATTGCTGCCTTATAATAACCATTTCAACTGTTAAATTTCTTCACACATTATTATTACTGCAGGTTTTTACTTTTAATTACTTAAAACTCCCTAATTTGCTTCATAAGTTTATTTTGAGCTGTTCTATTTTTAATCAATTCTATTTTATCTTACATTTATTTTGATGTTTGGATTGAACTTGGGATTAGGAGGTTAGTACTAGTCAATAATAATGTACTTGTGCTTCATGAAATCTTCAACACTTCATTTTTACTCATGCAATCTGTATCTCAATGTGTATACAGTGAAACCCTATATTCTGAAAACCTAAACTTAACTGATAATGTTTCCCTTTTAAACATTTTAAAGCCTAGAAAGGAATTACTAAAAATAGTTTTAGCACAAATCTATCTAGTTTTGAATCAATTTAATATATCTTTATATTTATTATTAGTAATTGATATTCATCAATCCAAATAAAGTAATCAACAAAAAAATGGCAACTAAACACACAAAAAAATGTTTTAATTGATAGGCTTAAAAATACAGTTAAATTTTCAAAATGTGGAAAGTTATTTAAGTCATTCTCAAGTGAATACAGATTTAGATATTATCTAAGCTTAGGCTTTATAAATTTGCAAGTGATCAATTACTACCTTTGTATTCAGATTTTTAAAAAGTGATTTTAGTCCTTCTTACTCTCCCCTCTAATTGCATGAAGTTTTGTTGTTCAGTTAATACTTCTGAAAACACACAGCATGTTTTAAAACAATCCTGCATTTTATTTACTAGATTATTCACTAGAGGGGTTTCACTGTATCATTATCTAAATGTGATTGATCAAAAACATCTACTAATAAAATGTGTTGTCTCTTGTATGTTAGTTCTAGTGGTGCTTCATAAAAATTATTTCAGATCACAACTCTGCTATAAAATGATAAATGTGACTTCATTTGATCTTGTAAGTTGACTTAACCATTTGAAGAGAGACAATGTTGTAAATACAAATAAGCAGAAACTGTTTAATAGTAGGCATTAAAATTATTTTGCAAGTCTAGTGTTTTGTTTGAAGACATTTGTGAAGCACTAATTCATCTGTTGTAAACTTTTAAATTGTTTTAACAAATCTGCTTTATTTTTTCACATTTGTGTATGTAGTAAACATTGTAAATGTCTTAAAATATCAAATAATCAAGAACTTTGTTGAAAACTTATATAATTGCTGACCTTAATTTTACTTAAAAATTGATGTGTAAGAACACTATTCTGCTAATGGTTGTTTGGAATCCAATCCAAAATGGGACAGCGTAAACTTTATGACAATTTAGTAACTTTTATTGCTGACATTTTGTTAACAATATGCCATAACTGTTAACTGCTTGCTGGATACTATTATATAAGTAACATAGGTATCAATGTTTCTTTAAAACTGAAATTAAAAACAATCTTGAAAAAAATTTAAGCTATTAGTGCACCAATCTTTAATTTTTATTCCATTGTTTAAAACTATGTAACACAATTATTTTATGCTGAATTTAAGATGTTACAACCAAAACGTAGTTGTTAACTGTGTCTAGCCATAATGTCTCTCTAAGCAACCAACTTTACAATGGTTTTCAATTACAGATTTTAGAGTTTAAATTTCAGTCACATTTAAAAATATAGCCATGTTATTATCCTGATTTTTTTCCTGGCCTATTGAAATAATTTTTACCTTAATCTCAATTTATAATATGACTTGTTTGCATGTTAATTTTTAATATAGATTTTACAAAGCATAGTTAAATGTTTGTTATTGCATTTTTATCAAACTAACTCTACAACTTGTCTCTTGATTTTTTAAATACCTGAATATGCACTTAAAATGTTCTGTTTCTACATTGATAAGGGGGAAGTAGCACCCTGACTACAGAAAAGACAAAAAAAGTAGCCCAAAATACATACACATTTTTTACCATAGTAATTCTGATGAAACAGCAAAATAACAGCATTTAAACCAGGGTGTATGTATGGTGTAAAAAAATTTTTTAAATCATTTGGCCGAAAACTTATACTTGTTTAGTTTTACACATATGGTTCATACAAACCCGTTTTTCTGAAAACTAGTAAAAAGCTGGCTAACATTATCTATAACTCGAGCTAAAAGAGTAGCATTGCGATGAAATTTGAAATCTGACCCAACTCTGAGACATTATGTTTAAAAATGTTAAAATTAAATTGTATTAGATAGCTACGGCTATGGTTCTAGCCATAGTAAATCATATTGAGCAACTTGATGCAAAATTTCAAATAGCTAAGATAAGTTTTAAAAACAATTTTTAATAACATTTTGCTTTATACATTTGCCTACAATAATATGCTGTATTATAGCCATAGAATCATAATTACCACTTTAAAAATGTGATGTGTGTGTCTCATAGTTTTGTGTATGTGAAGTTTTCTGTTTCTTTCTGTTTATATGGATGATACTGGGTTACTGCCCCCCATATCTTGATGCATGGTTTTCTGTCCATTATGTTTCTTTCACTTTCAATCCAACTGTGTTTGGTTTATATATCCAGAATAGTAGACAAAGTTTCAAATTATCTATTTTGAAAAGACTTCATTATTTATTGTAGCTTTCATTTCCAAAGATATCTGTTTTACTTAGCTCTCCCACTTTCTATAATTAACAAGATTTTAATTTTATAAACTCAGGATATTACCAACAAATGGGGTGAAGTGAAACAATTGGTCCCCCATCGTGACTCAACTCTGCAGCAAGAAATGATGAGACAACAGAATAATGAACGTCTACGTAGACAGTTTGCTGCCAAGGCTAATGTTGTTGGTCAGTGGATTGAAAATCAGCTAGATGCTGTGGCCTCCATTGGTGTGACAGGACGCTCATCATTAGAGGAACAGCTAAAGAAATTACAACAATTTGACAAAGCTGTTGTTGCCTACAAGCCCAACATAGATGAACTAGAGAGATACAATCAGGTTGGTCTTTTCTTTGCTTTGATAAGTATAACTGAGTGTATTAAAAAAAAAAATCCAGAGTAAGTTTATATTGCAAAAATTTGAAGGAAACAATATAATTAAGAGACAGATGTAATTTAGAGACAAAAATTCTTTTACTTTCATTCAAGCATTTGAGCTAGTTATAGACTAATTATTTCCCCACTTCCACCTGTATTTTTGGACAGAACCACACAAAAAATTCTTGGGCAATGGTAACAACATAGATTAGAACTTGAAACAGCTTTAAAATTTCCTCTACATAGTGTGATTTTATTTTTATATTTTTAGCCTCATTATTAAAGTGAAAAAGCCTCAATTAGCACGTCATTATGTCATATGTAGAAACTAACTTTCCTATCATTTTAATTTTTAAAAATATGAGCGTTTCCCCCCTTAAAACTTTTTTGGATCTTGTTACATTAAGCCAAAAATTTTGTTGGATCTTGTTACATTAAGCCAACAACAGGGCATACAGCCTTTTGGCTAGGTGTAGGCAATTTGCAAAGCTTTACATTTGATTGACAAATTCATGGACATTTGATTGATTGACAAATTCATGGACATTTGATTGATTGACAAATTCATGGACATTTGATTGATTGACAAATTCATGGACATTTGATTGATTGACAAATTCATGGACATTTGATTGATTGACAAATTCATGGACATTTGATTGACAAATTCATGGATAATCATAGTGAACTGGTTGAAAAACAAGGTTTTGGCCAGTCAGAAAATCTCACGCAGACCTGAGTATCATATATATTTATACAAACACAGGATGCATGTAGGTGTGTGTAGATTTAGAAATGAGTAACCATTGCAGGCATAGCTGGAATAGTTGAATGCTCCATTGATTTAATTAATATGGCCCCTCACGAGGCTTTAAAAATTGCACCCTTGCCTTCCGAAGAAGGTGATGCGTTTTTATTTTATCTATGGTGTTAGCAGTCTTGCTCTCACTAAACGTTCATTGAGCAAGCTCTCACCCCAAGACAAAGACGGTTAATTTAATTAGAATTGTGTAGTCCTATATATTTACTTGAATGCTACTTTATTATGGTTTTTCGGTTACGTCATTTTTTGTCAAAGTTAATATTTTTAAAATTGGATTGGCACGAAAATAATGTTGAATTTAAAGCCAACTGTAAGCAATCTTTTTTTATGTATTCTTCAAAAAGTAAAATTTGTCTTTGCTTGAAAAAAACACTCGTTATAAGCAAAAATTGGCTTTTGAACATATTGTTGCAAAATTATCCCCCCTTAAATATAACTAGGGAGTAGGCCTAATTTATTTTTAAAGGATTTCCTTTAACTAGACTGGGTAGCACCAATATTTGAATATACTTCAACTAAATATAATTCATTCCTGCAATTAATTTTTTTTTCAGGAAGTCCAAGAAGCTATGATATTTGAGAATCGTTACACACAGTATACAATGGAGGTAAGAAAGCATCTGTACATTTGCAGTGTTTCATTTGTAGAGTTAGTGATTTAATTTTGAAATTTACATTAAAATGATGCATCCGTTTAAATTTTCACTAAAATACTAACTGAAGGACAGATATTGAGTTGGTGTTGTTATAATTTATTCACTGTTTTTTTTTTGTTGTTTTTTTTTTATTATTATAGACTTTACGAGTTGGTTGGGAACAGTTACTGACTGCTATTGCCAGAAACATAAATGAAGTAGAAAATCAGGTTTGTACTGTGTAGACATTTGTATTTAATGTTGCAGGTCCTCTGTATTTTATATTGTTTGGTTAATTCTAAATGTTGTTCTTCAAACACAAGAAAATGGAAGTTTACTTATCTGTCATGGCTAATTTTATCTAGATATTGACAAGAGACTCAAAAGGCATTAGTGAAGCTCAGATGAATGAATTTAGAATGTCCTTCAATCACTTTGACAAAAACCGAACGAAAAGACTGGAACCCAAGGAATTCAAAGCTTGCCTTATTAGCTTGGGCTACAAAATCAGAGATGACAAGCAGGTAAATATTTCTGGGATTTACTCTCTCACATCTATTTTAAAGCAAACATCACAGTAGTTGACATAGAAGTAGAAGATAGTATTTTAAAGATTCTTCATCTGTTGTGTTTTCTTTTAAAGGGCGAAGCAGATTTTCAGAGGATTATGTCTATTGTTGACCCCAACCGTTCTAACTATGTTACCTTTGATGCATTTTTGGACTTCATGACACGTGAGACTGCTGATACAGATACTGCAGAGCAAGTCATGCAGTCATTTAAGATTCTTGCAGGAGACAAGGTTGGTTTGCTTGCTGAGATAAACTTTTGTCAAATCCATTTTTATCAGTATTATAATTATATGTGTACATTTAGAAAGTTTTTCAGATTACTTATTGTCTAAAAACTAACTTCATTGTGGGATATTTAAAAAAAAAAATTGTTAATTAGTTTGAGAATCATCTGCCATCATCTTAATTCATTTAAACTTTATTTTGTATTTACATGAATTCATATTAATTTTAGCCAAAAATTATCTATTGTAATTTACCTTTAAAAAAACAATTTCAGCCATACATCACAGCACAGATTCTTAGACAAGAATTACCACCAGATCAAGCTGAGTACTGTATTCAAAGAATGGCACCATACACAGGACGTGATGCTGTTCCTGGCGCCTTAGACTACATGTCATTTTCAACTGCACTCTATGGGGAGAGTGATCTCTAAAAGAGGAAATGAATCAATGCTAGTTTCACCATTGGGGAATTGTTTTCTTGAACCCCTGCCCCTCACTAGATCATTCTCCTTTATATGCAGCATCCTGAGGTGTGCAAGTTTAGTCGGGCTCATATACATACAGAATTTATTTTTACACATAAATAACACTAAATATTATATTATTATAATATTAATACAAGAAGTATGGTATTTCATTTAAGCTTTGATAAGAATTGCTTTTACATGAAACCATGAGGACTTGGTGATTTACCTTATAACAACTTTAGTTTGAGAGCTTTTAGTTGAGTGCATGCCATTGTTGCACTATGGCATCAGTGGGGCAAGCTGCTCAAATAGCATGAATTTAGCCATATCTGGTACATTGATTGGTAGAAGGCAATTTTTCCACTGCTCATGATCAAATTATTCTATATTGAAATTTTTCCGTTAACTAATCACAACTGATCAGGAAAAACTAAGGTAACTACATGACTATTTGGTTGTGACCAGTGTGTCTTATTGGGTACTAACAACTTTTGGAAGTCATTCAGAGTCTTTGTGTACAATCAGTGCCTTTATGCTATGCTGCAGTTAAAATATCTTGCCCATTGGAAACAAGAATTGAATCACCACATTCTTGAGTTTTAAAACATTCTCTGTACCCTCGTGAAAGAAAAGAGCTGTGCATGTCTCCACAATTCATCTTTGTTGGTTCGTAGGTCTAGGTGTGGCCATGTATTCCCAGTTTGGTTTGAACTACTGATTTTTTCTTTTAATTTAAATCAATTTTTTTTAAGTTCCACTGGTGTGACCATATTTTATTTTTATGTAGTAAATGTTCATAGAATACAAAGTGAATATATTGATGACATAAATATTTATTAAATTAACAAATTAGACAATTATTTTTCCTATGCATAAAGGCCTTAGGTTGTCTACTCCATTTGTTTGTACATTCAGTTTTCCACTAATATCTTTAGTCTTTTTATTTCCTGAGCTTTGAAATCAAATTCGGAACTCTTCTCTCACACATGGATCAGGACAATGTATATAACCAGGTTCATATCTACTCAT
Source organism: Physella acuta (assembly GCF_028476545.2). Lineage (NCBI taxonomy): Eukaryota > Metazoa > Mollusca > Gastropoda > Physidae > Physella > Physella acuta. The sequence continues at coordinate 967,718 of NW_026732013.1, forward strand.
TTGTTGCATGTATATTCTCTAGCAGCAAATGATAAAACCTTCTGCAGTAACCAAATGAAGGGAGCTTGCCCTAAGCACTGCCATTTCTTACTGTCCCAGTTTCACATGCCATCTAATGTTGAAACAAGTCAACCACCACCTTAATGGCTTACTTAGAGCAGGTTCACTGTTAACGAGCATTTCTTGTTATTTTTTTTTACAATGTATTTGGACTTACTGTGAAAAGCTAATTTTATTGTATTATTTGAACTTAAGAACCAAACATATTGTAAGGATTTTTTTTTTTTTTTTGAGATCTAATTAGAAACAAGTAAATAAAGAATCATTTGACATTGTGATCATTTTTTTACTGCTTGTCTGATTTTGATGTATTTAAACATTGCTTGCATGCTAGATGATTGAACATTAGAGACATGATTGTGATCAGCTTTTCTCAATCACTGGGAGACGCTGCAGTTATTCCATTCATCTCATTTGACTTGATGGGAATTTAGGCCTGTCTTTAGAGAAGGTTACGCTTACAGGAAACACTAGCTGTAGTTTCCACTATGCAAAAATCAAGATGTGCACCAGTAAACTGCTGAAAAAGTTGTTGAATGTAGGCCTGCTGCTATAAGGACCCTGACAGGCCATTGTTTATTTTTTTAACTGTTATTGCATTCTTGTACCGTACTGCTTTTATTTTGCTTTCACGCCATGTAGAATATTTACAGATTAAAAAAATCTAGTTAATAAATTCCTAGCTAAAGACGAGTACTATAGAATTATAATGCAATGTTTAGCGGTTGACACAGTTCTGTATCAGTTGTGGATGGATGGGTACACTATACTTTTATTTATTACTATGTAGCTCACATTGTACTCATTGTTTCATTTTCTTTTTTTTTAAAGCTTACATTGTATTCATTGGCTCTGCTTTGTTCTTGTATAAATAATTTTAATTGCCAGAATGGATATTCTACATTTAGAATAACACTTGTACAATTTATAAGTTACATATTGTTTTGCCTTGATATCAAATTGTTTACTGTGGTTTCTATCGGGGTTTCTCAACAGCTGGTTTTAGGGGTAAATCTGGCTCTATAATTCAGTATCTGTTTTAGCATAATTATGCAGACAGGCTGTCTAAAGGGTACTCGAGTACCATGTGTAGAGGTTGGGCTGGATGGAATGGTTGAGAACCGTTGATGGCATCACTGTAGTGTACATTTAAAAAGAATTTTTAATTATTCAATTTTCTATTTGTGTTGTGGGGGGTGCTAAGAAAAGAATATGACTGTAGGCTAGAATTTGTTAATGTTCGTGGTTGAGTCAATATGTTGCCTCTGTAGTTCTGTGGGGTCTCTGCATGTATGTCATTTTATTTCTTGTCCAATTTTTTAAAAACTGATTTCAATTGGCCGTACCCCTCATTGCGCCGTACTTGAGGCGTGGCAAATAGCGGCTTAAAGCAGGGGCTGTTGTTTTATTTGTATGGCAGTGCTCTAGTTACTGCTGGTGTATGCAGTCCAGTTTGGTTTTTATTTCTGTTATTTCTTCATAAACGATGAATAATTTTAGTCAAGCAGGGATGGCCACCCCAAACCAACTCTGTCCTCCAAATAGTAACCAACATAAATAAAGTATTGAATACCCATTTTTTTTATTGTCTGCCTGTGTTGTTTGTCATTCCCTAGAAAGCTGAAATAAACTTGTATTTAAACATGGAAGTCACGGCTTGCTTCAATAGATCGTGGTCGTCATATGATTCGTATTGACCAATCGCAGATAACTCAAGGGACCGGCGTGATGTACATAGTTTACCCAAACACACTACACTGTAGAGCTACTCATATTTCAATTATTCGTGATGTATGGAGGATAAAGATGCAAGTTAACCCTCTCCAGGGGGGGGGAGGTGCGGACTGCACCGGGTGACACCAAGGCAAAAAATAGCAAAATATATAGAGAAAAATGATAATTCCACTTTAATTAGGTGATTAGTTCGAGTGTTAAATAGTGTTTTAAGAGGTGCAAATTGAACGTTTGTCCCCTGGAAGGGTCGCTACACCTCTGGAGGGCGACACCCGACCTTGCTACGCCACTGACCCTCACATTCCCTTTTGACTTGTCGCATGTAGGCTACGGCTTACTGTGTGTTTAAAAAAAGTAAAGTTCCCTTTTTGAACTTGGAGTGATTTTGGTAAAGAGAGGCTATGTCACAAAATTTAAGGCGCATTGTACACGTTATCTAATGTGGTCCTTTATAAATGATTAACTCATGGTGGAAGGGGCGGGGTGGGTTTGTTCATTTTATTGGGCGGGCAGCAAAAACGTGCTACGAACCGTTTATTTTCAATTTTTTAAAGGACAAAAGTCATGCAAAGCATCAGTCAGTGTTTCTTCCAGACTTTTCTCCGGGGGGGGGGGGGGGGGGGCACTTGAAATTGCCTGGAAGAAACTCTGCAAAGCATTAATGTTACAAAGGGCTTATGATCTGATCAATATTTTAACGTTCCCCAAAACTAGCCAGCACTCAATTAGTCACGTGACTAGGAAAAAGTTAACATATCTGTACTGTTATGTTTATTGAATACGCTGGTTCTGACATTATCAGTACATGCTAATATGCTAATACAATATAGATCTAGGTCTTCCAAAATAAAATTAAAATAAAGCCATAAGGTTATCACATTTTAAAAGATACAAATTCAACAAATCCACCCAATTACAACAGTAATAAATCACATACATAAAAATTAAATACGCTATTTTCTAAAAACAGACTCCAGTTATCAATGTTTTTAGAAAGTTCTAGCGGAATGGCATGAATCATAGCTCGTGCCTGACTAGACGGCAGTGTCCGGTGGATCTCCTTTATGGCAAAAATCCCCGTCCCCCAGGCCACACACTTCCGTCTCTCCCGCCAAAAACGTCAGCGTTCCTTGATGCTTACCACAAGGCAGGTCGCCTTGACCTATATTCATTTCCTCTCCATGAGCCCCATCCGTGTTTGTCTCCACGTCTCCATTTCTAGTTTCTTCCATCATCCGATGATCTTTGACCTCTGGGATGTTAGTTATAGCCAAACGTTTGTTCTTGTTGGACATCAGACCCCAAGTAGCATGGCCGTAAAACAACGAATGGACGGCAAGCGGCGCATACGGTGGGTAGTTGGGCGGGGGGCGCCTGTACATGGGGGCCGCGCAGTTGGAAGTACTCGGTTGATTGTAAGCCGGATATGACGTTGGTGTCACTGTTTCTGTTAAACGTGAGTACTGGTAGCCTCTAGGAACAAAGTCCTGTTCAGGCATGGCGTCCTGTGGACGTGGATGAAACGGGACATTGCTGTTGCCTCTTGGGTGTCTGAGGAAAAAAAAATCAATCCTGATTATCATTTGCTTACCAAAAGTTGAAAATTCCATTTAGCGCCCTCTACGTCACGCTTTTAAAGACGATTGTTAGCCCCCCCCCCCCCCTTCGTCCACATCGTCACAAAAGCCACTCCCCCTAAAATGACGTCACACCCCAGCCTACAACCCCCCTTCAAAATTGAAGTTTAATTTTATTTAACAACGATTTCTTTCTAAAATATTGACTGCGCTCGGTCAACATAGGGTACACGAATCAATTTCTATTACAATTTATTGAGACAGACTTCTAAACCGCGAAATAACTTCTTAATTCAGTTTCTAACATAGTTTTTAAAATGCAAAAGTGTGACGTCACACTATCCGAACACACACCCTCCTCATCAGTGTTTCTACCAGACTTTTCTCCGGGGGGGGGGGGGGGGCACCTTAATATTTTCGGGGGGGGGGGGGGCGAACACATTTTCCGGGGGTCAGACTGGTAAAAGTATATATTTTCTATATAAATTTCCATTTCGTTTCGTTCGGGGGGGGGGGGGGATAGACTTTCCTCCGGGGGGGGGGGGGTGCCTGGAAGAAACACTGCTCCTCATCACACATCGTCGCAAAATTAGAAAGCGACGAGATAATTCGCGGGTCCGAACGAGATAATTCGCGGGTTACCTGGCTATAGGAATAAATGCAAAACAAATTTTTAAAAATTACCTGGCTATAGGAATAAATGCAAAACAAAATGTTTAAAAATTACCTGGCTATAGGAATAAATGGAAAAAACAAATTACCTGGAGGTTATGATTGCGGTGATACAGGAACAAAATATGAAACAAGACGTTACAACAAATACAAAGATGACTAGCAGGAATATAGTGCACCAGTTCCACGAGTCTGGTTCGTCCGAGTTTTCAGATGCTTCGGCCGTCACGGTGGTGTGGACTTCAGGTGGTATTGTTGTAGTTGGCGAGTGGACAAAGACTGGGGCATTCGTAGTCTTTGGCGGATTAGTGACGATTGGCGGATTAGTGACGATTGGTGGATTAATGACGCTTGGTGGATTAGTGAACCTTGGTGGATTAGTGACGCTTGGTGGATTATTGACAATTGGTGGATCAGTGACTGTAGGCGGGTTAGTGACGATTGGTGGATTAGTGACGCTTGGTGGATTATTGACGATTGGTGGATCAGTAACAGTGGACAAGGCATCGGGTGCTGGAGAAATGTTCGAGGTCTGTTCTGTGGTTGAGTTTGGTGGAGTTAGCGTGGCCTTGACCCGAGGGTGGAGGCTGTGGATCAACAACAGGGCGAGCAAAGTACCTGGGGGAGGGAGGGGTAAGACGTTAGCTGGTGGAGGGAGGGGTAAGACGTTAGCTGGTGGGGGGAGGGGTAAGACGTTAGCTGGTGTAGGGAGGGGTAAGACGTTAGCTGGGGGAGGGAGGGGTAAGACGTTAGCTGGTGGAGGGAGGGGTAAGACGTTAGCTGGTGGAGGGAGGGGTAAGACGTTAGCTGGGGGAGGGAGGAGTAAGACGTTAGCTGGTGGAGGGAGGGGTAAGACGTTAGCTGGTGGAGGGAGGGGTAAGACGTTAGCTGGGGGAGGGACGGGTAAGACGTTAGCTGGGGGAGGGAGGGGTAAGACGTTAGCTGGTGGAGGGAGGGGTAAGACGTTAGCTGGTGGAGGGAGGGGTAAGACGTTAGCTGGTGGGGGGAGGGGTAAGACGTTAGCTGGGGGAGGGAGGGGTAAGACGTTAGCTGGTGGAGGGAGGGGTAAGACGTTAGCTGGGGGAGGGAGGGGTAAGACGTTAGCTGGGGGAGGGAGGGGTAAGACGTTAGCTGGTGGAGGGAGGGGTAAGACGTTAGCTGGGGGAGGGAGGGGTAAGACGTTAGCTGGGGGAGGGAGGGGTAAGACGTTAGCTGGTGGAGGGAGGGGTAAGACGTTAGCTGGGGGAGGGAGGGGTAAGACGTTAGCTGGTGGAGGGAGGGGTAAGATGTCAGCTGGTGGAGGGAGGGGTAAGACGTTAGCTGGGGGAGGGAGGGGTAAGACGTTAGCTGGTGGAGGGAGGGGTAAGACGTTAGCTGGTGGGGGGAGGGGTAAGACGTTAGCTGGGGGAGGGAGGGGTAAGACGTAAGCTGGTGGAGGGAGGGGTAAGACGTTAGCTGGTGGAGGGAGGGGTAAGACGTTAGCTGGGGGAGGGAGGGGTAAGACGTTAGCTGGTGGAGGGAGGGGTAAGACGTTAGCTGGTGGAGGGAGGGGTAAGACGTTAGCTGGTGGGGGGAGGGGTAAGACGTTAGCTGGGGGAGGGAGGGGTAAGACGTTAGCTGGTGGAGGGAGGGGTAAGATGTCAGCTGGTGGAGGGAGGGGTAAGACGTTAGCTGGGGGAGGGAGGGGTAAGACGTTAGCTGGTGGAGGGAGGGGTAAGACGTTAGCTGGTGGGGGGAGGGGTAAGACGTTAGCTGGGGGAGGGAGGGGTAAGACGTAAGCTGGTGGAGGGAGGGGTAAGACGTTAGCTGGTGGAGGGAGGGGTAAGACGTTAGCTGGGGGAGGGAGGGGTAAGACGTTAGCTGGGGGAGGGAGGGGTAAGACGTTAGCTGGGGGAGGGAGGGGTAAGACGTTAGCTGGGGGAGGGAGGGGTAAGACGTTAGCTGGGGGAGGGAGGGGTAAGACGTTAGCTGGTGGAGGGAGGGGTAAGACGTTAGCTGGTGGAGGGAGGGGTAAGACGTTAGCTGGTGGAGGGAGGGGTAAGACGTTAGCTGGGGGAGGGAGGGGTAAGACGTTAGCTGGGGGAAGGAGGGGTAAGACGTTAGCTGGTGGGGGGAGGAGTAAGACGTTAGCTGGGGGAGGGAGAGGTAAGACGTTAGCTGGGGGAGGGAGGGGTAAGACGTTAGCTGGGGGAGGGAGGGGTAAGACGTTAGCTGGGGGAGGGAGGGGTAAGACGTTAGCTGGGGGAGGGAGGGGTAAGACGTTAGCTGGGGGAGGGAGGGGTAAGACGTTAGCTGGTGGAGGGAGGGGTAAGACGTTAGCTGGGGGAGGGAGGGGTAAGACGTTAGCTGGGGGAAGGAGGGGTAAGACGTTAGCTGGTGGGGGGAGGGGTAAGACGTTAGCTGGGGGAGGGAGGGGTAAGACGTTAGCTGGTGGAGGGAGGGGTAAGACGTTAGCTGGTGGAGGGAGTGGTAAGACGTTAGCTGGTGGAGGGAGGGGTAAGACGTTAGCTGGGGGAGGGAGGGGTAAGACGTTAGCTGGGGGAGGGAGGGGTAAGACGTAAGCTGGTGGAGGGAGGGGTAAGACGTTAGCTGGTGGAGGCCATCCCAGCTGGGCACATTCTACTATGTCAGCTGGTGGATTAAACCATCCCAGCTGGGTACATTCAGCTGGTGGATCACATGGTAGCTGTTTCCCGACCCCTCTGTGGGCGGGACCCCAGCATGTGTGGCAATCTTGCACGGACCCCACTTGTATACGTCTGCCTATGGGAAGCTGCCTAAGATCACACAGTGCACACTAAGAAAACAAATTGACAGTGCTACAATTTGAGACAGTGTTCTCTCGGAAGGGGGTAGTAGGGGGAGGTGCGCTTCACTTACATATTGCAGAGTTCCAGAGCTTCATTTCTTCCCCCAACCGTGACATGCAGACTATCCAACAAACTATCCGGTCAACATTGGTAGCTTTGATCTCCTCAGTCCATCTGACCAGTGGCATGCGCTAGGCTGGCAGCTAAGACATACTACCTCAAAGATTCTGTACCTGAGAACTCTGTGAGATTTTTCTTGGTAAATTAGTGTTGGATAAATCAAGTCTGAAAAATTTGGTATCCGTATTTAAATTTTATCGATTTTCTGATTTTAAGAGGGTTTTAATACTTTTAAGTGGTGACATGGTTTTAAGTCAGAGGTAGACACGATGACATGTTGGGTCAAGAGGTGGACACGATGACATGGTGGGGTCAAGAGGTGGACACGATGACATGGTGGGGTCAAGAGGTGGACACGATGACATGGTGGGGTCAAGAGGTGGACATGGTGGGGTCAAGAGGTGGACACGATGACATGGTGGGGTCAAGAGGTGAACACGATGACATGGTGGGGTCAAGAGGTGGACACGATGACATGGTGGGGTCAAGAGGTGGACACGATGACATGGTGGGGTCAAGAGATGGACATGGTGGGGTCAAGAGGTGGACACGATGACATGGTGGGGTCAAGAGGTGGACACGGTGACATGGTGGGGTCAAGAGGTGGACATGGTGGGGTCAAGAGGTGGACACGATGACATGGTGGGGTCAAGAGGTGGACACGGTGACATGGTGGGGTCAAGAGGTGGACATGGTGGGGTCAAGAGGTGGACACGATGACATGGTGGGGTCAAGAGGTGGACACGATGACATGGTGGGGTCAAGAGGTGGACACGATGACATGGTGGGGTCAAGAGGTGGACATGGTGGGGTCAAGAGGTGGACACGATGACATGGTGGGGTCAAGAGGTGAACACGATGACATGGTGGGGTCAAGAGGTGGACACGGTGACATGGTGGGGTCAAGAGGTGGACATGGTGGGGTCAAGAGGTGGACACGATGACATGGTGGGGTCAAGAGGTGTACACGGTGACATGGTGGGGTCAAGAGGTGGACATGGTGGGGTCAAGAGGTGGACACGATGACATGGTGGGGTCAAGAGGTGGACACGGTGACATGGTGGGGTCAAGAGGTGGACACGGTGACATGGTGGGGTCAAGAGGTGGACACGATGACATGGTGGGGTCAAGAGGTGGACACGATGACATGGTGGGGTCAAGAGGTGGACACGATGACATGGTGGGGTCAAGAGGTGGACACGATGACATGGTGGGGTCAAGAGGTGGACACGATGACATGGTGGGGTCAAGAGGTGGACACGATGACATGGTGGGGTCAAGAGGTGGACACGATGACATGGTGGGGTCAAGAGGTGGACACGATGACATGGTGGGGTCAAGAGGTGGACACGATGACATGGTGGGGTCAAGAGGTGGACATGGTGACATGGTGGGGTCAAGAGGTGGACACGGTGACATGGTGGGGTCAAGAGGTGGACACGATGACATGGTGGGGTCAAGAGGTGGACACGATGACATGGTGGGGTCAAGAGGTGGACATGGTGACATGGTGGGGTCAAGAGGTGGACACGATGACATGGTGGGGTCAAGAGGTGGACACGATGACATGGTGGGGTCAAGAGGTGGACACGATGACATGGTGGGGTCAAGAGGTGGACATGGTGACATGGTGGGGTCAAGAGGTGGACACGATGACATGGTGGGGTCAAGAGGTGGACACGATGACATGGTGGGGTCAAGAGGTGGACACGATGACATGGTGGGGTCAAGAGGTGGACACGGTGACATGGTGGGGTCAAGAGGTGGACACGATGACATGCATTGGTCAAGTTGGACAGGGTGACACGAGAGCTTTGACCAGTAGTGAGCGAGCAACTTAAATGTGTTTACTTTCTACAGAGAGAGAACGCTGGTCTAGATAACGACAGACAACGACTAACTAAAAAAAAAAAAATCTTCAAACGCATGGATCAACATGTATAACGCGTTATGTGACCTGACAACAACGTTAAGTTTTTTCTTTTCATTTGAGTTTAAATAGAACACAATCACATACGAGTAGTAAAACATTTAAGTTGATGGCCAAACGTTTTTAAAATAGTGTTAGCTGTCCAATATTTTAGTCGGGGTTTAATTTAATTGATGTTCGACACTAAGCCTCAATATAGTTGATAAAAATAATAAAACGTAATATTTCCAACGCAATAGGCCTCTTTTAATAAAAAAATTAGTTTAACCCTACAAAGAATTCGTTCATAAAACAAGTCACACGCCAAGAAAATGGTAGCCTATGTCCGACTTTTTTAACGATACAATTAGAAACCTTGACGATTTTTTTTTACAAAAGTGTGTGCTGAGTTTAGTCTGCTCGACCTAATGACTACACTTTAGTTACATAATTAGAGAATGGGTGGAGGCAGAGGCTTCGAGAGGCGGGGGGGGGGGGGGTGCGGACCCCACCAGTCGACACCATGATGCAGGGGGGGTGACACCAAGACAAAAAGTAGCAAAATGAATGGTTGCTTAGAGGTAAAAAATATTTTAAGTACAAAGTGACGACCCCGTTAATGGATGGGGGTGGGTGGGGGGATGGGGAGGGGACGGGGACGTGGACACAGTGACCTAAACATACAAACTGTACAGAAAACAATTTTACATCCAGCTGGATTAATAGCCGATTATAGATAAATATAGTTAGTAATAAATGTGAGCAATTTAAAGCTATCACCAGGGCGGGGGTGGGGATGGGGGGGGGGGGGTTGTGACACCAACTGCAAAATTTATAGGTCGATTAAAATGAGGAGTGCACAAATCGACACCATTTGGCAAAATCGGAGGGAGGTGTCATCGATTGCAACTATATATATATATATATATATATATATATATATATATATATATATATATATATATATATATATATATATATATATAGGTCTACGCAGGTGTATATATATATATATATATATATATATATATATATATATATATATATATATATAGGTCTACGCAGGTGTATATATATATATATATATATATATATATATATATATATATATATATATATATATATATATATATATATATATATATATATATATATATATATATATAGCCTATACTTGTTTCTTTTGATGGTTGAGGGGGGGGGGGGTGACACCATGAGGTGCCGCATCGGGTGACACCCGACCCAGCGACGCCACTGGGTGGAGGCAGAGGCATCGCGAGGCGGTGGCGGGGGATGCGAACTGCACCGGGTGACACTTTTTTTTTGGGGGGGGGGGGGGTTGACACCATGGCGAAAAGTTGCAAAATAAATAGAAGAGGTGCCGCACCGGGTGACACCCGACCTAGCAACGCCACTGGGTAAGGGCGAGGGAGGGGGTCTGGCTTTAATTTTGTAGCGACGTGTAAATATATTATGGAGAGTTAAAATCGACGATGTCACTTTGTCAGTTTTAATGTATGTTATGGACACCACTTACAATGCTCTGTGAGTTTTGTTGTTATAATATAATAAGGCCTATAGTTCTACCTACTGATGTTAACGGTACACTAGCCGTGACTGTTGTTGTTTAGTTCTACCTAATGATGTTAACCATACACTACCTGCGCCTGTACTAATTACTTTGGAAATGATTTCCCGTTTGTTAAAAAATAATTACAATAATAACAAATAACAAATCAATTACTGTTTGAATTTCTAATTAGAATTACATGTATACTGATCCTATTTCCTTAACACAATACAAAGTAATTATTTAAGTGGAAGGAAAAGTTATTTCATCTGCAGTGCTTTGTCGTGCTCACTGCATCTTAGTGTGCAATATTGCCACGTGCATTTAAAAAAGAGTAGCCATTTTTTACTTTCTCGTACATACGAAGTTTATAGAAAAAAAATCGAGAATTTTGCAAACTCGACGTTTTGCAGCTCCCTGAGTCGGAAAAACATAGTTTTGAAATCTTGTCCGTATGTCTGTGTGTGTATATGTGTGTGTGTCTGTGTGTGTGTGTAAACACGATAACTTGAGTACCGTTACAGCTAGGTTGATGAAATTTCATATGTAAGTATTATATCAAAATCATAGATCCGTATCAACTTTTGAGTGATTTCCGATAACCGAAAGAGGAACTTTTTCTACTTTGAATTTTTCAAAAGTCTATAACCTGAGTACTATTTCAGATGGATAAATAAAATTTATAAAATATTTTGAGTAATTTTCGTTGACCGACAGTAATAATTTTTGCTATTTCCGATTTCTCAAAAAACGCATGTGAATTTATAAAGTACTAATAATATTCCGCACTTTTATGCACATTTTATTTGGCGTTCACATGGTGTGCAATTTTTTTTGTCTACGAGATTTTATTCTATTTTAAAAAGTTTAAAGTATTTAAAATGGATTAAAAATCATGTCCCAAGTTGCCATCCCCTGTTGTTTCATATGAGAGTATTCGAGAAATTTTAGGGGAGATCACTCCCGGTTTATTAAAGAAAAGAAAACCAATGAAGTCTACCTATGTTTCATAGGTTTCGTTTTTAAAAATTAAAAGCTTAAATTGAAAAGGATAAACTTTTAGTTTTAATAATTAATTCCAAGATGTAGAATTAGCCATTAAAACTAAATAAAATTAGATAATTACAAAGATGGTGCTCAAAACTTTGAGTACTTTTTGTAATCAGTGTTTCTTCCAGACTTTTTTCTCCGGGGGGGGGGGGAGCACTTGATATTTTCGGGGGGGGGGGGGCAACATTTTTCGTGGGGCGGACACTAGTAAAAGTATATGAATTCTATATAAATTACTTTTTGTTCGGGGGGGGGGGGGGGGTGGCGTAGAGGCAGGTGTAAGATTGACAATGCACGTGACGGAGACGATCGTTGAAGCACGGGTTAGATTTAGATTGTAATTACGGGCTAATTGACCCGGGCGACTTTATTGGGAGGGGGGGGGACTGTCAAGCCAGAGAAGTTTATTAGCTGGGTTTGACATTTTTAATTAGGTACCGCAGAACTGTGGCCACATACAAATTAGTTTAGGCTTGATTGGAAAGGCAAAGAAGTTAGAACGATGAGGGTGAGGAGACAGTCGAAGCTAGGCAGTAGGGGGTTGAAACATTGTAGAGAAAGGACGATAGGGAACAGTGTAGTGACAATAGTGTAGGGAACATTTAACTGTATGTATAGGCAACAAGTGTATATTGTGTAGTAACGTGAATCCTATTATATTCAATCATCGGATGTATAATAATTAAATGTTGTGTATCAAGCTGATCTTCGATTTTTTACTGAATGCACGGAATTGAGAGTATTCTCGTCCTCGTCACAGTATTAAACTATATGTGTGAAGATTGATAGTACTTCGTTCGTATTTAAAAAGGAAAGTAATATTAAGAAGAGAAAGCAATTTCCCCCGCCACAGGGGGGGGGGGGCGCTAGACTTTCTTCTGCCCCCCCCCCCCCTCCCAAAGAGATGCCTGGAAGAAAATCTGTTTGTAATAAATTGAAATTAAAATAATTTGAAATATAAATAAGGAACGGAATGGCGTTCTTTGCATTTTTCTTATCTTGTATTCAATAGTTTAATGTTATTTGTAGAACCTACAAAATGTAAAATAAAGTAGACCAATGTTTACATGATATCAGCAATGCTAGACAGCGATTTTGCAAGGCTGAAACACGACAAATAGGCAACTTGTCACAAATGTTGGACACTGCTCTGAGTCTATTGCTCGTTCAGTTTTTACAATGTTTTTAATTTTATTTAACCTTCCTCCTTTGTTTGTAGTCTGTCGCGAGTGGAAATTAGTAAACAAAATTTCACTCACTTCGTCCAGACTATTTCTTCCAAACTTGAGGCAATGCAATGTGACATGAAAGTTGGCATATTAGATTTGCATGTATATATTTTTTTAAAAGTAATATCGATTAATTTTTCACAAGACCCCGAGAATCTATTTTTTACGGGATAGAGAAGTGGGACGTTTAAGGCCACAAGACCGTTAAAAGTAGTTTCTGTTAGTGTATTTTTTGACAGGTGGATTCAATATAGATAATGTTTTTTTTTTACAGAATTAGGCCTATAAATAAGACAATTTAAAGTCGGAATAGGCGAAATAGAAAATATTCAGGTTAGAAAAATGAAACGCTTTGCGTTGTTTGCTTTAGGAATCAGCTTTGTTGGTAAGTTATAGATCTATTCTATGCATATGATAAAATCCATCAATTAAAGATTTTAAAAATTACTTTAATTTTTTTCAAATCATAGCTTACAGCAAGATTTCTACTGTAAATCATTTTTTAATGTGAGATTTAACATATGCAACCAAACTCCATTAGCTACATAAAAAAAGTTTTTCTTATCTAAAACATGGAGCTAAATCACGTTGATGTTGGTAGTAGCTGATGGTGATTTGGTTTCCCTGTTTCCCCTAAAAGCAATTTGATAACCGTTCTATTTCCAAAGCACACATAACATTCGTTCATCTTTTAAAAATATTTTTGTACTTGAGGAACTGAATACGTTGTTTTTTTAAAAAGATAATTTGTTTATGTGTCACATCTGTCTTGCACCTGGTAGGTTTGGCGTGGGCGGAGCAGAAGTGCACGAGAGATGCTAACGGAATTCTCCGATTTAACGGACAACCGTGCGCTAGCACAACGCGATATGATGACGGACACAGAGGGGCGTGCGGCTGTGGACCACGAGGAACCGGTAGGTGCATCGTTAGCAAAAGTGCACTGTTCATGTTATAGACGGTATAGTATGTGCATCACTAACCGTAGTGCATTGTTCATGTTATAGAGTCCATAGACGATCTAGTAGGCTCATCACCAGAGTATAGTTCATATTGTTGTTTTTAAGGAAATATTCGTGGTTATTACCGGTTGGAAGAAAATAAATATTAAATGATATGTGCAACATTTACTATTGAAATCCTAGTGTACATTCCTTCTATCTGATACCCCTACCAGATACACCATTTGACTGGAATATGGCTGACCACGTCACAGCCCCTAACGGCAAGTTTTTTGATGACGGGGGTGACAGTTCTTGGTGTGGGCGTAACTGTGGTGCCTGTGTCAAGCTAACGCCAACAGGTAGGTCATGTAACGGCAGATGGCCCCGGCAGATGACACCCCCCCCCCCCCAGATGAGACGACAACCTATCTAGGAGATGAAACTTTAAAAACAAACAACTGCTGCCTTATAATTTGTTCTTGGATGGAAGTAAATCTGGAAAAAAAAACAAGTTGAAATCGGAGTCAACGCATTAAATGGCGCATGACATTTTTAGTTTACAAGAAGAAAGAATAAAAAGTAAAAGATGCCAAAATAATATCATAGTTAACTCCCATCCTAATGCAAATATACACAATTTTAAAGGTAATTGTGGTATATTCCATCATTATTATGTCGCGAAAGTTACCCCCCCCCCCCCCCCAAAAAAAAATAAAAGTGACGTAAACCACAAATTATAGCAATGTGTTGTTTTATTAAAATTACTGACCTCCACTGACATCTTTCTTCAGGGGGATTTGTGCCAGGACTAGGCAGACCACCCGGCAACCAAAGCCCCGTGATTTTCATGGTAACCAACGACTGTCCTATAGATGGCAACTTTGAATGGTGCGGCCAATCTGGCAAACCAGGCACAAGTAAATTTTCATTATCACTTTATGCCAGATAAACTCACAGTTTAAAGAACAAAAAATATATTGAAGATGATTAATAATATTGTAATGATAGGCTACACTGCTATGCCGACGGGAGCAATCCAGGTAATCCATCACTGAGATTAATGGTGCGGTAAAATTAGAAAATATAACAAATATAAAATAACTCTACAATAAAAATTAATAAGCTTTAAAATGCACCTAAAATAAGAAAACTCTCAAATTTGATAAATTAAATATATTTTAGAGCCGTTTCATCCCTTATAAATTACCTCCCTTTTTTATTTTCTCTTATACGAAGTATAGTCTCAGATGACGAGATTTTTTATTTTACAAATCTCGACTTTTTACATCTCTCTGAGTTTGGAAAAAACATAGTTTTGTAATTTTGTCGGTGTGTCTGTATATAATATATGTATGTTTGGTTTTTCAAAAGCCTATAACTTGAGTACTGTTTCAGATATATAAACGAAATCTCACATATGGTAAAAGATCTAATTCTCTGCCTTCTGTCAAATTTTGAGTAATTTCCGTTGACCGGAAGTAGTACTTCAGTAGTACTTCAGCCCTATTTTCGATTTTTGAAAAAACGCATATGATTTTATAAAGTACTATAATATTCCCCACTATTATACACACTTTGTTGTTCACTTGGTGCACAATGCTGTTTTCTACGATATTCTATTCTATTAAAAAAGTTTAAGTAATTAAAAATTAATTTAAAATATTTTTATATCCCGAGTTGCTATCCCACGTAGTGTTATTTAAGTGCATTCGAGAAAGTTTAGGGGAGATCACTCCCGCTTTATTCCAAAAAGAGTTCTAACTTAATAAAAAAAATAATTTCTCCACCAGATAACCCAAACACTCATGGATATGAAGTTCACTTTGACCTTCAGAACAACAGGGGTCAAGTTACCAATGGCCTGGGCTGGGACAATCCAGAAGTGACGTGGGAAAAAGTTGCCTGCCCTGGTGACATGGCATCCAAATATTCACAATGTGAATGTCATTGATTCTCTCAGATGGAAATATTTTTCTTGAAACTATCAATGTGGTATTGAAAAAATAAAGAATAAAATTTTGAAAACGTCCCATTTTTTTTTCCTAGCTCAATTTTATTTTTAGTGTTGGTTCTGATGACTGGATATTAAACACGTTATCAAACCAGATTTGATGGGTATCTGAGTGATGTCAAACCAGCTTTGATGGGTATCTGATGTCAAACCAGCCATATTGGGTATCTGAGTGATGTCAAGCCAGCCATGTTGGGTATCTGAGTGATGTCAAACCAGCTTTGTTGGGTATCTGACTGATGTCAAGCCAGCTATGTTGGGTATCTGGCTGATGTTGTCAAACCAGCTATGTTGGGTATCTGACTGATGTCAAGCCAGCTATGTTGGGTATCTGAGTGATGTCAAGCCAGCCATGTTGGGTATCTGACTGATGTCAAGCCAGCCATATTGGGTATCTGACTGATGTTGTCAAACCAGCTTTGATGGGTATCTGACTGATGTCAAGCCAGCCATGTTGGGTATCTGACAGATGTCAAGCCAGCCATGTTGGGTATCTGAGTGATGTCAAGCCAGCCATATTGGGTATCTGAGTGATGTCAAGCCAGCCATATTGGGTATCTGACTGATGTTGTCAAACCAGCTTTGATGGGTATCTGACTGATGTCAAGCCAGCCATGTTGGGTATCTGACTGATGTCAAGCCAGCCATATTGGGTATCTGACTGATGTTGTCAAACCAGCTTTGATGGGTATCTGACTGATGTCAAGCCAGCTATGTTGGGTATCTGACTGATGTCAAGCCAGCCATATTGGGTATCTGACTGATGTTGTCAAACCAGCTTTGATGGGTATCTGACTGATGTCAAGCCAGCCATGTTGGGTATCTGACTGATGTCAAGCCAGCCATATTGGGTATCTGACTGATGTTGTCAAACCAGCTTTGATGGGTATCTGACTGATGTCAAGCCAGCTATGTTGGGTATCTGACTGATGTCAAGCCAGCCATATTGGGTATCTGACTGATGTTGTCAAACCAGCTTTGATGGGTATCTGACTGATGTCAAGCCAGCCATGTTGGGTATCTGACAGATGTCAAGCCAGCTATGTTGGGTATCTGACTGATGTCAAGCCAGCTATGTTGGGTATCTGACTGATGTCAAGCCAGCCATGTTGGGTATCTGACTGATGTCAAGCCAGCTATGTTGGGTATCTGACTGATGTCAAGCCAGCTATGTTGGGTATCTGACTGATGTCAAGCCAGCTATGTTGGGTATCTGACTGATGTCAAGCCAGCCATGTTGGGTATCTGATGTCAAACCAGCTTTGATGGGTATCTGACTGATGTCAAACCAAATTTTCTCTTATCAATGAAAATAAAAATGATTTTCTTAAGGACTTTTTTTTTTACAATGATGTATGTTGATGTTAAAACAATTAGATCTTTTTTTCTAAACCTACAGACATAAAAATATGAGTTAGCTGGACACAACCGCACAAGCTCTACAATGAGGATAGTAGCTGTCATCGTTTCATGTCAGACAATATTTATTTAAATGAGCGTTGCTGTATTGAAATTAATAAGTAAATTACAGCAGACTATTCTACTTTGTCAGACCAGCAAATGTCAAGTGGAATGATCACAAAATATAATATAAAGGCGACATATCTGTTGTAATCCTGTTTCTTCTATTGGATACAGATTAGGGGGTCATACATAACGTTCTTTAACAATAAGAAACAGAACAGGGGGTCATCACGATTTTTACCTCCCCCTCCCCCCCCCCCATCACACACCGTCACCAAATTACGGACCCCCCCCCCCCAACTAGTGTGACGTCATTTATGGACGACCCTCCTTAGCAATATTTCAACTCTTTAGTATGTTTTCAAAGTACTTACAAAGTATGGGGGAGAAGTTTTCGAATTTCGTTAACATTTTTAAAATGTTAAATTATAATAAAACCCGATTTTAGAGGTACTATAAAGTAGATGCAATTTCAAGAGTGTAACCAGTTTATCGTGGATTTTTATTCCCTATGTACTGAAGTTGTGCTTGGATATTATCTCCCTGTACGTTTTGTCATTTAATCGAAATACTACCTTTTACTTTTTGTTTAAAAAAAACAACAACACATTTTACCTAAAAAAATGTTTGTTTATTGACAAACAATTAGACAGCAGCGCTGCTAGACTAACTGAGCTTCTGGCAATCTAGAGCTTCCAGTTCGACTTCGAAATGTCAAATAATAACCCTTGCAAACTAGAATTTATCATTAAAATTTCAAAGATGGCCTGAATTAGTTGTAAGGAAATTGTCGTTCATTTTAATGCTTGAAGGTAACAGGGTAACGTTAATTCAAATATAACGATATATCATGGGGTGGGAATTATTAAACAAAATTTCACTCGTTTCCTTCAGACCTATTTGTTTCAAACTTGAAATGCAATGTTATTTGACATGAAACGTGATGTAATTAGACTTGTATTTATTTTTAAAAAAGTAATATCAATTAATAGTTCACAAGACCGCCAAATCTCTCATATGTATTGTTCGGGATAGAGAAGTGGGACTATTAAGTCCATAAGACCGTTAAAAGCAGTTTTTGTTTGTGTATTTTTTGACAGCTGGATGCAGAATAGATAATGTTTTTTTTTACAGAATTAGGCCTATAAATAAGACAATTTAAAGTCGGAATAGGCGAAATAGAAAATATTCAGGTTAGAAAAATGAAACGCTTTGCGTTGTTTGCTTTAGGCATAAGTTTTGTTGGTAAGTTATAGATCTATTCTATACATATGATAAAATATTTTAACAATAAATTATTAGAGGTTTTTAAAAATTCACTTCCATGTTTCATAATATTAATCTACTCTAAGATTTCTACTAAAATTAACTTTAAAAAAAACAGTTGTCTTATCTAAAACAAGTAGTTTTATCACGCTGATGTTGGTAGTAGCTAACGTTGATTTTGCTTCTTTCTTTTTCCTTAAAAGCATGTTCATAAGCGTTTTCTACATAAGCACACATGACATTCCATAATCTTTATCAAATAATTTCTTCTTGAAGAACTGAATGAGAATACTAAAATTTTTGTTACTGTCACATTTGTCTTGCATCTGGTAGGTTTGGCGTGGGCGGAGCAGAAGTGCGCTAAAGATGCTCACGGGATTCGACGATTTAACGGACATCCGTGCGCTAGCACAACGCGATATGATGACGGACACAGAGGAGCATGCGGCTGTGGACCACGTGGAACCGGTAGGTGCATCGTTAGAGTAGGGCATTCTTCATGTTATAGACGGTCTGCTAGGTGCATCGTTAGCAATAGTGCATTGTTCATGTTATAGACGGTCTTGTAGGTGCATCACCTGTGTAAAGTGCATATTGTTGTTTTTAAGGAAGTATATGTTGTTATTACCGGTTGGAAGAAAATAAATACTATACTATATGCTACGCTTACTTGTAAAATCCGTGTTTACATTTCTTTTGTCTGACACCCCTCCCCCCCTCTACCAGATACACCATTTCCCTGGAATCTGGCTGATCACGTCACAGCCCCTAACGGCAAGTTTTTTGATGACGGGGGTGACAGTTCTTGGTGTGGGCGTAACTGTGGTGCCTGTGTCAAGCTAACGCCAACAGGTAGGTCATGTAACGGCAAATGGCCAAAAGGTAGGTCATCAGTGTTTCTTCCAGACTTTTTTCTCCGGGGGGGCACTTGAAATCTTCGGGGGGCGGTAAACTTTCTTCGGGGGGGCGGACACTGTTAAAAGTATATATTTTCTATATAAATTATATAAATTTCCTTTCGTTCGGGGGGGCGGTAAAAAATTTTCGGGGGGGCTTCGCCCCCCCCGAAGAGATGCCTGGAAGAAACTCTGTAGGTCATGATGAGCCCCCCCCCCCCCCCAATTACCAATCATCCCGAAAAAAATCACTCTTAAATTGATGTCACAGTTTACACCCCTTTCACCCCCCCCCCCCCCCCAATCAATTCCTTCCAGACATCTCGGGGGAGGGGGGAGCGAAGAAAGTCTACCGCCCCCCCCCCCCCCCCGTAAGAAATGGAATTTATTTAGAAAATATAGTTTTAACAGTGTCCAATCCCCCCCCCCCCCCCCGAAAATTTGGAAGAAACACTGAATGCAACACTGAATGCATCATTGTTATGTCACAATTCCTAAGCGCGCTTCCCCTGATCCCAAAGACTGTGACATCGACTTCTTAATGCAAGAAATATGTTGTTTATTAACATTATTGATAAAAAATGGCTTTCACTGACATTATATTCCAGGAGGATTTGTGCCAGGAGAGGGCCGAGCTCCCAGCAACCACAACCCCGTTATTTTCATGGTAACCAACGACTGTCCTATTCAAGGCAACTTTGAATGGTGTGGCCAATCTGGCAAACCAGGCACAAGTAAATTTTGTTTACCTCTTTATGCCAGATAAACTCACAGTTTATTGTTAAAGAACATAATATTTATCGACGATACTTGTAAAGTTCTAATGATAGTAAACACTGGTAGATTAATGGTGAAGTAATATTAGAAAATAAAACAAATATAAACAAACTATATATTAATACGGGTTTAAATACACCGATAATAAGAAATAAAACAAACCTGTAGTTTAATTAGAGTATTTTTAGCGAGAATGTGTCAGATATTTCTCTTCACGAGCGACCAATGCTTTTATTAAAGAAAGCAAATTTTATTAATAAAAAAAAATATCAGTCCTTTAAATTTTTAGAATATTTTCTTTGTTCTAATTGTGTTTCTTTATATTTGTATTATTTTCTACTTTTCAAATTAATTTTACAAAAAAAAAAAACGTTTTGATAACTTGCTGGGTCACCCATTAAATTGAGTTAAGTATTCAATATGTTACATAATAAGCAGTGACATATGCTTTTTAGTAATTGTATTATTATTATATATTTAAAATATTTATTTTCTAGCTTTTAGTGCATATAAAAGCTTGTTAGTAAAACGTTTTCTTATTTTTTTTTCAACACTTTAATACAATAGAACAGCTGAACACATGCAATGTGTGGTGTATAATAGCATGGGAAATTGGTAGCCTACTACTAAGCAAGTTCAACAATAGCTTGTAAACATTAGATATTCTAGCAATTTTAATAGACAAATGTATCTGGAAAGTGTGAATAAAATAGCTACATTAGAAGTGGGTTGACATTGAGTTACAAGATTTGCCACATACCCACAAGCAAACGTAATAAACTAAGTAAAAGCTTGTGATTTATGTTGTTTTTTTTTCCCCCCCCCTGCCACTCAAACAATCCAGTCACCCCTGATCTCACTTTTTCCAAAATAGTTCTTATGTAATAATAGTAATATAATGAGCGTAATAGATTTTGAATCCATGCACAAATTGTTTTTAACAATTTTTTTTTCACCAGATAACGCAAACACTCATGGATATGAAGTTCACTTTGACCTTCAAAACAACAAAGGTCAAGTTACCAATGGCCTCGGCTGGGACAATCCAGAAGTTACGTGGGAAAAAGTTGCCTGCCCTAGTGACATGGTATCCAAATATTCACACTGTGAATGTCATCATTGATTTTCTCAAACAAGTTAAATACATGAAAAATAATGTTCTTTAAAACTCAAAATTTTGAATTTAATAGAGATTAAAACTTGAAAAACTTTCTGTTTTCCTAGCTCTATTTTATTCTTAGTGTTGGTTCTGTTGAGTGGATATATGACTGATTTTTGAAAGAAACTCTCCCTTTATCTGACTAATTTTGGGTGTAGTCTTGGCCAAAGATTCACTTAACATGATAAAAACAAAAACTTAATCTCATCCAGTTTCTTTTAAACATCTTTATAGATGTACTTGCTGTCAAATCTCTAACTGCACTTTGTTCAGTTTATTTATTGAATCCAATTGGTTCTTCTCTTCTTCTTCGTTCTTAATTATTAGTGTTGAAAGTGAAGGGAAATCGAGATTTATCTGCCAGTGGGTTTGAACTCGAGACTGGTCGAATTTATCAACCATGAGCTTTTTGCCGACTCGACCACGCCTTAAACACAATTAAGCGTTACGTGTCAACTGGTTTTGCGCCATTGAGGCCATTGACTCCGATTTCAGCCTGCTTTTCTTTTTGGATTTGCTTCCATAGCCTTTGTCCAACCAAGAACAAACTACAAGGCAGCAGTTGTTTGATTTTGGAGTTGTCTCTCCTAGAAGAGTGGCTGTCCCCAGCTAACGAGCCTCATCTGCCGGAGGGTTCGAACTCGTGACTTTTCGGTTTAGCAACCATGAGCTTTACCGACTCGACCACGCCGTCCCCTCCAATTGGTTGATTCATCAGAAAGACAACTAATTCATTGTAATTATTTTCAAGTTTATTTACTACAACTACAAAGGATTTTCAATACTAAAATCATCAAAATAAACATTGTTTTTCCTCCATTTATAGTTTTTGTCATAGGTTGCTGGATCTTCATTCACAGGTAAAATAGGCTTGTACTTGGGCAGGAGACCTGGAATATGTTCAGATATTTATCACTGAAAACATTCAACAAAAAAGTGCCATAATAATAATCACAAAATAATCAACAAAAAAGTGCCATAACCCAACACACTATCCAATAGTAAACTATATAGTATATAGTTAACTAACAACTTGAAAACAAATGACCAACCTGCAGAATATGACTGATATAAAATATTTTCTAATTTCCACTGCATTGTAAAACAAACCCTTGTGATATGTCTGGGCAAGATATGTCCATCAGGAGACAGAAACTGTTGCAGTATCAGTACATCCTGGAAACATTTTTTAGATAATTTTAATTGATAATTCAAAACAGTCTTATGTATATGAGAATGACAAAGTAAGAAAGATTAAGAAAAAAAATTACCCTGTAAGTTAGCTTGTCCTGAAATTCACAAAGCGGGCATCCAGTAGGTGAATTATTTTTCCGTACAGTATACTTTTTTTCCTCTTTTATTGGCTTTCCTTCAATCTTAAAAAAAATATACCCTCAAGTTAATTAATTTTACATAATTTAAAATAGTTTTAAAAATCAGCTGTAAGGTAATATTTAAATACCCAAAACCATATTCACAAAAAGTATCAACTTACCACTATTTCTTTGCCCTGTTTTGTAACTTCAACTGCAAGTAATAAAATAGTTTCAATTAGTTCCTTGTAAATTAAAGGATTCATAAACTTTGAACATGCAGTGCTAATTAAATTTTTTTCTCTGTAAACAGATACGGGTTTTTCTTCCAGTACTGCTGTATAACTATAAGTCAGGGTTAGGGTTAAATACAGTGCACAGGAAAATACTGCTTTTTTCCTCAACAGTGTCTAACAATTAAATTTAAATCTTTCAATAAGCAGAAATATAATAAATAGGAGTAACAATGTATCATTAGGGCTACAGTTTTGGAGTATGATTAGTTGACATTAATTAGCAAAATTATTTGACATTTAACATTAATCATTTAATTAAAATGTCAGCAGGTTGTATTTCAGTTTGAAGCTATTTTTCAACTAATATTACTATTTTTTTAAAACCTTGTTTTAGATAAACTTCTGCAGAGTGCAAAAATTGATACTGAATACGATTTAAATTGTTTGCTACAGTATGTGGGGTCATCTATTTATGATGTCAACAAAAATGTGGAATTTTAACGCCTCCCCCCCCCCACCTTTTTTGACGAACACCCCCCCCCCCCTCCATTTTAGAGTGGACGTCCACAAAATTTAGTAGAGCTCTCAGAATATGCTGCAAAATTACTGATTCATTAACATGTAATGTGCACATTGCTATATTATTAACTGGTATTACTGGTAATGTAATATAGGGATTCGATATTTTTGGTATCATTTATTAATAACCTTAAATAATAATTGGGCATGTAAATTTACTGTGACTGTGTGAATGTGCTAAGACCATCTAAAAATTTATTTATTTATTTAAAGAATGATCGCGCATGGAATCTGTGTACACTGCCTCTCAATTTTTCAAGTTTAATGGGTTTTTACCCACTATTTTTCATAAATAGTCAGGTTGCAGGCAGTGATACATTTTTTTTTATTGTAGATGCTGTAGAACTGTTTAATGTCATTTGGAGCTCTCAAGCTACCCTTTACCGGCGACTGGGTGTAATCACCCGGAGACGCTATATTTTTGCTCATATCTCGAGTCTCGTTTCATACAATTTTCTCAGCCTCATTACCATCTATAAGGTGGTTGGGATGAACACCTTGGAGGATGTAAATTTAAATAATATGCAAAAAAAACTTTTTATTAGGGTTTGAAATTTTTGTATACAGTCCCTCGCAATTGGGTGTAAAACACCCATACACAATTTTGAATGGAAAAAATATATATAACTTATAAACTAGTTTCCAAATATTTGATTTTACTCATTGTTGGCCAAGTTATTGTGTTTTATATTCACAGTTTAAGTATAAATTAACAATCTGAAGGTATTTGGGTAACAAAAATATCAAACAATATTCAAGTAATCAACTTTTATGATAAAAAATAGAACATTAACACTTTTTAATAATTTACACCTCAGAGAGCACAGTTGTTAGATACAACTAACATAGCTGGACATTTCTTTTTGCTGGTAGGGAGCTTGTGTTTTCTTTAACAAAATATGGGCACCCTTTTAGTGGAGTTACATGAGTCACATACCAAAAATATTTTTATTCCATACTTATATGAGCTGCTTGGTATTTATTGGATAAATCTACTCCCACATCTAAAATCAACCAGTTGTTCAATTACAGTTATGATCTCTCCAGAAACATAACACCTTGCTAAATTTCCAAGGAATATCTCCCATAATGGGAGCAAATATACCATGAGCCTGATCCACTGACTTAGTGTTATTGTAGTGAAAGTGAATATGAAGTAGAAGGTTGCTGAGTTTCTTCATAGAAAATGCTGCCTTCAAAAAACTTCCATAAGTAGAACTGAATTGATATACAACTAAAATGCTTTTCTGTAGAGTGCTATGGTCTCCTCTTGCTTTCTCTCCTTCCCTGCTAATGCAGTCAAATATCGGTTGTATCATTTCTTCATTCTCATGTACAGAACAAATATTTTAATGAGAGAGACCACATGATCAGTGAGTGAGTCTGTTGATGTATATTTTTCCTGAGATTATGTGCACTTCAGGCAGTGTACTGTTAATGTCTTTCCTGAAAATATTTCTCTTTCTTCACTGCACCTTCAGCTGCATTTCATTATGACTGCCAATTATTGAAACATTGATAGATGAAATGCAGTAAACTGGTTTGACCTTGTCGTCAGAGCTGCTTGAAATTGAACCAGCAATATCTTCAAGTAATGATAGCTGGTGACTCTTTATCTTCTACATCTGATACTGATAGTTCAGGCTCAAAACTTATTGGTCCATCATTACCTGCTACACTAAAAGTCAGTCTAGGTACTAGGATTTGGCTCCCGTTTTACGATGCGCGGCGAGATTTTCCTCCCGTTACCCAAATATCGAGAGTTGGCGGACGCGCGAGTGCGAGTGTTTCGTAATTTTTATTATTCTCCGTTTTTGCCTGGTCAATTTTATTGCGAGGAGTATTATTTTGAAGAAAAATGGACTTAGCGTATTATATATTTTTTAAAAATATTTTCATGGACTATTTTTTATGGAGTGTTTCATTGAAAATAAGGTAAGTTTGACTTATTCCCTAAACTTCTCTATGGGCTCTACTTGAAATTTTATTGCATAATCTCCATTCTTATCCATTTTTCTCTATTACTGTAAAAAATCGTAATGATTGGATGTGTCTCTTAGCTGCAAAACGCTTCACAGTTTGGTGTACTGTTTGGGACTTTAACTGTTTACAGACTGGAAGTGAAAGTGAACCGGAAGTTGTCGGGTCTCGCTACTAACACTTGTGTGACTTAGTCTAGCTGATATGCTTGTATTACTGTAATTACGATTGTGGCGATCGTTGTTTTGACTCGGGCGATAGTGGCGAACGCTGTTTTGATTCGGGCGATAGTGGCGAATGCTGTTTTGATTCGGGCAATAGTGGCAAAGGCTGTTTTGACTCGGGCGATAATGGCGAACGCTGTTTTGACGCCGGCAAAAGTAGCGAACGCCTTTTTATTCGGGCGTTAGTGGCGAATACTGTTTTGACTCTGGCGCTTATGGCGAACGCTGTTTTGACACTGGTGATAGTACCGAAGGCATTTTTGACTCGGGCGTTGGTGGCGGGCGATGTTTTGACAATGGCGATCGTAGTTTTGACTCTGGCGATAGTGGGAAACGCTGTTTTACGCAGGCGATATTGGCGAGCGCTGTGTTGATGCTGGCGATTATGTCGAGCTTTGTTTTGACGCCCGCGATAGTGGCGAGCGTTGTTTTGACGCCGACGAGCGTAGTTTTGACGCCGACGAGCGTTGTTTTGACGCCGGTGATAGTGGCGACCGTTGTTTTGACGCCGACGAGCGTTGTTTTGATGCCGGCGATCGTTGTTTTGACGCCGGTGATAGTGGCGAACGTTGTTTTGACGCCGGCGATAGTGGCGAACGTTGTTTTGACGCCGGCGATAGTGGCGATCGTTGTTTTGACGCCGGTGATAGTGGCGAACGTTGTTTTGACGCCGACGAGCGTTGTTTTGATGATGGCGATCGTTGTTTTGACGCCGGCGATATTGGCGAACGATGTTTTGCCGCCGGCGATAGTGGCGAACGTTGTTTTGACGCCGGCGATGGTGGCGATCGTTGTTTTGACGCCGGTGATAGTGGCGAACGTTGTTTTGACGCCGACGAGCGTTGTTTTGATAGTGGCGATCGTTGTTTTGACGCCGGCGATAGTGGCGAGCGTTGTTTTGATATTGACGGTAGTGGGGGGGGGGGGGGGAGGAGAAAGGAAGGTCTGGTATTAACAATACACATTAAATATTTGGTGTATTCAGAAAACCTTTTTATTTTGATGGGAAGGCAAATAATGTACTTGTACTGTTTACTTTTCCAGGTAGAACCTACACTTCTAAAACCAGCACATCTCTACAATATGATAAGCAGTTATATGGCCTAATGGCAGTTATATTGTCTAATGATGGAACATGTAAACGAGAAATTAAAACTATTAAAATAAATAATGTGTTTATCTTTTATTTAGGCAAACTAATTAATTTGTGATATGAACTATTTCCTTTAAAAACCAACCAATGTTGAACTTCTCCTGAAATGTAATATATTAACGAATAAGCAGAAACACATCTTTTTAATTAAACTTTATATATAAGTATACCAACAAGTTTATTACATTTATATGAATAAAACACCTTACATTTCTAAGAAATATAATTTGCCTTTTTTTTAAAAATTTAAATATATGCGCTCAGTTTTTCAATGATGTCAGGTGTGTCGATGACTCAGCATTTTACATTTTTACCATCCTTAACCTATTTGTCAACTATTTAGATAGAACCATCACACACACTTATTTTAAAGCTTCACTCTAGTTAGTTGTTAGCTTTAGATTCAAATAGATTGAGCCTAAACAAATAGTGTATGAACAAATTTCGTATTTAAAAATAGGGGGTGTACCCTGTTCCACCCCTTATTTTTTGTCAAACAGATAGATTTAAATACATATTTTGATTGTTTCTGTTTGAGAATAGAGTAATCTAGAGCCAGGCAAATTTTGAGACTTAAGTGCTTAATAACTCAAATTTGCCATCATGTTGCATTTCACAACAACAAGACTTCAGTTTTGGGAAATTGTATAATTTATCAGCTTTGTAGCAGTTAAAACAAAAATCTTTTCAGTTATGAATATTAATTTGATTGTAATAACTGACACATCCATAGCTCATCATTCTCAGCAAGTTTGAGCTTAATTTTCTGAATAGTTAAAATTTTAACTGAGATTGTATGAATGCACTGTATATGAAAAATTAGGGGGTGTACCCTGTTCTACTTCTGTTTTTGTTTAACTCTGCCCATAAATTTCTAATTTTATTGTTTATTATGCTTCCATATATAATAAATAAAGATATTGCAAAGTTATAACAAATTTGGCCATATGGTTTACAAGCTAGGACAATTTTAGTAAACGCTTAAAAAAACTCTATCACAGAAATTGGAAAAAATCCTATGTTAAAAAAATCACCTTTTTTAATACGAAAAAAAATCATAACTATTTAACCGTTTGAGCTACATCAAAAAGGAAAACTGTTCTGTTATTGTAATTTTTTGCTCCTTTTAACTGTAGTGGTTGTTTCCCTATTAAACCAATTTTCAAAATTTATCCTAGATCTAGTACCTAACTAAAACTGGCAACGATATTCCCCTGTCATTTGCACTTGAGTTTAGACAAACGCGTTCAAGTCTTGTTTCTGTTGTGTGCTCAACAACATTTATACCTCTATTTATACACCTTACTCTCCGAGTCACAAACTGTAGAACACCCATCCGACACCCAGTTTGATCAATTAATTGCCCGGTATCAACCTATCAACTTGATTATCAAGTGACAAGTAAACAACAGTAGGCCTACACGTTTTATTATTTAAAAAAAATTGATCTAGATTTAGATCTAGGCTATAGAATCTATCAATAGAAATTACTTTTTTTAACCGGTTTGTTGGAAGTCAATCCAAAATAGCGGAATAAACTATGCGTGTTGCAGGTTGTTAACAAAGAAACAGTTGATGAAGGCATACGTAACCTCTGCAACGCTAGAGCCATTTTTGTTTGGAGTTATTCTAAATTCAATGTACGGTTGTAATAAATGTAGAAAACCACCAGATAGTATCGAATCAAATCCAAATCACCTTACTGGTTAAAACGAACAGTACTGAAAGTATTACAATTTGTTACCATTTTATCTGTTATAAACGAATATAGATGTTTTTTTTTGTATCTAAATTGCCTAGGATACACACACCAATGGCTTGGGAAGGGGTTTTTTTTTTGGGGGGGGGGGGGGCCTTAGAGACACCCCCCCATCCCCACCCCCAACCCACTGGACCTCGAAAATGTCAATGAAAGTTTTCTAGCATTAAGTCATTTAAGTCAAGTGGTATCACTAGGTTGGGTGTCACCCGGTGCGGCACCACTTGGTGTCACCCCCACCAAAGGAAAATGGTGTATGCTATATATAGGCATATATACAGTTGTAATTGGTGTCACCCCACTCCAATTTTGCACACACTTTATTTTAATCCACCAATTAATTCAAGTGGGAAAAAATCATCCTTTACAATGTACACAGTAAGTTATTATATATAGTTTCGCCCCACCGCGGTCATCGATTGGAAATACTCAAATTAATCATTCATCAAACTGACAAGAAGTAAATTTCTTCTATATATTTTGCATTTTTTTGGTATTGGTGTCACCCCCTAAATGGTGTCACCCGGTGCGGTCCGCACCCCCGCCCCCGCCTCGCGACGTCTCCAGTGTCTCTTCCAGACTTTTTTCTCCGGGGGGCGCTTGAAATTTTCGGGGGGGGGGGGGGGCGGTAGACTTTCTTCGGGGAGCGGACACTGTTAAAAGTATATATTTTCTATATAAATTTCATTTCGTTCGGGGGAGGGGGGGGGGGCGGTAAAAAAAATTTCGGGGGGGGGGGGAAGCCTCCCCCCCCGAAGAGATGCCTGGAAGAAACTCTGGACGTCTCTGTTTAAGTCACTGACGTTTGAGACTATTTTCGAAGAAGGGGGAATGGGCTGAAAGTATGACGACACGCTTTTTTTTCCTTTTAAAAAATGTTCGAAATAGAATTTTAGCCGTTTTTAAATACTTCTAGAAATTGTCTAGATCTAGGACTTCCATTATTGACTGAGCTCTGTAAATATATTATTTTTAACTGCCTTAAACGCCTGCTAATTTAAAACTAGAATAATAACTACATAACTAGAGTTTGTTAGCAGAAAACTTCAATTTAACTCAATGTTGCAAACTAAACTAAACTACGTTTTCGAACGATTTGTCTGTGTTTCGGTTCATAGGAAATATAAGCAAACGCCCAAACAGCTACCTTATACAACAGCTAGTTTGCTGCTAGATCTAGACTAGATCTATAATAATTCTATAATGATACTGATACTAGTAGCATAGACAGTGGAATTAATGTAGAATAGACAGATTTTAGTCTATTTAGAATAGATTTAGAGTCTACATTTAGCTAGAAAAGAAGAATAAAAATACATCATAAAATTATTTTAAAAATAGTTGTAAAATCTAGATTCTAGACAGTAGAACTGTAACTCTAGTAGTGTAGTAACACTCTAGTTCTAGTTAAGTGAGTCTTCTTGTGATCTTTCTTGTTACTCTGAGACTCTGAGAGTCTGAACTCTGAGGCTAGTGCGAGTGTGTAAAGTTAAAGTAAACTTGTAAAGTGTAAGTCAAGTTAAAGAAAACTAAAAAGACTAAAGGGTAAAACTCCATTTCCATTTATGCCTATTTTATTGTCCCCGCTTCATGTTCACCTCCAGTTGAAACACAAAAACGTTAGGAAATCACTCTGCCTATTTCTTTATGGCAATGGGTAAAGTAGAAACGCATAATTGCAAGGCATGATACTATAAATTAACTTACATGAACTCACAAATGACCCTAAGCTATGACGTATGCTGATAATTATTACTTAAAGTCAATGTGAACTCACGGTGAACCCTTGACCATGTGCCATGTAGGAGGGATTTTTCTCACACCGATGATCACACTCTGTAATGCTTATTTATAATACTTTTTAACTTTTCTAATTAAAACACATTTATAAAAAAATAAGTAGCTAGATCTAGATCTATATTATTTATATAATTATATATATATCTATCATCTAATAATTCTAATCCTAAGTGTTTTCCTAATATTTTTGTGTGTTTTGGTTGTGTTTATAATAAAATACGCTCAACTGGAGGTGAACGTGAAGCTGCAAATAAAATATGCTAAAATGGAGTTTTACCAATTAGGCTTGGGCCTAAAGTTATTTAATTAAAGTAGGCTAATTATTACTAATTAATAGGCCTAATCAATCTAGATTCTAGTCTAGTTAGATTCGTAGTAGACTACTAGTGATTTTAAAGACAAAAACTATACTGAGACTGCTTTATTTATTAACTTTTGTTTTGCTTTAGACTCTTACTTAAGTCAAATCACCTGATGTTGCCTATTATTAGTCTCTCTTCATTTCGTAAAGTAAAAATCTTAAGCAAGCGGCATTATTAAATCTGAATTGTTTTTGCTTAGCACTTAGACTTACTACACTTAGCTCAGCTTTTTATTTGAACTAATTGTCTAATCACCTGATCCTAACTTAACTAATCGTGTACAAATGAAAATAAATTCTAGCTAAATAGTAAAATATGTGGCTTTAATTAATGCCTTAATAATGATAATCTGCAATTGAATAAGAAGGAACGTACATTTATTTAGCCTATGTTAAACTGCCATTTTAATTTGCAAATAATTAAAAAGTAAAAACAAAATAATCTTCTGTTTTTCAGGACTTCAACTAGATCTATAGAGTATGCATTATACCTAACAGAATGAATCTGTTATTTCTTTCTGTGACTTCCACTATATTGTGCATTGTTGTAGCTTTTGCTCTGAAATATTTGTCATTACTCAGATGGATCAGTGGTCATGCATATGTTCTTAGCAAGGTAGTAAACTATATTCAAATTTAACCTGTTATGCCAAAAGTAAAAGTAAAGATGTTTCATTTCATTGTTAACCTACAGTTCCTACTGACTTGTTTTGCAAATCTATTTAGTTAGTAATGTCTAGCAGTTTTTTGTGTTGAGTTTTTATAAAAGTTTATTCTTGTTTTTAAGAGAAGGGAGCACTTCAGCATTCTTGAAGTTTTAGATTTATTCAAAAATGTTAAGGTAAGAGGTTTCAAATTTACATAGATTTACATTTCACTAGAGTAACAGTTGACTTCAAAAATAAATACTCAGCTGATAATTAGGAAGACCTTGTAAATTATTTATATAAAATTTTTGAAAATGGCATTTAGATTACTATAGTTACAATACTGTTAGGATTTTAATACAAAATTCATTATTCATTATTTGTTAGCACCTTTTGAAAAAAAATGGTGTATTAATTTATAGATGTTTTATTGTGCTAATGTTAATGTTTGCTTCCACAGCCTTTCCCAATTTCATGTCAGAAGGGATGGAAGATTGACAGCTATTCCAATGGTCATCGTGTCTGGTTTAACTTTCTTACCTTTCCTCATAATTTAAATGCACCTTCAATTAAGGTTTATGCAGTATTTGATCGTGTCAAGTCATCATCCCAGGTATTATTTTGTGATACTTTAGTCTATAATCCCTGTTTCAGATTTTTTAAATCAACTTTTTAAAGCTTTTATATCATAATATTTTTTGCCTTTGTAGTGCTGAGAAACAAATAGTTTCCCTAGTTAAGAAAATTCTTAAAATCTGTATTTTTACCAAAAAAAGTTTTTATATAATAAGTTTTTGCATAACATGCTTCTGCAGCATCCATCAATAAATACTCATTGTTATTTAGAAGTGTACATTATAAAACTGTATATTTATATCAGGCATTACTGCAAGTTCTGAAAGATATAAGTCAGTCTTGTGAATGGAAACCGGGGGTAATATCTACCTCCAACACACATAACCTTACATCACATGAAGTGCCAGTTAAACCTAGAGGTCTTCCCTCTATGCCAGTTCAGGTATCAACACAATTATTTTCCTTTTGTTAAATAAAGTTGTTTTTTTACTTCTTATAGTTAAAAGAATACAATAAAAAATTTCCAAACTCATTGAGCAGTAGTTCTAAAGACATTATTCTTTTATATGCATAAGCCAGAGAACTGTATATTTGCCCCCGGAACTATTTGGTCTAAAAGGTTACTTCTTTTTTTTTACTTACCCATTTTTAAATCCATGATTAGGTGGACTGTGTAAAAGAAGAGCGGTTAAGCCATTGTGAATCTTGGTTTGGTCTTCAAAATTATGATCCATGGTTCACTGAAAATGTTGTTCCAACTGTTTCATTAGAGTTTAAAAGGTACAAGAATATTTCATTTAAGTCCATACTACAAGTAGTTAGCATTGAATGGCTTTGTTCAGTAGCTGTATATTTCTTGTTTATTAGATAGATATTTTATTACATCCTTAAGAAAATAGGCTAGTTTCAAATAAAATGATTGCAGGTTTTGGCATAGAGAGGATAATGGTGTTTGTTGGCTGTTACAAATGAATGAAGCTCTACAGAACTGTGAGTTCTATTTGATTCAACCAGTGCAAGGTAAGTTGTTTTGTTATCATCCATCTCTCTTGTTATCTAAACCTATCTACCTACAGCTTTCTGTATATCTATCTTGTTGTGGTTTCTCTGTACAACTCTTGACATCTAATGCTACTTGCTAGCCAGTAAAAACTATTTTTTTTCTCTATTTTAGATGTTGATCAAAGTCTTGTGTCTGTTGTAACCTGGTCTAGAAAGAGTTCAAGAGAATCAGTGGAAAAGGCCTCCATTTTACTTTCCTCACTGGAGGAGTATATTTCCCTGAGGAAGCTTGAGAAGACACCTTTAACCACTATAACCTTACCCCAGGACCTGTCAGACAGTGATGCTGAGTCCAGTGACTCAAGTCTAGATCGGGAATCTTTCTCTCCGGATTCTCCTTTATTAAGCAAGGTTAAAAACTTTATACTGGATCGGCAGTCCAGCAACAATAGCAGCAGCAGTAGCAATACACCAAGGAAAACTGAACTGGAAAAATACTCCTCAATCCTTAGATACAGATGGAGAAACGGGAAGGCCAAGAATGGCAGTGGGGACAGCACAACATCAATATCCCAGCATGCAAGTAATGGGGTTTTGACCTCAGAGAGGATTGTTACAAATGCAGGGGATTATCAAGATTATAACAAAACACCATTGCAAAGATCTGTCAGTGATGGAACAGCATTCAGACAAAGTCAGTTACTGAGCCAAGAAATTGAAGATTTTAACTTTGGAAATGAACATTCCCATGATGATGAGGATCTAGAAGAAAATCCTTTTGTCAACTCACAGGAGCCCATATCAGAGCAGGGTAACATTTATAATTATTAGCAGTTGTTTTTTCACCTACTGAAGCTGGGGTTTTGCTTTTTATTATTAGATACTAGCTCATTTTTGTAGCAGTACTAATGTGAATCCTTATACCTTGCAGATACAAATCAAAAAATGTAAAAACTATGAATAATATTGCTTCTTATATTGATAACCATTAAAAACTTCTTGGCACAAATCTACCACTTACATCTGTGGCTTTCCACATTGTGTACTAATTTAAATTTCTATACCTGTTTATTGTTTGACACAAATACTAGTTGTACCTGATTTGATAGCTTTCATTTACATTCATGTGATAGTAGAAACTGATATACAACTGTTAGGAGTTTTACTTAAACCAATTTGTTTTTAACATTTCTCTGTACAGATCTTGAAATTGCTCGATTTAAAACAATAAGCAACCAGTGTGCAGCGGAAGTTATGGCTGAGGTGAGTCATGTTTTATCGTTATCCTTGAATGAGGCAGAGGCAATAGTTTGATGTTTTTTGCTAAAACAGATGTGGCGTGGGTGTATAAGAATACTATTGTCTATCTGTAGGCAATGCGTGCTTCAAACATTGATCTTGAGCTGTCGCCTGAGCAACAAGCTGCTACATCTGGGGGATGGCTGTAAGTAGACGTGTAGACTAGAGCAAGCTCTGGGATCTCTTATAATTCAACTTGTCTATATATAATGTTGTGTCCACACATGTATCCTCTTCTGTTCAGTGCCATGTTTAGTATTGTTTGAAAATGTTTATGTTTAGTCCATCTTGTCCATGTTTGAAAATGTTTATGTTTAGTCCAGCTTGTTCATGTTTGAAAATGTTTATGTTTAGTCCAGCTTGTCCATGTTTGAAAATGTTTATGTTTAGTCCAGCTTGTCCATGTTTGAAAATGTTTATGTTTAGTCCATCTTGTCCATGTTTGGAAATGTTTATGTTTAGTCCATCTTGTCCATGTTTGAAAATGTTTATGTTTAGTCCAGCTTGTCCATGTTTGAAAATGTTTATGTTTAGTCCATCTTGTCCATGTTTGGAAATGTTTATGTTTAGTCCATGTTTGAAAATGTTTATGTTTAGTCCATCTTGTCCATGTTTGAAAATGTTTATGTTTAGTCCAGCTTGTCCATGTTTGGAATTGCCCAGATAACAGATTGATCTTTTGTTCCCAGGTTCTCATCATTTGAGAAAAACATTGTTGTGTTGAAGAAAATACAAAAAACTGGATGCTCAGTTCAAAGGTAAAAAAAAACAATGAACAAGTAACTGATACCAATGTACAACTGAGTTAACACACCAATAGAAGCTAATTACACGAGATCACTTGTTTTTGTGTTGCATTACATTTATTCCTTGTTATGACTATATTGCAGCTACATTGGAAAAGGTTTTGTATTGGCACCACCTAAAACTGTATGGGATGCGGTCAGGAACCCAAGGACTAGGTTTACTTATGATGACACACTCAAGGTTAGTTGTTTGTTTTTTGTCCATCACATTCTTTATGTTATTATGCTACATCATTGTTACCTCGTATTTTTAGACAATAATACATACTATAACCTAATTGTTCTTGTAATTATTTATCTTTCAGAAAGTTGACATCATAGAAACAATTGACCCCTCCTTAAAGATAGGTAAACCACTTACAGTATTTCTTCCTTAAAGATAGGTAAACCACTTACAGCATTTCTTCCTTAAAGATAGGTAAACCACTTACAGTATTTCTTCCTTAAAGATAGGTAAACCACTTACAGCATTTCTTCCTTAAAGATAGGTAAACCACTTACAGTATTTCTTCCTTAAAGATAGGTAAACCACTTACAGTATTTCTTCCTTAAAGATAGGTAAACCACTTACAGTATTTCAACAAGATGTGCATGAATCTATTGGACATCAATAACAGACTGAAATGATTTCTTGTATTTCAGTGTATTTTTTCCATGAGATTCAGCAGTTCCTTTCTAAAGACAGCTGTGACATGTGTGTACTACATGGGGAGAGACAGGAGGGGGAGAAATATATTCTAACCTACTCATCATGTGACCATGCTAAATGTCCTCTCAGTACTAATGTTACAAGGGCCAAGGTAAACTCATATATTACATCTATACTAGGGCCATGGTAAACTCATGTTACATCTATACTAGGGCCATGGTAAACTCATGTTATATCTATACTAGGGCCATGGTAAACTCATGTTACATCTATACTAGGGCCATGGTAAACTCATGTTACATCTATACTAGGGCCATGGTAAACTCATATTACATCTATACTAGGGCCATGGTAAACTCATATATTACATCTATACTAGGGCCATGGTAAACTCATATATTACATCTATACTAGGGCCATGATATATTACATCTATACTAGGCCATGGTAAACTCATATATTACATCTATACTAGGCCATGGTAAACTCATATATTACATCTATACTAGGGCCATGGTAAACTCATATATTACATCTATACTAGGGCCATGATATATTACATCTATACTAGGCCATGGTAAACTCATATATTACATCTATACTAGTCCATGGTAAACTCATATATTACATCTATACTAGGCCATGGTAAACTCATATATTACATCTATACTAGGGCCATGGTAAACTCATATATTACATCTATACTAGTCCTTAATATCCGCAGCTTGTAGAATGCACTAAGATGCTAGTAAGTTTGCATATGTCACCTGTGCTATGTTTTGTACCAGCTGTTTTGTGTTTTGTTTAGTTTCTGCCCAGTGGC
This sequence comes from Physella acuta, assembly GCF_028476545.2. Taxonomy (NCBI): domain Eukaryota; kingdom Metazoa; phylum Mollusca; class Gastropoda; family Physidae; genus Physella; species Physella acuta. Next base: position 1,004,173 of record NW_026732013.1, read on the forward strand.
TGGATCATTGAGCCAGCTAAACAGGACAACAAAGTTTATTCCATTGTGACTTATTTGATGCAGGTAGGTAACTCTTATGTATTATGTTTTAGTGGAGTTAAAAAGGAAAATATTCATGTTTGGTTAGACATCTGACCATATTTTCTGTAGCAAACTGCTCCAGTATGTAATGAAAGTTGTATTTCTGTAACTAGGAAATTGTTCTGGTATGAATGTAATGAAAAGTATATTTTGTCATGTTTTAGATTGACTTTGGCCAGTCAAGTGAGGGCTATGATAAGTTACCATTCCAAGATCTGATCTCAAGATATCCTCTAAGTATTGCAGACCTACAGCAGTATCTCAAGCCTGCTGTCCAGATGTTGCGGAGAAAGTCTTTAACTTAAGACACTATTTCATTAAGTGTATGCTGAATGGCTTAATGTCTAACTCATTAAGTGGATGTTCAGTCGCTCAATACTTATTTTTCAGTTAACTATTGAAATAAGCAAATTGAACATATTCTAAAAAAAAAACTAAAAGAATGCAATAAGAACTAGGATGTTAACTTTTAAAATGATTGATATCTGTTGTCCTCCGTTTCAGCACAATATCTGTACGATGCATTATGGATCTTTATTGTTGATGCAATTTCTTTTGATACTTTTGTTATCCTTAATTTGTTATATAATTTACAATTATTGTAAAGAGAATTTAAGTCTATACCTTACTGAAACTATAAGCTCTGCTACTTAACACAAAATGTGATGTCATAATTGCTTACATATCACACAGCTAGTTTTAATTGATAGTATTAAACTTTTTATTTAGTCCCAAATATTTGTTGGCATTCAAACAGCTCTTATTCTTTAATACTGTAGGCAATTATCAATGCAATTTATCCAAAACTTTAAAAATTACTAAAGACGTACTTTGTACTTATATTTTGCTCATTCAGTTAAAGATTTAGTTTATTTTCCTGTACATAGTTTTCTGTCTCAAGGATTAAAACAAAATTATATTTTTCTATGTTCATCAATAAGAAAGACTTTAATCAGAATGTTTCCCAAGTTACGAGATATGCAACTTTTTCTTGCCAAAACTGACAGGGTCATTCAGTAGGCCAACATGTCATTGGATATCACTTGACAGGGTCATTCAGTATATGTCCTTGGATGTCATCTGACAGTGTCATTCAGTACATGTCATTGGATGTCAACTGACAAGGTCATTCAGTACATGTCATTGGATGTCACCAGGGTCATTCAGTACATGTCATTGGATGTCATCTGACAGTGTCATTCAGTACATGTCATTGGATGTCAACTGACAAGGTCATTCAGTACATGTCATTGGATGTCACCAGGGTCATTCAGTACATGTCCTTGGATGCACAGGACAGGGTCATTCAGTACATGTCATTGGATGTTATCTGACAGTGTCATTGAAAGATGCCATGACAGTTGTACCCCAGTTGTTGTTATGTTACTGTTGTACTTAAGCAGACATTTTTAATTCATGGATGTCCAGTTGAGTACACTACAAAAGTTGAGCTCACTACAGATATACGATTGATGAAGTGTAGGACTATAAGATTGATGATGTGTAGGACTATAAGATTGATGATGTGTAGGACTATAAGATTGATGATGTGTAGGACTATAAGATTGATGATGTGTAGGACTATAAGATTGATGATGTGTAGGACTATAAGATTGATGATGTGTAGGACTATAAGATTGATGATGTGTAGGACTATAAGATTGATGATGTGTAGGACTATAAGATTGATGATGTGTAGGACTATAAGATTGATGATGTGTAGGACTATAAGACTGATGATGTGTAGGACTATAAGATTGATGATGTGTAGGACTATAAGATTGATGATGTGTAGGACTATAAGATTGATGATGTGTAGGACTATAAGATTGATGATGTGTAGGACTATAAGATTGATGATGTGTAGGACTATAAGATTGATGATGTGTAGGACTATAAGACTGATGATGTGTAGGACTATAAGATTGATGATGTGTAGGACTATAAGATTGATGATGTGTAGGACTATAAGATTGATGATGTGTAGGGCTATAAGATTGATGATGTGTAGGACTAGAGAAAAATAGCAAACTTTACATTCCAGAGAACGTGTTGGTGATAAAATAGTAGGCATTACTTGCTACAGGCTCTAGTTCATGTTTACAAGTTGAGTAAGAATTACAGCTGTTGGTAGCTAATGAATCATTAATAGCTATCATCATAATATTCAACTGTATTGTGCACGTCTGTCTACCTTTATGTACACATCTTTCACCAAACCAACACTTCTGTACACATCTAACAACAAACCAACACTACTGTACACATCTAACAACAAACCAACACTACTGTACACATCTAACAACAAACCAACACTACTGTACACATCTAACAACAAACCAACACTACTGTACACATCTAACAACAAACCAACACTACAGTACACATCTAACAACAAACCAACACTACTGTACACATCTAACAACAAACCAACACTACTGTACACATCTAACAACAAACCAACACTACTGATCTTTCATCAAACCAACACTACTGTACGCATCTTTCATCAAACCAACACTACTGTACACATCTAACAAACCAACACTACTGTACACATCTAACATCAAACCAACACTACTGTACACATCTAACAAACCAACACTACAGTACACATCTAACAACAAACCAACACTACTGTACACATCTAACAACAAACCAACACTACAGTACACATCTAACAACAAACCAACACTACTGTACACATCTAACAACAAACCAACACTACTGTACACATCTAACAACAAACCAACACTACTGTACACATCTAACAACAAACCAACACTACTGTACACATCTAACAACAAACCAACACTACTGTACACATCTAACAACAAACCAACACTACTGTACACATCTAACAACAAACCAACACTACTGTACACATCTAACAACAAACCAACACTACTGTACACATCTAACAACAAACCAACACTACTGTACACATCTAACATCAAACCAACACTACTGTACACATCTAACAAACCAACACTACAGTACACATCTAACAACAAACCAACACTACTGTACACATCTAACAACAAACCAACACTTCTGTACACATCTAACAACAAACCAACACTACTGTACACATCTAACAACAAACCAACACTACTGTACACATCTAACAACAAACCAACACTACTGTACACATCTAACAACAAACCAACACTTCTGTACACATCTAACAACAAACCAACACTACAGTACACATCTAACAACAAACCAACACTTCTGTACACATCTAACAACAAACCAACACTACTGTACACATCTAACAACAAACCAACACTTCTGTACACATCTAACAACAAACCAACACTACTGTACACATCTAACAACAAACCAACACTTCTGTACACATCTAACAACAAACCAACACTACTGTACACATCTACCTAGACTCCTGCGCTTGTGTCCAAATAAATTGTTCTCTCTGTGACTCCTGTTTGATGTGCCTGTGACAGATGTGCACACAGCTTTGTGCCTTAACCTAGAGTTCTATGTTACTATCTGAATTGAGATGTTTTATACCAGAAATAGTTTATAAAACTCAAGTCTTTATTTTTATACTTGTTATAACCCCCAAAAAATGATGATGGTTAATATATTGTAATTTTTTTTTAAAACCAATATTCTAGTCAGTATTGCATGCAACCAACATGTAATTAGAGAAAGGAAGTCATGTTTTTTTCATTCCATGAGCAATTGACCCAGATAATGAAGATCATACATTTATTTGTTTGTTAAGGGGCAGTACCAGGAGGAAAGGTCAAAATCTGGTTTTCACCAGTTTTAGATTTTAATACTTTTGAATATGTAATAGAAAAATATTTCTTGTTAATTTTTCTGAAAAGTTTGCTCGGACCCTCTAGAAATGTAAATTGTTTACACTCTCCTATTGACACCAAGATAACAGCTCCTAAATATGAAGTTTTCTTTTAACACCATGCAGAATCAACACTATTTACCTTTTTATAAGTTTTGTTGACAAAATGTTAAAAACTATACAAATATTGAAACATTGTTAAATTTGATGTAACTAACATTTTTAACAAGCCTTAGGATTTTGAAAATTAACACAAAAAAGATGTTTTATGGGTTTTCCATGGCAACCAAAATAACTTTCTAATTGTTTATTTTTAGTGTTTAATAAATAAGTACTTAAATGATGTGCTAAAGACAAAGAATTTTGAAAAGGCAGATGTTAAATTTTGACTTCGAAAAATGCCTTAACAAGAGTTACAATATTACACCCAGCTGTTACATAAGTGTTCAAATTACATAACCAAAAAAGTCTGCATATTCAGATAGACAAAATGTATTGTAAAGCATTGACTGGAATGATGAACAGTTTGTAGGCATATTTTGTCTTTCTCTCGCCTATTCAAATTCAGCTGTGCAATATTCATGGGCATTCAGCATCATTGTAAAGCTTATAAACATTTCCTTTGGAAAAAACCTTAAGGTTTTGGCCTCGATTAAAGTCAGTAACTTTTATAATTAATTTACATATCAAATAGTTGTATTCATTTTAATTTTTTTTTTAATTCAAGAAAAATACTTTACTACAAAACTTAAACCTTTAATAATTATAAAAATTAATGAAATACATGTGATTTGTTTATTATAATTGCAATGTATTTTAACAAGAATCAGCATTCATAACTTTTTGTTAATTACGCCTTATTGTATGTAATAAAACAAATGCACTCTGATTCAATATTTACTTTTTTTACTAGCTAAAACAAAATCCTGAATGTTTATGTTCATCAAGCAATAGTGTCTATTTTTGTGTAAATTGTTTTGTTCCATGACAATACTCAAAGATTTCTTTCTCCCACACCTTCATTCCTTTTCTGTAAATATTTTTATTCTTGTAGGCGCTTTTGGTTGATATGCATTTTTTTCCTTTGTAGAATTTTAATTTTTTTCTTACATCTGTTTAAATAAGAAGTTAAAAGTGTTGGAAAACCATGAATGAAATGGTTTTATGCAATAACTTTTCTGTTCATTCTTTGTTGTATCTCAATTTGGATTTATTTTTGTATTTTTATTGAAATCTTTCCTATGAAGGAGGCAGGTTTGGCCTGTCACAATTATTTATACAAATAAACTTTTGAAAAAGATCAGTGTCGTTTTTTTTCCCATGCAGCTATATTTAGCAACTTTTCAAAATGAATAATTAATTGCAGTATTATAAAACATTACCATTAATTGCCCCATTTATGAGATTTCTTACACATTTTAGGGATCAAAGCTTTTATTAAAGAAAGCAAGTTTGTTTTACTTTCTTATTTTCATTGTGTTTAAAACCTTGTTATTATAAAGGTTTTTATATTTGTTTTATTTTCTACTTTTTAGTGGCTCCTTTGAAATGAAGTTGACACTACATAGGCTACGACTAAACATATTTCCGTTTAAATCTGACCTGTACCTTGTGATCTCTAAAAGATTTATCTGCCCCTAGTTTGTGGGCAAGGCTCAGGTTAGCAATCAGCCAACCATGACACTTCACCTTTGAATGTTATCTCATTGAGTTATGGCTTAATTTCATATGATTCAATTAAGAAATTTTATAATTTAATGACTAGTTTTCTATCTGATTTTAATAAAGTGAGGTTCATGCATTGTTATCCAACAAGAAGGTAGAATCTATCTGGAATTTGAACAAGATCACTGCACTAGAAGTGGGTCAAACATTGAGTTACAAGATTTGTGAGTTACAAGATTTGCCACAAACAATGAGTTACAAGATTTGCCACAAACATTGAGAACTAAGTAAAAGCTAGTATTTTACTAGTAAAAACTCTCCACATTTAGTCACTTGCTTATTGCTGGACAAAGCTACAAACATATGAGGTACGCCTGAATGGGCTTAAACTGAAAATATCATTTTTTGATAGTTATATTTATAATGGCATGGTTTTTGTTAGTTCATCTGAAAGAGAATTTTGATATTTATAAATTTATAACTTGAATACATTACAGAGGGTGGCATGGTTGGGCATGATCAAACTCATAGTTGCTAAACAAAAAAGTCCAGAGTTCAAAGCATCTAACAGATGAGGCTCAATAGCTGGGGACAAAGGCTATGTAAGCGACTCCATAAAGAAAAGCAGTCTGAAATTGTGTTGGAGGAAATCCCATCCAACTTGTCAATTAAGAACAAAGAGAACAATTCACACATTCAATCTATCATAGAGAAAAAACGACTCTGTGTAGTTGTAGTAAACTTTTAAAAATGGTACTTCCATTACACAAATGTATACATCAGCCCCTTTACATCAGTGTACACGAAAGATTCTCTTTGTTTTTATCTCTAGGTTCAGGACTGTCGTGTCTCCGATGTCTCTGACGGGTTACCTCATCTGTTTTCTGTTGCTTAGTCTGACTATAATTTTTCACCACCTTCGAATCTTTGGATGATTCCTTCTGCCTGCTAGAGTGACCAGTTTCTTGCTTGTGGGACTTCCAAACTAGCCTCTGAAGAAAATTTTGGTTGGATGTTCTGCTTGAGCTTCTGACAGAACCTGTATCTGAACCACGATCTGCTGATTTCCTGTGGTGTCTTTCATGATGATCATTTGAATTATGATCTGCCGATTTTCTGTGTTTTCTTTCCCGAGAATCGTTTGAATTACGATCGGCTGATTTCCGGTGTCGTCTTTCAGGACGATCACTTGAATTATGATCTGCTGATTTCCGGTGTCGTCTTTCAGAAGAATCCGGAACTTCTTGGTTTCTTGATGTCATTTTTTTATTTTCTGAGTGAGCTTGACAGTGTTTTGTGGTCACTGGTGATTGTACAGGAGACTGTAATTGATAACTATCTTCTTGTCCTTCTTTTTGCATTGAAGAATTGCTATGTGACCTGTTCCCTGTTCTAGGATTTGATAGCAAAACATGAAGTTATAAAATAAATATTTCATCATATTAATTTCTGCTCTATTTGTGATTCCATGTAATGGTCTGGGTTTTTACTTGTGCTTCTGGCTATTTAAGATAGATATGTGAGGTTCTAATTGATGGTTTTATAATGTTAATAGATTTTAGGAGATATGATTAGAAGAAGAAAAAAATTTATTATTAGCCTACAGCTCAAAAACTATTTGTTCCATATTTCAATGTTTTCACAATTAAAACAAGTAGCTTAAGAAGCTTTTTAGTGGATGGACAATGAATCTTATTCAAGAAATCTATATTTAACATTAAAACTAAAGCCCATAACTATCAGCATGCTTGCTAAATGTTGTTGATGTAATATTTGCTGATGAAGCTATTTGTAACAATCTTTTATAAGTAGTTTTGTTTTACTTTACTTTTTGATATAACATGAGTGAATAGGACTCAAAAAATGGATTATCTCCAAACCTGGCATTATCCTGGGACCTTCTGTTTTGTGTGTGGTAATTTTTGTGTCCACGCGAGGCTGGACAGGGGGATAACCTGCAGCTGCATTCATCATGTGTTGAACAGGGGCTCATCCGGTATCCAGACTTTGATTTCTTGCATTACAACCACACAAAACATTATAGTTACAATCAATTTCTCAGTAGGCCTTTCTTATATTACAGTATATATAAGTTGTGGCTGCAACTTCACTCATGAACATAATTATTCTAAATGTTCTAAACATGGGTTAAATATAAAAATAAGCTTTTCTCTTAAATCATATATTAAGAAAATTGTACATTAGGGCCACAATTTAAATGATAAATATGTTTTAGACATAGAGAAACCAAATTTATAAAGATTTAATCTAGTTTGACATTAAAGGTTTTATAATCTCAGGTAGCTTATAACTTAATGCCTAATCAAATGTAAATCTAGCAAGAAAATAATGAAGATGGTACTGACCTTTTTTTTCCTACTGGTGTGTCTAGTAGAAACTGAGGACCTGGAAGAGTGACCTGACCTTGATGAGCAGCTGCTAGATGTGGAGCTACGACTTCTTGATGAGTTAGGGCTTCTTGATAATTTACGACTTCTTCTTGATTTATGACTTCTTGATTTATGACTTCTTGATTTATGACTTCTTGATTTATGTCTTCTTGACTTATGACTTCTTGACTTACGTCTTCTTGATGGGTAACGCTGCAGTAAAAGTTTGAAATTCACTTTATTTACATAAGCTTGGTGTTTGTTCTTGGAAGTTATAGTGCCAAAGTGTGTGAAACAGATGGTTCACATCTGTGACATGGAAGAGATTGAGGAAACAGAAAGTTCACATCTGTGACATGGAAGAGATTGAGGAACCAGAAAGTTCACATCTGTGACATGGAAGAGATTGAGGAAACAGAAAGTTCACATCTGTGACATGGAAGAGATTGAGGAAACAGAAAGTTCACATCTGTGACATGGAAGAGATTGAGGAAACAGAAAGTTTACATCTGTGACATGGAAGAGATTGAGGAAACAGAAAGTTCACATCTGTGACATGGAAGAGATTGAGGAAACAGAAAGTTCACATCTGTGACATGGAAGAGATTGAGGAAACAGAAAGTTCACATCTGTGACATGGAAGAGATTGAGGAAACAGAAAGTTCACATCTGTGACATGGAAGAGATTGAGGAAACAGAAAGTTCACATCTGTGACATGGAAGAGATTGAGGAAACAGAAAGTTCACATCTGTGACATGGAAGAGATTGAGGAAACAGAAAGTTCACATCTGTGACATGGAAGAGATTGAGGAAACAGAAAGTTCACATCTGTGACATGGAAGAGATTGAGGAAACAGAAAGTTCACATCTGTGACATGGAAGAGAATGAGGAATGGTTCAAAGGAAAAATAAATAAATAAGTGTTGAATACAATGTCTTCAATGATAATCATTGATATCAAGATGTTCAATGCAATGCTGATACCCCCCCCCCCCCCCCCACACCTCACCAAGTCACATCTGGCAAACCAACAACCACTTTGGTAAGAAAAACTCATTTGGTTAAAAGGGGTGATGGATCTGTTGTCAAAAATCTCTCACTAAATATTGCACCAGTTGAAGGTTGGTATGGATCATAAAGGGGAGAATTTAGGTAAAAAAACAACACTGGCATTCTATGGTTAAATACTAGCAACTGTCATTCATAGATTGCTGGTTTATCAAAAACTTCCTACCTCAGTTAGTCAGTCAGTCATAGATTGCTGGTTTATCAAAAACTTCCTACCTCAGTCAGTCAGTCAATCATAGATTACTGATTTATCAAAAACTTCCTACCTCACGTGTCCTAGAGCGGGATGAAGATGAATCACTTCTAGAACGAGTTTTGGTATATTTTCGTGTTTCCTGAAAGTTTGAAAAGATAATATTTAAAACAAATCAGTTTCTACGTATCCACAGTATGATTGCTAATCTAGAATGGTTTTTCTAAGTTCCATAAAAAGATTTTAGGATAGGGCACCTTGGGTTCATCTAAAGCAAATGCAATGGAAGTGTCAGGCAGGGGCGGAACTACAGTGCCGCCAGACCCCGCAATGCGGGGGGGCCCACGACGTTTAGGGGCCCAATTCCGACCGAAAAGAACAATGAATTTTCTTTTCATAAATAATATTTTTCGCGCACCTTGATAGTGGTTTTATAAAAAACAAACATGTCTACTATAGCAGTGATTGTTTTACAGAAACTAACACACACTGTTGCGTAGAAAAATATAAAATCTACAAGAGCTGTAGTTTGAAAGATAGGCAAACGTTCACACTACTTCCATGACTTACTGCCCTTCTTTAAAATAGGGGTGCCCATAAAGCTCATTTAAATAGATTTGTACTATGTAAGTTAAAAAGCAATTTATTCTCTTAATTATTATCTAAATAATGCATACTAAAGAATCATAAAGCTATAAAAATGAATGTATTCAAAACTAATAATATAAATACAAAAAATCATAAAAAATAAGCATAACGCGAGAAACCATTGCACAAATCAAGCTTACGTGTTTATATAAATTTGACCAGCTTAAAACATAATTATTATCAATTTGCGATAAACATGAAAATGTACGCAGAATCGCGAAGCGTATCAAAATTAAAAAAAAAAAAGAATAAAAACACTTGTAAAACGGATTATTGCGGGCCCGATTTGAGTTCGGACTATATATATATATATATATATATATATATATATATATATATATATATATATATATATATATATATATATAGATATAGATATATATATAGATATATATATAGATATATATAGATATATATATATAGATATATATATAGATATATATATAGATATATATATAGATATATATATATATGGGGGGCCCAAACAATTTTTTTGCGGGGGAGCCTTTTTTTTCTAGTTCCGCCACTGGTGTCAGGTAGTATAATTTATTGTCTATAGATGAGGTATTTTTTTACAGGGCTCTCATTAATATATTGGCCTAGGGGATATCAATATATAGAGAGAATGTGTATTTACCAATAGTCCACAATTATAATATGATTTAATATTTTAATTAAAAAAAAGATTACTTTTTTTGAATACTTTTTTTGATGACTGGATCTGTTTTGTGTCTTGTTTCTGGCCGCGTCGTCATCAGAAGGACTCCTGGAGGCTTGATAGCGCGCTTTCTTTGAACTGCTATGGCATATTTGCACCTTAAAAGACATTATGTTTATTTCAACAAAACAGTCATTCAAATAACCAAATATATCTAGAGCTAATAGATAACTGTGTGACCTACTGACCCTATGTCTCAAGAGGTCGTCCACTGGTATCGATATGAAGGCGTTGTTGTCGCATCTCCGAACACTGCTGCGTTTCCCGTGCAACATCTTCACCGGTGCGCTTCGTCGTGTTGCAGGCTGACCTCTGGCGTTCACGTTCATGTCTTTAGATGTTGATGGTAGATCATCGTTCGCCGGCGGTCGAAAATAATCGTGGTCTTCATCGATGGTGCTCTCCGAGTCATGGGGTGGAGGGGTGTCATGGCCGACGGCAGCGTCACGTGACTCGGGTGCCGAGAAGCCCCTGCTTGACGTTTCGTTGTTTCTTCTCACTTTAGAGGCGTGTGCTCTTTCCGGCTGACGCTCACGGAACGCAAGCTCATCCTCCAGCTGAACGATTGCCAGCTGCGTGCTAGAGACTTGACGCACGTCCGTCAAGGAACTGCCACGTGAGTGCTGCCGCTTTCTACGCATGCCCGACGTCTGCTGCTGTGTTCTGTGTGAGGACATTGTAATATAAATGCGAGAAATGTAATATAAGCCTAACTATAAAGTATAAAATGTGCAATGTTCAAGTATTTTCCATGCATCACACTAAAACTAATATATTAGACCAGCAACAAGATTGGAGTGGACTAATCAAACTCGTGGCTATTTAAGAGCATTTGGTTTAATTAGCTATTAGTGATGATTTGTGTTTTTGTGGCTGAAATATTGTAATGTGTGATACTGTTCTAGTAGAGCGCCATCATATCCAATCGCATATTTCCGTATCGCTGTAGGATACGCTATAGTTTTCTATACACAGTATATTTTTTTTATATTTTATTCTGTTTCGTCTAGTGGAGGGGGGGGGGGGGTGGAGAGCAGAGCTTCTTCCAGAAATCACTTCGAAAAAATTCTACCGCCCCCCCTCCCCGAACGAAATGAAACTTATATAATTTATATAGAAAATATATACTTTTAACAGTGTCCGCCCCCCCCTCCTGGAAGAAAGTCTACCGCCCCCCCTCTCGAAAATTTCAAGTACCCCCCCCCCCCCCCCCCCCGTAGAAAAAAGTCTGGAAGAGCTGTGGGCATCACGGGAGAGATGCCTGATAGGATTAGAAGAAGAAAAGTTTTAATAAATGATACGTCCTCCAGCGTTATTAAAAATATGTTTATGCTAGACCTAATCTTATTCAAAACAAGAAGTCAACCAGCACAAACACATATTTCACATAGGTATGTGTCCCTTAATGTCAAGGTAGCCTATCTTCATAGATAATATCTTATTAAAATAAAATATCACTCTTGAGATACGACTCGGGAAAAGTAGAACTTAGCATCCTTGTCAGCAGGATGCACGAAACAAATTATATGATGCCAGTCAGTAAGCTATTTAATTATTCAATACCACATTTAGATTTTGGATTATCTAGATAGAACTAATATTACTATTTATTAGATTATATATCTAGATCTAGACCTAATTATAGATCTAGATTTAAATCTAGAACTAGATCTAGATCTAGATCTAGTTAGATTTAGATCTAGATCTAGATAATCTATATAGATCTAGATTCTACTGATATAGAATAGATCTATGATTTAAGGAGCAGTAAAGATAACCCAACTCTGATGCGCGTTTTAGTAACGGATAGTAGATCCAGAGTAAAAGTGATAAATTTAAAAAGTTATCGGAACTGTACCTTTGTACCACAGCAAAGCTTAGGCAGAGTCAAGTTAAAACCAGCCAACAAGTTTGTTTTCATTATAAAAATATTGGAATTCATGTTTGTAATTCTCGTTGCGCTGTGCGCAAAAATGATGACATGGCTATCTATGTGCACATACATTAAATTTGTTTGTTTCGAGATTATTGCAGGAAAAAAAGTCGAGATTTGTTTCATTCAATTTTTAGTTTTACTACGTCATTAATATTCACTTACTTTTCATGATTAAGACTAAAATAGGCCTGTTCTAGCTAGGGTCTGCACTTTTGTTTGAATGGTGTAGCCAATACTCCCCTTAATACAATACAGTTCTTAAGTATTATCAATAAATGAGTTATTATGCTACAGTATGTCAGTGGCCTTTTTAACTTGAACAATAAAAACAATTTTCACATCAGTGACGAAGGCAGGGTCGAGGTGTTAGGCGGGTTAGACCCCTCCCCCTCCCCTCTCAAAAGAAAAGTTATCTGGTAAAAACCAATTGTTGCAGTGCGCTCGTGTTGTTTCATGTTTGCTATGAGCAGCTTAAAGTTTTTCGGACGGCAAGCATAAACAAGAGACAGAAAAGTCTGACAAATGCTAAAATCTGAAAAATCAACATTTATTATCTTTTATTATTACCACCCTTCCCCTGGAAACCAAACTAAAGTTAGACTAAGCTTGAGCCTTCAGATTTTAGCGAGCGCACGGTCGCGTCCTTTCAATATATTATTTCAAGACAGTTGTAGTCATAAAATCACAGTTTAACGAAATCATAATCATGGGTTAGTATAGGGTCGTCCATAAAAGAAGTCAAACTCCTAGCCCCCCCCCCCCCCCCCCCCCCGAAGAAAGTCTACCGCCACCCCCCTCCCCCCCTGAACGAAAGGAAATATATATATATATATATATATATATATATATATATATATATATATATATATATATATATATATATATATATATATATATATATATATATATATATAGTCGCATGTCCGCCCCCCCCCCAGGAAATTTTAGTCCCCCCACCCCACACTCCGAAAATTTGAAGTGCCCCTGGAGAAAATAGACTGGACTGACTCCTAGGTAGGGAGAGAGATTTCGTAATTTTGTGACACGTGATGAGGGATGGGGGGAGGGAGGTCAGATGTTGCGACGTCAATATTTTGGAAAGAAATCGCTGTTTTAACAGAAATTAACCTGCAGCTTTGAGGGGGAGGGCGGTTGTAGGCAAAGGTGTGACTCATTTTAGAGGGGGGGGGGGTGGCCTTTTGTGACGATGTGTGACTAGACTCACTTGACCTAATACCATTAGGCTGACTTGTCACTTGACCTAATACCATTTGACTGACTTGTCACTTCACCTAATACCATTTGACTGACTTGTCACTTGACCTAATACCATTAGTCTGACTTGTCACTTCACCTAATACCATTTGACTGATTTGTCACTTCACCTAATACCATTTGACTGATTTGTCACTTCACCTAATACCATTTGACTGACTTGTCACTTGACCTAATACCATTAGGCTGACTTGTCACTTGACCTAATACCATTTGACTGACTAGTCACTTGACCTAATACCATTAGGCTGACTTGTCACTTGGCCTAATACCATTTGACTGACTTGTCACTTCACCTAATACCATTTCTCTGACTTGTCACTTGACCTTATACCATTTGACTGACTTGTCACTTGACCTAATACCATTTGACTGACTAGTCACTTGGCCTAATACCATTTCTCTGACTTGTCACTTGACCTAATACCATTTGACTGACTAATCATTGACCTTATACCATTTGACTGACTTTTCACTTGACCTAATACCATTAGGCTGACTTGTCACTTGACCTAATACCATTTTACTGTCTTGTCACTTGACCTAATACCATTTGACTGACTTGTCACTTACCTAATACCATTTGACTGACTTGTCACTTGACCTAATACCATTTGACTGACTAGTCACTTGACCTAATAACATTAGTCTGACTTGTCACTTGACCTAATACCATTTGACTGACTTGTCACTTCACCTAATACCATAGACTTGTCTTATTTCAATCCCATTTATTATGATTTACCATCTATAACCCAGATACAACATATAAGACAAGATCTATAAAATAAACATAAAATGTGTGTAACCATATTAGCTGTTTTATTGACAGTTGATTTATACTCAGTCTACGAAGCAATAATATTATTTGTATAGACAACATAGGGATTCAGCAACTTGTTCTAGACTTTGCAGCAGACGAATCGTTGAGCGAGAGAGAGGTCGCCAGTTGGCAAGGCAGTGGCCTTAAACAAAACAATTCAAATGTGGGCTGGAAGAGATCCATATTTTAAAAGTCGCATGCTGCGGATACAGGTACACAGGACTAAAGTGATATACATTCCTTTACAGCTAAAGCCGTTGAGTCATTTTTGAGCCAGCAAAGATGGCTGAGCGACAACACCGCCGGTCCAACTGGGGTCTAAGCTCTGGACAGGGAGGTTACATTGAAGAAGCTGACTGGTCAGTGGGAGCTCAATACTTGGGCAAGATCTTGATGAACACCACAGCGATGGCAAACAATGTGACGGCCAGGTACACGTCGATCCGAACTCCTTGGTCTGTGTTCTCGTAACATGAGGACCTGCAAGGGGAACAAACATGGCCGTGGTCAATGTGGGTTGTCAGATAATTCAGTCAATAGGTTTACTCTACGGTACCTGTCATGTCATTGTTGGGCTCAGAGTTGGGATAAGTGTCAGGATTAGTCATACCAAGTGTCATAGAAATGGTTGTAGAAATATAAGCTATACAGTAGGCATTCGCGATAAGCCATACAGGCAAATTGGTGTCCTCAATAAAGTAGGCATATTTGAGAAAATATTCGTTGAACACATTTTTTTGTTCAAAGTGTCAATACACATGCAAGTGGTCTTCTAGAAACACAACACAGTGGCCACCCCATGTTCCAAACATGCTGGTACCTCTGCTAATAGTTGATAGGCAAACAAAACAAACAACCTGCGAGGACCCAGGGACGCTGGCAAACAACCAGCGAGGACCCAGGGACGCTGGCAAACAACCAGCGAGGACCCAGGCAAACAACCAGCGAGGACCCAGGGACGCTGGCAAACAACCAGCGAGGACCCAGGGACGCTGGCATACAGTCTCTTACCCTCTTCTGGGACTGCTGGATCTGCTCCTTTTCTTCCTCAACTTTTTCCCGTCCGTTGAGCTCTGCTCCTCTGAATGCGGCATTCTCTCACAAGTTGATTTCCCTATGGTGACGTCAAGGTGAACAGCCCACACGCCTGATGGTGTTGGTCTAAAGATGTGCAGCCTAGTCAGTAGAATCTACTTAAATACACTTGATCGGAGCTTGAGTTAGCGAGAGTCAGCTAGAAATAACGCTGGCGGAGGCTTTGTACTAAGGATTGTAATCACCTAGAGAATCTGGTTCATGTCAGCACTGTATTGTCCCTTTGAGCAAAGGTTTACAGCTTTGCTACCTACTCTTCAATTTCTGGAGGAACAGCAGAAAAAAATCGACTTTTCTACTCCAGCAATGAATTTTAGTACAACAGGGCAAAACTGTAGACCTTCCTGCTAAGTGCTATGTGACCATAATGCGTTGTTAAGCAGATCCCAATGCAACGGTGCGCAACAGTGCAGAATTAGGGACTAACTTTTTTTTAAAAACGTGACGCGCAAAGTTTTAACTCTTAGTTCACAATCTTCATGCGTAAAATACGGTTTTAAAACTAGTTTACACTAGATTATAGATTAACAAAAAAAAAAAAAAAAACGCTTTTAAAAAATGATTAACCCGTAAGGCATGCGCAACAACTATAAAATTGTTCCTTACAAAAAACCTGTGGCAGAAGTCACGTGGTCGTTCAAATAACTGTGGCAACAGTAAATAAAGACCCCCACCTCCCCTTCCATACATGAGAAGGGATGGGATATGGAGGGTTCACATATTATACAATACGAATGTGTGTAATCATTTTAAAATGCGTTATAAAGCGGAATAGGTGGTCTAGAACTACCTTAGATTTTTTGTAAACATTACTTCAGCAAACTTGGATGAATTGTCGGCATAATTAGCTTACATCCTCCTCCCCATGAACGTAATATTAGGCTTAGTATTGGTTTCTTATGGTAATGTAACAAGCGAGTTTCTCAACAATAATTTGATTCTCAAAATTTAAGCATCCGTTTTCGTATTCCCCAGTGCATATGGCGGGGAGGAGGGATGCCATTTTTATTTACAATGTAAGAAGTTTTTTTTAAATGGCAACAGAGGTCTGTTTCTGTATCAATTTAGATTAAAACCATTGAATAAGTTTCATTCATAAAGCAAAATTTGTATGATAATGGTGTCTAATAACTAAAAACTACAAGACACTTATATTATGGAGGGGAAAAAAAAAAATTTAACAAGGGAGGCTACTCTATTTCGTTTTTTTTCTCCTAATGCACAGCCACCCATGTTGTCTATACACACACCAAAGACAAGCACACACACACACACACACACACAATCAGCATTTGACATACACAAGTAAAATTTTATTAGACATCATACTTGTAGAAAGATGTCAACAAAAAAGTTAGTTTTGAAAAAGCATACAATTTTATTCAGATGAACATTTAATTTAAATTTAAATAAATGACAGTATTATTGTACACACAGAAAAACAAGCATCCATTATTAAGATAGTGCAAAGAAATAAAAAAAATTTCTGCACATCAAATAATATAATCAATTATTTTTTATTCTACAGCAAAATTAATTGATGCATGTTTTCTTGACTTAACAGCCTAGTTATACAAGTTTTTAATAATGTAGACAGTCTTCTGAAGTGTTATTGTATCAACAATAATCATACAATAGATATTAGTCACATCACATTGGCCACAAGAGTATAAAACAAATTATAAAAAAACTATTCATATTATAGCAGTTAGATAATTACCATCGGACAACTTTGTACATGATTGTACATTATTGTACATAATAAAAATGTTGCACATTTCAGAGGAGATTCAACAGAGCAGATGTTGACTAAAGGACTAGCTAGTGTTTGCATCAGTCAACAGAGCAGATGTTGACTAAAGGACTAGCTAGTGTTTGCATCAGTCAACAGAGCAGATGTTGACTAAAGGACTAGCTAGTGTTTGCATCAGTCAACAGAGCAGATGTTGACTAAAGGACTAGCTAGTGTTTGCATCAGTCAACAGAGCAGATGTTGACTAAAGGACTAGCTAGTGTTTCCATCAGTCAACAGAGCAAATGTTGACTAAAGGACTAGCTAGTGTTTACATCAGTCAACAGAGCAGATGTTGACTAAAGGACTATCTAGTGTTTACATCAGTCAACATAGCAGATGTTGACTAAAGGACTATCTAGTGTTTACATCAGTCAACATAGCAGATGTTGACTAAAGGACTATCTAGTGTTTACATCAGTCAACAGAGCAGATGTTGACTAAAGGACTAGCTAGTGTTTACATCTGTCAACAGGGCAGGTGTTGACTAAAGGACTAGCTAGTGTTTCCATCAGTCAACAGAGCAGATGTTGACTAAAGGACTAGCTAGTGTTTACATCAGTCAACAGAGCAGGTGTTGACTAAAGGACTAGCTAGTGTTTACATCTGTCAACAGAGCAGGTGTTGACTAAAGGACTAGCTAGTGTTTACATCAGTCAACAGAGCAGGTGTTGACTAAAGGACTAGCTAGTGTTTACATCAGCGGCAGCTGTCTCACACAGGGCTGTATCTGGCAGGGTTCCTGGCTGTTGACCCTCCAAACAGGGGTCACTTCCTGCAGGGAGCTCTTCACTAGGCACTGCCACACTTGTCACATTTTGTACAGTCACATTTGTGACACTGACATCTGCACCAGGTACAGTCAAGTCTTCACTTGGTTGTGTGGGGGTCTGTGGGGCTGGAACTTGGGCAGGTGCTGGACACAGGGGGATCACCTGCTGCAGCTGGGGGTTGGCTTGTGGGTCAGCTGAGGTGGGCAGGGGGACTGTGGTCAGTGGGCTGGTTAACCCACCCACATCCTCGGCTAGACCACCCTCCACGGTATGCTCCACCATGGGAACATCAACAGAGCCACTGGGTGGCAATAACTCTCCACCCAAGCTTGTCACCAGAGGGATGTTGCTGGGGTCATCAGGTACACCTGTCAGTGGCAGTAGGTCCTCCGCAGGTACAGCTGGGCTGGGGGAGTCACTGGCTGCTGGTACAGACAAGATGTCCCCCTCAGCAGGTGTGGGCAGTAACTCCTGCACAACATCAGAGTTACCTTCAACAGCTGGCTCACACAGGGACACAAGGGAGCATTGGTTGGTCGCTACGGTGTCAGCTAACATGTCAGACTCATCTGTCACAGCTGGTGTCACATCACAGCTGGTCAGCTCAACCATGTCAATGCTGTCATCAATGTCGTCTTGGTGCTGACTGCTTATGACATCTGATAAAACAACCACTTCCTCCCCGGGTTTCATCTTTTTCCTCTTCTTGACTTTCTTCTCACTCTTGCTCTCAAGTTCTTTCCTCTTCTTCTCTTCCTCCTCCTCTTCCTTTAGTTTCAACCTCCGACTCTGTCTTTCTCCTTTAATCCTCTCAGGAGTTGGTTTAGGCTCTGATGGTGGTCCATCTACCAACTTTCTTTTCCTGCCCCTTTTTTCCACCTTGATGGGTGTCTCAGTGATCAAATCTCCCTTCCTGCCCACCTTGATGGGTGTCTCAGTGATCAAATCTCCCTTCCTACCCACCTTGATGGGTGTCTCAGAGATCAAATCTCCCTTCCTGCCCACCTTGAGAGGGGGCTCCACCACCTGACACAGGGAGGTGTCCATCTTCTCCATCTTCTCCTCAAACACAGGTGGCGCCACTTCATCCTCCAGCTTAATCTCCAGCTCTGGCTTCAGGTAAGGGACAGCTTGAGGAAAATCTAAAGCAATCCTATGGTGCCTAGGGAAAAGTTCTTGCATTTAATACACACACGTCTAATAATTATAAACTATTAATCTATAAATATGTATGCCTATAATAAATCGGATAAAATTCATCTTAAAAAGCAAACATTGTCAGCAATGAGGTACATATGTCAAAGATTTAAAACCTATTTTGTTTTAGAAACTGATCTGACAGCTTGTTTTGTTTCTTTTAACAAAAAAATTTTACCCCAAGAAATTCGGAAAGCAAAATCTAATTTTACTTTCACAAAAAAAAATTAATTATACTACTATTTATACTACAATAAACTACTGTTTTCAAAAGCAAATAATTTGACTCACTGATGTTTAGGAGTTATTTTAGGAAAGCCCTCACAGCTCTTACACTCCCAGTGACCAGTGGGTAGAGCAGACAGACCAATACAGAAAGTGTGGTAGCCTCGATCACAGCGGTCACAGAACATCATTTTATCCTGCATCAACATGAGAGTTTACTTTAGGAATAGTGGAGCACATAGGACAAAATCACAGTTCACTTCAAGAATAGTAGAGCACATAGGACAAAATCACAGTTCACTTCAAGAATGGTGGAGCACATAGGACAAAATCACAGTTCACTTCAAGAATGGTGGAGCACATAGGACAAAATCACAGTTCACTTCAAGAATAGTAGAGCACATAGGACAAAATCACAGGAATAGTGGAGCACATAGGACAACAATAGAAAGGTTTGAAGTCTTATAGTTCAAACACAGCAATCAGAGACATACACACTGAGCCATGTAAGCAACTGTGACTCACCTCATCATAAGGGTCCAGACATTTGATGCAAGTCTTACACTCCATACACTGAGCCATGTAAGCAACTATGACTCACCTCATCATAAGGGTCCAGACATTTGATGCAAGTCTTACACTCCATACACTGAGCCATGTAAGCAACTATGACTCACCTCATCATAAGGGTCCAGACATTTGATGCAAGTCTTACACTCCATACACTGAGCCATGTAAGCAACTATGACTCACCTCATCATAAGGGTCCAGACATTTGATGCAAGTCTTACACTCCATACACTGAGCCATGTAAGCAACTGTGACTCACCTCATCATAAGGGTCCAGACATTTGATGCAAGTCTTACACTCCATACACTGAGCCATGTAAGCAACTGTGACTCACCTCATCATAAGGGTCCAGACATTTGATGCAAGTCTTACACTCCATACACTGAGCCATGTAAGCAACTATGACTCACCTCATCATAAGGGTCCAGACATTTGATGCAAGTCTTACACTCCATACACTGAGCCATGTAAGCAACTATGACTCACCTCATCATATGGGTCCAGACATTCAATGCAAGTCTTACACTCCATACACTGCCAGGGGTATGTCTTTATCACAGCCACCAACTCTTCTGTCAGGTCAAGACAACTCATGTGACCTGGGGACACAAGTCGTGGACTGTTGAACATCTAACCATTAAGTGAGTGTTAAGTAAAACAAAGAGAACTGGTGAGAAGATTGAAAAGATCATCAACTCTGTACCTATTTTCCCACACTCAGCACACTTGACCAGTTTCCCAGCCTTCCTCTCTTCCTTGGTAGATCTTTTCTTACAAATTCTACACTTCTCCAGTCCATGAATCTGGAGGTAAAGAAAAAATCAAACAAATCATCCACCACACCATAACCAAAGAAGGAAGTTCTACACAAACTGAATAAAGAACATAGGGCCTACATAAATTAATTAACACAATGTGTGAAATTTTAGTGAATTTGAATTAGATTGTTTTATTCTAAATAATTTAAAAAAATAATAAAATAGATATAACATTACTATTCAAATAAAGTTGCTGAACTAGTACAAGCACGAGCTGCAGGACTTACTTTCGCAGGCATCTTACTGCCCCCAGGACTATCT
The DNA here is from genome assembly GCF_028476545.2 of Physella acuta. NCBI lineage: Eukaryota > Metazoa > Mollusca > Gastropoda > Physidae > Physella > Physella acuta. The sequence continues at coordinate 1,025,532 of NW_026732013.1, forward strand.
TTATCATCACCATCTTGACTAGCTCTGTCGTCCATTTCTACGTCCTTTAATTTTTTTATCCCAAGTTTTTTCAGCTTGTCGGGCGACACTCCCAACTTTGCTGCTTTCTTCTTCAGCGAGGACTTGGTTCTCTTCTCAAACTTGATGGCCCCATCATCTAGCACAGGTGTCCTGGTCTCTAGAGCTTCACTGTCCAGCAGCTCTAGGCTCTCCAGGCCATCCTCCTCGTCCTCACTGCTACTGCTGCCCTCACCATCAGAGCCAGGGGCTATTTTCTAATCAAGGTACAAAGTTAATTACCAACAGGGCTAAAACACTGAATAACATTAATAGAAATTCTAAAGTGTTCTTAATTAGTTATTAAATCCTGGCCAAAATAGTCAAATACCCTGCTGCAGAGCAGAGATAAACTTTGGGCACTTTTTGTGGTCAGTGACCAAACTTTTCACCGCAGCTTTAAGACGTATCTCCTCCTCAACGAAGCAATATCGAGGACTAGTTCCAAAAGCAAATATGTTAAGCAAGTTCCGAGGATGATTGTGGGCCAAAAAAATTCCCGGAATTCCTTCCTGGATTTCCTGGAAAAGCCAAAAAAACCTCGAAAAAATGGAGTTTTTGGCCCATATCTCGGCAACCAGACCACTTAGCGACTTGAAACATTTACCATATTAACATTAACAATATTGCCGAAGAAAGTTTTCAAAAATATCCTTTCGTTCGGTCACAAAAATTTTAAAAAAATTACATTATACATAATACACTACAGTACTATATAGCAATATAGAGAGCGGGACAACCAAATACCCCCTACACATCCGCAAATTTTTTAAAATCTCGTTAATAAATATTTTTTCTATTTTGTTTTGAATTATTAAAACTATTTGTGTTGCATTATTTATTTGCTGAATATATGATTTATCTCGATTTAAAATTGTTATGGATAACATAAAGAAATTGCGCTTAAATTGTCACTAGACTTTTTATTAACTTGTTTCAGTCTTTGCTTCTTTAGTTTGTAATGAATGTCACAAAAGTTGTACAGTTCATGTGTCAAACAGAATGCAAACAAAGATAATAGCCTTATACTCAAGGCTTGACATTGGTGTAGTGTGATGAAGGTAGAATGGACTATTTAGTGCTAGTCCAAACAAGATATTGGTATAGATATATCCTAATGGCAGGACTAGCTTCATGTGACCAAAGTAAACTCCAGTAGAGGCTGTACCTGCTTCTCTGTGCTGACAACTTTAACACCTGATGGAGGAGGTCGGATGTACTTGGTTAGCCTAGGTGGGTCTTGTAAAACTGTTTTCACAGGTAAATACTTGAGTTCTTCTGGCTTGAATCTATTGGAGGTATGGCATCATCAAGTTAGAAAAAACCATCACAGAAAATAGCTGGAGAGACAACAATTGTGTGTATAGTTCTGTAACACAACAGACCATTACTCAACAGTGATGACAGTAATAGAAGTGTTGCCCAATATAAAACTAAATTAGTGCAGTATATTCAATTAACCCAACTACACAAACTTCTATAAGGCGTTATAGAAGCAAATGAAGAATTTTAATGTCTAAACAAATTATTGTGTACTTGTTCCCATTATTAAAAAAATGACCAACGAAATGGATTACGTCATGTCCAGTTGACTTACTTTTTATAATACTCTTGATACTGACCAGCAACTAATGAAACTGGATATGCTCCAACTTTTGTGTACTGAGGGGGGAGGGTTTTGAACTTGTTCTTTGGGAAGTGGATGGTCTGCAATGGAAAAATGTTTACGGCATGTTTTTATTACAATCATGCTTTAAAAAAAGAATACTTCACTGCTTTGTGTATTGCTGCTTAATTTCATACCTGCTGGAGATATGAATATTGTAAAGAATGGTAACTTACTTTTAAAAATAAACCGGGAGTGATCTCCCCTAAACTTTCTCAATATTCTTATATAAAACTTCTTATATAAAACAACAGGGGATGGGAACTCGGGCTATAGACATGATTTTTAATCCATTTTAAATACTTAAAGTTTAAAAAATAGAATAAAATCTTGTAGACAAAAGAATTGCACACCAAGTGAATGCCTAATAAAAAAGTGCATAATAGTGCACAATATTATTAGTACTTTAAAAATTTACATTAGTTTTTTGAGAAATCGGAAGTAGCGTAAATTACTACTTCCGGTCAACGGAAATTACTCAAAATTTAACAGAAGGTAGAGAATTTGATCTTTAACTTACATGTGAAATTTCATTTATCTATCTGAAATAGTACTCAAGTTATAGGCTTTTGAAAAATTCAAAGTAGAAAAAATACCACTTCCAGTTATCGGAAATCGCTCAAAAGTTGATACGGATCTACGATTGTGATTAAAAACTTATATATGAAATTTCATCAACCTAGCTGTAACGGTACTCAAGTTATCGTGTTTACACAGGGACAGACAGACAGACACACAGACATACGGACAGAATTGCAAAGCCCAGTTTTTCAGACTGGATTACGCATTAAACCTCTTAATTTTGATAAATCTGGATTGATTATTTTTGCCCGATTAAAATAAGTCCTCTATACTTCGGATGTTATGAAGGACTGAGGTGTAATACGGTGAAAATTCTTAAAATTTCAATTGATTTTTGTGCACGATTACAATACTTTCTCTATACTTCGTATATACGAGATAGTAAAAAATGAACAACCAACTTGAACTATATTTAAACTAGTTTATAGGTATTGTGTTTTTGTTGCATAGTAGACTCCCTTTTTTTGTGTTTAGAGTAAAGTCTAGCAGGCTAGAATAAAGTACTCACAAAAGTCTGCAGGTCAAAGTATGCTTTCCTCTCCTCTTTCTTGTCCCTCATTAAACTGGCGTTGAACTCAGCAGCTGACCGTGCAGCTTTCTTTGAATAAGCTTCAATCTTTGATTTGTCTAACTTGGCCTGAGAAAAATAAATTACCAACTTAGTCAAAATAAACTACAATGTCATTTCCCACAAACTTGTAGTTCAACAGATATTAACAATTGACAGTAAGAGACCAACTTAATCCAAGTATAATAATGTGATTGTCCTTACTGCACTATATTCCTTGTGTTTCTCTCTGATGACTTTCTTTTGTTTCTCCTGTAAGTGGGCAATATATTCCTACACAAAATAAAACAAAAAAGTTAGTAAATTATTTATCTTGATAGTAAGTGAACAAATACAACAAGATACATTCTTTCCCCATAACAGTTTTATAGAGTTATGATAATCAAAACCTTTATAGCACATTGTCTGAGAACAATGTTTAAAAATATACCTTATATTGAACATTATAATCTTTCATCATCAAGTCATAAACTTCTTCACTTCTTAAAGCCGTCAAACCTAATAAAAAGTATAAAAAGACATTACTCAGTGTTAAAATGCTATTAAAATAATCAATTATAAAAAATATGAGTGTTAAAATGAGCAACTGTAAAAGACAAAACTATTACATTTTAAGCACCCATTTATTATGCCCAAAGATAACCAGGTAAACATCCATGAGTTGGGTGAGAGTTTTTATTCCAGTGTCCTGCTGTGCAAGTGACAGCATAATTATGGCAAACAACACTGTCCCTTGAGACCACCCATGGATGTGAAGTGTGATGGCTAATTATCTCCCATGTTAACACCCCATGAAAAGTTGGCCTGGGGAGATAACCCCTATGTTTCCAGGACCAGCACTAAGGTGACAGTAATGTCTCAAGTATCAGTTTGACTAAGGATGATTTTATTTTCTTAAATTTATGAAGAAAATCATTTTTAAAAATAGATTTCATTGTGGAAAATAAATGCTATGAGTTTTATATAATATTTAATACATTGTTCTGTTTATGAGTAATGTATTGAAGGCTTTTTTTTAAAATGGTGACCTAAGAAAACAGAAATATGAAAAGATACAAGTAACATCTATATACATTAAATATGATAAAATATAAGTAACAACTATAAACATTAATGAGTATGAAAATGTGTGTATAAAAATTGTAAATATAATAATGTTTCTGTTTGAGTAAGAATCAGCCAAGAGCTGTTTAATCTCCTGTCTCATCTTTCACTGAGTCCCTACTTGGCACACACACTGAGAAAAGAAAACTAGCAAATTAGGAGGCTGCTGAGACAATAGCTGCATCACCTGCTGGTTGAAAATGAAAGATGGAGGCGCCACACAGAGCTCCTGTCATATTTCAGTCTGGACAAATCATGGTACCCACCTCCACCATTTTGCAATTAACTAGTCACACGACTGAGGCCAGCAAACTGGTGGTTTCCAGTCACATATAAATAGAATCGACTTTTTGATTTTTCAGTTGTGGCTAAGAGTTAGTTTTAAAATAACCAAGGTAAGAACCACTACCAAATTTTTCTTATTGTAAATGATTCCATTGATAATCGTTACATAATAATGTAGCCAAATTATTGAATTTTATTGAGAAACAAAAAAAAAATGGATTTAAAAAATAATAATTGAAAATTAAATCTAATATCTTTAAAAAAATCTGATAAATTATAGTTTAAACTGGATTAAATCAACATCTTATGATTTAAAACATGAACTTACCAAGATCAGACTGGGTCTCTGTAACAACTCCTTTCTCTCTCAAAAAATCTTTCTCTTCTTTGTCACAAGTACGTCTATACAAATCTAACAAAAATATTTTAAAAGTGGTATCACCATGGCTTTCTAAACTTAATGCTTCTGATAAAGGTAAAAATGATAGCACCTTTCACACTCACCTGGGTATTTTCTTTTAAAGGACTTCACCTTGAGGTATTCACTGACTTGCTCTTGCAACAGATGCCATTCTCCACCATCTAATGGCCACTGGTACTCAAACAGATTTTCTGCACTGAATACTCGCCTAGAAGTTAAGAAAAACACACAATATCAATTCTTAAAACCACAATGTTTGATGCAGATATTTTAAATATTCAAATACAGTTTAGAGTGCTAATGTGCTTAGCATAACGTTTAAAAGCTGCAAGTGAAATCACTAAAATATATTTTTTATATCAAACAGCAGAACATTTTAAAAATTTATTATAGTCAAATCCAATCGTTAAAATAATTTTTTTTTATATCAAGCAGCTCAACATTTTTTTTTATTTATTATAGTCAAATCCATAAGTACATAAAAATGTGGAGGTTTAGGGTAGAGAAATGTTACACACAAATAATATGGCCAGTAACCAAATCATAAGCATGTGTAATGAGATAACAAATATCTATCTTAAAGTCTTTAACTTCAGACTTACTCTCCAATCTCTAGTCCCTCCACCTGGGTTACACTAGCGCCTTCCTTACTGGCTCTTCTTTGTTTTCTAGGAGTTGGAGCTTCTGCATTAGAATCTGAGGCTGCTGAGTCTTTAGTAGCATCATCAACACTAATGGTGTTAATTAGACGAATGTCTTCTGTGTCTGTCATGGTGGAGAGTTTGGTCTCAATGTCTGACGGGTCAGAATCTTTGGTGTCGTCTAAGTGAAACAATTTCTTAGGGGGCAGAGATGGGTATGTGAAAGAGGACCCCAGAACATTACTATCAACCGGAGTCTGATCCAAACCCATTCTAGTCTCTTCATCAATATCAAAAACTTTCTCAGGGAGATGTGAGGGTACTTTAGATTTTTTTCTTAACTCACTTTCAACATCATTGTCGGTACTGTTTCCTGAGACAACAGTGTGTTTGTGCAATGATTCTATGGTGTGGAATGCCTCAGGCTTTATAAACTCAAAGTTAGGACCTTGTTTAGAGTCACTTGATATTTCACATACATCCATATTTTCAGAAGTCTGCTTTGTTTCTGGATTAATACCTGGTTCATCTGCAAGAAGTGCTTTCTCAACTGCGTCATCAATGTCTTCGTTATCTACCTCAGATTTCTCCTTAGACAATAAAAGCAGCTCATTTTCTTCTTTAAGTTCAGATTGTTCGGTGACCTGGTCATGTTGCTCAGTGCTATTCACCTGTTCATTCTGTTGCCCATGTTGCTCAACAATATGGGCTGAAAAATGTTTGACCTGGCTCTCACCTTCTGCAATACCTGTGTTTTTAGTTGAAAATGGAGGTAAAGAAGAATTTTCCCTGGAGCTTGTGGAATGCTCAGGTGTGCCAGCAACCAGGTCCTTGTGCCCGTCAGAATGGCTGACCACATGAAATGCTGAGCCAGCTGATGGGACACCTTCCTCCACAGCATGATGGGAAAACTCTGAGGCCATATCTCTTGGCAAAGAGATGTCACAGGCTGTCATGGTAAAGCCTGTGCTGTGTGATGTACCATGGGATACATCTACTTCTGCTTGCGATTCAGATTCCAAATGGTTCTGTTCATCAGCCTAAATAAAGTGTAAGGATTATGTTTCAGAGTTCAATAAAAGTAAGCAATATATTTGTGTAAAAATATAACACATACTATTGTTAGATTATTCTGGTTATTTCAGAATTTTGTGATATATAGAAGCACATTATCAACTAAATGCAAAAGTAGTTAAAGTTTCCTAAGGTTTATTAGACTTTGAAATATAAAGTCTGGAAGGGTTGTGCCTGAAACTGGGTGTAAAAAGACTCAAGATCTAGTTCTTCCTGTGACCAGCCACCCTTACTTTTCCTAACATGAGTCAGGTACCCATAAGAGCTGGGTGGAATTGTGGATATCAAGCCTGAGATCTGAACTTGAGACTTTAGGGTTAGCAGCTGCCTGCTCTACAATCCATATTTTGTAGTAGACCCAATATACTTGCTCATAGGAAATAGAAAAATGTCAATTTTTAAGTTAAATAATGGATTTGATTAAAGATTCCTATTTAAACCTAGTAATCCATTGGGCAGATGAAGAAGAGGTCATATGTTTCTTGACTTCAGCATATGGAGGGATGGTGTTGTCAGCACCATTTACTTTCTCCAACGTAAGTTGGATTTGATTAGTATTAGATCAAACACTATGTTTCAGAAAACAATGTTATGCTTCCACTGAATGTGATTTAGCAATGCTAAATAAATATAGTTTTGTGCGTACTTTTATTTTTTTTTAACTTTTAAAATATTAAATCAACTGGGCCTACAAGGAAAACTGCCAGTGGTCAAAAGATCTTAAAATAGCAGCTCTGATGATATCATGACCTAGAATTATGATTTTAAAATATGAATAGAGCATAATGAGAGAATGAGTCATTGTGCCTTGACTGTGTGAGATGGCCTTCCAAACACTGAAAGCATTTTTCTAATCTTAAAGAGTAAAACAATTAAATTTAAAATTTGGTAAACAATTTCGAGCTGTCCCTAAAGGATTTCAAAGTGTCAGCCATCAATACATCAAAGGTGTACTTTCTCAGCGTTTAAGTTGGCAGATGACGTCATGTGACGCGCTTTTGGAGCTAAAAAGGGCAGAAAAAGCCATTTTTTCTCCGTGTAGATGTGTAGTATGGCTCCAAAGTTAAATGCTGCAAGTAGGGGTGTGAATAAAACACCAGAATAGTTTTTTTTTTAAATAATGAGGTCATCAATAGTTCACACATCCTAACGGGGTTAAAAGTGTAACTTTATATTCAACTATGCGAGAGGTGGAGGACATTTAAACAACAGACCTATATTTCTAGCAATGTTTCTTTCAGACTTTTTTCTTTCTGGAGGGGGGGAAGGGGTAGACTTTCCAATTAGTATATACCCTACCCCCACCCCCTCACAGCATACTGCATTTCTTTAGAGTGTTAAAAGTTTAACTTTGAGTTCAAGAAGGGGAGAGGGTTGAAACAATGAAGCTGTTTCTTTAATAGTGTAAATATATAACTAACATTCAGTACATGTATAATCTCAGTGTTAAATAAATTAGTTTAGTTAATTAACTAATTAATGATCGCTAATGATAATGAAGTGAGTTTGTATTGGTTAAGTTTAAGGCACGACACACAAGGTGTGCATGTTATGTGGCCTGACCGATGGAAAGGAGATTGTCTATATTGTTTTGAGTTTATATTTAACTCAATGCAACAAGCTCGCCGGTTGGTTGAGGCCAGGATGGGGGGACGGTTTATCAGGGATTCAAAGGGTCGACTCGAAATATCGTCCAAATGATTAGCCTCTAAATCAGATTTAATTTTTAATCATTTTGATGAAGTCTTACTTAAGTTAACTTAAGTGTTGTGTTTCATTGACCAGTGTCAGATCTTGCAAAACCCAGAGATTGGAATAACTTATTAAAACTAGATCAAAATCATAAGCCTTTATGAAGTAAGACATAGAATCTAGATCTAGATCTACAACTTATTTTTGTTTATGCCACTTCACTGGTTCCTGGCAAACTGAAACAATCCCAACAAACAACCCTCCTTCCACCACTTTAAAAGATGCTAAGGCCTAGGTTAGTATTATTTTGAATCTACATATCATTAAATTGATTTTTTTTAATTTTATGAAGGAACCTGATTTGAAACACACCATTATACAAGTAGCATTTTGTTGCGAGGATTCGGGATCCGTAGCTGATATGACAATATCGCTTTGTTCCTCAGTGGAAGAAGCCATTTTTGAATTGAAATAGTGATTTTTATCCACAGGAGAGCTACATAGTATTAAGGGGGTATTTATTGAAAATTTATGCCTACATCTTCAAATAAAATAAAGGCCTCAGGGTTTCTTTCAGAGATTTTTCAGCCAGTGGGTGACACTGTTCCGGGTGGCGGCCGCTACTTATATTTTTCCCCACTTCGTCCGGGAAGGGGTGGGCATGCTCCGGCATCCCCCCCCCCCCCCCAAAAGATACCTGGAAGAAACTCAGGCCTATGGTTATAGTGTTTGTAAGCATTTCGCGGTATCGCGTGCGTGAGCATTTTACTAATATATAGGCCTACGTGAATGTTGGGAGCTGTTTCACATGAAACTTTGAAAGTGCAATTTGTATTTATACGCAATAACCCCTAGCCGTGTTTTACTTTAAGCCAATTTTTACACCGCTTCCTATTATAATACGTCACCACAAAAGGCCAGGTTCCCCTAAAGTCAAGTCTCAATGACCCCCCCCCCCATAAATGTAACGTTATTTACGGTCGACCCTTAAGAAAAACAAAAGACTCGCAGATCGGAAAAGAGTTTATTTGATTAAACATTGTAACAAGTCCAAATATATGACTAATTTACATCTAGTATATTTTATCTTTTTAATTTGTTCAAACGAATTACAGGTTTGAATTTTAATTTGCTGACGTATTTAAATTGGATGGATCAAGCCAGCGATCATCTCCCTGTCTCATACAGCAGAGCCGTCACTAACGACAGCCAGAACATCCTCAGTATTTCTGCCGTTATTTCCACATCATGCACAGTGCTGGAAGACTTGAACTGCGTGTCGTCTTTCTACACTCCAAGTGGCGTCTTTGACCAGCCGCCGCTTGTTTCCTCTTTCGCCGACACCGTGGCTTCTCACTTCCCAACAAAAGCCTGTAAAATCCCAGCATGCAACATGAATTGTGGAAATGTCACATCTAGCTCGAGCTACCCTGACCACATGTTTGAGTCGGCAGCTTCTGAGTTCACCAACGACGGCGCCTCAAACAGCTCACTGACACACAGAGATGGTCCATACCCATCGTATACAGCACACGATGAGATGGGTGGCGGTGGGTGGAATAAAAGAGTTTTGGCATCCAACTGTTTTCAACAAGACGTGTGTAATCCAACATTCTTACAGGAAGCTGACGATGGAAACCATTACACGAAAAATAAGCCAGACAACCCCAAGAATGTTTACGACTTTGTCCCACATCCATTTAGGTCTAATTATGAACATGATTTCTCTAAGAATGACGTCAGCTTTGAAGCTTTAAGAAGTGACGAAACGTCCAAACCTGTACAAAGGAAAGACGTCCTGACTCGGCAGTCAATACTAGGACAAGACGATTGTTTGCTACAAGATGGATCCTACTGGGATGAAAGCCGGCAGTGCCAGGGAAGCTTCGCATACTTCAGTACTTGTGACCGGCGCTCAGATGCGCAGTCAACCCATGAAAACGTACACGGTGGTCTGACAGGTTTCAGTAGCGAGTTGACGGAAACTCCGTACCGCGCAGAAACAAACTTCCTTACCTCGCAAAATGCCCATATTCATGAGATGACATCAAATTCTTTCATGGGGCCCAGCAATTCGTTCATCTCGGACCACCCGGGAAATTCTCGAGAGGTTACAAGCAGCGGAAACCAGCTATTGCACGAATCGTTTTTAGGCATTGAAAAAACGCAACCATTTCAAGACATTGGCTTAAAATCTAGCGAGACCATGGTTTTGTCTCCCCATAGTAGCCAAAATTGCTCGTCTCGCGTTACACAGTCATATGAACCAAAACCTACCAAAAGAAGCAAGACTAGTTCCGACAGCGCAGCTGTAAAGATGCCGGAAGTTCAGATTGAGCCGAACAAGGAAGACTTGGCCAACAATAAAAAGACCCCAGCGAAGTTTAAACCTAAAACAAACGAAACGGTAGAGAGTCTGCAGCACCAGCTGGAACTACTGGAGGAGAGGAGGAAGAAAGCCGGCCCAGCCTGCTCCTCGCTCACAGCCCTACGGTACAGGCTGGGGGGAGCCGGAGAACCTAGCAAGGAAGAGGACAGTCCTACCTCATTGGTTGATGTTGATCACATGATATGCAGCGGTGTCACCGTCGCTGGTTTCAAGCCCAGAGCCATAATAAGGTAGTATAGAATGGGAGCAACCTCCCAGTCATTACGCCCGGGGTCAGTTACCTCCCGTACATTACCCCCTCCCCCCGCTCAAAAAACTACAATAGGACATTACCCCATATCTATTCACCCAGACCCACGGACGTTTAAAGATAGATATGGACAGGGTTAGGTTAGGGGGTTTCATGAATATGGTTAGGATTAAGTTTGTAGTTAGGGTTAGTGATGAAGATGTGGATAGGGATGTGGTTTATGATAGGGATAGGGTTACGATTTTGGATAGGGTTAGAGATAGAGTTAATGTTAGGGATATGGATATGGTTAAGGATAGGGAGGGGATGGGGAGCTGGATTAAAAGCGAGAATTTACAATTTCAAAAATTATGAATACATTTACATTACATTATTACTATTACAGTTTCTAGATATAAACTAAATAAAACTGTGTACTGTGTATACATTTTTGAAGTTTTTAAATTAAAAGTTGGGGCCTAGATCTAGATCTAAATTCTATAAGACCTAGAGGTCAAAACTCTCTCTATTTTTTTTTTAATTGCAGGAAGCGAAGTAAAACCAGCACACCAAACGACGTGAAAAACACGGATTACTGGCAGAAGAGAAGGAAGAACAACGACTCGGCCCGCAAGTCACGAGAATCGAAAAAAGAAAAGGAGAAAAACTTTTATAAAAGAGCTCTAGAGCTCGAGTATGAAAACTTTTATCTGCAAGAGTGCCTTGGTCTAGCAGAGGCCGAGTTAGCTGCTCTTGGACACCAATTTGTACCTCCAGTCTTTGGAAATCAGGGATACTATTAATTTATTTAAAAACGTAGAAACCTGTTGTCACATGCCTATTTGCTAAAACCTCCAGAAGAGTCTTTCTGATAACTTTATTTGAGCACATTCCAGACTTATAGCTATAGTGTTGGCGAAGCCAGTGTTTCTTCCAGACTTTTTTAACCGGGGGGGGGGGGGGGCGGTAGACTTTCTTCGGGGGGGGGGGGGCGGACACTGTTAAAAGCATATATTTTCTATATAAATTATATAAATTTCATTTCGTTCGGGGGGGGGGGGAGGCGGTAACAAATTTTCGGGGGGGGGGGGGGGGCAAAGCCCCCCCCCCCCCCCCCCCGAAGAGATGCCTGGAAGAAACTCTGGGCGAAGCCTTTAATAAGTTTAAAAGTGGTATGAATTAATTTATAACATTAAGTAAAAAATTCCTATCTTATGAAGTATCATATCACTATGCCCAGCCGTCTTTATTTTTCTTAAACGTGAGTCAGGTACCCATTAGAGTAGTCTACAGACTCAAATCCGGATCGAGATCTGAACTCGGTACTTTTGGATTAGACTATCCGACGAGCGCTTTACACGACCATGCCGCCATGTTGACTAAAGTTTCAACATAGAAAAACGGGGCTTCTTAAATTATAATTAAGGAGAGAGTAGTGGCTTATCAAGCTGGTAACTTTCAAGAAATTCTGTAGCTTTTTAATAATCTAATTTGCTTTTGATTGATCTTCACTTTAGCCTAATTGTCATTTACCCCTAACAAAGTTATAATATTTTTTAAAGCAGGGATAAAAAAATTATATAACATTGTAATGAAATTATGAAATAAAACGAAGTGTTGGGTTAACTTCATAAAAGTCATAACAATTCTATTACGATGTTTGTTTTCGTTGTTTTCTTTCTAATTTATTGTAAATCTTCTATAAGTAGGTTTACTACAAACATTATTGGTAGAAAATGGCACACATTATTCCCAGTTGACAGCACGCATTAAGTTTGAGAGTTAATTCATGCATGCCCACTCCTACCTGTCTTGTTTACGTAACTACATCATTAATATCCTTGTTTTTATCGTTCATCTTTAAACGTACGTGGTTAGATAGAAAATAGTTGATTTTGAGTCCGAACGTCATCCGCCCCGAGGTTCTGTATGCTGACAGGCCAGCTTTATCAAGATTAAGATGTCACTAAGATGTAGCCAAACTGCTCTAATGTTACCTGCGGCATCTGGTGATTCAAGACGTAAGTAGGGGCGACTACTGCGTATCAATGTTTCAAAATGACAATCGACATTCATTGGCTATCATCATGTCAGATATAATCTCCTCTTGGTGAATTACAGAAAAATGTTTGAACGAGTCTTACGTCAGTTAATATTCAATCATTTACTGCTGACTTTTAGTCGGTATGTTGAAGAAATTATTCAAGCAGATTAACGGAAGAACGTTTGCAAACACGTTTTAATTACAATAAAATAAAGAGCCGCAACATACAATGAAAGGTGAACAGCAATATAATGGAAATTGATATGTTAAGTATGAGACCCACACATATCCGCTGATGATTTTTTTCGAATAATTAGTTTCCTGTTTAAATTTGGCCATCGGTATTGTCATTTACTTGATAGTGAGGGGTTACCTGAAACTTATGACGGGCGGAGACTGGTTAAATAGGCCAGTCATAGATTTTCTATAAACATTGGAGGCCTATATATTTCTATTTGGGGATGGGTGGACTTGCTCCGAGGCACCCCCCCCCCCCCCCCGTCCCAGGTCGGATAGATGCCAGAAAGAAACACTGGTTTTGCTTTTTATAACATTCATGTCGATGTGTAGCAAATACCTTTGTTTTCTGTGGGTAACATTTGCATTACATACCTGCTCATCGAATGCCCTTGGTTAAATGAATACCGAATTCAAGCGAATACGTGGACTGCTAGTAGTAGGCTATCCACATGACGTGTCTAAGTAAGTGGTTCTTAACCTGGGTTCGATCGAACCCCAGGGGTTGGGGGAGTCCATCTTATGGGTTCGACGGAGGCCAAGAAACACATAAGACTCATATGTTTTGTGATCTTTTTTGTCAGTGCGGACGTAAGAACTATAGAAGGGTTTCGTGAATACGCATATGAAACTGGTGGGGTTCAGTACCACCAACAAATTTAGGAACCACTGGCCTAGGTGGATAGCTTAGTAGTTTGTTAGCATGAGAGGCGTAGCGAGGGGGGGGGGTGCGGACCGCACTGGGTGACACCATTTAGGGGGGGGTGACACCAAGGCAAAAAATAGCTAAATATATAGAGAAAAATTGGGGGGGGGGATGCAAATCGAAAGTTTGAGGGGGGGGGGTGCAAATCGAAAATTGCCGCACCGGGTGACACCCGACCTCGCAACGCCACTGGTTAGCATCAAACACAGTTTATATCTGGTCCAGGATCTTTACTCACCAGCTGACGTCACACGGTGTCAACCTCTCGATTGTTTGTCTCATAGCGTGAAACAATGGCCCATCCCTTAGTGAACAATGGTGAACAATTAGCACGATTACCGTATTCTTTTATTTCAACTTTCTGTATTTGCGATTCTTATCTAGTGTCAGGTCAGTTTCATGTACCCATATCAATTATTAACTTATTTGCTTTATATAAGCAACACATATATCAAAACACGAATGTTTATCCAAATACAAAAACACAAAAAATTCAAAGATAATCAAATGAATCAAACATGTTACTTAAGTTGAATTTATTTTTTAATTACCGTACCAAAGATAATGCTTAAAAAATTATTATTATTTTAAACGAAACATCTACTTCATCTTAGGCTGAGGATTTTTTTTTTGGAGCTAACTCAACTAAAATTGCCATTCTCCTTCCGACTGTGTTAACAATTAAAAGGGGTTGGAACGTATTTTGCAGCGATATCTTGAATTTATTTTTAAACTGAGCCTGGACGTTCGGGCTCAAAGTTTAAATCTTTTAAAATTGAACCTTTTAAAAAGGATATCGGGCCAACTGGTGTTAATTTTATAATAATCATTGACAAAATATGCTTTATATTAATTATTACTGACAAATATCATTGAAAAGGGTATTAATATAATCTTTAACACAATATTAATAAAATTACATAATTCGTGTTATCTGGTTACAATAAAAAAAACTCGACAATACATTGTCCACCTTTGTGAACTAATCCACACTTGTACAAAAACACCACATCTCTTTTGTTTGAAACATTTGTCACAGTCTGAAAAATGAGGAGACTATCGACCATGTTCCCAGTCACTAACACACATCGCTACAATCCATCAAATAACATGCGACATTCATGCTGGAACTAACTTATAAGTATTTTTAATTACAAAGTTACATTTTTTATTAATACTGAACGACTCATAAAATAAACCGGGAGTGATCTCCCCTAAACTTTCTCGAATATTCTTATATAAAATAACAGGGGATGGGAACTCGGGCTAAAGGCATGATTTTTAATCCATTTTAAATACTTAAAGTTTTAAAAATAGAATTAAATCTCGTAGACAAATTAATTGCACACCAAGTGAACGCGGTATAAAAAAAAATGTGTATTATAGTGCGCAATATTATTAGTACTTTAAAAATTTACATTAGTTTTTTGAGAAATCGGAAGTAGCGTAAATTACTACTTCTGGTCAACGGAAATTACTCAAAATTTGACAGAATGTAGAGAATTAGATCTTTTACTTACATGTGAAATTTCATTTATCTATCTGAAATAGTACTCAAGTTATAGGCTTTTCAAAAATTCAAAGTAGGAAAAATACCACTTCCGGTTATCGGAAATCGCTCAAAAGTTGATACGGATCTACGATTTTGATAAAATACTTATATATGAAATTTCATCAACCTAGCTGTAACGGTACTCAAGTTATCGTGTTTACACACGGACACACACACACACACACACACACACACACACACACAGACACACAGACATACGGACAAGATTGCAAAATTATGTTTTTCCGTATCAGTGAGGTGTAAAACGTCGAGATTTGTAAAAATCTCGATTTTTTTTTTTTGCACGATTACAAGACTTTCTCTATACTTCGTATATACGAGAAAGTAAAAAAAAGACAACGAATGTCTTTCTAAAAGAAAGTAATGCAGAAATGTAGTCCATATAAGACAAATAGTCAGCTAAAAAACATAATAAATAAACATTTATGAAGTGAAACAATAAGTGTGTCAGGCATTAACAACACAGTCATGCAGAATGATGCCTAATCTTTGTAGTATACAAGACACAACCATATACGAATTGTTACGGGTCATTTGTAAGTTAGATTAAAATAGCTTAGTCTAGAACAGGGGATAGTGTGGGTGTGAGTTAACCCCATGTGTTTATTGTTATCCTAAGGTCCGGGTATAAAGGTGTGTGGATGATTGTGAGGGGACTTTTTATGTGGGGAGGCGGGTTTGAAGGTTGTTGACGACTGAGAAGTGTATTACAGTACATGAGAATAAAAGGACAAAAATACAACATACCCTATCGGTGTTGAAGTTATTTAATTCGACCTTAACATGAATGATGCCTTCTTTTTTCTTAATAAAAACCTCATATAATTACTGGCTTGCGACTGTTAAATAATGACAATTAAATCAATTAAAAACATGGAGCGATGTGTTTATAAAACCTATCGTGAATGCACCTCGACTAACTACTACAGTAGCACCGATATGATAGCTGAAATACCCGCATACACTGGCCTACCAGGAAAAGCTGGATATCACACACAATGTTTCCACGGAAGACTGGCTGAAGACAAACACCCGTCAGCTGAGTATATTAAATTCTATAAAGTTAAGTCAATATCAACAAGGCACTACATAAGTTTAAAGGCACAACGAATTAAAAAATATGGTGTATAAAATATCAAATATAAAGAGCACTTTTCAGTGGAAGACTGGGACTGTTTTTTTTTCTCCTGAAATAAAATTACAAATATACATAGCACCATAGTAACAGTTCGCACTAAAGCCGCGCAATGATGTGTTATTTTGGTAACATTGATGTGTTATTTTGGTAACATTGAATTTGATAATCTGGCTTCGTAACTAAAGACGCTTCAAAGACTTGGCACAAAAATTGTTCACAACCATGACATAACAGTAGGGCCGAAACTATTTATAGAAACGACTGCCGTGTTCAAAATTTGATCATCTCGGCGACTGTAGGTATTGGCGAGCCAAAGATGAAGGCATCTATTGAAGGCTGACTGGGACGCAACAGCTGAGGGTCCCATCGGTTAAACTCCTTGTTTAAACTCAAATCTTTTTTCTTCTTTTGGCACCTCATGCATGCAAGAATGACGACGACGATAATGATGAGTAAAAGAAAAGCAGAAGTGATGCTGATAAATAAGAGCATTTGCAGATCCAAGCCAGCCCAGTACAGTTTAACTTGAGAGTCTGTTGGCTTCGCTTCATCTGAAGACAGCTGGGATGAAGTGGCGTTCGCCAGTGGTAACTGAGATATGGTCGTGGTTTCTGTGTCGGTTGCTTGCTGTGGAGCCCTAGTTCTCTCTGAGCCTGAAGCTAAATGGGATGCATGGCTCAGGGCGTCTAGTTTGTTCATGAAGGTTTCCATGTCTTGTTGGATCGAGTTGTCGGGGGCGGGGGTAGGTTGTGGAATCGATGCCACGCTGTTTTCACTAAGCTGGTTTAGTTTCTCTATAAAATGCATCAAATCCTGCATCGTGGCAGGGTCCGGGGTGGGCAGACGTTCTGTTTCTTGTTCAGATTCGGTGTAAAAAGCAGACAATGCGCTCGCTTTTTGTTCGGTTGCTGGGTCGGTTCGTGTATTGTATATTGTTTCTTGAACTCCCGAGCTAGCGGTAACGCCCGTGGCTGAACTGTTGAGTTTTTTAATGGCATCCATTAGCCCTTGGAGCGTAGTCGTATCTTGACTGGTCACCGTGCTAGGATTTGTAGTTGACAAGTTGACTGTCTCCGTGCTACCTACGTCGGAACTGAGTTTGTTTAAGTAAGAAATAAATTCTTCGATCTCCTGCTGTGCTGACGACGATGAATTGTTGGTTTGGTTTCCAGAAGTTGAAACATCAGTGGCCTGCGTGTCAACACTACAGGTCACGTGGCTTTGTTGCAGGAGAAGGCAGAGCTGAGAACAAGAAATGGTCAGTTTAAAACATGTCATGTAAGTATTAAAGTAAAGCTCCAAGCATATATGTTTTAAACATGTCATGTAAGTATTAAAGTAAAGCTCCAAGCATATATGTTTTAAGTATGTCTTTAAGTATCAAAGGTTCCAGGCACAAATGTTTCAACTTTATTAAGATAAGGATTTATTACTTCTTATTTCCAAGGTTATAATAGACAGTGTAGAGATTGGGGGGGGGGGGGGGTAGAAAGGTCAGAACCACCCACTTCTACATCCCTTCTTGTTTACTTCCTTTTGTTTTTTTTATACTGTCAACTAATTAACCAATCCCTAGCTATCGCGGATGTTGCTAATAATAGCAACTACGACCGCCGTCATTTTTTATGGGACAGCCCAACAATTGCCAACAACTTCAAGGTAACGAGAAGGGGGGGGGGGGGGGGGGGGGAGAGCGGGGACAACCAAATTAATAGCGTTTATTTTGGTATTTGTGCTTGCACAAACTTTACCCGACCAGCGTTTGTTTATTTTTTGAAAAAGATGAATAGGTCTAACATATTTGAAAACGGTAAACATGTTTACAGTGAAATGCACATTTCCCCAGTTATTTATGAATAGGCTACACGTTCTACATTAAAAGTAATTGGGGAAAAAATACGGCAGCCAACTAAAAGTTTTACTAATTAATCATTAAGTGTCTTAACAAGATAATTAAAACATATAGATTGATATACATACAATTTCTATCCAGTAGGTCTAAATTCAACACAATATCACGTTTTAAAAATTATGTCTGATTTATTCATACTTTTAAAAACCTTTTGTTTATATTTAGTTTAATTCTTTTTTTTTTCAACAAATTACGAAGTTTGTTGGAAACGTTTTTTTAAAGTCAATTTTAGTCTTAGAGCAAATGTGCTGAAAATCAACTGTAGATATAGGCTTTATCATAATTATTTATCAATGGTTGGCTATAAGTATGATATATAAGATAACGCATAAAACAAAGCCAAATATGTATTATTAAAAAATACGCTTTTGTACTTACAGAAAATGAAATAAGGAATAACATCTTAATGTTTGCTCCGAACAATTTATTAAAAAATAAGCTGTATTCCAGTAGAATAAATAAATAATTCTCCGTTGACTTTATATACTACTTGGCTAAGTCTTACCAACACTGTTATTGTTGAACTGTGATCCACGTTTTTATCCTGTTTTTTAGAACGTTTGATTGGACAGCATTTGATGACGTAATAAAATAAGGACGGAAATCCTAGGTTAAAAATAACTAGACCTAAATACAATAATAAGATCCCGGTCTCACTTTCGGTGTAAGCCTATCGGTAACCTCTTTCCCTTAAGTTTAATAAAGTAACAGAAGAATTCCCGTAGTAGGCTCTTTTTTGATAGTCACGAAACTGAAAACAGGTTGCGGTAAGGAGAGAAAACTATGCAACTGAAAACATGCTAAAGGTAAAATACCTTGTTAACTTTAAAAATAATACATAAATTATAATATCACCAAACAATCTGACCAACTATTTGTAGACCAGACCACAACTGGAGGCTGTAGTAAATAATTAGTTGTGATTGTAATATTTGAAGTTTATGATGGCACTTTATTCCATTGTAGTTACAATCAATCAACACTGACCATTCATCTATTCACCTTAGTTTTTATCGAACAAAGTGGTGTTTTTCTTTCTTAAAAAATGTTCAGCTTTAACACTCAAGTAACTGCTCAAAGTAGGTTTTTGATTTGATGGACAGTAACAAACATTTGATATAATCTTGCACTTACAATGAAAAAAGTCGCAATGAATGTAAAACAAAATGAATGATATAATGTTGATTAGCCTGATACAACTGACAGTGACAGATATTTAAACTGCACAATTATTTCAGTCTTTTTATTATCCACATTAAGAGAATTAACAAATATAACTACTTAACTTATTAAACAAACAAACATAAAATGTTTACAATACTTCATTCGATAAAATGGAAAGAAAAACATAACAATGAAATAAAAATGCAAATCATTTTATTTCTGTACATAAATAGGACAATCGGAATGAATAGCATGTATTACTTTCTCCTAATAAGAATATCTGACGTAGACATCACATATATATCACTTCAAACCCAACCAGTTGTTTGTAAACATCACAATCCCATATGTTCAGACAAGCCTACTACTATGTTCACCAATAGTTGGTGCACTTTGATATGAGGGACTGATACTAAAAATCTAATTTAAAGCGCAAACTTCATTGGCTCCAACCAAACATGAAAGAATTGAGAATTGCACTTTGACCCTCCAACTAGGATAGAGGGTGGAAGTCAACACATGTTGGCACAGGTCATTACCAAAATGAACATACATTATTCCTTTACAAAAATAGAAATTACATTTTTAACTGTTACCTTTATGTACTGTAAACCATTTTATTTTAAAGTCAGATTGTTTTTGAAACATATTGCACCATTTTTATAAAAGTAAAAATTGGCACCAAAATGAATAAGGCCAATAACCCATTTGAACCAAGAAAAAAATGAACAAAATGAAAATTAGAGATTGAATCCATTAAATAAGATGGTTTACCAAGTAGTACATAAACAAAATGCCTTCAGCAAGCTGAAATATAGTAGATTCTATTACATTAACAGTCATCAACAAGTGGCCAGAAGACAGGTGGTGTCTAATAAAAATCATTTTACTCCCCCAAAATCTAATTAGGTATTTACATAATCAATGCTTAGAACTTTAAAAGATTTTATTCAAGGATAGAGACTTGAACGAATAAAGGAATATACGACAACTGGAAACGATTTTGAGCAATAATATGAATTAATGGCATCAGAGAATAGTCAAATATTCATATTGCATATGAAGCACTTGATCCAACTCAGCAAGCTGAAAGAATCATCATAACATTGTCTAGATTGCAGCTTTACCATTCCATTTAAAATGTGTAAGTTAAAATGTACATTCACAGGTCCAACAAGTTAGCTAAAAAGTAATTTAAAGAAGAATTTTACAGTAGTACAATTGTGGCGTCAGGTCTAAAAAAAAATTCAATGAGAATTGCTGGTTTGAAGGAATGAAGTTTAACAGGCATAATTTAGATTTAAGTACTGAAAGAAACAAATCTAAAAACTAAGACATGAACTACATGATGTAATCAAAGAGAAGTTATATTCATACAATAAACTATTAACATTATCTTATTAACAAATAAATAAATACAATTTTTAAAGTATGTGACAGGACCAGGAACAAAATTCTACCATACCTTCTAAAATGAAGGCATGTGTAAAGTAAATTTACAAATGGGTAGAATTATGTACCAAAAATAACCCTTTATTAATACAATTTATGAACTTCCAGTGGGATAAGCTTTTGCTTTAAAACAACGATTGTTGTATAAATATAGAATAAGGCAACATAAGACAGAGATAAATTATCAAAGGTAAACTGATCTTTTATCTCTGTTTATTATTTGCTTTATTTTTGCTTTACATTTTGACAATATTTATAAATGTACACAATATATTACCTTCATGGCTCATTAAATAACAAGCTTTAGATAAAATCTAACAAACTTGTATAAAAATGGCAGCAATATAAATATGCGATTAAAAGCTGTACAAAGAAGTCAGTACTATGTTGATGTGTCTCTGTCATTTGGTGACACTTGGGAAGCTGAACAAAATAGAAACATAAGCTGATTAGTCGAGTTGAAGTTTAATGACTGGTATATCCAAATATATTAATTAATACTTAGCTTTAACATCAAAGCTGCCATTTTGAAAGAAAATTCACTTACACTCTCTTTCTTTTCTTCTGGCTCTTTTTCTTCTTCTGTCAATGCTAGCCACTTCTGACTTAAGATTCATATAAATTGACTTGATTTCCTTCATTTTACTGATAAGAAAATTGCATCTTGCCTCTCCTTCTAAATATTCACCTAAATCTTTAAAAAAAAAAAATTTAAAAATATTATTTTGGCCTTACACAATATAAAATAACATATCCAGTGAATTAATATTTGCTTACCAGCACTAAAATTATACTTTGAAGGTCTTGGAGATTTGGACAAATCTGGAAATTTAGTAGGTGGAGACTCTGGGCAGTGGTTGGGAGTATTTGAAGCTGAGTTCTGAGAATCTGAGTTGCCAAGATCTATTTGGAAAAAAGAAATTAAAGTCTAGTATAGCTTATAGTGTTTGTTTTCAACTACTATTAAGTAATACACAAATGTGACAAAAACTGAGCTTACATTTTGGGGATTTTTGTGCTGTTCTACTTCTAGTTCCATGTATCCTTTTCTTTTTCTTTGGTCCCAAAATACCATTCAATATATCTTCAGCAGTCTTTCTTTTTTTGTTAGATGGAACATCTTGATCTGTTCCACTACTTTCTGACTGTTGGGCAGTGGGAGTTGTGTCAAAGTTGTCCGTGGAGGTTGTACTTGTCACATCATTATCAGATGGAGATTCACTGGCAGATTTTGCTGTCACATGGTTGCTTATAGGAATTGGCAATGATATAGATGATGCAGAAGAAGAGGGACAAACTGCTTTAGCAGAGTCTTTAATATCTGATTTTAATGCCAGATCGTCATTATTATATACATTTGGTTGATGGTGGATTGCACCATGAGCTTCTTCATCATGCTCAGGGGTGGTGGGTGGTGTGTTGTCAAATGGAGCATTCGCATCAGGCTGTTCTGGCTGAGGTTCAAATCCTTGACTTTCTGAAAAACTTGCTTCTTTTCGCCTTTCTTTTTGTGGTAAGCTGTTTTCATTATCTTCCACCAACGAGGAGCCACAAGCAGAATCAAGAATAGGTAAAGACTGAGATAAAGCTTCATTGTGAGAATTCGAAGGGCAATCTTTTTTATCATCTTCAGAATTCACTTGTAAAAACCCTTCCAACAAATCTCTGCCTGCAATTTTTCTTCCTACTTTTAACTGACGAACAGAAGTGTCTTTTTTATCACTCTCTGAAGCACGCTTCATTCTTCGTCTTTTCACCATAGGCCTTTGTTCATGGTCAGACTCTGTTTCCTGCAGTGAATGTTTGACAGCTTCAACAACACTATTTACAGTGCTCTCATATTGCTCAATCACTTCTTTCTTAGTTTCTGTAACAAGCTCTTTCTTCTTTCTACCTTTCTTTTTAGGAGCTACTTTATCAATTGCAACATCAACAGAAACTGGTGATGGTTGGGCCTCATCTTTAACACTAGGAGCTAAAGGAGTAGTTGTCACTGGTTCTTCCCCCTCTTTATCTACCACTTGTTCAGAACTCTGAGATTTCCTTTTAGTTTTTTTCTTTACTTTCTTCTTGTCTTTTTCCTCTCCTTCATCAGCAGCTGACAATGAATCTTTTGGATCCTTAACATTAGGAGCTCCTTTTTGACTGGGTTCCCACTTCTTAGTGATTTCTCGCTGCCATGATGTTTCTACTTCTACATCAAAATCATATGGTGAAGGCTCTGTCTTGCCAGTGGTAGCTCCACATGCAGCCGGTACAGGTTCTAAACTCACTGGAGCTAGGCTAGGAGCATCTCCAGCTAAGTTTGTTCCACTCATGTCAAGTGTTTTAAATGGTCGTTTTACTTCTTTAGATGGGATTTCCTTTTTTCTTCCCCTGCCTGCCTTGGGTTTCTCACACTCCTTATTGTCCTGTTCTACAGGAGGTTCAGTCTTACTTTTAAGTGCTTGCTCTTCATCAGCAGGTGAAGCACACAGCTCCACTATGCTAGGCCCTGGGGACTTCAGGTTTGTTATTTCATTTAGACATTTTTCTTTATCCAGCTCTTCTGGTTTTTCTGATATTTCAGGTGTAGAATCAGATGATGGAGTAGGTGTATCCACACTATTAGGTTCCGGTTTGACATCTGTCTTTTCTTCAGGCTCTAACTCACCTTGGTAAACAGCAGATCTAATCTCATCAACAGCATTATTAACCTCAGATACCACCACAGATGCTCTTTCATGTTTAACTTCTGAAACAAATTTTTTGACAACTTCGGTTACAGTCTTTGCAGGAGTTTCCTTAGCATGTTCTAGTTTCTCTTTAGAATCCTTCTTTCCTTCTGATGTATTTTCAGCCAAATGAGAGACATCTTCTCCAGGCTGATCCACATCACACTGATCTTTTTGTTTAATTTTAACCTCAGACTCTTCATTTTCAATTCTTTCTGATCCTGTTTCAGGAGCTACAATGGTCTTCACGGGAATTTCTCCTTCTTCTAGACTTGTGTCAAGATCACATTTCTCTCTCTCTGCCTCTTCATCTTCCTCCACATTTAAAATATCATCCTCCTCCTCTTTGTCAGACTTTGTATTTTCATCCTCATCATCTGCTCTTTCTGAGCCCGTGTTATCCTCTGCATCACTACTCATGTGACTATCTGAAAAATATTAACAATGCATATCACATAATTTAGTTGTGTGAGTACATCTGCAATTTTCTACTTGTATGCCTTAAAATGGGTTTTTATGGCATCCTAATTCCTACATACCAGGAGATTTAGAACCAGTTGAATCTGCTAATATAGAACGCCGCCTGGTCAGCCTTTTGTCTATAGACAGTGAAAAGTAAAATAAAAAGGTAAGCCTTTTTTCAGTAGAAAGTGAAGTTTGTAAATAACAGAAAAATAGACAAAAGCAGCTGAGAAAAACAGACTTACCAGAACCTTTACTGACAACAGAGGTATCAGAACTGGATGAGCGTGTTGCTCTAGTTTTTGCACGAATCATTTTTGGAGTTCTGAATATCTGGCCACTTTTTTTCAAGCCTGTAGGTTTGGTTCCATTTCCAATCTTTTTCATTGTAGCAGAAAACTGAAATAAAGATGGTATTCTTTTAACTGTCTGAACAAGACAGAACTTCAGAAAAAACTTCTAGCATAGTTAGTAATTAGACAAGCAGGCTCATATACATTTGATACAATATACTCATATTTAAATGGAAGTGTTGTTGCAATAAATTCCACTAGATTTTAAAAAAAGGTCTGCACCACAACAAATAATCAACTCACTGGAGGCCTAGATGGAGGTGTTTTAACTTTATTTTCCCCATCTGAGGGTTTATCCAAAATTGAGACCACGCGATCTGCACGGATCCATTCATCGTACCTGTGTTGAAAAAATATGGTGCTTTTCAATTTCCAATTGTTTTTATCATCTGATTAACTCACAGGTTAATATCTAGATGAGATAGCCATTATCTTATATTTACCAACTGCACATAAAAGAATAATCATACCTAGTATTCCATCCTGCATAGTGCACCAAATATGTCTTGTGTAATCCATCTTTGCCAAAATCAACCACCTTTAAAATTAAATGTGCCAATTTTAAAAAAATTCATAAGCAAAAACACAAAGAAAAAATGTAAAAAAAATTCATAAAAAACGTTTTAATAACAAGCTTTTATGTAATGATGCACTAAAAAGTAGAAAATAAATTATAGACTACTATTTAAATAACTATAAAGAAAAGCGTGGGTGTCTTCCTAAACATTAGTAAAGGTATCCAATAGATACTAAAGTGACCCACGCTTTTCTTTATAGTTATTTAAATAGTAGTCTATAATTTATTTTCTACTTTTTAGTGCATCATTACATAAAAGCTTGTTATTAAAACGTTTTTTATGAATTTTTTGTTTCAGTACTTTACATGTTTTATTTACAATAGAGTTACATGACTAAAAACCATTGCGCGCCTACTGAACATCACGTTCAGTAGGCGCGCAATGGTTTTTTAACGCAGCCATTACGTGATGGCGCAGCTATTGAGGTGATGACGCGTGTGGTGTGGTTGGCTAGACATGCCTACTAATTCGGTCCAAATTTTTATTAATTCATAAAAAATTAATTAGGCATCCAATTAAGTCAAATTTAGTTTCAGATTGCATTGTCTTCATGTCTTGACCCACGTGCCAACTGTGAATCGTATCGGTCAAGTAGAACTGTCCGAATTTTCACTCCTGCATTTCCGTCTAGACAGACAGACTGACGAGGAAGTGAGTTAAATAAAAGCTTGTAAAAAGTACATTTTGGTTAAATTTTGGGAATACTAACCTTTGCAATGTAAATCTTTTTGTTTTTTCCTCTTCCATACTTTACTTTCAACCGTGAGCCTATAGGGAAATCCAATTTTGGATCTGTAACAGGCTTTTCAACATCTGATTCATCCTCTTCATCACTCTGCCCAGCTTGTGAAACCATATTGTTGGAGCTTAAACACAAAGTGACAAAGGCTGCTGAAATTGTACGGACTAGAACTAAAACAAGTGACAAAATGAATATCTGAAAGAGAAAAACACCTACCTTATATCCAATGCATCATCCATTTTTTCATCCTTTCTTTTCTCTTTTTTCTGTTTTTTATCATCATTTAACTTGGGTTTCTTTTCACCAGACTTTGTATCTTTTTTCTCCACTGACTTAGCACCAGTATCTTTTTTTTCCAATGACTTAAAGTCTCGCCTTTCTAGAGTTTTTGGGATTTCCTTTTTATCACCTGGTTTCTCAATGACTTTGTTTTCTTTTATGAGTGGTTTCTTTGTAGCTTCTTTCTTATCTTCCTCTTCTTTTAATTCAGATTCTTTTAAATCTGTGACCATTAACTTACGCCTTGTGACCTGAAAGAATAGAACAATCTTAATATTCAAAAAGAAAAACTCATCTCCTGTATGTATCAAGACAAAACAAACAACAAAATTGTCAATTATATACATATTTAGAAATGCACAACCTACAGTTAAAATTAAAATATAAACATACCCTTTTTTTTGGTGATTCTTTGTCCTGAGGCACTGGAGACTCCACTTTCATCTCTTTCTTCTCTTCTTCTTTCATTAGTTTACCTTTATCAGTCTTTTTCTCATCTTTTTCTACCTCCTTTTCATCCACCTCTTTTTTTCTAGAAGATTTTCTATCTTCTTTTTTAACTGACTCTTCCTTAACTTTAACGACATCAGTCTTTGTCGCAGAGGAAACACTTTCTTTCTTTCCTTTAGGGGCAACACTATCTTCTTTTTTGGCTTTATTAACTTCATCTTTTTTGTCTTCTTTTTTCCCTTTTTGCACGTCCTCTTTTTTATCTTTTTCTTCCTTAACTGTCAATGTTCTAGCATCTCTACGAGGAGTTCTCCTGGTCATTACATCACCATCCTCACCCATGTTAGTAGCTGCATCAGCTTCTTCAGGTTTGTCAGGAGAAACTTCTATTTTGCGCTTAGGACTTTCAGTATCTTCTTTAACCTTTAACAATAGATAAACAGTATAAACCAAGTTTCATACAATACATAATAAGGCTAAGTATACAATGTGATAATGTTAAAACTAAAACAAGTATAAAAAACACACCTTTTCTGGTGGTTTAGGAGATCGTGGGCTTCTCTCTCTACCACGGAAGTTCAAAATACTTCTACTGGAGTTTTGCCTTGCACGACCTGGTCGACTTAAAGTACCCATTGTACTACCCAGTTTACGATAAAAGGTTTCATAAGCATCTAGATACCTAATAGAATAAATAAAATATAAGTATAATTCAAGACCGATGTTAAGTTTTGTAAAATACACACAATTGATGCATCAACTATTTATTACTTTTTGTAAGCTGTTTTGATTTGATGAGCAGGATTCTGATGAAGAGAAGGCAAACCCATTTTGCTGTAGACAACTGACCATTTCATCTCTTTAGTAACCTAAAAATGATAAGATTTGCTGTTATCACTTACATAATTTAATAAAAACATCTTTACTATTGAGACACTTAAATTAACTTAAATTGATTATTTAGTTAAAATAAAGGGCCTTACCTTATTATAGCCTCCAAGATTCTGAACTATCTTAAATAGTTTATAAAGGTTCAAGTCCTTATTACCAATGCAAGGCCCCTTATTAATTGGTGTACCTCTATCATCCATAAATTTGTACAATTGTGCCACAAATCTATCCTTTTCTTCAAAAGGTTCATCCTCTGATGCCTATAAGATTATTTTAAGCAATAATTTGAGTAAATGAGAGGATAAGGATAATTCATGCATGACAGGATCTGCTTCCAATTTATATAAATAAACAAAAAAAACCAAACACTAGTTTAACTAATTAAAGTTTTTTTTTTAAAATGATGCCTTTTTGACAGCAAGCTCATCAAGTTTGTACCAAAATAAAGCCAATATGAAGAAAATTGAGTACAGCATGTAAACTATGACAAGGTAACTAGTACTTACATATTCATTTTCTTCTTCACCATCTTCATTATCATCACAATCAGATCCAAGCATTTCCTCTTTATCCCACCCTACTGGCAACTCTTTAGTATCAAAATACAGGAGTGCTTTCTCAATAGCTGCAAATTTTAAAAAATTACCTTTAGTTTAACTGCTTCTAATTTAAGAATGCTCCAACATTTGCAACAGAATAATTTATATTTACCAGTTCTCATTGTTTTGTCCTCATTTTTAATGGCAACAACCCTAGAAAAGTCTTTAAGGTCTTTACGTGTAACCACCATGCTGAAATCATTAAAAATAGTTTATTTCTTAATAAGAGGGTTTTCTACTTTAAAAACATTATCACAAGAACAATTTTACTTACAATTTGGAATCTTTGAAAGAACGAACTAGAATTTGATCTCTGTTTTTCACCTCATTTAGGCTATTTGCATCTAGTTTATTTCTTAATAAGAGGGTTTTCTACTTTAAAAACATTATCACAAGAACAATTTTACTTACAATTTGGAATCTTTGAAAGAACGAACTAGAATTTGATCTCTGTTTTTCACTTCATTTAGGCTATTTGCATCTGGTAAGACAACCAGTGCAGGAATCAGCGAGCCCTTGCGATGTGGGAGATCAACCAGCATTAGTTTACCAACTAATTCTTGGTGTCTGCCTCTATATGTAGCACGTCTTGGTGACTCTTCTTCATCTGATTCTTCTTCCCCATCACTAGCACCACTGATTTTTAAAAAAGTATTTTAACTTAGTATTTTTGAGAAATGAATATATAGCTATTTAATATTACATTTCAATGACAACTTACTCGTGTTTCCTTTTTGATTTTTTGTTTTGCAAAACTGGAGTACCAAAGTGCTCAGGGTGTGATAGTGGTAGGTTATCCAAAGTCTTAGATGAGAAAAAAAAATAGTTTTAATTCTACTTTCTACCGAATTTAATCGATTTGGACATATATTAATGATATTGAACATGCTACTCAGACCATTTATGGAATTGCAATTATTAAAAAACTAACAATCAGAAGCAGGTCACTGAAGTGACAAAAATTCTTACTTCACTCTCAATGAAATGTTTATCTCCTTTAAGACAAAGTTGAGTTCTTCTCAAGGTTCTTTCATCCCCATCATCAAAAACTTAAAAAAAAAAAGAAACATTATTTAATTCTTATAATTAGTGCAATTTTTTAGAAAAAAATTGTTTTACGTCTAATTATTTAAAGCTATAACATAAAAAAACAATATAGACTTACCAACAGTATAAGTGCTATGGTCTATAAGTTTATTGATAGTAGCCTCTACTGGTTGACCTGTTTCAGGATGTTTTACTTCAACCACTGCCCCAAGCTGGAAAAATTAGTATGTGTACACATGATGACTAACTGTTGTTAATAAATAATAACCTGTATTTCCAACAAAAATTATGTAAGCATACTCACTTTAATTGTTCCTTTAATTTCATCATCATTGACAAATATACTTGACTGATAATCT
This sequence comes from Physella acuta, assembly GCF_028476545.2. NCBI lineage: Eukaryota > Metazoa > Mollusca > Gastropoda > Physidae > Physella > Physella acuta. The sequence goes on from NW_026732013.1 coordinate 1,054,940, forward strand.
TTTACCATAACCTATTTGCGAAAAGAAAATATGGTTACCTCACATTGAATTATTAGGTTAGTTTAACAGCAATTACTAGATAATATATAGAGAATAAGTTTCTCAATAGTTACACAAAATAATTATCCAAAAAATATTAAATAATCCTTATAGATTTAAGAGCAAACCCATTACCTTGCATTTCACAACCCTTACAACATTTTTAACTTTTGCTTCACAAAAGGCACCTCTGTATTTGGCACTAACTTCTGTCCCTACAGGTAAAGAAGGTGGTCCAAAACCTGGCTGAGCCTAAGTAAAAAAAAATTAGTTAGGCCTAATTAATAAAAAAAAATTATTGTCTAGCAATGTATTTATGACAAGCATACACATTTTTTGATGATGAGTGATGATGTTAACAGTGTATGAGGAAATTTTCTTGCGTATGTTTATCATACAAATTTTATAATGATATGGCCTAGGGCCTGAAGAAACTAATAGTGAACTGCACTTAAACTTTAAACTGTAATGCTGCACTATTTCACCAAATAGATTATGATTCTAGCAATCTAGGTGTACAGAATATTACTATTTACAGACCTATTATTTTATAGCTAGGTTATAATAGTATAGACCTAAATGTTAATTGTTTGGTGGAGTTCTCAGTGTCTAAAAATGGTACGAGAATAGAGTCTTAATAAAAAAGGGTTTCTGGTAGTTAACTACTTAAACTACATACACATATGACTAGCTAACCATAACTCAAGTCCTACCATCCATAAGCCTAATTTCTAACAATTAAACTAGACAAGATTACAATACTATAACAACCTAACACACCTACGTTTGGAGGAGTCTATTATCAGAGTCAGTAACCTCAATCATCTAATATTTCTTATAGAAGTTAAAAGAATAGATTTAGTGCAAAAAATAATGATGGAATTATTTTTATTTGAAGTTGTTACACTGTGTTGCAAGTTGATGAGTCAGACTATTTTCTCAAACTAAAAAAAAATCTGTTTTGTAGGCCTTTGTTGAATTTTAGAATATTTTAGTATTTTAGATTCTAGAAAAAAATCTAGATTCAAATTTAGATCTAGACATACATATAGATATGACAGAGAATCAAGTACAGTCACTCTAGAGTCTAGTCAAGTATAATCTAGAATTAGTGACTATTAGTACTATTAGTCAGACCTAGACCTAGAATCTAGATCTACTCATCTAGCTACAGATTTTTAGAGGAATTAGATCTAGAACTTAATCTAGAGAGCTAGACCTAATCTAGATATTTAGATCTAGAGTCTAGATTACTCTAGATCTACTAGATCTAGACTCTAGATATTGAGATCTAATCTAAATCTAGATCTAATCTAGATCTAGATATCTAGAGACACAGATCGAAAATTCTATCAAGTTAAGAAAGTCACTGTGACTGTCTCAGTCTGTCTAACATTCTTTCTTTATGTTCAATAACCTTAATCTCGAAATACGTAGCTTCATGTGATTGTCAATTAACTATTCTGATTCATATTGATTCAACTTATCAAACTAGAGTCTAGACTAGTGTAGATCTAGACTCTAGACCTAGAATCTAGATTTCTACTTACTTTTTCCTCAAAAGCTAAGCTCAACTTTTGAAGTTTAGCAGATGAGTGTGAGAACAGATGAGCGAGACAAGTTTGGATACCTCTTGAATGACGAAGATTGTTTCAATAATTGTAACGAACACTGTAAAATCTAATCATTAACTTACCATGATTTATCAAAGCTTGGCCTTTCAATTTCCGATGACCGACGTGAAAAACATACGTAACGATGGAATAAAAACGTACATGAAATTTGTATCAAGATAGGTTTGAGCTACGAAAACCATGAAGGGAACAACAACTCTACCTCCTACATATCGCGACGCTGATTGGTCCATGTCTAAATGACCTAAAAATATGTCGTCCATTTGCGCCTCGGTCGTGCGCAGACAAACTACACAGCTGTGACCTTGATTATTGAATGGCAAACTGGATTATTAAATTGTGTTTTCATCAAGTTCTCATACACATTACACCATGAAACTTGTTTCTATTACAAGAAGAAAGTATAATAAATAGTGTACAAGTGGAGAAAAGTTGTGCTTTGTAGCATTTCATTTTTAAATTTGCTCTTTTAAAACTAGTAGAATTCTTCAATCCGGGCATTTTACCTAAATTTTCACACCGACAGGTGGCGATGCTTTTCTTGTGTAGTGTGTTAGGCCTAGATTTAGCTTCTCTGCTGTGTAGAGATCTAGATCTAGATCTAGTTGAGGCATAGATCTACCACGTAGATCATAGATTCTAGATTCTAGATCTAAACTTCTGTTAGGCCTAATCTGTTAAGACCACTAATAATAACAAAAACTAACAGCAGGCTAGATCTAGATTCTTGCTGGAGGCCTTAATTTAAGGGTTAGGTCCACTGTTTATTTCAGCTTATTCTTAAATAATAAAAATTAAAATATTAAAAATATTCTTGCTCTTGGACCTAGGATCATCATTTCATTAGTCATAGATCTAGCTATCCTAGATCTAGATTCTAAATCTAACTCAAGTTCAAGTAGCCAAACTAAATTTTACCTTCGTCCCATGCCCATTGACATTCACATTGTTGTTGTAACTAACACCCCCCCCCCCCAGGAAAAAAATGTCTTGAAAGAAACCCTGTTGACCTAGAAAATTGTTTTAATGTTTAATAATAGAATGTGACCATTCGACAATCTATAGTAAAACTATAGTTGTATACCCATCATAGTCATTTTTAACACTGACTACTATAGTCTACACCTTGGATGCTACTGTGGTAACAATAGCAACAAACATCAGTTACTGTAGTTTAATAGGCTAATCAGCCCAAGCTGTTGTAATGGTAGTTTACTAGTTAGATCCAGCTGTTATTATTGCTGAAGCAATGTATCAATATGGAATTTTCTGTCAGAATAGACTAGACCATGCTATACTATGGGCAAACTGTCTTCATGTTACTGTTTTCCTTGTAACCTTTAAGAAAACTAAATTATCTTATGTATTCAGATAGGCCTACAATAATTTTGAATGTTGTCATTTCATTGTTTATTACATTTTTGCAATAAAGTCCCAATTGTTTACTAGTGAATTTTCTGTTTTTCTTACACTTGTGTACTGTAAATTACACTAATGTATTTTGTTAATTCAATTATTATGCTTTAAGTGTACTATAACTATAAAAGCTTAACGGTCTTCAAAAACGATTAAATAAAACCATTGCTACACATAACCTGAGATCTAAAAGCAACCATTACAAATAAAAAGACAAATTCCCTTTATTAAATGAACCATTTATTTGTTATCTTGCTCTCAACAGTCAGCCTTTGATTAGACTAAGAGATTAGTTTATTGTCTGAAAGATTTAAATAGCTGCTGAATGTACAAACAGAATGTAAGCAACAAAAGAAGCAAAATAGTATAAATAGTACAACATAAAATAAAATTGGTCATCACAAGAAGTATACGGTTATCCGCTATGAGCAAGACAAAAATAAAAATAGTAATTTTACATTATATACATGCAAATAAAGAGTAATCTAGAAAATAATACAAATTCACTATTATAATCTTTACCTAGCAGGCCAAAAAGTTTGGAAAGTCAAAATCTGCGCAGCTATTAAAATTGTATGCATTATTGCTTTAATAATTATACTGAGTTTTTATACCCTGATTGAAAAGCTGTGTAATTAAATAAATAAAAATTCTGGAGTAAGACACAATGATTAAATTTAAAGACAATTTTTTATTACATGTAATGAAATATCTGCAGGATGACAAACAAAAATGTCAAATATTTTTAATTTTACTGGCAAATTATAAATGTATTATACAACTACTAGACTATAAGTATAAGTAAATAAGATTGTATCAAAATCAATCAAGAAAAAGCAAATGATAGAGTTGATCCACAGCACAATTAATACCATAAAGTGTCACATTACAATTATACAGCAACAAAACAAAGTTAAATAGCATGCAATTGAATACCTCTTTGGCAGAGTGTAAATAAAATTCTGGAAACATTTCATAAAATATGTTTCTATTGATCTACATGGTCAGTAATTGTCTATTATTTTATGTTAAATTAAATTTTGTAGAGAATAGTACTTGGAAATCATGTAAGAAAAAGTAGACAGTAAGTTTGGTATATGATTACACTAGTAGAGTTTGTTTCAACAAAGGTAATGAATAACTAGTTAACACAAATGAAAGCAGTATTTAAGTGTAGTAAGACATCAATGTTTCATTTAGCTATCATTTTGTATTTTTTCAATCCAAGGTTACAGTTTTTAAAACAATTTAAATTGCAGTTAGAATTTTGCAATTAACTTTTAAAACTTAATTTACAGTTTGTGAACCTAATGTAAAAACAATTTTTTAGCATAATGGTGAAAAATAATACTACCCCACTACTTGCTGGGATCTGAAAGACAAACTTGCATGCATCGCATAAACTGCATCCTTGTCATTTGGGTATTACGCTTTTACCATCTAAGAGTTAGTTATGTATCAAATACATTAGCTGTCAATATTGACCTTTGTCTCATTTAACATTGAGCAGAAAAATGTATAATACATGTACAACTTTTTCTACTGTAAAATTTTTTTTCATTAGCTAACAAAGGATCATTGTTACTATTTAAATGCACAAATAAATGTTGGCATCTCTGACGCTTATAAACTAAGTAAAGTTACATGCTTCATTAATTAATTTTTAAAAACAATCACACCCCCCCCCCATTAAAAAAAAAACAATAGGCTATTACATTTTTTAAATACAACTTTTGTATAAAATATAATGTAAGTAGAGCAGTGTGAAGTGTCTCTACTGATCTAATACTAAACTATCAACAATAAAGTACTTTTTGTTCCATATAATTTACATATATTTTAGGTGCAGTAATTTAAACAAAAAATTTACTACCATATGTTGATTCTCACTAAAAATGCAGTAAGTAATACTTCTTAAGAAAGTACTAAAAACATGTACAATTATATACAAGCCATGATTTGTCATGGTGATTTGATTGAGAGCACATTGCTGCTGTTAGTTAACCTAATAAAAAATTTCACTGAAAAAACACAATGAAGAAGTACATTGTATGGTTCATATTATAGGTTGCAAAAAGAATTTAAAAAAAAAAGTTAAAAAATTAACCAAGATTTTAACAAATTACCAGGCGAGTTTCAGCCATATCAAAATTAGAAATGATACTAGCACAATGATCAAAACAGTGATGCATGAAATGACAATCCAATCATTCATAAAGTGCTTAGTTACCAATATAATATTCATTTTAAAAAGAACTTAAGTGAAAGAGGCATGGCGAAATAAATATTGATCCCATAGTATAAATGTGAATTACATTTTTTCCAGAGTATATGATTTGGGAGAGTTGAATTTTAATATTTATAGCTATAATTTTTCATTTAATGTAAGTCCATTTATAAGTACATAAAAAAGAATTCATTTTATTCAACCACAATGTTATAGTCAAGTCATAGCACAATAATTAAAAGGGAAAAAACATTTTTGAATTATAGAAAATGGCATACAAAAAAAATGATTAAAAATAGAATACCTTAAGCATAAGGTAATTTTAAAACTTGCAAAAAGTGCACCTCTGTGTTTACTTATCAAGTGTAAGGAGACATTTATGATGGGGAGGGGGAAAACAATTGTTAAACAAAATTAGAAAGAAGTGCTTAATTAACACAATTTGATTATAAAGTAGATCAGTTGTGTGAAACCATCAAAAAGAAAATTTTGTCTATACACTATAACTATAACCTAATTGCAAGCAACATGATAGCCATACCAATGAACACCAGACTCTTTTTGATATTTTGCTATTGGAATTAAGAACACTTTATCAGCTAGCAAAAAACCCAGGAAAGATAAATATATACTATTAAAAAAGGCCACATCTGTATTTGGCTTTTAAAATTTAAATATAGAGCATTTTCTTTTCTCTTTCTCAGTGTAGTTTACAATATTTAAAAAATAAAATAAAGGAACTTTTGGTGGTATTAATATAACCTCAAGTTGTTTTAGCTATTTCCCTAAAAACGTATTAAGAGCAAAATAAATGTTTAAAAATACCTACACTTAAAAACTAGAGTCACCTACATTTGTAAATTCATTTGTAACTGTTTTTTTTTAAACCCTGATATTTCTTGTATTCAAGTAAATAATCCAGTATTTTTCAAGTGTTTCTTTTTTTAAAATGGTACAAATTGTTATGAAATGTTATTTTATGTACAAAGTTGAGTATTTTATTTTCTATTTTCTTTTTGTGGGGTAAAAAATATTTTCTAAACAAATCTGGATTTAAACGTTATTTAATAATAATATTTTCCTGACATGAAGAGCACAGTGTGCTCATATTCCATGTTGTGGTCATTAAAAGAAAGTCCAAGCCTATAGAAATGCCAATGCTAGACAACATTGATTAGAACAAGGCTATTTGATTAGTCTCTGTTGTGGCAGAGTAATGTAACAAGACTCGTTGTGTTGATGTGATCCACGTTATCTGTGTCCTATTTCTTGACGAAGAGCTGTGAACACAGTAATATATTAACATTGTGTTAAGACAGACAGATCTATTAAATATCTGACAGATTGTAATTCAACATACTATATCATCCACAATGTTGTGAATCCAAAGAATTGCCAGACCCATTAAAGAAATATTTTCCCAGACACACCCAATAACAAAAAGTCAGTATTACTGTATTTACATGATGTAGGGATTGCACAACTACTTGTGTCTGGCAAACAAAATCTATATAGCTCTATCACATAGTCCCATTAAGTTACAGTAATTTTAACACTACTTTGTACTAATTTGTAGTGTTACAATTTATTTTTTCAAACCTGAAAAGCAGTAAACAACAAACCTTCTATAATTTCATTTTTCATTTTGTATAACTCCCGTCGCATCTCTGCCAGAATTTCTTGCTTAAGTATTTCCATTTCTCCAGAGAGTGGTACCCCATCATTTCCAAGATTTATGGCTTCTTGACCAGTAAGTGATGGATTACGTCTGAGAAATTTAATATTGATTTAACAATGGATACTTTTTGTTTCTATGCCTAGGAATATTTTACTTCCATAACAAGGCCACTAAAAGTTGAGGAATTAACATGTTTATTTTTCACACAAACAGCATCTAATTAACACTCGCAAAAATACTTCTATCTCTAACAGCATAACTTCTCCACTACAGGTTTTAACTAAAAGATATAATTTAACAGACTACCACTAACAGAAAACTTTTTTACAAAAAAATCAGTCTCTTAACATTCTCATCCAACACCTTTCTCACTCTGCACATCATACGTCCATCCCCTAACTCCAACTCACTCATGTCCATATACACTTTAATTTTAACTAAATCACACATGACTTGGAATTATCAAACTTTTAACAGTTCCTTAATAATTATCCTTATCATGTCTAATTTTTTAAACTGAATACTAGCCTACATTAAAAAAAAATGTACATTACACTTACTTTCTCGTAGGTTTAGGAGATTCTGACCCATTAACCTGCCCTGGTCGAACTGTTCCCCCATTTGTGGCACTTTTCTCCCATGGTCTTCGTACATCAGGTGATGAACTTGGGTGAGGAAGAGTTGCAGCACCATCAATATTTTCTCCCTTATAATACAATTAATAAGTTTTTTATATGTATACTGGTAATCATGAATACAAAAAAAAATAATTGTTGAAATTGACAACTCAACCATGACATAAAAGTTTTAAAAGATTACATATGGAAATAATGAATAGCATGTAAATGATTAATATTAAGTAAATTACACTTTCTAAGCTCTGTGAGCTTAGCTTGATAAGGGATAGCTCAGTTAGTATGCCCAGCTACCTTTACTGGCTCAGGTGCCAATCAAATCCATACTAGAAATAGAATATTTATTAAATATTACCTGTACTTGTCCAGTTGTTTCTGATTTAGCTTTTCTTGCCTTGAGCTTTAGTTGCATCTCTGACATCATATCAATATGCCCGCCGCCACTACTACTGCTTGCAATGGCTCCACTTCGGTTGCTAGCACTGCCCACTGAGCTATTACTGCCTCTGTCTGCAACAGTGCCTACAACTTCTTTCTCCTCAGGCTATGGAAAAAATTTTACCATTGATTATTGCTCAAATACTGCACCATTTTGTGGCTTGCACTACCTACAGGTATTTAAGAAATAACACAAATGTAACAATACACGTTCAGCATTTAAATTACATGTTAGAAAAATTGATTATGTAATACCATTAACTGCTTCCTGAGTAAAAATTTATACATTAAAACAATGTTTTGGATATAATCTTTTCCACAGATAGCTATTACAACTAAAAAAATGTGAACATTTTGGTTGCTCACAATTTACAATTTTACATGAATTTTTGTTTAGGTAGGAATCTAGGTATTGGAATGGTGTTGACATGAATTATTTTTTATCGAAGTAATTTGCATCATACAACAGTGTAAAATTGTATAATGTCAGTTTATTATATTGGGACAGACTGGTTAAGTGAGAGAGAGTATGATTGCAAACTCCAAAAGTCCAGGGTTTGGACACTGGGGAGATGTGGCCTGTTTTCTAGGAACAGCAACCCATCTAGGGGAGAAAACTCCAAACTCAAACAACTGCTGTCTTTCAGATTGTCCGTGGGTAGACAAAGGCTATGGGAGCAATCCAGAAAGACAAGCAGGCTGGGGTCAGAATCAATGGGCCAAATGGAGTATTAAGTGTAACATTTTGAATGCTGGAAAATATGACAATCAAGAATAAAGAAGCAGCTCTGGTATTTAACATGGAATAAAGTGAATACTACCTACTACCTTATTAATTTTTCTGAGTTTAGCCCCTTGAAGAGCTGCAGCTAATCCACCTTGATTAGCACCTCCATTTCCAGCCTGGAAACCTGCTGCAGGTATAGGAGGTGGTGGTGGTGCAGGTGGGCCTCCAGATGGCGCTGGTCCCCCAGGTGGGGCGGGTGGAGCAGGTGGTGCAGGAGGAGCTGGTGGTGCTGCAGGAGGGGCTGGTGGTGCAGGAGGTGCAGGGGGCGCTGAGGTTGGAGGAAGTGGTGGCGTTTGAGCAGGAATACTTGGGGGCTCCTGGTTTATTGGGTACGAGTCTCTTGTGACTGAAGAGAAGTTACCAGTACCTGTTGACCACATTGTAAATAGGTTACAATAACATTACCAGGACATAATAATGTAACAAAATTAAACATCAGTTATTTGAATGCCTCAGTAAAATTAAATAGAATTCATTTAATATGCCTCTAACAAAACATCTCATGCAAGTTAAATTGTTTAAAAAATCTATGCATAACTTAATAACAATACTGTTTACTGTATTAAAAGATTGACATACCCCCACCTCCTGACATCTGTCTTTGATGTGTTGGGGGCTCCTCTCTGGTGATCCTGTTAGTAAAATAAATTGAGTAAATGTGAAACTTGTGGTCAAATCTGAGTAAAGCAGCCCGCTTTTCTCTGTGAATTGTGATATTTGTTTTACATCATCTACACCAGGGGTCTCCAAACTTTTCAGTCCGAGGGCCGCATTAACTATCAAATTTCAGTTCGGGGGCCAGTTTCTTCCAGGCATGTCTTTGATTTTTTTCTGGGCAAAGTTCCTCAGCAATCACTGACAAACGATTTTTCCTTGGACAAAAAGATCTCCGCGGGCCGGATGAGAGGACTTCGCGGGCCGCATCCGGCCCGCGGGCCGTAGTTTGGAGACCCCTGATCTACACCAATGACAAGGTGTTGAGATTTTGGTAGGTGTAGAATGCAAATATACTATTTCAGCACTATGCATTATGGGTACAAAAATAAAATCACAACTTATTTATCATAACAATGACTCCAGATTTTCATAGTGAATTGCAAGGTGTTGAGGTAATATTCATGAAAGTAAAAGAAATAAATATAAACACTAGTTGTATTGAAGAAAGCTGTTTATATTTTTTTGGTACGTGTATAACCAACAAAATTAACAACACTACAATACTGTAAATAAGCAATTACGGTTAAAAGTTTTTAAAAATATCGTTAGTTGTCTGAGTTTACAATACATTTTCATTTGTTATCTCCCTTGATTTTAGTCAAAAATGTTATGAATATTACAAATGTACACAGGCGCCTTAGTCTGATAGTGATAGGAGAGGAGGGGAAAGGTGATACCTCCAAGTCCCATCCGAGCGTATTAAGAACAGAGTAACTTTAAAAATATAACTCATCTAATACGTGGGTTGACGAAAAGTTACTGTCAGACTACGAAGGGTTTTGACCGGGCTCTGAGTCTCTAGGTCACTTACGCCCCTTTAGTTTTAAGGGTTCACGGCCGTTCCTTCCCTAGTTCATCCCCTTCTCTGCATATTCGGTCATGCCCTCAACAACACATATCGACGCCTCTAACCGAAAAGCGCGTCATTACTGTCACTTGCATGGGCCGTAGGCGATTTATTGGACAGAGGTCAAAAGTCGCCGAACCACAAGCACGGCCAGCTTTTGCCGTTGCTAACTGTATGTTAGTACCGGACCGTTAGCTACACGAATAGCAAGTCGGATAGCTTTTATAGATAATGCGCCTACCCTCTCCAATACAACGATGATTTCATTAACCATAGACACGTTATTTTTCGCTCCAGCACATATTTCACACTAGGGCCAGCCTAAACTCTCGTTCCCTTACAACACCATCAGACCCGTGAAACGGTCTCTCTACAACACCACCAGACCCGTGAAACGGTCTCTCTACAACACCACCAGACCCGTGAAACGGTCTCTCTACAACACCATCAGACCCGTGAAACGGTCTCTCTACAACACCATCAGACCCGTGAAACCGTCCCTATACAACACCATCAGACCCGTGAAACGGTCTCTCTACAACACCACCAGACCCGTGAAACGGTCTCTCTACAACACCATCAGACCCGTGAAACGGTCTCTCTACAACACCATCAGACCCGTGAAACGGTCTCTCTACAACACCATCAGACCCGTGAAACGGTCTCTCTACAACACCATCAGACCCGTGAAACCGTCCCTATACAACACCATAAGACCCGTGAAACGGTCTCTCTACAACACCCTCAGACCCGTGAAACGGTCTCTCTACAACACCATCAGACCCGTAAAACGGTCTCTCTACAACACCATCAGACCCGTGAAACGGTCTCTCTACAACACCATCAGACCCGTGAAACCGTCCCTATACAACACCATAAGACCCGTGAAACGGTCTCTCTACAACACCATCAGACCCGTGAAACGGTCTCTCTACAACACCATCAGACCCGTAAAACGGTCTCTCTACAACACCACCAGACCCGTGAAACGGTCTCTCTACAACACCATCAGACCCGTGAAACCGTCCCTATACAACACCATAAGACCCGTGAAACGGTCTCTCTACAACACCATCAGACCCGTGAAACGGTCTCTCTACAACACCATCAGACCCGTAAAACGGTCTCTCTACAACACCACCAGACCCGTGAAACGGTCTCTCTACAACACCACCAGACCCGTGAAACGGTCTCTCTACAACACCATCAGACCCGTGAAACGGTCTCTCTACAACACCATCAGACCCGTGAAACGGTCTCTCTACAACACCATCAGACCCGTGAAACGGTCTCTCTACAACACCATCAGACCCGTGAAACGGTCTCTCTACAACACCATCAGACCCGTGAAACGGTCTCTCTACAACACCATCAGACCCGTGAAACGGTCTCTCTACAACACCATCAGACCCGTAAAACGGTCTCTCTACAACACCATCAGACCCGTGAAACCGTCCCTATACAACACCATAAGACCCGTGAAACGGTCTCTCTACAACACCATCAGACCCGTGAAACGGTCTCTCTACAACACCATCAGACCCGTAAAACGGTCTCTCTACAACACCATCAGACCCGTGAAACCGTCCCTATACAACACCATCAGACCCGTGAAACGGTCTCTCTACAACACCATCAGACCCGTGAAACGGTCTCTCTACAACACCATCAGACCCGTAAAACGGTCTCTCTACAACACCATCAGACCCGTAAAACGGTCTCTCTACAACACCATCAGACCCGTGAAACCGTCCCTATACAACACCATCAGACCCGTGAAACGGTCTCTCTACAACACCATCAGACCCGTGAAACGGTCTCTCTACAACACCATCAGACCCGTGAAACGGTCTCTCTACAACACCATCAGACCCGTAAAACGGTCTCTCTACAACACCATCAGACCCGTGAAACCGTCCCTATACAACACCATCAGACCCGTGAAACGGTCTCTCTACAACATCATCAGACCCGTGAAACGGTCTCTCTACAACACCATCAGACCCGTGAAACCGTCCCTATACAACACCATAAGACCCGTGAAACCGTCAAGATACGAGTAACAAGTAACACAGAGATCGAACACTTGGACAAGATTCACATAAATATTACTGAAATACTGGTACATATAAATACTAAATTCACACAAATATTACTGGTAAATACTAGATCCGCACATTTTCCAAACTTGAAAAAACTCTGCTTCAGCTTCATCGAAATCCATTTCAGCACTGCCCTCGCCCTGTACAGCAGAACATCCCCTGTATGGGCGATGTTTACTCATCTCAACATGCCCGTATAGGTTGGGTTGAATCACGCGCATAGAATAGGTAAAGATACAGAACGACTATTGTATGCATGTGTCCGGGAACCAACTTCCAACAAAGGACAGCTGGTGAGCTCATTGAAAATGTTGACTCAGCTTGTCAGACCAGCGAGGCTAGGGCAAACACGGCCAGTGGTGACCAAATCAAAAGGTCAATTCAAATTTGGCTGTACATCAACATTTGCTACACTAAGCTGGACGTCTTATATAGGTCTCTATCCCCTGGTGTAAATATTGGCTACAGGACGTTGTAGTAACTAAATAAAACTTTAGGCTACCCACTGGTCTAGTTCAACGATAAGCCTTGCACAATTTTTTAATTTGAAAATGTTGAAGAAAAAATAAAAGGGTGCCATGAAACATCCCCCCCCTCCCACACAACATAGTTTAGAAAAATGCCCCTAGTTTTAAACAAAAACAGATATTTTTGTTTCAGCTACCATATCAATAATGTATTGAGATCTCTCGAGGCCTCCATATCAAATAAAGATAAGGGTCAATGGATAGGAAACCTTAGCGTTTTAAACTGAAATAATCAAAGTATTTCTGCTTGAACACACTCAGAGTTTTGGTGGTAGAGAATACATTGAATACAAATTGTTTAGCACTGCTAGGAACTGGTGTTTTAATCCTACATCTAGGCTGTAGAATTGTCTCATAATGGTAGACACATTGTGTCTGTATTATTTATGTAATAACATGGGACGGTGTGGTCAAGCAAAGAAGGCTCAGCTACAAACCCATAAGACTAAAGTTTGAATACTGATGTATAATGGGTCCTTGAAATGATTTGACCCATGATAGGTACTTGTGGTAAGGTACAGTCAATGAAGCTCCTCTTCTTTAAGCTAACACAAATAATTTCATTTGCCCCATTGCTCTGGTCATGTAGGGCAATGTATTGTAAGGGAACGGCATGGTTGGGTGAGAGAGTGCAGTTTGGTATCGAGTCATTAGCTGGGGACAGCAGCCTACCTAGTCAAGAAATCAAACAGTTCCCACCTTGCGGATGTTTTTAATTAAATGAACAAAGTCTATGGAAGCATATCCAGAGAGAAAAGCAGACTGAATTGTGAGTCAACTTGTCATAGGTTGCATAACATGTTAGCTCACATAACTGAACTATGTTGGGGGAAATTCCCATCCAATGTTACAAATAAGAACACAAATTTCAAAAATGCTATAAATCAAGAACAAATGATAAAGTTAACATGTAGTCTGGGTAAACTGTGGGTTCAGAGTGAATCAACATGGAACTTAGTGCTTTCTACACAGTACATGTTGGGTAATGTGATTTGTAACGGAATATTGAAATGGTTTAGGGGGAATAGAGCTGTGTGAGATTTACACCACTACCCAACCCATTGGATAATAGTTATGAACTATAATTATAAATTAATTAAACTACATGATAGTATATTTTATAACAACTATTAAACTATTTTTCAATTCTAGTATTCAAGTAGAAAAATACAAATGAGTTAAATATTTGTGAGTTATTTATACATAATGATAACGTTACTGATGATCACTGTTACCTTTTATATCCTTGTCTTCTTTTAGCAGATAAAGTTGATTTTTTAGACGCCAAAATGAATTCAAAACACATGATTCAAAGACAAATAAAAAACTATTGTTCATCTATCTGCATAAGATTAGAATGAGGCAGCATGAGAAGATGATGAGAGGTCATTCAATAACCCTTGTGCTTTAACATCCACTGATAGATATGGGTGATTCATGCGGGGTTTATCTTTATTTAAAGGTGATCAACTTACTTGTCTTCTGGTTCTGGTGGCACATTGATGGAATTGATAGCTTGAGCATAAATGTTGGTTTGTTGGGGTGGTTGTGGGGGTGCTACCATGGGAGCAGCTTGACGATAAAGTACTGAAAATTGAAGTGTTTATTGGTTTAGCAAAATGTGGACAGATAAAAATTAGTTGAGAATGATAAGCAATACTGCAGAGATGGGACTTACAATTTAATGTTTCTAATGCAGTCAACATTGCCTGGGAAAAGTTTTCAGCATCTTCCCGAGATGCAAAGTTGAGGCCATAGACTTGACGGCTGTCTCGCCACTGGTGGAATGTGGGGGTGGCTTGGTTGTACTTGAGTCCTTTCATTATTGCACAGTTGATTACCACCTTAAAGATAAACATTGTTGCACAGTTGATTACCACCTTAATGATAAACATTATTGCACAGTTGATTACCACCTTAAAGATAAACATTATTGCATAGTTGATTACCACCTTAAAGACAAACATTATTGCACAGTTGATTACCACCTTAAAGACAAAACATAATTGCACAGTTGATTACCACCTTAATGATAAACATTATTGCACAGTTGATTACCACCTTAAAGACAAAACATAATTGCACAGTTGATTACCACCTTAAAGACAAAACATAATTGCACAGTTGATTACCACCTTAAAGACAAACATTATTGCACAGTTGATTACCACCTTAAAGACAAACATTATTGCACAGTTGATTACCACCATAAAGATAAACATTACTGCACAGTTGATTACCACCTTAAAGATAACTAACAAATGGCTTACTTGGGGTAAATTTAAGCAATTAAAAAAACTTTAAACTTATAACTTTATGGATTAGCATGTTGATTATATTTTATTTTTAATTCCTGTAAAGCTAGACAATGTAATTCTATGTCAGAATCATAGCGGTCTAAATAAAGAGGCTCTTAATTAAGTAAAAGGACACTAAAAAAAGCCGCTGTATTAAAAGCCTTTTAGAAAAACAATGTTACATATGTACCAAACTGTTACTTAGTGTTGTAAACAGTAGGGAAACAAAAATTTTAATGCCTCGCTGTCTGGACTATTATTATAATAAGGGGAGTCCACACATTATAATTTCCCTCTTGTAGTGTAATTTTAACACTACATTTTTCAATTCTACCAATGTGACAGAGATTTTAAGTAATCTACCATCATGAGATAAAAGTTTTGCTAAAATATGTTATGTAAATAAAATGGAATTCATAACCAAAGGCCTTGTGGGTGTGGGGGGGGGGTATGATTTACTTCCTTTATACTTTCCTATTTTAAACTATCATTTCAAATGCTACACGATTGAGACCAGGTGTTGGATGTACAAGGGTCTCACAAGTGTTATCAATGTATCTCAACCTGCAAAACCTCATGGTCTTGTAGCTTACACCCACCCCATTTCCTGTAGCTTAGACCCACCCCATGTCCTGTAGCTTAGACCCACCCCATGTCCTGTAGCTTAGACCCACCCCTTTAACTTGAACCCACCTCATGGTCTTGTAGCTTAAACCCACCCCTTTAACTTGAACCCACCTCATGGTCTTGTAGCTTACACCCACCCCATTTCCTATAGCTTACACCCACCCCATTTCCTGTAGCTTAGACCCACCCCATGTCTTGTAGCTTAGACCCACCCCATGTCCTATAGCTTACACCCACCCCATTTCCTGTAGCTTACACCCACCCCATTTCCTGTAGCTTAGACCCACCCCATGTCCTGTAGCTTAGACCCACCCCATGTCCTTTAGCTTAGACCCACCCCATGTCCTGTAGCTTAGACCCACCCCATGTCCTGTAGCTTACACCCACCCCATGCCTTTAACTTGAACCCACCTCATGGTCTTGTAGCTTAGACCCACCCCATGTCCTGTAGCTTAGACCCACCCCATGTCCTGTAGCTTAGACCCACCCCATGTCCTGTAGCTTAGACCCACCCCTTTAACTTGAACCCACCTCATGGTCTTGTAGCTTAAACCCACCCCTTTAACTTGAACCCACCTCATGGTCTTGTAGCTTAGACCCACCCCATGTCCTGTAGCTTAGACCCACCCCATGTCCTGTAGCTTAGACCCACCCCATTTCCTGTAGCTTAGACCCACCCCATGTCCTATAGCTTACACCCACCCCATTTCCTGTAGCTTACACCCACCCCATTTCCTGTAGCTTACACCCACCCCATTTCCTGTAGCTTAGACCCACCCCATGTCCTGTAGCTTAGACCCACCCCATGTCCTTTAGCTTAGACCCACCCCATGTCCTGTAGCTTAGACCCACCCCATGTCCTGTAGCTTACACCCACCCCATGCCTTTAACTTGAACCCACCTCATGGTCTTGTAGCTTAGACCCACCCCATGTCCTGTAGCTTAGACCCACCCCATGTCCTGTAGCTTAGAACCACCCCATGTCCTGTAGCTTAGACCCACCCCTTTAACTTGAACCCACCTCATGGTCTTGTAGCTTAAACCCACCCCTTTAACTTGAACCCACCTCATGGTCTTGTAGCTTAGACCCACCCCATGTCCTGTAGCTTAGACCCACCCCATGTCCTGTAGCTTAGACCCACCCCATGTCCTGTAGCTTAGACCCACCCCATGTCCTGTAGCTTAGACCCACCCCATGTCCTGTAGCTTAGACCCACCCCTTTAACTTGAACCCACCTCATGGTCTTGTAGCTTAGACCCACCCCTTTAACTTGAACCCACCTCATGGTCTTGTAGCTTAGACCCACCCCTTTAACTTGAACCCACCTCATGGTCTTGTAGCTTAGACCCACCCCTTTAACTTGAACCCACCTCATGGTCTTGTAGCTTAGACCCACCCCTTTAACTTGAACCCACCTCATAGTCTTGTAGCTTAGACCCACCCCTTTAACTTGAACCCACCTCATGGTCTTGTAGCTTAGACCCACCCCTTTAACTTGAACCCACCTCATGGTCTTGTAGCTTAGACCCACCCCTTTAACTTGAACCCACCTCATAGTCTTGTAGCTTAGACCCACCCCTTTAACTTGAACCCACCTCATGGTCTTGTAGCTTAGACCCACCCCTTTAACTTGAACCCACCTCATGGTCTTGTAGCTTAGACCCACCCCTTTAACTTGAACCCACCTCATGGTCTTGTAGCTTAGACCCACCCCTTTAACTTGAACCCACCTCATGGTCTTGTAGCCTAGACCCACCCCTTTAACTTGAACCCACCTCATGGTCTTGTAGCTTAGACCCACCCCTTTAACTTGAACCCACCTCATGGTCTTGTAGCCTAGACCCACCCCTTTAACTTGAACCCACCTCATGGTCTTGTAGCTTAGACCCACCCCATGTCATGTAGCGTAGACCCACCCCATGTCCTGTAGCTTAGACCCACCCCATGTCATGTAGCGTAGACCAACCCCATGTCCTGTAGCTTAGACCCACCCCATGTCCTGTAGCTTAGACTCACCCCTTTAACTTGAACCCACCTCATGGTCTTGTAGCTTCCTTCCAACCACCCTGAACGTGTTGTTGCTGGTGTGTTGATAAATCTGCACCTTTGAAAGTCCTTGAGAAGTGCCACTTGGCACCCATTTTTTATTATTGTCATCATAGATCATCACGGAGGCACGGGCAGAGATGATTGGTACCTCACTGTGGACACAATTACTTCAATACTTAGTTTTAAAACAACAATAGTAATGCCTAAAACAATGCAATAGCATAAAATAATAAATAACTTCCTAGTACCAAACTGATTGTAATCAAACTAACAGACGTAATAAGTTGAACAGTTAATTCACTCAGATACATGTTTACTTTACTAATTGGATAACAAGTGTTGTTAATTATTTAAGTTACCCCCACCATTTAGGATTAAACCCAGTAAAAAATAAAAAAACATAAGTGACAAGGATTAATTAGCATGTGGCAAACAGTAAGCAACATGCTGGAAGGAGGGGTGAGGAAGAAAATTGTTTATGTACAGTTTATTTATAGATAAATCTTCACATATTACAAGGGGCAGACACTAGGAAGTACAAAATACAATTTTTTTGTTGACAATTTTACAGTCTAGTGTCAGGATGAGAGATTAGACAAAAGCTTTTTTAAAACATGATCTAAACAGTCCCAGGTTAACAAATGGAACATGTCATATCTTAAGTTTAATAAACAGGCCAGAAAATGTAATAAGCTTCATGGTAAACATAATGTCAATCCCAGCACAAAGGTGTAAACACAGGTTTTGATGAGACAAATATCAACCTATTGGCTATAGACTTAAGTAAATACTTGATAGTATTATCTAATTGATTTTTTTGTTTTTATAACCAAACCAATTATCTACTTGATGTATGCTGGTCCTTACAATTAAATTTCTACATTTTTGTAAACAAAATTAAAGTGAGTGTCTAACATGAAATTCTGAGTTTCTAGTCGAGCTTGGGAGGGTTTAATGGCAAGACCAATCCAACAACCAGCTCCCTTACAGAACATATTGCATGCATCATGGAACGTGTAGTGTTAAAACATTTGAAATGCTTAGTTACCTGTGACAGGAGTGTACAATTATTCTGTAAATGTATGTATCATAACCCACGGGAAAGAGGGGGGGGGGGTATGGGGCGGGAGATGCAATTGGCAGCACGAACTACCTAAAACATGAACTTCGGGGCCTGATCGAGTGGGGTTGTAGCTGACGTTTCCTTCAGAACGTCATACTGAGACACCCAACAAATACATCATTAATATTGTTAGTCACGAAACTTGGCTATTAGTTGTACAATACACAGAATATCGGTAACTACGACAAGCGCAGGTATAATGTACAGGCGTGCAAGCCAGGAGTATTGTGTTGCTGCCAGCGTGTGCACGCAAATCGTAAGGAATAAAGCTCAAACATTCCGTCAGACACTTCTGGCTGTGTCAATGTATGTTTTTTTTAGTCATGTCGCCACTTTGTTGTGTGAATTTGTGAAGTAAGATCGCGACTGTGTTATGTATATCTGTGTAGTAATGTCCCGAATGTGTTATGCATATCTGTGTAGTAATGTCCTGACTGTGTACCTGTGTAGCAATGTCCCGACTGTGTATGTGTGTAGTAATGTCCCGACTGTGTTATGTATATCTGTGTAGTAATGTCCTGACTGTGTTATGTATATCTGTGTAGCAATGTCCCGATATGTACCTGTGTGGTAATCTCCCGACTGTGTTATGTATATCTGTGTAGCAATGTCCCGACTGTGTATGTGTGTAGTAATGTCCCGACTGTGTTATGTATATCTGTGTAGTAATGTCCTGACTGTGCATCTGTGTGGTAATGTCGCGACCCCATTAGGCCTATCTATAACTTATCAGAGACTACACACCAATCCACTGCAGGTGCGTGAATTACTCAACATAAGCAATAACTTAATATACGATTATATTATCTAAACGGGGCTGTCACTATGTAACTATCTAGAAAAACATATTTTTCAACTTCAAGTAGACACCAACGAACATGGGTCTGAAATGCTAAAAAAAGCAGTACTTGGCCACTGAGGTTTGTTCCTACCATTGATCCAATTTTTTTTATTGGTATCTAGTCAATAACGCAGGGTGTAAAGAGCGTTCTGGTCCGAGCTTCCCAATACACCGGTACAGTCATACCTACATCGAGTACAAACTTGGCACCCCCTCGTCAGTGGACTAAAGAGGGCAGTAAACAAACGTAGCACACGAGCAACAAGCCGAGGGGTCGTATAAGCCCCCTCCCTGAGTCACGAACATCTCTTTACACTTCCTCGTCGCGTGAGTGGATTTCATTACAACCAGCGCCGATGTTTGGTTACGTAATGACACTCGTTTAGAGGATGAAAAACAAATCAGATCTCTCCACGTGTGTGTGCTTACAGATAACTACAATCATAATACCCCACCCCATCCTTAACCTCCAGGACAGGGAACTAAAACTACTGACAAATGGGATGCTGTTTGTATTTTCCGTGGGACCACAACAATGTACCAGAAGTTTGCGCTACTACCAACATTCCGATAAAGAACAGATTCCTCCTAAACATCGAAACGTGTCTTGTTAGACACTACCCCCATCTTACAACCAAAACTTAATTTTTAATTCTACTATTTAATAAAAACAAGTATAAAGACTTTTACAATTATAACCTTTAAAATGCACTGAAAATAGGAAAAGAAACTTTCTCTTTTTAGTGCAATGTTTGGTCGCCCAAGAAATATCTCACACACTTTATAATAGACTTTTTATTTTCTTATTTTCAGTGCACTATTTTCAAATACAAGAGTAAGCCGATGTGTAATTTTTAATACCAACAAATACCTTATTATAATTTTAATTCGGTTCAATTAAATTAAGCCGATACCCCTCCAACTAAAAATATTCCATATATTACACGATTAGTAACTCCAGAAAACAATTATCTGCCCTTGACTGGAGTTGTCTCTGATGCCTGAAAACCTCGGCGTATACAGCTCATTTGACTGATCGTGTTTCGCTACTAAATATTTCCCCTTTTCTTACTTAATATAGTAGCCTAATCTTGAAATTAATATTCAATGATTGATTTAATATCTAGTCAGATAAAAAATATTCTTTAGCTTTCATCGGAGACGAATGTATCAAGAAAATTGGACGAATAGCTGTATTAGAAGTATGTAAAAACGGATCCATAGAAAAACAGACATTGAGAACTAAGTTGAAGAGTATTTAAAAACTTTAAAACGCTTTAGATTCTTGAGGGAAAAAAGTATGCATATGTCTAATAGCTGCAATCAGCATTAGCCAAAGTGACAGCAAGCAAATCACACCCCCCCCCCCCCTCACATACACTCAGAGAAAATGAAAGAGATCTTTCCTGCTGGATTAGCAGGCGATTTTATCAATGAAGAAATATGACTGATCAATACTGGCGAGAACAAGTTGACCCCGGCGACGGGTGACCTCATTTGCTAGAGTACACATTATCTGCGCACCACTTTTTCGTCTGGCGTGTGTCATACTCCCCTACCTTCACTGGAGAGGTGGCGTAACATTTCCCTTTAGGTGGCATATATTCCTGGGCATAGAATCATTATGCTAGTCAGTCAGTAAGTTGGCCTAAGGCGGCGAAAGCCAAATTTTTGCCAACCATGTGCCTATGTGGCACTAATCGATAGAATAAGCTGCACGTGATTAGAGTTGGAAACTTCTTCCAGTACAATTTAGCACCACGCGCAGTCTTTGTTATTAGTTGTGAGAAATCGGTGACCTTTGAACTCCTTGTTATGACTAACTTGGTCCGTCTTGTTGAGCACAATGACACGCGCTGCGGCTATGATATAATTAACCAGTTACTCATCCCTGGAATATCCTGCATCAATATTTGTTCAATGAGAGACATTAATTTGGTATTTGTGGTCCAATGGTAGACATAATTTGGTATTTGTGGTCCAATGGTAGACATAATTTGGTATTTGTGGTCCAATGGTAGACATAATTTGGTATTTGTGGTCCAATGGTAGACATAGTTTGGTATTTGTGGTCCAATGGTAGACATAATTTGGTATTTGTGGTCCAATGGTAGAAATATTTTGGTATTTGTGGTCCAATGGTAGACATAGGTTGGTATTTGTGGTCCAATGGTAGACATAGGTTGGTATTTGTGGTCCAATGGTAGACATAGGCTGGTATTTGTGGTCCAATGGTAGACATAGGTTGGTATTTGTGGTCCAATGGTAGAAATATTTTGGTATTTGTGGTCCAATGGTAGACATAGGTTGGTATTTGTGGTCCAATGGTAGACATAGGCTGGTATTGTGGTCCAATGGTAGACATAGGTTGGTATTTGTGGTCCAATGGTAGACATAATTTGGTATTTGTGGTCCAATGGTAGACATAGTTTGGTATTGTGGTCCATTGGTAGACATAGGTTGGTATTTGTGGTCCAACGGTAGAAATATTTTGGTATTTGTGGTCCATTGGTAGAAATATTTTGGTATTTGTGGTCCATTGGTAGACATATTTTGGTATTTGTGGTCCATTGGTAGAAATATTTTGGTATTTGTGGTCCATTGGTAGACATAGGCTGGTATTTGTGGTCCAATGGTAGACATAGGCTGGTATTTGTGGTCCAATGGTAGACAGGTTGGTATTTGTGGTCCAATGGTAGACATAAACTGGTATATGTGGTCCAATGGTAGACATAAACTGGTATATGTGGTCCAATGGTAGACATAAACTGGTATATGTGGTCCATTGGTAGACATAAATTGGTATATGTGGTCCACATGAGAAATGAAGCCCGCTCATGCACTCTAGATGCTACTTGGTTACAGGAAGACAAACATGAGTGAAGGAGGATTTCCTGTCCCCAACTGGGCTATATGACAAACATATAATGCTTCACTGCTACTGTTTCTATGTATGACATTGATCTACATATGTTCATGTATACAAACATTTTTTTTTTAAACCATGTCACAAAACAAAACACAAAGATTGTGTGACTGCTAAGCATAGTTATGTTCCTAATGCATTATGTAAAGAATCAATAAAAATAAACTTGATGTCAGAGATTAGTGAAATCACTGCTGCAAGGTGGTAAAAACAAATGCATTATTCAGAAGACAATCATAAAAGAGCTGCTACCTCTGACAACATCTGAGCTAGAAGCTAGGGGAGATAATGTTCAGTGCACATTTGTCTCAGCTTCTTGCATGGAAAACATTCAGACACACATTCGTTTTCTCAAGACACACAAGTCAGCTCAGTTAATCTTTCTAACCTGGGATTGTTCATGGTAAACACAAGGGATGGGTAGGGAAGGGGAAAATACAGTGTGTCACATGATCAGTTAGGCTGAAAGTCAGAGGACTTGTTACAAACTTTTATAAAACCTGTTGACAACAGAATAAGCATGGCATACAACAGGGGAGATAACGGCATGCAAACAGCTTCTTATTTTTACACTAATACTTATTTCATCTCCTTTTTTTATACTTGTCAGACACAAACTTATTATAACAAGATCTCTGAGTATGGATGTCTATGCTTCATGTAAATTTTGTGTACAAGGTGGTCTAAAAAAATGACAACACCCAAAATAAAAATATGACAATGAATGTTTAACAACCCAAAATTATTGAGTTCTTTTCACTGGCTTCCCTGAGTCTCAGATGGCTACCTGACTCAGAATAAAGTGGCTGGGATAAGTGCTGACCACTCTATAAGCCAAGGTCAGAGTAACAAATTAACTCTACTTATCTTCTTTATATATAGTCAAGCTCCAGGGGGTGCTTTTATTGTTTAGTCTAAACATTGCAAGGATTACAAATTGAATTGTGGTACTCATTTAAAAAGAAGCCCTTAGAGCTGATGTTCTGTTAAAATTAATATAGGCTTGGATCCAAAAATTTGAACTTCACAGAAATATCATTTTCAAATTCTGAGCCAAATCTATCTCATTTACTAGTTTTAAGTGGTAACTAGATTGTGTGGTGAGAAGCAGACCTATTGGCAATGAATGGCATACCAAGTGAGGTAGATACATAAAATCTATAAAAATGAGGAAGAACTTTTTAAAAAATCTAACAATAAGGTAACGTATAAAAACATACATGTTGATAGGATATTTAAATTCTTTTAAACATTTAAGATATTTTTGCCAACAAGGGTGCGGGATAATGTTACAGGCAGATATTTATAACTGTATTATGCACACAAAAAGGGTCATAGTTATTATCATCCCAACAAGCAAGAAAATATTTATGGCAAAAACACATACAATGTGGAATACTTTAAAAGCTAGATTAATCCAAACACTTTGCCATAACAAAACTAGTTTTACTATAAGTCCCCACCCCCACCCCAGTTAATATCAGCTTTTAAAAAATATTTGCTAGGACGTACACGCAAGCTTTATAATTTGAAAGTGAACATTAAAACCTACCTCATTTTTGTTTAGTTGATACAGTCTCACTGGTCCAAAGCAAGTGTGTTTTGTGAAGGCTGAAGAGTTTCTGTTCCACCACTTCTTAGTGTTAGAGTGATTAAAGACTTCCTTGTTATCTGAATCATAGACCAGTTAATTTCCCATTAAATACCTCCCAAGTGATGGCTGGTTGTAACAGGTGTTCTACTGTTTATTTATTAAATTAAGGTGTTACGAGACCTTACAAATGACTTATGGTATGATGAAGGTTGTAAGAATAGTTAACACATTTCCTACTACTTTTGTGCTTTAGTACATATTGTAATGATTCTAATGACAAGCTCTAATCAAACAACACCAAAATGTTGTTTTAATATTTATCAGTGAAAAGGTCTCTTGTGACTGCCTGAAGAGTAACACAGAATCATTTCATTATATAGAAAAGATTAGTACAGCCCTCTCACATTTAAAAAATTAAATATCAGATTTAAACATTTTGTTTTTGTTTTTCTCGTTAAAAATTTAAGCCTGTCAGCCTCTGGATTTTTTTAATTTATGCCAACTATGAGGCTAGTTGTGGCTAATTATTTTTATCAGGTCTTAATAATTAGTACTAATTAGCCATCATGACTGAAATAATTAATATGTAATATCTACAAAAAGTTTCACTGTAATTTAAATTAAAATACTTCTTAGTAAAGCATCAAATTTAAGGCCTAATTTAGGAACTGAAACAACTTAGTTTTGAAAAATCAGTCACTCACTTCATGATCAATGAAAATGTAGAAAAATAAAAATGTCAACCTATGACAAAATATAAGTTTACCAAGCTTGTTTTTTTTTTGTTTTAGCTTCCTGTGTTCATTAAGCCTCAGTTTTTTGTTTTATCATTTATATTATTTTTACAGAATCAGTTATTATTAAAACACATTTACCACTGTAAAATATGCATATGCATTTTAAAAATTTAACTAACCACAACCAAATGGTTTTAATTTTGTTCAGTAAAAGTAAAAGATATTTAACCTGTTATACATTGCCTTGGAATTTAATTCAAAATAGGCCTATGTGTTCAACTGCAAAATAATGCTTCCACCTAACACTGTCAAGGTATTTACTGATTACTAAGAACAACTTTAAAATCCAATTTCTATGTGTATAGGTAGGGTATCAGTTTGCAGGACATCACCACCCCACCCCTGGTTAAAAACAAACTACAGTAAGACATTACCCCCTGTTCATTTAGAGATCAATACTGACAGGATAGGTTAACTTAGCTATAGGGTTATGAACTGGATACTGAGAAGGGTAAACAAAGATATAATGATATAATATGCACTCTATCCCAGTTTGTTGGGATGAGCTATTCCTAGATACCAAATATATAATATTTTGTAGATTAAAACTCAAGTTTTTTAACAGTCTGCCCTTTGGTCACAAACCAGAGTCACTCCTAACCAAATAATGTCAATCTCTGCTTCTCAATTACAATTAAGTTTATTTAAGGGTCTACACCGATGAATTCAAACACTGCTTATCTCTTAAAATTTTGAACTGCAAAATATTAAATGAATAATCTGTATTTCCATGCACAAATGTAGTCCAAAATTAACAAACACACATTTTTGAAGATTTTTTTTCTCTTAAAAACTTAACCGTCCACTCAGCTCTGATGGGTACTTAACTCAATAACTCATGTTATGGAAATAAAAGGCTGCACCCTATCCATT
This sequence comes from Physella acuta, assembly GCF_028476545.2. Lineage (NCBI taxonomy): Eukaryota > Metazoa > Mollusca > Gastropoda > Physidae > Physella > Physella acuta. The sequence continues at coordinate 1,081,115 of NW_026732013.1, forward strand.
CCTATGCTGAGGTCACAAAAACAGGTGAACTCTACTTCACTTGCCCCATGGACTGTACTTTTACTACTTTATTTGAAGATGTGTAGGCCTAAGTCAGAATTTTAAAATTTATAATGTTTTTTTTTCAGATCTTTTGTCAGTTTGTTGATGTTTTGTTATCTTATACTTTGCAATAATATAGGTTAAATTAAACAATAATTTAATTTAAAATTTAACAATGTCTCACTACTTTTCTGGAATCTTAGCTGTTGGGGAGCGGGTTTGTCCACCCTACCTAAATTCAGCATTTTAAAATTTTTTTTAATAATATTATTGCATTAAAATATTGATAAGATTCAGAGAAATTCACTGAAATTGGCTGTCCAAAAGCAGATGTGGTTCTGGTTGTTAATATTTAGCTAATCTATCGCTTTAGGTATGTAAAAGCGGCGGAGGCTAGTAATGTGAAAAGAAGGTGCCCCATTAAATTCTAGTAATTATTTCCCAATTTAAGGAATACTTATGTTTTGAAAGTTACAAAAATGTTTCAAAGTTTCATTCATGTACCTGTTTTTATAAACCATTGTATTAAAAGTTTTCAGCAATAAATAAAGACTAGCGATGTTTTCACCAGATGCAACAAAGCTCGTTTACTTCAGAAGATATCTTGTTTAAGTTTTTCTTTGGTAAACTTGTAGCAGGAGATTCAGGGGAAGCCACTCTATTTTATAAATATAACAGATATTGCTCACAAACACTGCTGTTTACAGTTAATTTCTGGCCTATATTGATATATTTAGTCATTGATTTTGGTTTACTATTCAATTATCTATAATATTTGACACAAATATATCACAATATACTTCTTTTAAAGCCTTAACAATGAGGCAACTTTTTCTGACATAACTAGCCTCGGCCGATTTTACGTACCTAAAACGATAGATTACAAAATATTTATTATTTAGGCCTATCTATATATATAATTCTCTTCTTGGAGACGATAGAAAACACCAAGCTGTAAGCGCGCCTAGCAGCCCCCTCTCTTCCTCTCTAGGCATATCGCTAACACACCCACCCCCACATGGTCTGGTGAGCTGTGGTTCACGCTAAATGTTCACAATCGTAGAGCTGGGTTTAGTGGCGGCTATTAGGGGCATATACTTTAGTTTGAAATGATTTTAAACTTAGGAAAGGTAGCTAAGAGGAGGCTGCTTTCACGGGGGGGGGGGGGGGAGGGGCTAGGGGGTTGGGGGAAAGGAGGGTTTTAGTGTTTTAAAGCAAATATTTTCAGTGGCAGCATTCAAATTATGAATTACTGAAAAGTAGAAAATAAAACAACTAAATAGCGGCGTATGATTTGCCGCGGTCGGCTCTAGGCACTATATTTATTATTTAGTTAATTAGTAAAGTTAGAAATGCCTCCTACTTCTAGTAATCTAGATTAGTCTAAGATTAATTTAGTAGGCTTAAATAATAGCAAATAAATAGTTACAGCAGTAGCTTATCCAATAAATTTAGTACCTTCTTCTGCAGGCCCTATGGGCCAGGCCGCTATCAGTATCAGACTCAGTTAAACTCGTAGGGCTAGACCTACAAGTACAAGACTAACAACTTACTAACAAGACTATGATAATTTTAAAATTGAAATTTTCTAGCATAGGCCTCAGGCTTTCCCTCACTTCTACTTAGAAGTCCTAGATTCTCTCTAGATCTCTACTTCAACTTTTCAAACATAAAATAGAGCCTATTAAAAATAATATAAAATTGATAAAAATAAAAATCTAGAATCTAGATCTAGACTTCTAGAATTTCTTTATTTTCTTTCTAGCTAGACTTCTAGATTAAAGTTCGCTGTTATTGTACACAATAACAACATATTTAAATGACGTTAATACAAATAGATCATACGTTAAATCGCTTATTTAAAAGAATAAAATAGATTTCGATCAATATTCCGCTATGAAAATTGCACAAAAATCACTTCATGGATAAGAAAAAAGAAAGATCACTTCCTACATTGACGCCATGTTGTGGACATCATCTGCAGCACTGTTTCATTTTTAAATATAGACCTAGATCTAGGCTATTGATTAATATAATACATTTTTATAAAATAAAAAATACTTTTCGATTAAATAGTTTAGAACCAAATTAAAAAATAACTAATTCAATTTTTCTAAATAATAAATGATATTTTATAAATTGTTATAGATCTACCAGAAGCTACAAGGCGCATTGATCGCTTTATTTATAGAAACGCAGCTTTAGCAGTAAAAACAGGTATTTTCTTCGATAGTTGAGGCCTAAGCAATGAGATCCAGCTAACATTGCGTTTCCCTGTTCGCCCGATAGGGAAAACCCAGATTTTCATCGGTACTATTCTCCGGAAGCAGTTGGAACAGAGATCTAGTCTAAATTTAGTTGCAAATTATGACAAGACTATCATAACACAAACATCTGGTACAGGAGCTTAGTTTTAAATTGCATATTCTACCAAAATAATGACATACTTCACATCATGGGAAGAATTTGCTAAAGCTGCAGAGCGTTTATATTTAAATGATGCTTTAAAAGTTAGTAGATTATTTGGTAATCTATCTTTTTGTTGGTAACCTACCGGTGCGGCCATCGCCTGTTTGTCGCTTCGTACAATATTTGTTTTGATGTTTTATACGAAACTACAGATATCTGCTGTAAACCTGTCCATTTCTAAATATATCCAGGTCAAATTCTTTTGTTTTTCTCCTTCTGGAAGTCGAGTTTTTAAATTTTAAAGTTTCGAGGTATGACGTCGTAGGCGATTCTAGTTCCCCCTATGAAAAACACTAGGTCCCGGATGAGATGAATAAAACCAACCAATCAAAGCTTTTATAACTAGGTTGACTATAAATAGCTTCTACAATATGTGCGGGGCACTGTACATACGATAGATAAGGCTAATAAAGCAACCTGATAGGTGAATAGGGGTGGCCGCAGCTTGGGTAACGATTTGGGTGGTTTCACATCGCTGCGTAACCAACGACTTGAGCTAGACTAGCCTAGTAACTAGTTCTAGATGCCCTATATTTCAAGCTAAGCCTAGAATCTGTATGATTTCTATTTTTTTCTGTTGTTTTAAATTATTTCGATCATCTGCTTCTTCTAAATCTAGTTTGTGTGTCTACATACAAGCATATCTAAGCAAATGTTACGTTATGTCTTGTTAGTGATTGGGTCAACTTTTAATGTCGTTAATTAATTTAATTAACATGTTTTTAATTTGGTTTTGCAATCTATTAATTAATAATACAATCAACAATACGTTTAAAAGTGTAAAATATCTATTTGTTATTAAACTAGGATTAAAACGTATAAAATACGATCGTTACGCAAGCCGGTTCACGTGGCCGCAGGGAAAAAAATATCGCAAGTAGCACGTCACTAAAACATGAATATCTCAAATTCAATGCGTAGGAATATAAAAGCAAGGTACATAAATGAAACAAGGAAACATTTTTGTATTTTTCAAAACATAAATCCTCCTCAAAATGTGAAATAATTATTAAAATTAAAGGAGTCACCTGTTTTTCACATTACAAGTCGCTGGCGATTTTACGTACCTAAAACGATAGATTACCAAAAAAAGTTACCTCATTGACATTGTCAAGGCTTAAATAGAAGTAGAATCAATATTCAGTATATTGTGATATATTTGTGTCAAATGCCTATAGATAAATGAATAATACACCTAAATCAATAGCTAAATATATCAGTATAGGCAAGAAATTAACTTTAAACAGCAGTGTTTGCGAGCAGGATTAGCTATATAATATAATAAAAAGCGGCCATCTGTAAGTTAGTGTGGCTTCCCCTGAATCTTGCGCTGTAAGTTTACAATAAAAAAAAAATTAACAAGATGGCTGCTATAGTAAATGAGCATGGTTGCATCTGTTGGAAACATCGCTAGTCTTCATTTATTACTGAAAAGTTTTAATTCAATTGTTTAAAAACAGGTACATAGGCCTAAATGAAACACAAGGAAACATTTTTGTATTTTTCAAAACAAATCCTCAAAATTACTAGTCGCGGGGCGATTTTACATACCTCAAACGATAGATTACCGATTATTTATTAGATTAGGTCTTGTCATATAAAAATTTTTTTATACTTTAATAATAAATTATATTAGTCCAATTTACTGTAATTTATATTATACCTAAATTTAACTAAACTATAACTAAACAAAGCGGTAATCTATTGTTTTAGTTATGTAAAATCGGACGAGGCTAGTAATGTGCGAAAAAGTTGCCTCATTGTTAAGGCTTTAATAGAAGTATATTGTGATATATTTGTATATATTCAAAATCACAGTATATTGTGATATATTTGTGTCAAATATTAAGACATCTTACTAGTTCTTAGGATTTTTCTTTCTAACTTAAGTTACTTTCTACATATCAAATATCATGTAGGCCCTAGATCTAGTAGGCTAATTAATAATAAATATTTTTTAATTTTAAGTTAAATAGGCCTAATATTTTATTATAATTACTAATTAAAATAAGCTATACAACACTAATAATTACGTTATTATTTAAATTTAATTTATAGTTTAGTTAAGAGCTATCACTTACGGGTTGCAACAGCTACAGATGTGCTCTGCCTTCTTGCACATAGTCAACAACAAATGCAGAAGAAATTGTACATGTTGAAGTTGAAATATTGATGGTGATTCTGACCAAGACATTCAGATTAGAATCAGCAATGATAAATGCTTTGAACTTGCTATTCTAAACCAATGTGTGTATGTACATTTCTACTGCATTGTCCAGATAGCTAACTTAGTCTCTTTTTAAGGGTTAAACAATTTAGTCATGTAACTTCTCACTAATCTAGTGAACATACTTCAGATTTCTATTGGCAACCCCACTTCTCCCCCCATGGAAAAAGTTGTCGAGTTGTTTTTATCCTACGCTACTCATAAGGGTTTTTATTTAACAATTACACTATCAAGGTAGTAAAACAGTTTAACATGTGTAAAGCCTCATAGCCAATTATTTTTACAACTTTTAATGTGAATAATCCAATATTGCAGCTTGCAATGAGTTTTTAATTTCCCCCCCCCCCCCTCATTTGGCATATAAGTTATAGGGCTGTTTAAAACTATGACAAAATGGACAACAGTTATTTCACCCAAAGAGGAGGCAACAATTCCTTCCAGCAAACTTGTTTTATGCCATTTTTTGTTTGCTTAATTGATGTTATGAGTTTGTTAAAACTTATTGTGCTTAATACAGTATAGGTTTTATATATTTTAGTGTCGCTTTGTAACCAAATACAGACATTGTGATGGGAAACTTACTTTGAAAGTTACAGATGATAAAGTGGTAAGTATTGCACCTAAGATATCTTGAAGTAGTAATTAATAATTTCATTTTAAGTAGTAAAATTTAGTAAAAACCAAAATTCTTTAACTTTGTTTAAAACATTTTATTTGATAAATACTAAGCATCATATGATTTGCTCTTTTATAGAAGTATATAATAAAGATAAGCCATGTTAAAATGTGTGCCTTCTTATATGTTGTCATTATGATGGTATATTGTTGAGGGAGAGGGGTATCACATTTTATAACTAAATTTTCCCTCCTTGACAAACATTATTATTTAAAATTTACAGTGTCTTCAGTACAGGACAGAACATGCTCAGGATATTAAAAAGCTTGAAAAATTGACTGGGCAGCTAATGAGGCACATGGCCTCTAAGGAAAAATAATCTGCAATTGACACTGAGTTTTTCTAGATATAATGGTGCAATTTTTCAATACCACAGTGTTGATAGGAAGCTGTGGAACATTTTCAGTGCAGCAAAAACCTACCCAATATTGGGCTTTTTAATTTAAGTGGTGCAAGATTGATCTTTTTAATGTTATGTAAGTCATTTAATATTTATGATAGTTGAAATGTTTGAGTGATACCTCTTTTGTTATAATTAAATGACCAAAAGAAGCTTGAAGCAACTGCACTTGTTTTGAATTTTATTGATATTTATTGGTATTTTTTAAAAAAGTGACAGTAGACAGCAGTGACTGAACAATATTTGCTGTTTGAATATGGGGGGGGGGGGGGGGGGGGGGGGGGGGGAGAAACAGAATGTTGCATTAGTCAAACATTGAATAAATAAAAAATCTGAGTTTATAGAGTGAATGTTTATTTTACAGTACACCAATTTAAATGGTTAAAAAAAGGCCACAAAATTTACTGACAGTGAGTTAAGATAATGCATTATTAGCATATAAATCATTTTGCATGCAAAAAATGACATTTTCAGCAAATTTTTACAGCTTTAAAAAGTTTTTCAACTAAGGTTCAGTAACTTATGTGTAGCCATTAGCAGAGCTGGTGTTGGTTGTAACAGTTTCTTGTTCGTTTGTTGCTGTTTAAAAAGTAAACTCCAAATATACAATTAATTCTGCTTTTGAGATGAACAACATTGGAATAGCAGAATCTCAATTTTCTCAGCTCTTTACAATTCTGATCAGATATATTTGAACTATTATAAAGAACATAATTTATTTATCTCTAAATTAAGTGCCACATTCAGCAAATCTGTAAATTGTCCCTAGTTTACTTACTACAAATATTCCCAGTAATTATCTTTAGGTTTTTGACTAAACCAGCTTTATAAATAAACAGCTTCATTTGAAGATCATGACATAACTTGTGAGCCACCACATCAAAAGTGGTTGAGCCAATGAAACAGATAGAATAAGATACAGACTCCGTTTAGCCCCCTTTGTAAAACCATCATCAGTTTGGTGAGGCATCACTTGAACCCTCAAAGTGCGCATCTAAAAATTTAAACACAAGATGTAATTGTAATTGTTTCACAAAGAAGGATTAGGAACATCAATAATTTATAAATAGGCAGCTGATGCTAGTATGTTAAAGAGTAAATAAATATTTACCAGAAAGAACACCAGTGAAATACAAAACCACAACAAGACAAAGTAGTACACTGTTGTGTTTGATGCCACTCCAGCAAGTAAACTACAGTTCATTCTGGAAAAAAATTCAAATATAACTAATGTTACTTTACATGCTTGCTCACTCCTGGTGACACAAGGTAGATAAATGAGATATTTTAAAAAATGAATTCACACCTTAGGAAAGTAGTTGAGCAATATATTGATTTTCAGTTTTTACTTGTGATATGACTTAAGAGGCAAAATTATTTAAGTGGATAGATTGTTATGAAATGCATGTTGATCCTGTTTAGTGGCAGGTAGCTAAAAAGAGTACTGTTATTAACTAAGTTATGGTTTGATTTTTGTCCACTGGGGAAGTAAGTTTTTGTTTTGTGTTCTTGTTGTGAACATGTGTCATGGAGTGTGTATGTAGGAAATCTCATCTCGTTCATCGGAGTAGAGGGTTGCGCTGGTGTAATAAATCTTTACAGATAAAGGGCTGTTGTGATTCCTTTTATCTGTCTCCTACTGAAACCTGAGGATACTGGTTTACAAGTTTTTGATAATGGTAGCTGTTAAATCAATCACATGCTGTCTGGGGTTCTAAACCAAACCCGCAGTCATGATAGTGAGACTAAAAATATATTACTGACAGAAATAATGTTCTGAATCTAGAGTTCAAGCTGTATGCCAGTATTAACAATGATACACACTTTCCATATTAAAATGAATTTGTTGCAATAACTATGATAATTTTTTAAGAGACATAAACTTTGGAACTTAATGAGTAAAAGAACAGATCTTTAAAAAATTTGGGATTACCAGAATACATTTTTGGGAACAATCTTACTATTTAGTATCTTCAGAGAATGAGTTATTACAGTTTTTACAGCAATTTGTTGATTTCAGATTTTTATTTATAAACAACATACAATTGCAACTATCAACATTCAGTGTTTAGAAAATATAAAATACTATACCCAACAAACTTGTATCCACAGTAAGCTATAATGTCAAGATACTTTAGGTCTGTATTTAAGTTTAGGATGTATAAACTCAAGGTAAATCCAACCATCTCAATTATTAACCATACTAAGGCAGAGCTTGCTTGTGCACCCAGCTGCTCAGGTGTAAATCTGTAATTAGTAGTAAAACTGATAAAAATGTTTTAATACTTTCTATGTTTGCATTAGTCTATTTTAAAGTTATTTTAAAGTAAGCAGTAGCGGAAATTGAGTGCTTTAATGCATGGGGGGGGGGGGGGGGGGTGAAGAGAACCCACTGTTCTGCATAAAACATCATTACAAAATTAATAGCACTTATTTGTACATTTTTGTATAGATGGGAACAAAATACACCATACAATGGCAAAACTAGCAATATAGCCTAAGTATGGTGAAGGGGTAAGAACCTAATACTTTTTTTTTTTACTAATACTTACTAATAGGCCTGAGGGGACCAGAGTCATCACATAAACTAAAGTAAGCATTCAAGATTATATATTATTTTTTTGTTTTAAAGTAATTATCATTATTTTCTTCCCTGACTGCTTATTTCATCCTTTTATGTTAATAGAATTTCTCCCTTATTCACCAACCTACTTCTAGTATAGCTTAGAAAATAAAGACAGAATGACAGATTATATAGGTAGTTTTTATGCTGAATGTCATGTCTTTGATTAGGGGGACCCACAATCCACTCATAATAAACAGTTTTACCTAATTTTTACTGCAAAAACTAGTTTTTTAGCTAAATATTTACAATCAATAACATATTACCTTCCTTGTGTTCCTAATACCATACCAGCAACCAATATATAGGTTACAAATGCCATCACTGTAACATTAAATATAGAAGTTAAAATGAATAATAAGTGTATCATTTTTTTCCTGTTAACATATAATTAGTAAATACACATTTCATTTAACACACTTATGAAAAAAAACTAGTAATTAAACAGTAAGTAATTTGCTGCAGGTAAAAATTTTATTTTAATAACAGCTAATTTATAACATAAACAAAAGCATTCTGAAAGTGTTTAAGATTACAGCCATTAGCTACAATTTAGTGGTCTCAAATTTAAATAATAATTACCTGGGATGTACAGGTCAGGAGCATTTATTTCATATCTTGGAGCAACAGGTTCATCCTGATTATAATGTATTGACCAGTCCTTTTGGTATACAAAACAAAAATATACAGATACATTATAAATTATTTAATGAATTGATTTTAAACCTGATGCTCTAACTTATATAATTTCATATGTAAAATACTAAAGTCTAAGCAGATTCTAACTTTTATTTTTAACTTTTAACAAAATTAATGACTTAGAGAGTAAAATATTAAGACTTTTTCTAATTGACCTGTGAAAACTGATGAAATGGTAAAAAATCTGTAAGTTTTTATAATATTGCTATTGATAAATGTATATGTACAAATGATGCCTTAGTGTAGATGCTCAAATGAAGAAATTACTTACAGAATGGGTATAAGGAAAAAATAATAAACCAAGTTTTTTTCCAACATACGCTGTATCTACAGCAAAATAGTATTTGAGTTTGGAAGAAGTAACATAGTTTTCTAACTGAAACAAAAAAATTAACGATAAAATAAAAAATTTCAGCTTTAAATTTAAAAGTAACACCACCTCTCTGTTATATACTTCTTTGCCACCCTCACTGCACAGTAAAAAAAATGTTATTTTGAAACTACTTTTAAATTTCAACTATTCTGTAGAAACATTTCTACTTTGGCAGTTTACCATGAAGTAAGCTTCCCTGTATAGAATTTTTTTTTTCTGAACAAAGGGAAGGTGCCCAAAATTTGCATAACACACTCTTAATTATGTATAGTTCATCAATATGAATTACTTTAAATATAGAAAATACCAATACACACAGAAATGAATGAGTTTTCAGAAATATAATAGAATTATGCCACAAGAACAAACTACACAAAAATATTGCAATAATTCATAAAACATATTAGTTTCTAATAAAAATAATAGTAAGCCTACATTTTTTTGTACTAAATCTTTTCCTTGTCCAGCTAAAGACTGGCCGTACTGCATTGCCATATTGGCCACTGGATCATTTAACAGTTGCTGCCCCGGAAACTGTGTACCTCCATATCCTGATGGCCCATATCCTAACAAACAAGAAATAGTACATAGAACAAATATTAACAAGAAGTTATCTATGGAAAAATGAAACCCATGCATCCAATACAATAAATAAAAAAACAAAATTATAAAATCCAAAATTAACAATACCCTGTCCGCCATAAAACATATCGGGTTGCCCAAGATTTGACATATACTGCTGCTGATTCTGTGCTGCAAAGTCATTAAAATAAGGAGATGGCTGTGGTGGCGGTGCAGCAGTAGCAGCTGCTTTTGTTCCCTTTGGTCGTCTTTTTTGGCTTGCTGAAATAAAGTTTCAACATTTTTTAAAGAGTTTATAGAAGTTTTAGATTTTATTTTTCATAACTTCACTGATTCACAAATAAATGAGTCATTTAGCAGTGTATAATACTTTGATTAGCCTTAAATGTAGCTTACGTTTTGAAGCTCTGTACTCAGATGGTACATCCATATTTTAAAACTTGATTGTACAGCTTCACAGCATTAAAGATTTAAAAAGAGAAAGCTGAAACAGGAACAATAATGTGGGTTTTAGGGCCAAACTTACAGGCATTTTATTTTCAATTTGGACAACAATTATAGCAGCCCAGAATATATGGCTCCAGAGGCCGCAGGATACACAATCAATGGATTCTAGGTGTTAAGATGGCAGCTGGCAACTCTGGACACCAAACCCCACACCACTGCCAGAGCACAGCCAATTTGAACAAAAAACCCAAACCCTTCCCCCCGCAGAGTTGCCTGAAAGAAACTCTAAATGCGACTTTCGTCCAGCTTGAGCTTAGGTTTAGTTAGGGGTGTGACTAAGACTATTATTTAGTATCAATGTGCAGTAACTAGATCAAGCTAAAATCCGGTTAAAATGATTCTGGATTAAAATCCATTTTCAATGATAATTTTCGTTTTCCTGGTTAAATTTGAAGTTGTGGTGGTGATTTTGGTTTCGATTTAGAGAAAAAGACAAAAAGATAACAGTACAGTATATCAGACATTAAACTATCCTAGGACCTAGCCGCACTTCACAAGTGCCCGTTGTAAATATAACTCTAGATCTACTAGATTCTAGATCTAAGTTCTTGTAAAATGTTGTAACAATGTAGATCTAGATCTAACTCAGTTCAGAGTGAGTAGAGTGGGGCCATTTATCTCGTGTAATTTTTTTTTTTTTTTTTTAATTATATTATCAACAAGTCAAATGTCCTATAAATAAAAATAGGCCTATGCCATGCTATGTCAACATAATTTTACTTGAAAATATTAAGTTTCTTACTTCTTACGAAAAGAAGAATGATAATAAATAACTGAACAGATTGTTGGGCTTACTAACGGCAAGTCGTATCTTCACACATATTCCAGCTTGAGTTGGCATCTCATAAACGGAAATGCAGAAGAGTTAAGCCTAACGGACTAATAGGTCTGAAATTATTTCCCTTGAAATAAACAAAAGGAGGCAACACATTCATAAAGAAACAATTTGTACAAAACCGGCGTTAGGAATACGCGGGGCCACTTTAAAAATGTCGTTAAAGTTCACCAAAGTATCAGATACAAATTGAAAGACCGCGTTTATTAGGGGAATATCAATGACTACTAGATTCTCTAAATCAGTACCCTTCAAGTTCATTGCCTTAAACGATGCCCCATTCTCAATAAAAGTTGTGCGAAGAGGACAATTCGCTGACTATATGATGTCAAAACCACTGGAAGACGGTTGAATAAAACAATTTGGATGAATTCGGTAAATTAATCATTCTGACTTGGAAAGGATGAATCCTTACGATTAACAACACTTTTAACTTTCTTCCAAAAAAAAATATATATATGAATAAATCACTCTGTTTAATGCCTCACTGATGAGGATCCCCACACGCAACTAAAATTAAATGTTAATTTTGATATACCAAGACAACTACATATACGACAACTACAACAAGAAAATCAGGACTAGCGTTCATCAGGTTACTAACTGTCTACTACAGGAATCCCGTCTGCTCACTAAAAGGACGTCTTCATCGGTCCGCATACAATAGGGTATCTCTTTACGTGTTTCCCAAATTTACATTCAAATTTATTCAAATTGATGTCAGGTCGGGGGCTAATTCGCGTCCAACTATCTCCAGTCATCTCAGGTCAAAGGCGAGGCGACCGTACCCAGCACACAGCGAGGTGAGACACTGTTTTTGTATCGAATGACGGCCTTTCTCAGTTCAGGTGGGTGATAACTCACTAACATCAACCATGGTCTCAGTTATAACAATCAACGTCGGCATTCGACCATTTAGTTTTTTCAATTGAATTCAGCAACAATTATTTAGGTTTACAAACTAATTCAGAAAACAATGATGTGCTGAAGCGCGGGGCCTAGGGCGACCGCCCCGTTTGCCACCCCTTAACGCCGGCTCTGAATCTATATATATAACTCTCTTCTTGGAGACGTTAGAAAACACCAAGCTGTAAGTGCGCCTTGCAGTCCCCTCTCTTCCTCTCTATGAAGTCTGGTGAGCTGTGGTTCACGCCAGAGGCGTACCGAGGGGGGGGGGGGCGGGGGTGCGGACCGCACCGGGTGACACCATTTTGGGGGGTGACACCAAGGCAAAAAACAGTAAAATATATACAGAAAAACTTGAGGGGTTGGGGGTGCAAATCAAAAGTTCGAGGGGGAAGGTGCAAATCGAAAATTTAAAAGTTTGTCCCCGGGAAGGGTCGCTACGCCTCTGAGGGGGGGGGGGGGGGTGACACCATTAGGGGGTGGGTAGGGGGTCCTTAACGACCATCTGATAGTGTTTTAAAACAAATATTTGTCCCGCGACGTACATGACCCCTAGGCGGTCGCCAAGGAATGCGATATTACAGAGGGTGATTGCGTACACAGAAGGGCAAATCAGTGCCCCATCAACTCTGATAAATCTTATAAAATTTATTCAAACCAAATAAAAGTAAAGAAACAAAAACTGAGCTTAATGGCTTGATATATTTATGTTATTTATTAACTTCTTTTAAAATACAGTTGTATATATTACTACAATATCATTAGCTCGTTTAAAAAAAGGAATAAAACAATTTAGCGTTGTGTATATACATGAGACAAGGAAAACATGACCAAAATAATATCTGCGTTTCTTACAATGATTGAGAGTGTCAGAATATTCAGCATCTTTAGAGTCAGCCAAGTAAACTTTCTACGATAGCCAAATTCCATCTTATCAAAACTTTGTAAACTGTTATTCAAAAACTTTGCTGTTCTGATCATAACAAAAACAAGAAATGATGGCCCAGTGATTTGAACATGGGGACAGGCTGAGAGGAAAGTCGGCTGATAAAAAGCAAATAACATTTATCACATAAGCAGGAATCATTCAAACAGTGAAGGTTGGGAGTTAGGAACAAGCATATTTTTAGGGGTTAAGTAAGGTAAAGTTGGATCGGTTGTGTTCTGGGGACTAGGGTAGGTTTATTGTGTTCTGGGAACTGAGCAGATTTATTGTGTTCTGGGGACTGAGTAGGTTTATTGTGTTCTGGGGACTGAGTAGGTTTATTGTGTTCTGGGGACTGAGTAGGTTTATTGTGTTCTGGGGACTTCAGCAGGTTTATTGTGTTCTGGGGACTTGAGTAGGTTTATTATGTTCTGGGGACTGAGTAGGTTTATTGTGTTCTGGGGACTGAGTAGGTTTATTGTGTTCTAGGGACTGAGTAGGTTTATTGTGTTCTGGGGACTGAGTAGGTTTATTGTGTTCTGGGGACTGAGTAGGTTTATTGTGTTCTGGGGACTGAGTAGGTTTATTGTGTTCTGGGGACTTGAGTAGGTTTATTGTGTTCTGGGGACTGCAGTAGGTTTATTGTGTTCTGGGGACTGAGTAGGTTTATTGTGTTCTGGGGACTGAGTAGGTTTATTGTGCTTTGCGTACACAAATAACATAATGTTCAATTACAGCTCAGTAAATAAATGTAAAAAAAAAACCTTGAGCAAAAGATGTACTGGTGTGGGTCAATTGATGGTGGGGGTCAAGTGATGGTGTGGGTCAAGTTATGGTGGGGGTCAGGCTATGGTGGGTCAAGCTATGGTGGGTCAAATAATGGTGTGGGTCAAGCTATGGTGGGTCAAATAATGGTGTGGGTCAAATAATGGTGTGGGTCAAGCAATGGTGTGGGTCAAGTTATGGTGGGGGTCAATTGATGGTGTAGGTCAAGTAATGGTGTGGGTCAAGTTATGGTGGGGGTCAGGCTATGGTGGGTCAAGCTATGGTGGGTCAAATAATGGTGTGGGTCAAGCTATGGTGGGTCAAATAATGGTGTGGGTCAAATAATGGTGTGGGTCAAGCAATGGTGTGGGTCAGGTAAAATATAGGTCAAGTGAAGATGTTGGTCAAGTGATATAATGTTGGTTAAATGATGGTGTGGGTCAAGTAATAATGTTGGTCAAAGAATGGTGTGGGTCAAATGATGGGTCTAGTCATAATGCAGGTCAATTAATAGTGTGGGTCAAGCTATGGTGGGTCAAGCTATGGTGGGTCAAGTTATGGTGTAGGTCAAGTAATGCTGAGGGTCAAGTGATGGTGTGGGTCAAGTAATGGTGTGGGTCAAGTGATGGTGTGGGTCAAGTGATGGCGTAGGTCAAGTGATGGTGTGGGTCAAGTGATGGTGTGGGTCAAGTGATGGCCTAGGTCAAGTGATGGTGTGGGTCAAGTGATAATGTTGGTCAAAGAATGGTGTGGGTCAAATGATGGGTCTAGTCATAATGCAGGTCAATTAATAGTGTGGGTCAAGCTATGGTGGGTCAAGTTATGCTGTGGGTCAATTGATAGTGTAGGTCAAGTAATGGTGTGGGTCAAGTAATGCTGAGGGTCAAGTGATGGTGTGGGTCAAGTAATGGTGTGGGTCAAGTGATAATGTTGGTCAAAGAATGGTGTGGGTCAAGTGATGGTGTGGGTCAAGTGATGGTGTGGGTCAAGTGATGGTGTGGGTCAAGTGATGGTGTAGGTCAAATAATAATACGGGTCAACAAAAGGTAATAAAAGTTGTGGAATGTTGGCACTGACAGTGGCAAGAAATCAATGCAAGCTTTGTGACAGTATGGGCTTTCATAAAATGTACATTGTAAAATGCAGGAAATAAAATTTTACATTAAGGTATACTAAACTGGCTTTGTAAAAATATCTATATACACAAACAGATCAGTGTCTAAAATATTTTATTAACAAATAAAGTAGAACAAAATTTGTAGGTAAAAAAAAAAAGATTGTGTCCATGACATTCAAACTCAATTGCATTTAAATTTAGTGACATTTTAAAAATTGTTAAAATGAGTGGTGTATGATCAGTGAACTGTGATGTATTATGCAAATTAAAAAAACTCTTCAATCTGAAGTTAACAATTGATTTAAACATCACTAGAGAGAAGAAAATACAGTGGTACCTCAACATAGAAAAATTTTGTGATACGAACTGCAAATTTTGCGATACAAGTTACCGGATTAGAGGGTTCAACAGTTCGTGGAAAAGAAACGCCATGAAAAAGTTGTAACTGATTGTGTATCGTAGCTTCTTAATAACACTTGCCAAACTAATTTCCAAAACATTCTGATAGGAAGGAAAAAACAAACATCCTTGTACAGGTTTATTTTAATGGCTGGCATGTAAAGTGGGGTAAATAAGGAAAGCATCGTGAAAAAAAGCAGAGAAGTGACAAATATTTAACAAAAGTAACAAAACATTTATGTTGAGTACAATTTAATTTTTGTTAAGTTTAGGGATAAAGAGTGTAACAAGTGAATAAAAGTACCAAAAGAGTTTAGCATTAAATGTGAGTGAATGAAGTGAAGCTCCTCAACCTACACCTTACACAGGCCTACAACTCCACCAGCATCTTCAGTAAGGTCAAGACAGCTGATTTTCAAGGTAAGAACATTTTATAAAATCAGTTTATTTCTTTGCATTATCCTTTATTATTTGTCATGAAAAGTACATTTTTTCTTATTAAAACTAAAAACACAAAACAAAAACAACTGGGGTAGCAATTTTGGGTCTGCAACAGATCAATAGCCTTTCAAGTAATTTCAATGGAGAAAATTGCTTTGAGATAAAAGCTATTTGACATACGAACAATGTGACGGAAGGAATTAAACTCGTATCTCGAGATAGCATTATAATACATTACATCAAATATTTCTTTTATTTGTTTCTATATGATGAAAGTATCTGGTGTATATCAGGGAAAAAAATATTTTCTTCTTATTGGCCTATAGGTCAGATGTAAATACAACAATTTTCCCTTTCTAGACAGAATTGTTTCTCTTACCTTGGCAATCAAACAGATTATTCTCCTATTATGTTCTACATGTGACATATCATAATAACATTGCATATAATAGTTGTTTTACTAATACAGAAGACTACAATTCCAAGTGGTTATCTGGTGATATCTTACAATTTATTACAATTATCTAATTTGTTTGTCAAAACTGTTTCTTTAATAATGATATTCTGTAGACATGTTTAAAACAAGATAATCTTTAAGACATACTCTAGTCAGACCCCCCCCCCCCCCCCCCCCCACCCTCTAGTTATATGTGGACAAAATCAATGGATTACTTTTTCTCTTACAAAGCTGTTGATTAGTCTTGTGTTCATAACATTAGATAGAATGCACATGTATACTGTTACAAAATAAACCATAACAATACTCAACTACTTTATGGGAAGAATTTAAACACAAAGATGGGGTGTTGGGTGTTATATGCTAACAGCAGTCAGAAAACATGAAATCAATTTTAAATGTGAACAATAGATAAAAAAAATTATGTTCAGAATTTAGCTGTAGCTAAATCAATGAACACTTTCAATTATTTAAATTCTGCCATTTTGATAAGGAAGACATTCAATAGAGAATCACATTTAAAGAAAAATATTTGTAAATCTAACACAAACCTATTGCTGCAACAAAGAACGAAATTACTTCCCCTTAACTGTTATGGTAAATTTTAACAGCTTTAAAATGAAACTAATATTGTGATGTATATACTTTAGTTTACAAACGTATGTGATTATAAAAATAAAAGAAAATAACTGAATCTGTTGTTAATAGTAATAGGCGATGTATAGTTTCAAAGTTGTTAACATTCAAATGGTTTAGGAATGGACTTAAAATACGGTACATCATATTTAAAAAGGAGAAAATGAAAACATAGTTCCTAACTCAATTTTATTCAGATGTTTCAGCATTCTGATCAGCAGTAAGTTAGAATATCATATTGGTGGGGGTGGGAGAGAGAAAAAGAGAGAATAAAGATCCTAACTAGCACCTGGAGAGATATTAACTTAATATATGTGTACTAGTTATGTCACAAGTACATTTTAATTTTATTTGTGTACAAGTAATATCAGGAGTACATTTTAAAAATGTGTACAAATAAATTCAGAGGTACAATTTAAAATGGAGAACGTGAATATAAACTATGGATGTCCAAGAAAATGTATAGCAACAAATTAAACTTAAAAGATGGGCTGGTGGACCCAGTTGTGAAGATAGTTTTCATTTCTAATCTATTCAAGCAAATAAACAAGCAAGCACATTTAATCATTACAATTGAGTCTCTAGGTCAGAGCTTACGAGGTAGGTAGATTTAGGACAGCCAAGCCTTTAGGTTTATTATCTAACTGCTATTTATTATGATGGTATAAACAAGATAAAAAAACTGATTTTCTCATAATAAAAAAAAAACAGTAACTAAAAAAGAAAAACCAGTAAAAATTTGGTGTGTGATGATCTGGTTAGGACTTAAGATCAAAATATAAATATTTACATTCGTGTTTAAAATGCTAATACTTTAGTAAATTCAAATCTAAAAGTAATATAACATTCTCACTGACTGCACATAAATGTAAATTTTTGTTAAGAAAAATCTAATAGTAATTTAACTATTCTTAATAGCTCAAGCTACATGCAGTGGAATAGAGTGGGGAAATAACTCTGTTGTTGTGGCATCACTGAGGAAAACATCACTGTTGCTGCCTTGTAGTTTGTTGTCATACTCTGATGTATCGGATGAGATGTCATGGTTGGAGTGAGTGGACGCTGGAGATTCTGAAGGGACGTTCAGGACATTCTCACTCAGTGAGTCATGGCTTGGCTTGGGACTAGGGCAGACAACTAGACTGTCCTGCTTTGTTTGTGTGTCAGAGAGAACATCAGAACTATTGAGGTTAGTTCTGACAGCAGTGTAGTCTCCCTTTCTGCGTGTCCGCTGCAGGTTGTGGTGATTGCAAGCTGGGTTTAAGCGCTGATGGCGGTGTGTGTCAGGACAGCTGTGAAGATGGGCTGAGTGTTGGTAGTACATCTGTCTGGGGCTGTGTTCCCTGTAAGTCAGAGGCTCCAGTTCGTGTGTGTAGGAGTGATTGTGGGCATGATTGTGTTCACGTGTGCTCGTGCTGGATGACGACAGTGTAGACTCTGAGAGGGCATAAATTGTTTTGTCCACATGTTCAGAGTCAGGAGTGCAGCAATCACTAGCTGGCCAGTGAAACTGACCACATCCTCCATTGGGTCCCATAATTCTTAAAAGAGCTTGAAAGAAAAACGTGGAATACAGCCAGGCTATAGAGACAAGAAGTAACAAAAAGGTTCCAAATTTTTTGTAGGCCAGCACGGTTGATGGCATCATGAGAGAGCCGGCTAGGATGGTTGTGAAGGCTGCCATAGCAACCGGGCTGCCCATGCGTCCTAAAGAGGTAATAACCCTCATTTCACGTCCCACGTCCGGAGCCAGCCTGAAAGCAACCCCGTAGTGTAGGGTCAGGTCAATGGCCAGTCCAACAGCCACTGTGATGACCACTGACTCCAGGACATCCAGCTCCCAGTCCATCAGCACCAGGGAGGCCAAGGTTACGCATATGGTGGCTGCTACTGTTGTCAGTGCATAGATGCTGATGAGCACATTTAAGGTTGTAAAAAAAGAAACCAATGCCACAACCGATAAGGAAACTCCTAAGGCCAGTGGAGTCCCCAAAGCTAAAGACGAGTGAAGATCATAAAACTGTAGGTTGCTGACAAACCAGCCCCTCCGCATTTCCACTGGAGCTCGAAGTAATTCTTCATTGACCCACTGGTTAACTTTCATGTAAAAAGAGTGTACTTCCTCATATGCATAGCTGAAGGTGTGGTTGCTGCGGAACTGAATAAAGAATGCACTTATCTTACCATTGTTGAACCTGGGCCCCGGGGACTGATTGTTGTAAGAGACCCCTGGGGTCAGGTTCAAGTAATGAATGTAGATTGGTAAGCAAGTCAACATTTTGGACCTGTGAAATGGAAAAACTGTTTGGTTGCAGCATTCATTGCTAGAGCTATCACATGGCAGGGTCATCCAGTTGTAAACAAAGTTCTCCAGGGGGCAGTCAGGGACATACAACCCTGGCGTCTGCTGGTAGAAGTCTGTCCTTCGCAGCCTGGAACAGAACTCTAAAATCCAACGCTGAGCATTAGATGAGGCTAGGTCAAAACCTGGGTCAAAGGTGAGTGTACCTTTGTTATCTGGGTCGAGCGGATCTCCATTATCTTTGGCCAGTACCCCCCAGACTACAGTGATAGGAAATTCATAGTCATCAGCGTCTTTCCTCTTTTCAAATTCAAACAAATCAGCTAATTCAAAATCATAACGCTCCAACAAATGGTCCGATGAAAATACTTGAAATTTGTGGTTATTTGCTAATTTTAAACGTGGGTAAAAAAAAATTACAACAATGCTACCTATCCATAATCCACCAAATATAACTATCCACACATACCGAAATTTGATAACAAGGCACGGCAAGAGTTTTTCAAAAAATATCCGTGACCAATCACACAAGATGTAATAAAGTTGGTATGGGACCTTACAGACGTAACAGAGAAGACAGTTTTTCTCTGTCAGACCAACACAGCAGCGCAGCCATCTCTCCTGTAGCATGATGGAGGCGGGCAGCCACGTAATGGTTAGGATAAAATTGATCATGATGCATGTTCCTGCGTACACACTGAAGCAGCGTATAGCTGTGATGTCGCTGATGTAGTTGGCATAGAATGCTGCAGCTGTGGTCAGGCTGGTCACAAGCATGGACAGGACTGTGTGACGCAGTGTATCAGCAACTAGTTTTTCCAGAACTCCATTGTTTTTTTCTGATTTAGCTAAGTGCCAAACCTTGCAGTATATAAACAAATCATCTGCTCCAATGCCAACCATCACCATAAATGTCACCATATTCATGTATGGGAAGAATTTGATTTTAAAAACAAATGAGTAGAGAAAATAAGCAACCTCCACAGCCCAGAACATAGATAGAAAGGCCATCACAGTGATAAATAGGGATGTCGTATACACCCACATGGCTAGAAATATGGCCCCGCACACCACGCCCAACCAGACTGAATCAGAGATTAGATATTTCTCAAACAGGAAATACTTCAGACCGAATTCAGCACCCACTACTGTGATACCTTGAAAGTTGCGAGGTAAGTTATCCAAATGTTGAAAAATCTTCTCAGAGTTTGGTCCAGCATACACTGGTAAAAAAAGGGTGGAATATTTTAAGAATTTTGTTGATTTTTCTGTTGTCGTCAAAGGATCTGAAGATTTTCCAGAATATAAAAAATTTGAATCCGTCAGATAGTTCAAGATGTGGTAGGCAGCATTGAATTTGGTACACTCTGCTGGCACTTTAGAACAGTGACCATAGCTGTACTCTGATGAGCTATAATACCACTCCTCTCCATCACCATCACAGTTGGGGCGCAAGGAATGGTTTACATAATATGGTGAACATTTGACAAGAAGATTATAAATGCTTGAAACATCGTCAGACGTAATGTTATCACAGGAGGGTTTGTCCACCAGGACCGCTATGTAACTGCCCAGTGACCAGGCTCTACAACAAGAACCATCCGCTTCATTGCGGAGACAAACGTCTTTGTAATCTTTTGACTGCCTGAAGTAGGAATGTTCCAGCTGGCAAATGCTCCTGAGATCATCCTCATTAAACAAATTTTGATTATCAGCTGATGTCACAACGATCCTTGCATACGTTTTTTCTGTAGGGATACAAAGTTACCATTAGATTAGAAAACAAAGTATTCTTAAATATACATGTTTAAATACTAAATATTTGCCTTCATACTATTTTAAATCCCTCTCAAATTTGGTTTAAGTTACGTAATTTAAAGAACATCAGCTCAACAGAATAGTTACCATATTTGTTTTAATTTAATGTCAAACTATTTTGACTTCAAGAAAAGCAACGTGTAAGATTCTAAAATTTTAAAAAAGTATATCTACCAACCAGGAACACCACAAAAAATATTTTTTTCTACTGTTGTTACATTTTCTAAGAATCCCTCATCAACTATGTCAGATCTCCTTCTTCTGAAATCATCAATCAACAACTGGGGGCTTTTTGTTGAACTTTTCTTAGAGCTTTTTCCTTTTTTTCGACCTTTCTTTTCAGGTCCAAGTTGAAAACCAGAAGGAAGCAGATTAGCTTTGCCGCCAACATTATTTATTAAATTGTGAAATGTTATCAGACGGTCAGCTAACTCAGTACCTCTTGGTTCAAAACCCTAAAGAAAATGTTCAATAATTGGTTACAAAATTTAAAAGATCTATAGTTATTTTTAAATCTTAAAATTCTGTTAATTTACACAAGTATAGATTTTTTAAAATCTAAAATAGGAAATACTTCAAGGTCAGTTTTGAAATGATTTAGCAGTTATTGCGCTGATAAAATAGATGATAAACAGTCGAATTTTATAAATTAAAAAATTTAGACTAAAGGTGAAAAAAAAACCACTGTATGATTTGCTTTAAACTGTAACACATTTAATATCGAACTAATGCTTCAATGCAATTGTTCTTTACTGCTCAAGGTGATTTAAGTATCTTAAAAAGCCACTTGAGAACAGGTTATAGTGGCTCAAATAAAATAAAATTAGTACAAAAAAAGAAACTAGGTTATTATATCACTTACTGCCAATGGGTCATCAAAGTTGATAGCCTGGCCACACGTGACAGTAACAACCAGACATGTTGCCACAACCACAAACACGACAAGCAAAATGACATAGGGGTAGTGGGACAAGATCCTGGCATACCTGGAGAGTGAAGCAAATTTGGCTTTACAAAACTATATACCATGGATATTACAATACATTATTAGACTAAATTCTTTATTTAAATATTTCACATGAAGTTAATAGAAACACTTTTTATGTATTTAATTCTTTTTTTAAAATATTCATTAAGTATTCTGTTACTTGCAAAATATGAAATCTCATGTCAGTAAAAGATGGATAAAAAAAATCATTCTAAATCTCATGCAGGCTGACACAGGATGTTTAGAACACACTTAAAACAAGTGGCAATAGAGCTAGATGTATGAGCTCAAATGTTTGAAGGATGGTTAGAATACACTTAAAACAAGTGGCAATAGAGCTGAATGTATCAAGTGGTATTTAAAAATAGCAATGAAACTCTTTGAAAAAAAAGGATGTTTTATGACATCACCAAGGTATTATAATTAAATTAAATACTAGATTTATAAATCTTAAAGTAGCTTTGTTCAAATGTATGCAAATTAATAAAAGATAACATAAAAAAAACTCCCTGTATGTTAAAAGGCTATCAGCAAAAATTAGGTACAATAAAACTGTTTTAAAGAACTTATTAGTTTCACTATACATTACAAATTATGGGCTGCACAACTTACCATCTGCACATTTTTTGTGCCAGTTAAAACTGAGGAATCACTTTACACATCTTGAAACCAAGAATAATGTTGATAATCCAAATCATAACTTAAAACTTATACTTTAATATTTTCTTTTTATTTAGTTGTAGGGTCTATCAATTTTATGCGACCTAGACTTGAAGTATATATATATATATATATATATATATATATATATATATATATATATATATATATAATAATACAGCATTACAATGACTGGTTAACAGAAAATAATTAAGGTGTATGGCTGATTGTAAGCTTAAGTAGAATTAAAATTCAGATCTTGTTGTTGTGCCAACGCAGACATTAAATGATTAAATAAGCTTCATAAGTTAATCAGTCTACACACAAAGTGGCCAGGCAAAACATATTTTTATGATATTTTATAAAATTAGGTGCTTAATTGAATTATTAAATTGAGTAGGTAAGGCATTGCTATCATATACAGATATTTAAAACATACTTTATATAGCCCAGTGTTCTAGTTTGACTGCAGCTTATATAAAGTACTAATTAGATCTAGACCTAGTAAATAATTAATTAACTGATTAATTATGGTGTATTCTTCCTACAGGTGTTAAAAAATAGACTTCTAAAAAACAGGTATTTTAGGCTATAAGTATAGTAGCATCGCAGTATAATCAGTGTTAATATTACTTAAGTCTAAGATTATTTTAGATTATGGTAGCTCTTCAGTTTGTGTCAGTATAGACAATGGCAAGTAATAGGCCTAAGTTTTAATACTGAACTACACAGGTAACTTAACACACCTTTTTTATTGTGGCATTATCCAAACTGGCATGAAGAATACCCCTTAATTAGTGGACTAATTATCTAGGTATGGTTTTCTTTAACTAGCCAATTAGCAGGCTTAAAAAAAAAGAAAATATAGATCAACACTAGTTTTTGAACAGTTAAATCTAGAAACTAGTTGAGGCTTATATAGATCTAGGCCTTTCCCCTATAACATTTTAGTAGGCTTAAAATCTGTGTAGGCCTATGTATTGTAATTTATTTACAGGTCTAGAGTCTAAACCCACAACAAATAAAACTAAAATTAAAGACACACATTTCAAAGAAATTATAATACTACAGTTTGAATTTTTTTAAATTTTATTATGGGATGATTGCCTTGAATCATGACATTAAAATGAGTAAATTATTGACCATTATGGAGGATACACTTTGACACTAACCATATAGAATAAGATCTAGATCTAGAGTAAATTCTAGTGACAATATAGGCCTAGACTTTTTTCTAATACAGAGCAAAATCATTAATTTAAAATTTAGGCCTAATGAAAATTATTTAAAAATAAAATCAATAAAAACTTTGGTAAACCACTGATTTTCTAGAATATCTATCTACTAGATCTATCTACTATTATCTAGAACTATATATATATATATATATATATATATATATATATATATATATATATATATATATATATATATATATATATATATATATATATCTAAAGTAGGCCTATTCTGTTGACAATGCCAGTTTTCTAGTATTTAAAATTATTTTAAATAGATCTACACGAGCACTGAAAAAAAGCCAAAAAAGAAAACACATTGATAATGATAGCGGTTTTTAAATCAGCAACAGGTTGAAACACATTTCCACCCAGCACAACAACCTACGCAAAAACACCCGTCACGGTTTCAGATTTGCCGATTAATAAAATAGACTAGATCTAGATTAATAATACTATTATTACTGCTTATTATAAAATATTATTAGATCTAGAATCTAAGTGGCCAACAATTAATTAAATTAATAGTAATACTCGTAATAGGCCTAGATCTATAAATTAGGCCGGTTCGTCACTTAGATGGCTGGATTGACCTCTGACCCTGAAACGTCACGCATCGTTTTCTGACGGTTTCTACGTTTATTTTAGGGGTCCTATCCACGACAAATTAAAGAACTGTTTATCTCGCCAACTCTGATCATTATTTTAACACAAAATGCTAATAAAATGGATAATATGCCTTAGAATGCCAGAAAAAATCGCGAGAATTGTGTTTGTAAATAATGAGAGGATTTCTAGTGGAGCACTCTCCGTAAAAACTGAACCGCGGCCAAAAACGACCCAATAACGGGGAAAACGGCTCCGATAACACTAAATTAATATATAATTGAGATAATTACCATGTATATTTACAGTATTATCGATTCTACTTTCCAAAATCTAATTCCAAAATGAGGTACCCACCCTGACATTTCTATCCGCTATTTTTAGTATCGTGACGTCATTGCTACGCTAGTTGCCAGACTGAAACAACTAGTTTTTGTTTTTTACGGAATGAACTGTTAAGTTTAGTATTTTAATTATTATTAAATATTATTCAATTGTAGCATGTGCGGAAAAAGTAAAATTATGGACATTATTATTGTATTAGTAATTTTATTAGTATATTGATTTTTTCTTCACTGTGGGCCGACCGTTGCTGCATTCGTGACCGGTGGTTAACCTCGTCAACGCCGCGTGGCCTATTCGTTTATATAATCAGTGATGCTCGTTCAGTGGCCTTTTTCAGCGCTAGGCCTAATTACGGGCGATTTTTAGACTTAATTGATTGGCCGTAAGCCTTTTTCATTGCTGCGTATTTTAAAAAATGCTCGTTCAGCGGCCTTTTTTTTTTTGGCGCTAAATAATCAGTTTACGGGCATTTTAAGCGTTTATTTTTTTTTTTTAAGCTAGACGTAGATCTAGTTTAAAAAATATTTTTTAATACAGCTGGCTGCAGGGGGGGGGGGGGGGGGTGCAAATCGAAAGTTTGAGGGGGTGGGTGCAAATCGAAAGTTTGAGGGGGGGGGGTGCAAATCGAAAACTTGAGGGGGGGTGCAAATCGAAAATTTGAAAGAAAGTTTGTCCCCGGGAAGGGTCGCTACGCCTTTGGGGGGGGGGGGGGGGGCTGACACCATTAAGTGCCGCACCGGGTGACACCCGACCTCGCTACGCCACTGGCTGGCTGTCTTGCATGCCTGATATGTGAACTTAAAAAAAAATGACCGAACATTAAAAAAAAATGACCAGAAGTAGGGAAGTAGGTCTGTTTTTCAATTGGCTAGAGGGAGGGGGGGGAAAGAGAGAGAAGTGAAGACACCGACCATCTCGTGTACGCGTGTTCATGCTATGACGTGTACTATAGGCCTGCTGAACTCACGGTGACCCGCGACCGTGGTGGGATTTTTCATCCACAGGATAGTAAACGTAAGCAAGCAATCACGCGAGTGACGATGTTTGGAGATTTAAAAAAAAAAAAAATCACATACGTCATGTTTTCAAGATGAAAAAAAATGTAATGTAAAAAAAAAAATACCATGTATGAACCTCAGCTGCCACACTGTTGACTCAATATAATGTGAATTGAGTGTAAAATGTATTTGTATTTATAAACGATCATAACTGTTACTATCATATTATTTTAAGCATATTTATTATTTAAAATTAGAATTTGAAATAAAAATATTTATTATGGTCATTTGATTTATGCAGGTGTTCATTACTTCATAAAATGGTATGAATAACATGTAGAGTAGAATTTAATAAATAATAAAATAACTAGATCTAGTTTTATTATCAACCAGTTGCTTTTTGTTATTTTCCGGTGAGTAAATTACCTAAGCTGACGCAATTACCATGGCGGGAATTAAAAGCTCGTGTACACAAGTCGACGACGTCATGTTATGCCTAGAACGCTGTTTTGTCATTCATTTTCAATTTTGATTAATTTTCAAATTCTCTCTTTTCTCGTCAACCGAGTAAGCTAGATATTTAAATGTGGTGTCAAATGTTCTCTTAAGGGGTAAGGAACTTAATGGTGTATTTGAAATAACAGAATATTTTATTTTAAAAAATCCATAATTTAACCTACTATAAATATAATTAAAATGTGTAGGCCTACTTGACTTGCACTTGGTGCAACGAACGTGTGTAAGTCTAGATCTAGATTCTAGTCTAGAGAACAGATTTAAATTTAGATCTAGACCTAGACCACATGAATTTTTAACGCAAAGCATAGAGATAGGCCTGCCCTAATGTTACACTAATGTAGCAATACTTTTATTTGTTATCAAACCATCTCTGTATCATCTCTATCGACATCTATTTTGACATAATTTTGATGATTCAAAAAATGTGATAAGATATATTTTTCAGGCTAGATCGATCTGAAGCCGGCGTTGAAAAGTTATGGAAATAAAATTGTTTAGCCTAACACTTTACTACACAACAGCACAACCATGTTTCGACCAGCGAAATCGCACACAATGCTTTTGCCATTATGTTTTAGCCCTCCCCACAATCCCAGGGAGTGTGATGAATAAAAATTGGGTGGGCCTAGACCTATTCACTGGTGAACTTTCACCCTGTATCACACTTTCGTTTTTAGTATCGCCATTGCTTCCGGTTTCCAATGTGCATTTTAAAGGCTGTATTTTTTGTGGGATTGAGAATCAATATTGCGTGTTCCATGACGTCACAACACGATGCGTGGGCAGAGAAGCTTTTTGACTCACTTTCAAAATGCAGGGACATTTCCTACACTCAGATGGAAGTGAAGCATTATGGACGATTTTTTTTAATTAAAAAAAATTGAGTATGTTGACGACATGAGTTTTTAGGGTTATAATGCATGTATGAGAGCGAACCTATCATATGATACAGGACATTCGACTACACACTCTTAACATTATATATTCATTTGAAAAAAAAAAAGAAACTAAAAGTGAGGTAGATCTAGGTGCTTGAGGTTGTTTTTTTTTCACACATTCTGCTTTTTAAAATGTCTCGAGCCTACTTTCTTAGAATTTAAAGGGAGTGTTGGTATGTCGATATGGATATGTGGTGAACCGCGATGGGTGGGGAGTGCCCACCCATGACGGGGATTTGCGGTGTTTCCACTAGAGGATATGGGATATTGCCATGTAGTGTGGGGGTATTACCGTAAAATGTGGCTATGAGGTGTTACCATGAGATGTGCGGTGTTACCATGCGTTGTGAATGTGCGTTATCATTAAATGTGGGGTGTAACCACTAACTGTGGGGTGTAACCATTAAATGTGGGGTGTTACCATGAAATGTGGGGTGTTACCATGCGATGTGATGTGTTACCATGAAATATAGGAAAGTTACCATGAGATGGGTGTTACCACGAAATGGGTGGTGTTACCACGAAATGGGGGGGTGCCATGAGATGTGGGGAAGTTTTTACGCCCGGAACTAGCCTACAAATTACACGCATTCGCCACTGAATTAGATATTACATTCAATGCATAACATATTATTACACGAATATATTCACTGAAGTAGCCTAAAAATAGGTCAATGGAATTACGTATTACACTATTTCATATCAAGTGCCACAAAAGTGCAAGACCATCTTCTGTGACTTTTTACTTTTTTTTGATGCCACAAGAGCTAAACAACAAGTTACTCACAATGAAACCGCACCCAGAATAATGAAAACGCGATCGCAACTTAGTCTAGATGGAACATTGGCCAGGTCATCCCGGCCAGTGCGTGCATTGGCCGGCCAATGTACAAAATACGCTGTAAAGTTTTAGCGCTTCGGACTTTGGCCAGTACGTCCCTCTTAGTGCTAAGTTCTTCGGGGCTTTCGCCATGAGAGCCGGCCAATGCGCACATTGGCCGGCCAATGCGGGCTTTGGCCGTAACATATATATATATATATATATATATATATATATATATATATATATATATATATATATATATATATATATACTTTGTTTCTTGAGGGGGGGGGGGGTGACACCACGAAGTGCCGCGCCGGGTGACACCCGACCTAGCGACGCCACTGGATCTAATTATTAGCTCGATCGAACAAGGCCTTTAAAGACAGTTTATATTGAAATTAAACTGAAGTTACAGCCCACAGTTTTCGGGGATTATTTAAACAAAAGAAATCCACTCTCTGAAGGCCTATTCCAGACACTCCTTCCTTCATTTTTCATTAGCATTAAAAAAATGAAATATATTTTGCCTGTTCATTATTTAGAAAGTAAATGAAAAATATTCATGAGCTTTAATTTTTTTTAAAATTAATATTTATTTGTTTTCTTTTTTATGCAAATGAGGCAACCGGAAGTTAAAATTTTCCATCGAAAAAACTCACACTTTGCAGCTCATCCTCCAGCCCAATGGTCATTGTCTGAGCATGTTAGATTTACTCGCTGCGTCTCTAGCCAGCATGATGTCACCTTGAGCTCACGGGGTAGCAGCACTGCAGTTTGAGAGTCCGCCCTGCTTGAGGAACTCGCGTTTCTAGACCAGTTTGAGGAGCTCGCCTTTTTAGCGCCGTCTCCGGCGGGCCTGCTGGCTGTACAGTGACGTGTTCCGTCAAGTGCTCCTACAGTTTAAAAAAAAGTTTAATCGGATCAAATAGTTTGTAATTAGTTGCTACTAAATACAGTAGCATACACACAGCAGTAGCAAACAGAAAGCTGCAAGCTGCATATCTCCAGTTGAGACAAGAATAACCCAGTTGCTATCAGCGTACACTGTTTCTTCCAGACCTTTTTCTCCGGGGGAGTGGGGGGCACTTAAAATTTTCGGGGAGGGTTGGACTAAAATTTCCGACCCCTATGAGATGGCTGGAAGAAAATCCGACACTAGCTGTAACAAGCAAGTGCTAGCTGCAAATAGCATACTTTTTACAGCCAGGTATACATGTTTTTACGTAACAAACACTGCAATGAATGCAGTAAGGTTGTGTAAGTTAGTGTGTTTGTTTGAATAGGACAGTAAGTTGTTGTGTTTGAGTTGGTGTATTGATATGATGGTTTGAGTTGGTGAATTGATGTGATAGTTTGAGTTGGTGAATTGATGTAATGGTTAGATTTGGTGTAATGATGTGATACTTTGAGTTGGTGTATTGATGTGATGTGATGGTTTGAGTTAGTGAATCGATGTGATGGTTTGAGTTGGTGTATTGATGTGATGGTTTGAGTTGATGTATTAGTGATGGTTTGAGTTGGTGTATTGATGTGATGGTTTGAGTTGGTGAATTGATGTGATGGTTTAAGTTAGTGTATTGATGTGATGGTTTGAGTTGGTGTATTGATGTGATGGTTTGAGTTGGTGAATTGATGTGATAGTTTGATTTGGTGTATAGATGTGATAGTTTGAGTTGGTGAATTGATGTAATGGTTTGAGCTGGTGTATTGATGTGATGGTTTGAGTTGGTGAATTGATGTGATAGTTTGATTTGGTGTATAGATGTGATGGTTTGATGTAATGGTTAGATTTGGTGTAATGATGTGATACTTTGAGTTGGTGTATTGATGTGATGTGATGGTTTGAGTTGGTGTATTGATGAGATGGTTTGAGTTGGTGTATTGATGTGATGGTTTAAGTTAGTGTATTGATGTGATGGTTTGAGTTGGTGTATTGATGTGATGGTTTGAGTTGGTGAATTGATGTGATAGTTTGATTTGGTGTATAGATGTGATGGTTTGAGTTGGTGAATTGATGTGATAGTTTGATTTGGTGTATAGATGTGATGGTTTGAGTTGGTGTATTGATGTGATGGTTTGAGTTGGTGAATTGATGTGATAGTTTGAGTTGGTGAATTGATGTAATGGTTAGATTTGGTGTAATGATGTGATACTTTGAGTTGGTGTATTGATGTGATGTGATGGTTTGAGTTGGTGTATTGATGAGATGGTTTGAGTTGGTGTATTGATGTGATGGTTTGAGTTGGTGAATTGATGTGATAGTTTGATTTGGTGTATAGATGTGATGATTTGAGTTGGTGTATTGATGTGATGGTTTGAGCTGGTGTATTGATGTGATAGTTTGATTTGGTGTATAGATGTGATGGTTTGAGTTGGTGTATTGATGTGATGGTTTGAGTTGGTGAATTGATGTGATAGTTTGAGTTGGTGAATTGATGTAATGGTTAGATTTGGTGTAATGATGTGATACTTTGAGTTGGTGTATTGATGTGATGTGATGGTTTGAGTTGGTGTATTGATGAGATGGTTTGAGTTGGTGTATTGATATGATGGTTTGAGTTGGTGAATTGATGTGATAGTTTGAGTTGGTGAATTGATGTAATGGTTAGATTTGGTGTAATGATGTGATACTTTGAGTTGGTGTATTGATGTGATGTGATGGTTTGAGTTAGTGAATCGATGTGATGGTTTGAGTTGGTGTATTGATGTGATGGTTTGAGTTGATGTATTAGTGATGGTTTGAGTTGGTGTATTGATGTGATGGTTTGAGTTGGTGAATTGATGTGATGGTTTAAGTTAGTGTATTGATGTGATGGTTTGAGTTGGTGTATTGATGTGATGGTTTGAGTTGGTGAATTGATGTGATAGTTTGATTTGGTGTATAGATGTGATAGTTTGAGTTGGTGAATTGATGTAATGGTTTGAGCTGGTGTATTGATGTGATGGTTTGAGTTGGTGAATTGATGTGATAGTTTGATTTGGTGTATAGATGTGATGGTTTGATGTAATGGTTAGATTTGGTGTAATGATGTGATACTTTGAGTTGGTGTATTGATGTGATGTGATGGTTTGAGTTGGTGTATTGATGAGATGGTTTGAGTTGGTGTATTGATGTGATGGTTTAAGTTAGTGTATTGATGTGATGGTTTGAGTTGGTGTATTGATGTGATGGTTTGAGTTGGTGAATTGATGTGATAGTTTGATTTGGTGTATAGATGTGATGGTTTGAGTTGGTGAATTGATGTGATAGTTTGATTTGGTGTATAGATGTGATGATTTGAGTTGGTGTATTGATGTGATGGTTTGAGTTGGTGAATTGATGTGATAGTTTGAGTTGGTGAATTGATGTAATGGTTAGATTTGGTGTAATGATGTGATACTTTGAGTTGGTGTATTGATGTGATGTGATGGTTTGAGTTGGTGTATTGATGAGATGGTTTGAGTTGGTGTATTGATGTGATGGTTTGAGTTGGTGAATTGATGTGATAGTTTGATTTGGTGTATAGATGTGATGATTTGAGTTGGTGTATTGATGTGATGGTTTGAGCTGGTGTATTGATGTGATAGTTTGATTTGGTGTATAGATGTGATGGTTTGAGTTGGTGTATTGATGTGATGGTTTGAGTTGGTGAATTGATGTGATAGTTTGAGTTGGTGAATTGATGTAATGGTTAGATTTGGTGTAATGATGTGATACTTTGAGTTGGTGTATTGATGTGATGTGATGGTTTGAGTTGGTGTATTGATGAGATGGTTTGAGTTGGTGTATTGATGTGATGGTTTGAGTTGGTGAATTGATGTGATAGTTTGATTTGGTGTATAGATGTGATGATTTGAGTTGGTGTATTGATGTGATGGTTTGAGCTGGTGTATTGATGTGATGGTTTGAGTTGGTGAATTGATGTGATGGTTTGAGTTGGTGTATTGATGAGATGGTTTGAGTTGGTGTATTGATGTGATGGTTTGAGTTGGTGAATTGATGTGATAGTTTGAGTTGGTGTATTGATGTGATGGTTTGAGTTGGTGTATTGATGTGATGGTTTGAGTTGGTGTATTGATGTGATGGTTTGATTTGATGTATTGATGTGATGGTTTGATTTGGTGTATTGATGTGATGGTTTGATTTGGTGTATTGATGTGATGGTTTGAGTGTATTGCAATCCTTAACTAAAACCTTACAATCCCAACATACAGTCCTCGCATTCTAACGTCATACAGCGCTAACATATATGTTTGCACCACTTTTGTTTGTTAATTAAAGTATATTGTGGATCTTATCAGTTTTATTAGGACTAAAATGATACAATCAAATAGCCGTACATGAGACATTTTGTGGACTTTCTGGGTTTATACAGTCGAGAGATGTTGGTTTCAGGATTGTTTTAATGGTGTAGTGTGTCGATGGTGTGGGGCTGGATAGTGTGGGGCTGGGTAGTGTGAGGCTGGATAGTGTGGGGCTAGATAGTGTGGGGCTGGATAGTGTGGGGCTGGATAATGTGGGCTGGATAGTGTGGACCTGGATAGTGTGGGGCTGGTTAGTGTGAGGCTGGGTAGTGTGAGGCTAGATAGTGTGAGTCTAGATAGTGTGGGGCTGGATAGTGTGGACCTGGATAGTGTGGGGCTGGTTAGTGTGAGGCTGGATAGTGTGGGGCTGGATAGTGTGAGGCCGGATAGTGTGGACCTGGATAGTGTCGACCTGGATAGTGTGGGGCTGGATAGTGTGGGGCTGGGTAGTGTGAGGCTGGATAGTGTGGGGCTAGATAGTGTGGGGCTGGATAGTGTGGGGCTGGATAATGTGGGCTGGATAGTGTGGACCTGGTTAGTGTGAGGCTGGGTAGTGTGAGGCTGGGTAGTGTGGGGCTAGATAGTGTGGGGCTGGATAGTGTGGACCTGGATAGTGTGGGGCTGGTTAGTGTGAGGCTGGATAGTGTGGGGCTAGATAGTGTGGGGCTGGATAGTGCGAGGCTGGATAGTGTGGGGCTGGATAGTGTGGGGCTGGATAGTGTGGGGCTGGATAGTGTGGGGCTGGATAATGTGGGCTGGATAGTGTGGGGCTGGATAGTGTGGGGCTGGATAGTGTGGACCTGGATAGTGTGGGGCTGGGTAGTGTGAGGCTGGGTAGTGTGGACCTGGATAGTGTGGGGCTGGGTAGTGTGAGGCTGGGTAGTGTGGGGCTAGATAGTGTGGGGCTGGATAGTGTAGGGCTGGATAGTGTGGGGCTGGATAGTGTGAGGCTGGGTAGTGTGGGGCTGGATAGTGTGGGGCTGTTTAGTGTGAGACTGGATAGTGTGGGGCTGGTTAGTATGAGGCTGGATAGTGTGAGGCTGGGTAGTGTGAGGCTAGATAGTGTGGGGCTGGATAGTGTGGGGCTGGATAGTGTGGGGCTGTTTAGTGTGAGACTGGATAGTGTGGGGCTGGTTAGTATGAGGCTGGATAGTGTGAGGCTGGGTAGTGTGAGGCTAGATAGTGTGGGGCTGGATAGTGTGGGGCTGGTTAGTGTGGGGCTGGTTAGTATGAGGCTGGATAGTGTGAGGCTGGGTAGTGTGAGGCTAGATAGTGTGGGGCTGGATAGTGTGGGGCTGGATAGTGTGGGGCTGTCTGCCTGTCACTAGCCAGAACTGACTGTTTGTCACTAGCCAGAGCCAGAGTGTACCGCCCCCCCCCCCCCCCGAACGAGATGGAATTTATATAGTAAAAATATACTTTTACTAGTGTCCGCCCCTCCCCCCCCCCGGAAAATGTTGACCGCGCCCCCCCCCCCCCCCGAAAATATCAAGTGCCCCCCCGGAGAAAATAGTCTGGAAGAAGCACTGGCCAGAGCTGTCTGCCTGTCACTAGCCAGAGCTGTCTGCCTGTCACTAGCCAGAGCTGTCTGCCTGTCACTAGCCAGAGCTGTCTGTCACTAGCCAGAGCTGTCTGTCACTAGCCAGAGCTGTCTGTCTGTCACTAGCCAGAGCTGTCTGTCACTGGCCAGAGCTGTCTGCCTGTCACTAGCCAGAGCTGTCTGCCTGTCACTAGCCAGAGCTGTCTGTCTGTCACTAGCCAGAGCTGTCTGTCACTAGCCAGAGCTGTCTGTCACTAGCCAGAGCTGTCTGCCTGTCACTAGCCAGAGCTGTCTGTCTGTCACTAGCCAGAGCTGTCTGCCTGTCACTAGCCAGAGCTGTCTGCCTGTCACTAGCCAGAGCTGTCTGTCTGTCACTAGCCAGAGCTGTCTGTCACTAGCCAGAGCTGTCTGCCTGTCACTAGCCAGAGCTGTCTGTCTGTCACTAGCCAGAGCTGTCTGTCTGTCACTAGCCAGAGCTGTTTGTCTGTCACTAGCCAGAGCTGTCTGTCTGTCACTAGCCAGAGCTGTCTGTCTGTCACTAGCCAGAGCTGTCTGTCTGTCACTAGCCAGAGCTCTCTGACTGTCTGTCACTAGCCAGAGCTGTCTGTCACTAGCCAGAGCTGTCTGCCGGTCACTAGCCAGAGCTGTCTGCCTGTCACTAGCCAGAGCTGTCTGCCTGTCACTAGCCAGAGCTGTCTGTCTGTCACTAGCCAGAGCTGTCTGTCTGTCACTAGCCAGAGCTGTCTGTCACTA
This sequence comes from Physella acuta, assembly GCF_028476545.2. Classification (NCBI taxonomy): domain Eukaryota; kingdom Metazoa; phylum Mollusca; class Gastropoda; family Physidae; genus Physella; species Physella acuta. The sequence continues at coordinate 1,116,009 of NW_026732013.1, forward strand.
GCCGGAGTTGTCTGTCACTAGCCAGAGCTCTCTGTCTGTCACTAGCCAGAGCTGTCTGTCACTATTCCAGAGCTGTCTGTCACTAGCCAGAGCTGTCTGTATGTCACTTAGCCAGAGCTGTCTGCCTGTTACTAGCCAGAGCTGTCTGCCTGTCACTAGCCAGAGCTGTCTGTCTGTCACTAGCCAGAGCTGTCTGTCTGTCATTAGCCAGAGCTGTCTGTCACTAGCCAGAGCTGTCTGTCTGTCACTAGCCAGAGCTGTCTGCCTGTCACTAGCCAGAGCTGTCTGCCTGTCACTAGCCAGAGCTGTCTGCCTGTCACTAGCCAGAGCTGTCTGTCTGTCACTAGCCAGAGCTGTCTGCCTGTCACTAGCCAGAGCTGTCTGCCTGTCACTAGCCAGAGCTGTTTGTCTGTCACTAGCCAGAGCTGTCTGTCTGTCACTAGCCAGAGCTGTCTGTCTGTCACTAGCCAGAGCTGTCTGTCTGTCACTAGCCAGAGCTCTCTGACTGTCTGTCACTAGCCAGAGCTGTTTGTCTGTCACTAGCCAGAGCTGTCTGTCTGTCACTAGCCAGAGCTGTCTGTCTGTCACTAGCCAGAGCTGTCTGTCTGTCACTAGCCAGAGCTCTCTGACTGTCTGTCACTAGCCAGAGCTGTCTGTCACTAGCCAGAGCTGTCTGCCGGTCACTAGCCAGAGCTGTCTGCCTGTCACTAGCCAGAGCTGTCTGCCTGTCACTAGCCAGAGCTGTCTGTCTGTCACTAGCCAGAGCTGTCTGTCTGTCACTAGCCAGAGCTGTCTGTCACTAGCCGGAGTTGTCTGTCACTAGCCAGAGCTCTCTGTCTGTCACTAGCCAGAGCTGTCTGTCACTATTCCAGAGCTGTCTGTCACTAGCCAGAGCTGTCTGTATGTCACTTAGCCAGAGCTGTCTGCCTGTTACTAGCCAGAGCTGTCTGCCTGTCACTAGCCAGAGCTGTCTGTCTGTCACTAGCCAGAGCTGTCTGTCTGTCATTAGCCAGAGCTGTCTGTCACTAGCCAGAGCTGTCTGTCTGTCACTAGCCAGAGCTGTCTGCCTGTCACTAGCCAGAGCTGTCTGCCTGTCACTAGCCAGAGCTGTCTGCCTGTCACTAGCCAGAGCTGTCTGTCTGTCACTAGCCAGAGCTGTCTGTCTGTCACTAGCCAGAGCTGTCTGTCTGTCACTAGCCAGAGCTGTCTGTCTGTTACTAGCCAGAGCTGTCTGTCTGTTACTATCCGGAGCTGTCGGTCACTAGCCAGAGCTGTCTGTCACTAGCCAGATCTGTCTGTCTGTCACTAGCCAGAGCTGTCTGTCTGTTACTAGCCAGAGCTGTCTGTCTGTTACTATCCAGAGATGTCTGTCACTAGCCAGAGCTGTCTGTCTGTCACTAGCCATGCCTGACTGCCAGAGCTGTCTGTCATTAGCCAGAGCTGTCTGTCATTAGCCATGCCTGACTGCCAGACTGACGGCCACTTGAGCTAATGAGCCAGTCGAAATACGAGCCTGCCGTGGGCGGTTAATTGAGCAAAACAATCAAGCCAAACCACGTTGATTGCTGCGTTAATTAGTGTACACCATAGCCAGCCAATATTTTGTCCCTGGAAGTTAAAAAACAAAAATGACACATTGTTTTATACTTCAAATGTTTTATACTTCAAATGTTTTATACTTCAAATGTTTTATACTTCAAATGTTTTATACTTCAAATGTTTTATACTTCAAATGTTTTATACTTCCAATGTTTTATACTTCAAATGTTTTATACTTCAAATGTTTTATACTTCAAATGTTTTATACTTCCAATGTTTTATACTTCAAATGTTTTATGCTTCAAATGTTTTATACTTCCAATGTTTTATACTTCAAATGTTTTATAGTTCCAATGTTTTATTTAATGAAACAAATATTCCACGGTCAGGACAAGACACCCAACGAGAGATTACATTTTAAACTTTGACCTTTCCATACCTAGACCAGATTCGGTGGTCTCATTTTTTTAAGTTTAAGGCATTGTGCTATTGTAGTATTGAATATCTATCCCCCTTTACCGCACCCCCCCCCCCCCCCCCCCCACACACACACACATTGCAAATGCCTGAATGTTATTTTTTCTGTATTAAATATCTAGAACCAGTCGTTAAATACAAGTTGTTATTAAATGTTAAACTATCGCCACCAGGACTGATACACCATGGTTGCAGGGTGTACGCAAAAAGTGCTGACGTCACAGTGTTTCTGCTTTTAAAAGGCCGGTGGATGTGGTCATGGCATCCACTCTTTGACTAAACGCTGCCTGCCGGACGCGGCTGGTTTGTGGGTCGGGTCAGATAGGCCCGGCCACTGAGCAAGTCTGCTACAAGCAATCGATCGGCCAGACGGCTAATATTTCTTTGATTAAAAAGCGCGCCCAAGACAGATCACTGTAGTATGTCATCCAAGTTTTAATATAGGAAATTTCTCCTCAATAAAGGAACGATGGCCCGCGGTCAAGGACATGCAAATCTTGCAGGGTCAAGCGCATGTAAGCCCTGCAGGAAATAAGGGGTGAGGAGCTGGGGTATGTGTGGTTGTAGGGGTGGGGGAGGTGAGGACCGGGGTATGTGTGGTTATAGGGGGTGGGGTGAGGAGCTGGGGTATGTGTGGTTGTAGGGGGGGGGGAGGTGAGGACCGGGGCATGTGTGGTTGTAGGGGGTGGGGTGAGGAGCTGGGGTATGTGTGGTTGTAGGGGGTGGGGTGAGGACCGGGGTATGTGTGGTTGTAGGGGGGTGAAAACCGGGGTATGTGTGGTTATAGGGGGTGGGGTGGGGAGCTGGGGTATGTGTTAGGCTATGATAAAGTGGGGCGGGGGATGTAACTTAATGATGGTGTCACTACAAACCTACTATTTCTACAGATCATACGCGCATACGTCTTGTAAACGAGTTTATACACCTTATATTATAAACGTAAACCCACACTGGGCACTCGTACCTGCCTAAATTAAAAAGCACCAATACACATAACATACCCATATAAACACGTAAATGTTAAATTGAAAGTCATGAAGTGCTAAAATGCCATCCAGCGGGGTCAACAACCTCGGATGTGAATGTTACAGAGCTGTGTTACAGATCGCACAAATTACGTTGTGAATCTCGCAACTAGACACCCGCACAGCGACACACCCAAACATCCAACACACACACACACATCTAGACACAAACACAGCTAAACACATACAGCTACACACCCGCACAGCTAGACACACAGCTAGACACCCACACAGATAGACACCCACACAGCTAGACACCCCGAAAAACAAGACACACACACACCTAGACAACCTCACAGCTACACACACCACACATCTAGGTACCCACACAGCTTGGTACCCACACAATTAGGTACCCACACAGATAGACACCCGCACATCTAGGTACCAACACAGAAACCCACACCCACACAGTATCTACGATCATACCTACACTTTGAAAATCTTACAAGACTAAATATTTATAAAGCAGACTTTGACAATCTTACAAGACGAAATATTTATAAAGCAGACTTTGACAATCTAAAAGACAAAATATTTACTAAGCAGACTTTGACAATCTTACAAGACTAAATATTTATAAAGCAGACTTTGACAATCTAAAAGACAAAATATTTACTAAGCAGACTTTGACAATCTTACAAGACTAAATATTTATAAAGCAGACTGTGACAATCTACAAGACACAATATTTACTAAGCAGACTTTGACAATCTTACAAGACTAAATATTTATAAAGCAGACTTTGACAATCTACATGACTAAATATTTATAAAGCAGACTTTGACAATCTACAAGACAAAATATATACTAAGACGACTTTGTCAATCTTACAAGACTAAATATTTATAAAGCAGACTTTGACAATCTACAAGACACAATATTTACTAAGCAGACTTTGACAATCTTACAAGACTACATATTTACAAAGCAGACTGTGACAATCTACAAGACAAAATATTTACAAAGCAGACTTTGACAATCTTGCAAGACTAAATATTTTCAAAGCGGACTTTAAAAATCCGAACACAAGAGTCTTGCATAGAACATACGCCAAAATACTTACTGATAGAAGATGGTCGCGGCTAGTCCCTCCACACACCACACGCCACACACCACAAACACAGCGGGCGGACACAGCCCCACGTTGTCAGGCCGGCCGCGATTTGAGAGATTCCAAAAATAGGAAGTGTCTCCGTCCCTCTCTCCCTCTGCTCTTTAAATCACGTGATTCCGTCTCTCTCTCCGTTAAGTGAAGGGTTGGCCCTTCAACACGACAGCATGGCCAACACCAAACACAGAGCGTACCCTCCTGATGGCCCGCACAAAAGCGATGGCCTACATCGACACACGTGGCATGGCCCAAAGCTTATCAGACAATCACAGACCAGATGGCCATCGGCCAGAGAACTGACATTTAAACAATAATTGTTGTCTGACAGATCTGTGTATCTGTATGACTGTTCTATCTATTTATGTGACAGTTCTGTGTATCTGTGTGACAGTTCTATCTATGTGACAGATTTATGTATCTGTGTGACAGTTCTATCTATATGTGTGACAGATTTGTGTATCTGTGTGACAGATCTGTGTATCTGTGTGACAGTTCTGTGTATCTGTGTGACAGTTCTATCTATGTGACAGATTTATGCATCTGTGTGACAGTTTTATCTATATGTGTGACAGATTTGTGTATCTGTGTGACAGATCTGTGTATCTGTGTGACAGTTCTATCTATCTGTGTGACAGATTTGTGTATCCGTGTGACAGTTCTATCTATCTGTGTGACAGTTGTGTCTATCTGTGGGACAACCTACGACAGTTCTATATAGCTGTGTGCCCCACCCCTCTATAGCCACATATCTTGTTTTGCAAAATCTACGGACGTCTGATGATAAATCATTGAAGGTGTGAAGTAGTGGTATTTAGAGTTGGGCTCAAGTGGCGTATTTGGTGGTATTTAGGGTTGGGGTTCAAGTTGTGTATTTTGTGGTATTTAGGGTTGGGGTTCAAGTGGTGTATTTGGTGGTATTTAGGGTTGTAGGTCAAGGGGTGTATTTGTTTGTATTTAGGGTTGGGGTTCAAGTGGTGTATTTGATGGTATTTAGGGTTGGGGTTCAAGCTGTGTATTTGGTGGTATTTAGGGTTGTAGGTCAAGGGGTGTATTTGTTTGTATTTAGGGTTGGGGTTCAAGTGGTGTTTTTGGTGGTATTTAGAGTTGGGGTCAAGTGGTGTATTTTGTGGTATTTAGGGTTGGGGTTCAAGTGGTGTATTTGGAGGTATTTAAGGTTGGGGTTCAAGTGGTGTATTTTGTGGTATTTAGAGTTGGGGTCAAGTGGTGTATTTTGTGGTATTTAGGGTTGGGGTTCAAGTTGTGTATTTGGTGGTATTTAGGGTTGTAGTTCAAGGGGTGTATTTGTTTGTATTTAGGGTTGGGGTTCAAGTGGTGTATTTGGTGGTATTTAGGGTTGGGGTTCAAGTGGTGTATTTGGAGGTATTTAGGGTTGGGGTTCAAGTGGTGTATTTTGTGGTATTTAGAGTTGGGGTCAAGTGGTGTATTTTGTGGTATTTAGGGTTGGGGTTCAAGTGGTGTATTTGGAGGTATTTAGGGTTGGGGTTCAAGTGGTGTATTTTGTGGTATTTAGAGTTGGGGTCAAGTGGTGTATTTTGTGGTATTTAGGGTTGGGGTTCAAGTGGTGTATTTGGAGGTATTTAGGGTTGGGGTCAAGTGGTGAATCTGGTGGTGTTTAGGGCTGGGGTCAAGTGGTGTATTTGGTGGTATATAGGGTTGGGGTCAAGTGGTGAATCTGGTGGTGTTTAGGGCTGGGGGGTAATATTTAAAATAAAGAGTTCAACATAACAAGAGGACGTGAACAGGTCCTTTGCGTGAGGTCCGTGAAGTCCATGGCGTGAGGTCAGTGTACTCGGGGAACTAGACACTAACAACGCCAAGCAATAAAAAAAACACTACATTTTATCAAACTACATAAGACATCTTGGCCCAGTGGAGGGTATGATATCTATCCCGTCTGTTGTGGTTTGAGAACCCATGTAGAAGTTATAATCAGACTACATTCGTTCACAAACAGATGAACACCACATATCCTACAAATAGATGCCCACCACATGTCCTACAAATAGATGCCCACCACATATCCTACAAATAGATGCCCACCACATATCATACAAATAGGATGGCCAGAAAAAACGGCCACTGGCTAATCACGAGACAGCAGTCCATGGACAGGGATATCATAGCCCGCTAATGGGGATGGATCGAACACGTCCTTAGGTGAGAGGATGGATACATCGTGAGGTAAGTGTAAGGTAAGAAATGGATACATCGTAAGGTAAGTGTAAGGTGAGAGGATGGATACATCGTGAGGTAAGTGTAAAGTGAGAGGATGGATACATCGTGAGGTAAGTGTAAGGTGAGAAGGTGGATACATCGTGAGGTAAGTGTAAGGTGAGAGAATGGATACATCGTGAGGTAAGTGTAAGGTGAGAGGATAGATACATCGTGAGGTAAGTGTAAGGTGAGAGAATGGATACATCGTGAGGTAAGTGTAAGGTGAGAGAATGAATACATCGTGAGGTAAGTGTAAGGTGAGAAATGGATACATCGTGAGGTAAGCGTAAGGTGAGAAATGGATACATCGTGAGGTAAGCGTAAGGTGAGAAATGGATACATCGTGAGGTAAGTGTAAGGTGAGAGGATGGATACATCGTGAGGTAAGTGTAAGGTGAGAAATGAATAAATCGTGAGGTAAGCGTAAGGTGAGAAATGGATACATCGTGAGGTAAGTGTAAGGTGAGAAATGGATACATCGTGAGGTAAGCGTAAGGATAGAAATGGATACATCGTGAGGTAAGTGTAAGGTGAGAGGATGGATACATCGTGAGGTAAGTGTAAGGTGAGAGGATGGATACATCGTGAGGTAAGTGTAAGGTGAGAAATGGATACATCGTGAGGTAAGCGTAAGGATAGAAATGGATACATCGTGAGGTAAGTGTAAGGTGAGAGGATGGATACATCGTGAGGTAAGTGTAAGGTGAGAGGATGGATACATCGTGAGGTAAGTGTAAGGTGAGAAATGGATACATCGTGAGGTAAGCGTAAGGTGAGAAATGAATACATCGTGAGGTAAGTGTAAGGTGAGAAGGTGGATACATCGTGAGGTAAGTGTAAGGTGAGAGAATGGATACATCGTGAGGTAAGTGTAAGGTGAGAGGATTGATACATCGTGAGGTAAGTGTAAGGTGACAGGATGGATACACCGTGAGGTAAGTGTAAGGTGAGAGGATGGATATATCGTGAGGTAAGTGTAAGGTGTGAAATGGATAAAACGTGAGGTAAGTGTAAGGTGACAGGATGGATACACCGTGAGGTAAGTGTAAAGTGAGAGGATGGATACATCGTGAGATAAGTGTAAGGTGAGAGAATGGATACATCGTGAGGTAAGCGTTGGGCTGGAACCCGCAGGAGAAAAATGGGCTTGGCTAAACAATCCTAGAGAAGGACTGTGTAAGGCTAACTAAGGTTGTTGGGCTTACATGGGCTCAAGTGACTTGCCCAAAAACAGGGCTAAACAATCATAGAGAAGGACTGCGTAAGGCTAACTAAGGTTGTTGGGCTTACATGGGCTCAAGTGACTTGCCCAAAAACAGGGCTAAACAATCCTAGAGAAGGACTGCGTAAGGCTAACTAAGGTTGTTGGGCTTACATGGGCTCAAGTGACTTGCCCAAAAACAGGGCTAAACAATCCTAGAGAAGGACTGCGTAAGGCTAACTAAGGTTGTTGGGCTTACATGGGCTCAAGTGACTTGCCCAAAAACAAAGTCCGCTGGAGCCATTTGCTCCTCGGGAGCTCCATAGGTAACTCAAATTGTGTAACTGGTAGCTACCATGGTCCGTGGTTTTTATGGTGGGGTAAAGGTGTTTGTCTGATGGTGTTAAAGGTTTGGGTAAAGTGGTTTGTCTGATGTTGTTAAAGGTTTGGGTAAAGGTGTTTGTCTGATGGTGTTAAAGGTTTGGGTAAAGGTGTTTGTCTAATGGTGTTAAAGGTTTGGGTAAAGGTGTTTGTCTGATGGTGTTAAAGGTTTGGGTAAAGTGGTTTGTCTGATGGTGTTAAAGGTTTTGGTAAAGTGGTTTGTCTGATGGTGTTAAAGGTTTTGGTAAAGTGGTTTGTCTGATGGTGTTAAAGGTTTTGGTAAAGTGGTTTGTCTAATGGTGTTTAATGGTGAGGTAAAGTGGTGTATTTGGAGGAGTGTATACGATTGGAGTATAGTGGTGTATCTTTTGAAGTCCATGGTTGGACTATAGTTGCGTTTCTGGTGGTGTCCAGGGTTGGTGTGAAGTGGTGTAACTGGTGGTGTCTAGGGTTGGGACAATGTGACATATCTTGTGGTGGCAAGGGTTGGAGTAAAGTGGTGTATCTGGCAGTGTCTAGGGTTGGCGTGAAGTGGTGTATGTGGTGGTGTCTGGGGTTGGGGTAATGTGACGTATCTTGTGGTGTCCATGGTTGGACTATCGTCGCGTGTCTGCTGGTATCGAGGGTTGGCGTGAAGTGGTGTATGTGGTGGTGTCTAGGGTTGAGGTAATTTGATGCTTTTGGTTGTATGTATGGTTGGGGTAAATTGCTGTATCTTGTGGTGTCAAGGGTTGGTGTGAAGTGGTGTATCTGATAGTGTCCTGAGTTTGGGCCGTGTGATGTATCTGTTGGTGCCCATTGTCTGAACAGATTGGTATGTCGGTTGGTGTGCATCTGATGGTGTCTAAGGTTGAGTAATGTGGCGAAAGTTTTTTTTAAATCGTGCTGGTATTTTAGGTTCTTTATTATATTGTCCAGTGTTTCGATATGCTACCTAAATCAAAATGGTGAAATATATGTAGAAATATGTATAACAAAAGATTGTATTAGTAACCTCACAAATATAAAAAATACAATAGACGCTTCTAGACAACGTCTTTGTGAGCACACGACAGCGTTATTAATACTCAAGACAAAGACAACAATGAGACAATTATGGACTTAGCTGGACCATGAAAACACGTCTTGTCTAGAGGCCACTATATCCAGATGTAGTCGCGTGTTAGAGAATAATTGGACAATGTGCCGGGGTGGGGTGCGGGCTTGGTTTGATGAAAAATATCTATTAAACAGTGGTCCTCAATAGGATTCTGCCTTATGACCCCTTTAAAAATAAATTCACTTAAGGATGAAGGACTTTATTTCTTTGTGAACACGACCACTTGAGTACTGTTTCAGTTAGGAAGACATTTTATATAAAGTATAAAATATTATACTTGGATTATTTTCCATTTTTGAGTGATACTTTATTTTCAGTTTTCAAAATACCGATAATTTGAATATACGTACAACGTATTTCTAAGATCTTATTCTCTTGATTCTATAAATATGTAGTGGTTTTCGGTGATCGGAAATAGTACTTTACGGCATTTCCGATTTCTAACGAAATAAAACTCCTGGCTGTCCCATTAAAAAACAACAACTTTTCACGTAGGTCAAGACTCGATGAGAATGCACTGTGACATAAAATGTGACTTAGATGGTTGATTAACTTTTTAAAAAATCAATGTTTCCTTTATAAAGTAGGCCTACTAATTTTCTGCTCTATTTGATACACATTGTTTACGTTCATTTGTTGCGAAGTTCTTTTTTTTCTACGTGATTCTCTTCTATTTAAATAATATAAGTATTAAAAAAAACTTTAAAAATTTTTTATAGCCCAATTGCACTGGAAGTGATATCCCCCCCCCCCTTACTGTTAAACAAGAATGTACGAGAAAGTTTAGGGATAATCCGTCCAGTTTTCTCACTTTCACCCGCAGGCAGTTTAAAAAAAAAACGTTCCAAGGTTCCTTTAATTTAGGGACAACATTTTAAGTACAGGTTTGCGTATTCTTGAGTTTTGGAGTTTGTAAGGGTGAATCAATTAGTACCAGGACGACCAATTAACGGATCCCAGGTGCTACGATAGCTTTTGGGACCGCTGGGCGCCAAACCCCACTTCAATGCCGGGGTGCCGCCCCTCCAAAAAAAAAAAAATTAATCGCAGAAACCTCTCCATGAGTATTCTCATCAACTTCCCAAAGTTTCATGGCGATCAGATGAAAGTTGTGGTAATGAATAAAAGGCAGACAGACGCACACTCATACATAAATTCATATATATATATATATATATATATATATATATATATATATATATATATATATATATACACATACTCATATCAGTACATCAGACAATTTGGTGTTCAAACTTCATGTTAGGACTACAATAAACATTTGGCAATGCCATATCCCCGATATAGAGATGTTTCTGTCTCCCTTTGTCCCTTATAGGCGCCCAACTTCCAATCGCCCATTTTGAGAACCTCTGATTGAACCATTCCAGTACTAAATGTAATCTGAGCCGTGTTGCGTGGTAAGCCCGGTTTTAAAATAGTGTCAGTAACGGACAGCGGTCAGCCGAAAAGTCTGATCCGAAGTCAAGTCATAGGAAGGAAAATATTTTGGAAAAATCAATACAGTTCTTTAACTCACAGACACAAATGTACGCAAACAATCTGTTGTATAATAGCAAGGGAAATTAATACTTGGTGAGAAATTATTAAGGCCTAATTAATGTATAAATAATTTATCAAATATCTAATTAAGTCAACAGTAAGGTTTTAAAGAAATCGGTCCGAAAACTACACAAAACTAATGGCGTCATCTTCCACTTTAAGAATATGAAGAAATGAACTATTTCATTCCAATTTGATTTAGATTTATAGATCTATTACCAAGACGTACGCTATGAATTGTATACAGTTTCCTCGGCCAAAAGTAATACAAGTTACTTTAAAAATAAACCGAGAGTGATCTCCCCTAAACTTTCTCGAATATTCTTATATAACACTACGGGAATTGACTCATCACGATATGGACATGATTTTTAATTACTCAAACTTATTAAAATAGAATAAGATATCGTAGAAAAAAGAGCTGCACACCAAGTGAACGAAAAACAGTATGTGTATAATAGTGCGAAATATTATTAGTATTTTATAAATTCATATGCGTTTTTTGATAAACCGGGAATAGCGTAAATTACTACTTCCGGTCAACGGAAATTACTCAAAATTTGACAGAAGGCAGATATTTTACCTATATGTGAAATTTCGTTTATCTATCTGAAACAGTACTCAAGTTATAGTCTTTTGAAAAATTCAAAGTAGAAAAAGTTACACTTCCGGTTATCGGAAATCGCTGAAAAGTTTATACAGAACTACAAATTTGATACAATACTTGTAATTAAAATTTCATTAACCTAGCTGTAACGGTACTCAAGTTATCATGTTTACAGAAACACATACACACACACACACATACATACGGGCAGAATAGTAAAGTCCAGTCTTTCCGACTCGATTATGCATAAAACGCGAAAAATTGTATATATCTGGATTTATAATTTTTGCCCGATTAAAATAAGTCCTCTATACTCCGGATGTGATGAAGGACTGAGGTGTAAAACTGAAAACTGTCAAAATTTCATGAGATTTGTGCGCATGATTACAATACTTTCTCTATACTCTATATACGAGAAAGTAAAAAAAAAAACATTTTACCATTTAACAGCCGGGTTTTTAACAAAATCATTTAAGTCTCTTAATCAACGTGTTGACTAATAATGTATATAAATTGGTTTTTCTAATATGTATTGGTAGCCTATGTTATTTTAAATGTGTCGGATTTTAAACTATTTAGTTATTTCTTTGCTTTGTCACTAATATTGTTCAACGTGTAGTAAAGCACATAACGTTTTGACCAATAACTATTTTATTAAATATTTTTCTCAAACAAGTATAACATTAAAATATAAAGGCCTATAATTCACGTGTAACGGGTACCGACAGCTAGTATATTTAGAGAATCATTTATTTTCTCAACTTCAGTGCATTAATACATAAAAGCTTGTTATTAAAAACTTTTATGGATTTTTACAAGCTTTTATTTAGCTTGCTTCTTTTATCTGTCGTGCTTAGTGCCTAACGCTTCGTCCGTCATCGATCGAAACTGGCGAGCAAAATTTCGACCACTTCTAACCGACCAATTTCTGTGAAATTTGGTTATTGGGTTAAGACCCGATGATTTTACAATCTGACATCAAATGCTTAATTAATTTAAAGAATTAATAAAAATTTCATAAATAAAGTACTGATACCGTGCTATTATACGCACATTTTACATGTTCATTTGTGCGCAATTGTTTTTAGTCATGCAATTCTATTGTATTAAAAGTTTAAAGTTCTAAAAAACAATGCAGAAAAAAACGTTTTAATAACAAGCTTTACATAATTATGCATTAAAAAGGGAGAAAATGAAATATTTTCTTTAAAGATAACAATGAACTACTATTTAAATAACTAAAAATAAAAGTGTCCACAAAAGCGCCCAACACACAAATCAATCTGAACGGCAAGTCAAATATCATTTTGTTTCACTTAAATAGCGGCCCATTCAGTCATATCAAGAGGTGACGTTTACATCAACTATGAATCATTTGTTACCATGGCAACAACACGTTTGCAACATTGTTGCAGAATTTATTGTTGATCGATTGCATTGGAAATCCGCTGACCGTTTTGCGCCTTTTGTGGTCAGTCTGTCTGGGGGAAAAGTACCCTTTTAAAGCGTATGGTCTATCAGACAGGTGAAGTAGAGTTCACAAGTTTCAGTGACCTCGGCATATGGAGGGATAGTGTGGTCAGTACTATACACAGCAGCCTTTAGTTTCATACTTTCCCTATCATGCGTGAGGTACCCATTAAAGCTGGGTGGACTCAGGGTAGTCTTTACTTTCATACTTTCCCTAACGTGAGTGAGGTACCCATTAAAGCTGGGTGGACTCAGGGTAGTCTTAAGGACTCAAGCCCGGCATCTGAACTCGAAACTCTCGGGCTAGCGGTCAAACGCTCTACTATTCGACCACGTATCTGTCCGGGCAACGGATAGCCAATATGCCCGAGATAGCGGCCAGATTTTTCATGGGGAGCGGATGGGAAAATTTAGTCCCGAGGGTGGGGCAGGGGGGGGGGGGTCTGATATGAGGACACATAGCGTCACGATACGTCATCAGTTTTTTGTCTCTCACAATGCCCCCATATAACGTCGTAATGGTATTTTGTTTGATCATTCATGTTTCTGGTGAGTGACTGTCATGGTACCACCAGATCATCCAGCCGTATCACCACTCTATTGTATCACCACAGTATCGCGCCACTATTGTGTCACCTGTACTAACATACTCGCATCGCAACACAAATATCATGTCAAGTATCGTGTCACCCCAAGTATCGTGTCACCACAGTATCGTATTTATTGCTTTACCCCAAGTATCGTATCACCACAGTATCGTATTTATTGCATCACCCCAAGTATCGTGTCACCACAGTATAGTGTCACCCCCAAGTATCGTGTCACTACAGTATCGTGTCACCACAGTATCGTGTCACCACAGTATCGTGTCACCACAGTATCGTGTCACCACAGTATCGTGTCACCCCAAGTATCGTGTCACCACAGTATCGTGTCACCACAGTATCGTGTCACTACAGTATCGTGTCACTACAGTATCGTGTCTACGATGCAGCACACAGCCGACAGGTGCCTGTACTTTATCGATCGGTCAAACCCAGACATCAGTTGACCCAGAGCTTAAGGCAGACATCAGTTGACCCAGAGCTTCAGGCAGACATTAGTTGACCCAGAGCTTAAGGCAGACATCAGTTGACCCAGAGCTTAAGGCAGACATCAGTTGACCCAGAGCTTAAGGCAGACATCAGTTGACCCAGAGCTTAAGGCAGACATCAGTTGACCCAGAGCTTAAGGCAGACATCAGTTGACCCAGAGCTTAAGGCATATATCAGTTGACCCAGAGCTTAAAGCATATATCAGTTGACCCAGAGCTTAAGGCATATATCAGTTGACCCAGAGCTTAAGGCAGACATCAGTTGACCCAGAGCTTAAGGCAGGCATCAGTTGACCCAGAGCTTAAGGCAGGCATCAGTTGACCCAGAGCTTAAGGCAGACATCAGTTGACCCAGAGCTTAAGGCAGACATCAGTTGACCCAGAGCTTAAGGCATATATCAGTTGACCCAGAGCTTAAGGCATATATCAGTTGACCCAGAGCTTAAGGCATATATCAGTTGACCCAGAGCTTAAGGCATATATCAGTTGACCCAGAGCTTAAGGCAGACATCCGTTGACCCAGAGCTTAAGGCAGACATCAGTTGACCCAGAGCTTAAGGCAGACATCAGTTGACCCAGAGCTTAAGGCAGACATCAGTTGACCCAGAGCAGAGGGTCAGTTCAATAATGTCCACTTTATGACGTCATGTAGCAGAGGGTCAGTTCAATAATGTCCACTTTACCATCAAGGTGTTTAAAACTGTTGTTAAAGGATGTTTCCCGTTCTCTCTCGCACATCGTGACACACATTACACACACACAGACACAGACACACAGACACACACATGCTCAAACACGGATCCTGGTTCTGTGTTAAATGTCCTGGATCTATGACACGGGTCTAGGGTCTATGACAAGGGTCTAAGGTGTATGACACGGATCTACGGTGTATGACACGGGTCTAGGGTCTATGACAAGGGTCTAAGGTGTATGACACGGATCTACGGTGTATGACACGGGTCTAGGGTCTATGACAAGGGTCTAAGGTGTATGACACGGATCTACGGTGTATGACACGGGTCTAGGGTCTATGACAAGGGTCTAAGGTGTATGACACGGATCTACGGTGTATGACACGGGTCTAGGGTCTATGACAAGGGTCTAAGGTGTATGACACGGATCTACGGTGTATGACACGGGTCTAGGGTCTATGACAAGGGTCTAAGGTGTATGACACGGATCTACGGTGTATGACACGGATCTAGGGTCTATGACAAGGGTCTAAGGTGTATGACACGGATCTACGGTGTATGACACGGGTCTAGGGTCTATGACAAGGGTCTAAGGTGTATGACACGGATCTACGGTGTATGACACGGGTCTAGGGTCTATGACACGGGTCTAAGGTGTATGACACGGATCTACGGTGTATGACACGGGTCTAGGGTCTATGACACGGGTCTATGGTGTATGACAGGAGTCCTGAATGAATGTACGGGTTCTTTTAAATTAATTTTTAGGCTTTTTAAATGTCCTGTACAGTGACGTTAGTGTTCGATACATTGCCCACCCCCACCCCCTTAACCGGCCACCCCCTTCACCGGCCACCCCCTCCACTACCCACCCCATCCACTGGCCACCCCCTCCACTACCCACCTCTCCACTGACCACCCCCTACATTGCCATCCCCCACCCCCACCCCTCCACTGCCCACCCTAACCCCCTTCACCGGCCACCCCCTCCACTACCCACCCCATCCACTGGCCACCCCTCCACTACCCACCCCTTCCACTGGCCACCCCCTCGATTGCCCACCCCCACCCCCACCCCTCCACTGCCCACCCCAACCCCCTCAACTACCCACCCCATCCACTACCCACCCCATCCACTGGCCACCCCTCCACTACCCACCCCTCCACCACCCACCCCATCCACTGGCCACCCCTCCACTACCCACCCCATCCACTGGCCACCCTCTCCACTACCCACCCCCTCCACTACCCACCCCATCCACCGGCCACCCCCTCCACTACCCACCCCATCCACTGGCCACCCCCTCCACTACCCAACCCCTCCACTACCCACCCCATCCACTGGCCACCCCCTCCACTACCCACCCCATCCACTACCCACCCCATCCACTGGCCACCCCTCCACTACCCACCCCATCCACTGGCCACCCCCTCCACTACCCACCCCCTCCACTACCCACCCCATCCACTGGCCACCCCCTCCACTACCCACCCCATCCACTGGCCACCCCCTCCACTACCCACCCCATCCACTGGCCACCCCCTCCACTACCCACCCCATCCACTGGCCACCCCCTCCACTACCCACCCCCTCCACTACCCACCCCATCCACTGGCCACCCCCTCCACTACCCACCCCCTCCACTACCTACCCCATCCACTGGCCACCCCCTCCACTACCCACCCCCTCCACTACCCACCACATCCACTGGCCACCCCCTCCACTACCCACCCCCTCCACTACCCACCCCATCCACTACCCACCCCATCCACTACCCACCCCATCCACTACCCACCCCATCCACTGGCCACCCCCTCCACTACCCACCCCATCCACTGGCCACCCCCTCCACTACCCACCCCCTCCACTACCCACCCCCTCCACTACCCACCCCCTCCACTGCCCAACCGCTCCACTGCCCACCCCCTCCACTGCCCACCCCCTCAACAGACCACCGGTACACACCCATCTCACCAAGAGTGTGGAGCCATCAACCGAATCACCACACACACCCAGCTGTCCCCCACACACACCCAGCTGTCCCCTACACACACCCAGCTTTCCCCCACACACACCCAGCTATCCCCACTTGTGTCTAGACCAACTTCCGGGTCACCAAAGTCATGACGTCATCCAGTTATCGGGAGTGAAATGGTTACCGTTCGTGTTAATGTATATACAAATCTCTTATCTGTTAGCTGTGGGGTTGGTGTGGTATATATATATATATATATATATATATATATATATATATATATATATATATATATATATATATATATATATATATATATAATGAAATGCAATAATTAATTTTACAAAGTTGCTACAAAGACGTCTAGGACAGAAATTTTACCAGCATTTTGGAAGTAGTTCTCCAATCGTGTCAGAAAAAATAGTTTGAGATTGCTGGAGTTAAAATCGAACCAATGGCCAAAAGCTGGAGCTAAATTAAACCTATGGCGAAAAGCTGGAGCTAAATCGAACCAATGGCTAAAAGCTGGAGCTAAAATCGAATGAATGGCCAAAAGCTGGAGTTAAAATCGAACCAATGGCCAAAAGCTGTGGGGAAATCGATTTCTTTTGCCTTGCGTCCGGTCTTCTGTCGGGCTTTTAACAGGATCAAGTGTATTGGCATATGTTAGCGCCTAGTTGGGCATATGTTAGCGCCTAGACAGGCATATGTTAGCGCCTAGACGGGCATATGTTAGCGCCTAGACGGGCATATGTTAGTGCCTAGACAGGCATATGTTAGCGCCTAGACGGGCATGTAAGCTAGAGTCTAGACGGGCATGGCATATGTTAGTGCCTATGAGCGCATATGACAGCTAGTGCACAGAAGGGCATATGTTAGTGCCTAGATGGGCATAGGTTAGTGCCTAGATGGGCATATTTTAGCGCCTAGTCGGGCATGTTAGCTAGTGCCTAGACAGGCATATGGTAGTGCCTAGAAGGGCATATGGTAGTGCCTAGACGGACATTTGTTAGCTAGTGCCTAGACGGGCATATATTAGTGCCTAGACGGACATTTGTTAGCTAATGCCTTGACCAGACGTGTATATGATCAGCTATTTAGACATCAATGATGTTCAGGCCCAAAAGCCTCCTCCTGATAAACTGAGTCAGCCCCCAAAATAAACGATTTGACCCGCTGCCCGCCCCTAATCCTGCTGACCTGTAGGGAGGAACGGCTTGGTATGTGTGCCCCCGCCGATGAACCCCCCCCCCCCCCCTTCACCTTTCCTTCTATAGTATCTACACCCAGGGGTGGTACAGAGAAGAGCTTGAAAAATGCAGCTATTTAGAATGTATGTTTTTGTACGTCACACCCTGTCCCAATACAATTAGTATAGATTTTAAAATGATTGATTTGCAACTTTTGAAGGGACGCAATTCAAGATATTACAACACATTTTGAAAGTAAAAGTAGTCTCCCTTTTTACAGATTTGATACTTAAATTTTAGTTTGTTTCGTGTACGTATATTTTAATACAGTAGCGAAATATCCTTGTCATATGTTTATTAGAACAATACTTGCAGTCTCTATTAGGAAAGCCAGTTGTGTTGATAACGCGTACAACCCGTCTAGAAAATATACTTAATTCTTGAGAAGTCATCAAAAAATAAAGTCAAGAACCCAGAGCCAGGCTAGAGGGCCAAACTTCACTGACGATGTGCTTCGAGCGGGATTAGGATTACCAAACAGACAGACAGACAGACAGACGGACAGACGGACAGACCAGACAGACAGACAGACAGACAGACAGACAGACAGACAGACAGACAGACAGACAGACAGACAGACAGACAGACAGACAGACAGACAGACAGACAGACAGACAGACAGACAGACAGACAGACAGACAGACAGACAGACAGACAGACAGACAGACAGACAGACAGACAGACAGACAGACAGACAGACAGACAGACAGACAGACAGACAGACAGACAGACAGACAGACAGACAGACAGACAGACAGACAGACAGACAGACAGACAGACAGACAGACAGACAGACAGACAGACAGACAGACAGACAGACAGACAGACAGACAGACAGACAGACAGACAGACAGACAGACAGACAGACAGACAGACAGACAGACAGACAGACAGACAGACAGACAGACAGACAGACAGACAGACAGACAGACAGACAGACAGACAGACAGACAGACAGACAGACAGACAGACAGACAGACAGACAGACAGACAGACAGACAGACAGACAGACAGACAGACAGACAGACAGACAGACAGACAGACAGACAGACAGACAGACAGACAGACAGACAGACTTATAATCGTCTCTGCTTAGTTCTGTCTAGAAAAGTAAAATCCGATATCAAAGGGCACGTGCGATAAAAAGCCGACGATCGTTAATAAACATGAACTATTGATAAATTATTGACGAGCTATCTAGCGGGGTGCATGACCTCATACATTCTAGTTTCATTACAGCAGGCAGCTTGCAGGGGAAACTACTCTCTTTTTCTTAAGTCAGACGACCCAATGCAATTTAGAATTTAATTATTGAAAGAATTAAATTATAATGAAGTTACCTTAGCGAAACTATCGCCATCTCTCACCTAAATATTTTGTTCTATGCGATAAATATTAAATGTAAAGAAATGGGAGTAATTAAACAATAGTATGTAAATAGGCCTAAAGAAAACATATTAACGGTGATTTTATCGTGTCAAGTTCAAAATGTTTTCTATTTGGATTTATTTTAAACCCTAGCCTTTGCGACCAAAAAACAAACTACAAAGCAGCAGTTTTTTTGTTTTGGAGGTCTCTCCCCCAGATTGGTTGCCGTCCCCAGCTAAAGGGCTTCATATGGCCGGGGGTCTAAGCTTGGGGGTTTTGGAGTTAGAGATCCCACCCTCCCCCCCCCCCCCGACCAGTTAGAGATCCCACCCTCTCCCGTCCTAAGTGGGTCTACAATGTATTATACCTGACATGAAAAAATTGTGAGAATTGTTTGTGAAAATTCACTGAATTTTATAAAAGTTTATTGGTACTTAATCGTTAATTAATGTTTTAATAGTTAATTAAGTAAGTAACTAAAATGTACACCTTGTGTTGACAGTGTTAGAGTTTGAAAGTCATCGATTTGTTTGACATAGGTAAAATCTGAGCTGCAGGATTTGATCACAGACCCACCCACTCACCTACAGACAGACAAACAGACAGTTTGATGTAATGTAAAGCTTGCACCAAGAATTTCATCTCAGACTTAAGATTAGAGTTAGCTTAAGATTAGAGTTAGCTTAGGATTAGAGTTAGCTTAGGATTAGAGTTAGCTTAGGATTAGGTAGGTCAGGATATGATTGTTTGGTCTTTATTTTGTGTCAAGTAGTAGGGTTTCACATTTCTTTAGGTTAGTGTTAGGCTACCATTTTGTTTAGGTTAGGGTTAGGCTACTGTTTTGTTTATGTTAGGGTTAGGCTACTGTTTTGTTTATGTTAGGGTTAGGCTACTGTTTTGTTTAGGTTAGGGTTAGGTAAACTTCAGTAGATGTGCAGAAATGTAAGGTTGTTGTGCCGTTAGTGATTTAGTGTGTTGTCGTACTATTGGTTTCATTCCCCGAATTTAGAGCAATCAATGCTGTAATTTAATTAATTAAGTGAATCAAGCTGTGTTTTCAGTAGTGTTTTAATTAAAGTAATTAATCAAGGCTGTGTTTTAATTAAAGTAATTAATCAAGGCTATGTTTTAATTAAAGTAATTAATCAAGGCTGTGTTTTAATTAAAGTAATTAATCGAGGCTATGTTTTAATTAAAGTAATTAATCAAGGCTGTGTTTTAATTAACGAAGTCATTCAATGCTGTTTTAATTTAGGAAGTCAATTAATACTGTTTTAATTAAGGAAGTAAATCAGTACTGTTTTAATTAACGAAGTCATTGAATGCTGTTTTAATTAAGGAAGTCAATCAATGCTGTTTTAATTAACGAAGTCAATAGATACTGTTTTAATTAACGAAATCAATAGATACTGTTTTAATTAACTAAGTCAATAGATACTGTTTTAATTAACAAAGTCAATAGATACTGTTTTAATTAACGAAGTCAATAGATACTGTTTTAATTAACGAAGTCAATAGATACTTTTTTAATTAACAAAGTCAATAGATACTGTTTTAATTAACGAAGTCAATAGATAGTGTTTTAATTAACGAAGTCAATAGATACTTTTTTTAATTAACGAAGTCAATAGATACTGTTTTAATTAACGAAATATTACTCCAGTTTTTCACAACTTCTACTTGCTGTTGGCATCTATTTTTAGAAACAGATCAAATATTTTAAAAATAAAAAATACACACATTTAGAAAACATTTGACCCCATTCTGTCAAAATGTTTGGGGTGGTGATGGCGTCGGGCCTGCGGTTCCTAAGTTGTTCGAGTCAGGACGTGGTAGAACACAGCACATGTCTACAACAAAATGGTTGGCGCTCCACTGTCAAATATGAAAACGTTGAGACGTACGTTGCTCGCTTAGTGGCGTCGTGTGATGGCTGAACACCAACTCAAGGTTTTATACTCCGTGTGACTGTACATAGTGAGTCTGTACACAGTGGGCCTGTACACAGTGGGCCTGTACACAGTGGGTCTGTACACAGTGGGCCTGTACACAGTGGGCTAGTGACTGGCGTGGACATCTGACAGCTACAGGTGTTCTGGAGCTACAACATCTGATGCACGATTCACGATGGACTGCTAACCTGTAAGTCTCGAGTTCCAATCCGGGTTCAAGTCAGTAGACAGTCCCTGAGTCCACCCAACTCTGATGGGTGCCTAACTCACGTTAGGGAAAGTAAAGGCGGCTGGGCATAGTGCTGACCCTACTATCTCTTCATATGCCGAGGTCACAGAAACAAGTGAACTCTACTTCATTTGCCCTATAGACCGTCAGGTTAAAAAGGGAACTTTATTTTACAGTATAACATGGTCTTTTCGATGGAGCTCAATATAAACATACAAACCGACTGACCCACTGACAAACACAACATTTGACAACCCACGGGATTAAGTTTAAATGTAAACATCTTTACAGCAGTCAACTTTTAGATCAAACTAGAATACCCGTCATCCGTTGGATAACTGTGGGTTTCGGGGGTCATCCATCAAAAAACATCACGTCTGTCACTCAGAGGCATAG
Source organism: Physella acuta (assembly GCF_028476545.2). Classification (NCBI taxonomy): domain Eukaryota; kingdom Metazoa; phylum Mollusca; class Gastropoda; family Physidae; genus Physella; species Physella acuta. The sequence continues at coordinate 1,137,676 of NW_026732013.1, forward strand.
CGACCCTTCCTGGCGCCCGGGGACAAACTTTTCGATTTTAACCCCCCTCCCAAGATTTCAATTTTCAACCCCCCCCCTCAAACTTTTGATGTGCACCCCCCCCCCACTCAAACTTTCGATTTGAACCCCCCTCAACCTTTCAATTTATTTTTCCAAACCATTTTGGCGCCCCAACATATGTCCCCCCGCCCCCCCCCCTTCCACCTCCCTCCACCTCCCCTTCCCCCCCCCCCCGCCTCCCCTCCCCCCCCCCCCCTCCTCGCTACGCTACTGCAGTGTCACTTATCGTCAAAAAAAAACAGACCCCACTTTCAAAAAATTGTTTTTTATCTTTTAAAAACACCGAAAACACCGATTTCGGACTATCCCTTCATATACTGACTTCATAGGTGACCTACTCAACTCTACTTCACCTGCCCAGTGTCCCGCCAAGTCTCAGACAACATGTTTTTATCGTTTAAAAAACGATTCCAGCCGAGCATGTCTCTGACCACACTATCCTTTCATATGCTTAGGACAAAGAAACAGACAAACTCTACTTCACCAGCCCTGTATCCTGCCAAGTTCAGATAGGCAACTTTATTATTCACATCTAAAAAAAAAAAATTGAAAAAAAAAATCATTGACGAATTGGTCTAGAACCTGTGCCACCCACATGAGAGCCGACCTCACTACCAAGTTATCTATTTACTCGTGACATTACAAGTGAAGTTTTATACTATAGTTTGAGTCTCCTTACGCGCATAGATCTAGATCTAACTCTAGTAGTAGTAACTTTCAAATTAAATTTTATCTTAAATTAGCCAAACAAAGATTTATATAAAATAAAGAAGGTCTGAAATTATCTAGATCTATATAGAATTATCTAGATCTAGTCTAGATTCTACGACTCTTTTGCTTAAGTCTTCTTATGTTTAGTTTTTCTTGCTAGACCTAGAATCTAGATCTAATCATTAGCTACGCTTATAGGCCCGGAGCGAGCATTTCAAAATTACCATATTCCAAACAAAGATTTATATAAAATAATAAAGGTCTAAAATAGTTTAGTATATAGAAAATCATTATTATCTAAATCTAGATAGAAAATTATCTATATTTTAGATCTACGACTGAGCTATATCTAGAGTTTACGTCTATAATTTTGCACACTTAGCGGTATAGAAGCCGCGTATGAATCTTAAGTTATGCAAATAGGCCCCGCATCCAGCATTTCCTAATTAGCATATTTCATAGCTATACAAAAAAAGATTTATATAAAATAATAAAGGTCTAAAATAGTTTAGTATATAGAAACTCATTATTATCTAAATCTAGATAGAATTATCTATATTCTAGATCTACGACTGGTTTGCTAAAGTTTCGTTTTTTTTATTGTATTTATAACTAATAAATCTTGGATTTGACCTAGATTTTTAGATTCTAGATTCTAGATCTAGATCTATAAATAACTTTCCTTCGACAGCTGATCTTTAGACCTAGAGAAATTTATTGTAAAACTAAATGAAAAAGACAGTTGAAAATTGATATAAGTGTTGGAACGTAATAAATACAGCAAACGGACGTATTGTTAAAGCCGACAGAAAATTAGCTTTAGAACGCGTTAAACATTGGAATGGGAACACAATCTTCTTCGATAGGCCGCCATTATCGATGTAAAAAAATAAACACATCATGTGACGTCACTGTTTCCGTCGAGTCTAGTGGCTTTTCAAATCTTTTTTAAAAAAATGGGTTACTCTGCGTATGAATAAATCAATTAATTAATTAACGTCTTTAAATAAATTTGTGATCAACAGTCTGTCTGCATTAAAAAATTATTCTCTACCTGCATACTATTTTACAGCTTTCCAGATAGAGTCGAACATATCACAATTTTCGATCGGACAAACAAAAAAATAAATATTCAAACATGTAAACAAACTTGACTTTTAGTAGTATATAGATAAACTTTCGTTACTTAAAAATTATTGGTCGCAAGAGATATGTGCGACTTTTGCTATTAAAAGAATCTAGAGTATCCCAGACAAATTTATTTCCTAACTTAAATATACTTTAATCAGTAAGACCCAACTAGACTGTTTCTAGCTGTTTTGGCTCCCCAATTTTGTCCGCGTCCTCTCCCCACCCCTCTCCCCAGTACTCTACTGAAACCGCCCCACCCCTCCCCATTGCTTATTTGCCAAAATCGATAGATGCTGGCTTGCTGGACCATTGAATTTTTGGACGAGAATTCGGAGAGAAACAGTTGCGTGTCTGTTGTAGTTGTGTTTTCATGGGAAACAGCTGAACTCCTGTTGGATTACATGTTTCTATCGTTTATGTTCCTGTTGGAATAGACGTTTCTATTGGCTGACACAATTTATGTTTCTGTAGGACTAGACGTTTCTATTGGCTGACACAATTTATGTTTCTGTTGGACTACACGTTTCTATAGGCTGACACAATTTATGTTTCTGTAGGACTAGAAGTTTCTATTGGCTGACACAGTTTATAGTCCTGTTGGACTGACGTTGCTAGTTCCTATTAGAACACACGGTGCCATGTTCTATATGTGTTGATCTAATTAACACTTCCCTTTCTGGGGTGGACTGGCGTATAACAGTTCTGAGCAGTTTGTATCCCCCACTACTAACTGGCGTAGAACAGTTCTGAGCAGTTTGTATCCCCCACTACTGACTGGCGTAGAACAGTCCTGAGCAGTTTGTATCCCCCACTACTGACTGGCGTAGAACAGTTCTGAGCAGTTTGTATCCCCCACTACTGACTGGCGTAGAACAGTTGTGAGCAGTTTGTATCCCCCACAACTGACTGGCGTAGAACAGTTCTGAGCAGTTTGTATCCCCCACTACTGACTGGCGTAGAACAGTTGTGAGCAGTTTGTATCCCCCACTACGGATGTACACTACAGCGTAGAACAGTCCTGAGCAGTTTGTATCCCCCACTACTGACTGGCGTAGAACAGTCCTGAGCAGTTTGTATCCCCCACTACTGACTGGCGTAGAACAGTTGTGAGCAGTTTGTATCCCCCACTACTGACTGGCGTAGAACAGTTCTGAGCAGTTTGTATCCCCCACTACTGACTGGCGTAGAACAGTTGTAAGCAGTTTGTATCCCCCACTACTGACTGGCGTAGAACAGTCCTGAGCAGTTTGTACCCCCCACTACTGACTGGCGTAGAACAGTTGTGAGCAGTTTGTACCCCCCACTACTGACTGGCGTAGAACAGTTGTGAGCAGTTTGTACCCCCCACTACTGACTGGCGTAGAACAGTTGTGAGCAGTTTGTATCCCCCACTACTGACTGGCGTAGAACAGTTGTGAGCAGTTTGTATCCCCCACTACGGATGTACACTACTGACAGCCATGTTCGTCAGTACTGTGGCTCCTGTCGCGGAAAAAGCGCAAAGCGAAAGTGACATCGATCTGCGCTCGACCAGCACGAACGATGACGTGGTGGACAGGGACTGCAAGTTCCGGGACTCGGTCATCTACACGGTCATCAAGTACCCGATCGTCGTGATGAACTTCTGCGGGATTTACGTCCCCTCCTGCTGCCTCTGTGACGTCACCGGAAACAAGTTCAAACCGCACGAGCACTATGACGCGGACTGCCCAGACGTCAGCGTGAAGACGTTGATCTACGTCAGGAGCGTGGATGGCCAGCACGACCAGGCTAAGGTGTTTAAAGGCACGTGTCCCAACGCCGACGGCCCGAGGTGGGCCAGGGTAAAAAAGGGGGCGACGGTTCTGATGTTTCTTGTCCACTTAACCAACACGGTGCGCTACATCTTTATTCTTAAAGACACGTACAACGAACCGGAATCTTTCTTATTTTCTGTGACCTCCTACTTTATCCTCACAACTTACTTCTACCTGCTCGTGGGCTGCAGCCACGCCAACTTCTTCTACTTCATACCCTTCATCTCCGCTCTCTTCAAGTACGACAACACGTACGGCTTGAGGAGTGAGTTCACCAAAATGGCGCGGGTCCACAACTGCGTGTTCTGTGCTGGACTGGGCCTGCAGCTGGTGCAGAGCGTGGTGCTGGTCTACGGCTTGCTTCAGTTCTACGACGGCTTCTCCCCCCAGCTGTGGCCGCTGTCTGGTGCTGACGGCTACTGGCGCCTGGCTGTGGCGCTACTCTGCGGGGTGGCCGTGTTTTTCGCCAGCTGTAACGTCTTCAGCCCGCACTTCTTCAGGGCGGCCGCCGTGTCGGTGCTGAGGTGTGAGGTCCGGCACGTGGCCAGCGAGCTGTCCGCCCTGCTGTCCGGGGACAGGAGCGAGGACAGGTTTGACCAGCTGATGCGGAAGTTCCGCAGTGTCTGCGAGCTGAGGCAGCGGTGCCAGAGCCTGGTCCAGCACACGGTCGCCACGACCTACCTTTTCGGCGCGCCCCTGCTGTGTCTGGTCAGCTACGGCCTGGCCAGCGGCGCCATCAAGCTGGACCAAATCCTTATACTCGCCTTCAACGTCGTGCTGGCACTGGTCCTCATCGTCCACACCACCTGGACACTGGCCAGCCTCAACTCGGAGGTAAACTTCGTGTGTACGTATGTGTGGGTGTCTGTGTGTGTCTGTGTGTGTACGTATGTGTGTCTGTGTGTGTGTGTACGTATGTGTGTGTCTGTGTGTGTCTCTGTGTGTACTTGATTATGTGTGTGATCGATTTGCATGTGTGAATATATGTATATGTGTGAGTTTGTGTGTGCGTCTGTATGTATGTACAAGTGTGCGTTTAGCAGTATGCGATTCGACAATATTTGCTAAATTAGCCCAAAACATCTATTATTTCAACGAGAGCAGACTAGCCATAAATGGCTGAAACACGAACTGAGAAACGCAGCACAAAAACAAACCAGACATCATTAGACATGCTCTAGCGTAAAAAAATCTAATGGAAACCCAAAAATATCAGGCAAGAGGGAATTCTTTGTATAGCGATACTAAGGGGATGGTGGTATGAAAGTGTGAGAGAGTACAGGGATGGTGGTATGGTGGTATTAAAGTGTGAGAGAGTGAGAGAGTACAGGGATGGTGGTATGAAAGTGTGAGAGAGTGAGAGAGTACAGTGATGGTGGTATGAAAGTGTGAGAGAGTACAGGGATGGTGGTATGAAAGTGTGAGAGAGTACAGGGATGGTGGTATGAAAGTGTGAGAGAGTACAGTGATGGTGGTATGAAAGTGTGAGAGAGTACAGTGATGGTGGTATGAAAGTGTGAGAGAGTACAGGGATGGTGGTATGAAAGTGTGAGAGAGTACAGGGATGGTGGTATGAAAGTGTGAGAGAGTACAGGGATGGTGGTATGAAAGTGTGAGAGAGTACAGGGATGGTGGTATGAAAGTGTGAGAGAGTACAGGGATGGTGGTATGAAAGTGTGAGAGAGTACAGGGATGGTGGTATGAAAGTGTGAGAGAGTACAGGGATGGTGGTATGAAAGTGTGAGAGAGTACAGTGATGGTGGTATGAAAGTGTGAGAGAGTAGGGGGATGGTGGTATGAAAGTGTGAGAGAGTACAGGGATGGTGGTATAAAAGTGTGAGAGAGTACAGGGATGGTGGTATGAAAGTGTGAGAGAGTAGGGGGATGGTGGTATGAAAGTGTGAGAGAGTACAGTGATGGTGGTATGAAAGTGTGAGAGAGTACAGGGATGGTGGTATGAAAGTGTGAGAGAGTACAGTGATGGTGGTATGAAAGTGTGAGAGAGTACAGGGATGGTGGTATGAAAGTGTGAGAGAGTACAGGGATGGTGGTATGAAAGTGTGAGAGAGTACAGGGATGGTGGTATGAAAGTGTGAGAGAGTACAGGGATGGTGGTATGAAAGTGTGAGAGAGTAGGGGGATGGTGGTATGAAAGTGTGAGAGAGTACAGGGATGGTGGTATAAAAGTGTGAGAGAGTACAGGGATGGTGGTATGAAAGTGTGAGAGAGTAGGGGGATGGTGGTATGAAAGTGTGAGAGAGTACAGTGATGGTGGTATGAAAGTGTGAGAGAGTACAGGGATGGTGGTATGAAAGTGTGAGAGAGTACAGTGATGGTGGTATGAAAGTGTGAGAGAGTAGGGGGATGGTGGTATGAAAGTGTGAGAGAGTACAGGGATGGTGGTATAAAAGTGTGAGAGAGTACAGTGATGGTGGTATGAAAGTGTGAGAGAGTAGGGGGATGGTGGTATGAAAGTGTGAGAGAGTACAGTGATGGTGGTATGAAAGTGTGAGAGAGTACAGGGATGGTGGTATGAAAGTGTGAGAGAGTACAGGGATGGTGGTATGAAAGTGTGAGAGAGTACAGGGATGGTGGTATGAAAGTGTGAGAGAGTACAGGGATGGTGGTATGAAAGTGTGAGAGAGTACAGGGATGGTGGTATGAAAGTGTGAGAGAGTACAGGGATGGTGGTATGAAAGTGTGAGAGAGTACAGTGATGGTGGTATGAAAGTGTGAGAGAGTACAGGGATGGTGGTATGAAAGTGTGAGAGAGTACAGGGATGGTGGTATAAAAGTGTGAGAGAGTACAGGGATGGTGGTATGAAAGTGTGAGAGAGTACAGGGATGGTGGTATGAAAGTGTGAGAGAGTACAGGGATGGTGGTATGAAAGTGTGAGAGAGTACAGGGATGGTGGTATGAAAGTGTGAGAGAGTACAGGGATGGTGGTATAAAAGTGTGAGAGAGTACAGGGATGGTGGTATGAAAGTGTGAGAGAGTACAGGGATGGTGGTATAAAAGTGTGAGAGAGTACAGGGATGGTGGTATGAAAGTGTGAGAGAGTACAGGGATGGTGGTATGAAAGTGTGAGAGAGTACAGTGATGGTGGTATGAAAGTGTGAGAGAGTACAGTGATGGTGGTATGAAAGTGTGAGAGAGTACAGGGATGGTGGTATGAAAGTGTGAGAGAGTACAGGGATGGTGGTATGAAAGTGTGAGAGAGTACAGGGATGGTGGTATGAAAGTGTGAGAGAGTACAGGGATGGTGGTATGAAAGTGTGAGAGAGTAGGGGGATGGTGGTATAAAAGTGTGAGAGAGTACAGTGATGGTGGTATGAAAGTGTGAGAGAGTACAGGGATGGTGGTATGAAAGTGTGAGAGAGTGAGAGAGTACAGTGATGGTGGTATGAAAGTGTGAGAGAGTACAGGGATGGTGGTATGAAAGTGTGAGAGAGTACAGTGATGGTGGTATGAAAGTGTGAGAGAGTACAGTGATGGTGGTATGAAAGTGTGAGAGAGTAGGGGGATGGTGTTATGAAAGTGTGAGAGAGTACAGAGATGGTGGTATAAAAGTGTGAGAGAGTAGGGGGATGGTGGTATGAAAGTGTGAGAGAGTACAGGGATGGTGGTATGGTGGTATAAAAGTGTGAGAAAGAGAACGGTAATCGCGTTACGTTATTAAATTAAAAAACATTTTAGCAACAGGCAGAGACTTGTAGATCTCTATACTTAGAAGATATTAGCCAGTGGGGTAAAGAATTTAATCAAAGGGTCCAGCATTCAACATGTTGCCATGATATAAAATATTGGATTAGGTGATAAAGGCCTAAAGACCATTGAGCGAAGACACAACATAAACAGCGAAGCTCTCGAGACGAGAGGGGTTAACTCACTGGATTTCCTGACGCCCTTAAATCGATCGGTTGATCTCTCAAGATTTTTTTTAGCTTTGGTTTGTCGCCACCAAAATAAACTAATTATAGGCCTACACAAATACATTTCTATAGTTAGCCTATATCTCCACAGAAAGAAATTTGTACAGCCCTACACAAATACACTTTATAGGCCTACACAAGTACACTGTTATAATTATAGGCCTACACAAATACATTGTTATAGGCCTACACAAATACATTTCTATAGGCCAACACAAATACAATATAGACCTACACAAATGCATCTGTTATAGGCATACACAAAATACATTTGTTATTGGCCTCTACAAATACATTGTTATAGACCAAATCTTTTATAGCCCTACACAAAATACAGGAGTATAAAAAAATTTAGAAATCACTTTCCTTAATCGATTATATCCATAACACACCATCACTCACACTTGCTACAGTTCTATAACTCACCATCACTCACACTTGCCACAGTTCCATAACTCACCATCACTCACACTTGCCACAGTTCCATAACACACCATCACTCATACTTGCCACAGTTCCATTACTCACCATCACTCACACTTGCCACAGTTCTATAACTCACCATCACTCACACTTGCCACAGTTCCATAACTCACCATCACTCACACTTGCCACAGTTCTGTAACTCACCATCACTCACACTTGCCACAGTTCCATAACTCACCATCACTCACACTTGCCACAGTTCTATAACTCACCATCACTCAGACTTGCCACAGTTCCATAACTCACCATCACTCACACTTGCCACAGTTCCATAACTCACCATCACTCACACTTGCCACAGTTCTATAACTCACCATCACTCAGATTTGCCACAGTTCCATAACTCACCATCACTCATACTTGCCACAGTTCCATAACTCACCATCACTCACACTTGCCCTATAGATTTGCCATTTCTAAGAGAAACATGGGAAGGAATTTATCAATGCAAAACTTAGCGAGTCCGTAGAGTTGAGTGCTGTAGTCAGGACAGATAACTCTATGCTAATGCGCGAGGATGCTACATCAGTTGATCGAATGAACGGAAAACTAGGGGAGACAAAAGGAAATGAGATTCATACTTTACAAATAATAACGCTTAGCTCTAAGGGAAACAATCGAGTGGTTGGCTGGATTGAAATGAATTATTTGAATCTTAACATGGCTCCGTAAGTAAATAATTATTCACTGGTTTAAACTAAAACATCTACTACTGACTAGCTAGAGGAAAAAGGTTCAAATCTTGTCCAGGTTTAATAGTTCAAATGAGCCCGTGATAGGTTATGTGTTACATATCACTAAGGTGTAGATAAGCCTAATACTGCTGGTTACAACATACGATTGTGTTTCTAAAGCAAATTATGGGACCATACAGACAAGTGGGAGGGGGGAGGGGGGGGTGTCACCAACATTTGATGCCATACAACATCGACATGGTCATAGGTATCCTAGATTCAGAGTAAGGTATCTCACAGTCAGAGTGAGGTATCTTATAGTCAGAGTAAGGTATTTTAGAATACGAGAAGTCTGGATAGTTTACAGCGGGAGCTATACAAAAAAATCGCTATATTACCCTAATCTAGTTTCGTTGAGAAATTGTCACCGTTCGATTTTTCTAAATGTATGCTAATGTATTCAGTCGCGTGACAACGGCTGACCAATTAATGGATTGGTCCCACGCTGGCCATCTTTGTTACGTCATACCCAACACGTAATAAGATGGACAATGGTGGGGAAACAGACTCAAAGGGAACAATGTGGAACTGATACAAAAGGGAACAAAAGAGGAACTGATACAAAATGGAATAAAAGGGGAACTGATACAAAAGGGAACTGATATTACCAAGATGGGAAAGGAGGGAAAGATAATATGTCTCTTCTGTAGGTGGAAAATGGGGGGGGGGGGGTTAAAATTAAAATATAGCGACATGAGACTTCAAGATTTAATGATCGTATTGATGTGTGACTAAAATAAATGAGTGAAATCGCTGAGATCTGTCTGTTAAGACAATTGTTTCTGTTACCATGACCCACTGACTGTTTATACCACTGCGGTCCACTAACTGTTTAGACCACTGCGGTCCACTGATTGTTTAGACCACTGTGGTCCACTGACTGTTTAGACCACTGTGGTCCAATGACTGTTTAGACCACTGCGGTCCACTGACTGTTTAGACCACTGCGGTCCACTAACTGTTTAGACCACTGTGGTCCACTGACTAGACCACTGGTCCTACCACTGACTGTTTAGACCACTGCGGTCCACTGACTGTTTAGACCACTGTGGTCCACTGACTAGACCACTGGTCCTACCACTGACTGTTTAGACCACTGTGGTCCACTGACTAGACCACTGGTTCTACCACTGACTATTTAGACCACTGTGGTCCAATGACTAGACCACTGGTCCTACCACTGACTGTTTAGACCACTGTGGTCCACTGACTAGACCACTGGTTCTACCACTGACTGTTTAGACCACTGCGGTCCACTGACTGTTTAGACCACTATGGTCCACTGACTAGACCACTGGTCCTACCACTGACCCACCGACTGACTGTACCCGTGTAGATTGCCAGCCTGCTGAAGCTTTAGCCAAGTGATGTTCAGCCTGGTGCGTGTCAGGAAAAAAATATTTTATTTCCTTTTTTTCGTTATTCTATCTTTGCCCCTGATCACGTGATGTGCCTGGTCAGCTATTGACCAGCACCATGTCAGTGGTCGGGACTTGACCCTGATCACGTGATGTGCCTGGTCAGCTATTGACTAGCACCATGTCAGTGGTCGGGACTTGACCCTGATCACGTGATGTGCCTGGTCAGCTATTGACTAGCACCATGTCAGTGGTCGGGACTTGACCCTGATCACGTGATGTGCCTGGTCAGCTATTGGCCAGCACCATGTCAGTGGTCGGGACTTGACCCTGATCACGTGATGTGCCTGGTCAGCTATTGACTAGCACCATGTCAGTGGTCGGGACTTGACCCTGATCACGTGATGTGCCTGGTCAGCTATTGGCCAGCACCATGTCAGTGGTCGGGACTTGACCCTGATCACGTGATGTGCCTGGTCAGCTATTGACTAGCACCATGTCAGTGGTCGGGACTTGACCCTGATCACGTGATGTGCCTGGTCAGCTATTGGCCAGCACCATGTCAGTGGTCGGGACTTGACCCTGATCACGTGATGTGCCTGGTCAGCTATTGACTAGCACCATGTCAGTGGTCGGGACTTGACCCTGATCACGTGATGTGCCTGGTCAGCTATTGACCAGCACCATGTCAGTGGTCGGGACTTGACCCTGATCACGTGATGTGCCTGGTCAGCTATTGGCCAGCACCATGTCAGTGGTCGGGACTTGACCCTGATCACGTGATGTGCCTGGTCAGCTATTGGCCAGCACCATGTCAGTGGTCGGGACTTGACCCTGATCACGTGATGTGCCTGGTCAGCTATTGGCCAGCACCATGTCAGTGGTCGGGACTTGACCCTGATCACGTGATGTGCCTGGTCAGCTATTGGCCAGCACCATGTCAGTGGTCGGGACTTGACCCTGATCACGTGATGTGCCTGGTCAGCTATTGGCCAGCACCATGTCAGTGGTCGGGACTTGACCCTGATCACGTGATGTGCCTGGTCAGCTATTGACCAGCACCGTGACAGTGGTCGGGCCCAAAGAACAGTTTGTTGGGCGTCGTCTCCGACTGAGACATATTTTAACAGCTTTCTACGTCCAACGGGAATTACCTTCTTGCATCATATGATTCACGCATGACTTACTTTCTCATCTGAGAGAAGTAACATGCCTTCCTTACATGACATGATTGGCTACCTTGGCATTGACATTTGATTTCTATTCTCCCCAGACAAAGAACATCTGCCATCTTGTATTTGACGCTGAATGGACGAGATTCTCTAAACGACTGATACAAAAGGTAAGGTTACGGTAAACATGCGAAAAATGAATGCCATTATAATTTTATTATGGACTGCATGGTCTGATCTGGTTGTCTGTATTTGCTGGTTGTACACAATCTTTATTTATTTTCGGAAAAATCAACCTGACTAAAAAAAATAGTTTTTTTTTTTTTTAATTAGCTAAAGTTTTATAGGAAATTTTATTTTTTTCAAGGGAAATAAGTCAGTTAATATTTTAGAAAGTATTTTTTTATAAAAATTGCACACAGGCGAAAAAAAAAAAGCAGAAATATAAATGCAATATTTGTAAACGAATGCATCAAAATTTTAAAAGATTAGCCAAACTTTAGTCCGTGCTTATAAATATTATAATGGGCGACTCTACTGTCCCCGAGACCGGCCTTAATTTACCTCCCTCCGTTGAACCCTAGCTACTCGCTGCGCTCCTCCAAGGTAGAAGGCCAAACAAGTATCAACCTTAGACGCCAAGTAAGACTGATCCGCCCCAATAGTACATTGAAAACTGTATGTCTTTTCTCTCGATTAGGTCAACGTGTAGAGTACTCCAATCCTTTATCCCAACGAATTTAGTTTTAAAATATATTGCTTTCCTCTATTAATGTCCACGCATGATTTAAAAAATAAATCTAATTTCCCCCCCCCCCCCCTCTTCTTTATTCGTTTCTTTTCCTTGCCTGATCCAGTACCGAATTCCCCGCGCGCCCCATGGAATATTTCACTCAAATCCAATCCGAGCAAGGGCTCTAACCCCCGAATTTTGATCCAATTATTCGCCTTGACTCCCCGAGTCTCCACTAAGAAATGTTTGCCCGCATCATGTATCGATTCTTGCCCAAACTCGTGTATCGATTCTTTCTGCAGGCGACTCTCCTCACCAACATGTGTGCCGGCCGGACCATGGGCCTGACGGTGTACGGCCTGTTTGCTGTCCAGTGGTCAACCTTCCTCGTGGTCAGTAGTGCTAGCAATGTACGCTAGATTGTTTTGGCTTAAACCATTTAGCCCCCCTCCCAATCATACATCCCCCTCCATCATGTGTCTTCTCCCTCCCCTTCCCATTCAGGTCTCTCTCACTCTCCTGCACTTTAAAATCACTCTTGGCTCCATTTTTATATACCAGAGTACAGTCCTTAGCCGGGGCATTAATTGAAAGCTAGATTTTTATTTCAGCGCCGCTAAGATTTGTTGAGGTTTAAAGGTTAGTTTGTTTTAATCAGTTCGGCCATTAATATTTTAATTGATTCAGTACACTAGCCGTTAATATTTTAATTGATTCGGTGCACTAGCGATTAATATTTTAATTGATTCAGATGACGCGACGGACAAGACAGACGACATAAACGTCACAAGCACCACAGACGTCATTTAAAACACTTGACATACTGAACATCTATAACGTCACAAAAACCATCGACGTCACTGACACCAATTAACGTGTCACCTTTGACCCCCAGTAAAAATAACTCCTTGTCATTGCAGGTGGGCGGCGTCATACTGATCTATGGCGTGGCGGTTCTTCAGTTCCAGCTAGCAGTGCCATTAGCTAATTGCCGCTGCAACACCACCTTGTGACCTTGAACTTTAGGACTTGAATCTATTCCACTTGTCTTTCTTCTACGGTGCTAGAGTAGTTTGCTGAACGGGTGTGTGTTGGTGTAAATAATTATGTAACTGTTACCTGTTGTGTAGTTAATGCGACGGAGTTGTCGGTCCTACAGACTACAAGCTTGCTCGTGGATACAATTTACTGATTCTTGAGTTATCTTTCCTTGTCGCGAGAGTTGCTGTTCCTGTTACTAAATGAAAAGACGAGCCACTTTCTTGAGTTACCGGTCTTTACAATGCCGTCATATTACTCCTGCCACCATAACTGAGAACCTGAAGCGAGAGTTACTGGACTTGGCGTGCAACCAACCCCAGCCCATCCCGAAAAAAAAGCCATACCCATAAAAATATTTTCTGAGTTATTGGTTCGACGTGTGGTTAGATTTAGAACTAAGTTTTTTTTTTAAAGGAGTCAATATTTTTCACTGTGCTCTGGTGGAGGCTACATAGATATGTTGTACAATGATAGAATAGCCACTAAAAGTTAAGTTCCCCTTTCCAAACTTGACAGTCTATGGAGCATGTGAAGTAGAGTTCACCTGTTTCAGTGGCCTCGGCTTATAAAGGGATAGAGTGGTCAGCACTATGCCCAGTCGCCTTTACTGTCCCAAACGTGAGTTAGGTACCCATCAGAGCTGGGTGGACTCAGGTAGGGTCTACTGACTTGAACCCGGATTCGAACTCGATACTTACGGGTTACCAGTCTAGCTATCTACCGCTAGGCCACTCCGTAGAAAAGCCACTTTAATACAATGTTTCTAGAGTCGAAGCTGTCCTTGACATAATGGCGTCACTACATCGGGTGCAGCTACCCTTGGCTACCCTCCCGATATAATTATATCTCATGCACAAAAACTATACATTATTTGGTGTCACCCCCTTCCTAGATTGTGTCACTTTGTAACGAACGAGAATAAAACGTTTTAAAGTTTTAAAACTAAATGGTAAAATCAGGTTTCTCATTAAAATTAGCTATTTTTTGTTTTGGTGACACCCCCATTGTACGATGTCACCCGGTGCGCTTTCCCCACCCCTGCTTGTGACGCTACTATCTTGACACAAGAGACACACAAGTAGCCTTCCTTGACAGTTCGAGTGGCCTGTCCTTGACACACGAGTAGCCTGTCCTTGACACATTAGCAGCCTGTCCTTGACACACGAGTAGCCTGTCCTTGACACACGAGTAGCCTGTCCTTGACACATTAGCAGCCTGTCCTTGACACACGAGTAGCCTGTCCTTGACACACGAGTAGCCTGTCCTTGACACATTAGCAGCCTGTCCTTGACACACGAGTAGCCTGTCCTTGACACATTAGCAGCCTGTCCTTGACACACGAGCAGCCTGTCCTTGACACACGAGTAGCCTGTCCTTGACACACGAGTAGCCTGTCCTTGACACACGAGTAGCCTGTCCTTGACACATTAGCAGCCTGTCCTTGACACACGAGTAGCCTGTCCTTGACACACGAGTAGCCTGTCCTTGACACACGAGTAGCCTGTCCTTGACACACGAGTAGCCTGTCCTTGACACACGAGTAGCCTGTCCTTGACACATTAGCAGCCTGTCCTTGACACACGAGTAGCCTGTCCTTGACACACGAGTAGCCTGTCCTTGACACACGAGTAGCCTGTCCTTGACACACGAGTAGCCTGTCCTTGACACATCTTGTAGCCTGTCCTTGACACATGAGCAGACTGACCTTGACACATCGAGCAGCCTGACCTTGACACACGAGTAGCCTGTCCTTGACACACGAGCAGCCTGTCCTTGACACACGAGTAGCCTGTCCTTGACACACGAGCAGCCTGTCCTTGACACACGAGCAGCCTGTCCTTGACACACGAGTAGCCTGTCCTTGACACACGAGCAGCCTGACCTTGACACACGAGTAGCCTGTCCTTGACACACGAGCAGCCTGTCCTTGACACACGAGCAGCCTGTCCTTGACACACGAGTAGCCTGTCCTTGACACACGAGTAGCCTGTCCTTGACACACGAGTAGCCTGTCCCACCCTGCTGACGGACAAACTCTGCCCTACTTCAACACATCCCAGCTCTCCTGGGACAAAATAAAAAGTTGGAGCTGGCATCGTTCTATGCATACATGAAACGAAACTGCGATATAAGCCTACATTTGGCAGGGTTTGGTTGTCCCATAAATAAGTCTTGCCATTGAGGGAAATAATTCATGTCGTGTGGACAACCCCACAGCATTTGCCAATAATTGTTTTGTATTTTTCTATTTCTATAGTCTATACTATATGATACTGTTAGTATTACATACATGAATAGTATTATACTCATTTTGTTATTAGTTATTTAAATATTTCGCACACTGTTTAGGTTAGATGAATGTTTGACTTGTCAAGTAGTTTACTATTTCACTTCTTATTTAGACAACACGCACTACGCTGTTCAGTTTAAGCTGACTTTGGCGTCAATAGATAAAATTATAATTTTCAAAAGTAACTTCGAAACTTAACATTAAACATTCTCTTTTTAAAAAAGCTTTATTTTGTGTTTATGCGTTTCAGTCTAAACTTAAAGCTTTGTTTTGTTTTTGTAATTAAGTCCCAGGTTTTGTGAAGGCCTCTGTTCCAGAGAGGAATCTACACTCGTCATTAGTTGGCTATAAGCAGGGGCGTAGCCGCTATAACCCAGGGTTTGGCCGTCTTAACCCGGACCGTGGTCCAGGTCGTAGCCGCTATAACCAGGGGCGTAGCCGCTATAACCCAGGTCGTGGCCGATATAACCCAGGGTTTGGCCGTCATAACCCGGACCGTGGTCCAGGTCGTAGCCGCTATAACCAGGGGCGTAGCCGCTATAACCCAGGTCGTGGCCGATATAACCCAGGGTTTGGCCGTCATAACCCGGACAGTGGCCCAGGTCGTGGCCGGTATAACCCGGGGCGTAGCCGCTATAACCCAGGTCGTTGCCGATATAACCCAGGGTTTGGCCGTCATAACCCGGACAGTGGCCCAGGTCGTGGCCGGTATAACCCGGGGCGTAGCCGTAGCTGCCATAACCCGGGGCGAAGCGGCTAAGTCAGTGGCCGTTATAACCTGATCCACGTACATGGCAGCTACCATAGCAGCCTGGGCTATAGAATACATAGCTGCAACAACGTTGTACAGCTATCAATGTAGCTGCAACAACGTTGTACAGCTATCAATGTAGCTGTAACAACATGGTACAGCTATCAATGTGGTGAGGGGTAGCAGCCTGGGCCATAGAGTACATAGCTGCAACAACGTTGTACAGCTATCAATGTGGTGAGGGGTAGCAGCCTGGGCTTTAGAGTACATAGCTGTAACAACATGGTACAGCTATCAATGTAGCAGCAACAACGTGGTACAGCTATCAATGTGGTGAGGGGTAGCAGCCTGGACCATAGAGTACATAGCAGCAACAACGTGGTACAGCTTTCAATGTGGTGAGGGGTAGCAGCCTGGGCCATAGGGTACATAGCTGCAACAACGTGGTACAGCTTTCAATGTGGTGAAGGGTGTCCCTTCCTCCTGTTTCAACACTTCTGCCTACGCCAGCGCTGACCTAAAAATGTAATCCCCTATAATGGGCTATATTGTTTCACGGTGCAACATAAAATAAACCGGGAGTGATCTCCCCTAAACTTTCTCGAATATTCTAATATAACACTACGGGGGATGGCAACTCGGGATATAGGCCTAGACTTCTAGACATGATTTTTAATCCATTTTAAATACTCACATTTTTTAAAATAGAATATAATCTCGTAGAAAAAAGAAATGCACACCTAGAGAACGCTAAATAAAGATGTGCATAATAGTGCGCAATATTATTAGTACTTGATAAATTTACATGCGTTTTTTGAGAAATCGGAAATAGCGTAAATAAGTACTTCCGGTTAACGGAAATTACTCAAAATTTGACAGAAGGTAGAGAATTAGATCTTTTACTTACATATCAAGTTTCATTTATCTATCTGAAATAGTACTCGTTATAGGCTTTTGAAAAATTCAAAGTAGAAAAAGTACCACTTCCGGTATCGGAAATCGCTCAAAAGTTGATACGGATCTACGATTTTGATAAAATACTTATATATGAAATTTCATCAACCTAGCTGTAACGGTACTCAAGTTATCGTGTTTACATACACACACACACACACACAGACACACACACAGACACACAGACATACGGACAAGATTGCAAAATTATGTTTTTCCGTATCAGTGAGGTGTAAAACGTCGAGATTTGTAAAAATCTTTTTTTTTTTGCACGATTACAATACTTTCTCTATACTTCGTATATACGAGAAAGTAAAAACACCCATCTAAAAAGCACGTCATTAGAAAGATAGCTGCCCAAGGGTAATGTTTCTAATCCACTTGACACCACATATAGGGGTCATCCATAAATGCCGTCACCAGTGGCGTAGCTAGGATTTTTGGGCCCCTATGCAAAAAATGTTAGTGGGCCCCTCAGAGGCGTAGCGACCCTTCCCGGCGAACGGGGACAAACTTTCGATTTGCACCCCCCCCCCCCTCTCAGACTTTCGATTTGCATTCCCCCTCAGACTTTCAATTTGCACGGTAGCTACGCTACTGGCCGTTACGCTTTTTAAAAAAGATTTTTACCCCCCCCCCCTTCCTCCCCTCCATCACATGTTGTCATAAAAAGCCAGACACCCTCCCCCCCCCCCCAGTGTTTCTTCCAGACTTTTTTCTCCGGGGGGGGCACTTGAAATTTTCGGGGGGGGGGGGGTGGTAGACTTTCTTCGGGGGGGGGGCGGACACTGTTAAAAGTATATATTTTCTATATAAATTATATAAATTTCATTTCATTCGGGGGGGGGGGGGGGGCGGTAAAAAAAATTTCGGGAGGGCTTTGCCCCCCCCCCCAAAGAGATACCTGGAAGAAACTCTGCCCCCCCCCCCCCCCCACTAAAATGACTTCACACCTCAGCCTACAACCCTCCTCAAAATTGATGTTGAATTTTTCTTAAAACATTGATATTTTTCCAAAATCTTGTCAGAACTCTGTCAACATAGAGTATTTTGATCAAATCATAATACAATTTATTAAAGCCGTTTTCTAAGACGCGAAATGACGACTAAAACTCGTTTTCTAACATTGCTGTTTAGCGCAATTTCCTTATTATTATTAACTCGTCATTTCTGGATGGACTAGGCATGCTGCCCAGCTTCGCTTAGGCTTTCGAAACGTTGAGAATTTGAATGCTTAATTAATTCGCCCATATAAGGCGCCGGTCAGTCGAGGTCAGTTTTGACCCCCTCATCGTAGACTTTTCGGCCAACCGGCCCCCGTGTTCTGTCGCCCCAAGGCAAGATCCTGCCAAATTTGAAGCGCCTGCGGCGCCGGGAAGTGCCGTATCGGACACCCGACAATCTAGATCTAGATCTAGAATCCTAATAGAATTTTTTTTTTTTAAGTTTAGCCCGAGCAAAATAAAAAAAAAGTACATAAACCAAGTTGACTTGGTGCGTCTCGAACCCGCACCACCTGCGTGGTTTATAGTACACTAACATCTCCCCTATTTAGGCACCTTATAAAATACAGAGAATGAAAGACGTATTTTAAAAACTTAACTTACGCGAATATGCCTATTCTTTCAAATTAATTTTTTTATCCCAAATTAGCCAGTTCCAAACAAAGATTTTGTATAAATAAATTTTATGAGTTTAGGCCGGAAAAATTGTATTGTATACATTTCATAGTGTACGTAGATCTAAATCAAATTTGAATGAAATAGTTCATTTCTATTTTATTGTAAACACGGCAGATGACGTCATTAGTTAATGTATACATAGTGACGTCACAGTTTTATGCGTTCTTTTTCACATATATAAATGCTTTTCCGGTTGCATAAATAATACTGTTTCTCTACATTCGAATACGCCTTTATTTTTTATTTTTCTTCTTTAAATAAAATTGTGGTTATACATTTAAAACATTTAACATATTATTTTCAACAAAAGTCCGTAAAAAGTTCTTCATATATCGCTGCCGATTCTGACGTGATGTCCGGCGAAATTTTTTTGCGGACAGAGAGAGAGAGAGAGAGAGAGATGTGCGAACGTGGGGTTTTATATATTAGGATGGATGTGTGTCCGCAATGGATGGATGTGTGTCCGCAGCTTTAAGTCGTATCTCCTCCTCAACGAAGCAATATCGAGGACTAGTTCCAACAGCAAATATGTTAAGCAAGTTCCGAGGATGATTGTGGGCCAAAATAATTCCCGGAATTCCTTCCTGGATTTCCCGGAAAAGCCAAAAAACCTCAAAAAAAATGCAGTTGTTGGCCCATATCTCGGCAACCAGACCACTTAGCGACTTGAAACATTTACCAATCGATTCCTGCCATAATTTAAAACAATATTATCGAAGAAAGTTTTCAAAAATATCCTTTCGTTCGGTCACAAAAAAATATTTACTATTTTTTAAACTGAGCATCGTGTAGGCCTAGGATGATATTTACTACTTTTTATTTTTAAACTGAGCATCGTGTAGGCCTACTCGTTAAAATAAAACTATTTCCGTTGATATAGGTTAATATAGTTGTATTTTTTTTAGCGCAAAAAAAAAAAAAATATCCTTTCGTTCGGTCACAAAAAAATTAAAAATTTGTTATGGATAACATAAGGAAATTGCGCTTAAATTGTCACTAGACTTTTTATTAACTTGTTTATAATGCAAAAAAAGGGACGTCACACCATTTGAACCCCCTTCCCCCTCATCACACACCGTCACAAAATTACGGATCCCCCTCCCCCCTACGAGTGTGACGTTATTTATGGACGACCCCGTAGTAGAAATACATTTTTTACCAATTGGCCACTTTTTCTTTATTTTAATTTTAAAATGTGTTCAAAACTTAAACATGACACATTTTTAACCATAGCAGTTAGCAACAATGGCGAATCATAACTGAGTGTAATCGACACATAATTAATACCAAAATATAGGCCTATAACATGCAATTTACTGAAGATAATAAAATTAATGATTCATAATGCTCTTAGAATGTGATCAGTGTTTCTTCCCCCCCCCCCCGAAAAATTTCTACCCCTCCCCCCCCCCCCCCGAACGAAATGAAATTTAAATAATTTATATAGAAAATATATACTTTTAATAGTGTCCGCCCCCCCTCCCCCCCGAAGAAAGTTTACCCCCCCCCCCCCCCCCCGAAAATTTCAAGTTCCCCCCCCCCCCCCCCCCCCCCCGGAGAAAAAAGTCTGGAAGAAACACTGGTTGCAAGTCCACTTATCTCATCTATATTTTATGTTTTTAATCAAATAGTTTTCGGTGTAAACTGTTCTAAACTGATCTAAAGAAAAAAATCCAAATGATGTTAATGTATGGTTAAAAGATTGAGTAGGTGCAGGGAGATGCTTTATGGCCACATGCGGCCCGCGTGTTTGACAGTCGCACTTCTCTGATCAAAGGGGACTGGTAAGTTAGGTAAGCAGAACTATTGTTAATTAATTGTTCGGGATCAATGCATAACTAATTATTTTTAAAAATGAATAATATAAGTATTTAAATTAGGAGTTGAATACTTATATCTTATATATTTTATATTGTTTTATTTACAAATGTTGCCCCGATACTAGAATTTATATTTACTCCGTATAATAATAATATTTTTATTTCCGGAAACGCTTTAGAAACGAAAATAAAAATTGGTGTTTGTTCTTAGGTTGGATAGTCATAGTTGAAAAATCTAGTCTAATAAAGTGTATAGATCTACCTAACTGATAGTAAGTTGTAACTACACTAGATTCTTGATCTAGATTCAACATCTAATAGTCTAATACAGTTTAAGTTGAATACTATTAGATTTTTTTTCATAATTTAATTTGGTAATCTATCGTTTTGGGTACGTAAAATCGCCCGCGATTTGTAATGTGAAAAACAGGTGACTCCTTAAATTTTAATAATTATTTCACATTTTGAGGAAGATTTATGTTTTAAAAAATTCAAAAATGTTTCCTTGATTCATTTATGTACCTGTTTTTAAACAATTGAATTAAAAGATTTTTGTAATAAATGAAGACTAGCGATGTTTCCAACAGATGCAACCATGCTCATTTACTATAGCAGCCATCTTGTCTAAGTTTTATTTTTATAAGCTTTTAGCGCCAGATTCAGGGGGAAGCCACTCTATTTTACAAATGGCTGCTGTTTATATAGCAAATCTTGCTCTCAGACACTGCTGTTTAAAGTTAATTTCTGGCCTATATCAATATATTTAGCCATTGATTTAGGTTTATTATTCATTTATCTATAATATTTGACACAAAAGTATGACAATATACTTCTATTAAAGCCTTGACAATGAGGTAACGTTTTCGTACATAAATAGCCGCGGGCGATTTTACGTACCCAAAACGATAGATTACCATTAAAATAAATTACTAGCGGGCCAGGCCCTGCAGTGGCCTCTTGTCACACACTGTCACAGCCTCTGTGAAACCGAAAAACCTAGAATCTAGATCTGTAAAGAACCATGACTTGTGTGTTTAGTAATCAGCATATACCCGGCATTGCCCACCCTAACCACAACAAACCAAAACACAAAAAACCCACGAACATAACACAAGTTTAAACACAATTACAAACACTAACCCAAGCACAATCAAAACACAAAAATATGAAAATGAAAGCAAACAAATCCAAACACAAACTCAAAGAAAACGCAAACATAAACGCAAAGTGCTCACAGTCTAGCCTGGGGCGCCAAATTGCACCATGCTGGGGCGTCTGCAGAACCGCATGTTTCAGCTTAGTAAACGACTAGGCCTATAGATCTAGATCTAGTACCCGAATCAGTGGCGGAACTAGAAAAAAAGGGCCACCCCGCAAAAAATTTTTTTAGGCCCCCCCATATATATATATATATATATATATATACAATAACATAATACGAACATAGGATACTCGTTGCTGTCCTGTTCGAAATTTGAAAAAAAATCAATTAAATAAATTTTCAACATCATGTCATGTGTGTAAGTGCATTAGCGTGTTTTGTGAAAAACCAGTGTTATTTATTTTTAATAGAAGCCCTCGTAGAAACTTGTCGGTCAAAATAATATAAAACATGAAAGCTTTGTATAAGTAATGGTGTCTCGTGTTACGTTTATTTTTATGTTTTTTTTTGTAGTTATATTATTAATGTTTTAAATATTATTGATTTAATACATTTCAATATATTTCCTTTTTATACAATATTATTCTTTAGTAATTACTTATAAAAAATTAATAATTAAGAGAAGTAATTGCTTTTTAATTTGTTTAGTACAAATCTATTAAAAGGAGCTTATGATCACCCCTATTTGACTATTTTTTTAAAAAAAGGGAAATAAGTCATGGTTTGAACATTTGCTTATCTTTGATAAGTTTAATTGTAGGAAAAAGACTCGGCTTTCAAAGTTGTTTAAAAAACAAAGGGAAAAAGAAGATACAAGAGCGTGGGGTGGTGTCTCTAGAATAAAGATAATCCAACCGCAGCTACGGTAATTTTTTTACAAAACAACCATCAAGTCAAAAATGAAAGAAAATTTACTTTTTTTAAAACTATTTTAAACTATAAAAAAATTTATTATGGTCGGCTCTGGGCCCCTAAATGGCGTGCCCCCCCCCCCCCCCCGCATTGCGGGGTCTGGCGGCACTGTAGTTCCGCCCCTGACCCGAATAAAGATGTCTTTTTTATGTCAACTGTCTTTGATTAAAAATAATAATTAGCCTACTAACTAAACAATATGTTCAGTGTATAAAATAAATAAAAGGCAGTATTTAAAATACCACATTGCACTTGATTAATCCACACTAATTAGTAATTAGGCCCTATGTAGTTATTTTTTTCCCAAACACCAAAACAAAGTAATAAAAAGTAAATCCCCCCCCCCATGTGTGATGTTTTTTTTAAAGGGAAGTAATTGTGTTTTCCTAATTTATCAAGGAACGTAATTAGTACTAAAAGACTAAATATTTTTTCAGAAACAATTTGAATTTTTGTAAAGTGTGAAACATTTTCTTTAATTTTTTTAATGCTCATGTCGTCAATTAACACTTGCAGTTAGAAAAATGAAAATTGTTTTATAACACTTTCATTATTCATTTTTCTTATATTCCTTTGCAATCAAGTCAAGGGTCCGCAGTCACATAATTGAACTTTAGGCCTATATATTAGATTGATTTATTTAATTTTAATGGTAATCTCATAAATCTATCAAGTTAGTATTAAAACTTTTCAGTAATAAATAAAGACTAGCAATTTTTTCATCAGATGCAACCAAGCTCATTTACTTTAACTTTAGCAGCTATCTTATTGAAATTTTTTTGGTAAAATTATAGTTTGAGATTCAGGGGAAACTGCTTTAATTTACAGATGGCCGCTGTGTTTATATAGCAAATCTTGCTCGCAAACACTGCTGTTTAAAGTTAATTTCTGGCCTATATTGGTATAGTTAGCCATTGATTTTGGATTAGTTTATTATTCAGTTATCTATTATATTTGACACAAATATATCACAATATAGGGCCTACTAATTATATTTCTATTAACCTTAACAATGAAGCAACTTTTTCTCACATTACTAGCCTCTGCTGATTTTACACACCTAAAATGATAGATTACCAATTATATCTTATTAAGGAGGAGAGCTAGGGCCTACTACAGTAGGTTGTTGGAACACTGGATTCACAAACTTTGTCTAGTGAGTCTAGTCTAGGCTCTGACTGCTAGAGTATTCTAGACTTGGCATAGATCTAGAGTCTCTAGTGTAATAGTAGTACAAGTGAAGACCTGATCCAAATTCTAGACATTATCTAAATTTAGTCAGTACAGTTTTAAGTTTTTATAAGTTCAGTGGTGAAAGTCATGTGCCTATGGAGTCTGAGTTATGCACATGAGTTGTTTATTGTTTGTACATAATATCTGCCTTATAGTCTCTATTCTAATTGTCAAGTAGCAAAAAATTAAAAGTAGATCTAGAATCTAGTAATAACATGATTAGGTATACCTAATAGAGTTTTATAGACTTCCAAAAATAGGTGCAACTATGTGATTAACCAGAAATTTGAAATCACTGTGTACGCCTTTTTTTCTTCTAGTAGAGCAAAGACCATTTACTATTTGTTTTATACATATATAATTAGAAGCTGTTTATAGTTTAAATCTGCTGTTTGGTCAAACTATGTTCTCAAAATGTTATAAATAAATGATTAAATGGTACAAGTTAATCAGGCTAGTTTGTTGAGTGACATAAACTATAATAAACTCTAATTTTATTCAGTCTCATCCTCATTTGAAATTTTAAACATTTTGTTTTAAGAAGGACTAAAATATAGAGATTTGAGTGTTATTAATGTTATAGTTATATTTAGTTGAGTATTATTTACCTTACTAGACTCAATGATACCTGATAGAAATTCTAATGGGTTAGGTTTTTCAATTTTTGAGTTTCCAAAATAAAACAGTGAGAAAATAGTTCACCTTAGTCTAGAGTGTATTGAAAATCATCAATTGTAATTACTAGAAATAAATTTTTTTTTTTTAGAACTAGTCGTACTTGCTCATAGTGAGTGAAAGCAATCTTTCAAGAATGGGGTCTAAAAAACATAAGGAGAAAGATCGTGAAAGTAAGAAGAAACGGAAACATCGCTCCAGATCTAGATCACGTTCCAGGGAGAAAAAGAGAAGACATCGTGATAGGTCAAGGTCCCATGAACGAGAATCTGCCATGTTCCTGCAGAAAGACCATGGCTACACAGAAGAAAGAAATGATGATCGTGCACAGAATTATGACTACAGTCAAGGTGACACCCGTGATCGCAGGGACCGCTCATCTGGTGATTTTGTCTTTACTTTCTTTTATTTTCAATCATTTTAGTGGAATCTTACATTTGTCTTTATTTTGTCTAACATTTCTAACCTTTACTTCAGCTTTTGAATCAAAGGAAGAGAGCCACAGTGTTCAAGCCTCTGGCGATGGATCCAGTTTAAGCATTGAAGAAACAAAGTAAGTCTTTTGTTTCACTAAAGTCATGTCTTGTTCTCTTCTTGCCAGTATTACTAAACAAGGTTGTCAAGCACCTCTACCTCATTCTTAAAACTGTTTTTTTTTTCCTCAAATCAAGATAAACCTCCTGAATAGCTGTAGTTCTACAACAATAGATAGAGCAATTACCATTAAATCAAATTTCATTTTAAGTGTTGTTCCCAACTACCAGTTTTGTGATGTAACCGTTTGTTATTGACACAAGAGTTTCATCAATCTAGTGAGATGTAATAATGAGCCATGTTGTCTGTATACAACAGGTGCCTTCACTTAATGTCTATAAATTTGAATATTTAGCTCAGCATCATCATTTACTAAATAAGTACTGATTACTTGCATTGTTATTAACTATAGTAACATGAGAAATTTCTTAAAATTCCGTTTTTGGTATCATATTATTAAAATGGTTGTTTCATTTTATTTCAGTCGTCTTCTGTTTTTGGTATCACATGATTAAAATTGTTGTTTCATTTTATTTCAGTCGTCTTCTGTTTTTGGTATCATATTATTAAAATGGTTGTTTCATTTTATTTCAGTCGTCTTCCGTTTTTGGTATCATATTATTAAAATGGTTGTTTCATTTTATTTCAGTCGTCTTCGGGCAAAACTTGGCCTCAAGCCTTTGGATGTTCCTGACAAAAGAGGTAAAGTTGTTTGACTTAGGTTTATGTTAGTTCTGTTTATGTAGCAACACTTATATCTAAAACTTGTTTTCATTGAATAAATCTGGTCCGGTTACAGGGCTTATCATATCTGTGTAATTGTTTTTATTTTCTAGGTTCAGAAGAGGGAGACAAAACAAAAAAGATAGAAGGAGTTCACGTCCCTGCTATCAATTTGGGGCAACAGAGAAAGACTGAAGCACTGAGGGAGAAAATGACTGTTAAAAAAACCCAGCGTGAGATGGAAAAGAAACTACAGTAATTTTTGTTGAATTCCTATTTGACACAAGTTTAATTTCTTAAATAGGTCGTTAACTAACACTTTCAACACAATTTCAAAGTAAAACAAATGACAACTGGTTTCTTTCAAAATTTTAATGGCATAACAATGTATAATGATTGAAAGTTGAGATTTCCAGCCAGTGAGTTAAAATGTGACTGATGCTTTGTCCCCACCAGGAAGATAAAAGGCCTGGGTGACAGTGATTCAGGTGATGAAGGGGCGTCTGCTTGGGTCTTGAAGAGCAGGAAGTTACAACAGGAAAAAGAAATGGCTGAAAAGAGAGTAAGTAATTTGTTTAATTGTAAATTAATGTAAACATTCATTATGTTTTATTTTACAGTAGTTAAAGTTATTTTATTCAATTGTTGCTGTAGTATCAGTTGTTGTATTTCAGGCCAAAATGCTGGAAGAAATGGATGAAGACTTTGGAATTGGGAACCTTGTTGAACAGGAATTCAAAAAAGATAAGGCAAGAATATGTTACACTATTAATGATATAAAAACAAGATTATGCCTGATTCTGCTATTTCACAAATTTTTTCCCCCACAATTTTTGTTTAAGTAAAATATCACTAAAAGTATGATTATCTTTGTTAACCAACAGCGTTACACCTCTCAAGATCTCAGTGGACTTACAGTTGAGCACGCCTTAGACAAATTTGATGAAGGAAGAAATGTCATATTGACCCTCAAAGACAAAGGTCAGTCTCTGTACATTGTATCATTGTAGTGAATGAAGGGTGACCGTATTGCTGCTTCTTGTGAAGAAATTTAGCTGTGTTGTTGAGTTGACATCACAACAATGAAAAAGTTGTATCCTCTTGCAAGTCAGCATTATCCAGCACACAATCACAGCGTAGTTTATATAATAATTTGAAAACCTTTTTAAAATTTATTTACAGGTGTTTTAGATGAGGAAGATGGTGATGTGTTGGTCAATGTAAATATAGAAGATGATGAACGAGCTCAGAAAAACACTGAAAACAAGAAACAAAAACCAGATTATAAGCCATATGATGAACCAGAGTATGATGAATATGGAATGGTACATTTTATTTTTAACACACTACATTCATTAAGAAATTTAACTGTAAATATTCTTTAACTGTTAGTATTGAGATGCTTAAAATCAATCACTGTATGTTTGTTAATAATAGTTTATGTTTCAAGTTAATTGCAATTCGAGTGTAATAATAAAAATATTTTTCCTTTTGTTGAACAGTTGAAACCCAACAATTTATTAGCCAAATATGATGAAGAAATTGAAGGAGCTAAAAAAGATTCTTTTACATTGGGTGAGTTAAAAATTTATCAGCTGCCTGCTTTTATTTTGAAAAAAATTGCCTGATGTGTACATTCTAAATAATGTGCAATAATCTTTGTTGTCCTTATATATTTATGTTGGATTCCTAGAATTGCCTGATGTAACTATTTTCAGCAAATCTGAAAGAATTAAAAATTGAATCAGTTTAATGGTTGAAATGTGCATGAAACTGGTGATTACATTTGATTAAGTCCCCCATATAAACATTAGCTGGGGGAGGAGTTGATAGTTCTGGCTGCCCTGGGGGGAAGGGGTAGTGATGGTTCTGGCTGGCAGCACAAGGAACACAATTGAAGTTGGTTGCTAATTTTGATGCTTCACAAATTAGCAACCACCTTCAACTTGGCTTCTTGAGTATCTTCTTTCAGGGTATTTGTTTTTTTACACCATGTAAGGATTGAGTGCAGAACTACACTGTCTAAAGTGGCTGCTGGTGATGGTCTCCACTAGCTGTTGGCAAGAAGGCATGATAGAGCTGAAAGGGGTTGCTAAACATTGCAAGTGTTCTAACAGCACCTTTCAACATTGTCACAGCCTAGATCAGGAGTTATTCCCCCCACCCCTCAGGAGTTATCCCCCACCCACCCCTCAACACTTTCACAGCCTAGATCAGGAGTTATTCCCCCCACCCCTCAGGAGTTATTCCCCCACTCACCCCTCAACACTATCACAGCCTAAATCAGGAGTTATCCCCCCCCCCCCACCTTTCAACACTGTCACAGCCTAGATCAGAAGTCATCTCTTTCCCCCCCACCCCCCACACCCATTTTAACACTGTCACAGCCTAGATCAATTGTTATTCCCCCCACAGGTTCTGGAGGCCACTATGATGCAGCTCATGAGAAACGTATGGCAGAGATCAGACAGCAACTGAGGGCGCAGGGAGTGAGTAGCTTCAACTTGTAAAAGCTAAATTAATTTATTAGTTAAATATGTGAAATATATGTCTAAAATATCTTGTGTGGGCACATTTATGTAAAATGTACTTAGTGTATAGGACAGCTGTACATGTTGTGCCAGCCAAAAACTCATGTAGTACTCATTCATCTTTCTTTCAGCAATCTCTACAGTTGGCCCCACCCACACTACTGACAGAGTATATGACACCAGAAGAAATGGCAAGTTAGATTTTTCTTGTAGCGCTCCTCCTTCTCTAAGTGTAAAGCCTAATTCTGAAATGAAGAAGTTCAGTCTTTCATCCTTCTCTAAGTGCAAAGCCTGAATCTGAAATGAAGAAGTTCAGACTTAATTTAAAGTTTTATAATGTAAGAAAATAATTACACCCTGAAGATTTGACTCTTGGTTTTATCTGATGTAGGAGGCCTCCACATTTAAAAAGATCAAGAAGAAAGTGCGTAAGATCAGAAAGAAGGAAATACTCAAAGCAGATGACCTTCTGCCACTTCCAGAAGAAGTAGTCACAAAAGAAGACTATGGCTCACGGTAATCTAGGCCAAAAAAATAGTTTTAAAACACCTTTTTTGGACAGCTACTTAAATCATATTTCTTAATGTATAAGTTATTAAAATTTCTTATTGTTTTTTTTTTTAGATCCAGAGGCAGAGGTCGTGTTGACCCAGAAGATGGAGAAGTATCCAATGAAGGAGAGGAGTCAAAAGTAAAGATGGAGGTAGACACTGACCCCACGACCCGTGTCAAACCTGACCCATCAGCTGCTCCTGTTAAAATTGAAATTGATGACTGTAAGTCAAGTGACTGTTTGTGTCCATGTCTTGTCCTACTAGTGTGTATGTCTGTGAACTTTGACCTATAACTGTTCTCTGTAGCTGACATGTTGGAACCAGATGAGGACCTCACAGGTGTGGTTGTAGAGGAGGAGGAAGTACAGAATGAGCTGCAGGGCATGTTAGCTCGGGCTCGTAAGCTTAAGCTCAAGAAGGAGAGACAGTCGGCACAAGAAGTAAGACTTTCCTACCCTGTCTGACATTCTAGTTGAGCTTAGTTTTGTTTTAAAGTTTGAAGATGCCATACTTGAAATGTCTTTGATGTGTGCAGATCATCAGAAACATCAAGCCAGAGGAAGAAGAGAAGCACCAGAGAGAGCTGGGGGTGAACATTGTACTCAACTCTACATCAGAGTTCTGTAGGAATCTTGGGGAGATCCCAACCTACGGGTTGGCTGGTAACAGGGAGGAGGACAGGGAGGAGATCATGGTAAGTCCCTGGGGGGGGGGGGGGGGGGGGTCGTCATATAGTGAGGAGATCATGGTAAGTCCCTGGGGGGGGGTCGTCATAGGGAGGAGATCATGGTAAGTCCCTGGGGGGGGGGGGTCGTCATATAGGGAGGAGATCATGGTAAGTCCCTGGGGGTCATAGGGAGGAGATCATGGTAAGTCCCTGGGGGTCGCCATATAGTGTTGAGAAGGGTTTTAACTAACACTGACACATGTATAGAGAAATGTACTAGCTAACAGAACCATTCTCTGCAGGACATGGAGCTGGAGCTGATGGACCACAAAAGGAGGAAAGAGGAGCAAGAAGAGACAACAGGAGGATGGAACGAGGTGGATATTGATGAAAATCCTGTGGATATTCGGGTATGTAGTGTTAGTTTTTTCTTAATTGCTGTCAGTTAGCAACACCTAGACATGTTTACAAGACTTCTCTGAGCCACTACCTGGTTTAGGTAAAGCTAACTCCACCTTTGTTATGTTAATCAAGGTATCCCACCTTTTGTTATGCCTACAATATTGTGATGTCTGTACTGAGAAAAATGTTTTGTCCCAACAGGCACACCTTTGTATCTCACCTTTTGTTATGCCTACAATATTGTGATGTCTGTACTGAGAAAAATGTTTTGTCCCAACAGGCACACCTTTGTATCTCACCTTTTGTTATGCCTACAATATTGTGATGTCTGTACTGAGAAAATGTTTTGTCCCAACAGGCACACCTTTGTATCTCACCTTTTGTTATGCCTACAATATTGTGATGTCTGTACTGAGAAAACTGTTTTGTCCCAACAGGCACACCTTTGTATCTCACCTTTTGTTATGCCTACAATATTGTGATGTCTGTACTGAGAAAATGTTTTGTCTCAACAGGCACACCTTTGTATCTCACCTTTTGTTATGCCTACAATATTGTGATGTCTGTACTGAGAAAATGTTTTGTCCCAACAGGCACACCTTTGTATCTCACCTTTTGTTATGCCTACAATATTGTGATGTCTGTACTGAGAAAAATGTTTTGTCCCAACAGGCACACCTTTGTATCTCACCTTTTGTTATGCCTACAATATTGTGATGTCTGTACTGAGAAAAATGTTTTGTCCCAACAGGCACACCTTTGTATCTCACCTTTGTATCTCACCTTTTGTTATGCTTACAATATTGTGATGTCTGTACTGAGAAAACTGTTTTGTCCCAACAGGCACACCTTTGTATCTCACCTTTTGTTATGCCTACAATATTGTGATGTCTGTACTGAGAAAATGTTTTGTCCCAACAGGCACACCTTTGTATCTCACCTTTTGTTATGCCTACAATATTGTGATGTCTGTACTGAGAAAACTGTTTTGTCCCAACAGGCACACCTTTGTATCTCACCTTTTGTTATGCCTACAATATTGTGATGTCTGTACTGAGAAAAATGTTTTGTCCCAACAGGCACACCTTTGTATCTCACCTTTTGTTATGCTTACAATATTGTGATGTCTGTACTGAGAAAACTGTTTTGTCCCAACAGGCACACCTTTGTATCTCACCTTTGTATCTCACCTTTTGTTATGCCTACAATATTGTGATGTCTGTACTGAGAAAACTGTTTTGTCCCAACAGGCACACCTTTGTATCTCACCTTTTGTTATGCCTACAATATTGTGATGTCTGTACTGAGAAAACTGTTTTGTCCCAACAGGCACACCTTTGTATCTCACCTTTTGTTATGCCTACAATATTGTGATGACTGTACTGAGAAAACTGTTTTGTTCCAACAGGCACACCTTTGTATCTCACCTTTTGTTATGCCTACAATATTGTGATGTCTGTACTGAGAAAAATGTTTTGTTCCAACAGGCACACCTTTGTATCTCACCTTTTGTTATGCCTACAATATTGTGATGTCTGTACTGAGAAAATGTTTTGTCCCAACAGGCACACCTTTGTATCTCACCTTTTGTTATGCTTACAATAGTGTGATGTCTGTACTGAGTAAAATGTTTTGTCCCAACAGGCAGAGGAGGCAGCTGTACTGGAGGAAGAGCCAATAGCAGGGGAGGGTGTTGGTGCTGCCCTAAAGCTGGCCATAAAGAAAGGTTGCTTCAGTTTTCTCAAGATTCTCTTTTTTAAATTGATACATGATATTCTTTGAAAACTTTAGAAAACAAATTATGATTAATCGATGGTGATAATAATTTATGTTTGTTGATTGTTAGGTTATTTGGAGAATGAGAACCCCAAAAAACTTCCCCCCATGTCAACCAAATATCTGGAACTTCAAGCCCAGAACTACACGATACAAGACAAGAGATATGAGTAGGTTCACACTTGACCTCTGTACTGACAATCATTTTAAGTTGGACATGTTTGTTTACATTTGTTAGGGATGACTTAGTTTAAAAAATCATTGGCTGCCCATACATGTCACATGTTGGAGTTCTTCATTTTGTTACAGGCAGTCTGATTGGTTGCATTTTCATTGACAGCAGAATATTTTTAAAATTATCTTTCTTTTGATAGTCACATTTTTAAGCTGCCAGCACTGTTCACTGTTGACATTTTATTTGACAAACTGACTGCTTGTAATCCTGGAGAATTCTGATTTCTGTTGTAAGTTCATTAGAAAACACAAAATCTTGTAGACTTAATGGTAGAAGGTTTTACACGTGCCTTGCCAATGTTCCAGTGATCTGGATGAGAAGAACAGAAAAAGGGACCGCTACCAGGGTGGAATGATCACAGAGTTTAAAGAGAAGGACTCGTACAAGCCAGATGTCAAGCTGGACTATGTGGATGAGAGTGGCAGGAACCTCTGCGCTAAAGAAGCCTTCAGGCAGCTCAGTCACAGGTTCCATGGAAAGGGATCAGGCAAGAAGAAGACAGAAAAACGAAGCAAAAAAGTTGATGAAGAGTTGGTATGTGTGCTCATTACCATTTTTATTGTTACCAATTTCCCTTCTACTAGTGCTGTTTATTGATAAACAAAGTTTCCAATCATTTAGCTTTTTATTTTATTAAGTATTTTCAAAGACCAAGTTGTGTGAAACCTTAGAAAATATGTTAAGAAGTGTTTTTTTATTTGCCGTGTCAACATGTGTTTGACTGCAGTGTTTGTATTGCAGCTGATGAAACGAATGAGCTCCACAGACACACCACTCAACACACTTAGCTTGTTGAAAGACAAACAAAAATCTGAAAAATCTCCGTACATTGTTTTAAGTGGCAGTAAAGGCTTCACATCGTAAGTAACCACAAGACTACACTATTCTGGTTATACAGGCTTAGTTTTGTTAACTTATGTTTTTAGATATATTTATTCAACTTTTTCTACCTTGTCATTTTTCAGAAACACAATAGTGAAGCCATCTTGAGAGGAAGCAAGTTTGTATCAGCGTTGATGTTTTTATTGATGTTCCCTGTAGTCATGATGAAGGTCTGTCAGTGTGTATGTGGACAGCTGGATGGGAGGAGAGACGTGTCATTTGTAGTTTTATTAAATTGTCAAAGAACCTCAGCATCACTTTTTTTTAAATTCTGTGGACAGAAGTTTTTTTTAACTGGTTTTGAAAGTGCAAATAAACTTGAATGTAATCAAATGGTCAGCAGAAGTTGTATCTAAGAACAGCTACAACACTGAACCCAAAGCTAATATCAGACAGAAGTAACTGACTAGATCTAAAACCAGACCAATAGGCCTACTGTATGGAAGGCCAAATATTATGTATACTCATTACTGAATTCATGAGAACTGCCATTTCAACTGATAATGCAGGTATAGTTAATGAGAACTGCCATTTCAACTGATAATGCAGGTATAGTTAATGAGAACTGCCATTTCAACTGATAATGCAGGTATAGTTAATGAGAACTGCCATTTCAACTGATAATGCAGGTATAGTTAATGTGAACTGCCATTTCAACTGATAATGCAGGTATATAGCTAATGAGAACTGCCATTTCAGCTTATAATGCAGGTATAGTTAATGAGAACTGCCATTTCAACTGATAATGCAGGTATAGTTAATGAGAATTGCCATTTCAGCTTATAATGCAGGTATTTAGTTAATGAGAACTGCCATTTCAGCTGATAATGCAGGTATACATGAAGCAAATGTTGGCAGCTAAGTAAACTGAGAAACTACAGAGAACTATTTTGTCAACTATGTTTGAATTTCCATAGTATACATTTTGCACACTGATTTAAAACTTCAAAATTGTTATCCACTAATGTAACTCATTCAAATAAAGAAAACAAAAGACTGCTGGTTTGTTAATGTTTTGGAAGTTATGAAGCTTATGATTTTTATTGCTACTAGTAGTACTAGTGTGTGTGTATCAAAACAAATATTTTTTTTTTTAATTCAATACTACACAAGAACTATTACTTGAAAGGCATGTTAGAATATCACTATTTAAAATGTCCTTAAGTTAACAAATTGATTCATTTTACATCATAAGCAATAAGCGATTAGGTAGCTATTAAAGTTGACATGAAATCTGTTAATGCATTCTGTTTAGCCTTCTCTAAGTGAATCAGTGTTATAACTAAATGTACTGGAGTACGACACATCACCCACTTGTTGATGTGAAACAGATTCTAGAGCGTAACCAGCATCAGACCTGGAGTTGTTCACATGGGGAGGGAGGGGGGTAGTGCAGATAGACCCTAGTGTCAGTCCAATAAACAACACAGTAGCAGAGGCGTAGCGGGGGGTGCGGACCGCACCGGGTGACACCATTTAGGGGGGTGACACCAAGGCAAAAAATAGCAAAATATATAGAGAGAAATGATAATTCCACTTAAGTGATTAATTTGAGTGTTAGTGTTTTAAGAGGAGCAAATCGAAAGTTTGAAGGGGGGGGGGGGTTGCAAATCGAAAATTGAAAGTTTGTCCACGGGAAGGGTCGCTACGCCTCTGGGGGGTGACACCATTAAGTGTCGCACCGGGTAACACCCGGTCTGGCTACGCCAGATGCACAGTAGAAAATAAAATTGTTTCCTATAAGTAGTATAAATAAAGCTGACAAGTAAAACTGACACGGGTCTCGGGTTTATAAGGAAGAAGTGAAAGCAGCTAGAAATATAATTCACTACAGATGTCGCATAAGAGAATTAGCGTATGATCTTCTAATTGACAATAAAAGCTGCATGATTCTCCATTGAAAACGATGATAATGGAAGTTTTGACCATTCGAGCAGTAAAATGGCTTTTTGTGTCAATGGTAGTCTTTAAAATCGCGTAACAGTTGTAAGGTCTCGCTTGTTAACATTCACCCCCCTCTTTGAATGAGACAGCTGTTGCTGAGCATTTAAAGTTGCCCGTACCATTGCTGTAGTCCAGGGGTTCCCAACCTTTTTTTACTCTAGAGCACATTCTAAAATATCGGTAGGGTGGCGGGCACCACCTATTTTAAATCGACAAACTCCTTCCAGAGGCGTAGCCACCCTTCCCGTCACCCGGGGACAAAACTTTCGATTTGCATCCCCCCCCCCCCCCCTCAAACTTTCGATTTCCATTCCCTTCAACCTTTCAATAATGTTTATGAAAAAAATTCCGTCTCTGTCGAATAGTGAAAGGCGGGCACATACGAATCGTTAGGCGGGCGCCATGGCGCCCGCGGGCACGGGGTTGGGAACCCCTGCTGTAGTCTGTCGACGACTCAATATTTTCAAGATTTCAAACTTCTAATGTCCCTTACATGGAGTTACGGGACTTACCGGTACATTCCATAGCGTGAGCTGATTATGGAGGCTTAAGCCACGCATGCGTGTTGCTGCCTAGACTGTCTGGGTTATTAATGCTCTTATGCCATACTACAACAACTGGTGATTAGAACTTGTTGGGTGACTCATTCGCCGATACACACGTCGAGATAGCCAACAAAATACAGCTCGTAAAATGTCATACAAAGCAAAACTCCTGAAATGTCCTACAAACCCGTCCCTAAAATGTCCTACAAACCCATGTCCCTAAAATGTCCTACAACCCCAAGTCTCTAAAATGTCCTACAACCCCAAGTCCCTGAAATGTCCTACAACCCCAAACAAATGTCAAGCGGACGAAACCCTTTTTAGCCAACACTTGTGCCACAACCTCAGACCCGCGGGTTTGTTTTGGTGTTGCCAGATTACACGTGAAAACTTCGTATTCTTTTGTCTCGGTCCCTCAGTGACCGCCCCCTCCCCCAGAAAATGTCCGCCCCCTCTCGAAAATATCAAGTGCCCCCCCCCCCGCCACGGAAAAAAGTCTGGAAGAAACACTGCGATCTCTTCCTCCCCCCCCCCCCCCCCCCCCCACAGCTAAAATATACCGAATCTTAGCAACTCCTCAATGGTTCAAAAACTCAACAATGATCAAATGTTTTTACCGGGGGGGGGGGGGTGTAAATAAACTTAATTTTGCAATGAGTTTTTAAGTAGAAATTCCTGCTGTATTTAAAAATTCAAATATTGGGGCGAAGCAGCAACTCTTTCCACTCCGAGTCCTGCTGTAGGTTGTTTTGTTAGTCAAGGAGAAAATATGACAAAACCCAGTCTATCGCCACCCACACCAAAACCCAGTCTATCACCACCCACACCAAAAACCTAGTCTATCACCACCCACACCAAAAACACAGTCTATCGCCACCCACACCAAAACCCAGTCTATCGCCACCCACACCAAAACCCAGTCTATCGCCACCCACACCAAAACCCAGTCTATCGCCACCCACACCAAAACCCAGTCTATCGCCACCCACACCAAAACCCAGTCTATCACCACCCACACCAAAAACCTAGTCTATCGCCACCCACACCAAAAACCTAGTCTATCGCCACCCACACCAAAACCCAGTCTATGGCCACCCACACCAAAACCCAGTCTATCGCCACCCACACCAAAACCTAGTCTATCGCCACCCACACCAAAACCCAGTCTATGGCCACCCACACCAAAAACCTAGTCTATCGCCACCCACACCAAAAACCTAGTCTATCGCCACCCACACCAAAAACCTAGTCTATCGCCACCCACACCAAAACCCAGTCTATGGCCACCCACACCAAAACCCAGTCTATCACCACCCACACCAAAACCCAATCTATCGCCACCCACACCAAAAACACAGTCTATCGCAACCCACACCAAAAACCTAGTCTATCACCACCCACACCAAAAACACAGTCTATCACCACCCACACCAAAAACCTAGTCTATCACCACCCACACCAAAAACCTAGTCTATCACCACCCACACCAAAAACCTAGTCTATCACCACCCACACCAAAAACCTAGTCTATCCCCACCCACACCAAAACCCAGTCTATCACCACCCACACCAAAAACCTAGTCTATCGCCACCCACACCAAAAACCTAGTCTATCGCCACCCACACCAAAACCCAGTCTATGGCCACCCACACCAAAACCCAGTCTATGGCCACCCACACCAAAACCCAGTCTATGGCCACCCACACCAAAACCCAGTCTATCGCCACCCACACCAAAACCCAGTCTATCACCACCCACACCAAAAACCTAGTCTATCGCCACCCCAAAACCCAGTCTATCACCACCCACACCAAAAACACAGTCTATCGCAACCCACACCAAAAACCTAGTCTATCACCACCCACACCAAAAACACAGTCTATCACCACCCACACCAAAACCCAGTCTATGGCCACCCACACCAAAACCCAGTCTATGGCCACCCACACCAAAACCCAGTCTATGGCCACCCACACCAAAACCCAGTCTATCGCCACCCACACCAAAACCCAGTCTATCACCACCCACACCAAAAACCTAGTCTATCGCCACCCCAAAACCCAGTCTATCACCACCCACACCAAAAACACAGTCTATCGCAACCCACACCAAAAACCTAGTCTATCACCACCCACACCAAAAACACAGTCTATCACCACCCACACCAAAAACCTAGTCTATCACCACCCACACCAAAAACCTAGTCTATCACCACCCACACCAAAAACCTAGTCTATCACCACCCACACCAAAAACCTAGTCTATCCCCACCCACACCAAAACCTAGTCTATCGCCACCCACACCAAAACCCAGTCTATCCCCACCCACACAAAAACCCAGTCTATGGCCACCCACACCAAAACCCAGTCTATCACCACCCACACCAAAACCCAGTCTATCGCCACCCACACCAAAACCCAGTCTATCGCCACCCACACCAAAAACCTAGTCTATCGCCACCCACCCACACCAAAACCCAGTCTATCGCCACCCACCAGATCCCCGCTTTCCGACGACCCCCTACAAAGCCCCGCCTTCGACCACCCCCAACAATCTCTCACCAATCGCCATCTCAGTTTTTACCATGACATCAAACCTCTGGTCCTCGTTAAAACATGTGAGAGGAGAATAAGCCACGCCTCTTCTGTCACTCCCATTGACCATGACGAAGAAATCGGCGTGAAGTTTTGACGAGATTAAACATGACGTCATGAAGCTGCTAGTTGACGCATGTCACGTGCTCTGTAAGACGATTTCAACACGAAAGCCAAAAATTCGCAGCCTTGTGTGCTTCACATTTGGGCTACACAAAACCTAGCAATTTTAAAAGCATTTCACTTGAGCTTCCTCAGCGATTTACATAAGTAGATGTGTTTTAATGAACGATATTGTCCGCAGCGAATTCTGAAGCCCATGTGATAAAATTTTCAAACAAAAGCCAAGAAAAACATGCCTGTTTTATTTTTTCAAATAAAATCGGGAGTGAGTTCCCATACTTTCTCGTATGGGAATGTAGGCTTAACAGAAAGGGATCAGATAAGACTACAGTGAAATCGGGAAACTGAAAAAAATAGGTCTAGAGTCTAGGTAAGTTTGTGAGAAAACAGGGGCGAGCGAATGTTTTGGATAAACCGGACATAGAGTTAAGTACCACATCCGGTTATCAGAAATTGCTCAAAAGTTGATAGATCTAATAATTGAAATTACCTTTTTCACCTAACTGAAACTGTACTCAAGATGTCGTATCAACACACACATCACACATACACACAGAGAGAGAGAGGGTGGGGGGGGGGGGGAGAGGAGACAAACGTACAGAGAAGATTTCAAAACTGGGTTTTTCCGATTCAGAAAGGTGTAAAAACGATTTCGATTTTTTGCACGATTAGAAACTTGCAACTATAGTCCTTATACAAGAGAGTAAAGATTGATTAGCAAGTCATTGTTCATCTGAGACAATGCGTGACGAGGGGCAGGGGGGGGGGTGTATCTTGATTTAAATGTGTCACATTATCTATGGATGACGCCCTTAGAAATATCTAACTATTGAAATTGAAATATCCTGCCCGCTAGGAATGAGTAGATCTATATGTTTTTTTTTTAGAAAAGTCAAAATTCTAATTAGCAACCTAGAGCTGGACTGGACAGGTTTTAATGTCTAATTAGCAACTTATAAAAAAACGTTTAGATGGGCTGAACAGGTTTAAAGGTCTAGTTAGAAAAAAAATTATGCAAAAAAACAAAAAAAAAACATGCACAAGTCGTTGTTTGCGTGAAGCCGGCGTTTAAATGCCGGTTGCAGCGTTTAAATGCCGGTTGATTGAAGAGTTAAGACGATTGGCCAGATTGAGCCTTATAGTATGACGTCAGGTTGACGCGTTGTCGCGTGTTTCGGTGCGGCAGACGGAGACAGGATGTTGGCTGTTCAGTGGGGGAAATAACATTAAAAAAAAAAACGTGTTTAGTTAACAACGAGCTGTTGATGAAAATGTATGAGGACAATTTGATACAAAGGGGGGCATCATTTTATGACATCTAGACAAAGGTTTACTACCGTCCAGTTTAACTTGGAAGGAATCCACCTCCTCCCCCCCCCCCCCCCCCCCTCTAACAGTGATGTGGACGTTCACAAAAATAACAGATTCCATCTCACAAAAACTTCTAACACACCGATTCAATGACATGTAGGCTGTATTGTGTATGTACTGATTTATACATATTAGTATGTAATGTTGACTTAATTAGGCCAACCAGTTTACCTTGTTGTTTTGGTAATTAAATTATATTTTTAAAATACAAAGCACTGTTGTTTACACGCTGGATAATTCAAGTTTTTATTACTCAAATCTACAAATATACTGTTGTTAAATTTAACATTCGGACGTCAGCATGGAATTGACACCCCCACCCCCCTCACGGCCCAGACGCGTCCAGAACAGTCGTTTTTTCAGACACCGTTTAATAATGACCAGATCTTCTTTCAAACAGCAAGTCGTTTACATTTCTACCATTACAGCACCTTTAAATATAAAACATTACATCGTTGATCTATTCTTTAGTTTAACTGTTCTTTACTTTATCTGTTCCTTAGTTTAACTGTTCTTTAGTTTAACTGATCTTTAGTTTAACTGTTCTTTAGTTTAACTGATCTTTACTGAAAATTATGCATTAGCGTAACTAACAAGGTTTTCTAAATGTCCGTCTCAGTTTTGAATGAATGAAACACAGCTTTAAAATTCACTTTCTAATTTCAGATAAATATTGCTTAATGAAATAAAAAGATTAATAACTTGAGATGAGGGATTTTTTTTTGGTTTTGTTTTGCTTCGTTTGGTCCACCTCTATGTGTGTGCCATTAAACTTAGCTAGTCAAAAAAAAAATCATCGGTGGCAATGGAGAGCTACTTCTGTTGTCAGATTAGTGATGTTCTGTACCTTTGTTCTTATGTCCAGAAAAAAAAATCGCAGCAAGTAAGTAGCCTATACTTTTTCCGTGGGAAATTTATTTTTTCATTTAACGATATCTGGTTGCGAGTTTTCCTCCAAGACATGACTGTATAATATACATGTAGCTAGTGTAAACACGGTGTTACAGAAGCATACTTGAAGATAAATCCAAATAGAGGCAAGTGTCTGTGTTGTTGTTGTTTTTTTTTTGGGGGGGGGGGGGGGGGGATTTTGATAATGCCTTTTAGTAAAAGGCTTTTAGGATTTAAATTTGTAGAAACTATAGTTGTCATAAACTTTTGTGGATACAATAGCAAGTGTGAATGTTATTATTAAGTATAAACTTTTTAATACCACTGGACCATATTTAAAACAAGTTAATTTAAAAAGTCTAGTGACATTTATGCGCAATTTCCTTATGTTATCTAAAAATAGCTCTGACGTATAATGCTGCGGTGCGTTCAAGCTAGAAGAACGATCGGTTTGTAGGTGTTTATGTAATTTTAAAATTTGTGACCGAACGAGAGGATATTTTTGAAAACTTTCTTCGGCAATATTGTTCTAAATTATGGCAGGAATCGATTGGTACGTGTTTCAAGTCGCTAAGTGGTCTGGTTGACGAGATATGGGCCAAAAACTGAATTGTTTCGAGGTTTTTTGGCTTTTCCGGGAAATACATGAAAGAAACCCGGAATTTTTATGGCCTATGCTCATTCTCGTAACTTGCTTAACATAA
Source organism: Physella acuta (assembly GCF_028476545.2). Taxonomy (NCBI): domain Eukaryota; kingdom Metazoa; phylum Mollusca; class Gastropoda; family Physidae; genus Physella; species Physella acuta. The sequence continues at coordinate 1,178,788 of NW_026732013.1, forward strand.
TTGCTTTTGGAACTAGTCATCGATATTGCTTCGTTGAGGAGGAGATACGACTTAAAGCATTCATCCATACATTCATTCATTCATCCATCCATTCCCAGAAATGACGAGTTATTAAACGCAATTCTCCAGAATGGAAATTGCGCTAAAAATAAACTATTTACTAACACATTTTGTTATAAATATCTTTAGTTGCTATTTAACGCTTAAATATTTTAACCATTGCATTGAAATTACTTTTACAAACCAATCGAACTTGTGTGTGCTGGCTCGACTTCCAACTGGCAATTTTTATTTATTTTGGCCAGGTTTCTCATTCTAAATGTCCAAACTTCAAATACAGGCTGTTTAAAAAAATTACTATTTGATTTTGAACATCTTAATTTAATTATGGGTATTTAAAAAAGTAGTTCTTTCTTTTGTTAGAAATTATAAAAATACTTACAGAAAACTTACAAAGTGCAAGATACTGGAATACTTAAGGTGTAAAACATATTGAAAGATCGCATGAAGACTTCCTACAAGTAGATTAGAACACGCTGATCTCGCGAGATGATGTGTATCTCGTGTAGAACATCCAGCAAGGTAGGGCAGTGTGTGGAGACACGTCGCAAAAAAACAGTGTGGCCCCAGACCTACACCGTCCCTTTTATAACCGACACCCCGTGTCTGGAGCCCCCACGCCCAGCCACGGCCACCTCGAACTGTGCTCACACGTGCACGGGGCGCCCACCTCATTTCGATTTTTCAACTGGATTTCAAATATTTCAAAAACCATATTGTCCAAAAGCCTGAACGGACCCATGGGCTAATATTAGAAATCTTGGCCACGCCCACCTCACTGACCCTCAAATATATGGAATCTAATTTTATATATTATTGATTCTAAAAATAATTTACTAGGCCACGCCCTGGCACTGAAAAAAAAAACACGTCTAATGCTAAACGTGACGGGACAAAACCTGAAGCCAGAAACGGGGGACGCAGCACAATGTAGTCAAAGCTGCTAGCAAGATCACGTGTTGGCCGGCCTAATCCTACCGTGCTACACAGGCTTCTAATCATGATATAATAAGCTTACTATTTGACAAGGCGTATAGAGGAAGGCATGGGACATCTCGTGTGCAAAAAGGCAGAAGACACAAATCGTTTGGCTCACGCGAGAACCGATACCCGTGCCAGCAAGGTCATGAGCAGCCCGGGCTCGCCGTAAGCCGCTTACACAAGGCTAGTATTTACTTTGGTAGCTTTTTTTTTAACCTTTTCACAGTGAAGATTTCTGGTATTGAAACTCATTTGCTTTGTTCTATTTGAAACAAGCGAAAGTAGAAGTAACAAAAATAGAACTCAAAAAGTCACGGGGAGCAAACGATAAGCCGAACGTGCACAAAACAAATGTTTAGTACAAAAGTTATTTGGGTTTTGAATCTGAGCTACTTTGACACAGAGCATGAGAGATAATCAGATCAAGTACCAACGTGGTTTTTTTAATCAGTGTTACATTTCTGGTAGATTTCTTTATAACAGCAGGGGGAGGGGGAGGTTAACGAGAAGCAACCATATTCTTCAGGACAACCATTGTCAACCATGTTCATGTATAGAGTGACAACCATGGTAGTGATGAGTGACAACCATGTTCATGTATGGAGTGGCAACCATGTTCATGTATAGAGTGACAACCGTGTTCATTTATAGAGTGACAACCATGTATAGAGTGACAACCATGGTCATGTTACAGTGACAACCATGTTCATGTATAGAGTGACAACCATGTTCATGTATAGAGTGACAACCATGTTCATGTAAAGAGTGACAACCATGTTCATGTATAGAGTGACAACCATGTTCATAAAAAATTGATAACCATGTTTATGTGGAGTGACAACCATGGTAGTGATGAGTGACAACCATGTTCATGTATAGAGTGACAACCATGGTAGTGTGGGGGTGACAACCAAGCTAATATTATGGATGACAGTTATGTAGACAAAATGCCAAGAAAATGATACTTTATATGACACACTAAGAATTTGGTTAGTTGTCATTGCTTTAAACTCAGATATTACTTTTCTATTTCTTTTATGTCAACCAATTCAGCCAATCCCAAACCACAATTTTTGATACATAAACAAAAGAAAGCTATGCCAGGTGAAAGATTTTCTGGTTTTAAGTATGAGGTATGTAAAAACAAAACTATTCAACTAAGTTACTTGACAACATCATTTAATATAACAGTTTTATAAAACAAATGTAGCTCATCAAATTGTAACAAAAGAAAGTATAAAAAATAACATTCCAACATCAAATTTAGCAAATATGAAAAATTACCATAAGCAGGCATACACATTAACCAAATCTTTCACAACAGGAAAAAATACAATGGAAAAGTACGAGAAAACACATCAATACAATCTTTCAGCACAGGAAACAAAATAATGGAAATATACAAGAAGATATTCCAATCTTTCACCACAGGAAACAAAATAATGGAAGTATACAAGAAGATATTCCAACAAAATCTTTCACTACAGGAAAAAAAATAATGGAAATGTACAGAAAGATATTCCAACAAAATCTTTCACCACAGGAAACAAAATAATGGAAGTATACAAGAAGATATTCCAACAAAATCTTTCACCACAGGAAACAAAATAATGGAAGTATACAAGAAGATATTCCAACAAAATCTTTCACAACAGGAAACAAAATAATGGAAATGTACAAAAAGAGATTCAAATAATATTTTACTTTCTCAACTTTCTAGAAAAAAACAAAATAAATTGACATTTTGAACAACACCCCACTGTAAGTTATTAGTTTTAAATGGACTATACTTTCTTTTACACATCATTTTTTAAACAAATCAATCCCTGAATAATGACTTTTTTATAAATCAAATTCGATTACGCCATGACTGTGTTTATAAAACACATTTATCTCACCCTAGTTCAAACAAATGGTACTATATCTGCTAATTAAAACATTCTTTTCTCATGCAAAGTCTGTTTGTGTGGCACTTAAAATCTTTTCAACAGGTCCCTGTCGTCAACAAACTTTCCTTCTTTTGTTCTAACGACATGGGCCCCAGGAACGACACTCCCCTCCACTGCAACAAAAACTCCTGGGTTTGATGAGCCCTGCAGGAACCCCAATGCCAGGCCAATATTGAAGTCTGCATCAGAGTCCTTCATGCATTCAGGCTTGCTGGCGCCAGTCAGAACAACAATCTAAAGCAAAGAAAATTTCTGTCTCAGATAGGTAGAAATAGTTTGTGCATCCTTACTAGTTTGTGGAACATTTCATAATTTTTCTGTATCTTACATTTATTAAAAGTATGGTAGCATTATCACAATTTCTCAAAATGATATACTGTGAGCAACAACCCTTATACTGTGGTGAGAGGGGTGGGGGGGAATTAATGCTGTCTTCTAGACAAATGTAATGCCTAACCAATCAGAGGAAAGTGTTGGAGCTTACTGAGACTGCCCCAACAACTCATGCATCAGTTAATTTTTTAAGAGATAATTTTGTTTTATGCAATAGAAAATGGCAAATCCCCCACTCACAATTTCTGAATGACTTTTCCTTAAAAAAGATGTAAATGTAATTGATATTATAAAATGTTTCCATACCTTTTGACCAACCCCTGGGCCATATTTACTGCCTTGACCGACACCAGCGTGAACCAAATATTTAGCTGTCTCGCACATGGTAGTCATGCCATGAGTGATCAGCACAAGCTCTTGGTCCGCCTCTACAACATATCGCAAGATGTCTTCTCTGTAAATGACATTGTGATTTTTTTTAAAAATTGATCCACTGTATACTCGCTATTTTTAAACTAAAATAATTGCAACAATTTTTTATATCAGTTTATTATCCTTTATAAGATGTCTTATCAAAATTATAATGCATTAATAGGCCTTCTAAGATCAATGTTTATGGAGAAACAAATTTAAAACCAGATTGCTATCAGTGGTGACTAAAAAAAGTATTTAAAAACAAAAACATTTTTCTATTCTGAACAGTATTTTTATTTTACAAATCCAAACACCTTATCAGTAAGATCAAATCTTATTAGTAAAAGGAATGGTGGTACAGAGAGTGGCAGAAATGAGGTGCTTAAGGGTACCTTTTTAGCGGTATTGCTTGTACAAATTATATCTCTGATTGACTGGTAAGCCAGAATATTCACTAAGTTTAGGTTTAGGGCACAGAGGATAACTATGATAGGACAAGGATTCTTGGTCAAATTTAGCCAGTGACACAAATACAAGGTAGTGAGGTAAAAAATTGAGAGAAAACCCTTGAGCTTTCATACTATCCGCCATCAAGCAATCAAATGCATGCTTTCTCCGTGTTTTGATTGGTGGCTGAAAAAGCCATTTTTTTCTACGTGTAGTTCGGATTTTTTAAAGTTTTTTAAAAATATGCCCTAAAATGATCTCTGTCAGGCATGAGGGGTTTACGTACATTCTCATGAACTAAATACCAGTGTCATGAAAACAAATTGGAAAACGATTTCGTGAAAATAACGACCCCCAGAGGAATGGCTTTTGGTTGAGGCCACGCCGAGGGGATGATCTGTACGGGATTCAAAGGGTCGATTCTAAATATCATCCAAAATGTTTACTATTTCAACTTCTAGTTTAAAATGGTTCACTACCTGTCCTCCTCGGTTATTTCATAGCTATCTTTCGTGCAGACTGTCTGTACATTATAAGGAAAGCAAGGGGCATTGCGTGCTAATATATTGACTACTGCAGGTTCTCCAAAGTTCAATCGACATGATTCAGGCAGCTGAGGATAGACTTTGTCGATAGTGCCTAGTAGTGGTAAAATAAAAATGAGTCAATTTTTTATCCTTAGGATAACAAACTACTTTCTATCACTTCAGTCTCATTCGCAGTAACACAATTTATTTTCGGCCAAAATACATTTCACTTAACATGCTTGTCAATTAACAATTTATGTTTTACAAGTAGGGCTATAGCACCGCTTGTTTATCTCTATATATTTAGGTATAGGTCAATATGTATATAAATAAATATATATATATATCATATATAGGCCTATATAAAACCAACTTGTTAAATATTTATATTTGATAGGCCTAAGGTCTAACCGGAAATAATTTAAATTAAAAAATTGCCTTAAAAACAACCATTAATCATTTACCCAATGACCACTAGACAAACTCATTTGACCAGGGTTTTTTTTTTTGGGGGGGGGGGGAATAAATACATATTTATATTAAAACCCCTCCCTCAAATTGCAGTATGATGAGTATAAGATAAGATAATAATTATATTATTTTTTTATATTTTATAATTAAGTCATAATAGTTGATGATAATAGGTAAGTTCACAGTTGATTTCTTCTTTGCCAAGATTTTTGTTCCTACTTAAAGCTTAATGATTAATGAATGGCTGATGAAGGCGGGGCCTGGTAATTTTTTAACTAGGGCCCATTAGGCTACTATAAATCTATGACTAGTCTATTTGTTTTAAAATAAAGTTCAAATTTTTTAAAATAAAAAAATAGGTCCCACCCCTCACTCAGCTAGAATCTACTGACCACCCGTCTGTATTATTAAGATATCTCTGCATTTTGACATCGTGTTGTTCACTGCTTTAACGAAAATACTAATAGACTGTCTAGTTTACTACTGACGCATATAATCTAGAGTCTACGTCTAAATTAAATTTCAAAAAAAGAATTAGTGACTTAATGCTTGGCTAAACTCTTGCAGCTTTGTCTAGGCCTAATTTAATTTCTTTTATACTTTTATACTGAACTGGTGAGCATAAAATAAATGTATTCTTCAAACAAACAAGAGTCTCGAGTTTCTAGTTATCTCCCGTATTTATTTTACTCGAGTTGGAGGTCAAAGGCTAACGTCCGAAACTATTCACATTTATTTAACTTAATTAACTTAACGACAAATTAACATTGATACGATATCTGAGATGATTGGGTTTTTTAAAATGCATAACTTAGCACAACAACATTATTAGGCAAACACTTGAAACACTTTCTGCACGGATCTATATTTTGAAAATGGCAATATATAAAGCCTGGCCTATAGACCAAATAAATCATTATACAGTAGGCCTTCTGTAGGAAAGTAAAAACCTGATCAGGTGTATAATGCCTGCTTGATTTCTTGTAAAGCTAACTTTCAGACAAGATCTCAACACATTAACGGTTTGATGCGCACATCGGAAAATTGTTGTCCAGATGACGTCAACATTTGTAATATCAAAACGGAAGTGTAAATAATAAAAATGTTTTGATTAAAGTTAATATTGAATCGTTTCATTAACACTAGAAAGAATCGTGTTTCAAGTTAAAGGTAAAATTATGTAATGTTACACACGCATACACTCGTCGGTTTCCTTGTAGACAAGACTCACATATAAGATTTTAAAAGGCGGTTCGGTTTGTAGCCGTGGATAACCCTTTGACTTAACCTGGATCTAACCCATGTTAGACCATAAAGTATAAAGTATAAAGTGGACTATACTTTAAGCATAAAGTTAAAGTAATCACAGCCTATTCACAGCCCTAACTTTTTCGCTGAAGTACCGTGTTGCTTTTCCGTCATCGCCTCTGTTAGTCACAGAGTTTCTTCCAGGCTTCCAGTTGCCCCCCCCCCCCCCCCCACGGAGAAATGAGAAAAGCGTCTGGAAGAAACACTAGTTAGTCATCGAAGAGGTGGCATTAATGATAACCTATAATCTTAAACCAAACCTTAAATTTAGCTAGGAATAAAACAACTTTTAAAAAGTAGCCTGTAAGTGTGTTTGTGTCAGTCTACTTTTTTGTGGCAGCCTTCCTTTGCATTAGCCATGTTCGTTTTCTAACAATGGGTAGGTGTATTTCCGATACTATACGACACATGTTGGTGTATTGCCGATACTACCAGAGTTTTTTTCCAGGCATCCCCCCCCCCCGAAAAAAGTCTACCGCCCCCCCCCCCTCCCCCCCCCCCCCCCTCGAACCAAATGGAAACCAAATGGAATTTATTTAGAAAATATATATACATTTAACAGTGTCCGCCCCCCCCCCCCCCCCGAAGAAAGTCTACCGCCCCCCCCCCCCCCCCGAAAATTTCAAGTACCCCCCCCCCCCCCCCGGAGAAAAAAGTCTGGAAGAAACAACACTAGCCATAACCCCAGCCCTGAATACACATAATTTAATCTTAACACCCCTGCCAACAGGGCAAAAAGGAATCGATGGTCCCAGAACTACACCAGTCCTTGTCTATTGAGCACACTAGTCTTAACCCTCGAGTCTCGAGTTAAACTTAAACTTAAACCCACACAGAGGCGTAGCGACCCTTCCCGGCGCCCGGGGACAAACTTTTCGATTTGCACTCCCCTCAACCTTTCAATATATTTTTCCAACCCATTTTGGCGCCCTAGTATTAGGGTATGACTATTCGATAAGAACCCGTTTGATCCACTAAAATCTAGATTTTCTGGACAGAGGACGAAGGAACGCCCATGGAAATCAACCTGGTCGGCACCATAATACTGGGACTCATCTTCATCGTCATTCTCGTCGTCGGCATCTTCGGCAGCAAGAGAGCGTCCAAAAGCATCACTCACGAGGCTGGCCTGGTGGCCAACAGGAGTCTGGGATACTTCCTCTCGACTGCTAGCCTCACAGGTGAGTCTGGGATACTTCCTCTCGACTGCTAGCCTCACAGGTGAGTCTGGGATACTTCCTCTCGACTGCCAGCCTCACAGGTGACCAGTGTTTCTTTCACACATTTGGCTCCGGGGAGGGGGTCAGGTGGACAATCGTTGCAGTAAATATTTTCTTTTAAAATATAAATGTAGAAATGATCACATTTCTCAAGGCATCTAAAATGTATTTCTCCCAGGTCGTTTTTAAACGTTTAAAAGCACAAAATACATTAATAGATAGCTTTGCAATGTGCTTACACAATGTAGCAGTAAATTATGATGTTGTTGAGATTTTCCAACCAAAATATATCAGTAAATTATGATGTTGCTGAGCTGTTCCCACCAAAATGTAACAGTGAATTATGATGTAGTTGAGCTGTTCCCACCAAAATGTAGCAGTAGATAATGATGTTTTTGAGCTGTTCCTACCAAAATGTAGCAGTGAATTATGATGTACCTAAGCTGTTCCCACCAAAATGTAGCAGTAAATTATGATGTACCTAAGCTGTTCCCACCAAAATGTAGCTGTAAATTATGATGTAGTTGAGCTGTTCCCACCAAAATGTAGCAGTAGATAATGATGATGTTGAGCTGTTCCCACCAAAATGTAGCAGTAAATTATGATGTTGCTGATCTGTTCCCCCAAAATGTAGCAGTAAATTATGATGTTGCTGATCTGTTCCCCCAAAATGTAGCAGTAAATAATGATGTTGTTGAGCTGTTCCTACCAAAATGTAGCAGTAAATTATGATGTACCTAAGCTGTTCCCACCAAAATGTAGCAGTAAATTATGATGTACCTAAGCTGTTCCCACCAAAATGTAGCTGTAAATTATGATGTAGTTGAGCTGTTCCCACCAAAATGTAGCAGTAGATAATGATGATGTTGAGCTGTTCCCACCAAAATGTAGCAGTAAATTATGATGTTGCTGATCTGTTCCCCCAAAATGTAGCAGTAAATTATGATGTTGCAGATCTGTTCCCCCAAAATGTAGCAGTAAATAATGATGTTGTTGAGCTGTTCCTACCAAAATGTAGCAGTAAATTATGATGTTGTTGAGCTGTTCCCACCAAAATGTAGCAGTAAATTATGATGTTGTTGAGCTGTTCCCACCAAAATGTAGCAGTAAATTATGATGTTGTTGAGCTGTTCCCACCAAAATGTAGCAGTAAATTATGATGTTGTTGAGCTGTTCCCACCAAAATGTAGCAGTAAATTATGATGTTGCAGATCTGTTCCCCCAAAATGTAGCAGTAAATAATGATGTTGTTGAGCTGTTCCTACCAAAATGTAGCAGTAAATTATGATGTTGTTGAGCTGTTCCCACCAAAATGTAGCAGTAAATTATGATGTTGTTGAGCTGTTCCCACCAAAATGTAGCAGTAAATTATGATGTTGTTGAGCTGTTCCCACCAAAATGTAGCAGTAAATTATGATGTTGTTGAGCTGTTCCCACCAAAATGTAGCAGTAAATTATGATGTTGTTGAGCTGTTTCCACCAAAATGTAGCAGTAAATTATGATGTACCTAAGCTGTTCCCGCCAAAATGTAGCAGTAACCTATGATGTTGTTGAGCTGTTCCCACCAAAATGTAGCAGTAAATTATGATGTACCTAAGCTGTTCCCGCCAAAATGTAGCAGTAAATTATGATGTAGGTGAGCTGTTCCCACCAAAATGTAGCAGTAAATTATGATGTTGTTGAGTTGTTTCCACCAAAATGTAACAGTGAATTATGATGTAGTTGAGCTGTTCCCACCAAAATGTAGCAGTAAATTATGATGTACCTAAGCTGTTCCCGCCAAAATGTAGCAGTGAATTATGATGTAGGTGAGCTGTTCCCACCAAAATGTAGCAGTAAATTATGATGTTGTTGAGTTGTTCCCACCAACCTTTTCTTCCAGCGACCATCGCCAGCGGAAGTTTCGTCCATGGCTCAGGTGAAAGGTCAACATTTGCTGGCCTTGAACAGGCTCAGGCTGCTCTGGGCGTTTTCCTGGCGCTGTTGCTGGGTAATACTGGCACCATTTCTCTTTAGTTGTGGCGCCATTTCTCTTTAGTTGTGGCACCATTTCTCTTTAGTTGTGGCACCATTTCTCTTTAGTTGTGGCGCCATTTCTGGGTTTTGCGTTTAGTTGTGGCGCCATTTTGTTTGTGTTAGTTATATTTAATTTCCTTTTAGCCTGGTCAGATTAGTGGTTGTTAACGTATTTGAAAGTACCGAGCCGCACAAGCTTTTATTTGCGCAGTCACCGACCAAACCGTTATTAATAGGATTTTTTTTTGTTTTTTTTTTTTTCAAATTCAGAATATAAGCATAGACCTATATTTTTACCGTTGGAAAAAATTAACCGTACATCAATGTCACTGCGTTCAAAGAACAAAACCGTTAAAATGTGATCGCACACACACACGCGCACACACAATTGGGGTCTTTGTGGAGTAGGTGTCGTTGGCGCGACTGGGGAGGGTTGTTGTTGGCGGTTGAATTGGGGGTGGGGGTGGGGTGGCGTTTATACTGTTAATATTGAGGCCTCATGTTAGGCAGCTGTTGTTGTTGGCCTGTCTACTTCGTGATAAAGCACTTATTTATATCAGCTGACAGCGATATTTGGTTGTAGCGCGACAGTAACGCGGCATTACTGCTTCAAGTAATGATTTGATTTTAGCGTGACAAAAAACTTGACTGCTTCAAGTAAAGATTTAGTTTTAGCGTGACAAAAAACTTGACTGCGTCAAGTAAAGATTTGGTTTTAGCGCGACAAATAACTTGACTGCGTCAAGTAAAGATTTGGTTTTAGCGTGACAAAAAACTTGACTGGTGCCTTTCAGACACGTTAAAAAAAACGGTGGTTCTTCCTTGAATTCAGCAAGTGTTGTGTTCTTTTTTTTTTTTATCTCCATGCAGCTTAAGGAAGTGTTCTCTTAGTGCTAGACTAGGATGGTTCAACTTGGCATTATAAGTCATGATATTAGGACGCTGACTCCCGTATTACATAAGAATTTTGATTTATACTTTTTATTTGATAGAAAAGTGATAACAAAATTAAATTACTCCACAATTAGTTCTAACATTTTGTGACCGAGCGCTTCAAAAGGATTGGGTTAAACATCGGCAAAATTCCATGACATCCAAAAAAAAATTTCGCCTTAATAATTTATATTATTTTCACCTTATTATTCTCAGATATATTTTTTGAAGTTTATGTGTGCAGCTAAACAAATATTAGGAATGTCGTTTGTTCACATTGAAATGTTCACAAACCTTCTGATTTAGACAGTAACTCTGCAATAAAGATCTATTACTGTAGGAGCCTTCACCTTCGTGCCGAAGATGAGAAGCGAGTGCTACATCACGATATTTGATCCGTTTCAACTCAAGTATGGCAAGAAAGTCGGCGCCATCTTGATTCTCCCCCACATCTTTGGCGATATTATCTGGTCGGCTGCTCTGTTGGCTACTTTTGGTAAAACCACGTGTTTATGTATTAGGTGGGGTGACAAGTTCGTGGGTCAGTGTACCGTCACTAGGTGGGGTGACAAGTTCATGGGTCAGTGTACCGTCACTAGGTGGGGTGACAAGTTCATGGTCAGTGTACCGTCACTAGGTGGGGTGACAAGTTCATGGGTCAGTGTACCGTCACTAGGTGGGGTGACAAGTTCATGGGTCAGTGTACCGTCACTAGGTGGGGTGACAAGTTCATGGGTCAGTGTACCGTCACTAGGTGGGGTGACAAGTTCATGGTCAGTGTACCGTCACTAGGTGGGGTGACAAGTTCATAGGTCAGTGTACCGTCAGTAGGTGGGGTGACAAGTTCATAGGTCAGTCTACCGTCACTAGGTGGGGTGACAAGTTCATGGTCAGTGTACCGTCACTAGGTGGGGTGACAAGTTCATGGTCAGTCTACCGTCACTAGGTGGGGTGACAAGTTCATGGGTCAGTGTACCGTCACTAGGTGGGGTGACAAGTTCATGGGTCAGTGTACCGTCACTAGGTGGGGTGACAAGTTCATGGTCAGTGTACCGTCACTAGGTGGGGTGACAAGTTCATGGTCAGTCTACCGTCACTAGGTGGGGTGACAAGTTCATGGTCAGTGTACCGTCACTAGGTGGGGTGACAAGTTCATGGTCAGTGTACCGTCACTAGGTGGGGTGACAAGTTCATGGTCAGTCTACCGTCACCTCAAACCTTTGTATCGACATGAAAACATACAACAATTAGCCCATACAATCAGACATTGACTCCCTTGAAATGTGACATGAATCTCTGTGACAGGTCAGACATTGACTTCCTTGAAATGTGAAACGAATCTCTGTGATATGTCAGACATTGACTTCCTTTGAAATGTGACACGATTCTTTGTGACAGGTCAGACCACCTCTGTCGTGCTGGACATGAACGCCTCCACTGCCATCATCATGTCGTCGTCCATCTCCGTCACCTACACTGGCATCGGCGGCTTGTTCTCTGTCGTCTACACTGACGTCATCCAGCTCTTCTTCATCGTCTTCGGCATGGTTCGTTGGTGTGTCGTTGTGGAGGGGAGGGGGTTCGTTGGTGTGATTCTTAGACTAGGGAGGGGGTTCGTTGGTGTGTCTCTGGGAAGAGGGTTCGTTGGTGTGTCTTTGTGGATGGGAGGGGGTTCATTGGTGTGTCTTTGTGGACGGGAGGGGGTTCATTGGTGTTGACTGCTTCAAGTAATGATTTGGTTTTAGCGTGACAAAAAACTTGACTGCTTCAAGTTAAGATTTGGTTTTAGCGTGCCAAAAAATGTGACCACTTCCATTGATGCTGACATGAAGCCACGCCTTGGTCCACAGGCGACTTGCGTGCCTTTTGCCCTGACCCACCCATCGGTCAACTTGTCCAGCATTAGAGACAGCAGCTGGCGGCGAGTACAGGACAGCCCCATCCTCTCAACCATTGACGTGTGTCTCTTGTACATTTTCGGCAACATCACATGGCAGGTTCGTTTCAGGCATTTTTCTCCGGGGGTGGGGGAGCATTTCAAAATTTCTGTGAGGGCGGAATTAAATTTCCGGGCGGGGCTAAAGTATATACTTTCTATAAGGAATAACTAACCTCACATGACTAGCCAAGACTAACTAGCCATGACGGACAAACAATGACAGACTGACCACAACTGACTGACCACGACTGACCACAACTGACTGACCAGGACTGACTGACCACAATTGACTGACCACGACTGACCACAATTGACTGACCACAACTGACTGAACACAACTGACTACGACTGACCACAACTGACTGACCAGGACTGACTGACCACAATTGACTGACCACGACTGACCACAATTGACTGACCACAACTGAATGACCAGGACTGACTGACCACAATTGACTGACCACGACTGACCACAACTTACCACAATTGACTGACCACAACTGACTGACGACGACTGACCACAGCTGACCACAACTGACTAACCAAGGCTGACCATCTAATGGTATGTTTTAGTGCATATACCAAAGATCGTTGTCCAGCGCGACAGTGAAAACAGCGAAGGTGTCGGCCATCGTCTCCAGTGTACTGTGTCTGGCACTGGGTGCCACGCCCATACTGCTGGGCTTGGCGGGTACTGCGGCAGGTAAGTGGTCACGTCAAGTTTAGATGTTGGGGTGTTGTCACGTCAAGTTTAGATGTTGTGGTGTGGTCACGTCAAGTTTAGATGTTGGGCTTATGGTCACGTCATGTCTAGATGTTGGGGTGTGGTCACGTCATGTTTAGATGTTGGGGTGTGGTCACGTCATGTTTAGATGTTGGGGTGTGGTCACGTCATGTTTAGATGTTGGGGTGTGGTCACGTCATGTTTAGATGTTGGGGTGTGGTCACGTCATGTTTAGTTGTTGGGGTGTGGTCACGTCATGTTTAGATGTTGGGGTGTGGTCACGTCATGTTTAGATGTTGGGGTGTGGTCACGTCATGTTTAGATGTTGTGGTGTGGTCACGTCAAGTTTAGATGTTGGGCTTATGGTCACGTCATGCCTAGATGTTGGGGTGTGGTCACGTCATGTTTAGATGTTGGGGTGTGGTCACGTCATGTTTAGATGTTGGCTTATGGTCACGTCATGTTTAGATGTTGGGGTGTGGTCACGTCATGTTTAGATGTTGGGGTGTGGTCACGTCAAGTTTAGATGTTGGGGTGTGGTCACGTCATGTCTAGATGTTGGGGTGTGGTCACGTCATGTCTAGATGTTGGGCTTATGGTCACGTCATGCCTAGATGTTGGGGTGTGGTCACGTCATGTTTAGATGTTGGGGTGTGGTCACGTCAAGTTTAGATGTTGTGGTGTGGTCACGTCAAGTTTAGATGTTGGGGTGTGGTCACGTCATGTTTAGATGTTGGGCTTATGGTCACGTCATGCCTAGATGTTGGGGTGTGGTCACGTCATGTTTAGATGTTGGGGTGTGGTCACGTCAAGTTTAGATGTTGTGGTGTGGTCACGTCAAGTTTAGATGTTGGGCTTATGGTCACGTCATGTCTAGATGTTGGGGTGTGGTCACGTCATGTTTAGATGTTGGGGTGTAGTCACGTCATGTTTAGATGTTGGCTTATGGTCACGTCATGTTTAGATGTTGGGGTGTGGTCACGTCATGTTTAGATGTTGGGGTGTGGTCACGTCATGTTTAGATGTTGGCTTATGGTCACGTCATGTTTAGATGTTGGGCTTATGGTCACGTCATGTTTAGATGTTGGGGTGTGGTCACGTCATGTTTAGATGTTGGGGTGTAGTCACGTCATGTTTAGATGTTGGCTTATGGTCACGTCATGTTTAGATGTTGGGCTTATGGTCACGTCATGTTTAGATGTTGGGGTGTGGTCACGTCATGTTTAGATGTTGGCTTATGGTCACGTCATGTTTAGATGTTGGGTTTATGGTCACGTCATGTTTAGATGTTGGCTTATGGTCACGTCATGTTTAGATGTTGGCTTATGGTCACGTCATGTTTAGATGTTGGGGTGTGGTCACATCATGTTTAGATGTTGGCTTATGGTCACGTCATGTTTAGATGTTGGGTTGTGGTCAGGTCATGTTTAGATGTTGGTATATGGTTTTGTGTTGTTTAGAACTTTAAAATTTTCCTTCTTAGACTGGAATATGACTAGCTACTCTGGCTCGGCGAAGTCATTAGAACAAAAGTCCATTATGGCTTTGGCTTTAACCTACTTAACACCACTGCCGACGACAATTTTAGGAATCAGCGCCCTCGCGTCCTCGGCTATGGCGTTGTGTGACTCGTGCGTCCTGTCGTCCAGCTCCATCCTCACCAAAAACATTTACGCCGATATCTTCCGGCCCCAGGTACCCCACGCCTTCCTGGCACATGTGTACGTCACAGCGGCTCTCAAACCTGCTCTCTTTCCTGGTCCCTGGCCAGTCATTTTCACTCCTGCTATACCCTCGATACCTAATCATCTGTTCAAGCTAAACTTAGCTCATTTTAATTATTAGATAAGTGATTTAGTAATACCACAATGACTCACGTTTAAAGCTAATATATATATATATATATATATATATATATATATATATATATATATATATATATATATATATATATATATATATATATATATATATATTTCTTTCTTTCTTTATTTATTTAAATATACATTTACATTTTATCACAGGCTACAGAAAGAGAGTTAATGTACGTCTTGAGAATCAGCAACTTTATCATTGGATTTCTAAGCACAACGATTGCGATTTATGCCAGCCAGCCCTGTAGCCTGTTCGCTCTGTCTTCTGATCTGATGTACATTGTTTTGTTTCCCCAACTCACGCTTGTCCTCTGGCTGTCCGCCTCTAACGCTTACGGCAGTCTTGCAGGCTTCGCGATTTCTCTACTGCTGCGACTGCTGTGCGGGGAGCCGTTGCTGAACTTACCGGCTTATTTGAAGCTGCCATTTTATGACGAGCTCGCGCAGAAGCAAATGTTTCCAATGCGGACCTACTGTATGCTAATGGGCGGTTTATGCGTTGTTGTCGTCTCCGTGGTTACCAATAAGTTATTTGTGGACCAATATCTGCCGAGAAAATACGATTTTCTGGAATGTTACAAGAAAAGAACAATCCAACGTGCACACAGCGATTATGATTTTGATGAGGAATATAAAGATATGTCGAAAAAATTAGCCATGCAGGATATAAATACACTGAGTATGTATCTATAGACGAATGAGCCAATGATTTAGGGGGCGTGGCTAGATGTGCCGCACGTTTATGTAATGTTAGTCACCATGTTTCACATGACTGATTAAAAAACTATCTACAATCGTAACGTGTTTTGTGCATTTAATAAACGGATAATCAACACACAATTTACTAGTTCTCTTCTGAGGCTTTCATAAATATCATAAAACTAGGGCCAGCTTTATTCTGATTGGTAACATAAGAGATGTCGATAGAACACAATCTTAAAGGCTAACTAGGTCTCGCGAATGGATGCACCAAGCATTTAGTGATTTGATTGGACATCTCATGCCATACAACATAAAGGTATAGGCAGTAGAGGGTTAATACCCCCCCCCCCCCCCCCCCAATACAAAATTGTGAAAGTAATATAACTACTGTGACCAATCGTTTGGAAACCACGTTTGATCTTGCCAAGAATAAACACGGGTTGTTGTCAATTACCACAATTACTTGTGCTGATGGGGGCCAACTTATTGTCAAATACCACAATTACTTGTGCTGATGGGGGGGGGGGGGTAACTTATTGTCAAATACCACAATTACTTGTGCTGATGGGGGGGGGGTAACTTATTGTCAAATACCACAATTACTTGTGCTGATGGGGGCCAACTTATTGTCAAATACCACAATTACTTGTGCTGATGGGGGGGGGGGGGGGGACATATTGTCAAATATCACAATTACTTGTGCTGATGGGGGGGGGGGGACATATTGTCAAATACCACAATTACTTGTGCTGATGGGGGCCAACTTATTGTCAAATACCACAATTACTTGTGCTGATGGGGGGGGGGGACATATTGTCAAATACCACAATTACTTGTGCTGATGGGGGGGGGGGGACATATTGTCAAATACCACAATTACTTGTGCTGATGGGGGGGGGGTAACTTATTGTCAAATATCACAATTACTTGTGCTGATGGGGGGGGGGGGGGGGACATATTGTCAAATACCACAATTACTTGTGCTGATGGGGGGGGGGACATATTGTCAAATACCACAATTACTTGTGCTGATGGGGGGGGGGACATATTGTCAAATACCACAATTACTTGTGCTGATGGGGGGGGGGTAACTTATTGTCAAATATCACAATTACTTGTGCTGATGGGGGGGGGGACATATTGTCAAATACCACAATTACTTGTGCTGATGGGGGGGGGGGGGGGACATATTGTCAAATACCACAATTACTTGTGCTGATGGGGGGGGGGGGCTAACTTATTGTCAAATACCACAATTACTTGTGCTGGTGGGGGCTAACGCCACGCAGTGTTTCTTCCAGACTTTTTTCTCCGGGGGAGGGGGGGGGGGCACTAGTAAAAGTATATGTTTACTATATAAACTCCATCTCGTTCGGGGAGACCCCCCCCCCCCCGAAGAGATGCCTGGAAAAAACTCTGACCCCAGGACGTCAAGGCTTAGACAAAACCAAATGATAGAGTACAAAACCTCAAAAGAAACATTACTAGAGTTTTACCTACATCGTGAAGATCCTTAAAAGAGAACGTTCCACAACTACAGATACGGTATTCGAAGGCAAAGCAGGAAAAATGCGAAACAAAACAACCGGACAAGATACGTAGGAATGTGTTTACACTGTCATTAGCAAGGCAACATAATTAGAAAATGCCACCATAAAGAATGGTGTCCTTACATTCGTTGTCCTTACATACAGTCACACAACACATTCCTCGTCATGTTAACGACAAATGCAGAATTAATTGTACTGGTTTAATGATAGTGGCACCGGCACCGACCATTGCGGTCAGATTAGAATCAGCAGCGATAAAAAAGCGTTTTAACATTCTGAGCCAATATTGAATTCAAATGCTTGTTAAAATAATTCAATCAAGATCTATAGCTAAATGTGTAGTCTCTTTTGCTGCATGGCTCGTAGCTAGGTTACAGACAGTGGAGAATGAAAAAGAGCAACGAAAAGGTGGTGGTTAGAGCACAATATCAGAAAGACAGTAAATAACATCACTAAGCAGGTGCTGGTGTCAAGCAGTGTTTCTTCCAGACTTTTTTCTCCGGGGGGGCACTTGAAATCTTCGGGGGGGGGGCGGTAAACTTTCTTCGGGGGGGCGGACACTGTTAAAAGTATATATTTTCTATATAAATTATATAAATTTCATTTCGTTCGGGGGGGCGGTAAAATTTTTTCGGGGGGGGGCTTCGCCCCCCCCCCCCCGAAGAGATGCCTGGAAGAAACTCTGGTGTCAAGTCCACGGGGAGAAAGGAAGAGCAGATCAAAAAATCATGAATGAAATCGTTGAAATAGAGACGGGGGAGGCTGGATTATTAGGGTTCGATCTTCATAAAAAATCGAGTGAGTTGACGAAGTGTTGCCTGCGCTTATGCTCCTAAGAAGCCGAAACAAATAAAAGAAGAAATCAAAAGAGTTTAGAGCAGGGGTTCTTAACCTGGGTTCGATCGAAGCCATGACGTTCGGTAAGTAAGTGTCAGGGCTTTGGCGGAGGTCAAGACACACACCTGACTCATATGATTCAAAATCCGATTTTGTTAGTGTGGACTAAGAAGGGTTCGGTGAATGCGCATATGAATTTGAAACTGGTGGGGAATGTAGTTTGTAGAAGGTGAAAGCTTATTTGCTTTATTCTTGGTCGTGTTTTAGAACAATTTCGGTAATAGTATATTACAGTTTTAAATCAGTTTGGTTGAACAAAGTAACAACGCAGTAGCAGTCGTCTTGTGGAACCTTTTTACCTCGTTTAATATGTCTAGTGGCCTTAATAACTGTATGCAACTTGCAGTATTAGGATTTGTTAATAAACAAGCAATAAATAATGATTTATTCGGTACAGTAGACTAATTTTATTCGCTCTCAAAATTTAAGCGAGAGAATCGCCATCCATCCATCCGCTCCGACCGCATCCTATTTTACTGATCGGACCAGAGACGTCGCGAGGGAGGAATGTGGGACCGCACCGGGTGACACCGACACCATTTAGGGGGTGACACAATGACGAAAAATTGCAAAATATATAGAAGAAATATGCTTTTTGACAGTTCAATTAATGATTAGTAAGAGTTAATCCACCTGTATTAATAACTCACTATTCTTTACTATTAACTGTACGCACTTTAAAATTATCAACGTGGGGAAGGGGGTTGGGGTGACGTCAACTGCAAAATTTAGAGAGGAATAAAGGCTTGTTGAGGATTTTGAATAAAAGATAAGTCAATCAACGACAAGAGAGGGAGTGACACGAAAAACGAATGACTTACGATGAAGACGATGCTTTTTCCGCATTAATTAATAGGTGGATTGTGCGCACAAATTAACGCCATTAGGCAACTGGGAATGGGATGTCACCAACTGCAAATATATATATGCCTATTTTGACCTTTATATATATATATATATATATATATATATATATATATATATATATATATATATATATATATATATATATATATATATATACTAGCCGTCCCGGTCCAGCACTGGCCTCTGTGAAAAACCTATCTGTAAAAGACCATGACATGTTTGTTTCCCCTAGAAAAAAAGTATTTAGGGGCCTGACTCTAACAGTTATTCATTCAAGTGGAAAAATTATTGAATATTGTATTTGTTAGTAAATTAATAAATTTGGTATCACCCCTCCCCCCACCTAAGACGCGGATTGACTATCAGTTATTACAATTCTCAAGAAAACCTTTTTCCTCGGACACATTTTGCAACGTTTGGTTGGTGTGTCCCCCCCCCCCCCCCCCTTTACCAGTGATAGTGATAGCTTTAAACTGTGCACAGATAATACTAACGACGTTTATCTATAGTCGGTTATAAATACAGCTGGATGTAGTATAGTTTTCTGTATCGTTATCAGGTTTACGTCATGGTGTCACACCCCCCTCCACCTTGTCGGGATTTGTCAATTTTGCTTTTAAGGGGATATGCGCGGGAAAAAATCACAAAATTTCTTGTTTTTCGTCATGCTGGGTTTCTTGCACTTTTGGATACTTTGTCCATTTTTGTATAAAGAAAATAATAACTTTAAAGAGAAAAAAATATGTTATGTGTTTGAATTACGATTTTTATGACCCTATTAATTAAAAAATAATCAATTTTTCCCAATCTTACAAGCTCTCTATGAAAAGTTTTAAATCCGTCATTATATTGTATTTGACATCATTGGAAAGCTGGATTACTCATGTATTTAATAAACTTAATTTCCTACATCTCGGAAACACCCAAAGCTTACAATCGGCTTTGCTGTTTACACAGATATGGTACTTTCCTGACCTAGTTTTCTTTACTTTTGGCTGTTTTTCTCAGTTCGCAGGTTTTTAACACTAAAAAGCCTACTACTTTTTTATTTATTAAACAATGCCAACCATATTTTCAGTAAATGTTCTTGATGCGAAAATACAACTTTTGTCACGAGGGAATTGTGATTGCTTTCATAGAAAAAAAGTATTTGGTAATTAATATGCACATTTTGAAACTTTTGAATACTAAAAAGGGTACGATTTTTTAGACCTTGTGAAATTCTTACTAGTAATTATTTTAAAAAGTTGTCGTGACAAAAGTTTTAATATATACTGAAATATAAGCAGTTTAAATTTGATTGCTATAGGTTCATAAATGAAAAAGCCTTAGTATTTTTAAAAGTACCGAAAAATTCAAAATGGCGGAGGTTTTTTCGGGTTACCATGACAACCAAAATTGTTTTCGACCATTTTTTTGCTGTTTAATACTTACTTTTATATGACAAATATGATAAAAGTATTCAAAAGGCTTTAGATCTTAAACTGTAAAAAATAGAAAAAAACATAGCATATCCCCTTAATTAAAAGTAAAAGACTTTTTAACTCTAATTAATCATTTATTTAACTGGAATGATCTTTTTTTTTTCAATATATATATATATATATATATATATATATATATATATATATATATATATATTGTTATTTTTGTCATGGTGTCACCCCCCTCGCTATACGCCTCTTGACTTGTGAAGTCTAACCCTCTATCTGGCCTTCGCTGGTAAATTTTAATTATTATGCCTCCTCATGTTACGACTGCCGCTAAACTCAGTTTAAAAGCAAATACAAGGCTAGGCCTACTAGGCTACTAGATCTAGATTCTACATCTAATTTATGGAGGGAATTTGTGACGTCATTTGTGTGTTGGTGTTTGTTTTTTTTTTTGACGACGCGTGACGACAGGGGTAGGCCTGGCTGTTAGAGCGGGTAAATATTGCGTGACGTCATCTATTGGATGGACGTTGAAAGAATTTTGTTAGGCTTACTTTTAATTTTTCAGTATGCTTAAGTTATGCATAAGGATGGCAGGTCTTCTTGCGTTTTAATTTCGATCTAGATCTAGATAATTCAAGTAGAATCGTAGATCAGTATTAACATAAAATAAATCTATATTATTATTAGATCTAGATCTATATCTAGTCTAGTTAAATCTAGATTCTAGATCAAAAAATCTAGATCTAGATCTAGATCTAGATTCAGAATCGAAATTAAAATTATTCTAAATCCTCACTCTCCTCAGTTCATTTGTAGATTAAAAATGTGACTAGATTTAGATCTAGTTAAAATAAAGTAATAAAATCTAGATACTAGATCTAGACTGTCTAGAGTCTATAGTCTATACTAAATCTAGATGCAGACATAATCTACTCTAGAACTAGAATCTAGATAATCTATAATCTAGCAGTCTAATGGCTAGTAATGCTACATTCACATAGATCTAATCTAGTTAAATCTAGTCTAGAAATCTAGATCTAGATCTAGACTCTAGTAGTACTCAAGTACTGTGGGCCAATGTAAATTTCTTTGACCCTCCTTCCTAAAATAGCACCGGAAGTTAATAATTCTATCATCCATGAGTATGATATTTCTTGTTTACATTCTGAGTCTGTTTACGTTTTTAGAATTTCTTGTTTAATTCTAGATCTAGATTCTAGAACTATTTAGATCTAGATCTACTACTTTACTATACTATTTAGCTAGATTTAGGTAGTGGATAGACCTACACTTTAGGTCAAGAGTCTAGACTAATTTCGTGCGACGTGAACTACTAGATTCTAGATCTACTATTGAATTAATTGAAATTACTAGTCTAGTACTAGAAAGTAGAAATCTACTACACTACTACTAATAACTTAGTAATAAGGATTCCACTTAATAATACTTGAACTACTTAGAGTGTCTTAGAGTTAGACTACTTAGTACTTAGTGAAGTGTTACTGTCTGTAGTCTGTAGTGTAAGTATTAGTAAGTAAGCAAGTACTACAGTACTGTACAGACAGAGGCGTAGCGACCCTTCCCTGGGACAAACTTTTCGATTTGCACACCCCCCCCTCAAACTTTCGATTTGCACCCTCCCCCCCTCAACCTTTCAATTTATTTTTCCAACCCATTTTGGCGCCCCTATGGTCGGCGCCCAGGGACATGTGTCCCCCTCGCTACGCTACTGGTACTGTAACTGTGACAGTGTTACATTGTGTTAGTACTGTTAGCCATTCTCGGTGATTTCTCCAACACAGTCACAGGTAAAAAAAAGTTTTTAGGCCTAAAAAAGTTAATAGTAGAAAACAAGAAGGACGGAGTGGTCTAGCGGTAGAGAGCTGGACTGCTAACCAGTAAGTCTCGAGTTGGAATCCGGGTTCAAGTCAGTAGATCGTCCCTGAGTCCACCCAACTCTGATGGGTACCTAACTCACGTTAGGGAAAGTGAAGGCGGATGGGCATAGTGCTGACCACTATCACTTCATATGCCGAGGTCACAGAAACTAGTAAACTCTAATTCAACTGTCATATAGACCGTCTGATTTGAAAGGGAACTTTACTTTACTTACTAATACTTACTTATAGCTTAGGCCTAGGGCCTAGGCTAATTAATAAAAATTACTATTTGTGATAGTGTATTGGTATTAGTTACCCAATTAGTATAGTATTAGGGCATAATTAGGGGCCTATTAACTAGCTTAATTAATATTTTAAATGTTTAGGCCTAGTTTAATGACTATCATCATCATATTTCCTTCCTAAATTGCAAACTTCATATTCAATAGTATAGTATTATTATATTAAAACTTATTAATATTAAGTATTATTAAGTTTCAGCCTGTTTACGATTAGATTTGGCCTTGCCTTAGTCAAAGCTTTCCACTCTGACTCTCCACTGTATCCTATCCACACTGGAAATCTTTCCAGCTACATTTTCCCATATTTTTGGCCTCCTCCAGTATGATACGTTGCCATGTCATTGTCTTCCTCTGTAGGCCCCTGGTTCATTTGTCATGGGGGCTTGTCTTGCTCTATTGCCATCCTTCTTCCTAAGTGCGTGCCCAATCCATTGCCATTTCCTCTCCATCATACTCCATGATTCGCCTTTTTATTGTTTCATGTCCACACATCTCCCATAGTTTTGTGTTTTCTAGCTTGTCATGCCATTTATTTTTAATACACTCCTTAGGCACCTATAGTTATAAAGGTTTGGATTCTTATTGTTGATTATTGTTATTGTAGGGTGTAGAATTCCACAAGTATCTATTTACTGTTATATGATAATAGTTACAGTTTACACCATAGAGGGCGGATAATAGAAGACTGGTTCAAAGAGCAAGACAGCTTTGACATGACAATCCTGGTAGCTTTTATGCTAACCAGTGACCAGGGTTGTTAGTGCCAGTGGGATAATTTGGTGGTTCACAAGTTTTGGGTCATTTGCCTGCTGGAATAGCTAGGGAATAATACATTGGTATAACTATATGGTATAACAATGGTATACTTTATAAAGTTTTAACAGATTTTTATTATTTTAAGATTTATTGATTATATGTACGCTAAAAATTACAACCTGTACATAATTTTATTTCTATTTTCTTTAAATCTGAACAGCGTTCACTATGAACAGTATGTGACCTAACTTCCAGCTGCTTTTTTATGGATTCAACTTAAAAAAAGTTTAGTAAGTTTAAAGAAAAAAATTTCCTCCCTCTTCTCTTACCTGAATTAACATAAACAAAATTAATGAATGCTCAGCAAATAAACTTTGACATCACTGGATGAACCAAAATCTTTATGGGTAACAAACAGCTTTGCTTTGACTGACTTTGTAATGTATGCATGAACTTTCTGGCAAGTCTCAGTGTTTATGTACACTAAATACCTGAACTCAGCTGAGACCACTAGGTTGATAAGTTTTCAGAATTGCAACCTTATCCATAATTTTGGCTTGGTGTTGAAGAAGAGCAACAAAAAAACAGTACACTTGAATAGTTTTACAAGCAGCCATCTGCTAACAAAGCAAATAATGGAGCAAGAGAACTATATCTATGCAGAAATACATTAGAGACATTAAACGAGGTACCACTTTATTAATTCTTACCAGTGACTCTTTTAATAAAATAACATTAAACTCGACATGTTTCATACAGTCTTTGTTACTACATTCTTAACATAATTGTAGTTCTAATACAGTAGACTTAAAATGTATGAGAATATGTGGATTCTTCATTTGACAATGAACATTTAAAACCTTTAGACTTAGACATGAAAAATATGATTAAAACTAAAAAAGTCAATGTTAAGTGTTAAGCATAATATTTATTTACTATACATCAGTATTTATGTTGCTGCTTATTATTTTCAATGACATTCATGTTTTTACATGTAATTTTTTGAATGAGGAGAATAAATTTTTATTTATCAAAGCTTTAATTCTGAGGCAGGTCACATTAAATGGTTTAACTTGACTGACAGGTTGCAATAGATAAGCTTATCAAGACAAGTTTTGCTTTGTTAAATATACTAGGTTGTTTTTCTCTATTGGCTTATCAGTATATGTTTTGAGAGTATTATTGTTTATTGTGACAGAGATCCATGTAGAAACAATAATTTTTATTTCCTAAAGCTTTGAAAAATACTTTGTTTTGTTCACATAGTTTTTATTTCTACAAATTGTAGGTTTGTTAAAAAATTCTTAATTTTTCAAACATTTGTTAACAGAGATTACAGTTTTATAATGTTAACTTGGACCATTCGTTTGGAGGGTGGACCAAAGAGAGTTAATCATGCTGCTGTTACTATTGGAAAAAGAATTTTCTCATTTGGAGGCTACTGCACTGGAGAAGACTATGAGAAGACACGTCCTATGGATGTTCATGTTTTAAATACAGGTTTGTAGTTTTAATTTTTTTGAAATCAACTTTTTTAAAGCATTACTAGAAGTCTTTTATATTAAAAAATAATTTGTTGCTTTAGTGACACTACGCTGGACTTTGTTACCTTTACCTACAAATGATGAGGATCTAAGAAACACACCCTACCAGCGTTATGGTCATACTGCTGTTGAATATGAAGATTGTGCATACATTTGGGGCGGAAGAAATGATAGCATTGGAGCTTGTAATACTTTATTTAGATTTCGTGAGGGTAGGTGTACTGTAAACTTCAGTTGCTTAAAATCCGTTTTACCTAATTAAAAATGTTTGTTTATTTTGCTGCACATTGTAAACAAACTTATTGGCAGTTAAAGTAAAAATTTAAAAACTATTAACTTTTATCTGTGCATTCTAAGAATTATTTAACATAACATAAGTTAATTTACTATATTGTAATGGTTATGAAAATAGGTTTTAGCATAATGTAGAATTACTATAAAAATGTTTAGGCATTTTCAGTCACTTGTATCTGATGTTTAAGTAATATTAAACAGCAATACTGAAGTGGGACAAACCTGATGTTACGGGTCCTATTCCCGAAGCAAGAGATGGCCACTCTGCATGTATAATCAATCGCCGCATGTACATTTTTGCTGGATATGAAGAATTTGTTAGTATTTAAGATTTGCCTAAACTGTTGAACTCAGTATTAGACTGATTATACTGTACATTTTAAATAGAAGAGGCATGCACTATGCATTTTTGGATAAATATTACTTGGTTAATACTATGCTTAGAAAAGAATCGTATGTAGTTATATAGTGTGATCTTTAATCTTTGTTATTTTAATGATATAGATACTTTTATTTTGAATCTTCAGACTGATCGTTTTTCAAATGATATGAACTATTTCAATTTTGAAACTTTTGAATGGATCCCTATAGTTGTCAATGTAAGTTGATGGCACTGGTACTAGAACACTACTTTGTAACATTTAAAATATATTTTTACGCTGTACTGCTTTTCCAGCAATCAGTAGAGTCAAATATTATTATTTATTAAGTGCAAATCAGCACTTGTGTAATATGAAAAATGTATAAAAGTAATATCATAATTGTTCTGTTACTCCTTATACTTCTTTTAGAAAAAAATTTTTTTTTCAATGAATCATATATTTTTATAAAACCAGGGGAAACCAGCAAGGTGGAGAGATTTTCATACAGCAACAGCTGTTGGTGATATCATGTATATATTTGGGGGTAGATGCGATGTTGGTGGAGACCAATTTACAAACAATGAGATTTACTGCAACAAAGTGATGGCCTTTGATACAACCTCCAACACTTGGTCTAGACCCACACCATCACCTGAGGGTGCTCCATTTGGACGACGGAGCCACTCAGCATGTAAATTATTATTTGTTTTTTTAAAGATACAATTGGATATTAGAGCTGCTGAGTTTGAAATAATTAGAAACCAATTTAACCCTATTAGCATTAACATATCTGGGCACTGCTGATGGGTTTCATTTAGTACCATTATAATGTTGGAGTGACTATTCTAGTTATCACTCTTTAATTTTGTGAGATAACATGTATTTAAAGATGGCTGGTTGCAGGAATTAAGTGAAACAAATTAACGATTTTTTTCTTACACTATTTTTTAGTTGAATATAGAGGTTCAATCTATATATTTGGTGGCTACAATGGAAGAATAGAATGTCATTTTAATGATTTGCATAAACTTGATCTAGGTGAGCTTTTTTAACACTTCATATAAGTACTATTAAAATTAAATCATGTCAGTATAATTTAGCGTTTGTTAGCATTCTGAAATAAATGATTTTTTCTTTCTCATATTAAAACATTTTTACTAGATCAAATATTAAATCTGAATTTTTAAAGTTTTTTTGTTTGATGATTTAAAAAAAAGTCTGCATTTTTAAAACAAAAGTCGCTTTTTAAGCCTCAATTAAATGAATTATGTACCGTTTAGAAGACTATTCTACAGATTATATCAGATAGCGAGCCAAATTTATTTTCAGCCACAATGACGTGGACTAAATTAAATGTCACTGGTACATGCCCTACCCCAAGACGAAGACAGTGTGCAAGTGTTGTTGGAACTAAAGTCTACTTCTTTGGAGGTACTAGTCCAAGGCTGTCATCTGACAAATCAGACTCTCCCAATCAATCAGATTCTGATCTCATTGACAGATCTGATATGTATATCCTGGACTTCGGTGAGGTTTTTTTTATGTCTACTTAAATATGTTTTTGTGAGTTCCTATGATATGAATCTAATTAATCTATATATACAGCTGGATGCTTGCCACATTGTTGAGGGTATTGTTTAAAATTAGCATAATTTTTCACACATACAGAACTGTGAAAAATCCATGTGTTGAACAGGACATTACCATCTAACATGTCAGAAATTGCACTTGTAATAGAATGTCAAATGTTTAGATTAGGAATATGAGTGATGTTTTTAAATACTTTTTTTTACTTTGACAGAGCCAACATTAAAAACATTATCATCATTAGTAATAATTGAACATAAGTTGGATCGTAGCTGCCTACCTCATGACCTCAGGTAATTTGTGGGTGTATAAATAAAATTCATCATTTCTGCAGCATTATCCCTTTTTCAATACTAATTCAATATTTATTATTGTACCATCATATAGTCAATTTTTTGACTTGCTGTAGTCTAACCCTCTAAAGTTGTTTAGCTGTTCCATTTTAGTGAGAGTGTTGATGCAGATGTTATGTATATTCTGAAATTATATATTTTTAGGTTGACATCTCAGTCCATTTATTACATGTCATTAAAAATTTTAAGTAGAATATTTTATTAAAAGTGTTGCTGAAACTGTAACAGTGATTGATTTTTGTAATTTATAATAATGCTAATGAAATATATATGAATCAATGATTCTTTTAAACAGAAATGTGTTATACAAAACTATTATAAATTTCACTGACACTAATACTGTAATATTGTTTAACATCAAGCACATTAAACTAAGTTAATTAAGTATAGCACAAATAATTTAGTGGAATCGCATGTTCCTTTTTTTTTCTTTCATAAGAATAAATGTTCATTATTTTTAAAAAATAGAAACATTGTCAGTTTATATATTTTATATATCCAGTTTTATTTAACTATTATTTATTACTTTGCAATTTTATTGTTTAAAACATCAATCTGCCACTCTGGAAATCTTGTCAATATACTTTTCTGACCAAAGATTTTTAATATATTTTTTATTTTGGTAAATTAAAGCAATAAAAATGTGTTGCACTTTAAAGCATGTTATTATATTTTCTTATTTATGTTTTAGTTGAAAATTGTGATGTAATTTTTTTTTCAGATGGGAACTTTCTATCATGACTACAGACAACAATATATCAAGATTACATACAACTAATGGATAGCTGCAACATTCCATCTATTGGTTGAGATTATCTGGAGCAGTATTTTATTAATTTAATAAACATAAATGAATTAAGGCACTTTAACCATGTTTGTACATACTTTTGTTGTTATTTTGTAAATCAAAATTATTTATTACTTTTTGTTTATTATTTTCATATTCATCTTAAATCAATTTTAACTTTTAAAATGCAAATTTGACAGAAATATAATATTAAATTACAAATTTTGTTGTTGTTAAGTGAATTAAGCATTCACATTGAACTGCTGGTAAACTGTCTTCCTTTATTAATACAATTGGAACCACTAAGTTACATTAATTCATGTTAATGTAGGATCTGATAAATTTAAGCAAAATTTGATTAGACTATCTAATTCACTTGAGATATTAAAATTTGGTCATATTATTTGTTTTTTTTGTTATGTATTTCATTCAGTACCTGTAAGATTAAATACATCTTTTGAAGCATAATATAGTACACAACTAACTATAACAATTTTATAAAACTTTTATTTTTAAAGTAGTGTTTACATAATATTTACACATTACATCTTAAAACTAAATAGATATAAATATAGCATTTAAAGTAACACAAAACATATACAAAATATTACACTTTCATCAAGAATAATGCAGTACCTGTCCGTAACATAAATGACAGCTTAATATGCCGCATGCTTATCATAACCCTTCTGTTATCTCAAACATCAGAGATTTCAGCTACTTGCATCAATCAGTTGTAGAGGGATCAAAGCCCGTTCTTTACTGGTGTAAGCTATAGAACCATTTACAATTATTTCATCCAGAATTATGTATATTCTCTCCATGTTATGAACAATCTGATTCATGTTAAAGAACTGCCATTATTTTTTGGGTGTATCTAATGGGTATTACAATTTAAGTATTTGGTATGTGTAAGTGTAATACTAGAAATTAAGTTAAATGAGTTTCTGTAAAAAAAAACTAAAATGTTAAAACCCACCTTTCACTATTTTCAGCATAATTTTAAAAGGATACATCTAGTTCAGACTGAAATTTAAAATAAAAGGCGCTTGTAATTTTTAAAAAACACCCTTATACTTATAGCAAAAATATTTTTTTAAACTAAAAATTATTCATACTGGTTTACTATTATTTAAAGTACTGGTTAAAACTATACTTACTACATGATGAAAATATGAAACAATGCAATCCATGAAAACATTCAATAATTCTTGAATAGCTAATTCATTCTGTAAAGAATTAACCCAAAGAAAATCTAATTATTTATTTGTAATACATTGTGATGAATGAATCAGTATACCCTAATCTGTGTAAACTTAATGCTAAATATACATGTTCACTATTCTTGTCTTAACTAACTTCAATGTTTTATACTTTTTCCTGCCCTGTCCTGCATTTAAAGTTAAACCCATAAAAAATAATGTCACGAGTCAGGATTTAAAAATTATAATATAACAGTATGATGACTGATTAATATTAATTTCATATATACACACGTTTACAAGTTTGGGGTATTGAGACAATATTTGACACAGAAATAATAATCTATGCTAAACTACTTGACCACTCACCTCTTCTTTAGTTACACCACAAATAAGGCTTAAAGTTGTGTACTTCTTGTAAACTACTGTGATTGAACCATGACTAAAAAAATTACACTGTAGAGTTTAAAATGTTATTATAATCCAATTATAGCTCTTCAAAAATTGAAAAACTGTCTTTTAAAATATATGGAAATGTATTAAAAATGTAGATAAATGTGATGCATACAATTAAAATCAATTCTGTATCATTGGATTAATAATGTTGCTAATATTCTCTGACCACAGTCACTCTTCATCTTCACTGTCCATCACCATTACTATATATGACTACATATGCTAATAAAAAATGTCCTGAGTCCTCTGCTAGATGTAACACATAACAATCCAGTTGTAATATTTCCCCCTCATTTAATTTATATAAAGAATATTCTTTTTTGTATGTTTGTTGAGCAACACACTAGACTGGTACAAAATCAATGTTTGCTAAACTTCAAAAAATTATGTTGTCAAAATTGGCTAATGTAATCTTTAACACATTAAATGAATTAATACACAAAGTACAATTTTAGCTTATTAAAATCTACATGTAGAAAATACCAAATATATTAAACATTAAATACTGCTATGATTTTAAACATTTTGACTGAATATACTATTTTTAAATTTCACCTTTGTGTTTACTAATAGGTCTATGGTTTAATAATAATTAATAATGTGAAAGCCTTTAAGTTGGGTAACAATGGCTTTGATAATGGAAAGCTCTTACAAATTAAAAAAGTTGATGTGGTCGAGTCTGTAAAGCTCATGGTTGCTAAACCAAAAAGTCTCGAGTTCGAACCCTCGGGCAGATGAGGCTCGTTAGCTGGGGACAGCCACTCTTATAGGAGAGACAACTCCAAAATCAAACAACTGCTGCCTTGTAGTTTGTTCTTGGTTGGACAAAGGCTATGGAAGCAAATCCAAAAAGAAAAGCAGGCTGAAATCAGAGTCAATGGCCTCAATGGCGCAAAACAGGTTGACACGTAATCCTTAATTGTGATGGAAGCATCGTCGAGTCTGCAAAGCTCATGGTTGATAAATTCGAAAAAAAGTCTCGATTTCAAACCCTCTGGCAGATAAGGCTCGATCCCTCCCAACACTAAAAATTAAGAACGAAGAAGAAGAAAAAAGTTGACAATTTTAAATTTAAAAATACCTGTTTATTGTCTCGCATCAAGACCTTTTTAACTATTGCAGTTTCTCTCTGTTCCCTCTCTTTTTCTTGTATGTGCTGATAGTTCCTATAAAAAGTGAAATGTGTGTATTTTTATGCTAAACTAGCTTTAGTTTTGATAAAATCATATACGTTTCATGTGACATCACTATAGTAAGCCCCTGTATTTTTGTGTAAATTATTTTTGGATTGGCTTAAAGCTTGTTTATCAGTATAAGTTGCATTTCAGTTTGATAAATCCCTATTAGTTCCAAGGTAAGTCCCTGTGAAAGTTTTTAATGTTTGTGTAAATAAAGTGTTTGTTCTGAACTTTTAATTTAAGGGGTCTTTCTACAAATGAATATATCAATAAATTAATTATCGTCTTTACATAAATTTGTGTATAACATTTGGGGAAAAGAGAACATTATTCTCTAGATAAATAGGCTATATATTTAACGTTCTACAGTTTTCATCTAACGAAGCAGACAAACAAACAAAAAACACTTTTCGCTTTTAGTAGTATTTAGATAGATTTCAATTAAGTCATGCCTAGTTCAGTATTCATCAATAATACTGATTTAATCATGAACGTGCTGTATTTATTTACTAAATGGTGAAAATCCTCTCACCTTCTTATCCTTATTCTGCCTTGTTTGTTTACAATAATACAAAACAGGATCATATTTGTTATGATTGACCTTAAAAATAAAAATGTAACAAAAGATGATTAAATTTACATACTGAATAATATACCAATAAAATATATAGAAATAAAGTAATTAGTCTGTAAGCCTAACTAGCTGTTCCTATTTAGTTCTAACAGTTACAAACACTACTCTGCGTTCATAGCATGATGGTCTACTCTTACACTGCATTTACACTTTCTATACATGTCTAGAAAAAAAAAATCACAAATGAAGAATACATGTTCCATGGGAAAAAAATATTTAAAATTATATTAAATTAACCAGTAGCT
Organism: Physella acuta; assembly: GCF_028476545.2. NCBI lineage: Eukaryota > Metazoa > Mollusca > Gastropoda > Physidae > Physella > Physella acuta. Next base: position 1,211,017 of record NW_026732013.1, read on the forward strand.
GTTTTTTTTGTAGTTTTTTCCCTAGACTTATATATAGTATAAATGTCATAAGTGTTAACACAGTGTAAGCGATTTGACTGAATATTTCAGTGACTGACTACTAATTGCTGAGAAATGAAATTATATTTATATACTTAACTGTTGTTAAGCCTAACAGCTGTAATTTTTAAAAGGCATAGATTGTCTAAAAAAGAACTGCCTCAAGGCTCAAGCTGTATACTTCAGGAGCAACAACATACTGAAAAAAAAAACATCTCTGGAAATTTACATTAGAATTAGATTTCTTACTTATTATTATAATAATTTTTTATTAAAGTCTTAATCTATATCTTTAACATGTGTAGCCATACAGCACGTTGCGCTGTCTACGAAGAAAGGCTGGGACAATTGTTAAGAGGGTTTCATCAATGTGTTACCAATTGTGTATTTTTAAACGCATGATCTTGTTTTCCTAAACTGAATTATGGAAATGTAAAGATGCACTATATTTCTTTGATCTTAGTTGTTGGCGCGGGTTTGTCTACACTACCACCCAGACACCACAGTACACTTTAAGTGTACATTAATGTACAGATGTCAGGAGCGTTCTGGAGCCACCAGTTACACTACAGTAGGGGCGCTGCATACAGCCCTGGCTGCATATAGCCCTGGCTCCGTTTCAACTTCGAATGTTGTGTGCCACCATGTCTTTGTTGGCTCTTTAAAATGAATGTAAGTGCTATAGTGCTCAAGGGGGAGCCTAGGGTGCGGCAAGTCATTGAACCACCAGCAAACATGTCTGATTTGATTTCCTGAACGATTATAGTAGACCTTCGTATCTATTGTGTAAGTTCCCTTTTCAAACAGGATAGTCAAGTGAATAGTTCACCTGTTTCCTTGACCGTTGCATATGAAGGGATAGTGTGGTCAACACTATGCCCAGCTGCCTTTACTTTCCCTAATTTGAGTTAGGTACCCATCATGGCTGAGTGGACTCAGGGACATTCTCTTGGCTTAAACCTGCATTTGAACTACACTTTTGGTTAGTAGCCTAATGCTCTACTGTTAGGCCACACTGTCCCATATCCATAGTGTATGGCACTCTTTAAAATGATGCCATAATACTCACAGGAGAACCCGGGGTGTCATATTGCAACCCAAGTGTCGAAGGGTGCATAGCCCCTTCAAAATAAACATTTTTTGCTGGAGTATTCTCAACAGCTACCCAAAATTTAATGACTATCAGATGAAAGATCTAGTAGGCCTAATGCTAAAGACAAACATTTTCGTTCGTAGGAACACTAGACAAGCAATAATTAATAATTATAGAGATGTAGATCTATTTAAAACAATGAGTAATAATAAGAGGTAGTAATTATAAATACTTTTAAATAGTGCATGCCTGTGAAACCTGGGCAATATACTAGGCACTATTAATCACTATTTTATAATGTCTATATAAAAATATGGATAATCATGGTGAAAATGGATGGAGAATTCAAAATTTCAAACCAACCAGAAGATCGATTTCTTCATTACTAGATCTAGATCAGACTAGATATCTAAATCTAAATCTAACTAATACTACTACTAGATCTATATATAGATCTAGTCTAGATCTTGAACTTGATTAGTAAATCTCTACCAAAAAAAAATCATTTTTAAATGAAATTTCGATACACTCTGGCTACTTTTACTTTCAATGTTATTTTTTTTTTTATCTAGAGTCTAGAAGACTAAGCCTAAACTAAACATTTACTTAGAAGATTTCGTTTAACATTTTAAAGTTTTCTTAATACAATTTACAATAAGCAAACCATTAAGTCTCTTTTTTTTTAAAATTACAAATAATTCGATTATTGATCTTAGTAATTCTGAAAACCCTTAATTTTTCTATTCTAACTAAAACAACTAGGCCTAGATCTAGAAGAGATCTAAACTGTCTCTAAGTGGAAATTCGCCTTTTCCAAATCATTGATTCTGTAAAAGGCTTGGCAGTTGTGACGTCATTTCGATGGCTAGCGCCCTCTGATGAACACGAAAGTTGTAATGGCGACCATGCAAATATGATAGAAGACGGCCCAGGATCACAACACGGAGGCCAACTCGGGCCCGTATCAGGTGCATTAGGCATGGTTACTAAATCGCAACAAGACGATGGCATCAAACAACGTCCTCAGTACTCAATGCCGGGGATTCTACACTTTTTGCAAACGGAATGGGCACGATTTGAAATGGAGAGGTCTCAGTGGGAAGTGGAACGGGCCGAGTTACAAGTGCGTAGATTTGTACAATATAATTTATTTTAAATATGCAGATCTAGATTAGAATTTAGATCTAGATTTCTACTTAAAATGCAACTAGATCTACTAATTTGATTGTTTATAATAATGTACATAATCTAGAATCTAGCTTTAATCTTATAATTATAAAAAATCCCTGGTGATTTGAGTGACATTTTCATCACTTTATATTTTTTTTAAATAGGGTAAAGGAGGGCGTTAAGAGCCACACTTTTTAGCACCTGTACATTTTTAAAGATTTCTACTAATCTAAGAATTTTTTAGTATTGAAAATATGGCAAAATTATTCTAACATATCTTACACAATATAAAAATAATAACAAAGTGTATTAAATATACTTTAAATGGGTTTAATTGAACATTTATTGTCATGCCCCCAAAATCAGCATTTGGGGTGAAAGGAGCCGGGCAATGGGGCATTAAGTATTATCTCCTAGTTTAGACTAACTCCACAATAAAAATAATTAATTTCTAACCCCAAATTAGTTAATGCTGTGTACACACACTTTAACTGATACTAGCTATCATTAGGCCCCAAATGGGCCCAGTCTACAATTGATACAATTGCAGGTGTACATAGGGCCTAAGCCTAAAGTCTAGTAGTTTACAGTAGGCACATTAGTATGCCTAGTGTGTAGCTAGTATACTAGTGTGTAGCTGTCCAGAGTTAACATTCTTGTATGTAAAAAGGGGTGGTACTAACTAATCTGCCTTAATGCTTTCCCCTGATAAGTCATGTGTGCTATACATTACATAACATGACATGGAGGTGAGAAATGTTGAGGGGAGAGCAGTTGTACTGGTTTCCCCTTTGTTCTCCTTGCTGGACCCTGAGGGCCATAAATTACATAAGGAGATGCTATCTCTGGTTGGCTGAGATCTAAGAACTAAGTCCATGTTACCTACAAAGAGATGAAGTTTTATGGTGGGTTAGATACAGGTGGGGTCTGGCTATCATCGAGGTGAGAAATTGTGAAGGGAGAGCAGTGGTACTGATTCCTCTTTGGTCTCCACCCTGCTAGACCATGAAGGTCATATATTACATAACATACCATCCCAGATTGTCTGAGATCTGTAACTGTAGTCCATGTTACCTACAAAGAGATGAAGTTTTATAGTGGGCCAGAAACTGGTGGGGGCTGGGTATCATGGGGGTAAGAAATTGTAAGGGGGGAGCAGTGGTATTAATGTGTCTGTTTACTTCCCTGTTGGACCATGAAGGTCATAAATTACATAACATACCACCCCAGATTGGCTGAGACCTAAGAGCATTTATTCATGTTACCTACAAAGAGATTAGAAGTTTTATGGTTGGTTAGAAACAGGAGGGGGCTGAGTCGGCTGTATTGCCCCTTAGGGGTAATAAGTACAAGCACCATTTTAAAAATTACCTTGCTAACATCAGATGGCTGAATTTTTACTTTTTAGCAGGTTAGAATTGTATTTCTATCATTTAGACACAAGTCTGTTTAACAATTAATACATTTTGTGTTAACTATTCCTATACCAGTGTCATATTCAGTGGTCTAATAAATGAGAAACTTGCACTTAGGGTTTCAAGAGCCACATAACAGTATCTGTTATAACTTTTCTAAACAGGCAAGCTAGTGGACAAAATTAATGTATTCATGTAGATTTAGTTATTATCTAACAAATAAAACCATTATGGTAATGATCAGTCAAGTTTTACTCTGATAATGATAAAAACTTTATAGCATGGTAAAATGGGACAAATGTCGGCCATTTTGTTTAGGCACCAATAATCACTGTGCAAAAAAAATTCACCAAAATAAAACTATTCTAGCCATAGCTATAAAAATAGTGTTAAAATGTACAACAACCAATGCTCTAATACAGGAACAAAGAATGGGCTTGAAAAACTCATTTGGTTTATTACAAAGTAAAGTTTCCCAAGTTATGTCTATTTGGAAAAAAAGTTCACAAAATGGTTTTATGGAGATGAGAAATTTTAGGGAAAGAGCAGTGGGATTAAATCCTGTCTCATCCTCTCCCTATTGGACCAAGTGGGTCATAAATTACATAAAATGAATCCTCTGCTTCTCTGTTATCAAAGAACAGCAGTGGTTGTTACCTCAGAAGTAGATTAGCAGTGTTGTTGGGGGTTTTGTGGGGGCGGGGTGTTGATTGGGGCTTAATACCACACGGCTCTTAACGCCCTCCTTTACCCTAAATTTAGTTTAATTTAGTCTAGAATCTAGATCTTAAGTTATCTAGGTCTAGACTCCCAGAGACCTAGATCTAGATCTAAATAGATCTAGAGATTCTAGCTAGACTAGATCTAGTCACTAGTGAGGCTTCCGAAATGAAATCATGAACAAATGAGATTGCCAGTCAAACTTTGTCTTACTCTCTTAGACTTAGCTTAGCATCTAGATCTAGAGTAACTCTGCCTGGCCCGACTATGCGCCTCGAAACGAACACCGTAACTCTCACTTTGAATACTAATTGCACTGTTATTTGAATGTTTTATGCAGAAACATTATAGATCTAATTGGTAGCAAATATGTCCATTTATAAGTCCATTTATTTTATATCAAACTTTGATCCATTGAATTACCCACAGTGGGATATGAGCAATTAAAAGCAACCCGTCATGTAGGCGGCTATTTTTATGTTGCCGGGACAAGCAAAGCCTCCTCCCGACTTAGCGTCTTTTTAAAACAATGTTTATTTTTTTTTCAGAAAAAATTGAACCGAAATTGAATGGGATGGGCTACAGGACATATATGTTTATAGAAAAGGCTATTTTCTTTACTAAATACATTTTTTTGGGGGTAGTCGTAAGGAGGATGAAAATTTACATGTTTTGCCTGGAAACGATTACCCATAGTAAACCATAACACAAGCATTTTATTGGAAAGAGTTATCTCCCCTATTTTTTTTTCCATTGTTATAAATTATATTATTTTTGGCATTTAAAAACAAATACACACTGAAACACAAAACTAAACACATAAAATATTAATAGTACAAGATTATTTATTCAACTGAGCTGAAAAAAACAGCAAAAATATGACTTAGTCGAATGGAGGAAAGACCAGTGGTTTGGAGGCAAAACCGGGAAAATTGTATTCGGGTCCAGGACGACTGGGTTGTTTGTTTCGGGGACATATATTTAAAAGTTATATTGCGAATGGGGAAAAAAGGGAATACATATTTTTATTCTTCTTTGGCTGGAGAGTATTTCTATGCTTCGGTTTTCATTCTATGTGAAATAGTAACGAAATTAGGTGTCTCAAACCGGAAAGGAGTCTCCATTTCGAGCTAAGGGTGTTCAGGGCTGGTAATATTACTCTAGATCTAGAATCTAGCTCTAGATTAGTGAAATTGTGTTCAAATGCCAGGTTGATTTAAATAGAAATTTAGCCTTTAATGTACACAAAATATTTCCAAGTTCTTTACATTTTCATTTTGGGAGAATGTTTATACCAGTGTCCGATAATGGAATCTCCTTTAAAAAAGGGGTGTTAGGTTACTGGTAGTTAACTAAATACACACATGAACCCAACACACTAATTTTATGGAAGAGTCTATTATCAGGCATCGGTGTCTATAATCATCTGCTTTGAATAAAAATTTAAACTCTTTTTACTGCCACTCTGAAGGCAGAATTGACATAAAAAAATTTTTAATCCATGTCAATAAAAAAAATAATCAGGGGCTTCTCATCAAACTTTTTAGATTCCATAAGTTGTATCTTGGAAAGCAAGATTATGCTTTTGACGTCAAGATAATGAGAAGGTTGTAAAATGTGTACTTGGTTCTGCTGTTGCTGTTTTTGCTGTCCTTATGTATGTGTGAAGCAATCAATCTCAAAAACGTCAATTATAATGCTCTGCTTTTATTGTTGAAGCTTTAGTGAAAATAGTGAAATCCTTTCCACCAGTATTAACAGTTGCAAACAAATTCCAAAGAGCCTGTACTGTTAAGTGTATAATGGAATGACACATTACCTAGCACATCATATTATACAAGCCGACACGCTATTTAGTTGTTTATTTTCTACTTTTCAGTAATTCATAATTTGCGAATCCGACACTACCAATGCTACCACTGAAAATATTTTGCTATCAGTAACTCGTGAAGGACAATGAAAGCAACCGCCTGTAAAGACAATGAAAAGATCAAGCAGAACTTATCTCCCCTAAGTTTCAAAACGTTTAAAAACTAAATTATCTGCCCTAATAGCAGTCACTTATTCGACCCGGCTCTACTGTTGTAAACATTCGGCGTGACCCACAGCTCACCAGACTGGTGGGAGTAAGGATGATAACGATATTGTCTGGAGATCGAGGGAAGGTCAGAGAGTCTGCGTCCAGCATGATTGGGCAACATAGACATACACTGATATTTACAGCTTTTTTAAAAAAACCTCAATAATAAAGGGGATGTGGTCTCCCCTAAATTTTCTCACATATTGATATTCTTTTATAAAAATAAGGTTAGGATCTTGCAATGGGGCAAAGGAAATTTAGAGCTTTGTGACAAAACCACTTGTTTTACTAGAAAACACATGAAGGTGAAAAGAATTGTACTCCAGATGAACACAACAATGTGTGTATAATAGTGCAGAAAAAATTCCTTTTTAAGTAAACAAATTATAATTAATTTTTTAAAAAGTTAATTAAAGATCTAATGAAATCACATTGCATTGTCATAGAGTTGCATCCTAAGAGAAAAGTTTGAAAGTAATCGATCCTGTAGAAGTGATCAGAATTTTGCTTGCAAGATTCCACTTCTGAGAGATGATAGACAGATGAGTGAACTCAAACGTAAATAGCCTCAAGTGGTTCATTAAATATTTTTAAATTGTATGCGGCGTTATTAAATTAAATGTGGTTATAAAAACTGGATTGTTTGGTTTTTGTCTGACAATTTGGTTTTTCACGTGATAATTGAGACATAAACAAAGATATTCTGATATATGATAGGCTAGCATTAATTATAAGGAAATAGCGCACAAGCAGAGAAAAGCAGTACTTCAGTTTTATTAATATTATGAATAGCAGATTGGATACTTTAACAACATACAGAAGCATTTATATTTGATGCTAAAATTATTTGGATGTGGCCAAATTAACCATGGACAGAACTCTATATGCATGAGCACTTGTATATGAAGTTTTGTTCACCTAACGGAAATACTAATCAAGTTATAAGCATTTTAGAAACCAGAATAGACTAAAGTACTACTTTCAGTTACCGCTGGTCACTCAAAAATTCAAAGTAATCTAGGTATAAGATCTTATACTTTTGACAAACCAGACATAGGGCAAGTACCACTTCAGGTTCCTGAAAATCGCTGAGAAGTTGATAGAATACTACAAATGTGATAAGGATACTTATTTGAGATATTTTGTCAACCTAACTGAAATGGTAGTCAATTTATGTTGTTAACATAGACACAGACTGACAAGATTGTAAAATTAATTTTTCAGAATTTATTTTTAGGAGGTGTTACATCTTGTCACAATCCTAATTTCATTCAATTTTTTTTCATTATTACAATACTTTCTCTATACTCCATATATGAGAAAGTAAAAAAAAATGTGATTTTTTAAAAAAAGAATGCAGTAGACATATGCTTTCTAATAAGCAGGTTTTTTTCTTTTTAGAATTATTAAAATTAAAAAGTCTGTTGAGCTATTAAAAAAAATCCAACGTGCAACTGTTTTCCTCATTTTTTGTAACTTTGACACTTAATATCAACATATTATCTTCTATCATATAGGCTCGCATCGCATTTTTACAAGGGGAGAGAAAAGGCCAAGAAAACTTGAAACAAGATTTAGTTCGAAGAATTAAAATGCTTGAGTTTGCATTGAAACAAGAAAGGTGAAACCATTATTTGTTAGGGCTTTTTTTTTTTTACGTAAAAAAGAATTTTAAAATAATCGTTAAAAGCAAGTTATTTAAAGAAATTGGTAGCATTATTTAATGTTTATATGTCTAAAAATTTTGACAAATACAGGGCTAAATACCATAAGCTGAAATATGGTACTGATCTGAATCCAGACGATTTGAAACCTCCATCTTTTGACAAAGATAATAAAGGTATTTATTGCTTGTTAACAAAAAAAACACTGCTTTTGTGCTTTAATTTTTTTTTAAACTTAAAAAATAATTAAATTATCCATTTAGAAGACCAGATAGATGGAGAAATATCATTGTCAACTTCATCAGGAACAAGTAATGCAACATGGCGACAAGGTCGACAGTTACTTCGACAGTAAGTCTATTAGTTAAGAAAATTTGAATTGATTGAAGTCTTTAATATCTATCACTATTTTTTCATAATGTATAAAATTGTGCTTAATAAAACAGTGTATCAAATTAAGTTTATTTCTGCGCGTACAATTACATGGTAAAAGCTTTTAAATATAGATGTATAGCTGACTTTAACCAGTGTTCTGGTGGGTTTGGTTTCATTTTTTCTCATGTCTATGATTGCGGCTCATTTTGATAGGCTAAAATTCTTTTTTATTTAAATGGAAATTTCAAGTAGGTCTAAAACTAGGTTTAGCCTAGGGGTAATTTTATTCCATTGTCCATTAGGCCCCAGATCTACTTTCTGGTTGGGTCCATGATGTGCTCAGTGTGACCCCCTAGAAAAATAAAAGTGACTTCACAACCAATATCAAATAGCATTTTGTAACCCTTAAAGCGTGCGCCACATGGCCTCATGTGTTATAAGTTATGTAACAGCAAAGCCACGATTGTGGCTTGGCGCTCTTTCAGGGTTAACCTATGACATATAATACAGGCCAACTGTTACCAGCAATTTTAAAATAAACTATTTGGTTATTTAGCAGAAAAGAACTATTTTTGGCTCAGTTTTTTATTTTCAAGTATTATTTCCCAAGTACAGTTTATTTTTAGTAGACCCTATCTGAGCTACTCAGATTGTTTTACTTGTCCATCACATGATAAAAAGTTATATACAGTTAGGCTTACTTACTGTTGAAGACTTTCATTTAAATCATGAGACCATGTCTATCTTAAAAGATAAGACATGGTTAAGAAGGGGGCTGTCTTTGGTGAGGTGGAGAGGGGTTAAGTCACTTAACTATGATTGCTAGGCCCAATAAGTTGTTCAGTAGGAAAGGCTTAAATTAATTTATTATAATTTTACTAAGAGAATTAACTCACACTATTTCAGTAATCATTGCATTGAAAACAACAGTGCACACAGATCATTAACAGTTTAAATTACTTTTTGACTTTATTGCTGAAAGAATTTTGTGAAATTAAAAACAGTTGGGGGAGGTGCAGTAAAAAGGACTGTCAGTGTTATCTTATATTTTTACATTTATTCTTTAGGGGTAGGGGAGGGGGTGGGAGTAGAAGTTTTGAATTCAATTTGTAACAACAGGCCTTAGAACTGGTGTTGAAGAGGGGGTTTAAAAACAGGCTTAATTCGTGGACAGTAATTAATTGTATAAGAAAAGTGTCAAATTTTAATATTCAGTCTAAAAGAGAATCTTCTTTAACTAAACTAAACTGTTTAGAAACTGTTACTTGAAAAATTTACAAATGCCATGCTACTATTCAATACAGGTTGATTTGTTTTTTAATATGTTAAATTATGTACTGAAATTGTGTTTTCTCCTGAAAAACTCATGGAATTCTCATAGAATTTCAGGTTAACTGGTGCAGGAACCTTGGATATTATTTACCTTTTTAAAACTAAGTTAAAAAACTATGTACTCTAGTGCTGCATCCATTTTAAAAAAAAAAAGCAAACTTATTTATTTCAATTAGTTATTAAAGTTATTATTAACCTATAAATCTGTGAGGACTTTATAAAAAGTATTCAGAACAAATATGCTTTTGCTAATACTGTATTATTAAATTAAAACTATAAAGGACAAACTAAACACATTTATTTCCACAGATATCTTCAAGAAATAGGTTATACTGATACCATAATAGATGTAAGATCAGCTAGAGTTCGTTCACTTTTGGGCCTGCAGACACAAACAGGTGACAGTGAAGCCGATATTTCTCAATCTGTACTTGTTAATGGCGAGAACTCTGCTAATAAACGAGACAACCAGGGTAAAAGGTAATAATTTTACAATATCTTATAGCTGCTATGAATGGAGTGCATAACTTTATGTTACTGGGAGAAATATTGGAAAGAAAAAGAATGAATGGCCAATTTATTGATTGTAACATGTTGAAGCCAGAAAAAAAGATCAGCTACTGTTGGCTGTAAGTTTTTTTTTTTAAAACCCGTCCTCAAAACTACATATTTATTTTTCAATTGTTAATATATTCATAGTGTTTTGTTATTACAAAATATTAAATTTATAGTGCAAAGATTTTTTTAAATTACAGAGTTGGATTGAAGAAACTCAGCAATATGGCAAATGATAGTGCTTTGATTGATGCAGAGAATGCAGTTATGACCACCTTTGATTTTTTGAATTCTGGTAGTGTTGTTGAAGATGATGATGATCTCAGGTAAGGGGCTTTTGCTTTCACCAATATGTCAAGCACTGGTATAGTTTCAATCCAGTTCTGGTCTCAAAATATCCTTAAGCTAATGCCCTTTAAAAAGTGTATTTCAAACTGGAAAATCATTTGTGTTGGGCTGATTCCAATAAGAACACTGGCACATTGACCAATGAATACCCAACACTTACATTTTTGAGATACAAGCAGTTGAGCAAGCATTTTTATTTTTTGAGATAGAGGAACTGGATCTGCTTGTTTCACAGTAAAAGGAAAAAACCACCTGAAAAAGTTGCAATTGGTCCGGCATCGGAGCTATTTAAATATGTTGTCGAACTCATTTCTGCAACATTTTGAAAAAGAGGAAACACCTTCTTTGACAGGTTTTGTTTTAAATGGCCAATAGGTGAAAGTGAGGAAAGTGGGCAAAAAAGGCTTATGAAAATTAAGCAGAAGTAACAATATAATCTGGCAGCATTTAATTTAAGTCCAACTAAGTTCCGTGAATTATAGTTCCATTACTTCATTTGCTAGCAAAAATTATTTCAGAGCCCTTCCCCAGATACTAAGCTAAGAGAAACAACCCCCAACACCTTGTTCAAAATAATTTTTAAAATCTTTCTAATATTAAAGTATTACAATTCTACAATAGATTGTTAATTCTAATAATTTAATCATCTAACTATAGAATTTATGTGAATATCTTATTCTTAAAAGTCTGATTATGCGAAAGCAACCATTAACTTGAAAAGAAGCTCAAAATGTGTCTGAAATGCACACATTAATAAGAAATAAACCGATTTAAACTTACAGGGTTGGTTTTGGATACATTCTCGCACATTCTTATACTATATTTATTGTTAATAACATAGAAGAGATTATTGCATGTTAATATTTCAAAAGCAGACATTACTACAGTCCGTTCAGAACTGGAATAGTTCAGCCAAATAGAAAAAAAAATCATGTCTCATTCCACAATTCTGATTCAGTCAGTTTGTTCTGCTAAATTTAAAAGCAAAAATGTACAATAAAATTTGAAAAAAAAGAGCATGCAAAATGTGATTATTTCCCTTAAGCATTCGTTACAATTCATTCTGTTTACTTTTAATATCTTGACTACATGTCAGAAAATATCAGCTGGCAAAATTGTGGGAGCTTTAAAAATGAATAGCTTCTGCAATATTTTAGAGATATTCAGAGAAATGAATGAATAATGAAATAAATATTCTTTATGGATTTGTAAACATAAATAAATGGGGGAAATATCAAGGCACAATCTAGAAAATAAAAGTTAAGAATTAAAATATTATAGTTTTGGTCACCAGGTGTAAGCATGTCTGCGATTGAAAAATCTGTATTACCCATAATAAATGTATTTTAAAATATAATATTGAAGTACTAATGATGCTAAGTTAAAAAGAAAACAGGATAAACATTTTTAGCTCTTGTAGTTCTGTAAAAATTCAATTGGAAATTAGCTGTATTCCAATTTCAAAAAACTAAAATGTACTCTAGAAGCTTAGCTAACTCAACTTTTGTGAGGTCACTATGCATATTTTAACCCTTTGACCCTAAAATTCCCGATTGATTGCACATCCAGCACTCTCGATAAAAAAAATGAAGACTATGAGTATAACAACACAATTAATTTTATTATTTTAATAATTAACTTGAGTCGAATAGGGGTGAATGACAAAAGGCCGACATCAAAAAGGCAGACCCCCAAAAGACATACATCCAAAAGGCCGAAAACCATGAAGCCGACAATCATGCAAATTCTAATATTGTAGTTTATAAACAGGTAATTGGCAAAAGCATCATATTTCAAGGAGAAATGAAGGAAACCAAATGAAATGCACCTGGAGGCACACTTTTTTAAATCAATCTAAATTTATAGAGCAGATTACGCTTTGTGCATTTGGATTTGTAAATATTTTCTTATGGTCTCTCTGTCATATGTCTGGCCGGTCTTTTTCCTGTCGGCCATTTGACCTTGTCGGCCTTTTTTCATTGTCGGCCATTTGTCCGGATCCCGTTAAATCGTACAAGTTACGTACTTTTTAAATATCATATTTTCATGTACGAACTCTTATGTGAGGTAAGGTATCTAGTACCGCTTTATCGGTACCTGGAGGCATGAAGATTTAAGATAAGTACCGAAAAAGCTGTACCTCAGGTTTAAAGGTTTAAGCTCGTGTGATCTGTTGATTGAACACCCTTCACAGGGCGTCGGGGATACTACTTTGACAGAGTTTCATTTATTTATACATAACAAAATCAAGCCTCTAAAAATACACAATTGGTGACAAAGTGATGAAATCTTAAAAGTGTTATGTCAGCCTTTCTTCTGAGATAGTAGCGCACATGACATGTACACTAGCACATCATATGAATGTTGTTCATATTAGTTCATCCTCTTTGACATATGCACATTTATTTATCATGCTACTACTATAGCTCCTGCTTTTGTAGGATGGTATTATTTAGCTCCTGTTTTATATTTGTTTTAGCGATGAAAATGAAGATGGAATGGCAGCTGATGATGAAGCTGAAGAAAGGCTGGAAAGAAAAGGCATAAAACTAAAGGTTTATAGGTTTATTCTATATCATGTTAATTTTTTTTTTAGTACAAATATAAAAATACTAATTAACTTTTAAAACATAAATTTACAACCTGCTATAATAAAAAGCATAATTTTTATATCAAGCTCTAAATACATTACAGAATGACAATAATGAAGGATTGGATGAAACTGATCCTGACACTGTTGAAGCCCTGGCAGAGTTTCATTTTTTAGAGTCAGAAATAGGGGAAGGAGCAGGTGAGTCCTTTAATTCCTTTTTGTGAGGATATCTCATTGCTGCTCTGTGCGTAAATATTTGCTCATCAGTTAGTGAAATGAAGAAACAATTTAAAAATCTTCCGTCATATTTATTGTAGTTGGCAAGATGTTGCCTTTTATGTGTCTGTTTGCCATTAATCTTTTCTATGATTTGCAAGAAAGCTGTTTTTAGATTACATTTTAAGTAAAATGGGTTTGAAAATCTATAACGATGCCACTAGAACGGTTAACATTTCTGTTTTTTTATTACCCAAGCACTATTTCTTGCATATCTACCTTGTACGCAATGTTTCAATTGTTGTGACTTAAATGTGCATTAATACATCATATCAGCTCATATTCACTTGTATGTCTGTAATCTTTACTGTTAATTACACAGATGTTAATTTTCTATGAATTAATTTTGTTTATGAATTACTGTTAATTATAAATAATGCAACTAAAGACATCTGTGTAAAATTGCAGTTGATGCACACATTTGCTTGATGGTTTTATCAAGTCATCTTACTGAACTTAAGCACAAAAACCATGTAGTTTTAGTTATATTTCCATTAAAGCATTTTTGTTATTATTAACGTCAATAACATTCAATTGCTATCAAAATTGTTTTTAGATATAATTTAGGTAATATTCTTAGTTTGACAGATTTTCATTTTAGTAGAACAAATTTAGTTATATACCTTTTACCTTCTATTTGTATTTTTCTGGCTTGGTGATATTCAGGCCTTTCATTTAAATAGAGAGCTTCATTATTTTGTTTATTAACAATTAAAGTAGACTCTTAGAGTACATTTCAACTCATTTGAGTAGACATGTAATACCTACTAGGTTTCCTCACCAATCTGTGTGCTGTCACTTGTCTTAGTGTTCTTATTATTGTAATGGTGTCAAAACAGAGAAACATGATACTTCCTCAAGTGAGGATGAGGAGTGGGTGGTGGATCAGCGTCATATATCTGAACTGAAAGAGCAATATAAAAAGGAAAGAAAGGGAAAGAAAAATAGTAAGTGTTGTAACTGTGTATGCAGTTCATGCTTGTTATTGTCTTCCAATTTTTGGTTTACTGAATGGAGTTTAAGTTTCAAAAAAGTTTTTGTCAAATAACTTTTCAGTGATTATTTCCAGTTTGCGAGTCAAGTGATTTTTTTTATTACCTTTGTAATTTTTAAAATATTATATCTTTAATGCTCCTGTTTTTTAAATAAAAAAAATTTTTCTCACTGTTTACTCAAGTCAAAAGGAAACATAATTTAGATCATTTAGCTGCTAAATTTCTTAATTTCATCATCTATTAATTAAAAACCCATGGTTTTTTCCCATATTTAACTAGAAGTAGTGTCATGTCAAGTTGATTTCCTAGAATGTTTTTTTTTTTTTACAGTTTAAGCCATTCTCCTCCACAGATGTCAATTGAAAATTGAACTTAAATCTTTAAAACTTAACCAGTATTCTTAATTTTCTTTTTCATTTGTGAGGGATCAAAATTTCTTTAATTATGAATTTATATTCATGTTAAAAGTTTTTACAGTCGGTTGCAGTTATTTTTTTAAAAAGTGCATGTTTTTAAAAATTAACACTCAGTTTTTCTAAACTGTTCTTGAAGATTTTGAAATGCAGAGCACTTCTTATTTTTTATAGCATGTACAATTTCAGTTAAACTTGTCTTACATGCAATATTTGAATCATTGATCTGCCTCTTTCTTAGACTCGCCTAGAGTGCAAGGTATATTTCAATAAGCTTGCTAGCTCCTATAAATAAAATATTGTACTACCTGAAGCTTTTTATGTTAACGAAATGCATCTTAATATGAAACTGATGCAACACCATCAAATATTTGGAAAATATTTTGATGGATGTCAGTTTTTAATAAATCAAGATGTAGTTAGAAAAATGTTATGTACTTGTTGCCTGATTGCATATGTACAGCATTATTGGACATGTTTTTTTTTTTTATAACCTGTTATGGAAGTGGCAAAATGCTGACCTAATTTTTAATGGTGCCGCATGTTAAGTCTTGCTTTACTTGTGTTGAAGTCTGATCACTTTGCTATGTGGCCACTGTCTTACAGGGCCTACTCGGCATGCCTTACAGGCCATGCTTGCCAGTTTGGGCAGTGATGAAGACACATCGGCAAATGGTGACAACTCACTTACATCTGCTCATGATGACAGAGCTGACGGTAGGGACATCTTTCTCTGCCACAACATATATTTATCCTCCAAATAACTCGCTGCCCAAAATACTTTCTTCTTTAGAGCAAACATGTTTAAGCAGCTTATTTTTCACACTGCTAGTTTTAACTAATTCCAAGAACTAGACTTCTTTGAAATATAAATGCTGTTGTTAAAAATCAAAATCAAAGCTTTGTGATGGGCACACATTTTTATGATTTCTGGGTTTTATAAGCCTCATTTTTCTTTAGTTACACAGTAACCTTCTGATACATACTGTTGCAAACTACCCCTTCAGCCATTCTCCCACATCAACTTAAATGTTATCCATTATGATTGGTAATTTGTTTGCGAATTTATATTTAAGTTTATTAAGACAAAACTTAAATGATTGAAGTTGATGTGAAGGTGTGTTGCTTTTTTTGTATATTATAGCTGTGTTTCTGTGTCATATTATGAAACTGCTAAACTTTTACTTGTTCAAATATGATTTATGTGTTTTATAGTAATATATCTTACCAAAGACTTAAATGCCAAAAAAAAGTTCTAGCCAAGCTTATATTTTATGCTAAGTGGCTATTTTTATTGTTTTAACTTACTGTTGAATTCCAAAACAAATTTGAAATATTATTGGTTATTTTTTTTTAAATTTAATTATGGACTTAAAGAGAAATACTAACATTTCCCAAAAAATTCTTTTACACCATTATTTAACACATTAAATAACCAAGTAATAAAAATATATGATAAAAATTGTCAGTTCTATGGCCTGTATTACTATTTGTTCTTCAACTACTTTCAGCTTTTTTTGCTTTATCATATGCATGATTAGAATTTATCTCCTGCTTTTCAAATTTCTAACGCTAGCTTTTATGATATTTATAAGGTTTGTATTTTAAAAACAATATTAAAATAGTTAAGTGCTTGCAGTTACACTTCAGTATGCATCTATATTTTTAAAACTTCTTTTGCAATCAATAATCTTGACAGAATTAATAGAATAAGACTAATCTTTGCTTGTTGCATTTTTTAGTAGAGTTAAACATAAAGAATGTTCATTTACATTTGTTAATAAAGAAATTAACAATAATTTAATTTTAGAGTATCTGATTGGACTTTTCAGGATTGTGTGCATCAGTTAAAAAAAAACTACATTACCTGGGTTTCTTAAATCTCTTTTTACACAATATAATCATCAGACTTACAATCTGGAGGACAAATTAACTACTCACGGAAGCCTATGATGGGAATGCAAGATGATGAAGAAAATATAGACAGTGGGCTTGGTCTAGGGGAGTTAGCTGGACTAACTGTCAACAATGAAGCAGATCCCATGAACTATGATGTAAGTTTTCTAATCATTATAATACTGTCAGCCAAGAAGATTCTTGATTACTTTTTATACTAATTTTTACCATTAATTATTTTATTTTTCATATACTTTTCTTAAAACACAATTCTTCTCTGATGGGTTGAAATGTCCTTGTTTTATCCATAAATTTTGTAGTTACATTAACTTTTTTCATCAGATTTCAGCTCCAAAAGAAGTTTATAGGAAAACTTGGAATGCAAAATATACACTACGGAGGTGAGTATATCAATCCAAATAAATAAAAGACCATGTGCACACTTCTCTCTCTCTCTCTCTGTCCGCTGGCTATAAGTTCAGTATATTCAGCGATATTTGGAGAACCTTATGATATGGACTTTAGTTGAAAATAATGTGTTGGATGTATTAAATTTCTAAAATAAATTTTATTTAAAAAAGGAAATTTGAATGTAGAAACATTATATGGGATCGAAGATAAACACGTTATATGATATATAAATAGTTGAGTGTTATGAAAGAATATTACAACCTTTTCATTCAAGATTTTGGACATATAACAAAAATCTGCAAGTTCTTATAATTTCATTATAAATATGAATTGCATGTTGTTTTCACAATGAAAGTGTTAATACTAAACTTCCTTTTTTCTTATTGTAAGTCACTTTGATGGAGTTAGGGCTCTAGCTTTTCACCCTGTAGAACCAGTCTTATTAACAGCATCTGAGGACCACACCCTAAAGTTATGGAATTTGCAGAAAACAGTTCCTGCCAAAAAGTAAGAAATGGATTTTGTTGCTACTTTAAAAGCTAATTTTAAAGTTTTACAAAGACTTTTATGCAACTTTCCAGAGTGTCTGCATTTTTACAAAAAAAGTAATATTGAGTTTGCTAATTAAAATATAAAATCATGAAACTAAGTCTCTATTTATACATGTTTCAGCAGAAGTATACTTATTTTAACAATTATTTACACAAAATTTGTATTAATGTAATAAAGCCTGATAGACATTGTACGTCTAATTATTTAGTGTATTACCAATGAATGCTCTTTTGAATGGATTACATGTAACAACTTGTAAAATATTACAAACATGTTATGGGAAATTTTTGTAATTTTAATAATGGCAGCAAAATATAAGAGGCTTTGCACTGTTTGAACATTTAATTTACATGTTTATTTGAAACTTATAAGGTAAAAACTTTTGAATTTTTAGAGCAGCTTCCCTTGATGTTGAACCAGTTTATACGTTTCGTGCCCATATTGGACCTGTATTAAGTCTAGCTGTAAGTCCAACTGGGGAGCAGTGCTACAGTGGAGGAATGGATACAACTATTAGATGCTGGAATATACCAAAATCTGATATTGATCCTTATGATTCATTTGGTAAAAATACATTTTTAAATTTGCAAACAGAATGCTTAGACTAAATCCAAATTAAGATCGAATAACTTCTTTGGGGGGGGGGGGGGACTAATTTAAAAATTCATTTTTTCTGCATGATGTAGTTATTCAATATATTACATGATATATGATGCACTTAATCCTTCAGCAGAGGCGTAGCTAGGGGGTGGTGCGGATCGCACCAGATGACACCAAGACAAAAAAAAAATAGCAAAATATATACAGAAAAATGACATTAAATAGTCTTTTAAGAGCAAAGTGGACAAATCCTGACGGGGGGGGGGGGGGGGGGTGACACCTTGATGTAAACCTGCTAATGATAAAGAAAACCTGCAACATCCAGCTGAATTTATAACTGAATATAGATACAAATTGTTAGTATTATCTGAGCACATTTTAAAGCAATCACTGTGTGGGGGGGAGGGGGAAGTTACATTGCAATATATATGCCTGAGGAAAACAGTTTGGTTGAGAATCGTAATTAGCTATATGTTAATCCATGGGGGGGGGGGGGGGGTAAAAATTAAATACATCCAGCAGAAAAAATATTTGAATACATAAACATGTGTATACACATACTTACAAGTGTGTATGGAATGTATATTTTTCTAACGGGGGGGTGGGGGGTTGACACCATCAGGTGCCACACCGGGTGTCACCCAACCTTGCTACGCCACTGTCCTTCAGGACCATTCTGTAGGTTGGTACCATGTATTTTCTTCATGGTCAAATATCTAAATAACTATACAATTTTGTTATTAATCAAATCCTAATACTTTTCATTTTACAGATCCCAATGTCTTATCAGACACTCTTGAGGCCCATACAGATGCTGTGTGGGGACTATCAATACATAGTTCAAAAAACCAGCTGCTCTCGTGCTCAGGTGATGGGACTGTGCGACTATGGAGTCCAGGAAACAAATCTCCTCTTTTGAATACTTTTACTGTTGAAACAGGTAATTGCATCCTTTTCAAATACTGATAATCTGTAAATGTTTTTGTTTTTTTAAATTAGTTGTCTACACATTTAGTCTTTTATATACTGAAAGTTGCTGAATACAGGCTTTTTTTTTTTAAATAATAATGATACTTTGAAGAATGAATTAAAAGCAACTTTATATGACTTTATTATTACACCAATTAAGAAAAGATTTGTGAATCAAATTTTATTTTAGGTTTGTAGTTAGTAGGTATTTAGTTTTAAAATTTCTGGAAAAAAATAGAAGTGAAATAAAATACAGTATGAGGGAGAGATTAGTGTAAAATTAAACTATTTTTGTTAACTGCACAATGTTTATTTTGTGTTAACCCTTAGCTCCTGAACCTAAAACCCCATGCTCCTGAGTTAAATGTACACACTACAGACTCCAATAAAAAAAAATAAAAACTGAATATAACAACAAGATTAATTTTATTATTTTTATTAACACTTGTACGTGAATTTTCGCCAATATTTCGCCTTAGTTAATCCGGTTTTAGAATTTTAAAATAGTCTTTCCATTGTAAATGATAAACAACAAAAAATTTGGTTCATGGGCGCAGCTATGGCAGGAACTGGCCACGAGTTGAACAATACCAGTTACGTTTATTGTTAATATCGCAATTTTATGTAGGGACTACGTATCTGGTGTAATTTGTCAAATACCACTTAATTGGGGCATGGAGATTTAAGACTCAGACCGATAAAGTGGTATCATGGGTTCAAAGGGTTTAGCGTTTGAACCTTTGGCTCCTAGCGCCAAAATCCACGGATCCCCTTGGCTCCTGAGATAAATATGCACACAACAGACTCTCAGAGAAAAATTAAGACTTTAAAAAAACTTTTTCAAAATAGCTTGCTAGTTGTCACACCATTATTGCAGATTTGAAAGATTAGGAAATACTCTTGCAACAATATTATAAAAAGTTATTTTAAAAACATAAATAACAAATGTTTTTGTAGAAGGCATGTCAAGTTAAAATTTCTGCCTCTTTGTTTTGGCAGATGGTAAACTAGGTAGGAAGTAAATTACAATTTACATTCTTTCAGTTTTCTTGGTCTTGTTTTTTTTTAAGGTGTAATATTTTGAAAATATTAAAAAGTTTTTGTACAATAGTTCTTTTTGAACAGCATCATTCTGTATTGTATAAGATAATTATTGTATACATCTTCCAGAAGAAGGAGTACCTACTTCTGTTGATTTTGTGCGTTGCGATCCAACTCAAATGGTTGCAAGCTATACATCCTCCAATACTTACATATTTGATATTGAAACTGGAAAACAGGTCCTTATGCTGGAAACTAAAATAAACTCAGGTATTTTGTTTAACTTAAAATGTTTTAGCATTATATTTTTTAAATGTTGAATTATTATTTTCCAGACTTTTTTTTTAATGTATCATGTGTATAAATTATTTTTATAGATACAAGTGGAAGCAACCAAATAAACAGAGTAATCAACCACCCCACTCTTCCAATCTCAATTACAGCACATGAGGATAGACACATACGATTCTTTGATAATAACACAGGTAGCAGGAACAGATTACATTTAACACATTATACCTTTAAATTTTTTAAAATTCAACTGTGTAATTATATATTGGCAGTTTGGCCTATGTAATTTTTAACTTGTGCTTTATTTCCAATTATTAAAATTTATGAATTTATCTATTTCTGTGATACTGTTAATTTTAAAATGTTGCATTGTGACCACCCACAGAACATGTTTAAGTTCTCATTTTCATTTTGTTTCTAAATCAGCTTGTTTTTGCTTTCGGACTAGTGCCTGCACATCTTATCGTTTAAATAATTTATTTATGTTGTTTTTTTATTTCAGGAAAACTAATTCACTCAATGGTAGCTCATTTAGATTCTGTTACAAGTTTGGCGATAGATCCTAATGGGTTGTATCTTTTATCAGGGAGTAAGTATAGAAACACATTAATTTTTTAGAAAATGAAATTGTTATTTAAAAAAAAGTAGCAGTTAAGCATATAAATTGAAAATTTAACCTCAACTCATATCTTCTACTATTTTGCAACAACAAAAAAATTCATCATCCAACACAACCATTTAACAAAAATTATAAAAGTACTTGTTTTTTCTTCATTAGGCCATGACTGTTCTATTAGGTTATGGAATTTAGACAGTAAAACTTGTGTTCAAGAAATAACCTCCCACAGAAAAAAATTTGAGGAGTCTATTCACGATGTTGCCTTCCACCCACAAAAACCATACATAGCAAGTGCTGGCGCAGATGCTCTAGCTAAAGTCTTTGTATGACGTGCCCTAGAAATGTTCTAGTCTTTAATCAAGGGAGATATTCTCTAGCAATTCCTCAATGTTTGTGTGTGCTGTTTTGTTGTATTGAAATCTAGCCAGATGCAAATATGTTTAATGTATGTAAAGAAACAAGTAAATTGTTTTAAATTTACCAATTTTTAATTTAATTTAGCACATATTTCTAATAAGGTTTTATGTTTATGAAAATTATTTTTAATACAACTTGAATTGCATTAAAGTTGATAAAACCACATTAATGCGAGTCATTAAACTGTATTCAGTTAAAATCTACCAAACCGTAAAATAATTGTTTATATGATCCATTTAAATAATATTGAAAACTTTTGAAATGGGTTCGAAATTTTGTCCTATCTTAGTCATAGCAAATTGTAACAATTATACTAATTTGGTTGTTTTGAAATTAAATATTTTATTCATTTGTGGTATAATTTATTCAAAAAAGCAGAACTAACATAATGTTGTGCACTTTGTAATATTTGGTAAAACTATGTATTGATTGAAAAATAGCCACTGGTTAGAAGCAATACAAAATGTACCTTTAATCATTGAAATCAGAATGTTGCAAATGCCTTTAAAAAATTTTAAGGTTATTTGTAATTCCACTTGTTTTTACTGCTAATGTAAAAATCCAAATACTGGTTATTATTCTAAACAACTTTCTCTACAACATTATTATTAGAAGTTAACTTGAAGAGTGTTAACACAATAAACCGCATAAAACAATACTAACTTGACCGGAAAAAATTCACAGCATTATCAGTAATTTTTTTTGAAAAGCTGATGACTTCTCTTTATATGAGAAAAATCAAAAATATTGTCTCTTTAATGTTAATTTAGATCATTTTGGTCTTATTCCACAAGAATGCTCTAGAGCTGGAGAGAATAAATTCATTTTAGTATTGCTAAACACAATCCTGTTAATTTTTTGTTTGTTTCTAAATTTTCTACAGAGGTTCTTCATGTGAATGTCATCATAACATGCCATCAGTGTACATATAAGGGTTTAAAATGGTAGGATTAGGGTTTTTTTTAAATACAAAAATTGTACATGTGTATGCTTTTTTTTTTCAATTAGTGTCCTAAATCATCTTTAAGTGTGACAATATTTTGTGCTTTTTAAATATAGAAGTACTGAATCTTTTGCAGAGCTCCATTTATGCTAGTTGTTGACCAATTCAAACCTTGTTGAGGAATTTTTCTAGCTTTTTCTATTCTGTACATTTTTGTAAAAAATATATTATTATGTCCATTGTATAAATTATTTGTAAGTATAAGTGTACCTATAACAAAGCTAATTCAATATAAACTAGATATGTAGTGCTTGCTTGTGGAGATTACTCTTTACTTGACTATGTATAACTTTTATTATAATTTTATTAAAGGAAATCAGGAAAGAAAACCAATCTGGTTATGAATTAGGCTTAAGCAGATTGTCAAGGGTGTTGAAACTAGCTTCTTCAAGTGGTCTACACTATATTAAAATAATGTGAAATTCGACCACTTGTTTATATCTATGGTTGTGTTAGTTTCTTATCTTTTAGTTAACTTTTGATGAACAAATTAGTAAATTTATTAAAATATTTATTTCTTATAGACTATGCTGTTCACTATGTAGCTAAACAAAATTGTACCATTGTGTGGAATATTCTCATAATACCATTTCCTATTTTCATTAAACTTTTGCTGATTTTAGACAGTTATTAATTTTACTAATCCGGTTTTATTATGGAACAATCAAGTTTATTATTTATCCCTTAGAAAGAAAATTGTGTAGTTCTTAAAGCATTCCTTAGATGTTTTTCTGAAGGTAGCATAATTATTATTAGATTCTGTAAAGGTGTTTGTTAACATGTGATTTGAACTTTCACAAAGGTTAACCTTCAAAAACATTGTGCATTATAACTATATCCATTAAGTCATTTCTGTCTAAACTGTCAACAATGATACACAGTTTTTAACTGCTCTAAATGAAATGTTCACTCAATGTAATGTTGATCAAACAATTCCATATTAACAAATTATGTAGTAAAATTCCTGAGGTTTTGAGTTGAAGAAATGTTAATTCTGCAAATATTGGTTTTAGATTTTGCTGATAGGTGGATTTTCTTAGTGTGTATAAAATGTGACCATTTGTTGACTTCTTTTTGTATCCCTTTCTAGATATGTGCTGGTGTATTGAGCTTTCCCATGGGGTTGAATGATAGTGTATTTGAGTTTCATCTTCATTCATCTAAAAGCATCTGTTTGATATGTTTGAAATCTTGTTAAATATTAGATATTGTGAAAAGTCATGAAGGTTATTCAATCTAGATTATTTTAACTTTCCTATTGTAGCAGCACATTGTTTTTTTTTTCTTATATGAGTCTACTATATTCATGAATAAATACATCATGTCTACATGTCATTTCTTTGTCACTTTGTAATATGTGTTATTATACAGTTTACAATTAAGCTATCTGCATGCAGAAAAATTAAATATAACCTGTTGGTTGTAATAAACTGACTAACATCCAACAAAATGTTATAAAAGTATAGTAACGCTTAGTACATGATGAGGGTTTCAAGCAGCTTTATATAAACTGCATACTACAATCGTTGCATTAAACTCATGCCTAGATGTACCGCAGACGTTGTCCTACACATACTACTGTGAGGAAGTTCTTATTTTGTCTTACTTTAAGGAAATAAGCAACGGTGCGCAAACTTTCTCTAGTGGCGATCTAGTTTTAGATGCTTATTATAGTTATATTTTTTAGAATTTCTTAATTTGTTAAACAAAATCTTACTATTTGAGCTCTCTCGGAAATAATTAGTTTGGGACTGAGGTTAAGGCTAGCTAATGTTTTTCTATAAGTGGCAAAGTATTGCGAGACTAATTTTTTAATGCATTACCTTTACATTTGGATTAAGGTTAGTCTAAGAATATAACAAGTCTTTATCAGAGCGAAGGTAAAGAAATGAAAGTACATGACATGGATGAAATAAGCGTGTTTGTGATATCCATGTTATGACGATGCTTTTTGTCTCCTCTACAGCCCGTAAAAGGAAAAAAGCACTTGGCAACTGTGAGCGTTTGATTGCTTCTCCAATTAGTGTTGATCCTTCATGGGAGGAAGTATTAACTTAGCCTCAAGTGTCCAAGTACTTGATAAGTGTGATCTGCCACTTCACAAAGCACTCAGCAACAATCCAATAGTGTATTGTGTATAACAGACCCACATGCCATCATCGGTTTATTGTTGTAAGCTGTCAAAATCGATGATTTGATTAGTTGCTATATAGGGACAGAAGATACAAGAATTGTTAGAAGTTTTGAGAGTACAAAAAAGTATTTCCTCTTTAACTTTACATGCTTGTTTATGGAAAAAAAAACGAATGCAGTGAAATTATAATCATCAATAATTCGTATTGGCATTTTTAAAAAAAAAACCTCACACTTTGGGAGGGAAAACGAAGCGGACTTATGTGAAGAGGGGAATGGGTTCAGAAAATGTGACGTCATACTTTTCAATGGTAAATGGAAACTGAATTTTCCATGGGGGAGGGGGGGGGGGGGGCACTCAGTCACCGCACCGGTTGACACATAATGACCAATCAGTGTTTCTTTCAGACATTTTTCTTTGGTGTGGGGGGGGGGGGGGCTGTGGACATTGGTTAAAGTATACATTTAGTATACAAATTCTATGTAGTTGGAAGAGATTACTGAAAGAAAATAAGCGACGCCACTGAAGACGACACGTATTTTTAGCTTACTTTTGTCTTACACAAAAAAATCACTCTCCGCCCTAAATAGGCGTCCGTAAGTTTCACTCTCCCCTTAAACTAAACAACTGATTTTAAATATTTCTTAGCATTTTAAAACAATACAGTCGCATTTAAGCCCCTTTCTGAAATACACATTGGCCCAAAAAGTTTGGCCCAGTTCTATGGCGTCACTTATGGACGACCCTTAGGGCTCATCGAAAATGGCGTCATGCTTTTGATGAATGTTATCTCCCCTTCTTCACACATCATCACAAAAAGCCAGACATCTCCCCCCCCTACAATGATATCACACCTTAGCCCCCCCCCCCCCACACACACACACATTAAAATTACTGTTGGATTTTTTTTAAACATCGATTAATTTTTTTTTAAATATTGACTGAGCTCCAACAGCATATAGAGTATTTTAATCATTTTCTATTACAATTTATTGAAATAGTTTTCTAAACCGCGATATAAAGGCTAAAATTCGGTTTCTAACGTTACTTTTTCAAAATGCAAAAGTGTGACGTCACACTATCTGAATCCCCCCTCCTCCTCACACATCGCCACATTATTATGGACCCCAGCCCCTCCCCACTTCAAATGTGAAGTCATATTTGTACTGTGTTTCTTCCAGACTCCCCGGGGGGGGGGGGGCGGCGGACACTTGTAAAAGTATGTTTTCTATATAAATTCCATTTAGTTCGGGGGGGGGGGGGTAAACTTTTTTCGGGGATTCCTGGAAGAAACTTTGTATTTTGTAGTCTGACGTCCAAAATAGCAATTGAAAGGCCCATTGATCCAGAGGCGTAGCGACCCTTCCCGGCGCCCGGGGACAAACTTTCGATTTGCCCCCCCCCCCCCCTTCAAGATTTCTATTTGCACCCCCCCCCCTTCAAACTTTTGATTTGCACCCCCCTCAACCTTTCAATTTATTTTTCCAACCCATTTTGGCGCCCCCTAAGGTCGTCGCCGGGGACATATCCTCCCCCCCCCCCCCCCCCCTCGCTACGCTACTGCATTGATCTCCATAAATTTAGGGGTTTGGGTTGAGACTTTTTGTAACCATATGAGAAGTGAGAGGTTTAAAAATGTGACGTCATTTTGAGGGTGGCCGTTTTGGGTCGATCGTAGTTCAAATAGTAGTACAAAAGTATGCATGAAGTCAATCATGGTCGACCCACAAAGGGGCATTAAAATTTAAAACGATAAAAATATTCAAAGTAATCACTCGCCTGCCTGTTAATTAATTAAAATAAGATGCGGACGTGATCACTGGGATGGACATGATGATATTTTTAAAATGATTTTATTTAACTTGCTTGTTTGTTATTTTTCGGTCTGTCAAGCGAAATCCCGACCACTTCTAGTGCATTCTTACATAAACGCTTGTTATTAAAACGTTTTATACTTGTTTTTCTTAAATCGTAGACATATCCCAATATTATTTACGAGCTGACCCGCTATTTAGTTGTTTTATTTCCTACGAGCCGACCCGCGGCGTTTCATGTGCCGCTATTTAGATGTTTTATTTTTTACTTTTCAGTAATTCATAATTTGTGAATTCGACAGTACCAGTCCTGCCACTGAGAATATTTGCTTTAAAACACAATCAGTAGGTCGTTAAGGACGATACTACCCCCACCCTCCTTTCCCCCAACCCCTACCCTACACCCCCCCCCCTGAAAGCAGCCTCCTCTTAGTTACCTCCCCTAAGTTTAAAATAGTTTCAAACTAAATTATCTGCCCCTAATAGCCGTCACTAAACCAGGCTCTACGATTGTAAACATTTAGCGTGAACCACAGCTCATCAGACCATGTGGGGGTGGGGGTGGTAGGGATATGCCTAGAGAGGAAGAGAGGGGGATGCTAAGCGCGCTTACAGCTTGTTTTCTAGGGTATCCAAGAAGAGGAATATATAAATATATAGATAGATTTTTCATATTTTGTGAATTCAACATTACCAATGCTGCGACTGAAAATATTTTCCTTTAAAACACTATATTAGCTAGTGAAGGACGATTATTCTCACCCTCACTTTCCTCACTTTCCACTCCTTCCTCCTCCCCCGTGAAAGCAGCCATCCGTGATGACAGTTTATGGACTACAATGAAAAGATCAAGCGGAACGTGTTATTACCTCCTATTAGTTTCAAATTGTTTAAAAACTAAATTATCTGCCCCTAATAGCCGTCACCGATGGTAAACAGCTCACCAGACTGGTGGGGGTGGTAGCGATATGGTCTGTTGACGTTACGTCTTGGTGGTGTCTCGCATGGTTCCCAAGAAGAGAATTAAATATATAGATTGATGACATACGGTTCCAAAGCTGAAGGTTTGTCGACCTAATCACAACTAAACTCTCGTCGTTTGCACTCAGTTTACAAGTTGAAATCAGAGTTTCTTCCAGGCCCTGAACGAAATGGAATTTAATTTATATATATATACTTTTACCAGTGTCCGCCCTCCGCCCCCCCCCCCCCCCCACTCGGAGAAAAAAGTCTGGAAGAAACAATGGTTGAAATACGGATTGTCCAGCGTTGTAAACCTGCTTGCTGTCATACGGATTTTCATTTGATGAAACAGATCTAGATCGAAATCTAGAATATTGTGATATATATATCCACATAGATTTTATAAGGGGTCATCCATAAATGACGTCACACTCGAAGGGGGGAGGGGGGTCCATAATTTTGTGACGAAGTGTGATGAGGGGGAGGGGGGGGGATCAGATGTTGCGACGTCACATTTTTGCATTATAAAAAAAGCAATGTTAGAAAACGAATTTTAGACGTTATTTTGCGTTTTAGATAACTGTTTTAATAAATTGTAATAGTTTAGACAAGATTTTGGGAAAATATCGATGTTTAAAAAAAATTCAACTGCAATTTTGAGGGGGGTTGTAGGTTGAGGTGTGACGTCATTTTAAGGGGGGGGGGTCTGGCTTTTTGTGACGACGTGTGACGGAGGGGAGGGGGGAGGTAAAAATCGTCCAAAAAAGCGTGACGTCATTTATGGATGACCCCTAACCTAGAGATTTATTTTACTATTTTATTAGGACTATCTTGTCAGTTAAGTTAAGTTGTGAAATGCAAAATCTAAGAACTATGAGGCCTAAGTAATGTAATTTAAAATATACAACTCCCTCCTTCATTTACAGTTTGAACCATTCAATTTAAAACATTAAGGTCCCTTTACGGTTTATCTTCAACACCTGAGCATAACATTGTGTCAGCTAAGGTGTGGAAGGGTGGAACGATATGGAGAAATCGATTGCTCCAAGCGCATGCGTAAATCAACATCCGTTTTTGTGTGGCTATTTTTGCAGTAGCCTAATAATTTTTGTATTCACCTGAAGTTTTCGTCTGATTTCGCTATGATTGTTAATGCAATTGTGAATAATTGAATAGTTATTTTAAATAATTTCACACTAGTTTTGTTGAAACAGCAATTTCATCGAAGCTGAATTTAAATTAACGCATTGACTTTGTATTAGTATAGCAACCCACATAAAACTATTACTGGTGTAGCTTAGGCTTAGTGTGCAATGCAGCGTAGTGGACTGGTTGGAATTTGGCCATCGAAAGTGATAACCCTGCTGCTAAAGGAATGAATATAGCAATCCCAGAAGAGTAATATTGAAAACCGTTATGTGTTAGTATCATTATTCTACAGGATTTACAACTTTTTAAAGGTAAGACATTTACTTTCTCAATATATTGTCACTAGCTAAATTTTAATAAATTTCAGTGGGCTACGTTATGTGTGCATGTTGTGTGCGCATGAATATGTTACATCAGTTTGTGCCAGACACAAAATGGCTGTCGGTGGTTATTGACTTTTTACTACTTACGAAATTTAATTAATAATTATAGCCTAGATCTCTAATAATAACTAGATCTACATCTAGATCTGGAAAATCTAGATCTAGATTCTAGACGTAATTTATATCATACACTTTCTCCGCTTGATCTAGATCTAGATCAAGACTAGATTCTAGATCTTAGTTTAGTTTTAGATCCACAAGCAATTTTACTTTTTTTTTTTTGAAATTTTTAAGTTGTTCGGTCACTTAGGACTTAGGAGAATCTAGATCTAGAATCTAATCTAGATCTAATCTAGATCTCTAGATCTAATCTAGATCTAGTGTAGATTGTCACTAGTCTAGATTTCTAGATCTAGCTAGGCCTAGATAATGTCATTCTAGTGAACAAGTACTAGATCTAGATCTAGATATCTAGATCTAGATCTAGATTCTACGTCTAGGCTAGACTAATAAATTAATACTAGATCTAGATTCTAGATCTAATAGTAATAAAGGATGAGATTACACTTAGTTTAGTTAGACTGTTAGGTTAGTCAGTGTTAGTAGTACTGTTGGTCTACTCTGTACTCATCTACTGTAACTGTTAGGTTAGACAATAGAATAGAAAGAAGGCCGATTCTAGCCAGAAAAAGATACACATGTGCTATGGAGAGAAACCGACTTTCCTTAGATGTTTTCGATGGTACTGCACATGCATATGTTTTCAAACAAACCACTGAACCCTAGCCATAACCCTAGCTAAGCTATTAACTTATTAAGGTCACTGTGCTTGCGCAGAACTATCTTTTGCCGACCCGATGCCGATGGAGATGCTGGGGCGAAAAATCTGTTTCCAAGTTGTCACTCTGTAGAAAGGTTAGAGTCTAGATTCTAGGTCTAGGATCAAGATAAAAAAATCTAGATCTAGAGATTTTCTAGTCTGCTCTTAAATAGAGATAGTCAGGCCTGTAGATTCATATATATATATATATATATATATATATATATATATATATATATATATATATATATATATATATATATATATATATATATATATATATATATATAGGCCTATATATATATATATATATATATATATATATATATATATATATGAATATTAGCATTATTAGGACATTGGATAGGCAAATAAATTAATAATAAGATAGACCTATAGCCTAGACAGGCACATAGACCTAACTATAAACTAATTCAATTAGGCATAGGCATAAGACTATTACTAAGCAGACCTGATTTATTGATTATAGCTCTGCTCTACTAGGCCTAAATTAACTAATTAATTTGAATCAGATAGGCCTTATTTACAGGCCTAGATATAGATAACTAGTTTTTATAGGCCATAATATGATAAAAGTTTTAAGTAGACTAATTAATTTAGCCTAGTACATAGATTCTAGATCTATTAGGCCTACAATAACTTATAATTATAATTATACTACCTAGTAGATATAGATCTATAGATTAGATCTAATTTATTTTTAGTTTTTTTTATCTCCACATTAACCCAGGACAAGTACACACAGGTCTTACATCTAGGATCTAGTCTAGATCTAGATCTCAATTTAAAAAGTTCTTGTTGAGCTTCATTACTAATCTTTATGAGCCTACTTTATAAACCTTAAGCTCCTTAAAACTAAGGATATAGATCTGTTTTTGTACTTCCTCCTGATTCTATTTCTAAATCCTTTCTATTTGTAGTTTTTTTTTTTTTTTTTGGGGGGGGGGGTCTGTTTTAAACCAGTCTTATAGTATTCCTAGTTAATTAGTGCTGATACTGTAATTTAAATATGGGCCTGCAGGTGCTTTTGTTGAATGTTTTGTATATCTAGATTTGATAAATCTGCTTTATCTAATTTACATGGGCTACTTAACAATAATTACTAGGATACTAACTAGGACCTACCTTTAAATTCATTATGTTGGCCTATATTCTGGTAGTTTTTATATAAAATCAATAGAATGACCCAATTAGATTAAAGATTGCTGGTCACTTTGCTATTGACTCTTGAGATTGTGGGAAGATTTAGGATTAGGCTAATCTAATTACTAAATTAGCAATTTACTTGCAATTATCATTCAGCTATTTTTAAAATGAATATATTATATTCAAAGTTATAGTATGATTGATTGACTCACATTTGAGGGCAAATGGAAATTCCAAAAATATTGATCTTTGAATGAAACATCAAATCATGATTCAGTGAACTGTGGGTTTTTTTCATTTCATGCAAAAGCATAATTTTATGTATGGTGATAAAGTAAATTATGCAAATTTTAAATATGTTGTACAATCATAACAGTACAAATCTGTATACCATAACCACCAAAAGTTGAAAAGAAAATAGTGTCTGCATATTATATTATGTTTTTTATGCTCAACTCTTTAATTGTAAATGTGTAGGCATGCCATTGACTTACTTTTGGTCTCATTCTTACATTGATTAAGCTGTACTTTTTAAAAGGAAAGGTGGAAATATGCTTTGTCTATGGATATTGACATTGATTGTGCAACACTCTGTATAAGTCATTTTGTTGCTGTAGCAAGAAAGAGGAGTGTACCTATTTATGTATTACTACAGATTAGCAGTTTCACTATAGACAAAGTAAATTGCTGATGACTGGGTTTATTTAAAATCACAGTCTAAAAACTGTCAGCACACTTGCATTCTGTTATTGAGTAATGCATTCACACAAAATAACAATTATTTAATGTATGTTCCATATTGGTGCTATAGTCGACATTGAGCTTTCTTATTCTAATGGTGTCATATCCCCCCCTCCATCCAATTAAAGAGTAGCACTCCTCCTCCAGCCTATTAAAGAGTAGAAAAAATACAGTTATAAGATATAAGATATTGTAATTGCAGTCTTACAATAAAGAGTGTCAGAGCTGAAATATAGCTTCATGTGCTGCTACTTGCGTATATTTAAGTCGAAGGTCTTACCCCTATGTTTCAATCCTTAACATAACCAAGATGGAGATCAGCAATGATGTCACTCATAAATGACGCCACAAATGTAGGTGCATTCCTTGCTTGTGAGAGGGGGTATTAAGAAATGTGAGCAGGCCTTTGTTGGGAGGTGGGGGTGTAACATCGGCTCAAATAGCATGACGCCATTTTGGCGACCCTACTGCCAATATGCGGGCATGGCTAATCGATTAAATAGTCCTACCTAAACGTCAATTAATATTTTTTAAAAATTTCTGTGTGAACTTGTTTGCTATGAAAGTAACTAGTGTGATTATTTTTGTACAGTGATATTAATGTTGTAATACTTTACCTGAATATGAATCCGTATTGAAGCTGACTAACTCATCTAACTTGCGTGTTTAAATGGCTTTTACAAACGCACTACGTGAGCTAAAGCTGTACAACACTCGGCTCCTAATTACTGGTGTTACTTGAGCCAGCAAGGACTAGATAAAGACGCTACATGCCTCATCTGGACAGTTAAGGTTTTGGGAAACCTGACCTTAAGGTTCAGTGGTTCTCATCTATTTTAAAATTGGGTACGGTACTGTTTGCATAGCCGTACACTGTCAGAGTTTAGTTTTGGATTAGTCTTAATTTATTCATCGGTCATTTATCATAGTCTTATGAAAAATAAAAATTAAAAACACATTATGGGTCTAACTGAAAATTATTTTAAAATTATTTTACCCATTTTTTAACGAAAAGGTATCTATCGGTATTAATGCCTTAAACATTTTTTTTTTATAAACTTAGTCGATCTTATCAAAGGGCTTAATTACACGGCGGATAGCTGTAACCTTTCGTGGTCTATTTTTACCGCGTGTAGACCTACCAAACGGCCAGTTCTTAATTAGCTAGCGTGATAGAAAGGACGTGTTATTTAAAGAGATTCCTTTATTCATAATAAATAAATGCTGAATGATGTCTCTGTTCGCATTTAGTTAAAGTTTGATATTAGGCTGTGGTGTTGCTGTATAAAAACAAAGGAATTAGTTTAATTGCCGGTACGGCAACACAGGTTGAAGTTCCGTTAGTCTCTGTCAGTGATATTACACGAATGTGCAGGCTTAGAACTAAAGGCAAAGTATTGGTCTTTAAAAAAATATTTAATTGCGTCTTGTCAGTAACAGTTGGGTTGTATTTTTAAAACTTTAATTTCGCTAGCCAAAGGCTATGCCTTTATATAAACATTAAATGAAAATGCAAGTATCAAATTAACTAGACATGATTCTTTATTTTAAAAAAAACAATGCTCAAATTTTGTTATGCAAGGGCTATTGAAAGAGGTGTATTATGAAATAATCAACCGTTGTCTGAATATGATCTGAAAACAATTTACAAAGAAGGCTTTAGGGTGGGCCTTAAAAGCTGGTAGGCCTATTTAAAATATTGTTATAACATTTTTAAAAAATGTTGTTTTGTTGAAGGCTGTGACTAAAATATTCTACGCACTACACAATACACAAAGCATGTGCCGTGGAATGTATGTTAAGTTGGCGACCCAGTTAAGTAGGACAGTTTCTTCGTGTCTTCTTACCTAGGGTCACATATCAACCAGGCCGTTTTGCTGCTTTGTTAGCCTGGCTTTGCAAACTGTTTTCCTCCATGGACTATTTTTAGACACTCCCATTTTAAACCGATGGTTAGGGAGCATTAGATCTAGACTGTTATTGTTATTTATTTGTTATGTCATGTACTTACTTTTTTTGCTAAATTAGATAGAAATGTTAGTTGTTAAAATTGGATGACTGGTTTGTAGTTTTGACAATTTAATAATTGCATTAATAGAACATTTAAATCATTGGATAAACAAGCCAACATTTTTGAGCGACGTTGTTTACTTCAAGCATGGAGCAGAGAGAGTGAGTCAAAAAAAACATTTTGTCTTATTTTTCCTTCCATATCTAATAACAAAAATTATTTGCTTTATGTACGAGTTATAATAAACAATGTATGCCCAATAACGTGTTTTGATCACACACACATAACTTTCTAAAAATAACTGCATGATAATTTTAACACTGTAACCAAACTACTATTTAATTGAGTTAGCAATTTACTAACCAATAATTTACATTATTATTTAACCAGCTGTATTCAATGATATTATGTTACACTATAGTGCAATTTTATAATAGCAGTACTTAAAGTTGCGTAAGGTAACAGAACCGGTTGTATTTTCTATACTTTATTTTTTAAAGTGTAAGTTAAAGGAAGTAGAGTTGGCCACTTCCACACGCACGTTTTCACCCCGACCTAGGTCGAGATGAGACGGCTGTAATTTCTATGTAAAGAAAGTGATCAATGTATATTATATTTAGTTATTATATTTAGTTGACTTTTATGTATGAGAACTTGCTTCTGGCATGCCAAGAATACATTTGCAAATATGTTTTAAAGTTTCCACATGGTTCACCCCCACCCCCTCCTCCAATTTGGAAGGTTTGTGGGCGGTTTTTTTTACGAGTGACTGCCTCTTAACAATTTGTGTTTTGGCTTCACGGGGTTAATCATCGGTTAATGCAAGTAAAAAAAAAACAGTTTAAGAAGTCCATATTGTTAACTTCGACTGTGTATAAAACGGTAATGCAGCTCTGAGTGAGCTTTTTTTTTGCTACCCTATTTGTCGTCGCCCCACTCGTCCTCCCCTGGCTATGCTTCTTAGTTAACGTATGTAACCGTAAACCCAAAATAAATGACCATGAACACAACTGCATGAATAGGACATTTTAAAGTTTTCTACTAAATATTTCATTATTATCTAATATATAAAGCTCAGTTCTGTATGTAATGCATTTGTATGTCGTTGGAAGTGTACGAATTTAAGTGTTAGAAAATTATCGTGCGCATTTGTCTAAATTTATGAGCTAAAAAATTACCGTTGAAAGTGTTGGGAAATCATTTTCATTTTTCAAATTACAGTAATAATTGTCGGCATGTTCATTAAACACAAGTTTAAAAAAATATCATCTTTTACAAAAATTCTAATTATGTCTTTATTTAGTCCTATAACACTTACTTCCCTTTGATAAATTAGGAAAACAAAATTACTTCCCTTTATGAAACCATTGCATTAGTCGAAAATAATTTACTTTTTAATTACTTTGTTTTGGTGTTGGGAAAAAAAAATAATTACATAATTAGCGGGGATTGATCAAGTGCAAATGTTGTAGGTATTTTACGGATAAGCTTGGAGTATTAAAATTGTTCATCAAATTGAAACAGGCGCGTTCGTTTAAGTGAGTGCAAAAGACTGTGAATAAGTTGGGGTACTATAGTCGTTCATTAAGCTAAAACAGGTGATTCCGCCCCGGGCGTTTATGTTCGCGTTAGTGTTTTCTTTGTGTTTAGGTGGGTTTGCGTTAGTGGTTGCGTTTTGATTTGGTTCGTTTTTGTTCTTTCTTTTTTCGTTTTTGTTTGTGTTTTTTTTTGTGGGTTTGTATTTGTGTTTTTGGTTGGTTTTGCGTTTGAATTTGGTTTGTTTTCGTTTGCTTTTTCGTTGTTTTTTTTTGTTGGTATTGGTGTTTGTGGTTGGGTTTGTTGTTAGGTTTTTGTTTTCGTTTGCTTTTTTGTTTGTTTTTTCTTTGTGTTTGTATTGGTGTTTGTGGTTGTGGTTGGGTTTGTTGTTAGGTTTTTGTTTTCGTTTGTATTTGTAATTGTGTTAGCGTTATGTTTGCGTTTTGTTGTTTTGGTTTTGGTTGGTTGTGGTTTGGGTGGGCAATGCCGGGTTT
The DNA here is from genome assembly GCF_028476545.2 of Physella acuta. Taxonomy (NCBI): domain Eukaryota; kingdom Metazoa; phylum Mollusca; class Gastropoda; family Physidae; genus Physella; species Physella acuta. The sequence continues at coordinate 1,247,096 of NW_026732013.1, forward strand.
ATGATGATTACTAAACACACAGGTAATGGTCTTTAACAGGAAGGTTTTTCACAGAAGCCAGAGCAGGGCCTGGCCGGGACGGCTAGTTTATAGTAAAGCGTTGTACTCGCATTTCATGAGTCATTTTTGTGCCAATGAACTGCGGGCGGTGCGCGTGTGGACAGGGGTCTTGATAAAAAAATAATGGGGGGGGGGGGGGTTCGAAGGTCTAATATGAAGTGACGTGACGTTATGAACGGATATTTCTCACAATCCCTAAAGCAACTAACAAAAAGTAGTCAGGGCATTTGTGTAGGTAAAAATCGAGCGGACAGACTTTAAAAAATCGGAAACCGTTTCCGCCGATTTCCGGGAAGGTTTAAATTAAAAGTAATGCAGAAAAATGTCTGGAGTTAAATTTTAGAAATATAACTTCAAAAATTTGGTTGTTTATTTTTTATCACAGAAAATGTAAACAAAAAATGACATAAGTATGTCATGTAATAAAAAAATATTCTAAAATTTTATCGACATAGTTTTAAGAGCATATTACTATGAACTGGGATTTTTCAGAAGATCGATTATTTTAGGCTTGATGAAAATAAATAGAAATGTAGTCTTAAACCAAAAACAAAATTTCAAGTTCTCTGGATTTTCACCTTTTATAACATTGATCCAAAAAAATTTAATAATCTGAATATTTTTTTAACGGCCGCTTTGATGACAAAATATTAAAAAACAACAATCAAAAGCTAAAAACAAACCCAGTATCTATCCATGTTCACAACAATGATCGAGTTTCACTCGGCTGCCTTAATTTTTTTTTTCGCTGGTTCGCCGAAGGAAATGATCCCTTTCATCCAGTTACTACGTCATTGGGGGGAATGGGGGGGGGGGAGGGGGGGGGGGGGGGAGAATGGGAATTGTTAGTCAACGGCGGTAAACTAAGTGACCGTGCGAATGTTCTACGGCTATCTAAAATGATTTATGGAAGCATAGTCATTGTGTGTGGACAATGTAGATCTACCTCTCGTTTGAATAAAAAGAAAAAGCTAATTGATTTGAAGGACTATTATAGGTATGAAACTAATGTTTTTCATCATATTACTTTTACTAACACTTAAAGACTTAACGATAAACGTGTCTCCACAACACGTTTATCACTGCCTTCATCTGTTTCTCATGATCGCGCTGACCTCGTGATGTCTAGGATTTAAAACGAGATCACGCGAGCACAATCAACACGCGCTGTTATTTAAATATTCAATTTTTATCTTGTTTTTTTAGATAGTTATTTGTATTAAGAAAAATTGAGACCTAGGCGTTGGCACAGATTAATGATGTAGACTTAAAATTATTTGGTTACACAATCTATCAGGCCTAGATATAATTGCTTGTAAACTGTTTCCGTTATTTAATACGTTTAAAAATAGTATTGAAATTCCGAGAATTGTTTAAGAAAAATACCTCCGTCACTGCTCCCAATTCCTTCCATCTTCCCCACTTTGTAAAATAAAAAATCATAGCGGTTACGTCTCTGAAATAATATTAGTTAATACTAATACTACATGGAGCTTCATAGCTGAAATATGAGAATACGAGCCGACCCGCGGCTCTAAGATTGTAAAATATTCGGCTTGAAGCACAGCTCACCAGACAGGTGGGGGCGATAGCAATTGGGTCTGTTGCATATGCCTGGAGAGCGAGGGAGGGGGACGGGTCGGCGTGCGTACGTGGTGGTGGTGTCCCGCATGATGGTCCCAAGTAGACAATGATATATATTTATATAGCTAAAAATTAGCTAATGAAAAAGTTTTAATTTATTAAAATTGAATAGTTTATTGCATTTTTAAAAATATGATACAGGTACGGGAACAGGGCATTAACACCCCCCCCCACCCCTGTCACTTATCACCCTGGGCATATTACCCTCCTGTCAATTACCCCCCCCCCCCTGCCCAATAGGACACCCCCCCCCCCGGACAGGGCTATGATGGTTAGGGTCAGGGTTAGGGCTATTGTTATGGTTAGGTTTAGTGTTAGGGCTAGGGTTATGGTTAGGCTTTAAAAACAATGGCAAGCATTGGTTTTGTGTTAAGTTTTAGGGTTATGTGAATACTTAGGTTTTGCTCTTTTTCTTAAGGTTAGGATTAAGGTAATATATAAGTAGGCCCTATAGAATTTGAGTTAGAGTTAGGATTCTAACTTTAGGGGGGAGGGATGTCCTGTAGCCTACAGGTACACTAGGATTTCGATAATATGGAACTGGATGTAATTATATATAATCATACATGATTCATTCATGTAATACTCTATATCACTAAAAATGTATTACACCCCATGCTTTTGCATGTCTTGAAATTGAACCTCGAAATAGCATATTTTACTGCTAGTATTTAAGTATATTGACATTACTTTGTTTCTTTAACATGATTTTTTTCATTATTGGGCTACTTCTATTATTTAATAAATAGTAATAGATGGAGAGTGGGCAGTTCATACCTCATAAGGAAACAAATTAATTACAAAAAGCTTCAAATTGGAAACAGTTTATTTTTTACTTAGAATGTATCACAAAAGCCCCAAAAACTTCTGATCACAAATGCTATCTCTGTAAGACTGAACTGCCTTTTGAAATTGCTAGTCTGTCTTCTGAAAGCAAAGAAGCAAAAACTTATTGGTACTTTTTACTCGACATAGTATGGTAAGCTTTAGCTGTCTTTGACCACAAATCAATTTCTGCTTCTGAGGGTGGTACAAATTGCACACCGATATGGATTACCCACCTCTACCCTACATAAATATGAAGATACTTATTTTAAAGTGCTGTACTTAGGATTTGTTGCTGATGAACTTCATCTTAGATAAATGAAGTTTCATTGATTAATAGGCAGAAATATCATAAAGTACTTCTGATATTAGTGAAATTGTTTTTAAAATGCTGATAATGTAAAATTTATTCTAAGCAAATAATTCAAATGTTTAAGCTGTAGCTTAGCATTCTTTTTATGTGTTTTTGTAACTATGAAATGCATAGCTTTATAATAAACTTATACTGTAAGTTGGTACCAAATAGTTTTTAGTATGGTTATTTCATTGTAACAGTGTAATTAAAGTTATTTATATTATGAATCATTTTTTGTTTGTTTTTAAGAATAGTAACAACATACTCATAATTTCCTCATGCAGTATCTTTGGTTTAGAATTTTTTCTTTTAACTAAAAGAAAATTTTTCTTTTGTTCTGTTTTCAGAAGCAAAAGGTTTGGTCGTTATCGAGGTATAATGCAAAGCCTCAGAAGAAGGCTTAGTTTCAGAAAAAAGAAAGATCATGTTCCAGAATGTTCCAAGCCTCACCAATGGCAAGAGGATGAAAAGAAAGTCCGTGAGGGAACATGTAGTTTCCAAGTCAGAGTAAGTACCAGCATATCATTTATAATGGTTAGTAAAGTTAAAACACTGAACTGAAGATATAAATACTAATCACAACTTATGCACATTTTAAAAATTAATGGTACAAGAGAAATAAAAATGATCTTTGGGACCTGACAATTATTAGATTGGACAGGTGACAAAGAGTTCATTTGTTTCATCTTTGCTCATGAAGAGATAGTATAGCGACCAAGTCACCTTTACTTTCTTTGACATGAGGTAGGTACCCATTAGAGCTAGATAGACATCCTATGGACTAACACTCATGACTATTGGTTTAGCAGTCATGAGCTCTGTTACCCCACCGTTCTGTCCTATTTATTTAATGCTAGTAAATCTCAAACAAGATCATGTTTTTCTTTTTTGCTATTTATTTATAATTATTGCAACTGAAATTGCATGTCTAATAATGTGTTTAGCATTTCACCTTTAAAAAGATATACCTCATTGTATCATCCAACTTAGAACTAAGATCTAGAGGTCATAGCACTTTTCTCAGATATCCTAAAGAACCTGACTGAGATGATTGCTTTGACAAGGTTCATAATATAGAACTTATGCTTTTCTCCTGGCTATAAATATAAAATGTATCTTATCAGCTATTTCACTTTTTATCCTACATAAATCTATATCATAATATACATATATAAAACAAATTATAGAAAAGCACCATGGACCCTGTCACAAAAACAGCAGTTGAATATGTGGGAGCACTGCTAATTTTTGTTTCTCAACTGGAACAGTTGAGAAAACAATTGTTACTCTTAGACAACAGATACAATGCTGCTAAGTATAGCAATGTCCCTTCGCATGTAGCACTATACTATACCTGATGTCAGAGTTTTAAGAGCATAGCACACATTGTCTAAATTCATGTGTCTTAATAGACCCTTATAAAACAGTTTGAATAACCACTTACTGTAAACAAAATTAAAAACTATTTTTATAAAAATAGTATTTAGGATACATTGAGGTGTTTGATTCAAGAGGAATGCATATATGCGAGGAAGCTGTTAAAGCTTTAAAATCGGTAAGCATTTTGTCTTTACATTAGCAACTCTTCATATTTAGTTTTCACTTGCAATATAAAAGGAATAGTAAAAGGCTCATTATTTTACAAAAATTTTTACAGTGCATAAAACAGTATGTGATAACAAAAAAACAACAAAAAACAAATTAATTACCGATAGTTGATAAATGAATTGCTTTTTTTCAAATAAGCTGTTGGTTTTTTAATATTTTTAAATTATTGACTTAGCAAGTGTACTTTTTTTTCAACAGCAATGCAAGGGCAAATACCAAAGAGCTGTACTTTATGTGTCAGGGGATGCATTAAGAGTTGTTGATGAAATCAGCAAGGTAGATCTATATTTCAATTATGCTGCTGCTTACCATATTTTTAAAATACTTTTTTTTTCATTTTTAATATAAATTCATTATGAGATTCAGTATTAAAGGAATGTAACTATAATTTTAGAAGGTAAGAAACAATTATTTCTGTTTTTTTTTTCTTCAGAGTATGATTGTTGATCAAACAATAGAAAAGGTATCGTTTTGTGCTCCAGATAGAAATCATGAGAAAGGCTTTGCATACATTTGTCGAGATGGTACAACAAGGAGATGGATGTGCCATGGTTTTCTGGCCGTCAAAGAATCCGTAAGTGTCAGTATTCTTTTTTTTATTTTTATAGATGTGACATTGTCGTGGTCTTAGACAACTCATGGGTTGCTGGAATTATTTTAAGAGGCAGCGCTATCTTTTGGTAAGAAAGTTAAAATACCTTGTTGTCTTTTCTAGATCACTTTAGACGTCCTTTATTGTATAGTTTAAATTAACATTTTTAGATTCACATATAATTTCAAGATTTGCATTTTAACACCTTTTCTTTAGTGATCTAGCTGTAGATACAATGCAGTTTTGATCTTTTGCATCACCTGTAAACATTAAAACCAATTTGTTTTCAAATTTTTTAATATACTTTTTTTCTTTCTTTACATTGCGGCAGATGAATGATACTTGCATGGTTATTACTCATGAAACTTAGCTTATCTGTTTAGTTCAGTAATTATTGTAAACACTAAACCCTTTCAATAAAGTTACTGATTCTTTGCACCTACTTACCTTAAAAATAACTATAAAATCATGTTGTTGAAACTGCAAAACAAAGTTAGATAAAGCATGCTTTACATTTCCCCATGAGGATAAATATATTAAACAAAATATAAGCATGGAGCTGCTAAAGTGTAACAGACTTCAAATCATTTTTTTTTTAAAGTTGGTGTTAGTAAGATATAATGCTACAAATAAAGCTTTTTTTACCCATTCTTTCTCATGTGACAATTTGTAGTCATGAGTGTGTGATGCATTAAAAAATTCCATCACTATTGTATCAGTTATGAAAAGTCAACTTTTTTATACAGCATGATTTGTTAGCTACTGTTTAAAATAAAATCCTAAATTGTACATTTGTTTTTAGGGAGAACTAGCCGTCCCGGCCAGGCCCTGCTCTGGCTTCTGTGAAAAACCTTTCTGTTAAAGACCATTACCTGTGTGTTTAGTAATCATCATAAACCCGGCATTGCCCACCCAAACCACAACCAACCAAAACCAAAACAACAAAACGCAAACATAACGCTAACACAATTACAAATACAAACGAAAACAAAAACTTAACAACAAACACAACCACACCCACAAACACCAATACAAACACAAAGAAAAAACAAACAAAAAAGCAAATGAAAACAAAAACCTAACAACAAACCCAACCACAAACACCAATACCAACAAAAAAAAAATCAACGAAAAAAGCAAACGAAAACAAACCAAATCCAAACGCAAAACCAACCAAAAACACAAATACAAACCCAAACAAAAAAAACACAAACAAAAACGAAAAAAGAAAGAACAAAAACGAACCAAATTAAAACGCAACCACTAACGCAAACCCACCTAAACACAAAGAAAACACTAACGCGAACCTAAACGCCCGGGGCGGAATCACCTGTTTTAGCTTAATGAACGACTATAGTACCCCAACTTATTCACAGTCTTTTGCACTCACTTAAACGAACGCGCCTGTTTCAATTTAATAAACAATTTTAATACTCCAAGCTTATCCGTAAAATACCTACAACATTTGCACTTGATCAATCCCCGCTAATTATGTAATTATTTTTTTTCCCAACACCAAAACAAAGTAATTAAAAAGTAAATTATTTTCACGGAATGCAATGGTTTTATAAAGGGAAGTAATTGTGTTTTTCCTAATTTATCAAAGGGAAGTAAGTGCTATAGGACTAAATAAAGACATAATTAGAATTTTTGTAAAAGATGATATTTTTTTTAAAACTTGTGTTTAATGAACATGCCGACAATTATTACTATAATTTGAAAAATGAAAATTATTTCCCAACACTTTCAATAGTAATTTTTTAGCTCATAAATTTAGACAAATGCGCACGATAATTTTCTAACTTTTAAATTCGTACAATTCCAACGACATACAAATGTATTACATACAGAACTGAGCTTTATATATTAGACAAGTGATAAATTGTTTCTTTAATCTACTTAGTCACTTGAATTTAACTTAACTTCTTTTTCCTTATTAATAAAATGGTCATGTAAGAACTTTGTAGTCAGAATATGAAAATGTTTTTTTTAAAAACATTTTAACTTGGAAATGATGCTCTTGGTGGACTCTTTGCAATTTTTAAAAACGTAATTTGTTTTTAACAATGTTAAGCATACCCTAAGTGTAATAGTATTTTAGTGACCAGTTTAAAATTTAAATGATGCAAAACATAGGCCTACCTTCTAATTATATGAAAATAGAACATTAAAATTAAAAAAGATTGCGTTGTCTCTGGTTGCCGTACATTTTTGTTAGCTTTTGGTGTTGTTATTTGTTTGTTTTTTAATTGAATTATTTATATTTTTAAAAATGTTCATTTACCATAAATAAGAAATATTTTCACAATGGGATAAATTAACAGTATTTTATTTTAGAATCTGAAAAGATAGATGTATCAAGAAAAATGTCTAAAACTGTGTCTTGTCTATTAAATTAAAATATATATTTGTTTAAAAATGTCATATATTTTAAAATATGTTGTGTTTTACTAATTGCAAACACTATTTAGAGAAATTACATCTAAATACCAATTCTCTTTAGAAATACAACATTTGTGTGTAGTAATCAGAATGTATGTCTCTTTTAGGGAGAAAGGTTAAGCCATGCTGTTGGGTGTGCCTTTGCTATTTGTTTGGAAAAGAAACAAAAACGTGACAAAGAGACAGGAGTTACAGTCACCTACAATCAGTCACGAACCAGTTTTGAAAGAACTGGTTCCTTCAGACAAACTACTCTCACTGAAAGAATAGTTGACCCTCAGAGTGCTATTTTAGCTGGTAACATTTATATTTATCTAACTATAATCTTAATAAAAATATTTAAGGTTTGAGATTGTGCTTTAAAATCACAATTATGTAACTGAATTAAAAACTTAATTAGATGTGAGTTTTAATAATGGATATCAAAAGGTGCTATACTTGATATTATTATGTAAGAATAAATTACCCAAACATATTTTTAGTTTATTTGTAGTATATTGTTGGGTGTTTATTCATAACACCTTCTGAGAATTTACAGTTAGCAGTAAATTATGAATTGGTTAACGCAATTTTCTGAAGCTGGATGTTTTGATTTTGAAAAATATTGTTTTCTTAAACCTCATTTCTGATTGAAAATATTTTCACCAGCATTAATGGAAGGTTTTATGCTATAAAATACAAAATAAGACTGCTTGTTTGACCTATTGAAATGAATTGCAATTAAACTAAGTTGTTGATTAAAAATAAAACTTGATTTCTATATGCTTCAAAGCTATTTTTTTCAACCAGTTTTCAATGTATTCATTTAGAGCCTGTCCCTTTGCGTGCTGCAAGCAATCCATATGCTGTACAAAGGCCCCATGCTACACCTAATTTACTAGAAAGACAAGGGTCTTTCAGAGGTTTTGAAAAGCTACAAGAAACATCATCCCCTTTTAAAAGAACGTTATCTCTTCGACTGAATGAGCTGCCGTCCACTTTACAAAGACAGAATGCTATAATGGAATCACCCACACATAATGGAAATGGTGGTAAGATTTTCATTTTTCAACAGCATGTTGCAGGCCTGCTTCTAGTACTATTTTCTACAGTTATCTTAGAATTTTACAACTAAAGCAGTTAATTTCGCTGTATTGATGTAGCTAATACAAATAATAGATGAAAACAACTACTGTATAAAATAAATATTAATTAGTGATAGTTTTTTTGTTGCCTTGTTTCAATTGGGACACTGAGGTCTTTACATAGACTTGTTTTCTCTATTACCATTTACTGAAAATATGTGCACACATTTTCTCACAAATTATAATCTCAGTATTATAAATCTTCATCCCTAATTTAGAGCAGTAAGCATTCTTTTATCATAACCAGACAGCACATTAAAATACAAACCTCTTCTTAAATTTAGCTGTTGGGGGAGTAATTCCTGAAGTGTCTCAAGAGCAAGAGGACTCTATAGCACAGATGTGCCAGCAGCTTACTCAAGGACTTTCTGCATTAACCACAGATGATCCCTTCAGTGGTGCACCCACTCAGCATGGTTCTCGTGGAAATACACTAACACACCAGGCCTCTTTACCAACCCCTTTTCACAACCATGCTCAGCTTACTCGACAACATACATCTCCAGCTTCACAAAGTAAGTTTCTTTATTGGTGTTGTTCTTTTATTAGTAGATGGCTTGTTAGTAAAAATTTCAAAAACATATAAACTGATTGTGATATACTTAGTCTCTTTTACTCACTTAAGACACTAAACTAAGCAACATTTTATGTTAAATTAAAAACAAAATGTCTGTTGTATTCTAATACAGCTTTAGTATGATGTGGTAGATATGTATATATTAGGATTGATGATACATATGACTAATGTTTGATTAAAGACAGGTTAGATAAGTATTCACTGAGGTCAGTAATGATGAGTTAGAAAGTTTATTTGACATTGGTTGTTGTGGAATGTATAGTGAAGCATTGGTTTTTTTGTAAAAAAAAAATAAGTGTTTGAGTTACTATTAAAGACAGTGTATAACGACTGCCAATAAGCTGTAGTATTTTGATGCACTGAAATAAGAGAGTGCTATTGAAGATTAGATCCCATTTAATTTCCCACAATGTAAGGGTATGGTTTCTTTCTTTTCACTTGAACCATTGAACTGTTGTTGGTTATTACTACACATAATACGCTGCTGCAAATTGATTCTGATTAAGAACAATCTATCTCTTATATATCTTTTCCACACAACAATATTTATTAAAACACCACATAAACTGCATTTTTCGCAGTCTAAAGGAATGCTCTATTCCCTGCCAGCACTATCATATACTACTTTTACCTCACCATTATCACACTATACATAACCTATCATATCTTTGTACAAACCTAAGTCACCACACTTAAATCAAAATTTAATTTGTTGAGATTACAAAGGCTTTACAGTAGGCCTATATATCTTATAATTAAAAAAAATTTTTTTGATAGTCCAAACTTATTCAACTTATTTAAACATATTCAACACTGAGGTTTGTGATGAAGTCAATGTGATATTTATAAAAGCATGTGTTAGAAGGACTTAATTTTTTAAAATGTCCCAGAGCAAAAAGAAAACCATCTCCTAAAAATGTTTTTTTTTTAAAAATGTTTTTTTTTAAAATATAGATTTTGTAAATGTGGCAGTACAATTTGTTGGAACAACCCCACTACAATTTCTTTACCTACCTCCTTTTTTTTAAAAAGAAAAACAGATTATTTAAAGATATTTAATATAATACATTACTTTCTCACCTTACTAATTTCAAATACTGGCTTTGATTTTTACAGGTGTTCAACCAGTGAACCAATCGTTAACAAATCCTTGGGGACAGGCTAGTACTTTGGCATCTACATCATGGGGAACAGCAACCACTACAACTTACAATCCTTTTGTTACAACAGCTCCTTCTCATCCACAAACTGGTATGCTTAATGGAGCTCAGCATACATTTCCACAGCAACCACATGGACAATCACATCAACAGCAACAAATATTTGCACATGGTCGAAGTCATTCCATAGATACAGGGGAAATTTCTGGTCACCAATGGCAGCAGTTGAGGAAGCAAGATAACACACCGTATCAGTCTCAAAATGGAGCTGTTGCATCCTCTACATCTGCCAGTTCCTCCAACCCCTGGCCTACATCTGCTCCTCCAGTGGCCTTCACTACTTCTCAAGGGCCTGGGATGGATCCTTTTGATGTTGCATGGGCTGCCAAATCTTTGAACAAATCTAACCCCAACTCGTTAGGAACAAAGTCTGTTAAACAATTTGAGGTACAATTGTAGTGATCAGCAATCAGGACCAGATCATATATACAAAAAACTTTTTTTCAAGCTATAAGATTTCTCTTTTAGATTTTGTAATATTTTTTTTTACTTCTGTTTTTAAAAGCAAAAAGGATAGAGTGCAATAACTTCAAACTGTAATGATTACATCATTTTTAAACATTGTTTTTAAAGTGAAAAATTGCTATTTTACTAATGACAAATGAACAATGAAAAATGTTTTTTTTAATGTAGGTCTTTGCCAGTTTGAAGATCACTAGAATATTGTATGTTTTGTTTTTGCTTCCATTTTTGCAACTGGAGCTGTATAAACACAACAGTGAAATTAAAAACAGAACATACAATAACTATTCAGACAGACATATTTGTTTGGAATAAAAAATATCTTATGAATATAATATATATAATGGTTTAAGAAGCAAATAAGTACACTATAAAGATGAATTTTTAAGTTTTATATTTAACTAAAACATGCTTTGAACAGATGTAATATAAACTACAGACCATATCAGTCATGTCTTGGATAGATTTTAAAAACTTGCGTATATTATTTGATTTAAAAATGAGATGGTTAAATCATTAAGTCTATAAGCTTTTTTGTACTTTCATCATATTACTATATCATGCCTTTTACTTTTATTTATGAACTAATCTGAAATCGAATATTAAATTAGTTTGTGTGATCTTAAAGTCAAAGGAATAAAAAAAGTGCTCCTTATGAGGCAGTTTCTAAGATGTTTTGCTTACTTTTAAAAATATCAGTAGTAAATTCTGCTCTAGCTTTATGTATTAGATTAAGCAATTGTTCATAAACAAAATTCATGTTCGTAAAAAATGTCTCGTTAAAAGTTTTTATTGTAATAAAAATCTTAAATTAAAAAAAAATAAGCATTGTGAAGATACTGATGTAATGCTTGTTTCTGATTCAGTGTGAAATCACATTTTTATGTTTATACTTTATTTTATTGAGATTAACTAGCTTTGTGATTTGTTTCTAATAGATATTTTTAAGGAACTTGAAATAAATTTGGCTTATTTATAATATTTTGAGTAAAAATTAGATTACTGATATTATTTTGTAAATGTGGATTGTATTACTTTAAAATTGTGCTGACAGGTACTTGAAGAATTTGTTTTATTTGCACTACTTGAATGTCACCACAAAAGATATATGTATGTAGTTTTAGTACCTATTTTATTTACCACATTTATCTATAATTTTTCAGCTATTATTTCAGAGTATATTTTAAATGCATACCTCAGATGTTACTATTCAGAAACCATTGTGATGCTATATGTACATTTGTAAATTTGTTTGCCTGTATTTGCCAAATCAACTTTTTCTTAGTTTCAGTTTCCTGAATAGCCATCTCACTAGAAAGATTTTATAGAACTTGTAAGATTATATGTTACCAATACTGGATTTCATTAAAACCTAAGTTTCTAGACTTTGTTTGCAAATTGTTTAACTTCAATAATTTGCTTAAATAAGTTATGTAAATACCAAAATCATTAATTTTTTTAAGCATCAGTTTTAGAAAGTGGTAAAAAAAAAAGTAATACAAGTTTAGAGTTTACAAAATTGTTATGTTGGCCTTAATATTTAAAGGAATCCTGTGACTACAATGTGAACAGAATTTGCTTGTTTAAAAACTTGCCATGCATCTAGTTTTTAACTATTCAATGCTTCAGTTTGCTAGATTAAAAATTCTGGTATTTTGTGTTCAAATTGTTTGTATTTTTGTTAATAAATAATTGCATTATAATACTTGTACAAACATGATGTACATAATTATTGTATTATTCCTGCTTACACCCTCTCTGTAATGGGGCTTGTCTTTGTTTTTATTATCACCCTGAACATGTTCTTAAATGATAAAATATATTGGTTGATCAGAGTTTTTCTTTATTTAAATTCATGTCACATTTTAATGTGTATGTAATTGATAATCATGCTTAACACCACAGTTATTGGGTTGTCACATCTCTTCTAACAAAATCATATGGGTTTGTTATTATGGGTACAATTGGTTTGAATATTTTTATGACTTAAATAATGAGGGGGGGGGGGGGGGTAGAAAAATAAAAAAAATACTGAATTGACACCCTTTGACAAATGTTTAATTTGTGGTAACCAGTTTCCCACCAAGTACAATATTTTTTCTTTTAAATTGCTAAGTGAACAGATGAGAGCATTGAGTTTTGATAGATCTTTAATAAATCTAGGGTGGAAAATACTTGATACTGAGTGGCACACCCCACTGTGGAGCCAAATTTATTTCCATGTAATAGTGAAGATGACTAAAATATATAGCTATACCAGTTTACATTCTAGATTTCTTTAAGTTTAAGCTAACAAGTGAAATTAACCGCACCATCCCATAGTTGAAAATTAAAAAATTAAATGATATTTGTTTAAAACCAGCATTTTGTGTATAATAATTTTTTTTTTTTAACATGACTGAATAGCACATACAACCTTGTTTAAGTAAATTTCATTTTAAAAGCCGTACTCTACAGTGGGTGAGAATAAATTTAATAGATTATATTACAATTGGAATGAATTACTTGTACATAAAAAGATTTGATCACTGGAATGTTATAAAAAGGTAAATCTAAAAAAAAAATTACATTGTCTTTGATAATTTAACACTTTCATTGAAAATATACTTTTAAAACATTGTACAAAACCAAATGTAAATAGCAAAAAAAAAAAACCAATACTATTTATGAAAATGTTTAAAGTCAAATGAAGAAATGAGAAACAAAGTGGAATTTTACCAAATAATTTCCTTCAAATGAGAAGCCTATAATTTACTAGAATCTGAATGTTTAACAACAGTGTGTTTAAACAGAACTCACTGTAAATGGCTGAATTTCTTTACAAAAAAAGTTATTAAAATAATAGAACCTTTATAAAATTAAAATCACAAGGTTTTGTGAAAATATATATAAAACAATTTTATAAATAGCATAAATTTTGGTGCATAAAATTATTGAGAAATTTTCTTGACTAATTTAGTGCTTTTATTGAAGAAAAAGCTATTTTCTTAATTTTAGAGCATAAAATTTTTTATTGATAACATTTTGTGTTTGAAAGATAATTTGTTTCTACCTTGATCAATTAAGGCAAGGGCACATCCTCCTGACTAAAAATATTTGCTTAAAACCTAATCAGTAGCTTGCAATATATTAACTTAAAATAAGTATTATATGCTCCCTCAATAGACAGGTAAAAAAGTTATACAACTATGTAGTTATTTTACTTTTTGAAAGAAATTGCACTATTGGAAATGGGTAAAAATTCAGCTACAATATTTAACAACCAGCAAGTGACAGTCAAAATATTACTCAAAATGCTGAATTAAACCACAAATTATTTACATTTGATAATTTTAACAATGCATATAAAATTTAGATTATAGATTAAATCAGCAGTTCTCATGGCAAATGTATAAGAAATGTAGCTGTATACCCACCCGCCTAAGAAAAAAAATTTCTTTTTTTTTTTTTACAAGAAAGAAGGGATGGGACAGTGACCGCTGCAATCTTCTAATACAATTCATGGTATTTCAAGTTTATTTTTAAACATTTCAAACAATTGTGACTAAATCATAGTAGGCCTACATCATTATTTTGTGCCAAATTAGATATTTAAATAACAGAGTGTAAATGCTCTCGCTTGGTCAGGTGTGTATGGCTAACAGTCATCGTGACCACAAGAGGGAGAAATGCTGTTTGTTATAGAAACACATGCAGCATAAAGTTGAGTAAAAGTAATATGAAGTCACTTTGATTAGCCGAATTTACCCGAACCCATATAATCCTTGATAGCTAGACAGCCACAAATAACAGTAAAAAGTTTGGTCTACAGCATCTTAAATTTTTTAAAAATTGTATGACTGCATGCAATCTCGACTCTTTATGAAAAATAGTAAGTAAAAAGCCTTTAACTACACACCAATAAGACATTTATGGAAGCCCATGTGGTAACAAAACTTGAGGGTGCTAAAATTTCTTATTCCCACTGGACACTTAACAAATGTAATAATTGTTTGATATGTCTTGTTAGAAATCACATGTATTTAGTTTTAAAAACAACTTGTTACACTATTAACATTATGCTAAATTGGTAAAGAATAAATATTTTTAAATAGAATGTGAATAGTTCACCACAACCTTTAAGCATAAATGAACACAACAATTTGCAACAGTTTATCATCTTAACACTCATGTAACCATTTTTTCATGCCACATAACACATCTGTAACAAGTTAACAAGGAAATGTTACTCTACAAATACAATCATCTATAATTTTTAAATGTGGGTCCCTGATTTCCAACAAAATCATCCATATCACCAATCAAATCATCTTCATCATCAAGTCTTGTCATATGGAATTGCCTGGATTTAAACAGAATTAGAAAATATTTTTAAAAATAATATGCATGAGGTATTAGGAGTAAGGGTAGATTTAGTGCTGGGAATTTGACAACAGTTGAGGGTGTTCAATAACTCAAGTATTTCTACTTGTTAATAGCACTGGTATTTCAATTCTGTATGAAAGAGTTACTCACATAATGCCCCGCCTTTTGTTTTTCAGATATATAATGACAAATATCAAAACTAGCAGGAAGACACCAACACAGGATACAACAACTGCAACTGTTAGCCGTATATGGTCATCTGTAAAACAATTAGATTTTAACAATCACTAATCATACGGTCATCTGTAAAACAATCAGATTTTAACAATCACTAATCATACGGTCATCTGTAAAACAATCAGATTTTAACAATCACTAATCATACGGTCATCTGTAAAACAATCAGATTTTAACAATCACTAATCATACGGTCATCTGTAAAACAATCAGATTTTAACAATCACTAATCATACATCTTTTAAAGCTAGAAAAAAAATTTAAAAACTCAAATTAAGTTAATGAATTGCTATTTCCATCCATCTTTATTTACTCTACTTGCAAGATAAATTAGAAGCTAGGACAGGGAGTAAGCAGAACAAAACAAAGATAAGATAAATCTTACCATCTGTATTAGGTGGTTCAACTGGGGAGGTACACTTTTCAGTGCATTTATTTAAAATCCAACTGTAGCCTGATAATTGTAAAAATGGTACATGAGTGTTGGTAGAAATTTGGTTCTGGTATTCCTTGACTACTGCAGTTAGAAGTTCTTGAAAATTAGCTTGAAACAGGAACTTGGCTGATATTTCATTTGTGTTTTCAACACAACCCACATGAGCAAACAGATCTGAGAAACACATGATAACAAGCACTCACTATGAGAGTCTATAACAGTCTTTACAAAGATAGTCTTGGTGAACATACTACTCTCGTAACAGTGACACCCTAACACTGTATCAGTAACTTTCTAGTTACTCACCAGTAACAATGAACCAGGAACTAAACTGTACATTTTTAGAGTCAACCAATTGGATGATTTGATCATTTAAGGAAGAATTAATCTTTTCTATTGTTCCCTTTAAACATCCAGGCTCCTTGGCTTTTAGTTTCATTTCCAGAGCCTTCGTCACATTGAAAGGGCAGTAGTTATCTTTATTCTTTGTTTCTTTGGTCAAAATAAAACTCCTTGATGTCAATTGGCTACATCTTGAAAAGGACAGCTTTTCTTTAATTGGAACAGAACTATATGAAATATAAAAAGCAACAACTGAATAGTTGAATAGATCTACAATACATGTAAAAAGTGAAAAATAAATGATTTCGATTATATGTACAAAAATCAAATGATAGACCAATAAATGAAGACCAAAATAATTATCAGGTTTAATATTATATTATCATAAAAAACATATTTACAGGAACTTATGAACATTACCAAGTTTTACAAAAGTCTAATTATAGCTTAGAAGAAAAAAGTTCCCTTTTGAACCTGAAGGTCTATGGTCCAGTGTTTCTTTCAGGCATCTTCCCCCCCCCCCCCCCCCCCCAGAAAGTCTAGCACCCCCAAACGAATGGAATTTATATAGAAAATATATACTTTCAACAGTATCTGCCCCTGGAAATTTTAGCCCCCCCCCCCCCCCCCCCTGGAGAAAAACATCTGGAAGAAACACTGCTATGGTCTATGAGGAAGTGAAGCAGAGTTCACATGTTCAAGTGACCTTGACATTGTAAGGATAGTGTGGTTAACACCATGCCCAGCCCTCTTTACTTTCCCTAATGAGAGGTACCCATCAGAGCTGGGAAGACTCAGGGACTCCTATTTAAACTTGAGACTTTCTGGTTAGCAGTTGTATGCTCTACCATTTGACCACACCATCTTTAAAAATATTATTTGACAATGTATTTGATTTTTAAAAAAAATTAAAATATTTCATCACAGGGTGTTTCAACGGTACATGAGTGGGGAGCTAAAAGTAAGGGCAAAATTGAATTCATTTTTTACCAAAGCTTTTAAGAGTTACCATATGTGCTTAAAATGTGGTATTTGAGGTATAACAACTTTAATCATTTTTATAATAACAGTATTGTTAATGACAACAGCCTAAAGTATAAAATAATGTAAAATTTAGAATTTTAAAAATAAACTATTCACCAAAAAAGGAAAGTTAAAACTTGTAATTGAAGAAGGCCTTATATATATATAAGTTGGGAAAAAAATCCATCATTTTCTGGAGACTTACAATACTTACTTGGTGTCACCAGGAACAGACAAGCAGAGAGGGAAAAATTAAATTGCATTGAGTTAACTTGTAGTACTATTGGAAATACATCATTTAAGTGACATGATAACCTTTCATTCCAGGGAAACCTAACAATACCCACATAACTGTGGATTATGAAGTCCTTTAATTAATGAGATGGAGAGCAATCACAACATGGAACACATTTTTCCTTAGCAGACCTGGTTACATTCAAAATCTCTTCTATACACAAAGGAAACTAGTATCAAATAAACCGGGAGTGATCTCCCCAAAACTTTCTCGAATATTCTTATATAACTTTGAATATAGACATGATTTTTACTTTCTCGTATATACGAAGTATAGAGAAAGTCTTGTAATCGTGCAAAAAAAAAAAAATCGAGATTTTTACAAATGTCGACGTTTTACACCTCACTGATACGGAAAAACATAATTTTGCAATCTTGTTCGTATGTCTGTGTGTCTGTCTGTCCGTGTGTAAACACGATAACTTGAGTACCGTTACAGCTAGGTTAATGAAATTTCATATATAAGTATTTTATCAAAATCGTAGATCCGTATCAACTTTTGAACGATTTCCGATAACCGGAAGTGGTACTATTCCAGATAGATAAATGAAATTTGACATGTAAGTAAAAGATCTAATTCTCTACCTTCTGTAAAATTTTGAGTAATTTCCGTTGACTGGAAGTAGTACTTTACACTACTTCCGATTTCTCAAAAAACTAATGTAAATTTTAAAAGTACTAATAATATTGCGCACTATAATGCGCTTTTTTATTTGGCGTTCACTTGGTGTGCAATTAATTTATCTACGAGATTTTATTCTATTTTTAAAACTTTAAGTATTTAAAATGGATTAAAAATTATGTCTATAGCCCGAGTTCCCATCCCCGGTTATTTTATATAAGAATATTTGAGAAAGTTTAGGGGAGATCACTCCCGGTTTATTAATTACTTAAACTTTTAAAAATAGAATAGAATCTCATAGAAAAAATAATTGCGCACCAAGCGAACGCCAAAACAAAATGTGCTTAATAGTGCGCAATATTATTAGTACTTTATAAATTTACATGCGTTTTTTTGAGAAATAGGAAATAGCATAAATTAGTCTTCCGGTCAACAGAAATTACTCAAAATTTGACAGAAGGTAGAGAATTAGATCTTTTACTTACATGTGAAATTTCATTTATCTATCCTAAATGGTACTCAAGTTATAGGCTTTTGAAAAATTCAAAGTAGTAAAAGTACCACTTCCGGTTATCGGAAATCGCTCAAAAGTTGATACGGATCTACGATTTTGATAAAATACTTATATATGAAATTTCATCAACCTAGCTGTAACGGTACTCAAGTTATCGTGTTTACACACAGACAGACACACACACACATACAGACAGACACACAGACATACGAACAAGATTGCAAAATTATGTTTTTCCGAATCAGTGAGGTGTAAAACGTCGAGATTTGTAAAAATCTCGATTTTCTTTTTTGCACGATTACAAGACTTTCTCTATACTTCGTATATTTACGAGAAAGTAAAAAGTGATCTGATTCTATATTAAACAATTAAAATAACAACATGCAAGAACATAAACCATCCAATCACCTCTAGGATGAAAATTATCATTAAAGCTATATTTAAGCTAATTACCTCCCTTACATCCCCCCTCCTTACTGACACACAATCACAAACCCTCACATACTTCAGCCTCATCTCACCCCTGGCTTTTTGGTTTCTTTGAAACCGAATTTAAAAAAAAATATTGTGCTGGCATATATATATATATATATATATATATATATATATATATATATATATATATATATATATATATATATATATATATATATATATATATATACATACATACACACACACACACACTAATAAAGTTATATTACAATTAACAAAATAGTTTTTTTTTTTAAAATGAGAACTATTAGCAAATGTTAAGGTTTAATTAATGAAATCCTACTCTATCAAATACACAGGCCACTCACTTCTTTGGGTCTACAAAAACTGTGGATGTTTGACTGAGTTCTGTGTTATTTTCACCAGATAATGACAAAAATAATGAGTCCAGTTTTTTATTCTCAACCCACAAGGTAATTAAAACTGATTTCATCAGAAGGATCTTCTAAAAATATAAACATGTTTGTTAGATGTGAAAACAGCTCAAATAATATTGCAGCACTATAGAAATTATTTAACACATAAGCTATCATAAAATCAAAATGTTGTATAAAAAAAACAAGTAGCAAACTTTTGAACTCACTGATGTGTTGAGAAAATGTGTCTTGTCTATAAGGAACATTCCCTCTGCATTCAGGCTACCATTGAGCACAATAGCATTCTCTTCTGTAACCTTTTCAGCTTGAGAAACCTTAAAGGTGACATCATTTAGTTTTAAGCTGGGAGTGCCTGAGATAGAAATGTAAGAATACAAAAATGTGAAAATCTGAAAATAGTTTGTACAACTTTTAAATTATGCAGGTCTGTGTGTCAACCAAAATGAGGTTGAATTTAAAAAACTAAAACTTGATACACTTTTGTTGTTGTTATATAATCCTTATTTTCTGACTTTCAAGCCACAACAGCATTGCATACAGGGCACCACTAGCCAGTTATAGAGACCTCAAGAGAGAATTCTATGCTTGATCAACATGCAGCAACAAGAAGGAGACTACTGTATTATAGAAACTATTATAACTGAGTACTATTGAAACGGAGATTATACTGTCACCTAACAGAACCATTGACAGGAATTTTTAATATAAATTGCTTATTAATAATTATGAGAATGTAGAATTGTGTTTTTTTTTATAGTTAACTGAAAGCCTCATTGTAACGTGCAATATTCCAAAGTAAAATTGGGTTGGTTGGAGGGAAAAGTGACATTATTTGCCATTTACTAGATATAATTATAGGGAACATCCCAGGGGCAGTCATTTGGTGACTGTTTAATGAGGCGGACAGCTTTGACATGATAATGGTAGGCTGTATAGTGAACAGTGATCAGGGGCTCTAGGTGGGAAAATTTGTTAGCTGACAAGTTTTGGGCCCATCATCATGTGGGAATAGCTAGGGGGACATAGGTCTAAATACAGACCCGTTAGAGATTCAGCATCTCGACTCACGCTCAGCAGAATGAATATTGGAATCATCAATAAACTGTAGCAACCAAGCTGTCCCATTTGTAATATTTTACTGAGGCTGGTTCAGGCAACATTTAAAAGTACCCATAGTTAATGATGATTTAACATCAGGCAGCTGACATTTGAGGGAGTCATTGCTTTTGGTCTGATACTATGTCATTTTATACCAAGTGGTGTAATACCAAGTGGTCTCATGTGTGCATGATATTCTTGGTAGTTTATTTCAGCAACTATCTTCTAAGCCATAACAAACATAAGCTATGCTAATTATTTGTAATTTACAAGCAAGTAAAAGTAGGTAAACAACAAAGCAAGACATGGAAGAAAAAGTAAATTGGACCAAGTAAAAGTGTCAAATATCAGCCAACCTTTCAGCTCAACAAACAGGTCATCTTCTGTAGTCTCCAGCAAAATATTTGTCTCACTTATCTCCAGCTGGATAGAAGCTTGGGTTGTGGTGGTGGTAGGGGTAGGAGTAGTGGTTGTGGGGGTGGTAGGAGTAGGAGTAGTGGTTGTGGGGGGTGGTAGGAGTAGGAGTAGTGGTTGTGGGGGTGGGGGTGGTAGGAGTAGGAGTAGTGGTTGTGGGGGTGGTAGGAGTAGGAGTAGTGGTTGTGGGGGTGGTAGGAGTAGGAGTAGTGGTTGTGGGGGTGGTAGGAGTAGGAGTAGTGGTTGTGGGGGTGGGGGTGGTAGGAGTAGGAGTAGTGGTTGTGGGGGTGGTAGGAGTAGGAGTAGTGGTTGTGGGGGTGGGGGTGGTAGGAGTAGGAGTAGTGGTTGTGGGGGTGGGGGTGGTAGGAGTAGGAGTAGTGGTTGTGGGGGTGGGGGTGGTAGGAGTAGGAGTAGTGGTTGTGGGGGTGGGGGTGGTAGGAGTAGGAGTAGTGGTTGTGGGGGTGGTAGGAGTAGGAGTAGTGGTTGTGGGGGTGGGGGGTGGTAGGAGTAGGAGTAGTGGTTGTGGGGGTGGGGGTGGTAGGAGTAGGAGTAGTGGTTGTGGGGGTGGGGGTGGTAGGAGTAGTGGTTGTGGGGGTGGGGGTGGTAGGAGTAGGAGTAGTGGTTGTGGGGGTGGTAGGGGTAGGAGTAGTGGTTGTGGGGGTGGGGGTGGTAGGAGTAGGAGTAGTGGTTGTGGGGGTGGTAGGAGTAGGAGTAGTGGTTGTGGGGGTTGTAGTTGAGGTTGTAGTTGAGGTTGTGGTGGTAGGAGTAGGAGTAGTGGTTATGGGGATTGAGGAAACTGCATTGGAGCCAGTAGAACCTTTTGAGAAAAAAGTTTTTACTTATATAATAATAGTAATTAAAAAGATAGTGTTTTTAATTCTCTAGAAATATATTCTTAATGATTCAACAACATTTAAAAATAAAACAAGTGTATAAACCTTTAGAATGCACTTAAAATAAGAAAATAAACAAAGATATTTCTCAGTACTTCATCATATATGGGACTTATTTTAATCAGGCAATAAATATAAATCCAAATCCCCTCCGTCACACATCGTCACAAAGAGCCAGACGTCGCACCATCTGAACCCCCCCACCTCCCTCCATCACACACCGTCACAAAATTGCGGACCCCCCTCCCCCCTATGAGTGTGACGTCATTTATGGCCGACCTCTTACAGCTATGTTGATGAAATTTCATATATAAGTATTATATCTGATTTGTAGTTCTGTTTCAAATTTTCAGCAATTTTCGGTAACCGGAAGTAGAACTTATTCTACTTTTGGTTTTTCAAAAGCCTATAACTTGAGTACTATTTCAGATAGATAGACGAAATTTGAAATATAGGTAAAAGATCTACTGCCTTCAGTCAAATTTTGAGTCATTTCCATTTACCAGAAGTAGTACTTTACATCAATTCCTATTTCTAAAGCATATGAATTTATAAAGTAATAATATTCTGCACTGTTTTACACACATTGTTTGCTGTTCAGTTGGTGCGCAATTCTTTTTTTTAAAGGAGATTCTATTCTATTTTTAAAAATTTGAGTATTTAAAAATTGATTAAAAATAATGTCGATATCCCGAGTTGCCACCCCTTGCAGTGTTATATAAGAATATTCGAGAAAGTTTAGGGGAAGTCGCTCCCATTTATTTGAATTTCTTAAATTGCACATTGTATACTGAAATAATTTACACAGATGCAACAATAAATAGCTGTCAACTGCATGGAAAAAGCAGAAAGGCAGTGGAATAAAATACATGCTGACATAAGTCCATAGTTCGGAATTGATTAAATGCAACTGCACATTTAAGAGAATCTATATATATAATTCTCTTCTTCGAGCCGTTAGAAAACAAGCTGCAAACGCTCTCCCTACCTCCCCACCCCTACATGGTTTTAGTGAGCTGTGTTCACTCTAAATGTTTACAAGCAGAGCCAACGATTTTAAACGTAGGGGGGGGGAGGAGGGGGGGGGGGGAGGGAAGGAAGGGGGGGGGAGGGAAGGAAGGGGGGGGGGAGGGAAGGAAGGGGGGGGGTTATGGTCCTTAACGAGCTACTTATAGTGTTTTAAAGAAATATTTTCAGTGTCAGCGTTGGTACTGTCGAATTCACAAATTATGAATTATTGAAAATTAGAAACAACTAAATAGCGGCGTATGTTATGCCGCGGGCCGGCTCGTAATAAATATTAATGTTAAATAAAATGTGTGAAGAGACATGTAAATCTTACCGATTAAAACAGTATAGAACAGAATAATCAAAAGATGGTTTAGATGCTCCATTTTAGTTTGACCTATTATGTTAAAAACAAAACAAGTTAATTCCAATATGTTCTCAACTTGAAAAAAAAATTAATACATTTAGCTAACACTTCAAAAGATAATATTATACAGTTACACAGACTTTAGCAGGTAATTAAAAATTACCCAAGTTAAACAGAGAGCCTAGAAATAATTGTGAAAAATGTCAGCTATCAGACTAGAACAGATTAACAAGCAAGAGACTAGCAAGAGCATGAGATAACAGATCTTACATCATGGAAAGTGTTTGTTTACCATTTTTAGGCCAGAGTATGTGTATGCTAGTTTTATTGATAACATGGAGAGATAAACTTTTGTTTCAGTCTAAATTCTAACCAAGTTTTTTTAAAGGATCAAGACCGATTAGTATTAGATCTAGGCTAGTGACAACAGAAAAAAAAATTAAATATTTCTTCTTCAAGTTTAACCCCTCCCCTTTCTGACTATCTGATCTACTGTCTAGTCTTTTTTAGGACAGGATCTAGAAATTCTAGATCTAGTATTCTAGTTTAAGTATAGATCATGTTTAGTTGGTAATCTATCGTTTTAGGTACCTAAGTTGGTAATCTATCGTTTTAGGGTACGTAAGATCGGCCAAGACTAGTAATGTGAAAAAATGTGACTCATTAAATTTTAGTAATTATTTCACATTTTTAGGATGATTTATGTTTTAAAAGTTACAAAATGTTTCAAAGTTTCATTAATGTAGATCTATCTGATTTTAAACAATGGTATTAAAACTTAACAGAAATAAATAAAGACTAGCAATGTTTTCATCAGATGCAGCCAAGCTCATTTACTTTACTTTAGCAGCAATCTTGTCCAAGTTTTTTTTGTTGTAAAATTATAGTTTGATATTCAGGGAAAAAACCACTCTTTACAGATACCCGCTGTTTATAGATCTGGATCTAGATCTATAGCAAATCTTGCTAGCAAACACTGATGTTTAAAGTTAATTTCTGGCCAATCTATACCCTCTATATATAATTCTCTTCTTGGAGACGCTAGAAAACAAGCTGTAAGTGCGCTCCCTACCACCCCACCCCTACATGGTCTGGTGAGCTTTGGTTCACGCTAAATGTTTACAATCGTAGAGCCGGGTTTAGTGACGGTTACTAGGGGCAGATAATTTTGTTTGAAACTAAGAGGAGGCTGCTTTCACTGGGGGGGGGGGGGGGGGGGGGAAGGAGGGTGAGGTAGTATCGTCTTTAACGACCTACTGATAGCGTTTTAAAGCAAATATTTTCAGTGGCAGCATTGGTACTGTCGAATTCACAAATTATGAATTACTGAAAAGTAGAAAATAAAACAACTAAATAGCTGTGTATGAATGCCGCGGGTCGGCTCGTATTGATATATTTAGCCATTTATTGATTTTGGTAATATTTGACAAAATATTTATGTTTTGAAAAATACAAAAATGTTTCCTTGAATGTTTCATTAATGATTAATGGGATGATTATAGAATTAGATCTACATTCATTAATATTTACTATTTACTAAATTTTAATTTAGTCATTGCTTTAGGTTTATTATTCATTTTTATCTATAATATTTGACACAAATACAACACAATATTCAATACTTCTATTTAAATTAATAAAATTATTATAATTAAAGTTTTAAAGTAAAGCCTTGACAATGAGGTAACTTTTTCGGACATTAAATAAATACTAGCCGCGGGCGATTTTACGTCACGTAGACTAGAATCTAGATCTATCCTAGATCTAGATCTCTACCAAAACGATAGATTACCGTTACCACACTCGATGTCTAGATTCTAGATCCAGATCTAGAATTCTAGATCTAGATCTAGACTAGATCTAGATTTGTTAACTAATAAAATTATAAAATAACTAGAATCTAGATCTAGTAATATTAATAACTAACTCTAGTCTACGAGGGGGATGTTCTGACCGGGATTCAAAGGGACGACTCGAAATAAACTCAAATAAACTGTGAATGGTGTAAGATTAGGCCTAGATCTACCTAATTTTTAAAAATTAAATGTTCCATTAGGCCATGGATAGAAAATAGAAACTTCAGTAGAAAGCTATGACGGTAGCAGACCAAAATATTAAATAACCTAAAGAGTTTAGTAACAATAACTCAGAATTAACTGGGGTTTACTAAAAATGTAATCAAACAGGGTTATCGCACTTTTGTTCAGAGAAAATGGAGGCAGATATTTTGATTTCTTAAAATATAGATCTAGATCTAGTAGTTAGGAGGTTATCCAAAAATGACGATTTTACCCCCTCCCCCCCTCCGTCACAAAAAGCCAGACCCCCCCCCCTAAAATGACGTCACATCTCTGCCTACAACCCCCCTCAAAATTGCAGTTGAATTTAGCTAGATCTATATTTTTCCAAAATCTTGTTATTACAATTTATTAAAACAGTTTTCTAAAACGCAAAATAACGTCTAAAATTCGTTTTCTAACGCTTTTTGTGTGTGCAAAAGTGTGACTTCGCACCATCGGAACCCCCCTCCCACTCATCACACACCGTCACAAAATTGCGGACCCCCCCTACGAGTGTGACGTCATTTATGGACGACCCCTTAGTAAAGCATCTAGAAATTTATTTTGCTTCACATTTCACTGGGTTTTTTTTAAATATTTTCTTTTTAGTAGACATCATTAAATTAGAACACACCTAATCATTGTTTCTTCCAAACTTTTTTCTCCGGGGGGGGGGGGGGGGGGGCACTTGAAATTTTCGGGGGGGGGGGGTGGGGGGGGGTGGGAGACTTTCTTCGGGGGGGGGGGGCAGACACTGCCCCCCCCCCCCCTTCCTCGAAGTGATACCTGGAAGAAACTGCACCTAATATAGCCTACTTAAGTACTTTAGTAACCACTGTAACTAGGAGTCGTCCATTTATGATGACCACAAAAAATTCGTATTTTAGATCCTCTCCCTGCCCCCCGTCCACTTTGACGACCCTCTCCCCCTCTCAAAACTTATACCAACTAACTATTGGGTTTTTAACAATAGTGTTGCCTTTCCTCCTTTGTGTAAGCAGTGTCGGCGGCAGGTTATTTTTAGGGCCCTTGCATAACTTATTAAAATGCCCCCCACCCACGCACATTTTTTTCGGGCCCCCATATTATATATAGGCCTAATATATAAATATAAAAAAATATAAAAACATATAGGCCTATTATATAAAATATATGTGTAAAATATATACATATATATTTTATATATATATATATATATACATTTAGGGCATATATATATACATATATACATACATATATATATATATATATATATATATATATATATATATATATATATATATATATATATATTATATTCGGCTTCGGCTATTTAAAGAAGAATAATTCATGGACGTGGTTTAAAGGTTTTCATATTTTTCATACTACAAGTACAACTTATGTCGTTTTTTTTTTCTCTACACAACAGTGTGTGTTAGTTACTGTAGAACAATAGCTGCTGTAGTCGATTTGTGTTTTGTTTTTGCAAAACCACTGGTTTAACAAGGAGCAAAAAAATATGTATTTTGTCGAATTTTGATTCCCCCCCCCCCCCCCTCCCCCAACATTTCGGGGTCTGGCGGTATAGTAGTTCCGCCCCTGTAATTAATTTATATTTTGAAAAATTGCGCTCTCCACGGACACTGGAAAGTGTTAATTGCATTCGCAAGGAAACAACAACATTTGGTACACAATCTTTAAATTTCGGTTGTACTCTATAGCGAAGCACATTTGATGGTGACATAAGGTTTGGAAGCCTTAGAGCTACTACTTGAAGCTCATTTCAAAGATCATCATCTATATCTTTATTAGCGTGTTTGCAGTCCGTGACTATATCCGCAGATGTCTTTTTGTTGACATTGGATATATCATAAAGGAAGACAAATAGAATACTATGATCACCTGATGCTACTTACCATCGATAGCCAACATCATTTCTTCGTTTGATGCCAACGACCAACAGTCCTTTTCTTCAACAGCAACATACTTTAACTTCTTCACATAGCATTTTACGTCAAAGTGGTTTCTCTTTCCACATTTGCTTCAAATTCTACCCCACACCGGCATAGCTCCTTAACAAATTTGTGCTTTTTTCCATAAAAATGTTCACCTCGAACTGGAGTATTTACAGTTTCCCTTAGACGACACCACAAATGCGCCCTTTGACTATCCTAACAATACCCTATCTAGTTTTAGTTTCCCTTATCTGTTACATGTTGGCAAAAATAGCACGGGTTTGTCAACGTGGACAATACAGTTGCTACACAGTCTTCAATTTTCTCATCTACTTCCTGATTACTTTCAAGTATGATGCTTTCAAACGTTTCACTAGTTCATAACTAAAATGTTCATCAATTACCTTTTATATCTTCACATTGTGACCTTCTGACAGTTCCATGGTATTGTATTTGGCCAGCCCCCTTAGCTCCCAAAATATGCACAAACAATGCTCTGACATTTTCCCAATCTTCTTCTTCCTTGAGTCTTAGCTGTAACAACTCCCTCACACCTGCTTGATCAGATACCATCCCTCACTCCCTTTGATCACGTGATCCGCAATAAGTATTTCTTTTTGCCGTACAATTTTAAACAATGTCACTCACTATAATATTAGTTAGCCGTCAATGCTATCACTCAGGAATGTAGATTAAATGCAACAACCATTTTACAATACTCAACATCTAGTGCATAGAACACAACAACAGACGCCATCAAGTTTAATAAACACTTTATTTAGCAGTTGAGTACCTGTCAGGCATTGTCCTACACACGAGAGCGACGAAACGTTTAAAGGGTTTCATTAATATGTTATCAATCATGAATGTTGGACGATTGTTTTCTAAAACAATGCTGGCGCTATTGGATCCTAGTTGTTGGGGCCGGGTTTGTCCACACTACCGCCCAGGGCGTGCTGTATGAAAGCTTTGAGTGTACGTTAATCACCATCCGTAAGAGTGAGTTATAACACACACATCTACAACCGCACACGTGTCAGGGGCGTCGCGAGGGGCTCTTGGAAGCCACCAGTTACACTGCCGCAGGTGGCCCGGTGCGTCTGCTGGTTCGGTTTAGTCATTGAATGTAGTGGCCCACCGGGTCCCTATTGTATGGCGCTATTTAAAACGAATGTATCCCCATAGTGCTCACAGGGGAGCCCAGGATTCTCAGTCACCTGTACAGCGGGGCGCCGGCGGACGCGTTTGTTTCGATTTATCCAGCGATTATAGTAGTCCATTTATCAATAGTGCGTGGCGCTCATTAAAATGAAGGTAGGCACCATCAGTGGCGTAGCCAGGATCGTCTCAAGAGGGGGGGGGGTTCCAAATTTTACCCGGGGACAAACTTTCGATTTGCACCCCACCCCCCTCAGACTTTCGATTTGCACCCCCCCCCTCAAACTTTCGATTTTCACCCCCCCTCATACTTTTTATATATATACCGAGTGGTCTATGGGGGGGGGGGGGTTATGACCCCCCTTAACCCCCCCCTGCCTACGCCACTGGGCACCATAGTGTTCACGAGGAGGATGGTTTGCAACGCATCACAAGACCGCTGGTTGAAGAGCCCTATTCGACTTAGAAAACGATTGTAATATTCCACTGCATGCATAGTGAATGGCACTGTTTAAAACAAACGTGGGCACCAAGGAGGAGGGGGGGGGGGAGGTGCTCCCGGTCATCCGACCATTAGCGGACGTGCCTAGTACAGTTTGACCTTTGAATTGAGTAGTACCCATGACCTCGTTTTTTTGGTTGACCCTTGAGTTACAGCATTGGGGATCACCTAGGCTAGTGACCCTTGAGTTACAACATTGGGGATCACCTAGTCTAGTGACCCTTGAGTTACAGCATTGGGGATCACCTAGTCTAGTGACCCTTGAGTTACAGCATTGGGGATCACCTAGTCTAGTGACCCTTGAGTTACAGCATTGGGGATCACCTAGTCTAGTGACCCTTGAGTTACAGCATTGGGGATCACCTAGTCTAGTGACCCTTGAGTTACACCATTGGGGTTCACCTAGTCTAGTGACCCTTGGGTTACAGCATTGGGGATCACCTAGTCTAGTGACCCTTGAGTTACAGCATTGGGGATCACCTAGTCTAGTGACCCTTGAGTTACACCATTGGGGTTCACCTAGTCTAGTGACCCTTGGGTTACACCATTGGGGATCACCTAGTCTAGTGACCCTTGAGTTACAGCATTGGGGATCACCTAGTCTAGTGACCCTTGAGTTACACCATTGGGGATCACCTAGTCTAGTGACCCTTGGGTTACAGCATTGGGGATCACCTAGTCTAGTGACCCTTGAGTTACAGCATTGGGGATCACCTAGTGACCGTTGAGCTACAGCATTGGATCACCTAGTCTAGTGACCCTTGGGTTACAGCATTGGGGATCACCTAGTCTAGTGACCCTTAAGTTACAGCATTGGGGATCACCTAGTCTAGTGAACCTTAAGTTACAGCCTTGGGGATCACCTAGGCTAGTGACCCTTGGGGATCACCTAGTCTAGTGACCCTTAAGTTACAGCATTGGGGATCACCTAGTCTAGTGACCCTTGGGTTACAGCATTGGGGTTTACCTAGTCTAGTGACCCTTGAGTTACAGCATTGGGGATCACCTAGTCTAGTGACCCTTGAGTTACAGCATTGGGGATCAGTTATATTTTCCTTGTTTAAAAATAAATAAATCAAACAATGAACAAATAATTGAAGTTAAAATTATTCAATAACCTGTTTATCCATATTAAAATAAAATACTGACTATCTATTGTAAAGAAAAGTAACAACAAAACTGATATTTAAAAAAAAACCCAGATTTTATTGCAAATCTGTTCAGAATAACTCAGCATTATTTACACAAGAGAAATTTCTTACAGGATATCTTTCAACTTTGGGAAAAGCCGGACAGCATTTTCTGTTGTGATGGTCTTTACGTATTCAAGATGTATTTTCTTTATTTTTGAAATATATTCAATGGATACCATGGCATTTGCGGGCTCATTGACAGTCTAGGAAATAGATGTTTAAAAAAAATGCAATAACAAGAATAAATACAAATGATGTTCTTTTCAGCTAGAAATCTGGTTGTTAACATTTTGGATATTACATTTAGTTTCTAAATTATAAAAAAAAAAAAACTTAGATAATGACAAGCTTTTATATATGCACTGAAAAGAAGTCTATACAATTTTTAGTTAGGGTATTCAATAACTAATATACCAACCTAAGCTCTTTTATAAAGTTATTTAAATCATGGTGGATTATTATATATATTTTGAAAAAATCATTTTATTTTCTTCTGTTTAGTGCATGTACAAAAGCCTTTTTTTTATAAGCCTGTTATATTATTATTTTGTTAATACTTTTACATTTTCAATAAATCAAATCACATTATTGAAAACCCTTGCGCACAAAACAAATGCACATAATTGCATGTAATAGCACAATAAGATTAATACTTTATATAGCAATATGTAAACAATTTAAATAAAAATTAATTAAACATCAGAATCTGTCAAATCTTATGTCACATTACATCGCCATTGGGTTTTGACATACATATCAAAGTAGAAATAAATCAGATTATAAGAAATGCCTAAATTTCGCTGACATGTTTCGAACCATGATGAAGACAAAAGAACGGGGAATCAAGTTAAATAAAAGTGAGTTATAAAGTAGTTTCTAGTTCTTAAATAACTGTAGTAACATTTAATGTGGAATTTATTTTAACTTTGAATGCATTTAAACAGCATGTGTATATTAGTGGAAAGATATGCATATACGAACAGTTATATTGTACTTACCCCTTTCACTGGTGAGATACATGGGGCATCTGTTTCAACCAACAGTTTATCTAAAGGTAAGGCTTTTACCATCTTCTGGATCTGAATATTGCCAAGAATATGTAGAAACTTACAAACTAGTCTATTTTAGATTTAGGCTAAACAATTAAAATACCAGTGTAGTAATTTATTGTGTATTTAACATAATACCAGTCTAGTAACTTATTGTGTACTTAAAATAATACCAGTATAGTAGCTACCTGTGTATCTCTACAAACTGAAGATGGAACAGAAAAATAAAAACCATTTGAAGCTCCTTCCAATGCTACAGAAGCACGACCATCAAAAGCATGTAAAAGAACATTTTGTGCACCTGAGCAAAAGGTTAAGGCCATTTATGAGTAATTGAAATCATTTCATTAGGTAGTTTTTTCACATAGTGCCAGATTTCTGTTAAAATGCTCATCATTGCTCTACTGCTGAAGTTTTAAAAATGTAATTCTTTGATTTCAAGATTTTTAATCAGATGAATTCTCTAGGCATATTGAATATAATCTTTATTAATATTTCAAACATTATAATTCTGTTTAACATTCAGTTAAACTACTTTAAAAAAATGATATTTACCAAGTTCTTTAAGTAGCTGGATTGCTTTTCTTCCAGCCGATCTTGAGTGAACGTTACTGTGGAATTTTTAAATCATTATTTGTTTCAGGTCAAAAAAGAAGTACATCATCAGTATAACGTCTAAAGGGTACTTTCATCACATTTTACTGTCACAGCTGAAGCACACATTAACAATAACTATAAATATTTATGGAGATTAAAAAAAAAACATGAGGTTAAACAATATTTGAAATATCCCTTACATTGGTAGTCTGTGTCTATCAGCAAGCTGCACCTAAATGGAAACATTTTCTATATAGTAAGGAATGTAATAAAAGAAGTAACTACATCAAACAGCAGTAAAATCTCTTCCAACCTGCTTTGTTAGAATCAGAGTCTGGATTTCTTTGTCATCTGGCTTCTGGCAGAACCTTGGGGTGAAATCTAAACCAATCTGTTGTATGACAGACCATTCAAAGTATCTTAAAAATTAAGACAGACTTGCTTATGTAAACTAATTTTTTTTAAACAAGCAGAGTTTAACAGGTATTTATGTTAACTAGCATTGCCTCAAGAGAGTACTATTAATTTGTTGTGATTTAAAAGTATCCGGCATAACTTTCTTCAGAAGTTCATTTTGTTCTAACTCACCTCTCCAATACCACCAATGATGTCTAAATTATCTTCAATAGATTCTTCTACACCTTCATAGTCCTTTGAATTGGTATGGTTAAAATTAATTTTATTAATCATTAAAAAATACTAAGAGTAAAGTAGATCTATTTGAAATATAGACATAATTTATAATTACTTTATAGATGTTATACTCTATATATTAAATTAAACTCTCTATATCAAAGAATATTGTCCTAGGCAGTTAATACTAACTAAAACTTACATTTAGTATTACAGATCTCATTATTTCAATACCAGCATCATCCTTGGTTCCGGAACACTAAAAATGTTTTTCAATTTAAACCAACATGTTAAAAAATGGTTTAAAAGAAGATTTTTAAATTATCAAAATAAAATTAAGAGATGTGAATAAACTAAGAACAAGTGCAATTAATAACATTTTTACCTGAATAGGGTGAATTCCAAGACATGGAACCACAAACCTTGGAAAGCTGTCCAGAAAATTTGCTGAATAATTTGTATTGTAAATGAGTAAAAAAAAAGAGCAGAAAAAAATTCCTATTTTAAATATAGTTATGAGTTAGGTTTTAAATAGTTTAAAGCTAAAAAAGCTTCTGCTACTTATCAAACTTATAATGTTGGACATTAACAAAATTTAAGGCCTTAACATATTTATACTGAAACATTACTAAAAAAGTAATTATAAATGTAAGTTTAAAACTCTAGAGCTCAATAAAATCTTCAGAGTAGTAGTATAGTACTAGAGCACAAACCTTTTTAATTCATTATTATTACATGATTTAAGCATACTGTTTATATAAAAAAAAATATTCCTAAATCTTCGAGTTCACATAGCAAACATGATGTACCTCCTATACAGGTCTATGACATGCTCAAAGTCTTTAAGATTTTCTGTCACCACAAGAGCAGCTGCTACATGTTTCTGAAAATGAAAAAAATAAATAAATAAAAAGGTCTTTTGACTTTCATACATGTATGATCTAGATACTTTCTGGAAAAGTTTAGTTCAGCAGTTAACAAATGTTCAAGAAAGACAACCACTTACCACTAAAGCTCTTGCAATGATATTATCAATATCCTGCAACACATTTTCATTCATGTTAGATAAAGTAAATTATTTACTGTACTATAAGTATCATTCTTTCAAGTGGCATATTAAAAAAAAAAAATTTAATGCTTAAAAGCAAATGTTACACTTAAAAACTGAGGATTAAGAACCTGTCTCAAGCTGGTTTTTCTCAAAAAACAAATGGAAATAACATACTCATATCATATATTGATTATTTTTATTGCATTAAATGATAATAGGTTGTTACTAATAAGTCTAATAACTTACTAATAAGTCATTGCAAATATCTTTTTGCCTGTATTACAACCCTAAACATAACAATTACCAGAAAAGTGTAGAAATGCATGCAAGTAAAAGAAACACGCAACAAAATATTTATTATTAAGATATTAGGAAGGATTATTACTTTTAAAATTTAAATTGATCAAGTAGTCATTTATTTTGAGTTGAGAAATTTTAATTAGTAATTAGGCCTACTAAGTAATAAGTAAATTACATTTGTCAAGTTACAAAGTTTATTTTTTTACCCCTATCAGCAACTCATTCGTTAGGTGCGCATGAGCATCAACAACCTGAGTGTAGCGTCTTGAAACAGCAATGCTTTCACCGTTTGCCATTAGACTAGCTATTAATATTAGTCTGATTATTTTTTATTAGAGATTTAGGTAATATCACGATACAGTGTCGGTTATTATTCCGGAATGGTACAGCAGTAAAAAACAGTAAAACCATGGTGTGGTCTCTCCAACCGTTCCGTAAACCACCGGAAATACTGTAAACCAACACTTATTTGGCACCATATTTTTTTAAATACACAATGTTTAAAAATGTGCATAGATTGATTTTAGTTGCATTTTAGGCCCTAAATACTGTTTTGCTAATTATTTTATATTTCCAATTATTTTAAGCATATGTGCTGATTGTTGATGCTACTAAACCTTGTAGTAGTTCTTACTACTTTTACCTTTAGTAAATCTAATCGTCTTATTTTACTAGATCTAGTTGTCGCAAATCTGCAAGTTTTTTCTGTGTTTCTTAAAATAACACTAATTACTACACACGACTTTATTAATAAATATTAAATAGGCCTAATTAATTTAATTATCAGGCCTATTTAATATTTATTAGATCTACTATTTTTAATTGTTACTCATTTTGGATGATTTTAGATAGGCCTACTGATGTCCGATAATAGACTCTTCCATAAAATAGGTGTGTTGGGTTGTTAGTGAATAGTAGTAGTATTGTGATCTCGACTAATTTTATAGTTAGAAATTATAATTAATTAGGGTTAGGCATATGTCTATGCCACCGTTACAGTTACAGTGATTGTCTGAGTGTGATTAGTCAGTGACTGTCAGTGAGTGACACACGAAACGCAACAAACATTACCGGATAATTTCCGACGCTATATCGTGAGATTACCTAGTCTAGATTATCTACAAGAAAAATTGGAAAAGTTCATGTCTTTTCTTCCACAAAGTTGCAACATGACAGTAAACTTTAGTCGGCCCTAACCTAAACTCAAATTGTAGGCCTAAACATAAAAAAACAGTAAACACAAACAGATCTAGATCTAGATTTAGATCTATTTCCTAATTTCTTTTATGAGAGAGTTATTTCCTGAAAGCGAAATCTCACAGACTATCCAGGTTTTTAATTTTATGGGAACAAAAAGTCTCTCGTTAATTTGGCCTATTAAAATAGAAATTTCAAGAGCAAAGTAACGATCATTAACTACATTATCATAATGTATTATTAAAATCAATAGTCAGGCTTGTTTTTTTTGTAAATACAATTTCTAGAGCAGAAGTAGATCTCTAATCTAGATCTAGTATAATGATTCTAGATACTATATAGATTATAGTATATAGTAGTATTATAGTATAGTATATAACTATATATACTATTTTATATACTATAATTTACTATATGTCTATATCTATAGTCTATAGTACTTTATACTTTATTTTACAGTTTCATTAATTACTTAACTTAGTCATTAGTATTGAGTTAGCTGAGTAGTAGTATTAGTAATATTGACTCATTGTGTCACTGACTCAATTACAATACTTTCGCTAATACTAGATCTAGATCTACGTCTAAACCCATCTGCATCTATGCTGCCATGCGCTATCAACTATCATCTTACTTAACTTATTCTTTTATCTATAATTGTAACCTATTCATTTGATTCATTGAGATTTTAATGACTGTCTATCTATAACAGTTATTTAAATTATAAATAATTATATAACTTCCCCTAATTAGGGCCTATTCAAATGGGATGGGGGAATTATTCTGAATATATTATTTATTGTATTCATTATTCAATATTGTTATTAAATAAATAATATAATTTAATCATGAATAAAAACTGCATAGAAAATGATAAAAATGTAGATGATATTATTGGTACAATGAAATTCTAAAAGTAAAAAGCTAATCATAATTAAAATTGTTAGTAGCAGCTTATTATATACTAGCTGCACACCCATGTTCCGCCATGAGTCTTTTTAAATGTACCAACTTGGGAGCAGAAAAAAACTAAACACAAACTCAAACACAAAAGAAAACACAAACACAACACAAAAGAAAATGCAAACACAAAAACAATGCAAATGCAAAACAACACAAATGAAAATACAAACACAAATGCAACACGCAAACACAAAAGAAAAAGCAAACGCAAACACAAAAGAAAACACTAACACAACTCAAAAGAAAACGCAGACACAAAAACAATGCAAACACAAACACAATGCAAATGCAAAAAAACACAAACGAAAATGCAAACATAAACATAACACAAACGCATCAAAAAGACAAAAGAAAAAACAACAACAAACACAAAAGAAAACACAAACACAACACAAAAGAAAATGCAAACGCAAAACAACACAAATGAAAATACAAACACAAACGCAACACAAATGCAACACGCAAACGCAAACACAAAAGAAAAAAGCAAACACAAACACAAAAGAAGACACAAAAACAATGCAAACACAAACACAATGCAAACACAAACACAATGCAAACACAAAAAACACAAATGAAAATTCAAACATAAACATAACACAGACACAACACAAAGACAAAAGAAAAAAACAAACACAAACACAAAAGAAAACGCAAACACAAATGCAAAAAACACAAACGAAAGGGCTAACAAAAAATGCATAACATAAACACAACTTAAATATCAATCCATGCTAATTATAATATTCTAACAATAATAACCTCTTGCATGTCCGCATTTTGCATTCACATTTTTTTTATCAGCGTGAGTTGGATTTATTTTTAAATTACCTCCCCTGGCATAACTATTAAAAGATTTTAATTAATTAGTTTTTTAACCCTTCTGCTATGAAAATGTATCCACTTTTTCTAGGAATCTAAACGAAAATTATATTTGACATTGATCCCTTTAAAATGTTTTTGCAAACGAAAGGGCTAACAAAAAATGCATAACATAAACACAACTTAAATATCAATCCATGCTAATTATAATATTCTAACAATAATAACCTCTTGCATGTCCGCATTTTGCATTCACATTTTTTTTATCAGCGTGAGTTGGATTTATTTTTAAATTACCTCCCCTGGCATAACTATTAAAAGATTTTAATTAATTAGTTTTTTAACCCTTCTGCTATGAAAATGTATCCACTTTTTCTAGGAATCTAAACGAAAATTATATTTGACATTGATCCCTTTAAAATGTTTTTGCAATGTGTGTGTATTTAATATTTTCTTCACATTTATTTGAAAGTTTAAAAACTGTGGCAACTATAAAATAAATTTAAGTCGTTATATAAAAAAAAACTCTACACTATTACTTATAATAAGACAATGCAATGTAAAAGCACTGCATGGTGCGACCCCCACCTAGCCATGCCACTGATATATATATATTGTCATGTATTGTTTATTTGGTAGGAGTAAGCTTACAAGTACAACATGAGTCGAATGTATGATAATAAACCCCTGACCAATCTCCCTTTACACTCAGTGAAATGGAAAGGACAGTGGAACCATTCGGATTGGAAACATTCTATGTAAGTTAATAAATTAACATCCCTTAAATTCTAATACAAGTTTTGCTTCACATAGTTATCAGTGTTGATTTATGTAGTAATTGGTTTTATTTTACAGGGAAAAACCTGGAGTTTTGCTGGAAGGTAAAGTAATCAGCCAGGCCAGGATTAGCATTTCCAATTCAGAAGAAAGGGCTGTGTCAGACAAGGTTATTTACCTAAGTAAATTTTATAATAATTCCAATACTTGTATGGTGGTAACATTTCAGATAATCTAATGTCAGATCAATCATATTTTCTGCACTTAAAATTTTAGGATATATGTTAGGTCTAAATTGAAAGCTTTAAAATTTGGCTTTCCACAATTTTTAGACGAGGTACTTCATATTGTTCCTAAGAATAGAAAAAGCACACAAAAGGAAGTTTGATGCAACAGGGAAGGAGCAGGAGCCAAACTTTAGTGAAACAACCAAAGTGTCCACTGGTTTTCTCAACTCTTCTTATGGTAAACAGCACATTTTATGAGTCAATTTTAAGAATTTAACATCACTTCTCATCATTATTAATATTAAGGTGTTAAGTATGTATTCCGTTAATTAAAAAAAATCACTTTCAAATTATTGCAGATTGCATAATCTAGGTAGCAATCCATTAGAAATTTTAAAAAAATTATATTAAAGACAGTTTACAATGATAAATGGAATTAAAAATTGTTTATTATTGCTTGATCCCTCTCAGTAAACATCTTAGTCAGAACAGTAAATCAACATTCAAATTTTGTTTTCAGATGTCAGACAGAAGGGAAGTTCAGACAGACTTTCAGTTGATGAAGTCAAGTCATTAACTCAGAATCCACAAATAAATGCTATGTTAAATGATGTCTTGTCTAAAGATTCTAGTGGAGACATTTACTTTTTACTGAAGGAAGAAGAAAGGGACAAAATAGAAATTCTTAATGAAACCTTTGTTAGAATCAAAACAGCAGGAAACAGTCCGCTAATTGGTATGTTGTATTTATAATTAGTGGTTACTAAAATCTCATTGCCTGAAGAGTAATTGTTGAGAAAAAAAATTGGTTAATTTAATGTTATGCATTGTTTTTTTTTTGTAAAACAATATTGTTGCAAAAAGAGTTAGTTCTTATTCTTTGTGTATTATTTGTTTTCAGAAAGTCTGGTCTTATGTGACACTGTTACAGCTGCAAAAGGAAACTTTGTTGGTGATGAAAAAATGGGGGATAATTGGACAGATAAAATCATGAAGATGAAATCAACATCGAATGAACAGCAAGAAAGTAAAGAATCAGAAGTGGCAGATGAGGAGTGGGTAGGTGAAGAAAAAGAAATTATCCAACCTGAAAACATGTGTTGTTAATTGTTACATTTACCATGGTGAATTGCAGTTTTTTTTTACAATATAATTTTTTTTAAAAAGTACAGTGTTCCTTCCGCTACTTTAGGGTTAGTTTATTGGTGGACAAAGTCACGGAGAAGCTGACCATGTCAAGTTCAGGATGAGGAAGAAGAACAATAGGTTGATTAAGGAAAGGAGGTTGGCCTAATGTTTGAACATCCTGCAACAGTGGTCAAAAAGTCTTAGGAACTCTAGCAACTTGCAGAATATTGAGTGGGGTTCAAGTATAGTTTTTTTTTTTCAGTTTTCAATTGACACTTCCATGTCAGAGCCAGCAACTCCCCATAACTCTGTTTATATCAAGTACATAGAGATCTGTCACACCTGTCTGTAGCGGAAGTAGTAGAGTTTCTTGGCATTCATTTAATCTCTATCTCATCATTCTAGCTGTAGTATGTTTTAGTAGAAGTTTTCTAAAATATTTATGTACTATTAAGGAAAAGTTATTATGGTAATGGGAGAAGGCTATGTGTGAGTGTGATCAGCTATTTTAAAGGCTTAAATCAAAGTATAACTATTAAATAAGTACCGCATTCTTACTTCACAGAAACTGATATAAGGAGCGGGCCTCCCATGAAACAACCTTGATAAGTGAAGGAACACTGTACTAAATAATTAATTTTAAAAATTACTTGTGATGCTAATACCAATATTACAAAATTTAACTTTTGTCCATTTCAGGATGATTGAGAAACAAACAATGGATTGCCTACCTTGAAATGATAGTACTTTGACAATAATCACTTATGTGCTGCCGCTTTTTAAAAATTAGTCCTTCAATAAATTATGGACTAACTTATTATGCAAGCTGATATCTATCTCATTGCCATTGCTTTAAGCATCCAACAGATTAAGAAATGAATTAATTCAATTTCTTTAGTAAGCTTAAAGTCAGCATTAAATTCTTAGCTCAATAACAATGCTTTAAGAAAAGAAATAATATTAAACTTGGGGCAAAAACAGATTTTCAAAAAAAACATTATGTTTAAGATTTTGAATATTGATAAGGTGTAAACATTAGCATTTAAAGTGAATATTTTTTTCACTGAAATGTAGAAATATAAACTGTTATTTGTCTCGTACAAGAATAAAAATCATGAACAGGAATACAAATTAAAAACAGTAGGCTATTGAAACATTCCTCATTAACACATGAAGGAAATGATTTGAATGTAATATGTATTATACTGTTCAAGAAAGTATTGTAAATAATAAATCTGGTTAAAAACTAAACCTGTGATGACCTGATGCAAGCTTTCCTTTACCAATCATGTATAGGTGTAATTAAAAAATTATAATAATTGTAATTTTTTACACTATAGAACAAATTTTTAAAACTGTAGGAAAATGAAGTTAAAAAAGAAGGGAAACTGTCAACACAGTGAGACAAAAGAAGTTGCCAAATGCTGCAAATAGTCATAAGGCTGAGTTATTTTAACATAATGGAGAGTTGGATGCTTTGTTTTGTTAATGTTTAAAAATTGCTAATGAAGTATGAAATAGTATTATATTTTAAAGTATATTTAAGTCTGGTCATTTGCTTTGGTTTCGAATGTGTTTCTTACAGCAAGCTTTGTTTCTCAAAATCTGGATACCAAACCTAATAAAAGCATTTAATTGTATTATCCTGTTAAATATTGA
The DNA here is from genome assembly GCF_028476545.2 of Physella acuta. Lineage (NCBI taxonomy): Eukaryota > Metazoa > Mollusca > Gastropoda > Physidae > Physella > Physella acuta. The sequence continues at coordinate 1,287,740 of NW_026732013.1, forward strand.
AAAAGCATTTATTCTTAAACATAAACAAAATAAAACATTTTACCCTATTTATATTGGCAACAATATAGCCCATACCAGTGCACAAGTGATTGAATATCAGATACATTCTTATATTATTGTCTTTTGTCAATAACACACTCATCACATATCAATTATTTCATATTTTTCCTTGTCTGTTTTTTTTAAAATTGTAAATTCTTTATTGATACAACATATTAAATTGTACAAAAAACAAATAAAAACACCAAGTCAATAAATGGTTTTCTTCTGTTTTTACTTATATCATTTATTATAGACTCATTGTTACATAGCAGGTTTTAAAAAATACTTTGAATCAATTTGGAAAAAAATTTGGGGAATCATATTCAATATTGGAAGAACAACTGAAAACGTAAAAAAATTATTTTGGTTAATAAGTCGGCTCTCAATTGTATTTGAAATTTATTCCTTTTTAGTGTGGGTTATGGCAATAAATAAGGCTGGAACTAATTTTGTTAGTATTTAGTTCCTTCATGTTTGTTTGTGCAATCCTATAATTGCCACTTTCAATATTGCTTATCGAACAAGACTATATGCCATAGGCCTAAAATATAATAAAATTTACAGATACAATACAAACTTGTGAAAAATATCAAGAATAATAATATTTGGTGCTTATAAAATACTGAAAGGTCAAAACAAACCTTTTTTATGCTAGTAGTTGTATCACTACCTACCTAGAGACTAATGATCTAATCTAAACCCTCTCTTTAAGTTTAAACATAATCTACTTGATAAACAATTGTAGCTGGAAAAAATATGGGTTTGGTTGGACACAGAAATTCTAACAGTATTGTTAGAACAAAAACTTAAATAAAGCATATAAAATATAATATATAGGCTATTATTATAGTCGTCTATTTTAAATTCATTTAAATAGGACTGGGGTGTGTGGGGGGGGGGGGGGGGGGGGGGGGGCTATTTGTTTATTAAAATTAAAATTGCGAAATTTTTATAAAATAAATTTAGAATAACGTCCCTTGCAAGTTTTCTTTCTGTAAACATGTCTGACAAATACAAAAATTTTCAGAGTGTGTACGAATTAGACGCCCAGAAAGAAGAGAACAAAAAAGCCAGACAGTTAATACTTGAACAGGTACAAAAGTAGTCGTTGAATCCGTTCGTAATACTCACCTAGTATTATTTACTGTACTGGCGAATTATTATTAATATTTCGATTTGGGGTCGGGTCGTACTCAACTCATGTCATGTCGGTAATCTATCGTTTTGGGTACGTAAAATCGCCCGCGATTTGTAATGTGAAAAACAGGTGACTCCTTAAATTTTAATAACTATTTCACATTTTGAGGAGAATTTATGTTTTAAAAAATTCAAAAATGTTTCCTTGATTCATTTATGTACCTGTTTTTAAACAATTGAATTAAAACTTTTCCGTAATAAATGAAGACTAGCGATGTTTCCTACAGATGCAACCATGCTCATTTACTATAGCAGCCATCTTGTCTAAGTTTTATTTTTATAAGCTTTTAGCGCCAGATTCAGGGGGAAGTCACTCTATTTTACAAATGGCTGCTGTTTATATAGCAAATCTTGCTCTCAGACACTGCTGTTTAAAGTTAATTTCTGGCCTATATCGATATATTTAGCCATTGATTTAGGTTTATTATTCATTTATCTATATTTCTATAATATTTGACACAAAAGTATGACAATATACCTCTATTAAAGCCTTGACAATGAGGTAACGTTTTCGTACATAAATAGCCGCGGGCGATTTTACGTACCCAAAACGATAGATTACCGTCATGTCCTAGCCGCGCTAGCGTTGAGTGAGACCACTCACTGACTCTCACAATCAATAAATTATAGATCTAGATCTAGGCCTAACCTACTGAAAGGACATTGTTTATAGATCTATTATTGTTTTGAGTTTATATTTAACTCAATGCAACAAGTCGCCAGTTGGTTGAGGCCACGACGGGGGGACGTTCTGACCGGTAATAATAATCTATCGTTTTGGGTACGTAAAATCGCCCGCAACTAGTAATGTGAAAAACAGGTGACTCCTTAAATTTTAATAATTATTTCACATTTTGAGGAGGATTTGTGTTTTGAAAAATACAAAAATGTTTCCTTGTTTCATTTATGTACCTGTTTTCAAACAATTGAATTAAAACTTTTCAATAATAAATGAATACTAGCGATGTTTCCAACAGATGCAACCATGCTCATTTACTATAGCAGCCATCTTGTTTAAGTTCTTTCTTTGTTAACTTATAGCGCGAGATCAGGGGAAGGCAACTCTATTTTACAAATGGCTGCTGTTTATATAGGAAATCCTGCTCGCAAACACTGCTGTTAAAAGTTAATTTTTTGCCTATATTGATATATTTAGCTATTGATTTAGGTTATTTATTCATTTATCTATAATATTTGACACAAATATATCAAAATATACTTCTATTAAAGCCTTGACAATGAGGTGACTTTTTCGTACATTACTAGCCGCGGGCGATTTTACGTACCCAAAACGATAGATTACCGATAATATATGCTAAAGGGCCTATGGTACTATACTGTAAAAAAAAGCCTAATTAAAACTCTTAACTCTATCTAACTAAACTCTAAACTCTAAAGTCTAAAGTCTTATAAAGTTTTGGCTTTGACTTAGTCACTTACTAATGAAAGCTTCTTATTTTCAGAATGTAATAAAATATTTAATAGGCTAGGGCCCTATGTTTATTTATTTAGCTGATATTAATTAAACCTATTTGTAATGTGTTTTTAAAAAAAAGGCCAAAAAGAAATATGAAATCTCTGAGGCAAAGAAAGAAAGGGCAAGAAAATTAGGTGAAGGAACATGGATGCTTGATTCAGTCACACAGCGCATTGATAAAGAAGAAAAGGCAGGTTGCATTTTTCTGTCATTTTTATATTGAAAAGTGCAATATAAATATTAAATTAAAAAATTTATTTGGGACTGCCTATCTTTTATATTTGCTGCAACTGTAACAGGGCTTGGCAACACATTATTGTATTGAGTTTTTTGTGTGCTGTTTTTGCTGTTAGTTTGGGCTAGAGTTTGGAATGGCAAGTACTAGATCTACCAGCAAAGTATTACTTAAACTACACAACTTGACTACATCACAAAAGTTACCATTTTGTCAAAAATTTAAGCCAGAAACAAAAACAAAAAACTGTTCTTCTTTTAGTAGTTTAAGCTATGAGTTATATATATGTTAGGTTTTATTACCATTTTCTATTGGCCTACTACTTTGGGCTGTGAAAATACTGAAAATTTATTTTATTAATTATTCAAAAAAATAATTAGAAAAATTGATTTTGTAAATTGTAATTCAGGAAGTGGAAAAAGAAAAAAAGAAAAAAGTGAAGAAAGCAAAAAAGAAAAAGAAAAAACGATCAAGTTCAGCATCAAATGATAGTGTATGTATTTAATGTAATTTTAGCATTAAGTTCACCAGATTATAACTTTATTTAAATTATAACAATTAAATAACTTTTAGGTCAGTATAATGTTTTTTAGTATAAAATTTTAATTAAGTAAAGTAAAAAAAATAAATTTTACTGAAGGAAAAATTAAAATATGAAGAGAATTTTTTTTTTAAAGAATGCAAGTGAAGGTGAAGTTTGGACAGAAGTTTCCAAGTCCAACCATGGACCTGCTTCAGTTAAAGGACCTCAACTCCAAGTAAATCAGTTTTATTTGTTTCTTAGATCATGATTCTCGTGTTTGAATACTTAGTTGATGATTTAGTTGTTTTACATCATGTGTAAAAATTAATGGTTTAGAAATCTATTTTCATTAGCGTGAAAGCTGGATGGAAGCCCCAATTAACCTGATACCAACCACCTCTAGGCAAGAAATTCGAAATGCCATTTTGAAAGACAAAGAAGAAGCCAGAAGGGAGGTTGAAAAATTAACACAGGTAAAGATTCCAGAATTTAGTTTGCATTTTAAAAGTGCTAGTAACAGAACGATTTTATTACCTACAGCTAAGATATCACTTACAGGGTCTATATAGTAGAAACCAGTTTCATGTTACTGTAAATAAAAGGTATGTTTTTAAAGTGTTATTTCTGATCAGGATTGAAGAAATATAACAATCATTTTGTTTTAGTAATAAGTTACAAGAAATAAGATAGTTGCAAGGTCTGAACTAATAACTGTTTGTAAGTGCAATTGTATGCTAATATAAGTTAAACCACACAACCCTGCTGTGTGTAGTGCTCTTAGAAAGCTGTATTTACTTATTTTAGTTTGATATTTTTTTCAAGCCAGGCCGGCATGTACGTGAACTAAACCCCTACTGGAAAGATGGTGGCACAGGTCTCCCAGATAGTCGTCAAGATGTGAAGGTGCCATCTAGTGGCACAGGTGATGGTGGAGTTGCCTGGTTAAGGAAAGCCTACAGTAGGTGTAAGCAGCAAGCTGAGGATGAAGGAAGGAGCTTAGAGGAAGTGGCAGCTGAGAGGTGGGGGGTAAGTGGCAGCTGAGAGGTGGGGGGTAAGTGGCAGCTGAGAGGTGGGGGGTAAGTGGCAGCTGAGAGGTGGGTGGGGGGGGGGTAAGTGGCAGCTGAGAGGTGGGGGGTAAGTGGCAGCTGAGAGGTGGGTGGGGGGGGGGGGGGTAAGTGGCAGCTGAGAGGTGGGTGGGGGGGGGGGGTAAGTGGCAGCTGAGAGGTGGGGGGGGGGTTAGTGGCAGCTGAGAGGTGGGGGGAGTGGTAGCTGAGAGGTGGGGGTGAGTGGGTGCAATACATTTTAAAAGTTTGTAAAATTATCCAATAGAATGTATGAATTTCTCAACTTTTTATTCTCTATATATTTCAGTCTCTTAAAAAGCTTGAATCTATGTTGGAGGAAGCAGAAAAGAAACAAAAAGATGTTGCTCAAAGGAAAGATAACAGAGACAGAATAGAGGGCAGAAAGGAGCCAAGGAAATATGAAATGGACAGAACTCAAGAAAAGATGGGTACAAGCCGTAGGGATGATCCATCAGAAAAGCAAAATCGTGACTCCAGGTATTCACACAGAGATCAGCCTAGACATGAGGATAAAGATAACAGAAGATCTGGTTTTCGTCGTCCTGGATCTGATAGTGATGAGGATAAGGATAATAGAAGATCTGGCTTTCGTCGTCCTGGATCTGGTAGTGATGAGGATAAAAATAATAGAAGGCCTGGCTTTCGTCGTCCTGGATCTGGTAGTGATGAGGATAAAGATAATAGAAGAACTGGCTTTCGTCGTCCTGGATCTGGTAGTGATGAGGATAAAGATAATAGAAGAACTGGCTTTCGTCGTCCTGGATCTGGTAGTGATGAGGATAAAAATAATAGAAGGCCTGGCTTTCGTCGCCCTGCTTCTGATCATAATGAGGATAAAGATAATAGAAGATCTGGGTTTCGTCGCCCTGGATCTGATAATGAGGATGATAAAGATACCAGACGGTCTGGCTTTCGTCGCCCTGCTTCTGATTTTGATAAAGGTAAAGCTGACAAAAGGTCTGGCTTTCGTCTCCCTGCTGGATCTGACAGTGATGAGGATGTAAAAAATTCCCATTCTGATCATAGGAAGAGGTCTTCACCTGGACGCAACTCTTATAGAAGAGAAGGCTTTGTGAGACCCTCAGATGCTGAAGAGGATTCTTATAGAGGTAGAGGCAGGTCAGGTGGTGAAGGGGGTAGAGGGAAGTCAGGTGATGACACTCCTGCGTGGAAGAAGAAGCCAGTGGTGCAGCCAGTCAGAGAACAGCCTACAGAAGAGAAGAAGAAAGCTGAAAAGGTGAACATCAGAAGAAAATCTACCAGTTCATCTGCTTCAGGTTAGTGTTCAAGTTTTTAACAAAAAACTACACAAATTGTTGTAGTGAATACTGACTAGTTAGTGCCTTTTTTAATTCACATTAATATTCAAAGTTTGCAACAAAAAAAATCATGGAATAAAAACGTAAATCATTTATTTTAGATGACAGTGCTTGTTCTGCGAGCTCTTCTGAATCAGAGGAAGAAAAGAAACACGAGGAACCAGCAAAGATCTTAAGTGAAGAAGAATTGAATGAATTGGCGGCAAAGATTTTAAGAGCTGAGATCATGGGAGAAAATGTGAGTTATTATCTGTGTGCTCATTTAATGCCAGTTGTTTACATTAAAAGGTCTTTTATGGTTTTACCTAAACACTAATTTAATTTATTTTTGAATTAACATTTGTGAAATACTGTGTCAGGATTTAGCTGCAGAACTGAAGGAGAAATTAGAAAATGCCAGAAAACAGAGAGAAGCTTCAAAATCTGGGGGAGAGAAGCAGGCAGATTTCTGTCACAGAAGGAAGGAGCAGGGTGGGGAGAGGAAGACCAGGGCTCACAAGGAGGAAGGAGAGGAGGACAACGTGGTTGTTCTGTCTCGGACAAGCAAGGGAGGACTGGTCAGGCCGGTCGCTGGATCTGGTGAACAGTGGGGGGGCCCAAGTGGGAAAAAACGCAAGAAGACTGTAAGTACTGTCAGAATTTGTTTGTGTGATATGGGGATAGTTGTACTGGGGTGTTGGTATTTATGTGGTGTTTGTGAGTTGTTAGAATTTTTGTGCTGTTTTTAAGGTGTTTGTGTTTGTGTGGTGTTTGTGGGTTGTTAGTATTTGTGTTGTTTTGTTGTTTGTTAGTGTTTGTGTGGTGTTTCTGGGTTGTTGGTATTTTTGTGCTATTTATGGGTTGTGTACAACATATATCAAGTATTTCCTTTCCTCTACATCCTCTATATAGCTAATGTTGTATGTCCACCTCCTCTATATAGCTAATGTTGTATGTCCACCTCCTCTATATAGCTAATGTTGTATGTCCACCTCCTCTATATAGCTAATGTTGTATGTCCACCTCCTCTATATAGCTAATGTTGTATGTCCACCTCCTCTATATAGCTAATGTTGTATGTCCACCTCCTCTATATAGCTAATGTTGTATGTCCACCTCCTCTATATAGCTAATGTTGTATGTCCATCTCCTCTATATAGCTAATGTTGTATGTCCACCTCCCCTATATAGCTAATGTTGTATGTCCACCTCCTCTATATAGCTAATGTTCTATGTCCACCTCCTCTATATAGCTAATGTTGTATGTCCACCTCCTCTATATAGCTAATGTTGTATGTCCACCTCCTCTATATAGCTAATGTTGTATGTCCACCTCCCCTATATAGCTAATGTTGTATGTCCACCTCCTCTATATAGCTAATGTTGTATGTCCACCTCCTCTATATAGCTAATGTTGTATGTCCACCTCCTCTATATAGCTAATGTTGTATGTCCACCTCCTCTATATAGCTAAAGTTGTATGTCCACCTCCCCTATATAGCTAATGTTGTATGTCCACCTCCCCTATATAGCTAATGTTGTATGTCCACCTCCTCTATATTGCTAATGTTGTATGTCCACCTCCACTATATAGCTAATGTTGTATGTCCACCTCCACTATATAGCTAATGTTGTATGTCCACCTCCACCTCCTCTATATAGCTAATGTTGTATGTCCACCTCCTCTATATAGCTAATGTTGTATGTCCACCTCTATATAGCTAATGTTGTATGTCCATCTCCTCTATATAGCTAATGTTGTATGTCCACCTCCTCTATATAGCTAATGTTGTATGTCCACCTCCTCTATATAGCTAATGTTGTATGTCCACCTCCTCTATATAGCAAATGTTGTATGTCCACCTCCTCTATATAGCTAATGTTGTATGTCCACCTCTATATAGCTAATCTATAATATAAGCGGGCTGAGCGTGTGTCAGTCCTTCCTTCCTTCCTTCCTTCTGTCATCGCTATAGCTTTCGGAACCATAAAAGTAAACATTCGCACCATGCTGTGCTTTTCAGTGCACCGCCGTGTCTTATTATAAGTAATAGAGTAGGGTTCGTTTATATAACGGCATAGAGCTATTTTATAAATGCCACTGTGTTTACTTTTTTGCATAACGTTATGAAAATATTGAATATTCGCACATTGCTAAAACATATTAAAAAAATCAATGTCAAATATCATTTTAGTTTATATTCCTAGAAAAAATGGATACATTTCCATAAAAGTAGGTCGAAAAAACTAATTAATTCAACTTTTTTTTTGTGGTAATTTTTTCAAGGGAGGTAATTTAAAAATATATTTAACTCAACAATAATTTAAGTTAATCTTTTTTTTATTACTACCGCATTGATTAGTCTATGTTAAGGTTCATAATTAAAAGAGAAAAATGTTAAGATTATTTATATTATTTTCTAATTAGTCTATGATTTCTCAAAATCACTATTTTTTGTTTTTGTTTTTTGGTGTTAACAGATGGTGAAATTTTATAATTATAGTATAGAGAATGCTGGAAAGACTCTCTCTAGGCGCGGACGCCTGGGAAAAGCGTGTTTTTCGGTGGTTATTCTAATTACATTGCCAATGTGTTTTCTTAGAAGCATAAAAGTAAACACCACTTGCCGTACATTCATTTGCATCGCATTGTTTTATTGTAAGTTATGGAGTAGGATCTATTTATGTGACTTAAATTTTTAATGTTGGAAAGGCTCTCTTTGGGCGCGGACGCCTAAAAAAGCGTGTTGTTTGGTGGTGATTCTAATGTTGTGGTTGTGTTGTTTTTTTTTTTGGTTGTGTTGTGGTTGTGTTGTGGTTGTTTTTTGGTTGTGTTGTGGTTGTTTTTTGGTTGTGTTGTGGTTGTGTTGTGGTTGTGTTGTGGTTGATTTTTGGTTGTGTTGTGGTTGTGTTGTGGTTGTGTTGTGGCTGTGTTGTGGTTGTGTTTTTGTTGTGGTTGTGTTTTTGTTGTGGTTGTGTTGTAGTTGTGGTTGTGGTTGTGTTTGTGGTTGTGTTGTGGTTGTGTTGTGGTTGTGTTGTGGTTGTGTTGTGGTTGTGTTGTGGTTGTGTTGTGGTTGTGTTGTGGTTGTGTTGTGGTTGTGTTGTGGCTGTGTTGTGGTTGTGTTATGGCTGTGTTGTGGTTGTGTTGTGGTTGTGTTGTGGTTGTGTTGTGGTTGTGTTGTGTTTGTGGTTGTGTTTTTTGTGTTTGTGTTGTTTTTGTTTGTTTTGTTCTGTTCCAAAGTTGGTACATTTAAAAAAGATTTACCGTGGCGGAGCACGGGATGCAGCTAGTGTTGTATGTCCACCTCCTCTATCTAGCTAATGTTGTATGTCCACCTCCTCTATATAGCTAATGTTGTATGTCCACCTCCTCTATATAGCTAATGTTGTATGTCCACCTCCTCTATATACCTAATGTTGTATGTCCACCTCCTCTATATAGCTAATGTTGTATGTCCACCTCCCCTATATAGCTAATGTTGTATGTCCACCTCCTCTATATAGCTAATGTTGTATGTCCACCTCCTCTATATAGCTAATGTTGTATGTCCACCTCCTCTATATAGCTAATGTTGTATGTCCATCTCCTATATATAGCTAATGTTGTATGTCTATCTCCTCTATATAGCTAATGTTGTATGTCCACTTCTATATAGCTAATGTTGTATGTCCATCTCCTCTATATAGCTAATGTTGTATGTCCACCTCCTATATAGCTAATGTTGTATGTCCACCTCCTCTATATAGCTAATGTTGTATGTCCACCTCTATATAGCTAATGTTGTATGTCCACCTCCTCTATATAGCTAATGTTGTATGTCCACCTCCTCTATATAGCTAATGTTGTATGTCCACCTCCTCTATATAGCTAATGTTGTATGTCCACCTCCTCTATATAGCTAATGTTGTATGTCCACCTCCTCTATATAGCTAATGTTGTATGTCCACCTCCTCTATATAGCTAATGTTGTATGTCCACCTCCTCTATATAGCTAATGTTGTATGTCCACCTCCTCTATATAGCCAATGTTGTATGTCCACCTCCTCTATATAGCTAATGTTGTATGTCCACCTCCTCTATATAGCTAATGTTGTATGTCCACCTCTATATAGCTAATGTTGTATGTCCACCTCCTCTATATAGCCAATGTTGTATGTCCACCAGGTACCCACACACAGTATGACAGGGGACAGGACAATTTATTTTGATAATGATGACCAGTTTGACCTCAAGACTTTGGTGAGTAGCTGCTGCAAAGTTCTCAGGTTTCTTGTGTACTTTAGCCAGATACAATTTCTCCAAGCTAACACTTATAGCTGCTGCATAGTTCTCAGGTTACTTGTGTACTTTAGCCAGATACAATTTCTCCAAGCTAACACTTATAGCTGCTGCATAGTTCTCAGGTTACTTGTGTACTTTAGCCAGATACAATTGCTCCAAGCTAACACTTATAGCTGGTGCATAGTTCTCAGGTTACTTGTGTACTTTAGCCAGATACAATTGCTCCAAGCTAACACTTATAGCTGCTGCATAGTTCTCAGGTTACTTGTGTACTTTAGCCAGATACAATTTCTCCAAGCTAACACTTATAACTGCTGCATAGTTCTCAGGTTTCTTGTGTACTTTAGCCAGGTACAATTTCTCCAAGCTAACACCTATAACTGCTGCATAGTTCTCAGGTTTCTTGTGTACTTTAGCCAGATACACTTTCTCCAAGCTAACACTTATAGCTGGTGCATAGTTCTCAGGTTACTTGTGTACTTTAGCCAGGTACAATTTCTCCAAGCTAACACTTATAGCTGCTGCGTAGTTCTCAGGTTACTTGTGTACTTTAGCCAGATACAATTTCTCCAAGCTAACACCTATAACTGCTGCATAGTTCTCAGGTTTCTTGTGTACTTTAGCCAGATACAATTTCTCCAAGCTAACACTTATAGCTGGTGCATAGTTCTCAGGTTACTTGTGTACTTTAGCCAGATACACTTTCTCCAAGCTAACACTTATAGCTGGTGCATAGTTCTCAGGTTACTTGTGTACTTTAGCCAGGTACAATTTCTCCAAGCTAACACTTATAGCTGCTGCATAGTTCTCAGGTTACTTGTGTACTTTAGCCAGATACAATTTCTCCAAGCTAACACTTATAGCTGCTGCGTTGTTCTCAGGTTACTTGTGTACTTTAGCCAGATACAATTTCTCCAAGCTAACACTTATAGCTGCTGCGTAGTTCTCAGGTTACTTGTGTACTTTAGCCAGATACAATTTCTCCAAGCTAACACTTATAGCTGCTGCATAGTTCTCAGGTTACTTGTGTACTTTAGCCAGATACAATTTCTCCAAGCTAACACCTATAACTGCTGCATAGTTCTCAGGTTACTTGTGTACTTTAGCCAGATACAATTTCTCCAAGCTAACACCTATAACTGCTGCATAGTTCTCAGGTTTCTTGTGTACTTTAGCCAGATACAATTTCTCCAAGCTAACACTTATAGCTGGTGCATAGTTCTCAGGTTACTTGTGTACTTTAGCCAGATACACTTTCTCCAAGCTAACACTTATAGCTGGTGCATAGTTCTCAGGTTACTTGTGTACTTTAGCCAGGTACAATTTCTCCAAGCTAACACTTATAGCTGCTGCATAGTTCTCAGGTTACTTGTGTACTTTAGCCAGATACAATTTCTCCAAGCTAACACTTATAGCTGCTGCGTTGTTCTCAGGTTACTTGTGTACTTTAGCCAGATACAATTTCTCCAAGCTAACACTTATAGCTGCTGCGTAGTTCTCAGGTTACTTGTGTACTTTAGCCAGATACAATTTCTCCAAGCTAACACTTATAGCTGCTGCATAGTTCTCAGGTTACTTGTGTACTTTAGCCAGATACAATTTCTCCAAGCTAACACCTATAACTGCTGCATAGTTCTCAGGTTTCTTGTGTACTTTAGCCAGATACAATTGCTCCAAGCTAACACTTATAGCTGGTGCATAGTTCTCAGGTTACTTGTGTACTTTAGCCAGATACACTTTCTCCAAGCTAACACTTATAGCTGCTGCATAGTTCTCAGGTTACTTGTGTACTTTAGCCAGATACAATCGCTCTAAGCTAACACTTATTTGACATATCTTCAGGTTGAGAGGGAAAAAGCTGGCACAGCAGAAGATCAGAATTCTATGTTTGCCAGGTTGGCTGGTAGGGTAAGTACTAGAACTTATGATAGGTCAGCTAGTCTAGATTGTTTTATTAATTTTTTTTTGTTTTATATTTGCCCTTGTTTAGTCACATGATAAAATCTAGTCACATGACAAAAACATGGATGTTGATGATTAAAATATTTGCTTTAACTTGTCAAGTCACATGACAAAATCTAGTCACATGACAAAGACATGGATGTTGATGATTAAAATATTTGCTTTAACTTGTCTAGTCACATGACAAAATCTAGTCACACGACAAAGACATGGATGTTGATGATTAAAATATTTGCTTTAACTTGTCTAGTCACATGACAAAATCTAGTCACACGACAAAGACATGGATGTTGATGATTAAAATATTTGCTTTAACTTGTCTAGTCACATGACAAAATCTAGTCACATGACAAAGACATGGATGTTGATGATTAAAATATTTGCTTTAACTTGTCTAGTCACATGATAAAATCTAGTCACATGACAAAGACATGGATGTTGATGATTAAAATATTTTCTTTAACTTGTCTAGTCACATGACAAAGACATGGATGTTGATGATTAAAATATTTGCTTTAACTTGTCTAGTCACATGACAAAGACATGGATGTTGATGATTAAAATATTTGCTTTAACTTGTCTAGTCACATGACAAAGACATGGATGTTGATGATTAAAATATTTGCTTTAACTTGTCTAGTCACATGACAAAGACATGGATGTTGACGACATTTTCCTGACAAAAGCTGCCATCAAACAACACGCTGAGCAAGCTGCTACAAGGGACAAGGCTGCTGCTATTTTTGGTAACTTCCTTTGTCAACTAAAAATATTTCAGCTTAAATGGTCAAAGTCATGTTAAAGTAAAAAAATATATACGACTGGAAAAGTTAAAAAAAAAAAAAAAAAAAAAAAAATTATGACTGCACAAGTTAAACTACAAACAACACTGTTGCAGAACACAAGAAGATGAGCTCAGCCATGGACAAGTGTACCAGGTGCCTCAAGAAGGTTCCCAAACACCTCATCATTGCCATAGGGTCAAAGGTGAGTCACTTTGTTTATAAGAGAAAAAATCTTGTGTCAAGCCCTATTCATGTCAATATGCCACAGAATAAAATGTTACACTTTTTTCGTAGATAGGTTCTCATAGTTATCTGCTAGTATAAAGGATTTTTCATGCTAATCATTTGTAAATTCCTGAAATTGAACTTTTATACAGAGTTATCTGTGCTTGCCTCCCCACCGCTCCTTGACAGAGGGCCACTGTTTTGTTGTCCCTATTCACCATGTGTCATCTGCTACAAGCATGGATGAAGATGTCTGGCGGGAGATGCAGGTACACTTGTCCTCATACTTTGTTAGATGGAACTTAATTCTACAATTTACTTTCTTTCAAATTCTCATGTCCTTAAACAAGTTACGTGTAAAATATTTATTCCCTCCCTTTCATGCCAAACCTAGACGTTTAGAAAGTTACAAGTAAAATATTTTTTCCCTCCCTTTCATGCCAAACCAAGAAATTTAGAAAAAGTTACATGTAAAATACTTTTTCCCTCCATTCATGGCAGACGTTTAGAAAAAGTCTAGTCCAGATGTTCACCTCACAAGGCCAAGATGTTGTTGTCATGGAAACTGTGATGCACCTGAAACACTTCCCCCACACAGCGTTTGAATGTATCCCATTGGATAAGGAGCTGGGAGATTTAGCTCCCATTTATTTTAAAGTAATAAACCATCATCTTATTCTCCTACCAACATCATTTTATTCTCCTACCAACATCATCTTATTCTACTACCAACATCATCTTATTCTCCTACCAACATCATCTTATTCTTCTACTAACATCATCTTATTCTCCTACCAACATCATCTTATTCTACTACCAACATCATCTTATTCTTCTACTAACATCATCTTATTCTCCTACCAACATCATCTTATTCTCCTACCAACATCATCTTAATCTACTACCAACATCATCTTATTTTCCTACCAACATCATCTTATTCTCCTACCAACATCATCTTATTCTCCTACCAACATCATTTTATTCTCCTACTAACATGATTTACTGTACTTGTTAGCCTAGACTCAATTTGTTTTGATCTATCCATGTTTTAAACCAGGGGTCTCCAAACTTTTCAGCCCGAGGGCCGCATTAACTATCAAATTTCAGTTTGGGGGCCAGTTTCTTCCAGGCATGTCTTTGATTTTTCTGGGCAAAGTTCCTCAGCCATCACCAACAAACTTTTTTTCTGTGGACAAAAAGATCTCCGCGGGCCGGATAAGAGGACCTCGCGGGCCGTAGTTTGGAGACCCCTGTTTTAAACTATACTTTTTCAAAAATCCATCCCATTCATAAATGTTTAAACTTTAACTTGTACTATAATCTTTTATTCACTAAATATAAATAATTTTCTTATTTCTGTCTGTGTCATTATGAAAAGTTTGTCGTGTTCCTAATGTGATCAATGTTTGAACCTTCAGAAAGCCATCCAAGAGGCAGGCCCTGAGTGGTCAGACAACAAAAAACTTCACAGTCTCAGACAGAAAGATGTCAGACATGTGGTCAGTACAGTTTTTAAGTTCATTGTTAGACATGTGGTCAGTACAGTTTTTAAGTTTATTGTTAGACATGTGGTCAGTACAGTTTTTAAGTTTATTGTTAGTCATGTGGTCAGTACAGTTTTTACGTTTATTGTTAGACATGTGGTCAGTACAGTTTTTAAGTTCATTGTTGGTCAGACATGTGGTCAGTACAGTTTTTAAGTTCATTGTTAGACATGTGGTCAGTACAGTTTTTAAGTTTATTGTTGGTCATGTGGTCAGAACAGTTTTTAAGTTTATTGTTAGACATGTGGTCAGTACAGTTTTTAAGTTCATTGTTGGTCAGACATGTGGTCAGTACAGTTTTTAAGTTTATTGTTGGTCAGACATGTGGTCAGTACAGTTTTTAAGTTCATTGTTAGTCATGTGGTCAGTACAGTTTTTAAGTTTATTGTTAGACATGTGGTCAGTACAGTTTTTAAGTTTATTGTTAGACATGTGGTCAGTACAGTTTTTAAGTTTATTGTTAGGCATGTGGTCAGTACAGTTTTTACGTTTATTGTTAGACATGTGGTCAGTACAGTTTTTAAGTTTATTGTTAGACATGTGGTCAGTACAGTTTTTAAGTTTATTGTTAGACATGTGGTCAGTACAGTTTTTTAGTTCATTGTTAGTCATGTGGTCAGTACAGTTTTTAAGTTTATTGTTAGACATGTGGTCAGTACAGTTTTTAAGTTCATTGTTGGTCAGACATGTGGTCAGTACAGTTTTTTAGTTCATTGTTAGTCATGTGGTCAGTACAGTTTTTAAGTTTATTGTTAGACATGTGGTCAGTACAGTTTTTAAGTTTATTGTTAGACATGTGGTCAGTACAGTTTTTAAGTTTATTGTTAGACATGTGGTCAGTACAGTTTTTAAGTTTATTGTTAGACATGTGGTCAGTACAGTTTTTAAGTTCATTGTTGGTCAGACATGTGGTCAGTACAGTTTTTAAGTTTATTGTTGGTCAGACATGTGGTCAGAACAGTTTTTAAGTTTATTGTTAGACATGTGGTCAGTACAGTTTTTACGTTTATTGTTAGACATGTGGTCAGTACAGTTTTTTAGTTCATTGTTAGTCATGTGGTCAGTACAGTTTTTAAGTTTATTGTTAGACATGTGGTCAGTACAGTTTTTAAGTTCATTGTTGGTCAGACATGTGGTCAGTACAGTTTTTTAGTGCATTGTTAGTCATGTGGTCAGTACAGTTTTTAAGTTCATTGTTAGACATGTGGTCAGTACAGTTTTTAAGTTTATTGTTAGACATGTGGTCAGTACAGTTTTTAAGTTCATTGTTGGTCAGACATGTGGTCAGTACAGTTTTTAAGTTTATTGTTAGACATGTGGTCAGTACAGTTTTTACGTTTATTGTTAGACATGTGGTCAGTACAGTTTTTAAGTTCATTGTTGGTCAGACATGTGGTCAGTACAGTTTTTTAGTTCATTGTTAGTCATGTGGTCAGTACAGTTTTTTAGTTCATTGTTAGTCATGTGGTCAGTACAGTTTTTAAGTTTATTGTTAGACATGTGGTCAGTACAGTTTTTAAGTTCATTGTTGGTCAGACATGTGGTCAGTACAGTTTTTAAGTTTATTGTTAGACATGTGGTCAGTACAGTTTTTAAGTTTATTGTTAGACATGTGGTCAGTACAGTTTTTACGTTTATTGTTAGATATGTGGTCAGTACAGTTTTTAAGTTTATTGTTGGTCAGACATGTGGTCAGTACAGTTTTTAAGTTTATTGTTAGACATGTGGTCAGTACAGTTTTTAAGTTTATTGTTAGACATGTGGTCAGTACAGTTTTTAAGTTTATTGTTGGTCAGACATGTGGTCAGTACAGTTTTTTAGTTTGTTGTTAGATATGTGGTCAGTACAGTTTTTAAGTTTATTGTTAGACATGTGGTCAGTACAGTTTTTAAGTTTATTGTTAGACATGTGGTCAGTACAGTTTTTAAGTTTATTGTTAGACATGTGGTCAGTACAGTTTTTAAGTTTATTGTTAGACATGTGGTCAGTACAGTTTTTAAGTTTATTGTTAGACATGTGGTCAGTACAGTTTTTAAGTTTATTGTTAGACATGTGGTCAGTACAGTTTTTAAGTTTATTGTTAGACATGTGGTCAGTACAGTTTTTAAGTTTATTGTTAGACATGTGGTCAGTACAGTTTTTAAGTTTATTGTTAGTCATGTGGTCAGTACAGTTTTTAAGTTTATTGTTAGACATGTGGTCAGTACAGTTTTTAAGTTTATTGTTAGACATGTGGTCAGTACAGTTTTTAAGTTTATTGTTGGTCATGTGGTCAGAACAGTTTATAAGTTTATTGTTAGACATGTGGTCAGTACAGTTTTTACGTTTATTGTTAGACATGTGGTCAGTACAGTTTTTTAGTTCATTGTTGGTCAGACATGTGGTCAGAACAGTTTTTAAGTTTATTGTTGGTCAGACATGTGGTCAGAACAGTTTTTAAGTTTATTGTTGGTCAGACATGTGGTCAGTACAGTTTTTAAGTTTATTGTTGGTCAGACATGTGGTCAGTACAGTTTTTTAGTTCATTGTTAGGCTTGTGGTTAGTACAGTTTTTTAGTTCATTGTTGGTCAGACATGTGGTCAGTACAGTTTTTAAGTTTATTGTTGGTCAGACATGTGGTCAGTACAGTTTTTAAGTTTATTGTTAGACATGTGGTCAGTACAGTTTTTAAGTTTATTGTTAGACATGTGGTCAGTACAGTTTTTAAGTTTATTGTTAGTCATGTGGTCAGTACAGTTTTTAAGTTCATTGTTAGACATGTGGTCAGTACAGTTTTTTAGTTCATTGTTAGACATGTGGTCAGTACAGTTTTTAAGTTCATTGTTGGTCAGACATGTGGTCAGTACAGTTTTTAAGTTTATTGTTGGTCAGACATGTGGTCAGTACAGTTTTTAAGTTTATTGTTAGACATGTGGTCAGTACAGTTTTTAAGTTTATTGTTAGACATGTGGTCAGTACAGTTTTTAAGTTTATTGTTGGTCAGACATGTGGTCAGTACAGTTTTTTAGTTCATTGTTAGTCATGTGGTCAGTACAGTTTTTAAGTTTATTGTTAGACATGTGGTCAGTACAGTTTTTTAGTTCATTGTTAGACATGTGGTCAGTACAGTTTTTAAGTTCATTGTTAGACATGTGGTCAGTACAGTTTTTAAGTTTATTGTTGGTCAGACATGTGGTCAGTACAGTTTTTTAGTTTATTGTTAGACATGTGGTCAGTACAGTTTTTTAGTTCATTGTTAGTCATGTGGTCAGTACAGTTTTTAAGTTTATTGTTAGACATGTGGTCAGTACAGTTTTTAAGTTCATTGTTGGTCAGACATGTGGTCAGTACAGTTTTTAAGTTCATTGTTAGACATGTGGTCAGTACAGTTTTTAAGTTTATTGTTAGACATGTGGTCAGTACAGTTTTTAAGTTTATTGTTGGTCATGTGGTCAGTACAGTTTTTTAGTTCATTGTTAGACATGTGGTCAGTACAGTTTTTTAGTTCATTGTTAGACATGTGGTCAGTACAGTTTTTTAGTTCATTGTTAGACATGTGGTCAGAACAGTTTTTAAGTTTATTGTTGGTCAGACATGTGGTCAGTACAGTTTTTAAGTTCATTGTTGGTCAGACATGTGGTCAGTACAGTTTTTAAGTTCATTGTTGGTCAGACATGTGGTCAGTACAGTTTTTAAGTTTATTGTTGGTCAGACATGTGGTCAGTACAGTTTTTAAGTTTATTGTTAGACATGTGGTCAGTACAGTTTTTAAGTTTATTGTTGGTCAGACATATTGTCAGTACAGTTTTTTAGTTTATTGTTAGACATGTGGTCAGTACAGTTTTTTAGTTCATTGTTAGACATGTGGTCAGTACAGTTTTTTAGTTCATTGTTAGACATGTGGTCAGTACAGTTTTTTAGTTCATTGTTAGACATGTGGTCAGAACAGTTTTTAAGTTTATTGTTGGTCAGACATGTGGTCAGTACAGTTTTTAAGTTTATTGTTGGTCAGACATGTGGTCAGTACAGTTTTTTAGTTCATTGTTAGGCTTGTGGTTAGTACAGTTTTTTAGTTCATTGTTGGTCAGACATGTGGTCAGTACAGTTTTTAAGTTCATTGTTAGACATGTGGTCAGTACAGTTTTTAAGTTTATTGTTGGTCATGTGGTCAGAACAGTTTATAAGTTTATTGTTGGTCAGACATGTAGTCAGTACAGTTTTTTAGTTCATTGTTAGGCTTGTGGTTAGTACAGTTTTTTAGTTCATTGTTGGTCAGACATGTGGTCAGTACAGTTTTTAAGTTCATTGTTAGACATGTGGTCAGTACAGTTTTTAAGTTTATTGTTAGACATGTGGTGAGTACAGTTTTTAAGTTTATTGTTAGACATGTGGTCAGTACAGTTTTTAAGTTTATTGTTAGACATGTGGTCAGTACAGTTTTTAAGTTTATTGTTGGTCAGACATGTGGTCAGTACAGTTTTTAAGTTCATTGTTAGACATGTGGTCAGTACATTGTTGTGGACATTTAAAAGTTTAGAATAAATCAAGTGCTTAAAACTTGACCAATTGCTTGGTTGCACCAGAAGCAAGAAATGCTCTAATAGATGTGTGAACCTGCCCTTTAACACACATATTTTCTCTCTCCAGATACCAAAAGGTTTCCCATATTTTAGTGTAGATTTTGGTCTAGACGGGGGATACGCTACAGTTATTGAGGACGAGGCCAAATTCACAGCATATTTTGGAAGGGTAAGTGAAATGGATGTTTACAGGTTTGAACCAGAATAGTTGCCTGCCCCTGGCATCCCTTTAACTGCTGATTGTATTTATTAAAGTTGTCTCCCCTGTGAAGGTTGTTGAAATAGTTCATAAGTCAAGTCTCTAACAATTTAGTCCCAGACAAATAAGTTTGTTGGCTAATGGAGGTGTGAAAATGTGACCCACTGTTGTGATACAAGTTGTTAGCCATACAATAACCAACATTTGTACTGACTGGTGTGATACAAGTTGTTAGCCATACAATAACCAACATTTGTACTGACTGTTGTGATACAAGTTGTTAGCCATACAATAACCAACATTTGTACTGACTGTTGTGATGCAAGTTGTTAGCCATACAATAACCAACATTTGTACTGACTGTTGTGATACAAGTTGTTAGCCATACAATAACCAACATTTGTACTGACTGTTGTGATACAAGTTGTTAGTCATACAATAACCAACATTTGTACTGACTGTTGTGATACAAGTTGTTAGCCATACAATAACCAACATTTGTCACGTACAGGAAATTGTTGGTGGAATGTTGGATGCCGAGCCCACACTGTGGAGACACCCACACAAGCAAAGCTTTGAGGACCAGCGACAGAAGGTTCTGGAGTTTGAAAAAATGTGGAGACCTTTTGATTGGACGGCTAACTTAACCCTGGGCGACTGAAGAAATTTGACTCAAAAGTTGTGCAGTTTGAAAAAATGTGGAGCCCCTTTGAAGAGATTTGAGACATTAGGACTTAGGAGCAGATTCAGATTGGATGTTTGAGAGCCCAGATGATTGAAGGATGGATGTTATGATTGAGGGAGAGTTAGACTGAATGATTGGAGAATGACCAGATGATTGAAGGATGGATGTGATGATTGAATGAGAGTAAGACTGAATAATTGGAGAAAGACCAGATGATTGAAGGATGGATGTGATGATTGAGGGAGAGTTAGACTGAATGATTGGAGAACTGAAACCGGATGATTGAGGGAGAGTGAGTCTGGATGATTTTAAAGTTTTCAGAAGTTGATACAAAAGTTTGATATACAAATTTTAAGTAACATGAATAAACAAATTAGCAATTATTCTATTGTTACACTTATTTATAACAAATCACTGTTTTTGCAAGCCATATTAATTTTTAATACAAATCTAATTTTTTTCTTAGACCCCATTTATTATAAGCTTTTACTCAAGTCACATTGTTGTGGGGTCAAGGAACACGTTAGTGGGGTCAAGGAACATGTTTGATTAGGATTTAGAACTATCATATAAGGCAGTGGTTGCTGTTGATACAAGCCTTTAGATATCGCTATTATAAACCATGTTTCTAGCTCTGGTCAATGACAGATTTGATTGATAAAACACCAACCAATGACAGATTTCACCGATAAAAACACCAATCAATGACATATATGACTGATGAGACACCAACCAATCAATCTATACATCGGTAAAATCTTTCGAGACATTTACTTTTAAGTGACAAGATTCGTGTTATCCATATCCTGTTTAATGTAGTTCTTTCAGACGGCACGGTCATGGAGCAGATGAAGTAGAGTTCATCTGTTTCTCTTACCATAGCATTTTAAGAGACATTGCAGTCAGCACTTAGCCCAGCCGTCTTTACTTCCATCAACTCAGATTCCGTGTAACGACAGCCCACTGGATTCAACTTTTTAATCAGAAACTGTTTCATGATCTTTTATCATAATTTTTTTTTTTACAATCCCCAACTTTTGGAGCCTCTAGTTTCCCTGATTTGGCCTCCATTTGAAAGTTGGAAGCATATTGGCCTCCATTTGAAAGTTGGAAGCAGATTGCAAATTGTATGTCGGCGTTTGACCACGTCGTTTTTGCCAGTCCATAAGCGATGCAAATGAAAGAAAATATTGAAACGGTGGCCCGATGGTGGGTTCCCCTTTTCATCCCATCCTGGAAACACACGAAACACACCATAAAACACACAGAGTTATCAAGAGATCAAAGGGACTCGAAGCGTGGGGCTTCTAATGCTATTTGTATATAGTCCATCAGCACAGAGGAGCACTTGTGGCGCGCAAATATTTGCTGAGCAACTTTAAATACCCGCGCCGATCGATGGCGGAAGAAGCGAAAATTGAGCAGCACTGTGCCCAGCTTCAAAGAGCGGCGACTCAGCAGGACAAAAATACTTTTCTTATACAATTTAGGCTTAGATTTGAGATTTGGATTGGCTCGATCTTTGGGGTATTTTATTTTGGTGATGTGTAGCAATGTGTGTGTGAGTGTGTGTGTATAGGGAGGGGGTGTTTAGGGGTGCTGGACTATGTAGAATATGTTTTAGGAGAACATATTTTTAGGCTGATGATGTGTGGGTACCCTTCTGATGGACCTCTATTGGTGGCCAGTCATACATGTTGTTAGCTTAGGTCATTAATAATTGCTGTTACCTTAGGTCATCGATAATTGCTGTTATCGTAGGTCATAGATAATTGCTGTTACCTGAGCCATCAATAATTGCTGTTACCTGTGCCATCAATAATTGCTGTTACCTGTGCCATCAATAATTGTTGTTACATCAGCCATCAATAATTGCTATTACCTGTGCCATCAATAATTGCTGTTACCTGTGCCATCAATAATTGCTATTACCTGTGCCATCAATAATTGCTATTACCTGTGCCATCAATAATTGCTATTACCTGTGCCATCAATAATTGCTGTTACCTGTGCCATCAATAATTGCTATTACCTGTGCCATCAATAATTGCTATTACCTGTGCCATCAATAATTGCTATTACCTGTGCCATCAATAATTGCTATTACCTGTGCCATCAATAATTGCTGTTACCTGTGCCATCAATAATTGCTGTTACCTGTGCCATCAATAATTGTTGTTACATCAGCCATCAATAATTGCTATTACCTGTGCCATCAATAATTGCTGTTACCTGTGCCATCAATAATTGCTATTACCTGTGCCATCAATAATTGCTGTTACCTGTGCCATCAATAATTGCTGTTACCTGTGCCATCAATAATTGCTATTACCTTAGGTCATCAATAATTGCTATTACCTGTGCCATCAATAATTGCTATTACCTGTGCCATCAATAATTGCTGTTACCTGTGCCATCAATAATTGTTGTTACATCAGCCATCAATAATTGCTATTACCTGTGCCATCAATAATTGCTGTTACCTGTGCCATCAATAATTGCTGTTACCTGTGCCATCAATAATTGCTGTTACCTGTGCCATCAATAATTGCTGTTACCTGTGCCATCAATAATTGATGTTACCTGTGCCATCAATAATTGCTATTACCTGTGCCATCAATAATTGCTGTTACCTGTGCCATCAATAATTGCTATTACCTGTGCCATCAATAATTGCTGTTACCTGTGCCATCAATAATTGCTATTACCTGTGCCATCAATAATTGCTATTACCTGTGCCATCAATAATTGCTGTTACCTGTGCCATCAATAATTGCTATTACCTGTGCCATCAATAATTGCTATTACCTGTGCCATCAATAATTGCTGTTACCTGTGCCATCAATAATTGCTATTACCTGTGCCATCAATAATTGCTGTTACCTGTGCCATCAATAATTGCTGTTACCTGTGCCATCAATAATTGCTGTTACCTGTGCCATCAATAATTGCTGTTACCTGTGCCATCAATAATTGTTGTTACCTGTGCCATCAATAATTGCTGTTACCTGTGCCATCAATAATTGCTGTTACCTGTGCCATCAATAATTGCTGTTACCTGTGCCATCAATAATTGCTGTTACCTGTGCCATCAATAATTGCTGTTACCTGTGCCATCAATAATTGCTGTTACCTGTGCCATCAATAATTGCTGTTACCTGTGCCATCAATAATTGCTATTACCTGTGCCATCAATAATTGCTGTTACCTGTGCCATCAATAATTGTTGTTACATCAGCCATCAATAATTGCTATTACCTGTGCCATCAATAATTGCTGTTACCTGTGCCATCAATAATTGCTATTACCTGTGCCATCAATAATTGCTGTTACCTGTGCCATCAATAATTGCTGTTACCTGTGCCATCAATAATTGCTATTACCTGTGCCATCAATAATTGCTATTACCTGTGCCATCAATAATTGCTGTTACCTGTGCCATCAATAATTGCTATTACCTGTGCCATCAATAATTGCTGTTACCTGTGCCATCAATAATTGCTATTACCTGTGCCATCAATAATTGCTATTACCTGTGCCATCAATAATTGCTGTTACCTGTGCCATCAATAATTGCTATTACCTGTGCCATCAATAATTGCTATTACCTGTGCCATCAATAATTGCTGTTACCTGTGCCATCAATAATTGCTATTACCTGTGCCATCAATAATTGCTGTTACCTGTGCCATCAATAATTGCTGTTACCTGTGCCATCAATAATTGCTGTTACCTGTGCCATCAATAATTGCTGTTACCTGTGCCATCAATAATTGCTGTTACCTGTGCCATCAATAATTGATGTTACCTGTGCCATCAATAATTGCTATTACCTGTGCCATCAATAATTGCTATTACCTGTGCCATCAATAATTGCTGTTACCTGTGCCATCAATAATTGCTGTTACCTGTGCCATCAATAATTGCTGTTACCTGTGCCATCAATAATTGCTGTTACCTGTGCCATCAATAATTGCTGTTACCTGTGCCATCAATAATTGATGTTACCTGTGCCATCAATAATTGCTGTTACCTGAGATGGTAGATAAGAGACCAGTTTACTTTCAATTACAGCCAGCATCAGATTGTTAGGATTAAGGTGGTCTGTGTGGTCTACGTCACAGTGACGTAGTATACCTGGCCAGGTACAGCTCGCATCCTTTCATCTTCCAACACCAGGTTTGTTTAGACCTGTGTTTGGCTGCCTGCATCTTCGGCTCTCGCTAAGGACGATTGGCTGATCATTTTTCGGGGGTGGGAGGGCGGGGGTAGTTTATTCTTATTATTATTATCAAGACCCGCCGCAGTTATTTTATTACTCAGTATTTCAAACTATTAAATGAATTAACGTCTTGTATGAGTCATCATCTTTTCCCTTTAGCGTCAGAGAGTTCGTGTTTTATTGACGGCAAGCAGGGGGGTATTGTGTTCAGAACTGTGCCTAGCCGTCTTGCAATCCCTAACGTGAGTCAGGTACGTCCTACAGACTCCACTTCAGGTACGTCCTACAGACTCCACCTCAGGTACGTCCTACAGACTCCACCTCAGGTACGTCCTACAGACTCCACCTCAGGTACGTCCTACAGACTCCACCTCAGGTACGTCATACAGACTCGACCTCAGGTACGTCCTACAGACTCCACCTCAGGTACGTCCTACAGACTCCACCTCAGGTACGTCCTACAGACTCCACCCCAGGTACGTCCTACAGACTCCACCTCAGGTACGTCCTACAGACTCGACATCAGGTACGTCCTACAGACTCGACCCCACGTACGTCCTACAGACTCCACCTCAGGTACGTCCTACAGACTCGACATCAGGTACGTCCTACAGACTCGACCTCAGGTACGTCCTACAGACTCGACATCAGGTACGTCCTACAGACTCGACATCAGGTACGTCCTACAGACTCGACCCCACGTACGTCCTACAGACTCGACATCAGGTACGTCCTACAGACTCGACCCCACGTACGTCCTACAGACTCCACCTCAGGTACGTCCTACAGACTCGACATCAGGTACGTCCTACAGACTCGACCTCAGGTACGTCCTACAGACTCCACCTCAGGTACGTCCTACAGACTCCACCCCAGGTACGTCCTACAGACTCCACCTCAGGTACGTCCTACAGACTCGACATCAGGTACGTCCTACAGACTCGACCCCACGTACGTCCTACAGACTGCACCTCAGGTACGTCCTACAGACTCCACCTCAGGTACGTCCTACAGACTCCACCTCAGGTACGTCCTACAGACTCCACCCCAGGTACGTCCTACAGACTCCACCTCAGGTACGTCATACAGACTCGACATCAGGTACGTCATACAGACTCCACCCCAGGTACGTCCTACAGACTCGACCTCAGGTACGTCATACAGACTCGACATCAGGTACGTCATACAGACTCCACCCCAGGTACGTCCTACAGACTCGACCTCAGGTACGTCATACAGACTCGACATCAGGTACGTCATACAGACTCCACCTCAGGTACGTCCTACAGACTGCACCTCAGGTACGTCCTACAGACTCGACCCCAGGTACGTCCTACAGACTCGACCCCAGGTACGTCCTACAGACTCGACATCAGGTACGTCATACAGACTCGACCCCTCAGGTACGTCCTACGGACTTGACCTCAGGTACAAACTCGAGACTTTCGGGCACAAGCATTCGTCAGCTCACTCATCCGACCACGCCGTCCAAGTTGTTATTATCTAATGTTCACCTTTACTGGGCATATCAAGGTCTTCTCTTCACACACATATTCTAATATTTTATTTTAAACTTCAGAGTTTTAAAACTATTGAAAATAAATCTTTGTCTGAGCAATAAACACAAGTGATCCAGTGACGCTGGGTTTCAAGGCGCCATTTTAGCAAATGACGTCACTGTTTTGGTGGCAATTAGACCTCCATTTTGAAGAGAGTCTGCAGAGAAAATGTGGCAGACTGGGGTTTATATTTAGCTCAATCTGCTTAGCTCCGAATAAACAAACCCTACCCAGTGATGTCTGCACGAAAACAGGCACCACTCTTTAACGGCTTGCCTGAGAACTGCTGCACTACTCGAGGTAAACGCTAGGCCATACCCTCCCAGCTGCTCGCAACAGTTAATCCACAGCAGACTTGTTTGGGTTTTTAGATCTACCGCGACTACTAACAGATCTAGATCTAGATCTAGTTAGAATTCATGTGTTCGATACGTGGTCTTAAAACCGCCCACCCGTAATCCGAAACTAATATCGTCCATAACAGGCCATAAAGATACTCTAAACCTTTGAATCGAACACTAACATAATTATTTGTAATACTTGTATCGACATAGCCAGTCCCCCAATGATGTAGACTAGATCTAGAAATCTAGATCTACAATAGCTTGTGAACTTGACTTTTGTTAGCTCTCATTTTGTCCACTACTACTCCGTTAATCGTTAAGGTAAGGTTTACGAATGAAGCAATGTTATTTGAAATACCATTTTAAGTGTGAAAATTAAAACTAAACTTACCTAGCTTGGTTATGTCAATTATAAACTTTGTTTGATGTCACTCAGTCTAAGCATGCATGACATCGATAAAGTGACATTTCAACATTGCGTAACTCATTGCAAATAGTAGAGAAAAAACCGATCGTGGTAAAAAATGTGTTAATGAGTGTGAAAAAAATGAATAATTTTGGCTATTTTGTAAATACAATCTATGAACTTGATCCAATTTGTTGATTTCTAGTCCAACCCAAGGTGGGCATCAATGGCTTTGGTCGCATCGGTCGTCTGACTCTCCGGGCAGCCATCGAAATGGGCGTGCCAGTAGTGGCGGTCAATGACCCCTTCATAGAGCCGGCGTACATGGCGTACATGTTTGTGTACGACTCCACGCACGGCAGGTTCAACGGGACAGTCAGCAGGTAACTGAACCTTCATCTGGGGGGGGGGGGGGGGGATTTGTTTACAGGGGGGGGGGTTGTTTACAAGGGGATTGTGTACATTAACACAATGAATAATGGAATGCCGAGTACATGGGATGTTATCTACATATGATGTTGTGTACATGGGGTTTTGTGACATTAACACAATGCATTATGGATGTTGAGTGTATAGCCTACGTATAACGTATAAGCAGATCAGTATGGGAATTCGAATATCTCTATACGGTATACCGTGGAGTATTAGATACACAGTAGTCTACAGGCGTTTCTTTTTCTCCAGGGGGGGGGGGGAGCACTGTTTGTAAATATTTTCTATGCATTTTGTGTTGTCGGGGGGGGGGGGGGGCGGTGGACGAGTTTCGGGGGTTGGGAGCACTGCCCTCCCCAAGAGATGCCTGAAAGGAACTGTTGAGTACGAGTACCGAAGTAACTTAAACCAACACCAAACACTTTTGAAAGGTCATGACATACTGACATGAAATGAATCTCACTCAACTTCACTTGCCCCACGGACCGTCAGGTTCGAAAGGGAACTTAATTTTTATTCTGGTACGTTGTACCTCTGGTGACCGTACATATCTAGATGTACTAGCATGAAATTGATCCCACTTTATGTTGTAGTTCTGTACATATCTAGATGTACTAGCATGAAATTGATCCCACTTTATGTTGTAGTTCTGTACATATCTAGATGTACTAGCATGAAATTGATCCCACTTTATGTTGTAGTTCTGTACATATCTAGATGTACTAGCATGAAATTGATCCCACTTTATGTTGTAGTTCTGTACATATCTAGATGTACTAGCATGAAATTGATCCCACTTTATGTTGTAGTTCTGTACATATCTAGATGTACTAGCATGAAATTGATCCCACTTTATGTTGTAGTTCTGTACATATCTAGATGTACTAGCATGAAATTGATCCCACTTTATGTTGTAGTTCTGTACATATCTAGATGTACTAGCATGAAATTGATCCCACTTTATGTTGTAGTTCTGTACATATCTAGATGTACTAGCATGAAATTGATCCCACTTTATGTTGTAGTTCTGTACATATCTAGATGTACTAGCATGAAATTGATCCCACTTTATGTTGTAGTTCTGTACATATCTAGATGTACTAGCATGAAATTGATCCCACTTTATGTTGTAGTTCTGTACATATCTAGATGTACTAGCATGAAATTGATCCCACTCTATGTTGTAGTTCTGTACATATCTAGATGTACTAGCATGAAATTGATCCCACTCTATATTGTAGTTCTGTACATATCTAGATGTACTAGCATGAAATTGATCCCACTTTATGTTGTAGTTCTGTACATATCTAGATGTACTAGCATGAAATTGATCCCACTTTATGTTGTAGTTCTGTACATATCTAGATGTACTAGCATGAAATTGATCCCACTTTATGTTGTAGTTCTGTACATATCTAGATGTACTAGCATGAAATTGATCCCACTCTATGTTGTAGCTCTATTGACCGTACATATCTAGATGTACTAGCATGAAATTGATCCCACGTTATGTTGTAGTTCTGTACATATCTAGATGTACTAGCATGAAATTGATCCCACTCTATGTTGTAGTTCTGTACATATCTAGATGTACTAGCATGAAATTGATCCCACTCTATATTGTAGTTCTGTACATATCTAGATGTACTAGCATGAAATTGTTCCCACTTTATGTTGTAGTTCTGTACATATCTAGATGTACTAGCATGAAATTGATCCCACTCTATGTTGTAGTTCTGTACATATCTAGATGTACTAGCATGAAATTGATCCCACTCTATATTGTAGTTCTGTACATATCTAGATGTACTAGCATGAAATTGATCCCACTCTATGTTGTAGTTCTGTACATATCTAGATGTACTAGCATGAAATTGATCCCACTCTATGTTGTAGTTCTGTACATATCTAGATGTACTAGCATGAAATTGATCCCACTCTATGTTGTAGTTCTGTACATATCTAGATGTACTAGCATGAAATTGATCCCACTCTATGTTGTAGTTCTGTACATATCTAGATGTACTAGCATGAAATTGATCCCCCTCTATGTTGTAGTTCTGGTGACGAGCTAGTCATTAACGGCACGCCAATCAAAGTGTTTAATGAGCGGAGTCCAGAGAACATCCCCTGGTGGTCGGTGAGCGCTGAGTACATCGTGGAGTCCACGGGCGTCTTCACCACCCTGGACAAGGCCCAGGTCCACATCAAGGCCGGGGCCAAGAAGGTCATCATCTCGGCGCCCTCAGCCGACGCCCCCATGTTCGTGTGTGGGGTCAACCTGGATAAATACACCTCGGACATGGAGGTAGGTTTTCTTCTGGCTTTCATGCGGGTTGTGTGTGTTTGGGGGTGGTCGGTTGGTTTGAGATGTTATCAAATGAGAACAAATTGAAGGGGGTACTTTATCCCCACCTGGGTCGCCACAGGTCATAAGCAACGCCTCCTGCACGACCAACTGCCTGGCCCCGTTGGTCAAGGTCATCCACGACAACTTTGGCATCGTGGAGGGTTTGATGACCACTGTCCACGCCGTGACGGCCACTCAGATGACCGTGGACGGGCCGAGCTCCAAGGACTGGAGGGCTGGCCGGAGTGCTTTGGTCAACATCATCCCGGCAACAACAGGGGCGGCTAAAGCTGTCGGTAAGGTAAGGGCTCATAGGTCAACATCATACCAGGGGCGGCTAAAGCTGTCGGTAAGGTAAGGTCCCATTGGTCAACATCATACCAGGGGCGGCTAAAGCTGTCGGAAAGGTAAGGTCCCATTGGTCAACATCATACCAGGGGCGGCTAAAGCTGTCGGTAAGGTAAGGTCCCATTGGTCAACATCATACCTTGGACGGTTAAAGCTGTCGGTAAGGTAAGGTCCCATTGGTCAACATCATACCAGGGGCGGCTAAAGCTGTCAGTAAAGTAAGGTCCCATTGGTCAACATCATACCAGGGGCGGCTAAAGCTGTCGGTAAGGTAAGGTCCCATTTGTCAACATCATCCCGGCAACAACAGGGGCGGCTCAAGCTGTCAGTAAGGTAAGGTCCCATTGGTCAACATCATACCAGGGGCGGCTAAAGCTGTCGGTAAGGTAGGGTCCCATTGGTCAACATCATACCAGGGGCGGCTACAGCTGTCGGTAAGGTAAGGTCCCATTGGTCAACATCATACCAGGGGCGGCTACAGCTGTCGGTAAGGTAAGGTCCCATTGGTCAACATCATACCAGGGGCGGCTAAAGCTGTCAGTAAAGTAAGGTCCCATTGGTCAACATCATACCAGGGGCGGCTACAGCTGTCGGTAAGGTAAGGTCCCATTGGTCAACATCATACCAGGGGCGGCTAAAGTTGTCGGTAAGGTAGGGTCCCATTGGTCAACATCATACCAGGGGCGGCTAAAGCTGTCAGTAAGGTAAGGTCCCATTGGTCAACATCATACCAGGGGCGGTTAAAGTAAGGTCACGGCTGTTATTGGTGACGTGAAGGATGTAAATATATCATGACAGGTGCTAAATGTAAGATGTTACTAACAGATGCTAAATGACCATTTAAGCATATAACGTGACCATAAGCGTGACAATCTAGCTATACTAACATGCATGTAACCAGCGTGACAATCTAGGTATACCACAGCCATGAGTGTGACAATCTAGCTATAATAGCCATGAGTGTGACAATCTAGCTATACTAGCCATGAGTGTGACAATCTAGCTACACCACAGCCATGAGTGCGAAAATCTAGCTATAATAGCCATGAGTGTGACAATCTAGCTATACTAGCCATGAGTGTGACAATATAGCTATACTACAGCCATGAGTGTGACAATATAGCTATACTACAGCCATGAGTGTGACAATATAGCTATACTACAGCCATGAGTGTGACAATATAGCTATACTACAGCCATGAGTGTGACAATATAGCTAGACTTTCCTGCTGTAATCTACCAGGTGATCCCAGAAATGAACGGCAAGTTGACCGGCATGGCATTCCGTGTGCCGACACCAGACGTATCGGTGGTTGACCTGACGTGTAGACTGGCCAAACCCACACCATATAAGGACATAGTGGACGCCATCAAAGCTGCCTCATCCGGTGCCATGAAGGGCATTCTGGGATTTACGGATGAAATGTTGGTAGGTAGAGCTTCAGTTAAACATGGTGTAGCTGTGGGTTCAAACCTACAACCTGTTGTTGGTTAATATTGTACTGCAGGTCCCCATGACCTAAGCGTGTACTGCAGGTCTCCCATGACCTAACCTTGTACTGCAGGTCCCCCATGACCTAACCTTGTACTGCAGGTCCCCCATGACCTAACCTTGTACTGCAGGTCCCCCATGACCTAACCTTGTACTGCAGGTCCCCCATGACCTAACCTTGTACTGCAGGTCCCCCATGACCTAACCTTGTACTGCAGGTCCCCCATGACCTAACCTTGTACTGCAGGTCCCCCATGACCTAACCTTGTACTGCAGGTCCCCCATGACCTAACCTTGTACTGCAGGTCCCCCATGACCTAACCTTGTACTGCAGGTCCCCCATGACCTAACCTTGTACTACAGGTCCCCCATGACCTAACCTTGTACTGCAGGTCCCCCATGACCTAACCTTGTACTGCAGGTCTCCTCCGACTTCCGTGGCAACAGTTGCAGCAGCATCTTTGACGCGCAGGCCGGCATCGCCCTGAACGACACGTTCGTCAAGCTGGTGGCGTGGTACGACAACGAGTACGGCTACAGCTGCCGCGTCATCTCCCTCATCAACTTCATCTACTGCAAGGACCACGGCATTGACCTCAGCATGCAGCAGAAAGGCAGGTGCGAGTCCAAAGCTGGGCTTTCGGCCTCTAAGACCAAAGGTCAAGGTCACACCAAGGACAAGAACGGCTGCTGTGGTTGTTTTGGTTAGTTGACTGATGACGCCATCACACAACTCACAGTCGACGACACACACGACACCGCGGTGAATAAATGTGTGGGATGTGTGGGGGTGGGGTGGGGGATGTGGTCGGATCATCTTTACATCTGTGTGAGAGTGTCGGTGGTCAAACTAAAAGACAAATTGACATTTGATTTGTCATGTGTGGATTTCACCATCACGTGGGCTCGGAAATTCGTCCGGAAAAAGTATCATTGTTTTCGAATTGTGTACACAACTATACAGAATACATATATATATATACTAAGCGATTGTTGCTGTTTTTTTTTTTAATTTATTTACAAACATAATAACAAGAATAAAAAGTTCAACGAATGCTGTAGAAATATTTTAAAAAATTAATCTCAGTCCAGATGGCAAGACGAACCGAAGCTGAACTAAACACCATGGGTACACTTGGCCGCTCCACAGGTTAATGAAGCTCTAATTGGCACAGGCAATCAGCCGCTGTGACGTCACACAGCCAGCTTAGTGAAATGGGCCCCATCTAATCTCACCCCCCCCCCCGGCCCAAGACTGTCGTAATTCTCTAAAGTCTAACAGTTGCCCCCCCCCCCTGCCCCCGCCCCCCTCTAACAGTTCTGAGACAAAAGGCTGGCACTGCCTGAATCACGACCTCTGTGGGGTGCCGATAGCCGCGGTATTGAACACAATATCTTGTGGCCGCTCTTTGTCTGGTCCTCTTGGTGTCGTCATGTCCTCTTTTGTCCTGTTGATGTCGTCATGTCCTCTTTGTTGGTGTCGTGATGTCCTCTTTGTTGGTGTCGTGATGTCCTCTTTTGTCCTCTTGGTGTCGTGATGTCCTCTTTGGTCCTGTTGGTGTCGTGATGTCCTCTTTGTTTGGTCCTCTTGGTGTCGTGATGTCCTCTTTGGTCCTGTTGGTGTCGTGATGTCCTCTTTGGTCCTGTTGGTGTCGTGATGTCCTCTTTGGTCCTGTTGGTGTCGTGATGTCCTCTTTGTTTGGTCCTGTTGGTGTCGTGATGTCCTCTTTGTCTGGTCCTGTTGGTGTCGTGATGTCCTCTTTGTCTGGTCCTGTTGGTGTCGTGATGTCCTCTTTGTCTGGTCCTGTTGGTGTCGCGATGTCCTCTTTGTCTGGTCCTGTTGGTGTCGTGATGTCCTCTTTGTCTGGTCCTCTTGGTGTCGTCATGTCCTCTTTTGTCCTGTTGATGTCGTCATGTCCTCTTTGTTGGTGTCGTGATGTCCTCTTTGTTGGTGTCGTGATGTCCTCTTTGGTCCTCTTGGTGTCGTGATGTCCTCTTTGGTCCTGTTGGTGTCGTGATGTCCTCTTTGTTTGGTCCTGTTGGTGTCGTGATGTCCTCTTTGTTTGGTCCTGTTGGTGTCGTGATGTCCTCTTTGTTTGGTCCTGTTGGTGTCGTGATGTCCTCTTTGGTCCTGTTGGTGTCGTGATGTCCTCTTTGGTCCTGTTGGTGTCGTGATGTCCTCTTTGGTC
This sequence comes from Physella acuta, assembly GCF_028476545.2. Lineage (NCBI taxonomy): Eukaryota > Metazoa > Mollusca > Gastropoda > Physidae > Physella > Physella acuta. The sequence continues at coordinate 1,321,184 of NW_026732013.1, forward strand.
CTGTTGGTGTCGTGATGTCCTCTTTGTTTGGTCCTGTTGGTGTCGTGATGTCCTCTTTGTCTGGTCCTGTTGGTGTCGTGATGTCCTCTTTGTTTGGTCCTGTTGGTGTCGTGATGTCCTCTTTGTTTGGTCCTGTTGGTGTCGTGATGTCCTCTTTGTTTGGTCCTGTTGGTGTCGTGATGTCCTCTTTGGTCCTGTTGGTGTCGTGATGTCCTCTTTGGTCCTGTTGGTGTCGCGATGTCCTCTTTGTTTGGTCCTGTTGGTGTCGCGATGTCCTCCTTGTCTGGTCCTGTTGGTGTCGTGATGTCCTCTTTGGTCCTGTTGGTGTCGCGATGTCCTCTTTGTTTGGTCCTGTTGGTGTCGTGATGTCCTCTTTGGTCCTGTTGGTGTCGCGATGTCCTCTTTGTTTGGTCCTGTTGGTGTCGTGATGTCCTCTTTGGTCCTGTTGGTGTCGCGATGTCCTCTTTAGTCCTGTTGGTGTCGCGATGTCCTCTTTGGTCCTGTTGGTGTCGTGATGAGTCCTTTACCACGGTTTTTGTTCGACCAATGGAGGGGATGAAAACCTACTATGTGACGTGTCAAACAAGATTAGAGTAACGACAAAGTCTATGTTTACGTCACATACAGTCTATGTTTAACGTCACATAAAGTCTGTTAACCTTGAGTACAAAGACTTTTTTTTACTTTGACCATGACACTGACGTTAAAGAGTAAAAAAAACACGATGAGAAAATTATTTTTTAGCTGACTATCGGCGCGGTGGACAGCTGGATGACCGGTGGACAGCTGGATGACCGATGGACAGCTGGATGACCGGTGGACAGCTGGATGACCGGTGGACAGCTGGATGACCGATGGACAGCTGGATGACCGGTGGACAGCTGGATGACCGATGGACAGCTGGATGACCGATGGACAGCTGGATGACAGATGGACAGCTAGATGACAGATGGACAGCTGGATGACCGATGGACAGCTGGATGACCGATGGACAGCTGGATGACCGGTGGACAGCTGGATGACCGATGGACAGCTGGATGACCGGTGGACAGCTAGATGACCGATGGACAGCTGGATGACCGGTGGACAGCTAGATGACCGATGGACAGCTGGATGACCGATGGACAGCTGGATCTTTTTCTTCTTCTTCGTTCTTAATTATTAGTGTTGAAGGGGATCGAGATTTATCTGCCAGTGGGTTCGAACTCGAGACTTTGTTCGAATTTATCAACCATGAGCTTTTTGCCGACTCGACCACGCCTCCAACACAATAAGCGTTACGTGTCAACTGGTTATGCGCCATTGAGGCCATTGACTCCGATTTCAGCCTGCTTTTTAACACGTTTTTCTTAACTCAGCTTCGCGTTTGTTTGTTTGTTTGGATGTTTGTTGTTAAAATTGACATCGAAAATTAGCCCACTTCTGATTGCTCTAGAGATCTGAAATTTGGCATGTAGGCTACTTTCGCCTAACAATTTCAGATGCAATCATAAAAACTAGCAATTAGAGACCGTAATTAGCTTAATTTAATTACGCCCCAAGGACCATAAAATTGAGGACATGATTTCTAAAGATACCGACAAGACTGGAGGCCTATCGACACAGTTACTTCGGCCCCAATCGATGTGAGCGCGCTGGCCGTGATCGTATAGTGGTTAGTACTTCGCGTTGTGGCCGCGACAACCCAGGTTCGAATCCTGGTCGCTCAAGATTTTTAGTCCGTGTATGTATAAACACTTAGTCAAGTCATACTTAATCAAGTCATTAGATAAAGTAGAAAATAAACTATATAAAAAACTTTTTTAAAAACCACGTTTTTCATGTGTAGCAACGGACTAAAAAGGAGAAAATAAAATACTTAAAAAAAACTTTTAAAAAAACCACGTTTTTCTTGTGGACTAAAAAGTAGAAAATAAATTTTTCTTTTGTGCTTCCTCGAGCTGTGCAGATTCTTGTGATGACTGACAAAAAACGTGGGTCGGGCAGATGGGTCGGGAAATTTGATGGTGAACGTACCCACGTTTTTTAGTCCACAAGAAAAACGTGGTTTTTTAAAAAGTTTTTTTTAAGTATTTTATCTTTTTGGATTTGCTTCCATAGCCTTTGTCCAACCAAGAACAATCTACAAGGCAGCAGTTGTTTGATTTTGGAGTTGTCTCTCCTAGAAGAGTGGCTGTCCCCAGCTAACGAGCCTCATCTGCCCGAGGGTTCGAACTTGAGACTTTTCGGTTTAGCAACCATGAGCTTTACCGACTCGACCACGCCGACCCCGACAGATCGACAGCTAGATGACTGGTGGACAGCTGGATGACCAATTGTCTACTGGAGCAACTACTACATCCGTGGCATGTGGTTGGTAGAAAATCTCAGACCTTAATGTTTGTGGTTTCTGAAATGGGTCTTTTTAAAATGTACACAGCAAGAATACCACATTTAAAATGTACACAGCAAGAATACCACATTTAAAATGTACACAGCAAGAATACCACATTTAAAATGTACACAGCAAGAATACCACATTTAAAATGTACACAGCAAGAATACCACATTTAAAATGTACACAGCAAGAATACCACATTTAAAATGTACACAGCAAGAATACCACATTTAAAATGTACACAGCAAGAATACCACATTTAAAATGTACACAGCAAGAATACCACATTTAAAATGTACACAGCAAGAATACCACATTTAAAATGAAAGCTACAAAGCTGAAATATCAAAACTGAAAATTTGTATGTTCAAACTTTAAAAAATTCTTTTTTGATTTTTTAAATCTTTGAATTGAAGTTTTTAAAATACCAGCTAAGAGAAATATTTTCTCAGAGAAGAAATTTTTTTATCAGCCGTGCTTGGAAATAGCAAACTAATCATAACACGGTATCGAGTGGAACTTTCTCAGAAGATAGTTTTTTCTTTAAACGTTTGTCTTCTTACAAACTTGAGCGCTATAGCAGATAAGCCATTCTATTGATGGCGTCAAGAAACAAACTTCAGCGCTAATGCAGATAAGCCATTCTACTGAAAGCCAGTTTCTGTCTACAAGTTTCTGAAGTTATTTTGTGCACGTTTCTTTAGGAAGGTCTTCACATGGCGTCTGTTAGTACGGCAACACCACGAGGGACGGCAACACCATTCATTAGACGTCAACTGCACACCCTCATCAACTTCTCTATAAGCATCCACACAAAAACACAACTAACCACTCACCCACATCCACACACCCCAACACAACTAACCACCCCACCCACCCACATCCACACACCAACACAACTAACCACCCACCTCTATCCCCACACTAACACAACTAACCACCCCACCCACATCCCCATTCAGCGGTCAAATCGAATACAACCACAAACAACGATCATTCAACTTCTGTAAGGTTAGTAAACGATTGCAAAAAAAAAACCCCAAAAAAAAAAAAACCCGAAAAAGCTCTAGATTTCAGACGAATGCCTTTGGTCGAAACTTCAGTGCGTAAGAATCTCTTGTTTTGTGGTGTGGTACGGAAATGGAGGGTAGTGTGGAGGTGGGGGATTCACTACATTTTTATGGTGATTTATAATGTAGTATAATGTAGTAAATTATTAAAAGGTGTATAGGCAAACGGCGAGTTTTAAAATGTTTGCCAGTCGTCTGCCAAACTCCCTGGGGTCGGGCTGTGAGTTGGTGCAGCAGATGGGGGGTGGGGGGGGGGGGGGGGGTGGGGGGGGGGGTGGGGGGGGGGGGTGGACGATGTTTTCTCAGACCAGCCCCCAGCGGGCCGTGTTTGTTGGAAATGGAAGAAATTGTCTAAGTTCAGCTCACCGCTAGCTCTTTTAAGCTCCTCCAAGCAATATAAACATGACACTTCAATTTCAAACTCCCAGAGCAGGTCCCCACAATCTCAGGTGTGAGATCTGGCCCAGGTACACGGTGCCACGGACGGGAGATAAGCCGCTATGTGAGGCTCAACCACGGCCGTACAGTACTCACACACAGGCTGAGATCTGTGAGGGTGCTGGGTACTGGTGGGGGACAACTCAACTAATACACAAATATACAACGGAGAAAATACTCCACATATTCAGCTCAAACTAATACACAAATATACAACAGGGAGAAAATACTTCACATATTCAGCTCAAACTAATACACAAATATACAACAGGGAGAAAATACTTCACATATTCAGCTCAAACTAATACACAAATATACAACAGGGAGAAAATACTACACATATTCAGCTCAAACTAATACACAAATATACAACAGGGAGAAAATACTACACATATTCAGCTCAAACTAATACACACACAAACATTCATGAAAACCGTTTTAATAACAATCTTTTTCTTTAATAATGCACAAAAAAGTAGAAAATAAATTATACACAACTATTTAAATAACTATAAAGAAAAGCGTGGGTCACTTTAGTATCTATTGGATACCTTTACTAATATTTAGGAAGAGACCCCCGCTTTTCTTAATAGTTATTTAAATAGTAGTGTATAATTTTCTACTTTTTGAGCATTATTACATAAAAGTTAGTTATTAAAACGTTTTTTATGAATTTTTTTTCAGTACTTTAAATGTTTAAAACTTACAATAGAGTTCCATGACTAAAAACCATTTCACACCTAATAAACATGATGATGCGTGTATAATAGTGCGGAATAGTTGGATGAGACGGCCTACTAATTTGGGCACAATTTTAATTAATAAACAATTAATTAGGCAACCAATTAAGTCAAGTCTAATGTCATATTGCATTGTCTACATGTATTGACCCACGTACCAACTACGAACCGTATCTGTCAGTTAGAAGTGCCCATAATTTCGTTCGGGCATTTCGATCTAGACTGACGACAGACTGACGACTGACGATAGACAGAGACAGTGAGTTAAATAAAAGCTTGTAATATACAACAGGGAGAAAAAAACTTCACATATTCAATAAAAAAGTAAAGGAGATTTGAACCCAAATAAAATATAGATACATGAAGATAGTGCCAGAATAATCGTAATGCTGGTATTAAGACAAGTTGTAGTGCTGAGATTAAGACAGGTGGTAGTGCTGAGATTAAGACAGGTGGTAGTGCTGAGATTAAGACAGGTGGTAGTACTGAGATTAAGACAGGTTGTAGTGCTGAGATTAAGACAAGTTGTAGTGCTGAGATTAAGACAGGTGGTAGTGCTGAGATTAAGACAGGTGGTAGTGCTGAGATTAAGACAGGTTGTAGTGCTGAGATTAAGACAGGTGGTAGTGTTGAGATTAAGACAGGTGGTAGTGCCGGAAATAAGACAGGTGGTAGTGCTGAGATTAAGACAAGTTGTAGTGCTGAGATTAAGACAGGTGGTAGTGCTGAGATTAAGACAGGTGGTAGTACTGAGATTAAGACAAGTTGTAGTGCTGAGATTAAGACAGGTGGTAGTGCTGAGATTAAGACAGGTTGTAGTGCTGAGATTAAGAAAGGTTGTAGTGCTGAGATTAAGACAAGTTGTAGTGCTGAGATTAAGACAGGTGGTAGTGCTGAGATTAAGACAGGTGGTAGTGCTGAGATTAAGACAGGTTGTAGTGCTGAGATTAAGACAAGTTGTAGTGCTGAGATTAAGACAGGTGGTAGTGCTGAGATTAAGACAGGTGGTAGTGCTGAGATTAAGACAGGTTGTAGTGCTGAGATTAAGACAGGTGGTAGTGTTGAGATTAAGACAGGTGGTAGTGCCGGAAATAAGACAGGTGGTAGTGCTGAGATTAAGACAGGTTGTAGTGCTGAGATTAAGACAGGTGGTAGTGTTGAGATTAAGACAGGTGGTAGTGCCGGAAATAAGACAGGTGGTAGTGCTGAGATTAAGACAGGTGGTAGTACTGAGATTAAGACAGGTGGTAGTGCTGAGATTAAGACAGGTTGTAGTGCTGAGATTAAGACAGGTGGTAGTGCTGAGATTAAGACAGGTGGTAGTGCTGAGATTAAGACAGGTTGTAGTGCTGAGATTAAGACAGGTGGTAGTGTTGAGATTAAGACAGGTGGTAGTGCCGGAAATAAGACAGGTGGTAGTGCTGAGATTAAGACAGGTGGTAGTGCTGAGATTAAGACAGGTTGTAGTGCTGAGATTAAGACAGGTGGTAGTGTTGAGATTAAGACAGGTGGTAGTGCCGGAAATAAGACAGGTGGTAGTGCTGAGATTAAGACAGGTTGTAGTGCTGAGATTAAGACAGGTGGTAGTGTTGAGATTAAGACAGGTGGTAGTGCCGGAAATAAGACAGGTGGTAGTGCTGAGATTAAGACAGGTGGTAGTACTGAGATTAAGACAGGTGGTAGTGCTGAGATTAAGACAGGTTGTAGTGCTGAGATTAAGACAGGTGGTAGTGCTGAGATTAAGACAGGTGGTAGTGCTGAGATTAAGACAGGTTGTAGTGCTGAGATTAAGACAGGTGGTAGTGTTGAGATTAAGACAGGTGGTAGTGCCGGAAATAAGACAGGTGGTAGTGCTGAGATTAAGACAGGTGGTAGTGCTGAGATTAAGACAGGTGGTAGTACTGAGATTAAGACAGGTGGTAGTGCTGAGATTAAGACAGGTGGTAGTGTTGAGATTAAGACAGGTGGTAGTGCCGGAAATAAGACAGGTGGTAGTGCTGAGATTAAGACAGGTGGTAGTGCTGAGATTAAGACAGGTGGTAGTGCTGAGATTAAGACAGGTGGTAGTGCTGAGATTAAGACAGGTGGTAGTGCTGAGATTAAGACAGGTGGTAGTGCCGAGATTAAGACAGGTGGTAGTGCTGAGATTAAGACAGGTGGTAGTGCTGAGATTAAGACAGTCTAACCTGATATGACTCAGAGCAATCTGCACTGTGAAAGGAAATGTTTCATTCTGTGCAGCACATACGTAAGAAATATGTCTACATGAGGAACATAAATACCACATGTATATGTTGCAACGAAAAAAGCCCTTTGATAACACCCAACAGACGCACATTTGGGAGCCTCATGTAGTGTAGGTTCAACATCCGGTCTCCTTTACTTTCGATATCAAAATTTAAAATCACACGTCTCAGAGAAAGGCTAAAAAATGGAACTTTCAAGCATAAATCTGCTCCTCTAATTGAACCAATATCAGCTTGAGCAAGAGTTTTTGATCTGTAGACTTGAAATCTCACTGGCCCAATAAATAAACATCATTAATTTAGGCTAAGTGTTTACGTTTTGACCCCCTTCAACCCCCCCCCCCCCTCCCCCTGAATCACACGAGCACACGCCTTTCATGCTTTCTGTAAACATTGGGGAGGAAATAAAACGCCAGTGGGTATATTATAGGCTCGATGAAAACGTGAGTAGGTAGGTGGCGGGGGGGGGGGGGGGGGGAAAGGGGGGAGTAGGTAGGTGGCGGACAGCTGGCGGTACCTCAAGTAACTTTATGCTGGGGGGGGGGGGGGCAAGTTTGAGGAGGCAACTCAATAAATTTTGTCTTGGGGGGGGGGGGGGGCAATTTGGAGGGGGCAACTCAATAAATTTTGTGTTGGGGGGGGGCAATTTGGAGGGGGCAATAAATTTTGTGTTGGGGGGGGGGGGCAATTTGGAGGGGGCAACTCAATAAATTTTGTGTTGGGGGGGGGGGCAATTTGGAGGGGGCAACTCAATAAATTTTGTGTTGGGGGGGGGGGGGGCAATTTGGAGGGGGCAACTCAATAAATTTTGTGTTGGGGGGGGGGGGCAATTTGGAGGGGGCAACTCAATAAATTTTGTGTTGGGGGGGGGGGGGGCAATTTGGAGGGGGCAACTCAATAAATTTTGTGTTGAGGGGGGGCAATTTGGAGGGGGCAACTCAATAAATTTTGTGTTGGGGGGGGGGGGGGCAATTTGGAGGGGGCAACTCAATAAATTTTGTGTTGGGGGGGGGGGGCAATTTGGAGGGGGCAACTCAATAAATTTTGTGTTGGGGGGGGGGGGGGCAATTTGGAGGGGGCAACTCAATAAATTTTGTGTTGGGGGGGGGGCAATTTGGAGGGGGCAACTCAATAAATTTTGTGTTGGGGGGGGGGGGCAATTTGGAGGGGGCAACTCAATAAATTTTGTGTTGGGGGGGGGGGCAATTTTGAGGGGGCAACTCAATAAATTTTGTGTTGGGGGGGGGGCAATTTGGAGGGGGCAACTCAATAAATTTTGTGTTGGGGGGGGGGGGCAATTTGGAGGGGGCAACTCAATAAATTTTGTGTTGGGGGGGGGGGGGCAATTTGGAGGGGGCAACTCAATAAATTTTGTGTTGGGGGGGGGGGGGGCAATTTGGAGGGGGCAACTCAATAAATTTTGTGTTGGGGGGGGGCAATTTGGAGGGGGCAACTCAAGTTGTGGGAGGGGGAATGCATCTATAATGGTGGTAGGGCACCAGTTAGAAGGGCATATCTATGCTAGTGGTGGGGCACCAGTTAGAAGGGCATATCTATGCTGGTTGTGGGGCACCAGTTAGAAGGGCATATCTATGCTGGTAGTAGGGCACCAGTTAGAAGGGCATATCTATGAAAGTGGTGGGGCACCAGTTAGAAGGGCATATCTATGAAAGTGGTGGGGCACCAGTTAGAAGGGCATATCTATGCTGGTAGTAGGGCACCAGTTAGAAGGGCATATCTATGAAAGTGGTGGGGCACCAGTTAGAAGGGCATATCTATGAAAGTGGTGGGGCACCAGTTAGAAGGGCATATCTATGAGAGTGGTGGGGCAGCATTAAGAAGGGCATAAATATGCTGGTGGTGGGGTACCAGTTAGAAAGGCATATCTATGCTGGTGGTAGGGCACCAGTTAGAAGGGCATATCTATGCTGGTAGTAGGGCACCAGTTAGAAGGGCATATCTATGCTGGTAGTAGGGCACCAGTTAGAAGGGCATATCTATGAGAGTGAAAGTTTCCTAGCATTGGGAAAAGTGGGCGTAGGTAACCGCGTTAATAAATAATAAAGTTTGTTGAGAAGGGGACTGAAAGGTAGCAAATGTCAGTTACCCTGGGGGGGGGATGCATGTTGGCTAGTGATTGAGAACCAAACATCTTTGACGTCTGCACCAAAACAGTCAGATTCTGCAGCAGTCGTACAGCAGACGATACACTATGATTTATCGTCTCAGGGCTGCCGGGAAGGTCGTGGAATGTTCCAGAAGCACGCTCTGTGTCTGATAATGTAAGGCGAACAAAAACCACGGTTGTAAATTTTCTTGACCAAGTTTTTGGTCTGCCAACAACGTATGTGTCATGTGACATCCATACATACATGTGTGATATACATGTGTGATATGACATTTTCACATACACGTGTAAGCAGACTAACATGTGATATCAAAGTGTGATACGTTCACCAGCATCCAAGGAGTGTTGACTGTTAGAGAATTCACGTGCACCGTTTGACCGCCCGCTCCTCACCTAGAGATCACGTGAAGAGTGACCGCACGCTGCTAGCAATTTGTTTTTGCCTCTGATAGCCCAAAAATTGGTGAAGAATTCTTTGGTACATTTTGATAAAATACCGTGGGAAGCAGAGAGGCTGCACATACCTGCGGAGATGAATGGACTGATCCATTGAATAAACAGCAATCATCTTTGGTTGGAGATCGAAAGGGTTACAGATCGAAAGGATCGACATATAATAAATTCTACAGGTCATATTTCAGCCGATGACGCGAAGCGATGTGTTACCTGATGCTAGCAAACCCAGGAATCAAACACGCGCCTGGTGCTATGCAAATACCAGAAGATGTCGTCTGGCGCATCTGATACAGCAGCCGACAGTGCCAAGACCAACGGTAACAATGAGACCAACATACCTGGCGTGTTTCTCACACGGGCTGGCTGGTAATCTGGGATATTATTTCATAACGTATTATTGTGTCTACACCGGGTCGGCAGGCGAGAACAACAGGGAAAGGTGAAAGTATCACGGCGTGTTTTGTTAACTCATCACCGGGCTGATCGGGGTGGGGAGGTGGGGGGGGGGGGGTGTGACCTGTAGATTCCGTTGTTTGATGTGGGGGTAATTGTTCGTTAACCACTTTGACCCCCGAGTGTGATGTGGGGTTTAGCGTTAAACATGGTCCGCCGTGCTGTTGGACACAGTAGTGTTAACCAGCTCTAAATGTGGCCAGTGGTCTGGTAGAGGGTTGGACGGTGGTCAGCCGCTGGGATATCTACTGGACATGAGCCACGCCTACTGTATGTGCACCCCGCCTATAGTTCATTGGCCCCATTCACTGTATGTGAGCTACGCCTAATGTATGTAAACCCCAGCCACAATATACTCACTGAATGTGAGCCCCGCCTAGAATATGTGGGGCGGCCCACTACTATGTGGTACCGCTTACTGTATGTGGGCCGCTTACTGTATGTGGGCCGCTTACTGTATGTGGGCCGCTTACTGAATGTGGGCCGCTTACTGTATGTGGGCCGCTTACTGAATGTGGGCCGCTTACTGTATGTGGGCCGCTTACTGTATGTGGGCCGCTTACTGTATGTGGGCCGCTTACTGTATGTGGGCCCTATCAGCCGTAGAGTGTCGTCATTTTTCAGCTCGACGAACCGGAAGTAATTAACTGTGTAATAGAGTCCTTGCAAACACGTGACCTAAATCACGTGATACCTACGCCCGCCGCCACAGTGGTGTACATCAGACGTAAACACAATCAGCTGTTCGCCAGCGCTGGACGTGTTCACCAACGCTGGACGTGTTCACCGTATGTAAAGAATCGCGCCCGCGGAAAAGGAAAAATATGTTAAAAAACTTGAACTCTTAGGAATTGAAGATCCTTATACAGTTATTGACAGTTTCGTGGATAATATAAATATGTGGCCGAAATTTCTAAATAAAAATACTGTTAGTAATACCGTTTGCGTTTAGAGTTTAAGTAGACGAAGCTGATCAAATGCAGTAATATATTAGAGGTTATCTACTGTAGCAAACGTGAGACCACTTAACTCCTACAAAACCCACACTACAACGGCTAATATAATCCATGGGTAATAACCAATCTGGGTAGCATGTTATACAATTTAAGACCTTATAATCCAGCAGGGAAGTGATCAGACACATTAATACTGATGTTCAACCCTGATGATGGCTGCCTCCACCTGTATCTAGCCCACAATAAAACCAAAGAGGAGTCTGCCCTGCCCTCCCCTGAAAATGTCTCACCTCCGTGATACCCAGCCCCACAGAAATAGTATCTCTTATATAATTTTGACCCTCAGGGCCCAGCAGGGAGAACAAAGGGGAAAGTCCCACTGCTCTCCCCTCAACACTTCTCACCTCGGTGTCATGTTATGTCATTTATAGCACACACGGCTTATCAGGGGAAAGCATTAAGGCATTAAGAATCTTAACTCTGGACAGCTACACACTAGTATACTAGCTACACACTAGGTGCCTACTGTAAACTACTAGACTGTAGGCCCTATGTAGACCTGCAATTGTATCAATTGTAGACTGGGTCCATTGTTATTATTCTAAACCATCTCACTTATAATGTTTCTTGATTTGTTTCTTTTATAAACAGTGGATTTAAAAAAAAAATTAGCCTAATCATTAACCAAATAATAATAATGTGGTTATTTGTTGTTGGCTGGTATGATCTAGATTGTACTACTAGGCTACAAAAACTTAGTAGACCAATTACTAGATATGAATTTGAATTCAATTAAACTCAGTCCAGTATCAGATACATATTGCTGTAAAAAGACAACAAAGTAGGTAGGCCTTAGTAATTTATTAAAGCCTTCTACTACAATAATATCAACTACATGCTTGTATAAAGTTTTTACAATTTAATTTAAGTAGCAGATTCTAGATCTAAGTCTAGTCATATAATCTATTTCAATTTCAGAAAATTTCGTTTGCTAAAAAAATGATTAGATAATAGAGCGAGATTTTAGATCTTAGAGACAATTAAATGCTTTATTAGGCCTATTATGACTACTTTTGATTTATTATGGGTGTATTTTGAATCGAATGTAGATCTAAAGTAATTAAATTTAAGTAAAGAAGTAGATTCTAGATTCTATGTCTACCCAGCGGAGCCAGGTATTAGGCCTACTATTAGATCTTATTATTCTTATTAGCCTACTACTTTTGACTTTGTCTTTTACTATTAGTATTTGTGAAGGTCGAGCATATTTGTTTTATTAATAGTTATCTTTTATAATTAAAATGAAGTTTATTATTTTACTGTCCTTACATGAAACAAAGTATCGAGAACTGCATTTGATCAGATTCGGCTACTTTAACTCTAAACGCAAACAGTATTATTAACAGTATTTTTATTTAGAAATTTTGTCCACATATTTATTTATACGAAACTGTCAATAACAGTATAAGGATCTTCAATTCCTAAGAGTTCAAGTTTTTTAACGTATTTTTCCTTTTCCGCGGGCGCGATTCTTTACATACAGTGAACACGTCCAGCGCTGGTGAACACGTCCAGCGCTGGCGAACAGCTGATTGTGTTTACGTCTTGTGTACACGACTGTGGCGGCGGGCGTAGGTATCACGAACGGACGTGACGTCATATGAAAGGACTCTATTAGCTGTATGAGCCCTGTGAATGAGAGCGAGGCCATGAGCCCGGCTCTTGTTTAGCAATCTGCGAGCTGAGGACTGAGATTTCCCGCTGGCCAGCCTGCACCTGTCGGTGGCCCGCCTCTTCACGGGTGAGTGCCGCGCAGATAACATGAGCTGGGAACAAATAAAGGCTGAGTCACTGGAGGGGGAGGAATTTCCGTCGGCTGGAATATCAAACAACAGGGGGGGGGGGGGGCTGGCGTACCTGAGCTGGTACCTGGCGTACCTGAGCTGGCACCTGGCGAGCTAGAGGTGCCGAGGTGCATTCAATCTATGCCGGGAGTTTCTGGGGGGCGGCTCGGGTATGGCGAGGGAGAGAACAACAGGGGCTAAAGGTGTCTGACACAATAGAGGCTAAAGGTGTCTGACACAATAGAGGCTAAAGGTGTCGGACACAACAGAGGCTAAAGGTGTCTGAAACAATAGAGGCTAAAGGTGTTTGACACCACTGAGTAGAGGCTAAAGGTGTCTGACACAATAGAGGCTAAAGGTGTCTGACACAACAGAGGCTAAAGGTGTCTGAAACAATAGAGGCTAAAGGTGTTTGACACCACTGAGTAGAGGCTAAAGGTGTCTGACACAATAGAGGCTAAAGGTGTCGGACACAACAGAGGCTAAAGGTGTCTGAAACAATAGAGGCTAAAGGTGTTTGACACCACTGAGTAGAGGCTAAAGGTGTCTGACACAATAGAGGCTAAAGGTGTTTGACACAACCAACTAGAGGCTAAAGGTGTCTGACACAATATAGGCTAAAGGTGTCTGACACAACCAACTAGAGGCTAAAGGTGTCTGACACAATAGAGGTTAAAGGTGTCTGACACAACCAACTAGAGGCTAAAGGTGTCTGACACAACAGAGGCTAAAGGTGTCGGACACAACTGAGTAGAGACTACATCACATGAATATAACATCACGTGACAAACGACTTCACGTTAGAAACCTCATCAAGTGACCACTGCATCACGTGGCCGTCACATCACGTCATCACAACATCACGTCATCACCACATCACGTCATCACCACACCACGGGACCATTACATCACGTGAATACTACATCACGTCGTCACAGCGACATACGCAAGATAAAAATAAAAATGATTGGCCCATGAGTTTAAAATTTGAAAGATTTACATCTGATCGAGATGATTAGAGATTTGATGCCACGCCACTCATTGATTGGTTAAAACATGTACCCCAGGTCATCGATGTGTTTTCTAGCGATTGGTCAAAAGACTGAACAAACGTATTTTACATACGTGTTACATACCTGCATCGTTTGGCTGGGAATGGTTAAACACGCAGGTGAAAGTTTCAAAAAGCAAAATTTAAAAAATGATTTTCCCTGCCCATTATCCACCGGATGTGGATTTTTTTCCTCTCCCCATCACACCTGTCGTGTACTCGGGCAAATGTCAGCTGTTATGACATGTGGCTGAGTTCTGAATGTCAGACAGCATGTCAGTCAGTATAAAGGGATGTTAGTCAATATGTCAGTCATTATGTCCGTCAAAAGATTTTAGATCAATGGAAACTATTAAACATTCTGCAATAGCATCGGTCCAGGTTTTGAAGAATTTCCGTGTAATGTCAAGCCGATTTTTTTCCTTCAAGTCTAGAAATGTTTCGTCAGTTTGCAGATGTTCGTGTCTAAAAATAGCTCACTGATGAGCCGAACGTGACCCTAATTAGTAGAGACATCGTGATTGACACAGGAAATGTAAACTCAAGTTTTGTAACTTTCATTTTGTCGCACCACGTGACCCGGGTCACATGACTACACCAAAACGTTCTAAATTTAGAGTGTAGTGAGTTTCTTGGCCCGTCCAAGTGAAGTTTGGGAGCTCATGTCAAGAACACCAGCACGCCAAATGTCAAGAACACCAGCACGCCAAATGTCAAGAACACCAGCACGCCAAATGTCAAGAACACCAGCACGCCAAACGTCAAGAACACCAGCACGCCAAATTTCAAGAACACCAGCACGCCAAACGTCAAGAACACCAGCACGCCAAATGTCAAGAACACCAGCACGCCAAACGTCAAGAACACCAGCACGCCAAACGTCAAGAACAACAGCACGCCAAACGTGAAGAACACCAGCACGCCAAACGTCAAGAACACCAGCACGCGAGACGTCAAGAACACCAGCACGCCAAACGTCAAGAACACCAGCACGCCAAACGCCAAGAACACCAGCACGCGAGACGTCAAGAACACCAGCACGCCAAACGTCAAGAACACCAGCACGCGAGACGTCAAGAACACCAGCACGCCAAACGTCAAGAACACCAGCACGCCAAACGTCAAGAACACCAGCACGCGAGACGTCAAGAACACCAGCACGCGAGACGTCAAGAACACCAGCACACCAAACGTCAAGAACACCAGCACGCCAAACGTCAAGAACACCAGCACGCCAAACGTCAAGAACACCAGCACGCTTAATGTCAAGAACACCAGCACACCAAAGGTGGATAAACTACACAACCGATTGGTAGAGCTTACAACAACTAATCCAAAAGTCTCGAGTGCGAATCCCGGGCTCGAGTATTTAGGACGCCCTTGAGTCCACCCAACTCTTCTTCTTCTTCGTTCTTAATTTTAGTTTTGGAAGAGATTCCCTCCAACACAATTAAGTATAAGTAATATGCTCCTTTTAGGCTGTTGACTCCGATTTTTTTAAAAATGTGCATCTATAGCCTTTGTCCAACCAAGAACAAACTAAAAGGCAGCAGTTGTTTGATTTTGGAGCCTCAGCTGTCAGAGTCTTCTCGGTTTAGCAACCATGAGCTTTATCGACTCGACCACGCCGACCCCTCACCCAGCTCTAACGGGTATCTGACTCATGTTTGGGAAACCAAGGCGGATGGTCATAGTGCTGACCAAACATTTGCTCATATGCCGAGGCTAGTGAACTCTACTTCCTCTGCTCCATGTGTCTTAAGCACGAAAGGTGAAGACAGTGAAAAGTTTTTGTGGACATTGGATCAGATTCGTTTTACTGGGTGGGACTTATCGAAAACATTTGGGAACTTCCAAAGATGGTATGTAAGTCGACTGGGCAAGTCTATAAGGGTTAGCAGCAGACTTTTGGTGCCTGACGTGTTGGTTAGCAGCAGACTTTTGGTGCCTGGCGTGTTCTTGCAGGAGTTAGCAGCAGACGACTAGCTAGTTCAGGGTCTGCTGTCGGTCTTCGATTAAAACAATGCCAATATTTATCTGATCCTCCTGGCGGCTCATCCCTTGTGACGTCACGCCTCGTTGATGCCAACTCTAATTAGCTATTTTTCTCGCCAGATTTGGGCAGACAATGAAGAGATGATTATCACCCCTGACTGGAAACGAGCTATGATTGAATTTAGATTGAATAATTTCCCCCCACAGAAAGCGTCGACTGAGGTTTTAATTGAAAGCGCGAGCGGACGATGAAAAAAAAATGCGAATTTTTAATTTATTCATCGTGAGTGACCAAACACAAGTCCGCGTCATATTAAACCACAAGTCAAAACTGGGTCGAACTTGGCGCGATTACAGCTAGTGTCGTCTGCCCAATCTCTCAGACGATCGTTGGGCGAGTGCTGGGCTAACGAGGCCGGGGACGAATGGGCCTCAGAAATCAAGACATCCCGTAATGAGAAAATTAAGATCCATTAAAAAAAAAACGATTGAGTGTGTTTGTTTTTTAGAGGAAGGGAATGGTGTGGGGAAAGATTAATTTCTTTTTGCAGAGAAAGAGTTAATAATGAAATAAGCGATTGCCTTCCTACTTTACTGAAACCCCTTACAAAATGTAATATCTATTTTAGGTTTAAAATAATTGCTTTTACACTCGATCTATGTCATTGGGAACGTGAAAAAAAGACACAGAAAATAAGTCAGGGAAAAAAGTCATAACTTTTACTAGAAAACAAATTCACAGGAAAAGGAAATAGCTTGTCGGAAAATAAGTAATAAAATAAAGTCACAAATTTTGTTACATATTTATTTGAATACTCAGTATAAAACTATAAAACTAATTATAAAACTTTAAAACTATAATTTATAAAACTATAAAACTAATTGTAAAACTATAAAAATGATTATAAACTGATTAAAAGAAATGTAGGCATACTATTGCGTTTTAAATGTTTTTAGCCGAAGACCTTTTTTTTTTATTGTTGACGTTTTGAGACATGATCCCACGCTTTGTGTGGTAATGCGCGGCTGAAGAAAACCATCTTAAATGAATGAAAGTAGCTACACGTAAGAAAGAAGTATAACTATTGTAAATCTGTATCAGTCCTCACAAGCCGATGATGAAAACTGTAATACTAAAGCGAACATGCAAGGCAAACTGACGCTGTAAATTACATGTCTCAGGCAAAAAAAGGCAAATGTGGCTGAAATAAGGATGAACTAATTAGGGGACAGCTGATCATACAAAGTTCGGATTCTTCTCATATCGGTTAATTTTAAGTTAGTATTAAAAAACCATCATGTATAAATTCGAAAGTTAAAAACGTACGTAGTAAATATTTCAGACTACCACATTACAATACTTATACAAATTAGTATCATCACCTAAATATGTTTACACTAATATTATTGACATTAATACCCTTCAAATACAAATTTATCTTTCATTTCCTGTGACTTTTTTCTGTGATTGTATTTCCTGTGATTTGTCCCGGTGAATTTATTCCCTACAAAAATTGGAAGTGAACTAAATTTACCTTCAGTCCTATTCCCCAGCATCCCCCCCCCCAACTCCCCCCCCCCCACTCATCCACTTCATCATAGTTGGAACAAGGCGTAATAAAGATGACTAATAACTCCACTGATGAACTGGGCCTAGCACTTAAGACCCCCCCCCTCCACTTTACCTAAGGTCCACCACTTACCTGGGTCCCTCTTAAACCAACCAAGACATACCTTCCTCCCATAAACTTAATTTATGCTTCCTCTTGTGGTAATCACTGATTGAAGCTATTTATAAGCCTGAAGAGCTCGCGACGCTGTGCCACAAGACATCGAGCAAAAGGCTAGGATGATGAGCACCCAGTACTACTGTGTTACCAGGCCCTTGAGCCAAGTGGAAGCAGGCGGGCTCTAGATTAGTCGGCCTGGAACACTTGAGAGGTACCGGTCCTAGGTGGGTTCTAGGTGGGTTCTGGTAGATTTCAGGTAGATTTCAGGTAGATGTCTGGTAGATTTCAGGTAGATTTCAGGTAGATTTCAGGTAGATTTCTGGTAAATTTCAGGTAGATTTCAGGTAGATTTCAGGTAGATTTCTGGTAGATTTCTGGTAGAGGCCAGGTAGATGTCAGGTAGATGTCAAGTTCATGTCAGGTAGATGTCAGGTAGATGTCAGGTAGATGTCAGGTAGATGTCAGGTAGAGACCAGGTAGATGTCATGTAGATGTCATGTAGATGTCATGTATATGTCAGGTAGATGTCAGTTGTTAGATGTCAGTTGTTAGATGTCAGGTAGATGACAGTTGTTAGATGTCAGGTAGATGTCAGGTAGATGTCAGGTAGATGTCAGGTAGATGTCATGTAGATGTCAGGTAGATGTCAGGTAGATGTCAGGTAGAGACCAGGTAGATGTCATGTAGATGTCATGTAGATGTCAGGTAGATGTCAGGTAGATGTCAGTTGTTAGATGTCAGTTGTTAGATGTCAGGTAGATGACAGTTGTTAGATGTCAGGTAGATGTCAGGTAGATGTCAGGTAGATGTCAGGTAGATGTCAGGTAGATGTCAGGTAGATGTGAGGTAGATGTCAGGTAGATGTCAGGTATAGGCATGGTAGATGCCAGGTAGATGACAGTTGTTGGATGTCAGGTAGATGTCAGGTAGATGTCAGGTAGATGTCAAGTAGATGTCAGTTATTAGATGTCAGGAAGATGTCAGGTATATGTCATGTAGATGTCATGTAGATGTCAGGTAGATGTCATGTAGATGTCAGGTAGATGTGAGGTAGATGTGAGGTAGATGTGAGGTAGATGTGGGGTAGATGTGAGGTAGATGTGGGGTAGATGTGAGATAGATGTGAGGTAGATGTCAGGTAGATGTGGGGTAGATGTGAGGTAGATGTGAGGTAGATGTGAGGTAGATGTGAGGTAGATGTGAGGTAGAAGTGAGGTAGATGTGAGGTAGATGTGTGGTAGAAGTGAGGTAGAAGTGAGGTAGATGTGAGATAGATGTGAGGTAGATGTGAGGTAGATGTGAGGTAGATGTGAGGTAGATGTGAGGTAGATGTGAGGTAGATGTGAGGTAGAAGTGAGGTAGATGTGAGGTAGATGTGAGGTAGATGTGAGGTAGATGTGAGGTAGATATGAGGTAGATGTGAGGTAGATGTGAGGTAGATATGAGGTAGATGTGAGGTAGATGTGAGGTAGATATGAGGTAGATGTGGGGTAGATGTGAGGTAGATGTGGGGTAGATGTGAGATAGATGTGAGGTAGATGTGAGGTAGATGTGAGGTAGGTGTGAGGTAGATGTGAGGTAGATGTGAGGTAGATGTGAGGTAGATGTGAGGTAGATGTGGGGTAGATGTGAGGTAGATGTGAGGTAGATGTGAGGTAGATGTGAGGTAGATGTGAGGTTGATGTGAGGTAGATGTGGGGTAGATGTGAGGTAGATGTCAGGCGATGTGAGGTAGATGTGAGGTAGATGTGAGGTAGATGTGAGGTAGAAGTGAGGTAGAGGCCTATTAAAGACCATGTACGACTCAGAAAATTACATCATCTTGGACTCGCGAACTTTGTGCCTAGTTTATCGTTCTGGTATCTGATTGGTCGGTCATCGTTGGAAGCTGGAAGCTGATTGGTCGGTCATCGTTGGAAGCTGGAAGCTGATTGGTCCGTTGTAACTGGCACTAACCTTTCATATCTACTGCTATGTGATAAAACCAAGATGGCTTCAGCTACGTCAGTCACTTTATGGCCGTCTAAACCAGTCACGTTATGGCCGTCTAAATCAGTCACGTTATGGCCGTCTGTTTAAGTTATGTACTCAAACACACCACACCCACAGATACATAACACACGTACACACATACATAGCACACATACATGCATACAAAGCACGAATACACTGATATATGTTAATAACTTTTCCCTTTAAGAAAAGTTGTTTTTGTTTTAATTTTTAATTTTCCTTGCTGAAATTTTTGAAGGAAGCTACTAATCATTTAAAAAAAAAATGATAAATACTTTAAAAAGTCTTTTGAAAAATCACGCAGGTGATTTTCAGGAGTTTCAGTCAGTCACTAGTCTACAGGTATTGAACAAGACCATCAGAACTAAGAGACCATCAGAACTAAGAGACCATCAGAACTAAGAGACCATCAGAACCAAGTGACCATCAGAACTGTGTGACCTTTAGAACTGTGTGACCTTCAGAACTGTGTGACCATCAGAACTAAGTGACCATCAGAACTAAGAGACCATCAGAACTAAGTGACCATCAGAACTAAGAGACCATCAGAACTAAGTGACCATCAGAACTAAGAGACCATCAGAACTAAGTGACCATCAGAACTAAGTGACCATCAGAACTGACCTTTCTGGTGCCACGCGGGAAGGTGAAACTACTGACAGACACGTGAGTCTTGTCTGGTACCTGTGAGTCACGTGGCTTGTCCGGTACCTTTGAGTCACGTGAGGCCTACACCATCCACCTAAGATATAGTCCAACAACCAGTGCCGGCCTGATGTAATCAACACTCGTCTTGTTAGATTTGCTGGCAATACAAAGACGATCTTTTGTCTCTCTTGTGTCTAGTCCTATCCCACACTACACTAATCTACATCCCCATTAATTTGCGTTATCCCTATCCCTCAATCCCCAATCACTTGCCCTATCCCTATCCTTCAATCACATAGACGCCCCCAATCACTTGGCCTACCACTCAATCCTCTAGAGTCTAGGCGGCCCCCAACTCTGCCCTACCCTGCCCTACCTCTAACTTACAAACTATCGCTCCGTTCAACAAACAGCGACACCCGTCCCAAGAATGTCACGACATGTTCAGTTTATTTGTAGGTAATAGAACATTTCCAAATAGAACATTTCCAAATAGAACTTTCCCAAATGGCACGCGCCGTTGTCTGGAGATTTATGGGCTGTGGAGGGGGGGGGGGGGAGCGTACGTGCGTGACGTCAGAGTGCCGGGGTGAGTACTGGGCGAGTGCTGCTTACACGGCTCTTGAGTTTCACGCGCGCTATTGGCCTTTCACAACAGAAAAAAATAAACAATATAGATTGAAATATGCCAAATTTATTGCGGGGTTAAAGGTCGTGTTGCTCATTGCTGAAATACCTGAGGTTGTTGCTGATTGTTCTAGTTTGGCAGTCCTAGCATTGTGAATGTAAACCTAGGTAAGAAATACATTGTTTGTTGTAAACGTAGGTAAGAAATACATTGTTTGTTGTAAACGTAGGTAAGAAATACATTGTTTGTTGTAAACGTAGGTAAGAAATACATTGTTTGTTGTGAATGGGGCGGACGGTTGAAATATATAGCGTTGATAGATCAAAAGATAAAAGGTTTAGTGAATGTAGAGATGTGTTGGAGGCTGTAAGAACAACAGGAGAAGTGTGCAACTAAATGTGTGTAGTTGTGTGTAGCACATGTGTAGCTACGTGTGTTGTCATGTGTTTCGCAAGGTGTGCTGTGTTTGTGTCAAATTTGTGTCACGTTTGTTGAGTCATGTTTGTGATGTTTCATTGTCGTGTCAAGTTTATTGAGCACATCAAGTTCTTGTGTTGTAGCAGAGAAGATAAGCCGAGGGTCATCACGTCACTGTAGCTAACCCTAAACCAAGCTAGACTAGTTACGTTGCTTGGGACCTATGACGACATTCTCATTTCCTATGACGTCACACTTCCGTGCGCACACGTCGTGACTTTATTGTATACCCTCAGGAGCTGTTAAGTCGCCAATACCATAATTAACATATAGCTTAAATTTAGAGAAAATGTGCAGGGATGGTCCAGGAATCCGTAGTGGGCCTAAGGTGGCGCTTTGTAACAGTTAACTCCCCGTTAAACAACTTTTCTGGTGATCTCCCCTTGGGGTAGATAACTCATCAGGAAGGTTGTTTAAAAATTAGAAGAATTCAATGGGAAGATTGTCTGATCAGTGCAATCATTTAAACAAGTTCTTTGCTAAACCCCAGGAGCAAATTTTTACGGCGAAATCAAACCTGGTGTCTGTCACGGTGTGGATAGGTAAACAAAACACCAACAGGCAACAACAACAACACAACATACGTGTGACATCTGGCAATAACAACATCAATACACTCGTGTGAAACCTGGCAATAACAACAACACTACACATGTATGAAATCTGGCAACAACAACACTACACATGTGTGAAATCTGGCAACAACAGCACTACACACGTCTGAAATCTGGCAATAACAACAACAACACTACACACGTGTGAAATCTGACAATAACACTACACATGTGTAAAATCTGGCAATAACAACAACAACACTACACATGTGTGAAATCTGGCAACAAAAACATCACTACACACGTGTAAAATCTGGACACAATAACAACACTACAGTCGTATGAAATCTGGCAATAACAACACTACACTCGTGTAAAATCTGGCAACAATAACAACACTACAGTCGTGTAAAATCTGGCAATAACAACACTACACACGTGTAAAATCTGACAGGGATTGAAAGACTGTGGACGATTCGAGAGCACTGTATCTGCTGAGTTGCTGGGTGAGTACAAAGCCACAGACAAATCACACAACCATCTACATCCGCTCTAATCAATTTACATCTATTTACATCAAATCTAACATAAAAAGAAAAGATGAAACGGAAAGAACCCTTTGACTCCCCGCACAACTTTTGTTTAATTAGCCAGGAAGATTTTGAAAATGCCAGGACGGATCTATCAAGCGGCATCCTGGCATCAAGTTTACACAGCATTAAGTCTCAGGTCCAGGTGTCTTGTTCGTTCCCTCAGTCCTTGCGGCATCCTGGCATCAAGTTTACACAGCATTAAGTCTCAGGTCCAGGTGTCTTGTTCGTTCCCTGAGTCCTTGCAAACGTCTCGTCTTACCTGCAGCCTCAAATACAGGTGGCGCTAAAAACAATGGCCAATTAGTCGTCTGCTCAATTTCAGCTGACTTCCGGTTACGTCATTGCACTAAAGGCTAATGGTAAATTGTCTGGGAAAATGAAAAATTGCCTGGGAATATGGTAAATTTTACTGGAAAATGGAAATTGTCTGGGCTAATGGTAAATTGTTTGGACAAACGTGATTCGGCTCCCCATGCAGGTAAATCTTGGGATAGAACAAACAGTAGTACCGGAAGTAAACACACACACACACACACACCCATACACACGCGTGCGCACACACGCACGCATGCACGCACACAGACACGCACACAGACATACATATATATAAATTTCAATATTATATATATATATATATATATATATATATATATATATATATATATATATATATATATATATATATATATATATATATATATATATATATATATATATATATATATATATATATATTTAAGCCAATATATCCTCGCAGACAACACTGTCCACTCGAGTCTACCTGTAGCGCCTAGTGCCTCAGTTTCTGGAATGTTCCACACAATGTTTTAAGCAGCTGCCGCCTTTGTTAGCTGGGCCTGTGGGCTGTGTGAGATCTTTTTGTCAGAACTTTTTCAAGGGGGTCAAGTTTCACATGACCTCCCTACTCACCCAAGTCAAGTTTCACATAGCCTCCCTTCTCAGCCCAAGTCAAGTTTCACATGACCTCCCTACTCACCCAAGTCAAGTTTCACATGGCCTCCCTACTCACCCCAAGTCAAGTTTCACATGGCCACCCTACTCACCCCAAGTCAAGTTTCACATGGCCACCCTACTCACCCCAAGTCAAGTTTCACATGACCTCCCTACTCACCCCAAGTCAAGTTTCACATGGCCTCCATACTCACCCCAAGTCAAGTTTCACATGGCCACCCTACTCACCCAAGTCAAGTTTCACATAGCCTCCCTACTCACCCCAACCCTAAAATACTCACAGGGCCATTTTATGTAAGAATTCTCAAAATTTGGCCTTCACCTTACTTTTTTGTAGATTTTAATTTCAGTGTTCATTAATTAAATTGGAAGCACCTGCCAAATAAAGTGCTGACAACAGCAGATTTACTTATTGACAATAAAACTAACGACAAACAGACGATACAACACACACATGTACACACTGACACAAACTGAAATAGGCATATCTGGGACCTTTTAACTACTCATTTACAACTGTTTATTTATAATAACACAAACCTTTTTTGGTTCTAAGGGAGAGAACTGATTTTGATGTTCAGTTTCTCAGCAAAGAGATGTTATCACTTAAAGGCCTGTATACAGTAGAATACTGTCAGGAAACCAATCATCATGAATCGTTTCAGTCGGAATAATTTGGAACTTCAAACATATGCGGTCAAACCAACTGGCAGTTGAAGTAGAGATCCTCCAGAGAAAATGGAGATGGATTGGCCACACACTCAGGAAGCCTGTATCCAGCATAACAAGACAGGCCCTCACCTGGAATCCACAAGGCAGGAGGAGGAGAGGCAGACCACGAAAGACCTGGAGACGTGACCTGGAAGAAGACACCAAGAAGATTGGATACACCTGGGGACAGAGACGTCTGGAAAGCTCTTGTCAGCGGTCTATGTACCATGAGGGGCGACAGGCTTAACTAACCTTTGTACAACACCTCTAACAATACCGCTATATTGAAGTATCACAGTAAAATGTGGTTTAAAAAAAAACAAAATAGCTAATTGATTTTTAATTCAATTTACTTTGTAGCTTTCAATGTGATTTTAGAATTGTAAAAACTTGATATTAATTAATGTATTTTAAATATTATTAAAAAAAATATTTTTACCTAACACTTTTGTTACTATTAGCAATATAATTCGAAGTTGTCTCTCTTGGTTTATATCAACACTTGGGTTAACAACATGGGAAGTAATTTGTTCTGAATAGGTTTTAATAGCATAGGCTGTACAGTGGCGGATTAAGGTTTATCAGAACAAACAGTGAAGGATTAAGACATATCACAAAAAACAGTGAAGGATTAAGACCTATCACAAAAAACAATGAAGGATTAAGACCTATCACAACAAACAATGAAGGATTAAGACCTATCACAACAAACAATGAGGGATTAAGAAAAATCACAACAAACAATGAAGGATTAAGATAAATCACAACAAACAATGAAGGATTAAGATAAATCACAACAAACAATGAAGGATTAAGACAAATCACAACAAACAATGAAGGATGAAGACCTATCACGTGATGTGAGCACCCCGGCTCACTCAGGTAATGAGCACACCAACATGACAAAACAAAAGAGCAGGCAAGAAACCAACCAAACACAACAAAGGCTAGTAAACTACAGAAAAAAATATGTGTACTCTATCCACACAGCGACATAACACCTTGTTCTGGACTTCTCAGGTACTGACCTACAGCGGCACACGAGAAACCACCAGTCTACCAGCTACCCTAAACACGAGGCACCCACCCGTAAGGCCCGAACATGACGGACCCCCGAGAAGACAACTGTGTTGTGTGCGCATAGGACGCCTACCACATCAAGTTCACCACACTACCCCATCCTTCCACACCTCCATCCACATGACAAACGTCCAGTCCACTGACGTCATCACTGGACATTCTCTGACAGTTCCAACAGATGTCACCTGTGTCATCTGCCAGTGTGTCACGAAGGCACCCACCTTGACGTAGATTCCGCCAGGTAAGAATGTCACTGACATAAAGTTATAAGGCGAACGTGTGGGAACTAGACGGCTCTGTAACCACATCAAGGTTGAAACACTCAAACAGCTCTGGGGATTTGAAACGATTTCTCTGATTGTGTCATGCCTGGCACTTTATGAAGTCAAATTCCACGCTACGCGAAATCTTATGTGATGTCATAATCGTTCTCCCGGTAGCCACGGGTTGACGTCACAGTGATTTGTCAGTGGATGTTACGTCACAGTTAGTTGTCTGTAGCTGAGTGTGGTATCCCCCCCCCCCAATGTTCCATGACGTCACAGTCAGTTGTCTGCAGCTCCCCCAAATTCCGTGACGTGACAATCAGCTGTGTACGGCTGTGTGTGAGAAGAAGGCCCGTGTCTGTTTGAATGAAAGCCGCAGACCACGTGACAGATGGGGGGAGATAAGGACAGATATGGCAGCACCTACCCCATCCGTCTCGGCGACAGATTGCCAGAAATACAAGCTTTCCGTTGATGCTATCTCCGGCAGCCCGCTCACATTAGCCGGGTATACCGTAAACACGCAATAAGTCCATGATATCACACAGTTATACCATAAACACGCATTAATTCACATCCATAATACACAGTTATACCGTAAACACTCAATAATTCACATCCAAGATATCACACAGTTATACCGTAAACACTCAATAATTCACATCCAAGATATCACACAGTTATACCGTAAACACTCAATAATTCAGCCCCATTGTTTCACACAGTTATACCGTAAACACACAATAATTCACATCCAAGATATCACAGTTATACCGTAAACACACAATAATTCAGCCCCATTGTTTCACACAGTTATACCGTAAACACTCAATAAGTCAACTACATGATATCCCACAGTTATACCGTAAACACTCAATAATTCAGCCCCATTGTTTCACACAGTTATAAACACACAATAATTCACATCCAAGATATCACACAGTTATACCGTAAACACTGAATAGTTCAGCCCCATTGTATCACACAGTTAAACCGTAAATACTCAATCTTTCTACTCCATGATATCACACAATTATACCGTAAACACTCAATAATTCAACTCCATGAAATTACACATTTATACTGTAAACACTCAATAATTCAATATACAACAAACTCTAATACAGCTCACACAGTCATCGTAAACATCCAATAATTCACATCCAATATACAACATACATTTATACCGTAAACTTTCTTTAATTTACCCTCCGATGCATTACACTTTAAAAGTTTTTTTCCTCCGTGTATCTTAGAGTCTTTCCATCAAAAGCAAGTTACCGGCGGATGAAATTATATGTGACATAAATATTTATCACACCTAGGAACAAGGTCTCAACTTGTCTGCTGCAATTCTGGTCCAACATAAGTAAAAAGATGTAGTGTGACAAACAATTTTTGTTTTCGATGAAAATTCAGGATTTTTAAAATTAAATTTAGAGCGTAAAAGTGAAATGAACATTTAGATACTTCGGCTATTTTTCCCAATTTTAAAATTTGTTACTTGATCTATGATCCAATTTAGTGAAATTGCTGAAATGATAAGTTGACCTAAGTATATATTGGTCTGCGCCATCACAAAGATGTGCCATCAGAGGCGTAGCGAGGGGGAAAGGGGGTGGGGGGTACATTGTCCCCGGGCGCCGATCTTAGGGGGCGCCAAAATGGGTTGGAAAAACAAATTAAAATCTAATGTTATCTCCATTTTTGCATATAAATATAAAAAATAGATGGGGGGGGGGGGTGCAAATCGAAAGTTTGACGGGGGCGGGGGAGGGGTGCAAATTGAAAATTGAAAGGTTGATCCCGAGCGGGGCGCCAAATTGCAAGTTTGTCCCAGGGCGCCGGGAAGGGTTGCTACGCCTCTGTGTGCCATACAAAATAAAAATTTCTTAAGGGGTCATTTTTATTTTTTGAATACTTAGAAATTTTAAAGCATGTTTTTAATCATCAAAGCGAAGTCCCCACGACAATTCAAAAACCTAATCCAAATCTAAACCTCAGCCATTCCAAAACAAAACTCGAAACGTAAGTATAAAACAATCCTAACACTGACCTAACCGTTATATACAACAAACCTAAAACTTACCTAACCGATATATACAACAAACCTAACACTGACCTAACCGTTACATACAACAAACCTAAAACTGACCTAACCGACCGTTACATACAACAAACCTAAAACTGATCTAACCGTTATATACAACAAACCTAAAACTGACCTAACCGTTACATACAACAAACCTAAAACTGACCTAACCGTTATATAAAACAATCCTAAAACTGACCTAACCGTTATATACAACAATCCTAAAACTGACCTAACCGTTACATACAACAAACCTAAAACTGACCTAACCGACCGTTACATACAACAAACCTAAAACTGACCTAACCGTTATATACAACAAACCTAAAACTGACCTAACCGTTATATACAACAAACCTAAAACTGACCTAACCGTTATACATACAACAAATCTAAAACTGACCTAACCGTTATATAAAAACAAACCATAACTGACCTAACCGTTATATACAACAAACCTAAAACTGACCTAACCGTTACATACAACAAACCTAAAACTGACCTAACCGACCGTTACATACAACAAACCTAAAACTGACCTAACCGTTATATACAACAAAACTAAAACTGACCTAACCATTATATTAAACAAACCTAAAACTGACCTAACCGTTATATACAACAAACCTAAAACTGACCTAACCGTTATATACAACAAACCTAAAACTGACCTAACCGTTATATTAAACAAACCTAAAACTGACCTAACCGTTATATACAACAAATCTAAAACTGACCTAACCGTTATATAAAAACAAACCATAACTGACCTAACCGTTATATACAACAAAACTAAAACTGACCTAACCGTTATATACGACAAACCTAACACTGACCTAACAGTTATATACAACAAACCTAAAACTGACCTAACCGTTATATACAACAAACCTAAAACTGACCTAACCGTTATATACAACAAACCTAAAACTGACCTAACCGTTATATACAACAAACTTAAAACTGACCTAACCGTTATATACAACAAACCTAAAACTGACCTAACCGTTATATACAACAAACCTAAAACTGACCTAACCGTTATATACAACAAACCTACAACTGACCTAACCGTTATACATACAACAAATCTAAAACTGACCTAACCGTCATATAAAAACAAACCATAACTGACCTAACCGTTATATACAACAAACCTAAAACTGACCTAACCGTTATATACAACAAACTTAAAACTGACCTAACCGTTATATACAACAAACTTAAAACTGACCTAACCGTTATATACAACAAACCTAAAACTGACCTAACCGTTATATACAACAAACTTAAAACTGACCTAACCGTTATATACAACAAACCTAAAACTGACCTAACCGTTATATACAACAAACTTAAAACTAACCTAACCGTTATACATACAACAAATCTAAAACTGACCTAACCGTTAAATACAACAAACTTAAAACTGACCTAACCGTTATATACAACAAACCTAAAACTGACCTAACCGTTATACATACAACAAATCTAAAACTGACCTAACCGTTAAATACAACAAACTTAAAACTGACCTAACCGTTATATACAACAAACCTAAAACTGACCTAACCGTTATACATACAACAAATCTAAAACTGACCTAACCGTTATATACAACAAACTAAGAACCTCAGCCCAAAGCCCGAGACAGTTTTTGACTCTAGTCCATATTACCCCCCCCCTTCCTTAAACACACACACCGTTCAGCCCAATTAATCTTAATTGCTCCATGCCCTGTATTTTATCATCTTAATTAGACATTAGTCAAATTTATAACCGTCGGAAGTTTTCCCTGCGTGCACCTGTAATCGTTCTAATTACTTCCCCTGGTGTGAGCCGACAAGGCAATGAGTTGCTGCCCTTTGATTCCTGACCTCTCGCCAACTTCAAAGACAATAAACACCGGCTGATGGCAGATGGGGGCGGGGCTTCAAGCGGGAGAGAAATATTTATACATATCTTGTCAGATAAGGAATCTTGTTTTTTTTTTAATACACACTAGTGGTTAGCAAAAAAAATCTGGACAACAAATTTAAACTTGGCGTTTCGTGAAATACCGTCATTCATTAATTAGTGACGTCACTTTAAATTAGTGTTCTACATCTTTTACGAGCTACCATAAGTTTTTTGCATGTTGTTAACTTGAGTTAGGATTTGAAGATGATATTCAGTCAGAGGCGTAGCGACTTAAATCCGGCGCCCGGAGCGGACTTTCAATTTTGCGCCCCCCCCGCCATCTATTTCTACTATATATAGTTATTCCTCTCTGCGAAAAAGCGCCTTCCCCCCAGTTGGAAAGGTTTGTGGCGCTTCTTACCAGTTACTATCCTAAAACTATTTCTATTTCTGTTTCACAAAGTTGCTAAATCCGTGTGTGAAGCGTTGTAGTAGTTTATTTTTCGTAGCTTTGACAGTGTATAATTCGATACTTCAGCTTAAAATGAGCTTTCAAATTAATTTGTCTACTCCCTTTGGCGCCCCCGGGGCGGCCACCTCACCCGCCCTCCCCTAGCTATGCCTCTGTATTCAGTATTTACATAGAAACTTAGTGTATGTAGTTGCCCCAAGTTTTACATATTAACTTGTCAATATATGAAGGTAAACCCCAGTATAACATGTAAACTTGTTACATATGAAGTCGATCCCAGCATTAGGATGCATATAAACATGTTAATATATGGAGATGACCGAAGCTTAAAATACAAAAACTCTACCACAGCTACCGGTCGGAGATTCTCGACGTGAGTCTGATTTAGATGACGTCAGTGGGGCCAGTCACGTGACCATGTGCCCAGGTCTCCGGGTTCTGGCTCAAGGCACGCGTCAGCCTCCCCCACCCTACCCCTCCAACTCTCTTTGGTTAGACGTACCGAGTCGTTTGCCTCATCAATGTACACTCGTCACGTGACTCAGTCTTGTACCCACCTCTCCCTACAGCCGTACCACGTGATACCCTACTATAAACATACAAGGCAAGTGTACCTGACTTCCGGTTTCTGGGGGGGGGGGGGGAGTTGGCTGAGACCACGAGTACTGGCGCTTGTTGCACGGAAGGGGGGGGGTGTTTGATGTGGCGAGGCTTTTCACGTTGTGTGGGTGGTGGGTGGGTGGAGGGAAAGGGAGGGGGGGGGGGGGGGCTAAATGTCAAACTGATTACACTCGACGTCAAAAAACAAACAATAACAAAACAAAATCACTAACAAACAAATAAAACAAAAACAATTGATTGTTGTGTTATTCTCAACAGTTATAGGTTTTTTGGTTGTCTTAATAAGTGTTGGTCGCTAGATAAACAAGTGAGAACATGATGTTGGTCGCTAGATAAACAAGTGAGAACATGATGTTGGTCGCTAGATAAACAAGTGAGAACATGATGTTGGTCGCTAGATAAACAAGTGAGAACATGTTGTTGGTCGCTAGATAAACAAGTGAGAACATGATGTTGGTCGCTAGATAAACAAGTGAGAACATGTTGTTGGTCGCTAGATAAACAAGTGAGAACATGATGTTTGGTATGCTAGGCCCTATCACTTGACCCTGGCCTTACTGAACCGGATGTTGGCTATTTATTTTGGTCGTATCTAGGGAGGGAGGGGTACATAGATACAATGTCGTCGTCCATATTAGTGTTAGCCAAAAAATTAACGTTTTTAAAATTTCAATCTATTTTAGATATTTAATTTTTTTAATCGAACAGGAGACGAATGACTTATGCGGTGCACCAATTCTATGGTGCTGATTGGTGCACTGATGATATAATTGTGTTTAGTGCGCTATTTGCGTAGCTTTGTTTAGTGCACCACTTGCGCAGTTCCGCCGAGTGCACTATTTGCGCAGTGCTGTTTGGTGCAGCATTTGCGCAGTGCTGTTTGGTGCAGCATTTGCGCAGTTCTGTTTGGTGTAGAACCGCCACAGGTGCGACCCACCACAACACTATTTTTCCAACAGCCTGCCACCACATTTCTGATTTTTCAGCCCAACTTCAAAATTGAGCCTTGTTTTTTCTTGCACTGTTTTCTGACGTGCAAGCTACATTTGGGGTTATAAAAATATGACGGAATGTTGCTCGTAGGTAAATGAGGGGGGGGTGTAGGGATGGAGGAGTGGGTTGATATGGAGGGGGGGGACCTTTAAAAATACAGGTAGAAACAACGATAGAACATTGGGTGTGGCAGAGAACTGAGGAAGAGAACGGGGTGGACATTGGAAGGACATGGCATGTGCCCCGATGGATAAAGCTTGAAGCCTAGGAGACCAGGAACTCAAAGACTATCATAGGATCTAGACCAGGAACACAAAGACTATCATAGGATCTAGACCAGGAACACAAAGACTATCATAGGATCTAGACCAGGAACACAAAGACTATCATAGGATCTAGACCAGGAACACAAAGACTATCATAGGATCTAGACCAGGAACACAAAGACTATCATAGGATCTAGACCAGGAACACAAAGACTATCATAGGATCTAGACCAGGAACACAAAGACTATCATAGGATCTAGACCAGGAACACAAAGACTATCATAGGATCTAGACCAGGAACACAAAGACTATCATAGGATCTAGACCAGGAACACAAAGACTATCATAGGATCTAGACCAGGGGTCTCCAAATTTTTCAGCCCTAGGGCCGCATTAACTATCACATATCAGTTGGGGGGCCAGAGTTTCTTCAAGACATCTCTTCGGAGTGGTAACCCCCCCCTCCCCCCGAAGAAAATGTACCGCCCCCCCCCCTTAACGAAATATAATTTATATAGAAATATATACAAATTTCAAGTGTCCGCCCCCCCCCCCCCCCCCGGAGAAAAAAGTGTAAGTTTGCACTCAAATTATTCTTCACTTATTTCAATCTTGAAAATATTTGTTCACAAAGGTATCTTGTTCCAAAATTCGAAAGGTACTTTGATGCAAAAGTTTTAATATTAGGAAAATCTTCCTTTTGCAAAAACTTATAAAAAATCCACCCGCCCTTCTTTGAACGTGTCTTTAATGACCTCCAGCTGCAGTTCATCTTTGCAATTGGCCACATTTGCTTCAAATGGGTTCTGAAACATTTTCATTTTTCTGCCCTTGAATCCAAGTCAGAAAACCGCTACTGAAACTGCAGTTTGAAGTCTTTGATGATCTCGTATGCAAATGACGTGGGGAACTCAGTGGTTGCGTCAGCCGTAGAGACCTTGCACTACTGAGAGTGCGTCAAGTTGTTGGCTTGCACTTGTTCCAAAAACATGACAAGTTTGGATCTGAAAGCCTTTAGGTGGGTGTATAGGTCAGAAACTAAATTTCCATCTCTTGTAGTTTAGGTTCAGAAAATTTAAATGACTAGTCATGTTTGCAGCAAAGGCCGATTTCTATACCCAGTCTTCATCAGACAGTTAGTATATCAGCTTGTGGCTTGCCTTTACTTTCAAGGAAGTCGCCTATTTCCTTTCTTAACTTAAATTCTCTGCTCAAAAAAATTTCTCGCAAATTAGCCATCTTACTGCTGTGAAATATGGTAAATCTTGCGAATCTGTGTTTCTATCTTTTAACATGTCTTTGAACTATCTATATTCTCTCCGGTAACAGTGCCATACATTCTATGTAGGGAGTAGGGAAGCCAGCTCTTGTGTTATGTTTATGTCATCATCCACACCTCTAATGAACACAAGCAGTTGAGATGTGGAACAGCTGTCCAGCAACTGATCCATTACAATTAAAAAATTGCGAACCTTGTTTGCATTTTTCGTTATTTGAGTCACGATGTTTTCACCAATGTCTGCAACACGGCGGTCGTATTTGCACCCAAAGCTACATTTTCAAATTGTTATGAATTTTCTGGGCAAATTCCTCAGCCACCTCTAACAAACATTTATTCCGTGGACAAAAATATCTCCGAGGGCCGGATGAGAGGACCTCGCGGGCCGCAGTTTGGAGACCCCTGATCTAGACAAAACGAAGACTTTCTTTTGAAGACAGACAATTGTCTCAGCCCAACACTTGCATGTATGAGCTGCTACTGTAGTAATGGCTGCCACATTACGCAATGACTCCCTTGGTGGTACTGATTCCCCTCCCCCACCCCCACCAGTTGGATTATCTGCTTCAACCCCCCCCCCCCCCCACACACACACTGCCGGATTGCCTGCATTAACACACCATCCACCCAGCTACCTTTTACACCCCTTCCCCATCCACCCAGCTAACTCCCCCGCCCCCCATGTGGCTGCTAGTACCCCGCCCGACTCCCACGGGGCGCGTGCCTACATCCCCCTCCCCACGTCTCCCAACGGTTGGTGCCAGGTTCCAGCGTCTCTGATGGTCTCCATGGGACTCTGTCAAAACACGTGCACACATGACATGGGTTATGGGATGGGGAGGTGTGGGCGGGGTAGGTAATACAAGCAGGTGAGGGTTGGAGTGATACATTGAGTGTAGAAGGTGATACATGGAGTGTAGAAGGTGATACATTGAGTGTAGAAAGTGATACATTGAGTGTATAAGGCGATACATGGAGTGTACAAAGTGCTACATGGACTGTAGAAAGTTATACATTGAGTGTAGAAAGTGATACATTGAGTGTAGAAAGTGATACATGGAGTGTAGAAGGTGATACATGGGGTGTAGAAAGTGATACATTGAGTGTAGAAGGTGATACATCGGGTGTAGAAGGTGATACATTGAGTGTAGAAAGTGATACATTGAGTGTATAAGGCGATACATGGAGTGTACAGAGTGCTACATGGAGTGTAGAAAGTTATACATTGAGTGTAGAAAGTGATACATTGAGTGTAGAAAGTGATACATGGAATGTAGAAGGTGATACATTGAGTGTAGACTGTGATACATTGTGTGTAAGGTGATACATGGGGTGTAGAAAGTGCTACATGGAGTTTAGAAGTCTGACACATCGAGAAGTAGATTGGAAACATCATTTTCAATCCCTTTTGTTTTAAATCCCTTGTGTTTCAATCCCTTGAGTTCTTTGTTTTTCCAATCTCTTGTAGTTGTTAGTCCTTAGTGTTTTCATTATCTGACTTTCTCGTGTTTTCAGGTCATGGCTTTTCATCGCCTTGTGTTTCAGTCCCTTGTGTTTCAGTCCCTTGTGTTTCAGTCCCTTGTGTTTCAGTTCCTTGTGTTTCAGTCCCTTGTATTTCAGTCCCTTGTATTTCAGTCCCTTGCTGCTTAATTAATTTGTATTTCCAGTCACTTATGTTTGCAGTCCCTTTGTAGTTTCAGTCCCTTGTAGTTTCAGTCCCTTGTAGTTTCAGTCCCTTGTAGTTTCAGTCCCTTGTGTCAAGTGTGAATAATCGACACCTCAATGTACGAGATAATAATACTATTATCTAGCATATTATCTTTTATCTAGATATTATCTAGCATTATCTATTATCTAGATACTATCTAGCATTATCTATTATCCAGATACTATCTAGCATTATCTAACACTAACAGAATTTGCCTTTCGCCTACACAGACGTTGCTTACACGTTACAACAAATTACACAGGTAAACAATCCCAGCAGATATTTGTTTCCCCATAAATTGACCGTCATATTTAGGCTGAGGACATCGGTTTCAATCTGTCAGACCCTGATTAAAAACGGTTCCATTATGGCCGTCCAATTGACTCGGCCGTCCACGGCAAGTTGGGCAGGAGCAGGGGTGGCAGGAGCAGGGGCGGCAGGAGCAGGACTGGCAGAAACGGCCTGTGACGAGGCGAGTGCCGGCACCAAAAGATGAGAGACCCGCCTGGATTACCGGACTAGCAGACGGCGTCGTCCACTCACGCGGAAAAATCCCAGGGGCCGGCAGAAGATGCGTGCCTTGTGTGCGCACGACCCAATTGTGCCGGCCCAAATGTTCGCGCCGGTCTTATTGCCGGATCTCTCGCCGGCACCCTAACGGCCCGGCCGAGATATTAGTGGGTGATTTGCATAATTTAACGGTTAGGGGATTAGGTGGGGCATTACGTGGGGGGGCTGTCAAGGTCTTTGTTCCAGGACTAACCGGAAATGAAATGAGCACAAAAATTGACAAGTAAATGTGAGGCGTGGTGGGATGAGGGGGGGGGGGGTGAGTAAAAAGTTGTTGACGTTTCATGCTTTAGACAGTGTGATCAGTGGTGAGACGTGGGTAGATGGTGATACATTGGTAGGTGGTGAGGCGTGGGTAGATGGTGATACATTGGTAGGTGGTGAGGCGTGGGTTGATGGTGATACATTGGTAGGGTTATGAGAGGCGTGGGTAGATGGTGATACATATGTAGGGGGTTAGACGTGGGTAGATGGTGATACATGGGAAGGTGATGAGCCATGGGTTGATAGTGAAATATGAGTAGGTGGTGAGACACTGGTAGGTGGTGAGACATTAGTAAATGCTATAATACTGGTAGATAGTGAGCCGTATGAAGTAGTGTGTGAGCTGAGAAAGTGAAACACGAATGGTTTTACCCGTCTTCCATCTGCGAGACTGTGACGTCACTCGTCTGATGGATTGGATGAATTTCTCGCGAGAGACCAGGCAACTCTCAGGAGACAACTTGAGACGTCACGAGGCGTCACGAGACGTCACGAGACGTCACGGGATTGACGGCCAATAGAGGGATGAGTTTGAGCTGAGTCGGGTTGGACAGCGGCAAGCTTTCCCCCACCACCCCCCCCCCCCCCGCCCCGTCAGACTGACGGGGATGACAGCTACACGCCCGCTGCTTCAAGCAAGATTAAATGGGCACAAGTCTGACAGGCAGTCTGTGTACAGATTTACTGGCAGTCTGTGTACAGATTTACTGGCAGTCTGTGTGTACAGATTTACTGGCAGTCTGTGTACAGATTTACTGGCAGTCTGTGTACAGATTTACTGGCAGTCTGTGTACAGATTTACTGGCAGTCTGTGTACAGATTTACTGGCAGTCTGTGTGTACAGATTTACTGACTGTGTACAGATTTACTGGCAGTCTGTGTACTGATTTACTGGCAGTCTGTGTACAGATTTACTGGCAGTCTGTGTACAGATTTACAGGCAGTCTGTGTACAGATTTACTGCAGTCTGTGTACAGATTTACTGGCAGCCTGTGTACAGATTTACTGGCTGTGTGTACAGATTTACTGGCAGTCTGTGTACAGATTTACTGGCAGTCTGTGTACAGATTTACTGGCAGTGTGTGTACAGATTTACTGGCAGTCTGTGTACATATTTACTGGCAGTCTGTGTGTGTACAGATTTACTGACAGTCTGTGTACAGATTTACTGGCAGTTTGTGTACAGATTTACTGTCTGTGTGAACAGATTTACTGGAAATCTGTGTACAGATTTACTGGCAGTCTGTGTGTACAGATTTACTGGCAGTGTACAGATTTACTACATTCTGTGTACATATTTACAAACTGTGTACAGATTTACTAAACTAGCCCTGATTTGTTAAAAATTGCGTTCAATACACGATAACTGGACGGGGTGGATAAAAAAGGTGGACGGGGTGGATACAAAACGAGGGTGAGATGGATACCTAAGATATACCACTGCAGCGTTTAACCTCCCCCCCCCGGGTCTGCACGAAGCTGCTCAGTCAGGGTGAGCCAACATTGCCGACAGGCGGCGTGCTAATCGCTTTTAGAGTTGTTGAACCCGTGGAGAAATGAGCCCTTTCCGTTCCGGCTTACGGCACCGTGCAGCCCCATCTTACGGCACCGTGCGCCAAGATTATTTGTCTAGCGCCATAGAGCATCAACTTCTTCATCCTGCCAATATTTTTTTGTTATCGCTGGGGAAAAAATTTCACGCGAATTTACCGCTCATTTTGTCGGGTAAGTTCTGATACCCAGGTTTGTCATGCTTGTGTTGGTTTTTTTTTTCACCTGCAGTTTTTTTTTTACGAACCTAGCTTTCAAAATGTGAACTAAGAAAAAACGAAGTAGGTAACTAAAGAGAACATTAAAAGATCGTTAGTGACGTATGCGTCTGTCAGCTGGTCGGGACGGTAGCGCGTGGTGTTAGCTGGTCGAGACGATAGCGCGAGCAGCACTCGGCAGTTAGCACTAACAACATCTGAGACAAAGGCGTGCTGACAGCAGACCGGTCAGGTATGGCGCAGGGCCGGGGTGCCGTCTGGGTAAGGAATTCTGGGTAACCCCCGGGGTATGCCGAGGTAAGTCATAAACTAACGTTGCTCCAGGTGTAAGGGGATACAAGGCGGCCCGGGCTGACAGACGAGGGGCAGGTCATAGCCTCGTTTTGGTTCATGTGACGTCATCCAGCTCAGTTGTTAAACAACAACGTTCAGCCGAAACAGGGGCAGCCGGTCTAAGGACTGTCGGTCTAAGGGCTGCCGGTCTAAGGACTGCCGGTCTAAGGACTGCCGGTCTAAAGACTGCCGGTCTAAGGACTGCCGGTTTAAGGGCTGCCGGTCTAAAGACTGCCGGTCTAAGGACTGCCGGTCTAAGGACTGCCGGTCTAAAGACTGCCGGTCTAAGGACTGCCGGTCTAAGGACTGCCGGTCTAAAGACTGCCGGTCTATTTCAACAAACTGCTATTTGTATCACCATTCACACAAATACATCCAATCCCTATTTCAACAAACTGCTATTTGTATCACCATTCACACAAATACATCTAATCCCTATTTCAACAAACTGCTATTTGTATCACCATTCACACAAATACATCCAATCCCTATTTCAACAAACTGCTATTTGTATCACCATTCACACAAATACATCCAATCCCTATTTCAACAATTGGCTATTTGTATCACCATTCACACAAATACATCCAATCCCTATTTCAACAATTGGCTATTTGTATCACCATTCACACAAATACATCTAATCCCTATTTCAACAATTGGCTATTTGTATCACCATTCACACAAATACATCTAATCCCTATTTCAACAATTGGCTATTTGTATCACCATTCACACAAATACATCTAATCCCTATTTCAACAATTGGCTATTTGTATCACCATTCACACAAATACATCTAATCCCTATTTCAACAATTGGCTATTTGTATCACCATTCACACAAATACATCTAATCCCTATTTCAACAATTGGCTATTTGTATCACCATTCACACAAATACATCTAATCCCTATTTCAACAATTGGCTATTTGTATCACCATTCACACAAATACATCTAATCCCTATTTCAACAATTGGCTATTTGTATCACCATTCACACAAATACATCTAATCCCTATTTCAACAATTGGCTATTTGTATCACCATTCACACAAATACATCCAATCCCTATTTCAACAATTGGCTATTTGTATCACCATTCACACAAATACATCCAATCCCTATTTCAACAATTGGCTATTTGTATCACCATTCACACAAATACATCTAATCCCTATTTCAACAAACTGCTATTTGTATCACCATTCACACAAATACATCCAATCCCTATTTCAACAATTGGCTATTTGTATCACCATTCACACAAATACATCTAATCCCTATTTCAACAATTGGCTATTTGTATCACCATTCACACAAATACATCTAATCCCTATTTCAACAATTGGCTATTTGTATCACCATTCACACAAATACATCTAATCCCTATTTCAACAATTGGCTATTTGTATCACCATTCACACAAATACATCTAATCCCTATTTCAACAATTGGCTATTTGTATCACCATTCACACAAATACATCTAATCCCTATTTCAACAATTGGCTATTTGTATCACCATTCACACAAATACATCTAATCCCTATTTCAACAATTGGCTATTTGTATCACCATTCACACAAATACATCTAATCCCTATTTCAACAATTGGCTATTTGTATCACCATTCACACAAATACATCTAATCCCTATTTCAACAATTGGCTATTTGTATCACCATTCACACAAATACATCCAATCCCTATTTCAACAATTGGCTATTTGTATCACCATTCACACAAATACATCCAATCCCTATTTCAACAAACTGCTATTTGTATCACCATTCACACAAATACATCTAATCCCTATTTCAACAATTGGCTATTTGTATCACCATTCACACAAATACATCCAATCCCTATTTCAACAATTGGCTATTTGTATCACCATTCACACAAATACATCCAATCCCTATTTCAACAAACTGCTATTTGTATCACCATTCACACAAATACATCCAATCCCTATTTCAACAATTGGCTATTTGTATCACCATTCACACAAATACATCTAATCCCTATTTCAACAATTGGCTATTTGTATCACCATTCACACAAATACATCTAATCCCTATTTCAACAATTGGCTATTTGTATCACCATTCACACAAATACATCTAATCCCTATTTCAACAATTGGCTATTTGTATCACCATTCACACAAATACATCCAATCCCTATTTCAACAATTGGCTATTTGTATCACCATTCACACAAATACATCTAATCCCTATTTCAACAATTGGCTATTTGTATCACCATTCACACAAATACATCTAATCCCTATTTCAACAATTGGCTATTTGTATCACCATTCACACAAATACATCCAATCCCTATTTCAACAATTGGCTATTTGTATCACCATTCACACACATACATCCAATCCCTATTTCAACAAACTGCTATTTGTATCACCATTCACACAAATACATCCAATCCCTATTTCAACAATTGGCTATTTGTATCACCATTCACACAAATACATCTAATCCCTATTTCAACAATTGGCTATTTGTATCACCATTCACACAAATACATCCAATCCCTATTTCAACAATTGGCTATTTGTATCACCATTCACACAAATA
This sequence comes from Physella acuta, assembly GCF_028476545.2. Taxonomy (NCBI): domain Eukaryota; kingdom Metazoa; phylum Mollusca; class Gastropoda; family Physidae; genus Physella; species Physella acuta. The sequence continues at coordinate 1,361,475 of NW_026732013.1, forward strand.
CATCTAATCCCTATTTCAACAATTGGCTATTTGTATCACCATTCACACAAATACATCCAATCCCTATTTCAACAAACTGCTATTTGTATCACCATTCACACAAATACATCCAATCCCTATTTCAACAAACTGCTATTTGTATCACCATTCACACAAATACATCCAATCCCTATTTCAACAAACTGCTATTTGTATCACCGTTCACACAAATACATCCAATCCCTATTTCAACAAACTGCTATTTGTATCACCATTCACACAAATACATCCAATCCCTATTTCAACAAACTGCTATTTGTATCACCATTCACACAAATACATCCAATCCCTATTTCAACAAACTGCTATTTGTATCACCATTCACACAAATACATCCAATCCCTATTTCAACAAACTGCTATTTGTATCACCATTCACACAAATACATCCAATCCCTATTTCAACAAACTGCTATTTGTATCACCATTCACACAAATACATCTAATCCCTATTTCAACAAACTGCTATTTGTATCACCATTCACACAAATACATCCAATCCCTATTTCAACAAACTGCTATTTGTATCACCATTCACACAAATACATCCAATCCCTATTTCAACAATTGGCTATTTGTATCACCATTCACACAAATACATCTAATCCCTATTTCAACAATTGGCTATTTGTATCACCATTCACACAAATACATCTAATCCCTATTTCAACAATTGGCTATTTGTATCACCATTCACACAAATACATCTAATCCCTATTTCAACAATTGGCTATTTGTATCACCATTCACACAAATACATCTAATCCCTATTTCAACAATTGGCTATTTGTATCACCATTCACACAAATACATCCAATCCCTATTTCAACAATTGGCTATTTGTATCACCATTCACACAAATACATCCAATCCCTATTTCAACAAACTGCTATTTGTATCACCATTCACACAAATACATCTAATCCCTATTTCAACAATTGGCTATTTGTATCACCATTCACACAAATACATCCAATCCCTATTTCAACAATTGGCTATTTGTATCACCATTCACACAAATACATCCAATCCCTATTTCAACAAACTGCTATTTGTATCACCATTCACACAAATACATCCAATCCCTATTTCAACAATTGGCTATTTGTATCACCATTCACACAAATACATCTAATCCCTATTTCAACAATTGGCTATTTGTATCACCATTCACACAAATACATCTAATCCCTATTTCAACAATTGGCTATTTGTATCACCATTCACACAAATACATCTAATCCCTATTTCAACAATTGGCTATTTGTATCACCATTCACACAAATACATCCAATCCCTATTTCAACAATTGGCTATTTGTATCACCATTCACACAAATACATCTAATCCCTATTTCAACAATTGGCTATTTGTATCACCATTCACACAAATACATCTAATCCCTATTTCAACAATTGGCTATTTGTATCACCATTCACACAAATACATCCAATCCCTATTTCAACAATTGGCTATTTGTATCACCATTCACACACATACATCCAATCCCTATTTCAACAAACTGCTATTTGTATCACCATTCACACAAATACATCCAATCCCTATTTCAACAATTGGCTATTTGTATCACCATTCACACAAATACATCTAATCCCTATTTCAACAATTGGCTATTTGTATCACCATTCACACAAATACATCCAATCCCTATTTCAACAATTGGCTATTTGTATCACCATTCACACAAATACATCTAATCCCTATTTCAACAATTGGCTATTTGTATCACCATTCACACAAATACATCCAATCCCTATTTCAACAAACTGCTATTTGTATCACCATTCACACAAATACATCCAATCCCTATTTCAACAAACTGCTATTTGTATCACCATTCACACAAATACATCCAATCCCTATTTCAACAAACTGCTATTTGTATCACCGTTCACACAAATACATCCAATCCCTATTTCAACAAACTGCTATTTGTATCACCATTCACACAAATACATCCAATCCCTATTTCAACAAACTGCTATTTGTATCACCATTCACACAAATACATCCAATCCCTATTTCAACAAACTGCTATTTGTATCACCATTCACACAAATACATCCAATCCCTATTTCAACAAACTGCTATTTGTATCACCATTCACACAAATACATCCAATCCCTATTTCAACAAACTGCTATTTGTATCACCATTCACACAAATACATCTAATCCCTATTTCAACAAACTGCTATTTGTATCACCATTCACACAAATACATCCAATCCCTATTTCAACAAACTGCTATTTGTATCACCATTCACACAAATACATCTAATCCCTATTTCAACAATTGGCTATTTGTATCACCATTCACACAAATACATCTAATCCCTATTTCAACAATTGGCTAAACATCTCCCTGCTAAAAATAGCCCTTCTAATTACTTCTTTAGCCAGGTTTTTTTTTAAAACCAGCCGATGAGATTTTCAAATTTTGCCTTTGTAATGACATTTTTATGTAAGCCCAAGCGTTCATTAATTACAAGCGTTCATTAATTACGTGCGTTCATTAATTAGTATTTTTTTCTCCAAGACAAGCAGGTGAGACCAAACTTAATGACTATCTGCCGGCTGGCCAGGTTTCTCACGCTTGTTGGGCCAACTTGAAATAGCTCAGGTTGCCTTTTTGTACTTCCTTGGTGGCAGCTAGCCGTGTTACAGTTAGAGGGATTCAGCTACAGCTATAAGCTATAGATATCAGCTACAGCTATAAGCTATAGATATCAGTTACAGCTATAAGCTATAGATATCAGCTACAGCTATAAGCTATAGATATCAGCTACAGCTATAAGCTATAGTTATGCATAACACCTATGAACTACGTCTGTGAGTCATAGCTATGAGCTACAACTATAAGTTACAGCTATGAATTACAGCTACGAGTTACAGCTATGGGTTACAGCTATGTGTTACAGCTATGGGTTACAGCTATGTGTTACAGCTATGTGTTACAGCTATGAAGCATTCTGTTTTACCACAATCCACACAATAATATTAAATGCAGTCCTTTATCTGACATCTTGTAAACAGCACGTGAGTAAGGTCTGTCTATATCAGTGGCTTTGTTGTAGCTTTGTTGTAGGTTTGTTGTAGCTTTGTTGTAGGTTTGTTGTAGGTTTGTTGTAGGTTTGTTGTAGGTTTGTTGTAGGTTTGTTGTAGCTTTGTTGTAGCTTTGTTGTAGCTTTGTTGTAGCTTTGTTGTAGGTTTGTTGTAGGTTTGTTGTAGCTTTGTTGTAGGTTTGTTGTAGGTTTGTTGTAGGTTTGGTGTAGGTTTGTTGTAGCTTTGTTGTAGCTTTGTTGTAGGTTTGTTGTAGGTTTGTTGTAGGTTTGTTGTAGCTTTGTTGTAGGTTTGTTGTAGGTTTGTTGTAGGTTTGTTGTAGGTTTGTTGTAGGTTTGTTGTAGCTTTGTTGTAGCTTTGTTGTAGGTTTGTTGTAGGTTTGTTGTAGGTTTGTTGTAGCTTTGTTGTAGGTTTGTTGTAGGTTTGTTGTAGGTTTGTTGTAGGTTTGTTGTAGGTTTGTTGTAGCTTTGTTGTAGGTTTGTTGTAGCTTTGTTGTAGCTTTGTTGTAGGTTTCTTGTGGGTTTCCAGAGTCTGATTTTTATCTTCATACCCTACGCAATAGACCAACTGACTGTCTCACTGTCTGACTAACTGTCTCACCAACTGTCTCACCAACTGACTGTCTCACCAACTGTCCCACCAACTGTCTGACTGTCTCACCAACTGTCCCACCAACTGTCTGACTGTCTCACCAACTGTCTCACCAACTGTCCCACTAACTGTCTCACTGTCTCACCAACTGTCTCACCAACCATCTCAGCCAGTGTTGTGATGCCACAAGACAAGAATTTCCTGACATTTGGCATTAGAAGCTGACATCTGCGCGTGCTAATTTATTCCACGAAATTGTTGTCTGTGAAAATATCGTCCGGACGCCGCCGCAGACGTCGAGTTAAAATGTGAAATTTATTTCCGGTATAAAATTCAGCCATTTCGGAATGATGGGGCCTCATCAAATATTCCCCCCCCCCCCCCCCACTCCAACTGCCTTAAACAGGGAATGTTTTGACAGTCGGCTCTTATGATGAGTCGCTTCCCTTTCATGGGATTGTAGGGGAGATTACTCTAAAAAAATTGGTAAAAAAAACTAATCTTTAAAAAAATTGCCTCTTCGTTTGCAAACACTGAATTTGTTTTTAAAAACTGAAGCAATTTTTTAGTCATGATTTGCTGAAGTTTAGCTGGCTAAATAATGAGAGTAATTAAATGTGGAAGGGCCGTAACTCGCTGCTATTTGATGCCACTTAAAGCAGACGACGGCCCTGGGTCAACACGTGACGTGGGCAAAACGTGACCAATCGTGTTGCAGTTATTGATCAGCGCGCGATACCCTATCATTTTTGGATGCGCCGATGGGTCCAATGTGGGTCCAATGTGGGTCAAAAGCTAGGTCCAATGTGGGTCTAATGTGGGTCCAAAGCTAGGTCCAATGTGGGTCTAATGTGGGTCTACTGTGGGTCTAATGTGGGTCTACTGTGGGTCTACAGTGGGTCTACTGTGGGTCAGCTTGATACAACATGGAGTACTGGACGTTCGACTGAGACAAGACTAGAACAATGGACACCCAACTTCTGAGTTTCTTCAAATCCAGTCATGCCCCCCCCCCATCCCCACCCCCGGGCAGGGAACGACAGATGGAGAAGGCCAATAACTCACCAGCCAAGACTGCCCCTGCCCCACACAAAGCATTCCAAACCGTTTCTTAATGAAGTTTTCTAAATGAATTCATCGGCCATTTTCTCCTCTGCAAATATCTCCATGCACTTTTTATCGACTGCTCCCCCCCCCCCCCCCCCCCGACTCTTTCCTCCTTAAGCTGCTGAGAAGTAGGTCACATTTGACGCGAGGAGGGGGGGGGGCAGATGTCAAGCGGTCCGTACAGTCTGGAAGTCATGTTTTCTGCTGACTTTAATTTGACTTGTAGACTCTCCAGTCAATCAATCAAGTCAGATTAAAATAGAATCTCATTTATTCGCATTCAGAACATAATATCGTTTATTCTCATTCACTTGACGTGAAACCGCGAGAAAGTTTAACGAGTGTATCAAAATGTTTGGTCGCGAAATCTCTCAAAATGTGGATTTCAAGTAACACAACTTATTTTGTGGTTTGGTGGATGGTGGATGTTGTTAAGTGGGAGGGGGGTTGTTGTTTAGTGGGAGGGTGGTTGTTGTTTAGTGGGAGGGTGGTTGTTGTTTAGTGGGAGGGTGGTTGTTGTTTAGTGGGAGGGTGGTTATTGTTTAGTTGGAGGGTGGTTGTTTAGTGGAAGGGTGGTTGTTGTTTAGTGGGAGGGCGGTTATTGTTTAGTGGGAGGGTGGTTATTGTTTAGTGGGAGGGTGGTTGTTGTTTAGTGGGAGGGTGGTTATTGTTTAGTGGGAGGGTGGTTGTGATTTGGTTGGTATGAGGGTGTTAATTGATATAGTAATGTGATACACTATCGATGTGGTATAGTCATGTGATCGACTAAAGGTGTGCTACGTTAATGTGATCTAAAGATGTGTTACAGTAATGTGCTTGACTAAAAGTGTGTTACAGTAATGTGATCGACTAAAGGTGTGTTACAGTAATTTGATCGACTAAAGGTATGTTACAGTAATGTGATCGACTAAAGGTGTGCTACTGTAATATGATCGAATAAAGGTGTGTTACAGTAATGTGATCGACTAAAGGTGTGTTACAGTAATGTGATCGACTAAAGGTGTGTTACAGTAATGTGATCGACTAAAGGTGTGTAACAGTAATGTGATCGGCTAAAGGTGTGTTACAGTAATGTGATCGACTAAAGGTGTGTTACAGTAATGTGATCGACTAAAGGTGTGCTGTTATAGGGCTGGTGATCGACTTTCAAGACGGTAATCTCCACCATTAAAAGACGGTATGATTCCCCGGGGCGGGCAATAACAGGAGAGAATGGCGGAATGTTTACCTATGGTACTGAGGACTCAGGTAAGCACCACCTGTCCCCTCCATCCCCATCAAAGGTAAGACAAGGGTCTGGTAGAGTCGTTAGCTGAGTTGGTAGGTGCTGGATCAATGCAGGGTTTATCTCAGGCCGTTGGGTGTTGATTTAAGGGTTGGCCTTTAATGGACGGTGGGGTGGGGTGGTTGGTGGAGGGCTAGATTTGGGGGTGGGGGTGTCAATGGAGGCTGGTAGAGTGATGTTCATAGGGGGGGGGGATATCAAGTCACATTTAGTGTCTACCTAATTAGGATGTTTTGTCATTAAATGTTAGGCCTAACTAAAATCTACACCTTTTCAACATACAACTCCAGTTGCTTTCAATTAAAAACAACATTGAGCTAAAGCATTAGTGAGACAAAAAGTTGAGCTTAACTAAACTGTTTTTAGCTCACATGTTTGACAGCTTACGTGAGGGTTTCCTGTGTGGAAGATTTGCTCATCTAGGTGGGTGGGTGGCGGTATGGGTAGGTGTATGTTACATTGGTTGGTGTGTGTGTGTGGCTAGGTCTTTCAAAAAGTGTGTTGGTTGGTTAGATAATGTGTGTGTGACTTTACCTAGAGTCACTTGACTTTAGAATCACAGAACAGACTTTACCTAGAGTCAGACTTTACCTAGAGTCAGACATTACCTAGAGTCAGACTTTACCTAGAGTCAGGCATTACCTAGAGTCAGACTTTACCTAGAGTCAGGCATTACCTAGAGTCAGACTTTACCTAGAGTCAGGCATTACCTAGAATCAGACTTTACCTAGAGTCAGACTTTACCTAGAGTCAGACTTTACCTAGAGTCAGACTTTACCTAGAGTCAGACTTTACCTAGAGTCAGACATTACCTAGAGTCAGACTTTACCTAGAGTCAGACTTTACCTAGAATCAGACTTTACCTAGAGTCAGACATTACCTAGAGTAAGACTTTACCTAGAGTCAGACTTTACCTAGAGTCACTTGACTTTAGAATTACAGACTTTATCTAGTCAGACTTTACCTAAACCCCGAATTGCCTGGCTAAACAAAAAAGCAACAGTTGATTGTTTGTGTGTGAAACACACCGATAATTATTTTTCAAAATTTGTTTTCTTAGAATTAAAAAAAAAAGGTTCACAAACAGTAGTTTCCTCTGGGGGTGGGGGAAATAGTAGCACCCATAGAGCAGACGCTGACAACTACGGTAAAAACAGAAGTAATTGGCGCTTAATGATGGCAGAGAAAATTTTAGCTTTGCACAGGTGCGTCATCAAGCGCTCATAATTATCTCAGGATGGCCGTGAGACAAAGCAAAGGTAAGCCGTGAGTAGAGCAAAGGTAAATGGTGAGTGGAGCAAAGGTAAATGGTGAGTGGAGCAAAGGTAAGCCGTGAGTAAAGGTAAGCGTGAGTAAAGGTAAGCCGTGAGTAAAGGTAAGTCGTGAGTAGAGCAAAGGTAAATGGTGAGTGGAGCAAAGGTAAACTGTTATGGTTTGGTTTTGGATTAGGGAAGAAGGTAAAATGAGATGACAGAGGACAGTAAAACTTTGAAAAGCGGCGTTCGAGGGTTCCACCAAATGTGGTCGAGGTGTTAGTCAGGACATTGTCACACCTTGTCGTTCCCCATTCTCGTCACCAGGTCCTGTAGGGGTCATGTGGGTTCTGGGGACGTTGCTGAGGTGTTTGACCCCGAGAGGGGTCTAGGGCGGTGGGGGGGGGGGGGGGGGAGTGGGTTTGGTGGAGTGGAGAGACGTTTCATTTTACCCTCACCATCTCTCAATGGTTCAACAGTTTTCCTCCCTTCGATTTGAAGTGAACTTGTGCACAATCTTAAACCTGTGATTGCCTGGTGAAGACCTAACGTTGAAACACACAGGTTAACCCAGGTTAACCCCAGCTGTTAAACGTCGTTACTGTTATGGTCTAAACATCCCATAATTTCACACTTGCCAGCACCCTACGATCAGCCAATCAAATCTGTTGTTACAAATCGCGCTCCCTCTGCGCTCATTATTTACTTTCACAAAACTAACGAATGTGAAAAAAATGGGGTGCCAGTCATTAAAATGTCGTTGGGACGGTGGAGGCAGTGAGCAGAGAAATCTGTGGAGCCTTTCATTAACCTTCGATTTACCTGAAGCTTCACACCTCTCTTACCTGATGCTGACTTCAAGGTACGGCAACGTACTGCTCTGCTCTTATGTAGCCTGCTCTAGGGTAGCCTGCTCTATGATAGCCTGCTCTATGATAGCCTGCTCTATGGTAGCCTGCTCAATGGTAGCCTGCTCTATGGTAGCCTAATCTATGGTAGCCTGCTCTATGGTAGCCTGCTCTATGGTAGCCTGCTCTTATGGTAGCCGGCTCTATGGTAGCCTGCTCTAGGGTAGCCTGCTCTATGGTATCCTGCTCTATGGTAGCATGGTCTAGCCTGCTCTATGGTAGCCTGCTCTATGGTAGCCTGCTCTATGGTAGCCTGCTCTATGGTAGCCTCCTCTATCCTGCTCTATGGTAGCCTACTCTAGGGTAGCCTGCTCTATGGTAGCCTGCTCTATGGTAGCCTGCTCTATGGTAGCCTGCTCTATGGTAGCCTAATCTATGGTAGCCTGCTATAGGGTAGCCTGCTCTATCCTGCTCTATGGTAGCCTGCTCTATGGTAGCCTGCTCTATGGTAGCCTGCTCTATGGTAGCCTGCTCTATGGTAGCCTAATCTATGGTAGCCTGCTATAGGGTAGCCTGCTCTATCCTGCTCTATGGTAGCCTGCTCTATGGTAGCCTGCTCTATGGTAGCCTGCTCTATGGTAGCCTTCTCTTATAGTAGCCTGCTCTATCCTGCTCTATGGTAGCCTTCTCTTATAGTAGCCTGCTCTATCCTGCTCTATGGTAGCCTGCTCTATGGTAGCCTGCTCTATGGTAGCCTGCTCTATGGTAGCCTGCTCTATGGTAGCCTGCTCTATGGTAGCCTTCTCTTATAGTAGCCTGCTCTATCCTGCTCTATGGTAGCCTTCTCTTATAGTAGCCTGCTCTATCCTGCTCTATGGTAGCCTGCTCTATGGTAGCCTGCTCTATGGTAGCCTGCTCTATGGTAGCCTGCTCTATGGTAGCCTTCTCTTATAGTAGCCTGCTCTATCCTGCTCTATGGTAGCCTTCTCTTATAGTAGCCTGCTCTATCCTGCTCTATGGTAGCCTGCTCTATGGTAGCCTGCTCTATGGTAGCCTGCTCTATGGTAGCCTCCTCTATCCTGCTCTATGGTAGCCTACTCTAGGGTAGCCTGCTCTATGGTAGCCTGCTCTATGGTAGCCTGCTCTATGGTAGCCTGCTCTATGGTAGCCTAATCTATGGTAGCCTGCTATAGGGTAGCCTGCTCTATCCTGCTCTATGGTAGCCTGCTCTATGGTAGCCTGCTCTATGGTAGCCTGCTCTATGGTAGCCTGCTCTATGGTAGCCTAATCTATGGTAGCCTGCTATAGGGTAGCCTGCTCTATCCTGCTCTATGGTAGCCTGCTCTATGGTAGCCTGCTCTATGGTAGCCTGCTCTATGGTAGCCTTCTCTTATAGTAGCCTGCTCTATCCTGCTCTATGGTAGCCTTCTCTTATAGTAGCCTGCTCTATCCTGCTCTATGGTAGCCTGCTCTATGGTAGCCTGCTCTATGGTAGCCTGCTCTATGGTAGCCTGCTCTATGGTAGCCTGCTCTATGGTAGCCTGCTCGAGTGTAACCTACCTTCCTATTTAGCCAAGCTTTAATGCACCGCTTAAGAAAACCTCCTGCTGTGACGTCATTATCCGGAAGAAGAATCTGTTTCCAGCAGGCGAGATCTCGTGGCGAGTGGCGCGAGATCTCGTGGTGAGTGGCGCGAGATCTCGTGGTGAGTGGCGCGAAATCTCGCGGTGCGATGATAGATAGAGTGGAGCTGAAAAGTTGAGTCAACATAAATGAAGCGTACACCTGAGCTAAAAGCTGAGCTAAAAGTGTGAGAAGTTCAAACTTACGAGAAGGTCTGAAAAACTGGAAATACATGACGTCACTGACTATGAGTATATGACGTCACTGAATGTCACTGTGTGACGTCACTGTGTGGACGTGACGTCAAAGAACCGCCATAACGACGACCATCGTTAGCCCAGCGTGGAGCTTAAAAAAAAAAGAAAAACTTTTTATCGCTACTAATTAAATAACATTTTAAAATGGCGCCAATCTGCTATCAAATGAGTCTTTGGGTGGCGACTAATTAGAGCGAAATTTAATTTCTGGAATCTGGACATGAAAAATGGCGGCTTTTTCAACAGGCCTGATTGTAATTGACCAAAAAACTGGCAATTGTTGCTGCCAAGTCGAGATAACTCTCAAGGAGTCGTAATTAATTTTTGATTCCTTCTTAAAATTAGCATAGGGTAATTTTTGAGGAACCAGGGGAACATAAAAGTTGCCCGGGAACTCCTGTCTGACGGCAGCACGCCGGGCGCTAACCGTTACGTCAAGGTTCCGTTTTATTCCTCCTGGCTTCAGAGAGTGGAGGGGAGTGCACGCCAGTTAAAGAAATCTTAAACTGTCACCACCGCCAAGTGGAACATCTGAGACATTATCCTGCACTTCCCTCCCCCCCACACACATGACATTTTCCCCACACAGCTTCCCCACATTACATTCTCCCAACACGACACAGTCTTACCACATTTTCTCCCAAAATGACGTACTGCCCACACATACTCTTACAACTAACTACCAACTACCCACTCACCACTAACTACCAACTACCCACTCACCACTAACTACCAACTACCCAATCACCACTATTACCAACTACCCAATCACCACTAACTACCAACTCCCCACTCGCCACTAACTACCAACTACCCACTCGCCACTAACTACCAACTACCACTCACCACCAACAAACTACCGTGTAACTGACTTATCGAAAGGTCTTAAATCACCTGACAAAACCACACTGCCCTCATCACGTGACCAAAGTTTACACACCACTAAACCACGTGACCAAGTGCAGACACCACTAAACCACGTGACCAAAGTGCAGACACCACTAAACTACGTGACCAAAGTGCAGACACCACTAAACCACGTGACAAAAGTTTACACACCACTAAACCACGTGACCAAAGTGTACACACCACTAAACCATAGATAACCCCACACCAGCAGGGGATGATGGATTATCTTTTAACTTGACGTCAACTTAAGACAAAAACCTCCGCACACCACGTGATGTGGACGTTTTAAAACTATATCAATAATGGCTGACAGCATACGTACAGTTTTAATCAGCATTAGTGGAAGGGGTGTGTGTATGGGGGGGGGGGGAGGCGATGAGGTGGTGGATGTGGTGGGGATGTGGTGGGGATGTGGTAGAGTTTGTGGGTAGGCTTGGTAATGTTATTCTGTTTTGTATAATGTGATGATTGGTATTGTTAAATTGTATGAAATTGGTGATGTGTTGTATGATATATTAATGTGGTGTTGTGTTGATATTGCGTTGTATGTATAATTTGTTTATATGGCTTTGTTAAACGTAAATGCCATCAGACCACACCCATCAGACCACGCCCATCAGACCACACCATTCAGACCACACCCAACAGATCACACCCAACAGACCACACCCAACAGACCACACCCAACAGACCACACCCAACAGACCACACCCATCAGACCACACCCAACAGACCACACCCATCAGACCACACCCAACAGACCACAGACCACACCCATCAGACCACAGACCACACCCATCAGACCACACCATTCAGACCACACCCATCAGACCACACCCAACAGACCACACCCATCAGACCACACCCAACAGACCACACCCAACAGACCACACCCAACAGACCACACCCAACAGACCACACCCAACAGACCACACCCAACAGACCACACCCAACAGACCACATCCAACAGACCACGCCCAAAAGACCACGCCCAACAGACCACACCAAACAGACCACGCCCAACAGACCACGCCCAACAGACCACGCCCAACAGACCACACCCAACAGACCACGCCCAACAGACTACATCCATCAGACTTCACCCAACAGACCACATTCATCAGACCACACCCATCAGACCACACCCAACAGACCACACCCAACAGACCACACCCAACAGACCACACCCAACAGACCACACCCAACAGACCACACCCATCAGACCACACCCAACAGACCACACACTATACACCACACCCAACAGACCACAGACCACACCCATCAGACCACAGACCACACCCATCAGACCACACCCAACAGACAACAACCAACAGACCACACCCAACAGACCACACCCAACAGACCACAGACCACACCCATCAGACCACACCCAACAGACAACAACCAACAGACCACACCCAACAGACCACACCCATCAGACCACACCCAACAGACCACACCCATCAGACCACACCCAACAGACCACACCCATCAGACCACACCCAACAGACCACACCCAACAGACCACACCCAACAGACCACACCCAACAGACCACACCCAACAGACCACACCCAACAGACCACACCCATCAGACCACACCCAACAGACCACACACTATACACCACACCCAACAGACCACACCCAACAGACCACACCCAACAGACCACACCCAACAGACCACACCCAACAGACCACACCCATCAGACCACACCCATCAGACCACACCCAACAGACCACACACTATACACCACACCCATCAGACCACACCCAACAGACCATACACTATACACCACACCCAACAGACCACACCCAACAGACCACACACTATACACCACACCCAACAGACCACACCCAACAGACCACACCCAACAGACCACACCCAACAGACAACACCCAACAGACCACACCCAACAGACCACACCCAACAGACCACACCCAACAGACCACACCCAACAGACCACATCCTATAGACCACACCCGATATACCCTCCTTGCCTCACCATGTCAAAACTCGTGTATTGTTAACTTTTTTTGCTGAGGTATCGATAACTAGTGTATTGTTAACTTTTTTTTTATTGCTGAGGTATGGATAACCATTATGACGTCAAGCGTAGTCAAGACCAGAGTTAAATTTTGAATGCCAGCTCAAAAAAAATCCTGGCCAGTTTGGTTATCTGCCACTCAACACGTGATAGATGAGTGAAAAAATAATTCACCAATCTCTTACGTCACTTCCGTCTCTAGCACGTGTTTGGGGCCGCAGATAAAAACAATAACAAAATAAATCAGCAGTACAGCACGCAGCAGTCAGAGGCGTAGCGACCCTTCCCGGCGCCCGGGGCGAAGTTTTAGTTTGGCGCCCCCCCCCCCCAAATATATATATATATACATATATATATATATATATATATATATATATATATATATATATATATATATATATATATATATATATATATATATATATACATATGTGTGTGTATGTGTGTGTGTGTGTGTGTCGTTCTCTAAAACTTTACTCAACGCCAATTTAATTTTCCTTAAGATGCATTATCCTTTAAAAAATGATGATTAGTATTGTCAGAAGAAAAAAAATTGTTGCAGGTGCCAATTCGTTTAGGACAGTCTTTTTATCTTTGGAACAGTTTCTGTTATGATATAGTACACACTTGAATTATTAATTTGTTAGATTAAGGTTATACAATTGACATACAATAGCAAATTATTGTTCACTTTGGAATACGATTTGGGTATTTCGTTGACTGTTTGATTGTATAATGAAACAAGCAAGAGGAAAAAACTGGAATCCAACGGACACAACAGCTCGAAGTCTTGGATTTATCAGATGTGCGCTGCCTTCTCACACACAGTCAACAACAAATTCAGAACTAATTGTAGTGGTTGAAGAAGCTGTAATAACCGGTTTAATGATAATAGCTGACGCCCATGACGTTCTGATTAGAATCAGCAACGATAAAATGCGTAATAACATTGTAAGTCGATGTGGAATTCAAATGCATTGTCAAAAAAAAAATTCAATCAGGATCTATAGCTAAATATGATGTATCTTTTACTGTATGGCTCGGAGCTAGGTTAAAGACAGTGGAGAATGAAAAGGTGGTGGTTAGGACACAATATGAGACAACAAAAAAATAACATCACGGGGAAAGAGGAAGATAAAAAGACGAAATAAGTTCTGAAGGTAATCGTTTGAAATAGAGAAGGGGGAGGGTGGATTATTAGGGTACGATCTTCATAAAAATCAAGAGAGTTGACGAAGTGTTGATTACGCCTATGTTCCTTATGAAGCCGAAACGAATTAACAGAAGAAAATCAAAAGAGTTTAGAATAGTGGGTTCCATCGAACCCGAGAGGTTCGGTAATTCAGTCTCAGGGTTTCCGCGGAGGTCAAGACACACACCCGACTCAAATGATTCACGATCTGATTTTTTTCTGTGTGGAAGATAAAACTATCAGTTAGGTTGACTAAAGTGTTATGAAAAAATGAATTAAAAAATGATCTATTCAGTACAATATACTACTTTTCTTCTCTCATAAAATTTTGGCAAAGAGTGTCGCTTTCCACCACCCCCTCCACCGTCTGCTATTTTACGGATAGCGATACAAGAATCCGTGATATTTATCTCTCTTTAATGAAGTGATCCAGTTAAGATGTAACGCAATCAAGTAAAAGTATCTGATCTATCACGATGAAGTTGAGAGAATCGTACAAAGAACTAGTCGCGTTATTACTTAGCAAAACTGGGTAGTGAAATCATACATTAAGTGTTAATACAATTGGTTTCTTTTCTAAGTGTTAAAAGAGCTATCTAGTCTCCGATCCAGTACAAATCCTGCGGTTTTTTGTTGGTGAAAAAGCGCCCCCCCCCACCCCCCACCATCTTGGACACAAATGGTAGAGCGGATTTTAAACGTCACTAACTCTTTTTTTTATGTTACACAATCGTAAAATACTCTTTAGTACAATGGGTTTCTTTTCTGAGTGATATCGGTTATTTATTCCTTAATCCGGTGTGATATTTTTCCGATTTTAGTCTTCGAAAAAGCGCCCCCCCCCTCATCTTGGAAAGCTGAAAAGCGGTTTTTCCGGTCACTGTTTCTTAAGGATACACGTTTTATATTTACACAATCAAGGCAGAAAAACAGTTAAATCAGTATGCAATTTCTTTACTTTGACTGTTTATAATTCAAAACTGCAGCTTAAAATGAGGTTTTAAAATTATTTTCTACCCCTTTTGGCGCCCCCCTAGGGTCGGCGCCCGGGGCGGCCGCCCTCCCCGCCCTCCCCTAGCTACGCCTCTGGCAGCAGTTTCTTTACACAGTAGGCAAGATGTCTTCAGCGGCAAGAGAGATGTCTTCAGCGGCAAGAGAGATGTCTTCAGCGGCAAGGGAGATGTCTTCAGCGGCAAGGGAGATGTCTTCAGCGGCAAGAGAGATGTCTTCAGCGGCAAGTGAGATGTCTTCAGCGGCAAGAGAGATGTCTTCAGCGGCAAGTGAGATGTCTTCAGCGGCAAGTGAGATGTCTTCAGCGGCAAGGGAGATGTCTTCAGCGGCAAGAGAGATGTCTTCAGCGGCAAGTGAGATGTCTTCAGCGGCAAGAGAGATGTCTTCAGCGGCAAGTGAGATGTCTTCAGCGGCAAGTGAGATACCTTCAGCGGCAAGTGAGATACCTTCAGCGGCAAGTGAGATACCTTCAGCGGCAAGGGAGATGTCTTCAGCGGCAAGAGAGATGTCTTCAGCGGCAAGTGAGATGTCTTCAGCGGCAAGTGAGATGTCTTCAGCGGCAAGTGAGATGTCTTCAGCGGCAAGTGAGATGTCTTCAGCGGCAAGTGAGATGTCTTCAGCGACAAGTGAGATGTCTTCAGCGGCAAGTGAGATGTCTTCAGCGGCAAGTGAGATACCTTCAGCGGCAAGTGAGATGTCTTCAGCGGCAAGTGAGATGTCTTCAGCGGCAAGTGAGATACCTTCAGCGGCAAGTGAGATGTCTTCAGCGGCAAGTGAGATACCTTCAGCGGCAAGTGAGATACCTTCAGCGGCAAGAGAGATGTCTTCAGCGGCAAGTGAGATGTCTTCAGCGGCAAGTGAGATGTCTTCAGCGGCAAGTGAGATACCTTCAGCGGCAAGTGAGATAGCTTCAGCGGCAAGTGAGATACCTTCAGCGGCAAGAGAGATGTCTTCAGCGGCAAGAGAGATGTCTTCAGCGGCAAGAGAGATGTCTTCAGCGGCAAGAGAGATGTCTTCAGCGGCAAGAGAGATGTCTTCAGCGCAAGAGAGATGTCTTCAGCGGCAAGAGAGATGTCTTCAGCGGCAAGAGAGATGTCTTACCTCACGAACGATCTCCTCGAGCCAGCAACAAACAGCACATCGGGCGTCCGATATGGATGCTTAACGTTGGTTTAATTGGAGACATAAAAATGGAAAGATTGATTCTACGCACGGTGTGGGGGGAGCGCGGGGGGGGGGGGGGAGGAGGGGCGGGGGTGATGGAAAACATCTTGGATGAGGCTTGCCATTAAAGAGACCACTAAATATATATGGAGCGGATGTTCTAATCGTGTGTGGTGTGTGGGGTCAGGTTGTGTGAGGTTTGTGTGGGGTCAGGTTGTGTGTGGTGTGTGTGGGGTCAGGCTGTGGGTGGTGTGTGTGTGTGAGGCCAGGTTGTGTGTGGTGTGTGTGAGGACAAGGTTGTGTGTGGTGTGTGTGGGGTCAGGTTGTGTGCTATGTGTGTGAGGTCAGTTAGTGTGTGGTTTGTGTGTGAGGTCAGGTTGTGTGTGGTGTGTGAGGTCAGTTTGTGTGTGGTTTGTGTGTGAGGTCAGTTTGTGTGTGGTGTGTGTGTGGGGGGTCAGGTTGTGTGTGGTGTGTGTGAGGTCAGGTTGTGTGTGGTTTGTGTGTGAGGCCAGATTGTGTGGTGTGTGTGGGGAGGTGGGTTTGTGAAGTTTCTCGATGGTGGGACTCGAATATGACTATTGAGAGATATATCTGAGGTTTTTTTTTGGTGGGTGGGAGGGGGGGGGGGGCTCCATGAGATGGCACGTGGAAGGGATAAAGGTGACTAAGGTGGAGGGGGGGGGGGCGGAGTTAATACATAAACAAAATATATCAACTCCGTGTGTGGCGATGTTTGAGTTATCTCCCGTGTGTGGCGATGTTTGAGTTATCTTCTTTACCTCGAGTAGCCGCTAATGTACAACCATAATAGTGTTGGTGGTTGTAACGTCCAGTGGTTGTCAAGTTCAGTGGTTGTCACGTTCAGTGGTTGTCACGCTAGTCTTAGTGGTTGTCAAGTTCAGTGGTTGTCACGTACTTGTGGTTGTCACGTTCAGTGGTTGTCAGGTACTTGGGGTTGTTAAGTTCAGGGGTTGTCACGCTAGTGTCAGTGGTTGTCACATTCAGTGGTTGTCACGTTTATGTGGTTGTTACGTTCAGTAGTTGTCACGTTCATGTGGTTGTCACGTTCAGTGGTTGTCACGCTGGTGTTAGTAGTTGTCACGTTCGTGCTGCTACAGGTTGTCACGTTAATTTCTGTGTTCGTGACTTATATCATTGGTTTTCGCGTTCGTGTCAGTAATTGTCACGTTGATGTCATTGGTTGTCAGGCTAAATTATCATTTGTCCAGTCAAGGCTGTTATGTCACGTGATTTATTTTCCCCATAAATTATGATTTTAAAAAACAAAAGCTGTAATTGATGGTGGCAGTGACTCTTGCAATCCAGTGTGGCAACTCATTGTGTCAGCTGACAGCCCGCCATCAAACTATTCAAACTAGGCCTAGACACTGGAAGTTCTTATCTTTGGCCAGATCAAAATTTGATGGGCACACCAAATCAGTAGGCCAAAAAATTAAAGTTTCAATTTTCATTTTTTTCCCAATTTTTTTATTTTCCATCATTAACTTCCCAGGGTCCCAGGCACTGGGGTACAGGACAGGTAGATCTAGAATGTTCCCTGGTCTTCCCGTGCTGCCGTTTGATTTGTGCTATTTTAAACTCGCAATTGCTTCCCTTCATCTGAATGTAGGTTCTTCAGACTTGAGTTTTTTTGTGATCGAGGTATGGCTGAGGGGTGGGCAGGAATGGCTGGGGGGTGGGCAGGTATTAAAATATCAGCCCCGACAAACAGCGCCTCTGTCGGCTGTAGATCAAATTTTAATGGGGGAGGGGTCAGAGGGTGGGAGAGGAGGGGATGATGGGGTGCCGTTCTCACATCCTCCCCATAGGTGGAGTTCTAGACTTGTGTTGGCTGGTGAGGCCATAGTTATAAGGTGACTAGGTATGTGGTGAATGTTTCAGTGATGGTATGTGGTGAATGTTGTGAATGTTACAGTGATGGTATGTGGTGAATGTAACAGTGATGGTATGTGTTGAATGTTACGATGATGGTATGTGGTGAATGTTATGGTGATGGTATGTGGTGAATGTTACAGTGATGGTATGTGGTGAATGTTGTGGTGATGGTATGTGGTGAATGTTGTGGTGAATGTTATAGTGATGGTATGTGGTGAATGTTACGGTGATGGTATGTGGTGAATGTAACAGTGATGGTATGTGGTGAATGTTACGGTGATGGTATGTGTTGAATGTTACGATGATGGTATATGGTGAATGTTACGGTGATGGTATGTGGTGAATGTTACGGTGATGGTATGTGGTGAATGTTACGGTGATGGTATGTGGTGAATGTGGTGAATGTTACAGTGATGGTATGTGATGAATGTTACGTTGATGGTATGTTGTGAATGTTACGATGATGGTATGTGGTGAATGTGGTAAATGTTACGGTGATGGTATGTGGTGAATGTTACAGAGATGGATGGTGTGTGGTGAATGTTACGATGATGGTATATGGTGAATGTTACGGTGATGGTATGTGGTGAATGTTACGGTGATGGTATGTGGTGAATGTTACGGTGATGGTATGTGGTGAATGTGGTGAATGTTACAGTGATGGTATGTGATGAATGTTACGATGATGGTATGTTGTGAATGTTACGATGATGGTATGTGGTGAATGTTGCGATGATGGTATGTGGTGAATGCTACAGTGATGGTATGTGGTGAATGTAACAGTGATGGTATGTGGTGAATGTAACAGTGATGGTATGTGGTGAATGTAACAGTGATGGTATGTGGTGAATGTTACGGTGATGGTATGTGTTGAATGTTACGATGATGGTATGTGGTGAATATTATGGTGATGGTATGTGGTGAATGTTACGGTGATGGTATGTGGTGAATGTTACAGTGATGGTATGTGGTGAATGTTACAGTGATGGTATGTGTTGAATGTTACGATGATGGTATGTGGTGAATATTATGGTGATGGTATGTGGTGAATGTTACAGTGATGGTATGTGGTGAATGTTACGCTGATGGTATGTGGTGAATGTTACAGTGATGGTATGTGGTGAATGTTATGGTGATGGTATGTGGTGAATGTTATAGTGATGGTTTGTGGTGAATGTTACAGTGATGGTATGTGGTGAATGTTACAGTGATGGTATGTTACGGTGATGGTATGTGGTGAATGTTACAGTGATGGTATGTAGTGAATGTTACAGTGATGGTATGTGGTAATGTTACGGTGATGGTATATGGTGAATGTGGTAAATGTTACGGTGATGGTATATGGTGAATGTTACGATGTTGGTATGTGGTGAATGTGGTAAATGTTACGGTGATGGTATGTGGTGAATGTTACGATGATGGTATGTGGTGAATGTGGTAAATGTTACGGTGATGGTATGTGGTGAAGGTTACGGAGATGGATGGTGTGTGGTGAATGTTACGATGATGGTATATGGTGAATGTTACGGTGATGGTATGTGGTGAATGTTACGGTGATGGTATGTGGTGAATGTTACAGTGATGGTATGTGGTGAATGTGGTGAATGTTACAGTGATGGTATGTGATGAATGTTACGATGATGGTATGTTGTGAATGTTACGATGATGGTATGTGGTGAATGTTGTGGTGAATGTTATAGTGATGGTATGTGGTGAATGTTACAATGATGGTATGTGGTGAATGTGGTGAATGTTACAGTGATGGTATGTGATGAATGTTACGATGATGGTATGTTGTGAATGTTACGATGATGGTATGTGGTGAATGGGGTAAATGTTACGGTGATGATATGTGGTGAATGCTACATTGATGGTATGTGGTGAATGTTACTGTGATGGTATGTGGTGAATGTAACAGTCATGGTATGTGGTGAATGTTACGGTGATGGTACGTTACGGTGATGGTTTGTGGTGAATGTTACAGTGATGGTATGTGGTGAATGTTACAGTGATGGTATGTGTTGAATGTTACGGTGATGGTATGTGGTGAATGTTACAGTGATGGTATGTGGTGAATGTTATGGTGATGGTATGTGGTGAATGTTATAGTGATGGTATGTGGTGAATGTTACAGTGATGTATGTGGTGAATGTTATGGTGATGGTATGTGGTGAATGTTACAGTGATGGTATGTGGTGAATGTTACAGTGATGGTATTTTACGGTGATGGTATGTGGTGAATGTTACAGTGATGGTATGTAGTGAATGTTACAGTGATGGTATGTGGTAATGTTACGGTGATGGTTAATCGTGAATGTGGTAAATGTTACGGTGATGGTATGTGGTGAATGTTACGATGATGGTATGTGGTGAATGTGGTAAATGTTACGGTGATTGTATGTGGTGAATGTTACGGAGATGGATGGTGTGTGGTGAATGTTACGATGATGGTATATGGTGAATGTTACGGTGATGGTATGTGGTGAATGTTACGGTGATGGTATGTGGTGAATGTGGTGAATATTACAGCGATGGTATGTGATGAATGTTAGGTGATGGTATGTTGTGAATGTTGCGATGATGGCATGTGGTGAAAGTGGTAAATGTTACAGTGATGGTATGTGGTGAATGTTACAGTGATGGTATGTGGTGAATGTTATGGTGATGGTATGTGGTGAATGTTGTGAATGTTACGATGATGGTATGTGGTGAATGTTACGGTGATGGTATGTGGTGAATGTTAAGGTGATGGTATGTGGGGAATGTTACTGTAATGGTATGTGGTGAATGTGGTGAATGTTACAGTGATGGTATGTGGTGAATGTTACAGTGATGGTATGTGGTGAATATTATGGTGATGGTATGTGGTGAATGTTACGGTGATGGTATGTGGTGAATGTTACAGTGATGGTATGTGGTGAATGTAACAGTGATGGTATGTGTTGAATGTTACGATGATGGTATGTGGTGAATATTATGGTGATGGTATGTGGTGAATGTTACAGTGATGGTATGTGGTGAATGTTACGCTGATGGTATGTGGTGAATGTTACAGTGATGGTATGTGGTGAATGTTATGGTGATGGTATGTGGTGAATGTTATAGTGATGGTTTGTGGTGAATGTTACAGTGATGGTATGTGGTGAATGTTACAGTGATGGTATGTTACGGTGATGGTATGTGGTGAATGTTACAGTGATGGTATGTAGTGAATGTTACAGTGATGGTATGTGGTAATGTTACGGTGATGGTATATGGTGAATGTGGTAAATGTTACGGTGATGGTATATGGTGAATGTTACGATGTTGGTATGTGGTGAATGTGGTAAATGTTACGGTGATGGTATGTGGTGAATGTTACGATGATGGTATGTGGTGAATGTGGTAAATGTTACGGTGATGGTATGTGGTGAAGGTTACGGAGATGGATGGTGTGTGGTGAATGTTACGATGATGGTATATGGTGAATGTTACGGTAATGGTATGTGGTGAATGTTACGGTGAAGGTATGTGGTGAATGTTACAGTGATGGTATGTGGTGAATGTGGTGAATGTTACAGTGATGGTATGTGATGAATGTTACGATGATGGTATGTTGTGAATGTTACGATGATGGTATGTGGTGAATGGGGTAAATGTTACGGTGATGATATGTGGTGAATGCTACATTGATGGTATGTGGTGAATGTTACAGTGATGGTATGTGGTGAATGTTGTGGTGAATGTTATAGTGATGGTATGTGGTGAATGTTACAGTGATGGTATGTGGTGAATGTGGTGAATGTTACAGTGATGGTATGTGATGAATGTTACGATGATGGTATGTTGTGAATGTTACGATGATGGTATGTGGTGAATGGGGTAAATGTTACGGTGATGATATGTGGTGAATGCTACATTGATGGTATGTGGTGAATGTTACTGTGATGGTATGTGGTGAATGTAACAGTCATGGTATGTGGTGAATGTTACGGTGATGGTATGTGGTGAATGTTGTGGTGAATGTTATAGTGATGATATGTGGTGAATGTTACGCATATGGTACGTTACGGTGATGGTATGTGGTGAATGTTACAGTGATGGTATGTGGTGAATGTTACAGTGATGGTATGTGTTGAATGTTACGGTGATGGTATGTGGTGAATGTTACAGTGATGGTATGTGGTGAATGTTATGGTGATGGTATGTGGTGAATGTTATAGTGATGGTATGTGGTGAATGTTACAGTGATGGTATGTGGTGAATGTTACAGTGATGGTATTTTACGGTGATGGTATGTGGTGAATGTTACAGTGATGGTATGTAGTGAATGTTACAGTGATGGTATGTGGTAATGTTACGGTGATGGTTAATGGTGAATGTGGTAAATGTTACGGTGATGGTATGTGGTGAATGTTACGATGATGGTATGTGGTGAATGTGGTAAATGTTACGGTGATGGTATGTGGTGAATGTTACGGAGATGGATGGTGTGTGGTGAATGTTACGATGATGGTATATGGTGAATGTTACGGTGATGGTATGTGGTGAATGTTACGGTGATGGTATGTGGTGAATGTGGTGAATGTTACAGCGATGGTATGTGATGAATGTTAGGTGATGGTATGTTGTGAATGTTGCGATGATGGCATGTGGTGAAAGTGGTAAATGTTACAGTGATGGTATGTGGTGAATGTTACAGTGATGGTATGTGGTGAATGTTACAGTGATGGTATGTGGTGAATGTTATGGTGATGGTATGTGGTGAATGTTGTGAATGTTACGATGATGGTATGTGGTGAATGTTACGGTGATGGTATGTGGTGAATGTTAAGGTGATGGTATGTGGGGAATGTTACTGTGATGGTATGTGGTGAATGTGGTGAATGTTACGGTGATGGTATGTGGTGAATGTTATAGTGATGGTATGTGGTAAATGTTATAGTGATTGTATGTGGTGAATGTTCTGATGATGGTATGTGGTGAATGTTACGGTGATGGTATGTGGTGAATGTTACGGTGATGGTATGTGGTGAATGTTACGGTGATGGTATGTGGTGAATGTTACAGTGATGGTGTGTGGTGAATGTTGTGGTGAATGTTGTGTCAAAATGGGTAAGTTGAATGTGAAAGGTGAACGGTCAAGGTTATTGATACACTGTAGGAAACGAGATCTTGCCCGCTATCACCAGGTCCTACATATGTCCTAACTATACATTTCCTAAAACGTCCTAAAGACACATACATCAGTCATATGGATAACATTTTGAAATTCTATGTATGTGGGTAAAAAGAAAATATTTAAATGATAGAGAGTCTATTTAATTATTTTTTTTACTTCCCATGAAATTTTATTAAAATTTCATGGGAAGTAAAAATTTTTAACAGTTTTCACTGTTTTGCAACTCAGTACGTTATACGGAGTAAGGGGGACTTAATTTAGCTTAATTTTTAATTTAAAAATCATATCTCTAGTAAATTACAAATTTTAAATTTTAAGTACTAAATAAGTTGTACCAAAATGTGTATCTGTCAGTGGGTTTTGTTTTGGTGCGTTATTTTGTGTTCACTCTTTTTCCTATCGCGTTATTTCTAAAGTAAATAATTGCTAATTAGTTCTCCTATTGTACCACCATTAGCCCCGTGCCACCAATGCCCCACAATGCCACCAATGCCCCACAATGCCATCAAATGCCCCACAATGCCATCAGATGCCTCATGTGTCTGTAGACAATCGTGTAAATATTTATATCAAACAAGTTTTCTCTCATCACCGGGCTGGTGTTGTGAGAATACAGTGAAACAGTTTCAGCTCATTTGTTTTGTTAGACACATATTTTGTCGTGAATTGTGTCAACGTTTGTCGTGAATTGTGTCAACGTTGGACGTGAATTATGTCAACGTTTGATGTTAATTGTGTCAACGTTTCATGTTAATTGTGTCAACGTTACATGTTAATTGTGTCAACGTTTGTCGTGAATTGTGTCAACGTTGGACGTGAATTATGTCAATGTTTCATGTTAATTGTGTCAACGTTTGAAATAATCCACGCGGATTAATTCATCACATAACGTTGACCCAAATGTGACCGCGGTCACGTGCTGTAAACACAGAGCCCCAGCAGACCTCCCCCTCCCCTCCCCCATACACTTGTTGCGGTCCGCCCACGTAGGTCGTTAGGTTGTTGGTCTTGGCCGCGCGAGTTAGGATAAACTATGGGGGACATAATCGTTAGGGGCTCTTTGTTGGGTCCGTCACGTGACTCCCGTCGTACGTCTCGGTGGGTGAGTGTCGCGGATTAATGGGCCATACGGTTTGGTGCCCCGGGCCTCATCTCACAGACACAATTGTCGGCCCTTCAGGTTTTATTTCCGTGTCACCCCCGGCCAGGGGACGATGGGTAATAAAATGGGGAGGCGGTGATTGGGGGAGGACAGCTTTATACTCAGGACCAGCTGCCCTCGCTAGAGGAGGAGGGGGGGGGGGTCGGGAGTTTTCCTGCTTTAGTCGTCAGATGAAATTGACACATCTTACTTTTAATCCAAGTCTACGCTAAGATATGACCGTCCAGTAGCCTACATGGCCGTCCAGTAGCCTAGATGGCCGTCCAGTAGTCTAGATGGCCGTTCAGTAGTCTAGATGGCCGTCCAGTAGTCTAGATGGCCGTCCAGTAGTTTGTCTAGATGGCCGTCCAGTAGCCTAGATGGCCGTCCAGTAGTCTAGATGGCCGTTCAGTAGTCTAGATGGCCGTCCAGTAGTCTAGATGGCCGTCCAGTAGTTTGTCTAGATGGCCGTCCAGTAGTCTAGATGGCCGTCCATCAGGTCTGGGTGGACTCATGGACGTTCTACTGACTTAAACCCGGATTCGAACTAAAGACTTTCGGGTTAGCAGCAAAGTTCTCTACAGCTAGACAACGACGTTCCGACATATATCGGTTATCTCCCATACATCAATTATCTGCCGTGTATGTATCAGTCATCTGCCGTGTATGTATCAGTCATCTGCCGTGTATGTATCAGTCATCTGCCGTGAATCTGTTATCTGCCGTGTATGTATCAGTTATCTGCCGTGTATGTATCAGTTATCTGCCGTGTATGTATCAGTTATCTGCCGTGTATCAGTTATCTGCCGTGTATGTATCAGTTATCTGCCGTGTATGTATCAGTTATCTGCCGTGAATCTGTTATCTGCCGTGTATGTATCAGTTATCTGCCGTGTATGTATCAGTTATCTGCCGTGAATCTGTTATCTGCCGTGTATGTATCAGTTATCTGCCGTGTATGTCAGTTATCTGCCGTGTATGTATCAGTTATCTGCCGTGTATCAGTTATCTGCCGTGTATGTATCAGTCATCTGCTGTGAATCTGTTATCTTCCGTGTATGTATCTGTTATCTGTCGTGTATCTGTTATCTTCCGTGTATGTATCTGTTATCTGCCGTGTATCTGCCATGTATCTGTTATCTCCAGAAAGAAATGAAATTGTCCGATTATCAAACGTGACAGTTGTCAGATGATCAGCTGAGGGGGGGGGGGGTGAGGGCGGGGATGAGGGGCGGGGGTAAACATCGAAAGAGGCAACGGCTGCTCCCGTCTATAGGCGAGACAGAAGAACAACAACGGTCGTGGCAGGGGTGCGGTCCTGTGGGTGAGGATGAAGGGGGGACGGGACGGGGGGTGAGGGGGGGGGGGGGCGAGATTTGACACTGTTGACACGTCAGGGGCTGGATAAATAAAAACATCCTCTGCACACGACCCTAATAGTTCAAGTCCACATCGGTCTGTGGGGGGGGGGGGGGGGGGGGGACGACTCACATTGGCAGAACACAATAGGGGTCTGCCAATAGAACCCCCATTGTTATAGGGGTCTGTCACACTGGGACCTCGATTGCACATATTTATGGGGGTCTGAACAAGTAAAGGTCAGTGGACAACTTCATCTGACAGGGGTCAGGGGTCGCTGCATCAAAGCCAGATCTATAAGGACTTCAAATAGAATTGGATGGGGTTGGGGGGGGGGGGGGTGGGGGAAGCTGAAACCGTTTCGAAATCAAAGGGAGTATTAATGGCAATTACGCAATCAAGCTTGTTAATTATGCTAACAAATAAAATAATTAGTGCATACTAGAATTCATGTCTGCATCTATAATTCAGCTCTAACGTAAAAATAAGGTCAAAACACCAACAGCATTCATTACACACACTCACATACACATACACACTGTTACATACAGACACACAGTCATATACACACATACACACAAACATACACTCAGTCATATACAATCAGACAATAGACACACGGTCATATACACGTACATACACACTGTCTTAGAGAAAAAAAGACATGCAGTCAAATACAGACACACTGTTACATATACACACATACATACAGTTTTTACAGTTTTGTACGCAAACCCTGACACACGCCATCACTGACCTACATTATGGCGCGAGTTGAATTGTGCTCACATTAAGGAGAATTAACGATGGCTTAATGATGGCTTAATGATGGTTTTAATCGCTGGCTTCAATGCCATCATCTCCAGCCCATCTCGTGCTATGACGTAATGAGATGCACGCGCGGATACACTTTGACCTCGGACACAAAGGTCACCGCAGGTCACGAGATAGTGTCGTCTGCGATTGGACTGCAGGAGCGACAACTGGCCAGATTTTTCTGAGGCGTGAAGGTCTGGCCAGTTAGGGGCGACTACCCGCGAGTGTTCTAGCTGATGTCATCACGTCAGTCAGAAGACATGTCATCAAACGACATCTAATCGATGATTGGTTCTTTTTTTTTTACACAAGTACATAGACTAGAACCCTGTAACAGAGCCCTATAACGGTAGAATTGTTATTTCTCATATATCAGATTGTTCAATGTCTCGAGTTCAAACCCTCTGATAGATAAGGCTCGATCCCTTCCAACACTAAAAAAAAAAATTAAGAACGAAGAAGAAGATTGTTCAATCCCTACAGACCAGATTACAAGCCGCGCCTACACACCACCAACCTTCCAGCATCCGTCACAGAAAACTCAAAACAAGGCTTCTAGGGTCGACTTAAACATCCGACACTTTGCTCTGTTTGCGACACTGTAGGTCTGACGTGGTCAAGAACATATTCACCCAAGTTGAACCAGCCGTTAAAAGGTTGGATGAGTAAAGTTAAACCAGCAGTTAAAGAGCTGCACCAACAGAAGTTAAACCAGCCGTTAAAGAGCTGACCTACAGAAGTTGAACCAGGCGCCATGACCTTGCCCTTGTTTTGTTTCCCCACCCCCGCGTCAGTGTCAGGTGACCCGCAAGTTGTGACAGAGGCTGATCGTGTTACCAACCCGACCAGTCGCCTCCAGTTCTCTTCTCGTCAACAATCACGTGGTCCCGCGAGATTATCTCCTGCAACTGTCGACGCCAGCGCTACCTTACGTCACAACACGTCTCGATCACGTTCTCTAATCTCGCGGTATTGTGGTTGTACATCCTGGATTGTTGTAAATTGTGGTTGTACATCTTGGATTGTTGTAAATTGTGGTTGTAAATTTTGGATTTTTCTA
The DNA here is from genome assembly GCF_028476545.2 of Physella acuta. NCBI lineage: Eukaryota > Metazoa > Mollusca > Gastropoda > Physidae > Physella > Physella acuta. Next base: position 1,389,312 of record NW_026732013.1, read on the forward strand.
TTTGTAAATTGTGGTTGTATATATTGGATTGTTGTAAATTGTGGTTGTACATCTTAGATTGTTGTAAATTGTGGTTGTACATCTGGGATTGTTGTAAATTGTGGTTGTAGATCTTGGATTGTTGTAAATTGTGGTTGTACATCTTGGATTGTTGTAAATTGTGGTTGTAAATCTAGGATTGTTCTAGTTGTAAATTGTGGTTGTAGATCTTGGATTGTTCTAGTTGTAAATTGTGGTTGTATTTGAAAATATTAGATTTTATATTTGTATTTGCTAATCATAGATAATTTGATAATCTATGCGTTAATCTGTTAATCTTTTAATCAGTTAAGCTGCTCCATTTTTCTAGCTTTGTTGCCACCTTGTTTGTGCTTATCTTGGATTTATGTATTTTATTTTACTCTAACAAAATAATTGTAAGGTTGTATCTCAGCTTATCTTGGATTTATGTATTTTATTTTACTCTAACAAAATAATTGTAAGGTTGTATCTCAGCATATCTTGAAACCTCTAGAAAATATGTCAGATGCTCAATGACGCGGTTTGACAAAAATATCTGTGGAAACTTTCTGTCACAAGAGGGCTTGTTGCGTGGGATTCAAGTTGTGTTAGTGAGTTAAAGTCTAGAGTGGAGTTGTTGGGAGCTCAAGTTGAGCTAGTGAGTTAAAGTCTAGAGTGGAGTTGTTGGGAGCTCAAGTTGTGTTAGTGAGTTAAAGTCTAGAGTGGAGTTGTTGGGAGCTCAAGTTGAGCTAGTGAGTTAAAGTCTAGAGTGGAGTTGTTGGGAGCTCAAGTTGAGCTAGTGAGTTAAAGTCTAGAGTGGAGTTGTTGGGAGCTCAAGTTGAGCTAGTGAGTTAAAGTCTAGAGTGGAGTTGTTGGGAGCTCAAGTTGAGCTAGTGAGTTAAAGTCTAGAGTGGAGTTGTTGGGAGCTCAAGTTGAGCTAGTGAGTTAAAGTCTAGAGTGGAGTTGTTGGGAGCTCAAGTTGAGCTAGTGAGTTAAAGTCTAGAGTGGAGTTGTTGGGAGCTCAAGTTGAGCTAGTGAGTTAAAGTCTAGAGTGGAGTTGTTGGGAGCTCAAGTTGAGCTAGTGAGTTAAAGTCTAGGGTGGAGTTGTTGGGAGCTCAAGTTGAGCTAGTGAGTTAAAGTCTAGAGTGGAGTTGTTGGGAGCTCAAGTTGAGCTAGTGAGTTAAAGTCTAGAGTGGAGTTGTTGGGAGCTCAAGTTGAGCTAGTGAGTTAAAGTCTAGAGTGGAGTTGTTGGGAGCTCAAGTTGAGCTAGTGAGTTAAAGTCTAGAGTGGAGTTGTTGGGAGCTCAAGTTGAGCTAGTGAGTTAAAGTCTAGAGTGGAGTTGTTGGGAGCTCAAGTTGAGCTAGTGAGTTAAAGTCTAGGGTGGAGTTGTTGGGAGCTCAAGTTGAGCTAGTGAGTTAAAGTCTAGAGTGGAGTTGTTGGGAGCTCAAGTTGAGCTAGTGAGTTAAAGTCTAGAGTGGAGTTGTTGGGAGCTCAAGTTGAGCTAGTGAGTTAAAGTCTAGAGTAGAGTTGTTGGGAGCTCAAATTGAGCTAGTGAGTTAAAGTCTAGGGTGCAGTTGTTGGGAGCTCAAGTTGAGCTAGTGAGTTAAAGTCTAGAGTAGAGTTGTTGGGAGCTCAAATTGAGCTAGTGAGTTAAAGTCTAGGGTACAGTTGTTGGGAGCTCAAGTTGAGCTAGTGAGTTAAAGTCTAGAGTGGAGTTCTAAGGAGCTCAAGTTGAGCTAGTGAGTTTTTAAGTCTAGGGTGCAGTTTTTGAGAGCTGAAGTTGAGCTAGTGAGTTAAAGTCTAGAGTGGAGTTGTTGGGAGCTCAAGCTGAGCTAGTGAGTTTAAGTCTAGAGTGGAGTTCTTGGGAGCTCAAGTGGAATTTCTTAGAATAATTTGGATCTTAAGTAAAATTGTGCGGGGTTATTGTGGAAATGTTAAATAAGTAAATTATGTTTAAATTACACTATAATATAAAGGAATACACCACTACAAGAGATCTATTTTAAGCACTCAAATAATCACATGACCGAGTCAAGACAAAACGTTTCTTCTCGTTTAAAAATATTTGACAAAAGTTGTACGCATGCGCGAGGCAACAGGAAGCGGAAGGAACAACAAGCTGGCATGTGATGACATGCCCCGCTAGTGCACGATAACAGACACACTTGAAAGCCCATTTGTTGGTGTCTTACCCCGGGTTAAAAGCCCATTTGTTTAAGTCTTACCTCGGGTTAAAAGCCCATTTGTTTAAGTCTTACCTCGGGTTAAAAGCCCACGTCCAGATACAGAGCTGAAATCAGACAAACAAAAGCTTATGAAGATAAAGTAAACATGTGACGTCACTCACGTCCACGTGACCTGGTTTCCCGCCATTTTGTTTCAGCCATTATGACTTAACTGACCCACAGTAAACATTTAAAGAGATGTGTTCAGTCAGAAGGTCTGTGGTCACATGACTGAGGCGTGAAGACTACAGAGAACATTGTCCTGGCCAAACCTGTATTCACACACATTGAAATTATTAAACAAGACAGTAGGTCTCAACTGACCAGTCTGTGTGTAGTGTGTCGACTGTCCAGTGTGTGTGTAGTGTGTCAACTGACCAGTCGTGTGTGTAGTGTGTCAACTGTCCAGTGTGTGGGTAGTGTGTCAATTGACCAGTCCTGTGTGCAGTGTGTTGTGTGGCGACTGACCAGTCCTGTGTGTAGTGTGTCAACTGACCAGTCCTGTGTGTAGTGTGTCAACTGACCAGTCCTGTGTGTAGTGTGTCGACTGACCAGTCCGTAACGTGCACTAAACGGTGTTAAGTTGTTTAGGGCCCGTCCACTGATCTGCATATTCATGAGGTCGAGCGAGCGTATGTCAGTATTAACGACACTACGTCATGTCACACGTGACCTTATCCACACAGAGCTGAGCGTGGTAGGTCTGTGGATAGCGCCAGGTCTGGCGGAAACAGTTGCTGATTCCAGAAGCCGATAGGGGGCGTGGCAGCTAGTGCCTGCACAAGTCAATGGGTGCCTGCTCGGCTCGGTCGGGACTTTATCTGCACTTATTGCAGGCAGACACCATCATCAACACAGACACCATCATGTACACAGACAACACCAGGTACACACAGAGACCACCGTGAACACACAGACACCATCATGTACACAGACAACACCAGGTACACAGACAACATCATGTACACAGACACCATCATGTACACAGACACCATCATGTACACAGACAACACCAGGTACATACAGAGATTACCATAAACACACAAACACCATCCTGTACATAACACCATCATGTACACAGACAACACTAGGTACACACAGACACCACCGTGAACACACAAACACCACCGTGAACACACAGACAACACCAGGTACACACAAACACCATCATGTACATACACACCATCATGAATACACACACACAGACACCACATGTACACGCAGGCTCAACCCTAAAGAGACAATACTACTAACACCACCATGAACATACACCATCACAACACCATCACACCATTTCACGCTTTTGCCTGTCATGTTTGCCTCTAGTGTCTGTCGTAATGTAATTTCAGCTTCTTATGTCTTATGTCTTACTTTCTGTAATGTATAGCCTACCTGTTTAAAAAAAAAGTCAACATTTTTCTTGGTAAAATTAACCTATGACGTGTTTTTCAAATGACTCGTTAAACGACCAGCTCATGAAGGGTAGAACGACCCACTTAGTTCTAGATTTCTTTACCCGTTGTTTGCCTTTCCTCAGCTTCATTACACATTTTCTTCAAACAATTCTTTTGGCCGACAGTTGGAGAGAAACCTGGCCAAGCTTGAGTTTATTGCCACGAAGGCTGTACACATCCGTAAAAAACAAAACAAATAAATTTGGTCGCAGATTTCAAAGCCAGGATATTAAGATAACAAGGTAACGGCGGCGCGGCTCAATGCAGGGATTATTACCGGCGTTCTACGTAAGCTGATTAATTCCTCTAATTAAGCAGCTCTCGTACCTCGATGAAATCTTTAAGTCTTTGTTTGTCTTGCCGTCACGTGAACACAGGTGGTCATAAATTATTCGCTTCATTAGGAGATAACAGTCAATAAAACCTGCCGGGTGGGTCTAGCAGGCATGTAATCAAGATTTGTAAAACTTGATGGTGGGTCTAGCAGGTATGTAATCAACATTTGTAAAACTTGATGGTGGGTCTATCAGGTATTTAATCAAGATTTGTAAAAATTGATGGTGGGTCTAGCAGGTATGTAATCAACATTTGTAAAACTTGATGGTGGGTCCAGTAGGCTTGTAATCAAGATTTGTAAAAATTGATGGTGGGTCTAGCAGGCTTGAAATCAAGATTTGTAAAAATTGATGGTGGGTCTAGCAGGTATTTAATCAAGATGTGTACAATACAGACCCCAGTACAGACCCCTGAAGAGACCCCAGAAGATATATACCAGTGTGACAATATAAAACCGATGTCCAATGAAGATCAATCAAGGTGACACCAGGTTTAACCAATCAATACGTACATGACAATAGACTTTACTATTTGAAGAACATAATCAATAACAGCAATAAAATAACAACAGTAAAATGACAACAATAACATAAAAGCATTAAAATGACGTCAATAAAATGACGTCAATAACATGACGTCATTAAAATTTGTGCTGCCTTATGACGACATAAAACACGTGACGACGTGTGAGAACACGAGAAAGACATTTCCAAAATGGCGGCCCTGTTGGGCATGTCAGCAGCAGATCATAAACAGCCCCCATAAAACATAAACAACCGGCCAGAAATCTGGCTCAAAGTTTATTTTTAGACCGAAAAATTCTCTAATCTTTGACCTTATCTCATGAGAAAAAACCCTCCCCCCCCCCTTAAAAATTTAACTGGCACACTCTCCCGTGCAGGGTCCCGCTGTGGGCTGTTTGAATCAAAACCATCATGTCGGGGACGGGAATATTCAAACCGTACAGTTTTATCGCGGACGTTGGAATATTTTAATGAAAACCAATAAAAACCAGACGCCGTGGACCCAGGAAAACACTTATCTAATGTTCATGGATGTTTTATTTCATGCTAGGCCGGCATATCAACCGTTTCCGTTGATCTGGTGCCTGCTGGTTCGTACCTGGCCAAGTTGTGCACTCTTGTTTTAGATACAAGACTCAAGACTCAAGATGGCAGCGTGTGCTGGCCAAATCTCCTTTGTTGGCCAATGTGTATTGGCCATGTCTTCATGTAGTGGCCAAGATGTGGTGGCAAAGTCTTCACGAAATATCCGCTTAGATTAGCCAGCAAATGACACCGTTAGTCTCTGATGTAATGTCCGTCTAGATTGACCAACAAATGACACCGTTAGTCTCTGACGTAATGTCCGACTGGTCAACAAATGACACCGTTAGTCTCTGACGTAATGTCCGACTGGTCAACAAATGACACCGTTAGTCTCTGACGTAATGTCCGACTGGTCATCAAATGACACCGTTAGTCTCTGACGTAATGTCCGTCTAGATTGACCAACAAATGACACCGTTAGTCTCTGACGTAATGTCCGACTGGTCAACAAATGACACCGTTAGTCTCTGACGTAATGTCCGTCTAGATTGACCAACAAATGACACCGTTACTCTCTGACGTAATGTCCGTCTGGTCAACAAATGACACCGTTACTCTCTGACGTAATGTCCGTCTGACCAACAAATGACATCGTTAGTCTCTGATTTACGAAAGTTGGACCCTCCACTCTCGACACCAATTAGCGGCATGTCGCCTGCAGATGTAATTAAACGTTGCCAGGCCTCTCTGTGTCAGACAGCAGCAGAAATCAAAGGCCCGGGGAGGGGAGCCGAGATGTACACCGGGCAGGGCGGTGATTAGCCCGTCAGGCCGGGGCCCTGGCGTGTGCCGGCCCGCCCCTGGCCCCACTGAAGACGCGGTAAGACTAGAAGACGCTCCTGTCGAGTTTTGTCCCTTGTTTGCAGGGGAGGTAATTAAGCGCTGCGGCTAATTGGTGTTAAACAGCAAATCAATAGTTCCAGCTTCTAGAAAGTCAGTGTCAGATGTCAGGACAGTTGCTTCACTTTAGACACCCTGGTGTCTCCGCCCCTCCCCGATACTCCCCGCCCCTCCCTACTCACATACTGCCATTATATTCCCTGAGGTGATCTAAGATCTGGATGGGGGTGGGGGAGGGAGAGGATGGTTGAGCCGGAGGATGGGGTCAGATATTACCCTCAAGTTTTGGAGAGCGAAACCCTTAATTTAGTTAGACACTGACCCCTTAAGCTAAATCATCATCTTTTCCCGTTCGTGCCAAGACACATGGGGCAGATGAAGTAGAGTTCATCTGCTTCAGAGACCTCGGCATATGAAGGGATAGTGTGGTAAGCACTATGCCTAGCCGCCTTTGTTTCCCTAACGTGACTTAGGTACCTATCATAGCTGGGTGGAGTCATGGACATTCTACTGACTTGAACCCGGATTTTAATTGGAGACTTTCGGGTTAGTAGTCTAGCTCTCTGCCGCTAGATATAGACCCCTTAAGGCTAGACATTGACCCTTTAATCTAGACATTGACCCATGAAACTAAACACTTCCTTACAATTTAGAGACTGACCCCACAGTTTGATTTCTATAACGTTTTAACTAACATCTTGTGCACAACATCTTCAAGAGTTGTGTTCCTGTCGCAGGGTGCTGACAGTTAACTGCCGTTGTAGGCATGTTGCAGAGTGCTAGCAGTTAACTGCCGGTGTGTGCCTGTCACAGGGTGCTGGCAGGGAGCGGAGTGGACGGCAAATGGAAGTTCCTGCAGGAAATAATTTCTATCAATTTGTTCTCAGCCCTCCATAAATCCTTTGATGAGTTTGTATTGGTTAAATAAACGTGGCCGCGCGCCAAATTTTTAATCAGTTTCTGCTCTCGATAAGGTTTGATTTGTGATCTCCACCCGATCTGTTGGCGTCCATAAACAACGTCTGACCGCACGGTGCCGCAGCCGGTCCCGTGCCGGACGAGGCTGGGTCAACATGCCGGACCCGGCTAAATCAACACGCGGGATGTAAATCAGTCAGTTAAGGCAGGCTGGCCACTGGTCACCGTGACCTCACGCGCGGGTGTTGGGTGGGGGGCCAGGGGTCAAGACTTGTATCTGATCAAACGGGAAATGAAACAGGCGGCAACACAATAATACATGTGGGCCGGATGGTTTTCATCCGTACGGCAATCGGCGGCAATCAGCGGCAATCAACGGCAATCAGCGGCAATCAATTGTAAGTGGCGGTCCAGCTGTGGTCAGGCGACAGACGTAGAGCTGGCCGGCTGGGCCACTCGGACAGTGGCCGGCTGGGCCACTCGGGCAGTGGCCGGCTGGGCCACTCGAGCAGTGGCCGGCTGGGCCACTCGGGCAGTGGCCTGCTTGGCCACTCGGACAGTGGCCGGCTGGATAGGTCAACTTGTGGGGGCTCCACTGTCCTGCTGGTCGTGTAATGTGGTTGTTGATGTGGTTGTGTGCTGCGATGTTGTCGTGCGATGTTGTCGTGTGACGTTCTCGTGTGATGTTGTCGTGTGATGTTGTCGTGTGATGTTGTCATGTGATGTTGTCGTGTGATGTTGTCGTGTGATGTTGTCGTGTGATGTTGTCATGTGATGTTGTCGTGTGATGTTATCGTGTGATGTTGTTGTCTAATGCTGTCGTGTGATGTTGTCGTATGATGTTAGCCGTGTGATGGTGTCGTGTGATGTTGTCGTGTGATGTTGTTGTCTGATGCTGTCGTGTAATGTTGTCGTGTGATGTTGTCATGTGATGTTGTCGTGTGATGGTGTTGTGTGATGTTGTCGTGTTATGTTGTCGTGTAATATTGTCGTATTATATTGTCGTGCGATGTTGTCGTATAATGTTGTCGCTGTTAGCAATGTCTAGTCTACAAACCAGCGAAACTAGAAAAATGCCATAGAAAAAATTGATACAAAATCCCAGAATGACGTTGCCTATTCATAATTTACATAAATACGAATATAACCATAAACATAAATCACACATAAGAATATAAACCCACGTAAATTCACATAAGCACCTCAGCTCTCCACGAAATGTTGTCTCAAGGGAAATCACCCAACACGTCGCTATAGCAATCTGCCAATCTGACACACCGGACACCTCGGTGGCCAGATACACCTGTAAATTATTGGCCAAAGATAAAACTCGTCTAAAGGATTGGGAAAAAAAATAAAACTTTCAAGATAAAAGCTATCAAGTGTCGCGGTGAGCGTTGTGCCGGACAAAACAACTTTTTGTCCGGCGTCCGTCAAATCGCACGTCGTCAGTCAAGTCATCAGCTCCGATGAATGAAAAAGATTCTCCCCGGTCTTCCGAAAGACAGACAACAATTGCTTGATTTGTCCGGCCGGTCTAAGCCGGACAGTAGATAAACGGACCGGATAAAAATGTCTGATTTACAGGGGGGCAGCGCTATCTCGGGCCCTGGGGCGAGATCTCGGGCCCAGGGGCGAGATCTCGGGCTCAGAGCCGAGTTTAGACATGCGCACAATGACGGGTGTAGATGTGGAAGATTCCTGTTTATTGTTGCTGTGGTTTGATGCGAGGTCGCATTTAAAACATTCCGATGGTGAGCTTAGATCATTCTAGAAATTAAAACGATTTTTTTGTGTAAACCTGAACAGAAAAGCTGATTCTTCTTATAGAAAGATATTGACAAGTGTCTAGAGAGAGTGTAGAGAGAGTGTCTAGAGAGAGTGTAGAGAGAGTGTCTAGAGAGAGTGTCTAGAGAGAGTGTAGAGAGAGTGTCTAGAGAGAGTGTAGAGAGAGTGTCTAGAGAGAGTGTCTAGAGACAGTGTCTAGAGAGAGTGTCTAGAGAGAGTGTCTAGAGAGACTGTCTAGAGAGAGTGTCTAGAGACAGTGTTCAATCAACTATCACATGACGAGTGTCTAGAGAGTGTCTAGAGAGAGCGTGTAGAGAGAGTGTAGAGAGAGTGTAGAGAGAGTGTCTAAAGAGAGTGTCTAGAGAGTGTAGAGAGTGTCTAGAGAGAGTGTAGAGAGAGTGTCTAGAGAGAGTGTATAGAGAGTGTCTAGAGAGAGTGTCTAGAGAGAGTGTCTAGAGAGAGTGTCTAGAGAGAGTGTCTAGAGAGAGTGTAGAGAGAGTGTGTAGAGAGAGTGTCTAGAGAGAGTGTAGAGAGAGTGTCTAGTGAGAGTGTGTAGAGAGAGTGTCTAGAGAGAGTGTAGAGAGAGTGTCTAGAGACTGTTCAATCAACTATCACGTGACGAGTGTCCATTGAATTCTTTCGTTTCTCTAGTTTGAAGCTAGCTGGGCCAGTGTACTCTCCTTTTGTTCACGGGTTGCCATATAATGAACTGCATGCATCTAACATTGGCTCAAATGCCGTAAAGCCATACAGACCATATCTTTACCAGCAGGCTGGTCAGTGCTAGTCCCACGTGTCTTACCTGACTGACCAACGTCTTAAGATACCCATCTAATGACCAACGTCTTGAGATACCCATCTGATGACTGCTGTGGTCTCGACTAATCTTTTAAGTGCATAACGTGTCCTTGTTACATGATAACGACCCTCGTGTGGGCGGCAGTGGTTGACCTAACGTCTGATCTCACATCCGGGTTACCTCTGGGTGGACAGGTCTACAACCATTCAACTTGATCAGCTGGAGAGTTCTCTACGATAAGAGTCAACAAGCCTGGTGGGGTCACTTGAGTCAGTGGCTGGTGGGGTCACTTGAGTCAGTGGGGTCAATTGAGTCAGTGGCTGGTGGGGGTCACTGGAGTCAGTGGCTAGTGGGGTCACTTGAGTCAGTGGCTAGTGGGGTCACTTGAGTCAGTGGGGTCACTTGAGTCAGTGGCTGGTGGGGTCACTTGAGTCAGTGGCTGGTGGGATCACTTGAGTCAGTGGCTGGTGGGATCACTTGAGTCAGTGGGGTCACTTGAGTCATCTATTGGCTGGTGGGGTCATCCAAGGGATGGTGGGGTCACTTGAGTCAGTGGCTGGGGGGTCACTTGAGTCACCCAGTGGCAACATTATGACCATGTGAAACCAGCAAACGTTGTAAGATAAATGTGTGTGTGGGGGGTGGGAGGAGTTTTTGGTGCAGACCGATAAATACCACTTTTGAAATTCCCTTGATTTTAATAAAAAAAACTAAACTACTTTTGTAATCGTCTTGATTGCATTAAAAAGCGGCCGCTGTAATTCTCTTGATTCCAATAGATACAAATAAAATAGACACAAATCTAATGAGGTATGTTGTTCAGGGGAGTTAAACTACAGGAACTTGGTCGATCTCTGGACAAGTAGACTTTTAAACAGTGTACGTGGCTTTATGTTAGCTTTATCTTGTAAACATTGGTCCACTGGCTCACTTTTAACTTTTGGACTGTTTAGAACTCCTCGCGAAAAGTTCAAATGCTGTTAAATTATGCAACGGGAAGTGACGTCACAAAACTGTCCTTCCGGAAGGTCGTGCGACCACGGAGGTCAGCGCGTAATCGATTCTCTCTTGTAATCACCGGCGCGGCGTTAATCTCGTCGATTACACTGACCACCAGATGGCCCTGTGTTTGGCCTGGTTCACATGGGTCATCATGACAGGACGGGAAGGTTCAAGGTTACTATGTCGTTGTTAAGGTCAGCTGACCAGTCACGTGCGGTGTGAATGTTGGAAGCAGTTGCTGATTGTGATGTGGTGTGACGTGGTGTGGTGTAGTGTGATGTGATGTGATGTGATGTGATGTGGTGTGGTGTGGTGTGGTGTGGTGTGGAGTGATGTGGTGTGGTGTGGTGTGGTGTGGTGGGATGTGAGTGTGGTGTGGTGTGGTGTGATGTGATGTGATGTGATGTGGTGTGGAGTGGTGTGGTGTGGTGTGATGTGGTGTGGTGTGGAGTGATGTGGTGTGGTGTGGTGTGATGTGGTGTCGTGTGGTGTAGTGTGGTGTCGTGTGGTGTGGTGTGGAGTGATGTGGTGTGATGTGGTGTGATGTGGTGTGGTGTCGTGTGATGTGGTGTGGTGTGGTGTGGTGTGATGTGGTGTGGTGTGGAGTGATGTGGTGTGGTGTGGTGTCGTGTGGTGTGATGTGGTGTGGTGTGGAGTGATGTGGTGTGGTGTGATGTCGTGTGGTGTGGTGTGGTGTAGTGTGGTGTGATGTGGTGTGGTGTCGTGTCGTGTCGTGTGATGTGGTGTCGTGTGGTGTGATGTGGTGTGGAGTGATGTGGTGTGGTGTGATGTGGTGTGGTGTGGTGTCGTGTGGTGTGGAGTGATGTGGTGTGGTGTGGTGTGGTGTGATGTGGTGTGGTGTCGTGTCGTGTCGTGTGATGTGGTATGGTGTGGTGTCGTGTGGTGTGGAGTGATGTGGTGTGATGTGGTGTGGTGTGGTGTGGTGTCGTGTCGTGTCGTGTGATGTGGTGTGGAGTGATGTGGTGTGGTGTGGTGTCGTGTGATGTGGTGTGGTGTGGAGTGATGTGGTGTGGTGTGGTGTCGTGTGATGTGGTGTGGTGTGGTGTGGTGTGGAGTGGTGTGGTGTGATGTGGTGTGGTCTGGTGTGGTGTGATGTGGTGTGGTCTGGTTTGGTGTGATGTGGTGTGGTCTGGTGTGGTGTGTTGTGTTTGTGGTGTGGTGTGGTGTGATGTGGTGTGGTGTGGTGTGATATGTTGTGTGATGTGATGTGGAGTGCTTTGGTGTGGTGTGGAGTGGTTTGATGTCGTGTGGTGTTGTTGGATGTGGTATGGTGTATTACTATCAGTGTACAGTTTGTATTTCATTATTTCACCGACATGGCAATGTCCGGAGTCTGACCTTGAACTTGACCAATTGAAGACCAATCATAAGGAGTAATCACGTGACGTCAGCCACTGGCCAAAACGGCTCATCTGTGTTAGACAGTTGTCATGTCAAAGGTCAGGATAAGCGGTGATTGTCTTCAGCTCCAAGTATCAATCAAATGATATCAGAGCGACTCCCCCTCCCCTCACCCTGCCCCTCCCCTACCCGAGCGACAACTCCCGTGGGAGACTTGATGAATGGGAGGCTTTGACCTGGGCTGATAGAGGTCTCATTCTGGACATGGCCCATCTCAACTTCTGGACTTCTCCTGGCCCAGGCCATCTCATCGGGCCATCTAACTTCATAGGGGAGTCCATTTAGACATCACCATTCCCAGAAACCGGGGGGGGGGGGGCTATGCAAACGGCGCCCAGTGTTATGGAGTTTGTGATAGAGATAGGACTTCAAAACGCCATTAGACGCTTGATTGGCAAAAAAAAGAAAATCACCGGATTCCCGGAGACAATCGCGCTGGGGACAGGGCGAGCAGTCCCGGGGGACACGGGACTGTGATAGCGCCATGTGTCGGTCAGCGATCCAGGGGCTGCTCGTGGATTCCGTGGGGTCGGGTCCCCGAACAACTTGAGTATGACGTCAGCCGGAAAATGAGGGTGAACTCACGGCTTGTGGTCGTTCAGGCGGAGGTGGAGGGGGGGGGGGATCAGAGACGTTTGAATTGTTGGGTGGTGGGGGGGGGGGGGGTGGGGGGCAGAGACGTTCGAATTAAGTTGGGTGGTGGGGGGGGGGGGGGGGTTCAGGGACGTTTGAATTAAGTTGGGTGAAGGTGTGTGTGTGTGTGTGTGTGTTGGGGGAGGGGTGTTGTCATACGACGCTTGTATTGTTGGGTAAAAGTGTGCTACTGTGCTGTGTGTGGGTTACTGTGCTGTTTGTGTGGGGGTTGTGTGCTATGTGTGACGTAAGTTGAGCAGTATTAAATTTGGAATGACTACGAAAGAAAAGTAGACGCAAACTACGTCCCGGTGTCTGTCTGAAAAATCCTCAAGTACATGTTTTTTAAGATATTCCCAAACTATTCCCAAACTATTCCCAAAATATTCCCAAAATATTGCCAAACTATTCCCAAACTATTCCCAAACTATTCCCAAACTATTCCCAAACTATTGCCAAAATATTGCCAAAATATTCCCAAAATATTCCCAAACTATTCCCAAAATATTCCCAAACTATTCCCAAACTATTCCCAAAATATTCCCAAAATATTCCCAAAATATTGCCAAAATATTGCCAAAATATTCCCAAAATATTCCCAAACTATTCCCAAAATATTCCCAAAATATTCCCAAAATATTCCCAAAATATTCCCAAAATAGTCCCAAAATAGTCCCAAAATAGTCCCAAAATATTCCTTTAGACAAAAGCAGCACAGAATACTGTTGCTCAGGTGCATGAAGTGTCGGCACCTACAAATAAAATTTTTTCTCAGTATCTCTGATGCATCCCGTTAAAGCCCCCCTATCCGCCCCCCCCCCCACACACTACAGTTTTCTGTCCCATCTAGTCTGTTTTTAATCTTGTACACACCGCTATCTCTCCTATCGACCCCCTCCATTTCATGTCGCCCTGGGACACTTAGATGTACCCACCGTTTTGTGGTTTATAAAAAATCTATCCCATTTCTGTTTCAAACTTTGTCGCCCCTGTAATTAGTGTCTGATTTAAAACTTATTTGAAGTTCTAGAAAGTTCCAGACAGTTCGATAACTTTGAACTTAAACTGAACAGAATGCACTGCATGCCTTGATCGAGATTTTGTTGAAGTTGTGCCAGATTTTGAACAGGTTTTACGATCTAGCAGTTGTTGCTGTGTTAACTTTAGCCTGTCTTAATTAGATGACAACATAGCCGAGATCGGACTAAGAAATAACAATCAATGATACTCTTACAGGTTGGGAGGGGAGCGAGGGGGGGCTGGGAGAGTTAAACAATATAGACACAAATCTTTAGCATTACGATTGGTTATCTTCCATTGATTGGTCGAGTATCTTTCATTGATTGGTCGAGTATCTTCTATTGATTGTTGGGGTATCTCCAAAATCTGAAATCCTCTATTACGAAGTACATCCACCACTCAGCTCTGATAAAAATGTGAGTCCACCTCACACCTTACTGGTGTACTGTTGCTCACTGCCCCATGTTTTCTAGACGATTCTGGTTGGTCACAAGTGTGTCGGGTGTGTTTCCATGTGGGACTGTTCAGTCTGTTAGAGTCACCACTAACTCTCTATGTTAGAGTCGCCACTAACTCTGTAGAGTCGCCACTAACTCTGTAGAGTCGCCACTATCTCTATATGTTAGAGTCGCCACTAACTCTTTCTGTTAGAGTTGCAACTAACTCTGTCTGTTAGAGTCGCCACTAACTCTGTAAAGTCACCATTAACTCTCTATGTTAGAGTCGCCACTAACTCGGTCTGCTAGAGTCGCCACTACTTCTGTATGCTAAGAGTCAGGAGACGCGAGATTTAAGTGTTGTGATAGTACATTTGTGCCGCTAGATGGCGCTTCACCGCAAAGAATTCCCTCACGACAGATAACTCTGCTGTTTTATTGAGTTAGCTGGAGTTGTCCCCCACGTTTGTCCGCTTGATGAACGCCAAACGCCAAAAACAAACATCAGTGGAGTGACCACAAGTACCGTACGGCTGGTAGTTTGGCGTGTGGTAGTGTTGGGTTTTGTCTGTCCAATGTAAATCCGTGCGTTTCGCTACCTCACTTTTATTGAAACAATATAAACATAGGGTTGATAGGATTAGCGAGTGCAGTTTGCCTATGAAAGCACTCAGTTTAAATAAGTTTCTGGCAACAGTTGGAGGATGGTAGGATGGAAATGATGGGCATCCAGCCACCCAGCTGGCTCTGTCTTGCCTACCCTGTATCCAGTTAAAGATGTGCCAACCATACCTTAGCAGGACGAGGTAGGTACCAGCTCGCAACCAGCTCCTGACTTGCTCAACACTTGCATAAGACCTGCCCAAGACCTGCTCCTAACCTGCCCAAGACCTGCTCCTAACCTGCTCCCAATCTGCCCAAGACCTCCTCCCAACCAGCTCACAACCTGCCCAAGACCTGCCCAAGACCTGCTCCCAACCAGCTCACAACCTGCCCAAGACCTGCTCCCAACCTGCCCAAGACCTGCCCAAGACCTGCTCCTAACCTGCCCAAGACCTGCTCCTAACCTGCTCCCAATCTGCCCAAGACCTCCTCCCAACCAGCTCACAACCTGCCCAAGACCTGCCCAAGACCTGCTCCCAACCAGCTCACAACCTGCCCAAGACCTGCTCCCAACCTGCCCAAGACCTGCCCAAGACCTGCTCCCAACCTGCCCAAGACCTGCTCCCAACCTGCCCAAGACATGCCCAAGACCTGCCCAAGACCTGCTCCCAACCAGCTCACAACCTGCCCAAGACCTGCTCCCAACCTGCCCAAGACCTGCCCAAGACCTGCCCAAGACCTGCTCCCAACCTGCCCAAGACCTGCTCCCAACCTGCCAAAGACCTCCCCAAGACCTGCCCAAGACCTGCTCCCAACCTGCCCAAGACATGCTCCCAATCTGCCCAAGACCTGCCCAAGACCTGCTCCCAACCTGCCCAAGACCTGCTCCCAACCTGCCCAAGACCTGCCCAAGACCTGCTCCCAACCTGCCCAAGACCTGTCCAAGACCTGCTCCCAACCTGCCCAAGACCTGCCCAAGACCTGCCCAAGACCTGCTCCCAACCAGCTCCCAACCTGCCCAAGACCTGCTCCCAACCTGCCCAAGACCTGCTCCCAACCTGCCCAAGACCTGTCCAAGACCTGCTCCCAACCTGCCCAAGACCTGCCCAAGACCTGCTCCCAACCAGCTCACAACCTGCCCAAGACCTGCTCCCAACCTGCCCAAGACCTGCCCAAGACCTGCTCCCAACCTGTCCAAGACCTGCTCCCAACCTGTCCAAGACCTGCTCCCAACCTGTCCAAGACCTGCTCCCAACCTGTCCAAGACCTGCTCCCAACCTGCCCAAGACCTGCTCCCAACCTGCCCAAGACCTGCCCAAGACCTGCTTCCAACCAGCTCACAACCTGCCCAAGACCTGCTCCCAACCTGCCCAAGACCTGCCCAAGACCTGCTCCCAACCTGCCCAAGACCTGCCCCCAACCTGCTCCCAATCTGCCCAAGACCTGCCCCCAATCTGCTCCCAATCTGCCCAAGACCTGCCCCCAACCTGCTCCCAATCTGCCCAAGACCTGCCCCCAACCTGCCCCCAACCTGCTCCCAACCTGCCCAAGACCTGCTCCCAACCTGCCCAAGACCTGCCCAAGACCTGCTCCCAACCTGCCCAAGACCTGCCCAAGACCTGCTCCCAACCTGCCCAAGACCTGCCCAAGACCTGCTCCCAACCTGCCCAAGACCTGCCCAAGACCTGCCCCCAACCTGCTCCCAATCTGCCCAAGACCTGCCCCCAACCTGCTCCCAATCTGCCCAAGACCTGCCCCCAACCTGCCCCCAACCTGCTCCCAACCTGTCCAAGACCTCCTCCCAACCTGTCCAAGACCTGCTCCCAATCTGCCCAAGACCTGCCCCCAACCTGCTCCCAATCTGCCCAAGACCTGCTCCCAACCTGCCCAAGACCTGCCAAAGACCTGCTCCCAACCTGCCCAAGACCTGCCCAAGACCTGCCCCCAACCTGCCCCCAACACTTGCCCAAGACCTGCCCCCAACCTGCCCCCAACACTTGCCCAAGACCTGCCCAAGACCTGCCCCCAACACTTGCCCAAGACCTGCCCAAGACCTGCCCCCAACCTGCCCCCAACACTTGCCCAAGACCTGCCCCCAACACTTGCCCAAGACCTGCCCCCAACCTGCTCCCAACCTGTTCCAACCTGCCCAAGACCTGCCCCTAACCTGTTCCCCAACCTGCCCCCAACCTACCCAAGACCTGCTCCCAACCTGCCCAAGACCTGCCCCCAACACTTGCCCAAGACCTGCCCAAGACCTGCCCCCAACCTGCCCCCAACACTTGCCCAAGAC
Source organism: Physella acuta (assembly GCF_028476545.2). Taxonomy (NCBI): domain Eukaryota; kingdom Metazoa; phylum Mollusca; class Gastropoda; family Physidae; genus Physella; species Physella acuta. The sequence goes on from NW_026732013.1 coordinate 1,406,191, forward strand.
CTGCCCAAGACCTGCCCAAGACCTGCCCAAGACCTGCCCCCAACACTTGCCCAAGACCTGCCCAAGACCTGCCCCCAACCTGCCCCCAACACTTGCCCAAGACCTGCCCCCAACCTGCCCAAGACCTGCAGAAGACCTGCCCCCAACCTGCCCAAGACCTGCAGAAGATCTGCCCCCAATCTGCCCAAGACCTGCCGAAGACCTGCTATCTCCCCGTGAGTTGACAAGACCCGACTCACCCCCAGGCCTCCCTGTTTACCCCCACACGACACGCGCTAACTTATCGTCTGCAGGTTTGATACAAACAGGCCGCACGTGTGTCCCTCGTGTGCTGGCATTTTAACTCACGCCAATGTGTTTTCCCAAGTGTGATGCAAGCACGGTATAAATCAACAGCACGCGCCACATCAAAGCTGCTCACCAGCATCACGTGATCGACACTTTGGGAAATTTTAAAACCGAGTTTTGTTTGCAGACAGGTAAAATTGGCTGGTCGCAGTTCATCAAGGCACGGTGTTATTGAGGACATTTGATAACTGGGGGAGGGGGGGGGGGGGGGGGGAGAGGTGTGTGTGTGTGTGGGGGGGGGGGGGGTCCCATGGGCTGCTGGTTAATCTTTGACGTGGTGGTGGAGGCACCCTGTGGTGTTGTGGGTACCCTGGGGTGGTGGGGGCACCCTGGGGTGGTGTGGGCACGTCGGGGTGCGAGGACACCCCGGGGTGGCGGGGTATCCCGTGGGGCAGTGGTTAAACTGAAACGTCTGCAGTCGCTGGGTCGAGGCGGCCGGAAGTTGTGGAGCAGCAGACGTCAGCTGCACCTGGTGCTGCCACTTCCGCCAGGTAGGTGACGTCATCGGCCTGCCTTAGGGGAAACGGTAAAATAAAACGCGCAAACCTTTTTCGTGGACAAATGGTTGGTGTTTGATCTATGGTTCAATATCGACCAACATGCACCAGACTTAGTGGATACTGTATTCTGACATGGTCAATTAGTCATGTGACTGTATCCATCAGTCATGTGACTATCAGTCATGGTCCATCAGTCATGTGACTGTATCCAGACGAGGTCCATACAAGACTACCTGACGCTACACCTGTAAAAAAAAGTTTCATAAAGCAAACACTTCACGCCATCCCCTTAATCCGTTACCCGACACACATAATCCGTAATCCGGTCAACATAATCCGACTAGGCGATAAATGATGACAGTGCCCTCTAGCAGACGTGATGACGTGTGTCAACACCGTCACACAAAAACTCTGCTCGCTTTGATGTTCGCACGTGAGCGATGTGTACTCACCAGCGTGGAACCAGAGCGGGCATCAGACATCGATGGGTGGGTGGGGCGAGGTGGGTGGGGCGAGGTGGGTGGGGCGAGGTGGGTTAGATGTGGTGAGGTGTGGATCAGTGCGGTTTGGTGTGGGTGGGTGGATGTTGCTGTGCGAGAGTGAGGATAGGTGTGGGTGTGTGGGATTAGTTGTGGATGGATGGGGTAATGTGATTGAGGCACGGTTGTAGTGTAGTGGTCAGTTAGTGACCAGCTTACAGCAGCGTGTGGCGCATCTTCCCCCCCCCCCCCCCCCACCCGCTTACCTACGCCAATAGAACATTTCCTGTCGAGAAAGCCGACAGATTTAAACAGCCGTCTGTTTGCTGTTGTCAAGTACAAAAATATTTAAACAATAGTTTTCTGGTGAGTGCTTCCACCAGCCTCACGCTAGCTCTTGTACCAGTCACGTGATACCCTACTTACAGTCGTGCGCGCGCACCAATTGACGTCAGATGTGATATAATCTTGAATCAGTTTTCCCGCAACCTTGTCTTCATTCATTGGCCAGCCCAGGTCACGTGCCAAATGTTGACATTTTCCCACAGAAAGCAATAAACAGTCTAGTCTGCTGAAGACAATTTGTCGCTACAATATTGCCAGCAGTATTTGATAAGGACAATTTGTCGCTACAATATTGCCAGCAGTATTTGATAAGGACAATTTGTCGCTACAATATTGCCAGCAGTATTTGATAAGGACAATTTGTCGCTACAATATTGCCAGCAGTATTTGATAAGGACAATTTGTCGCTACAATATTGCCAGCAGTATTTGATAAGGACAATTTGTCGCTACAATATTGCAAGCAGTATTTGATAATGAACTGGTTATCTGATGTTAGACAGGCCAAGACAACGTTACTATCGGTTGGTGTGTGTGCGTGTGTGTGTGTGTGGGGAGGGGGGGTCTGCGAGTGTGGACGTGGGTTTTCTAGAGATGTGGGGGAGAATTAGAAATAGCTGGACAATATGGACATCGGAGAAAGTTGACAGAGCGGCCATAAGAGAAACTTGACAAGGTATTAGACAAGACACGATACTTGAAAAGCACGATATTTGACAAGATAGGATACTAGACAAGGTACGATACTTGATAAGATGCGACACTTGACACGAAAAAATACTTTACAAGAGACGATACTTGACACGACAAGATACTTGACATGACAAGATAAGACACCAATATTAACACCACTCACTCCCCCAACACCCGAGTCAGACTCACAGACCCTATCTCTAGAACTTATTAAACCAATTACGTCTCCACCAAAGGTCTTGATCTATAGACAGCAGCGTGCATCTAAAACTGTGCTACCAACCTGTCTATAGACAGGAGCGTGCATCTAAAACTGTGCTACCAACCTTCTGTCTATAGACAGGAGCGTGCATCTAAAACTGTGCTACCAACCTGTCTATAGACAGCAGCGTGCATCTAAAACTGTGCTACCAACCATCATGTCAGAAGACAAGAAAGGGACAGCGATGAATAACGTCAACCATTTTATCGACCGTTCAGAAGTTCGACCTCTTACATCATCGACATTCTCTGCTGTTGTAGCAGTCACGTGGTACTTACTTCTTGGCCACATGTCAGCTAAAACAGCCCCCCCCCCTCAGATGTAATAAAAAAAACAACTGAATCAGCATGAGACTTGACCTCCCGCGCTAGATGACCACTTGGACGATATTCTCGCTCCACAGCTCTCGTGAGGTACTCAGCCTAAAAACCAGGACGGACATTCATCATACGCATTCAGTGCGGGCTACACGGAAGTGGATTCACGCATTCAGTGCGGGCTAAACGGAAGTGGATTCCATCATACTCATGTCTAGCTTCTTCTGTAATGGCAAGTCTGTACGACTGTGTATAAATATGTAACGGGGAAAAGAGGCGGAAGACAGGACAAGAAAGTAAAGGTGGGGGGGGGGGGAAAGAAGCACCCCCCTCCACCCCTACCAGGGAGGTGGCGATAATGAGGTGGGTGTGATGGATGGTGTAGATGGTGGAGGGTGGCTGACATAACTCGTAAATCCTAGGAACATCAACAGCACACGTTTCTTTTGGTTTGGTAGTGGTAGCAGTGCACAAATAGAAGTACACAAATAGGAGCAGTACATTATAGGAGAACTACACAAATAGGAGCAGTACATAACTAGGAGCAGTACATAACTAGGAGCAGTACATTATTGGAGCAGTACACAAATAGGAGCAGGGCGTGGTGGGAGCAATACATTAGTAGAAGCAGTGCAATAGTAGGAGCAGTATATTAACGAGAGCAGCGTATTAGTAAGAGCAGTAGATGGTCGAGACGTACACAAATAGGAACAGAGCTGAAATGGGAACAGTAAGCCGTACAAAAATGAGAGCAGTATATAAAGAGGAGCATTGCACTAAAGAGGCGGGTGGTAGAGAGCTCGACTGCTGACCCGTAAGTCTCGGTTCGAGTTCGTAGAACGTCACTGAGTCCACTCAGCTTTTATAGGTACCTGACCTACGTTAGGGTAAGTAAATGCGGCTTTACATTGGTGGCAGCGCGATAATTTATCTTTAAACTCCGAATAATTTATCTTTAAGCTCCGAATAATTTTTTTTAAGCTCCGCTGCTTAAATACAATTGCACGGCATGACGTCCACCTCGACCTTGACCCACAGAGGTCATTACAGACACGCCCACATGGTAACATGGCGCTCATTCAAACTTTGACACAGAGCTGCTGTCGTGCTGTGATAAACCCGGGCTTAGTGGGGTGGGGGGAGGGGGTGGCTGGGGGTCAGGGACCCCGGCCCGTCTTATTGACCCCTATTGCATTGTCCTTGCACGTGTGGACAGCTGACGTGTGCATGCACGTGCTTATCACATGACAAACTTGACAGGACTCATCCAGTGACCCGACTTGATGCCCGCATGGTGACCCGATGTTATGCCCACATGGTGCCCGATGTTATGCCCTGGTGACCCGACTTTATGCCCACATGGTGACCCGATGTTATGCCCTGGTGACCCGATGTTATGCCCTAATGACACGATGTTATGCCCTAATGACACGATGTTATGCCCACATGGTGACCCGATGTTATGCCCTGGTGACCCGACTTTATGCCCTAATGACACGATGTTATGCCCTAATGACACGATGTTATGCCCACATGGTGACCCGATGTTATGCCCTGGTGAGACGACGTTATGCCCACATGGTGACACGATGTTATGCCCACATGGTGCCCGATGTTATGCCCTGGTGACCCGACTTTATGCCCACATGGTGACCCGATGTTATGCCCTGGTGACCCGATGTTATGCCCTAATGACACGATGTTATGCCCTAATGACACGATGTTATGCCCACATGGTGACCCGATGTTATGCCCTGGTGACCCGACTTTATGCCCTAATGACACGATGTTATGCCCTAATGACACGATGTTATGCCCACATGGTGACCCGATGTTATGCCCTGGTGAGACGACGTTATGCCCACATGGTGACACGATGTTATGCCCTGGTGACCCGACGTTATGCCCTGTTGTGGTTAGACGATTTTATGCCCACATGGTGATCCGATGTTATGCCCACATGGTGACCCGATGTTATGCCCACATGGTGCCCGATATTATGCCCATACGGTGACTCGTCTTTATGACCAAGACTTCTTTAACTGTTAAACAATGGTAGCGCCATACAAACCCACGTCTTACACCAACAACTGCCCATGTGAAGCTGGTACCAATAGTGACGCTAGGACTGGTACGTCCCCACGTTTTATCCTGCTATGGACCAACTATCTTCTGATTATAACAACTTTTCAAGTCTGCCGATTTAAAAGTCTTTTGTCAAGGTCGCAGGAACAATTATTAAGGTCACGGACGCTCATGAAGGTCAAATGCGACATATCCGCAGTATATCGCGTGGCCTGGTCATCAAGTTGAGCCACTCCAAGTTCTATGACCCAACGTAAACATTCTATGACAGAGACAGCCCCTGTCACACAAGATGGCGGCCTAAGACAGAGACAGTCGAGGTCACACAAGATGGCGCAGTCCGTAAAGTCTCTTCTGGTTGTGGGCTTTAAAAAACTAATTTATGGAGTTAAAAAAAAACAATTTTAAAATTTAATTATTTAGACTGAAAATCCTGCTCCAAGAAGCGGCCCATCCACGCCCAAGTACCGCCCGCCATTGTAGTACTCGTCAAATTGGGGCAACCATCAGTTTGATTGGAGATTTTTTTCTGCACTTCCGGTTGGTTTCTGTTGACTGCCGGGATGTCACTTGACAAGCAACGCGCATTGGACGCTCGATACGCACGGAGCACCGCTGAGCACGGTGGAGCATGGTGGAGCACGGTGGAGCACGGTGGAGCAGAACTTATCACTTAAGCTCGATAGCTTCAAATTTCAGCTTGATATTGGTCTGTCCGTGTTATGAGCAGTTAAGTTTGGGCTGGGAAACAAAGACACCCCCCCCACACACACACAAACACTTGAAACTTGGAACACGATAGCTCTGTTATGAGGAGAGCATCGACGATTTAGAGAAGTAATTAAAACAGAGAGGATATTGGTGATGATTAAACAGGGGAGGGGGGGGTGATATGTGTTTATTTAACAGCGGGAGTGGGGGGAGGGGTAATAGGCTATGTGATTAAGGGCGCGGGGGTGTGAACTAAGTGTTTAGTTTTCCTTTGGTTCGTGTCTGTTCAATTAGATTCTATACAATTGGTTACAATAACATTACAGAAAAAACACTGTTATAAAAACATTATCCACCCCTTTTTCCTTGATGTGTAACCTAATTAATGATCTATCCCTAAACATACACACATAATAGCCCTCCTAGAATGATGACAGACAGACACAGATCTCGAGACAGCTGTAAAATGAGCATTATTCCCCTTTGTAGTGAGCAGTTGCTACAGAAGGGCCAATTAATTGTTTTAGCAATTAAGTTTGGATCAATCAAATTTTAGCAATTAATATTGTATCAATCAAGTTAATCCAAGGTAACACGGCCAAGATCAGACAACAGCTAACTTGGCCATGACATCATCTAACAAGACCATGACACCATCTAACATGGCCATGACACCATCTAACATGGCCATGACACCATCTTATAGGCCATGACAACAGCTAACATGGCCATGACACCATCTAACTTGGCCATGACACCATCTAACATGGCCATGACACCATCTTATAGGCCATGACACCATCTAATAGGCCATGACACCATCTAACATGGTCATGACAACAGCTAACATGGCCATGACACCATTTAACATGGCAATGACACCATCTTATAGGCCATGACACCATCTAATAGGCCATGACACCATTTAACATGGCCATGACACCATCTAACATGGACATGACACCATCTAACATGGACATGACACCATCTAACATAGCCATGACACCATCTAACATAACCATGACACCATCTAAAAGGCCATGACACCATCTAACTTGGCCATGACATCATCTAACAAGACCATGACACCATCTTATAGGCCATGACAACAGCTAACATGGACATGACACCATCTAACATGGCCATGACACCATCTAACATGGCCATGACACCATCTTATAGGCCATGACAACAGCTAACATGGCCATGACACCATCTAACATGGCCATAACACCACCTAACATTTCCATGACACCATCTAACATAGCCATAACACCATCTAACATGGCCATGACACCATCTAACATGGCCATAACACCATTTAACATGGCCATGACACCATCTAATAGGCCATGACACCATCTAATAGGCCATGACACCATCTAACATGGTCATGACACCATCTAACATGGCCATAACACCATTTAACATGGTCATGACACCATCTAACATGGCCATGACACCATCTAACATGGCCATGACACCATCTAACATGGCTATGACACCATCTAACATGGCCATGACACCATCTAACACGGCCATAACACCATCTAACTTGGCCATGACACCATCTAACATGGCCATGACACCATCTAACATGGCCATGACACCATCTAACATAGCCATGACACCAATGGCCCTGCAAGTAGTTCGCCTGAATGAAACCTACAGCAGCTGATGTTGGATGCTGCCAGACGACTGCTGTGCCGCTAGTTAATCTTCTAGCACGACTGCTGTGCCGCTAGTTAATCTCCTAGACGAGTCTTCACACCCATGTTTCACGCTTCAGTGAGTCTCCACCCAGCCGTGACTGCTGTTGTTGCTGTTTGTGTTTGTTGGTTTTTTTAAACCCGACATGACTCATTGAGCTTAATAATTAACTTAATGACTAATCAAACTAGATGACCGGCAACCAACATAACTTTTGTCACGCACAAATAAACAAATGTAATACTTTTTTTGGCAAAGTAATTATATGATACGTGTGGGTATCGCAGTATAAACTTAACCCAAGGCTAATTCCTACTTTAATCTTAAGCGTTGCACAAAAATATATTTAAGCGATCCATTGGTAGATGAAGTAGAGTACATGTTTCTTGACCTCGGCATATGAAGGAATAATGTGGTCAGCAAACGTGAGGTAGAGACCATCAAAGCTGGTAGGACGTAGTTGAACCCGGATTCGAACTCCTACGGGTTAGCTCTACCGCTAGGCCACGCCGTCCCATAAGCCTCTTACTAAGGCGAACTTTTTATGAAAACTCAGCTATTATGACATAAGATGAAACCAGACCTACTCTACTGTTACCTCTCCAATCGACCTCTGACTAACACACTTGTCTACACGTCGGTGGTTTCAGTCTTCCCAGTAACTGGATCTGTCCTCGAACCCCAGTCCATCAGCCACAGCTGACAACAGCTCACCACCCGACCAGCGGGACTCTGTTCACGCTTGGCTGCCCCGCTCATGCACCCGGTGTGCTTGTTCACTCAACCGTCACGTGATAGTAATGACGTCACGATCAGGTTTCGCGTAACAAAATGTTAGCTGTCATAACCTTATCGTCTGACGGACGGTCCGTCATCTAACATGCGGGGATGGGAATGCGCGTGCATGTGTGAGCGCAAACCTCATCTTTGCTGTTGACCACCGCATAAACCACACACAACCACACACAACCACACACAACCACACATACATATCAGCATAAACCACACACAAACCCCATCACAACCACGCACAAACATCAGCATAATCCACACACAACCACACACAAACAGCATAAACCACACACAACCCCTCACAACCACACACAAACATCAGCATAAACCACACACAAACCCTCACAACCACACACAAACATCAGCATAAATCACACAAACCCTCACAACCACACAAACATCAGCATAAATCACACACAGACCTCATCACAATCACCTACAAGCCACCTTATAACCCCCCCCCCCCCCATAAACCACACCCACACTCTAAGATCAGACAATAAACACGCGCCCCCCCCCCCCCCCCCCACCAATTGAGAGAATGTGTATCTCCTCTGATAATAAACAAGTAAAAAATTGCTTTAATTAAAATGCCAGGAAATGTGAAATTGCTTGTTTTTTGTGTGCGAGGTTGCTTTATTTCTTTTGATTTCGCCCCTAAAAACAATCCCAAGTTTAGTGTAGATGGGAGGTATAAAACTCCAACCCCTATAATTGGCTGAAAATAGACTCGTCTAAAAACTCAGGGCCCTGATTGAAATGGGATGTAGGGGGAACAGGATGGAGGGAACACCCAAATAAACAATCGCCAAATGACTTAAAAAACCCGAGAAAACTCCCCGTGAGTTCTTCTCAATCCCTCTCACATTTCTCTAGGTGAGCAGTTTGGGGAGGGGGGAGGGGTGTAATCATATAACTAATGGCTGCCTGTAGCGCCGCTTACAACTTTGTTGTTGGAAATTTTCGCGTTATTTGAATATTTGTTTGACAAAACTCGAAGCAAACCAGTTCTAAACAAAACATTAGCTTCCCGGGGCAACCTTACTGTTATTGCTACATAATGTCATGCGCAGAATGTCATGCGCAGAATGTCATGCGCAGAATGTCATGCGCACAAGCTCCCGTGGGTGTATTTCCGTGTTTATACTCGCGACACGAGTACCTGAGCGAGCCTGGACTGGTATCGTGTAGCTAGCTTTCATATGGAAAACATAGTAATCACTCATAGCACGGCGGTAGTGTAATCGGTTTCGAAGCAATAATCGATACTGACTAACGAGCAAACGATTAATTCGAGTATTTATAATAGCATCGGGATCGTGTGTGGCGTAGTCGATACATCTGAACAAGGCGATAAAAAGCCCCGTTATTTAGTGGCCTAATGTGGGGACCATGAATGTCCACAGAGCTCAGATGGATGATTAAATATCCATCCATCAGAGATGGAACAAATATGGGAAAACGTGTTGCCATAGTGGCGCATGGGCCAACAAAAGGGCCAATAACGCCGCGAGATTTAGGGCTCGTGTAAGCGAATATGGTTGGCCGTAATGGTCAAACAATATGATGGGGACATTAATTCCATCCAACTAATATGATAAACCGCATTTTTTTGTGGTGTATGTTTGTGGATGTTAAAACAGCTGGGACCTACATCATAGGCTCTGGACAATGGTCGAGCTTAGTTTTTTATCTGGCTCATCAAGTTTAGCTTTTATCTGGCTCATTAAAGCACGTTTTGTTTACCGTGATCAGTTATATTAAGGCTTTTGTTCTGCTTCTACTGAGGGTTTCAGCGGGTTGTGATTCGGGCAGAGGCGTAGCTAGGGGAGGGCGGGGAGGGCGGCCGCCCCGGGCGCCGACCCTATGGGGGCGCCAAAAGGGGTAGAAAAAAAAATTAAAAGCTCATTTTAAGCTGCAGTTTTGAATTATAAACGGTCAAAGTAAAGAAATTTAACGGCTGAGAGCCTTTGCATACTGATTTAACTGTTTTTCTACCTTGATTGTGTAATTGTAAAACGTATAGATGGGGAGGGAGGGAGGGGGGGGGTGGCGCTTTTTCGAAGACTAAAATCGGAAAAATTCACACCGGATTTAGGAATAAATAACCGATATCACTCAGAAAAGAAACCCGTTGAACTAAAGCGTATTTTACAATTGTGTAACATAAAAAAGAGTTAGTGACGTTTAAAATCCGCTCTACAATTTTTGTCCAAGATGGTGGGGCGCTTTTTCACTAACAAAAACCGCAGGATTTGTACTAGATCGGTGACTAGAAAACTTTTAACACTTAGAAAAGAAACCAATTGTATTAACACTTAATGTACGATTTCACTACCCAGTTTTGCTAAGTAATAACGCGACTAGTTCTTTGTACGATTCTTACGATTCTCTCAACTTCATCGTGATAGATCAGATACTTTTACTTGATTGCATTCCATCTTACCTGGATCACTGCATTAAAGATAAATAAATATAACGTATTCTTGTATCGCTATCCTATCAGTAAAAAACAGACTGTCGGAGCGGGTGGATGGGAAGCGAAACTCTTTGCCAAAATTTTAAGAGAGAAGAAAATTAGTATATTGTACTGATTATTACTTAGTTCAACCTAACTGATAATTCCAAATTGTTCTAAAGAGACGACCAAAAGTAGACCAAATAAGGCTTGCACCTTCTACAAAATACATTCTAAAGCAGTGGTTCTTGTCTTTTTGGAGTACCGAACCCCACCAGTTTCATATGCGAAATCACCGAACCCGTCTTAATAGTTGTATCGTCCACACGGACAAAATCCGATCGTAAATCATATGAGTCGGGTGTCTCTTGACCTCCGCGGAAGCCCTGAGACTGAATTACCGAACTTCTTGGGTTCGATGGAGCCCACTGTTCTAAGCTCTTATGATTTTCTACTTTTTATTCGTTTCGGCATCTTAAGGGGAATTTAATATATATATATATATATATATATATATATATATATATATATATATATATATATATATATATATATATATATATATATATATATATATATATATATATATATATATATATATATATATATATATATATATATATATATATATATATATATATATATATATATATATATATATATATATATATATATATATATATATATATATATATATATATATATATATATATATATATATATATATATATATATATATATGGGGGGAGGGCGCCAAACTGACAGTTCGCCCCGGGCGCCGGGAGGTGTCGCTACGCCTCTGGATTCGGGTTGTCTCTGTCAAAGGGTTTCAGCTTTTTAGAGGTTGGTATTCAACTTGTCAGATAGCTGTGCCCCGGGTTGTTTTAAGGTTGTTATTCTGGTCAGTGGCGTATCGAGGGGGGGGGTGCGGACCGCACCGGGTGACACCATTTAGGGGAGGGACACCAAGGCAAAAAATAGCAAAATAATTAGAGAAAAATTATAATTCCACTTAATTAAGTGATTAATTTGATTGTTAAAAAGTCTTTTAAGAGCAAATTTGACAAATCCCGAGAAAGGTGGAGGGGGGGGGGGGGGGGTGCAAATCGAAAGTATGAGGGGGGTGCTAATCGCTACGCCTCTGGGGGGTGGCACTATTAAGTGCCGCACCGGGTGACACCCGACCTCGCTACGCCACTGATTCTGGTTGTCAGATCGATTCGGGTTGTGCCTAGAGACCAGAAGGTTGAGACTCGTGTTAGCAGAGGGTTGTGGCTTGGGCTGGCAGTTGGTAGTGACGTCAGAAGCCAACGACTTGTGTGACAAGCTCGATGACCTTGAGACGAGCTCGGTGACCTTGAGACGAGCTCGGTGACCTTGAGACAAGCTCTATGCTGAAGTCTCCAGCTTCAGGTACTAGCTCCACTGAGAGGTCAGGTTACCTGTATCTAGGGGTCCATCTACCTCCCCACAGGTAAGTGGGCGCCGTCTGATGCCTACCCCACCCCCCACAGGTCAGAAGAAATATTGTCTGTCACTCACTGGGCTAAAGAAGAAATCAGATGTTGATAATTTGGGAGGGAAATCTTGATATAATTTGGGGCTGGGAAGAGACAGTTAAATATGATGACAAAATGGGGTTTGTAGATGGGCTCTGAGGGAGATCTGTGAACCTCTGTATGCTCTATGTAAGATTGGATGTAATTGAGACATCTGTAAACTACACAACGGCTCGCTCAGATGTAAGATTGGATGTAATGAGATGTGTGAACTGATGTAATGGCACGATTTGATGGACTGTGATAGTGTCTTTGTCAGGAAAAGTTTTCACAATTATTTGTCAGAGGCTGCTTGGATATAGGGGGGGGGGTAGGGATTCAGGGGAGGGGGTGACTGGGTGTACACGAATTAGGAAAAGGGTGGGGTTGGCGTGGAGGGGAGGGGAGAGGAGAGGCTACCCAGAAAGTTAAAACAAAAGTTGACTTGATCTTTAGTGTTGCGGACTAAACGTGTCCAGATGATCAAAATTTTAACTGACAGTACAAGACGGGCAATCATTTTGTCATGGCGTCCAACATGTTTTGAAGGGCTAGCATCGTTTGATGGCGTCCAACAAACTTTGTCAGACCACCGGTGTATGATGGCGTCCAACCGATGTTGTATCTACACTGTCGCAACCAGTTTTAGATCAAGCACGGCGCAGCCTACAGTCGGTAATTGGTTACAATCTATGGCTTATTTCCCGATACGTTATGTTAGATAATGCAGTTCATCTGGTTGTCATGGTAACAGGGCTGAGCAGCTTGTTCTTCAAAGATTAAGTGTAAATGACGTCATAGAACTCTGTTGTGGTCGTTTCGTCATATCCGTGAGTGGGTTGTCACGTCCAACTCCCCCAATCGGGGTTGGATGCTAAATGTTAAATCCAACCCCCTCACGAGTTGTGACCTTCTCGTGTACTGTACTCGCCAGTTCAAGGTCATCTCCAGCTACCTGTTGGCCATCATGCTATTTAACCCGCCATTTGTTAACCCAATGCACTGACCTAATTGATCACCCATTGACCTAATCGATCACCCATTGACCTAATCGATCACCCATTGACCTAATCGATCAGCCATTGACCTAATCCATTGACCTAATCGATCACCCATTGACCTAATCGATCACCAATTGACATAATCGATCACCCATTGACCTAATCCATTGACCTAATCGATCACCCATTGACCTAATCGATCACCAATTGACATAATCGATCACCCATTGACCTAATCGATCAGCCATTGACCTAATCCATTGACCAAATCGATCACCCATTGACCTAATCGATCACCCATTGACCTAATCCATTGCCCTAATCGATCACACATTGACCTAATCCATTGACCAAATCGATCACCCATTGACCTAATCGATCACCCATTGACCTAATCCATTGACCAAATCGATCACCCATTGACCTAATCGATCACCCATTGACCTAATCCATTGACCTAATCGATCACCCATTGACCTAATCGATCACCCATTGACCTAATCGATCACCCATTGACCTAATCGATCAACCATTGACCTAATCCATTGACCTAATCGATCACCCATTGACCTAATCGATCACCCATTGACCTAATCGATCACCCATTGACCTAATCGATCAACCATTGACCTAATCCATTGACCTAATCGATCACACATTGACCTAATCGATCACCCATTGATTCCACCAGAGACCTGATCGTGTCGTTTGCCAGTAACGAACCATCAGTTCACACAACGACGTAATTCTCGTAGTATCTCGCGCCATTTCTCTGTCTGCGCCACGACGCTTCATTACGTCTGCTAACAAGCTACATCACGTGATGGCGAGACAAAGGGAAGTCACTCACGGCTGTTTCTTCACGAGTAGTTTCCCTTTGGTCGCCACACTTCCCAGATTTTGGACATGCCCGCCACGTACCGCATGCGGTCATACATCAGCCAGATTTAGCAGTTATTGCCTAAAGCCAAACGGACCGATATAACAGGTTTAGCTGCGGATGGCAGTAAATTGGGAATATTAATTAGTGAACATCTGTCTACTGTTGTTAAATACACGTTCGTTAATCTTTGCCGGCTACATAAAACATGAAACAAAAATATTTTTTCCCCTTATCTCTGCGACTTTTTCCTCTACGCAAATCTGAGGTTTGAAACAAACTGCAGACGTAGACTCACATTGTGGGGAGGTATGACGACACAGATCTACAGACCCGCTCTCTTATCTTACCATAAGCTGGTCGATGGTTAGACCAGGTTAAGTGGGCTACAGCAACATGACGTGGTATCAACGGAAGTCAAAGGTTATCAACAAGAAATGTTGATGTAAACCTAACTATAGCCCTAACGCAGCGCGACAAGCTGTTGTTGTTGTAGGCTGAACTAGAAGCGGCAAGCTGATGTTGTTGTAGACTGAACTAGAAGCGGCAAGCTGTTGTTGTTTAAGGCTGAACTAGAAGCGGCAAGCTGATGTTGTTGTAGGCTGAACTAGAAGCGGCAAGCTAGTGTTGTTGTAGGCTGAACTAGAAGCGGCAAGCTGATGTTGTTGTAGGCTGAACTAGAAGCGGCAAGCTGATGTTGTTGTAGGCTGAACTAGAAGCGGCAAGCTGATGTTGTTGTAGGCTGAACTAGAAGCGGCAAGCTGATGTTGTCGTAGACTGAACTAGAAGCGGCAAGCTGATGTTGTTGTAGGCTGAACTAGAAGCGGCAAGCTGATGTTGTTGTAGGCTGAACTAGAAGCGGCAAGCTGATGTTGTTGTAGGCTGAACTAGAAGCGGCAAGCTGATGTTGTTGTAGGCTGAACTAGAAGCGGCAAGCTGATGTTGTTGTAGGCTGAACTAGAAGCGGCAAGCTGTTGTTGTTGTAGGCTGAACTAGAAGCGGCAAGCTGATGTTGTAGGCTGAACTAGAAGGGGCAAGCTAATGTTGTTGTAGACTGAACTAGAAGCGGCAAGCTGATGTTGTTGTAGGCTGAACTAGAAGCGGCAAGCTGATGTTTTTGTAGGCTGAACTAGAAGCGGCAAGCTGATGTTGTTGTAGGCTGAACTAGAAGCGGCAAGCTGATGTTGTTGTAGGCTGAACAAGAAGCGGCAAGCTGATGTTGTTGTAGACTGAACTAGAAGCGGCAAGCTGATGTTGTTGTAGGCTGAACTAGAAGCGGCAAGCTGATGTTGTTGTAGGCTGAACTAGAAGCGGCAAGCTGTTGTTGTTGTAGGCTGAACTAGAAGCGGCAAGCTGATGTTGTAGGCTGAACTAGAAGGGGCAAGCTAATGTTGTTGTAGACTGAACTAGAAGCGGCAAGCTGATGTTGTTGTAGGCTGAACTAGAAGCGGCAAGCTGGTGTTGTAGGCTGAACTAGAAGGGGCAAGCTGATGTTGTTGTAGGCTGAACTAGAAGCGGCAAGCTGATGTTGTTGTAGGCTGAACTAGAAGCGGCAAGCTGATGTTGTTGTAGGCTGAACTAGAAGCGGCAAGCTGATGTTGTTGTAGGCTGAACTAGAAGCGGCAAGCTGATGTTGTTGTAGGCTGAACTAGAAGCGGCAAGCTGATGTTGTTGTAGGCTGAACTAGAAGCGGCAAGCTGTTGTTGTTGTAGGCTGAACTAGAAGCGGCAAGCTGATGTTGTAGGCTGAACTAGAAGGGGCAAGCTAATGTTGTTGTAGACTGAACTAGAAGCGGCAAGCTGATGTTGTTGTAGGCTGAACTAGAAGCGGCAAGCTGATGTTTTTGTAGGCTGAACTAGAAGCGGCAAGCTGATGTTGTTGTAGGCTGAACTAGAAGCGGCAAGCTGATGTTGTTGTAGGCTGAACAAGAAGCGGCAAGCTGATGTTGTTGTAGACTGAACTAGAAGCGGCAAGCTGATGTTGTTGTAGGCTGAACTAGAAGCGGCAAGCTGATGTTGTTGTAGGCTGAACTAGAAGCGGCAAGCTGTTGTTGTTGTAGGCTGAACTAGAAGCGGCAAGCTGATGTTGTAGGCTGAACTAGAAGGGGCAAGCTAATGTTGTTGTAGACTGAACTAGAAGCGGCAAGCTGATGTTGTTGTAGGCTGAACTAGAAGCGGCAAGCTGGTGTTGTAGGCTGAACTAGAAGGGGCAAGCTAATGTTGTTGTAGACTGAACTAGAAGCGGCAAGCTGATGTTGTTGTAGGCTGAACTAGAAGCGGCAAGCTGATGTTGTTGTAGGCTGAACTAGAAGCGGCAAGCTGATGTTGTTGTAGGCTGAACTAGAAGCGGCGAGCTGATGTTGTAGTCTGAACTAGAAGCGGCAGGCTGATGTTGTAGGCTGAACTAGAAGCGGCAAGCTGATGTTGTAGGCTGAACTAGAAGCGGCAAGTCGTCAAACGGGGCAGAGCTACATTACACAAGGGAGCGTTGACAGAGAGGAAAGTTGACACAGAGAGGAAAGTTGACACAGAGAGGAAGGTGGACACAGAGAGGTCCAGTCAAGGAGCGTTCAGACGACATCGTATATAGCAATATTACAAAGCCTAGCCCTAGCTAATATCATGGACCAGAGCCCGTATACGTAGGGTATCGCTAATGAGGTACGGAGCCCTAGCTCAGAGCGGTTTACTCGCACCATACAGAGCCTGTTGCAGTGGAGCCCCAACACACGGGAGCCCCAACACGGGAGCCCCAACACGGGAACCCCAACAACACTACGGGCCTTTATACACGGGAGCCCCATCACGGGGACCCCAAGACGGGAGTCCCAACACTAGGAGCCTCAACACTACGAGCCTCAATATTCGGGAGCCCCAACACGGGGAACCCCAACACACGGGAGCCCCAACACGGTAGCCCCAACACGGGAGCCCCAACACGGTAGCCCCAACACGGGAGCCCCAACACGGGGAACCCCAACACACGGGAGCCCCAAAACGGGAGCCCCAACACGGGGAACCCCAACACACGGGAGCCCAACACGGGAGCCCCAACACGGGAGCCCCAACACGGGGAACCCCAACACACGATAGCCCCAACACGGGAACCCCAACAAGGGGACCCCAAGACGGGAGCCCCAACACTACGAGTCTCAATACACGGGAGCCCCAACACACGGGAGCCCCAACACAAAGCGTCGTTAACAAAGGCTGGTGATTTTATTTGCCCATTACAAGCATCAAAGTCCAGTCGGCCGTGAACGGTCGTTTGTCAAACTCGTGACCATTCCAGTGGACGTCTCGTAAATCACCGCGAGTTTTCAATTAATGGCGCATGCGCCAACCTCACCCATCCGTTAAATGATGTTAGCGCACCCATGGTTTCCTCCACGCCACGCAATATTTGGCAAGAATATTGATGAACTTCGCGACCGATGGACGGGAGCGACCGATGGACGGGAGCGGCCGAGAGAAAGAGAGAAACAACAAAGAGAAAGATTTTCTACAAGGGGAGGCGAGGCTGGTTTACTTTGTGGGTTCATTGAACACTGGATGCTGACGGTTGAAAACGGATTGAAAAACAAGTCCCATAACTCGTGTTTTCTATGCAAATGTAATTATCTCCTCTTTAAACTGCTCTTCATCACGTGTAATTGACGCGCCTCAAGAGCCGGTACAGCATGAGCCAGATTTTTAGCTCGGAGATTAACTGGCCAGATCACCGTCACGTGATTAGTCAATATCTACTGCCAGTTTGGCCTAGTTCTGCAGCGTCCGGGGATGTTCACAAGGTCAAGGATTCGTGACGTAGTGGCTTGTGTTCCAAATCTCCGTATAAGAGATGTGGATTCATTGCGTTCTGTGTCCGTCGCCAAAGGCCAATACCACCCCCCCCCACTGGGCACTTTCCTAAATACCACCCAGACTGACCACTTCATTCATATCACCCCCACACGGACCTCTTCCCTCAATACCACCCCACTTCTTCCAATACCACCCACACTGACCAAAGTGACCAACACATCGGTGGTATTCCAAAAGATCATGAACATTTATTAACCCCGTAACATTAAGTTCTATTGATAAGTTTTTATTCTTCTAATCAAAAGGGCCGCATTCGTCCTTACAAGAGAGCCTCTCTAGCGACCAATAAACTAACTTGATGGACCGTCTTAAGGTCGAGTTAAAGTCGGCCACATCCGGGCACCGAAAGACGAGATCAGGAACGTTAACCCGAGCTATCTCCCTCTCTTGCTGGCTGCTGGGCATTTGAAAAGTGTTATCTCCACTTTGTTTATTAATAGCGTAACTCAATTACGTCCCCTGGCATTGTGGGGCCAGCACTCGACCAGGTAGGTGAACATAAATAACTGGCACAGACCATAACAAGACTGCCAGGTAGGTGAACATAAATAACTGGCACAGACCATAACAAGACTGGAGTCGGCCTGTCGTCATCACGTGACCTCAGATAGCCCCGGGATGATAGGCTCAAGGTCAAGGCAGCAGACCTGATGCCCCACTCCCTTTAGCAGTGGTACAGGTCCCAAATGAAGTCTTGTTTCACCCCCCCCCCCCTCAATCATTTCATGTTTCAGACCACCCCCCCCCCTTTCAATCATTTCATGTTTCAGACCCCCCTCCTAAAAGATGTCTTGTTTCAGAACCCCCCCCCCCCCCCCCCCCCCCGCCACCCTCTTAGTCTTGTTTAAGGACCTCTCCCTCAATCATGTCTTTTTTTTCAGACCCTCAATCATAAGCTTGTTTCAGACGTCCCTATCTAAGTTTTGTTTCCCATTCCTCGTGTAGCCCCCCCCCCCCCGTCTCCCCCCCCCCCCCCAGCACGTCATAAAGAACGTGAAATGGGTCTGGCTGCGGAGTTTCACCTCAAATAACGGCTTGAAACAAAGGGAAAAAACCATTGCAACAACATGAAGGGAGATAATTGGTTAAAAAACAGCCGCCAATGTTTTTGAAGGCATCTCTTTTAAACGATGCAAAAACTCGAGCTCTGGGAGTTGCAGGAACATTTAACCTGCGGCTCGACCGTCTGATGCATGCTCGCACATAGCATGAATTCAGTACTCACGTCGACAGTCTGATGCATGCTCGCACATAGCATGAATTCAGTACTCACATTAGGCTCGACCATCTGATGCATGCTCGTACATAACATGAATTCAGTACTCACATCGGCCGTCTGATGCATGCTCGCTCATAACATGAATTCAGTACTCACATTAGGCTCAATCGGCTGTTATGTGGATTGTGGATGACTGGAGCTAGTGTAGATGATTGGAGCCAATATGGATGATTGGATCTAATGTGGTGGATTGTACTTAGTGTAGATGATAGTATTGTATGTGAAAGCCGTTGCCTACCTGTTTCAACATGTTTGTGGATTGATAGATGATTATTTACATTCTAAAATTTCTGTGTTGGATTGTAAAACAGTTTGGATTTGGATATGTATGCGATGAATGGATGTATGATGACATATATATATATATATATATATATATATATATATATATATATATATATATATATATATATATATATATATATATATATATATATATGTGATGACGTATCTCTGTCTAGTGGCGTATGGTGACGTATCTAAGTATAACGGCCCATCTACCTTTTGTTCTGCTTAATTTACAAAGACGTGCCCAATGTAGACGTCATTTGTCTTGATCAGTTCCCTAGTTCCACTTAGCATCCATCAAAAACTACACACACCGTCCAGTGGCTACAGACTACCTACCTAACTGCATGCTACCTACCTGACTACATGCTACCTACCTGGCTCTAGGCTACCTACCTGGCTACATGCTACCTACCTGCCTATAGGCTACATATATGACTACGGGCTACCTACCTGACTACAGGCTACCTACCTGACTACAGGCTACCTACCTGGCTACAGGCTACCTACCTGACTACATGCTACCTACCTGATTACAGGCTACCTACATGGCTACAGGCTACCTACCTGGTTACAGGCTACCTACCTGGCTACAGGCTACCTACCTGACTACAGGCTACCTACCTGGCTACAGGCTACCTACCTGACTACATGCTACCTACCTGCTTACAGGCTACCTACCTGGCTACAGGCTACCTACCTGACTACATGCTACCTACCTGACTACAGGCTACCTACCTAGCTACAGGCTACCTACCTAACTACATGCTACCTACCTGACTACAGGCTACCTACCTGACTACAGGCTACCTACCTGGCTACAGGCTACCTACCTGACTACATGCTACCTACCTGACTACAGGCTACCTACCTAGCTACAGGCTACCTACCTAACTACATGCTACCTACCTGACTACAGGCTACCTACCTGACTACAGGCTACCTACCTGTCTACAGGCTACCTACTTGGATACAGGCTACCTACCTGACCGGACAGGAGGCCGTGTATTTAGCGGCAGCCAAACATAGCAAGTTGCTCACCATGTCAGAACTCCATGCCACAGAATTCCTCAGACAAAGTGTGTGTGTGTGTGGGGGGGGGGGGGGTTAACCCTTGTTACACTAACCAGCCATTGTTCTAGTTTTGTTACATTGTTTTTGTTATGCTCCTGTTAAACCGATACATTGAATCGTATTGCCACACATCTGTTCAAACGATACCTAATGTAGCCCAATGATCCACTGTGACGCGATATTGTGGTGGCTGGTTGATGCAGGTCAATGACGACATATTCAACTTAAAGCTAATTAATTTAATGAATTTATTAAAGATCCGGGAGAGAACTCGATACGACGACAACTAATTAAAGATTTAATTTTTTTAAAAATGGTGGCTTAATTAAAAACTTAAGAATAAATATGGATTGTTAATTTATAAGCTATAAGACAATTAATAGCTTGACAGAAATTTGAAACTTAGAAGCTATAACACAATCGACAGCTGGGCTCTAAATAACAGCTAGGTGATTTTCGCATACAAGAGTTCAGTATGGGGAATTTAGTCCGATACTAGTAAAATCTGAGGAATTTTGTCAGATACCAAAGTTCAGCAAGGGGAATCTCGTCAAGTACCTTTAGTGAGCTTATAGGTGTGGAATGCAGGTACAGCATTGGCCAAAATGTTTATAGGCCACTATTCCCAGCTATACTGGCCACTATTCCCAGCTATACTGGCCACTATTCCCAGCTATACTGGCCACTATTCCCAGCTATACTGGCCACTATTCCCAGCTATACGGGCCACTATTCCCAGCTATACTGGCCACTATTCCCAGCTATACTGGTCACTATTCCCAGCTATACTGGCCACTATTCCCAGCTATACTGGCCACTATTCCCAGCTATACTGGCCACTATTCCCAGCTATACAGGCCACTATTCCCAGATATACTGGCCACTATTCCCAGCTATACTGGCCACTATTCCCAGCTATACTGGCCACTATTCCCAGCTATACTGACCACTATTCCCAGCTATACTGGCCACTATTCCCAGCTATACTGGCTACTATTCCCAGCTATACTGGCCACTATTCCCAGCTATACTGGCCACTATTCCCAGCTATACTGGCCACTATTCCCAGCTATACTGGCCACTATTCCCAGCTATACTGGCCACTATTCCCAGCTATACTTGCCACTATTCCCAGCTATACTGGCCACTATTCCCAGCTATACTTGCCACTATTCCCAGCTATACTGGCCACTATTCCCAGCTATACTTGCCACTATTCCCAGCTATACTTGCCACTATTCCCAGCTATACTGGCCACTATTCCCAGCTATACTTGCCACTATTCCCAGCTATACTGGCCACTATTCCCAGCTATACTTGCCACTATTCCCAGCTATACTTGCCACTATTCCCAGCTATACTGGCCACTATTCCCAGCTATACAGGCCACTATTCCCAGCTATACTGGCCACTATTCCCAGCTATACTTGCCACTATTCCCAGCTATACTGGCCACTATTCCCAGCTATACTTGCCACTATTCCCAGCTATTCTAGCCACTATTCCCAGCTATACTTGCCACTATTCCCAGCTATTCTAGCCACTATTCCCAGCTATACTGGCCACTATTCCCAGCTATACTGGCCACTATTCCCAGCTATACTGGCCACTATTCCCAGCTATTCTAGCCACTATTCCCAGCTATACTGGCCACTATTCCCAGCTATACTTGCCACTATTCCCAGCTATTCTAGCCACTATTCCCAGCTATACTGGCCACTATTCCCAGCTATACTGGCCACTATTCCCAGCTATACTGGCCACTATTCCCAGCTATACTGGCCACTATTCCCAGCTATTCTAGCCACTATTCCCAGCTATACTGGCCACTATTCCCAGCTATACTGGCCACTATTCCCAGCTATACTGGCCACTATTCCCAGCTATTCTAGCCACTATTCCCAGCTATACTGGCCACTATTCCCAGCTATTCTAGCCACTATTCCCAGCTATACTGGCCACTATTCCCAGCTATACTGGCCACTATTCCCAGCTATACTGGCCACTATTCCCAGCTATACTGGCCACTATTCCCAGCTATACTGGCCACTATTCCCAGCTTTACTGGCCACTATTCCCAGCTATACTGGCCACTATTCTCAGCTATACTGGCCACTATTCCCAGCTATTCTAGCCACTATTCTCAGCTATACAGGCCACTATTCCCAGCTATACTGGCCACTATTCCCAGCTTTACTGGCCACTATTCCCAGCTATTCTAGCCACTATTCCCAGCTATACTGGCCACTATTCCCAGCTATACTTGCCACTATTCCCAGCTATTCTAGCCACTATTCCCAGCTATACTGGCCACTATTCCCAGCTATACTGGCCACTATTCCCAGCTATACTGGCCACTATTCCCAGCTATACTGGCCACTATTCCCAGCTATTCTAGCCACTATTCCCAGCTATACTGGCCACTATTCCCAGCTATACTGGCCACTATTCCCAGCTATACTGGCCACTATTCCCAGCTATTCTAGCCACTATTCCCAGCTATACTGGCCACTATTCCCAGCTATTCTAGCCACTATTCCCAGCTATACTGGCCACTATTCCCAGCTATACTGGCCACTATTCCCAGCTATACTGGCCACTATTCCCAGCTATACTGGCCACTATTCCCAGCTATACTGGCCACTATTCCCAGCTTTACTGGCCACTATTCCCAGCTATACTGGCCACTATTCTCAGCTATACTGGCCACTATTCCCAGCTATTCTAGCCACTATTCTCAGCTATACAGGCCACTATTCCCAGCTATACTGGCCACTATTCCCAGCTTTACTGGCCACTATTCCCAGCTATACTGGCCACTATTCTCAGCTATACAGGCCACTATTCCCAGCTATTCTAGCCACTATTCCCAGCTATACTGGCCACTATTCCCAGCTATACTGGCCACTATTCTCAGCTATACTGGCCACTATTCCCAGCTATACTGGCCACTATTCTCAGCTATACAGGCCACTATTCCCAGCTATTCTAGCCACTATTCCCAGCTATACTGGCCACTATTCCCAGCTATACTGGCCACTATTCTCAGCTATACTGGCCACTATTCCCAGCTATACTGGCCACTATTCCCAGCTATACTGGCCACTATTCCCAGCTATACTGGCCACTATTCCCAGCTATACTGGCCACTATTCCCAGCTATACTGGCCACTATTCCCAGCTTTACTGGCCACTATTCCCAGCTATACTGGCCACTATTCTCAGCTATACTGGCCACTATTCCCAGCTATTCTAGCCACTATTCTCAGCTATACAGGCCACTATTCCCAGCTATACTGGCCACTATTCCCAGCTTTACTGGCCACTATTCCCAGCTATACTGGCCACTATTCTCAGCTATACAGGCCACTATTCCCAGCTATTCTAGCCACTATTCCCAGCTATACTGGCCACTATTCCCAGCTATACTGGCCACTATTCTCAGCTATACTGGCCACTATTCCCAGCTATACTGGCCACTATTCTCAGCTATACAGGCCACTATTCCCAGCTATTCTAGCCACTATTCCCAGCTATACTGGCCACTATTCCCAGCTATACTGGCCACTATTCTCAGCTATACTGGCCACTATTCTCAGCTATACAGGCCACTATTCCCAGCTATACTGGCCACTATTCCCAGCTATACTGGCCACTATTCTCAGCTATACAGGCCACTATTCTCAGCTATACAGGCCACTATTCCCAGCTATTCTAGCCACTATTCCCAGCTATACTGGCCACTATTCCCAGCTATACTGGCCACTATTCTCAGCTATACTGGCCACTATTCTCAGCTATACAGGCCACTATTCCCAGCTATACTGGCCACTATTCCCAGCTATACTGGCCACTATTCTCAGCTATACAGGCCACTATTCTCAGCTATACAGGCCACTATTCCCAGCTATACTGGCCACTATTCCCAGCTATACTGGCCACTATTCTCAGCTATACTGGCCACTATTCTCAGCTATACAGGCCACTATTCCCAGCTATACTGGCCACTATTCCCAGCTATACTGGCCACTATTCCCAGCTATACTGGCCACTATTCTCAGCTATACAGGCCACTATTCTCAGCTATACAGGCCACTATTCCCAGCTATTCTAGCCACTATTCCCAGCGTGTATAAATGGCGACGGCAATTGTTTACAACTCCATACACTAACAGTGTTTCTTCCAGACTTTTTTTCTCCGGGGGGGGGGGGGGGGGGGGGGCACTTGAAATTTTCGGGGGGGGGGGGCGGTAAACTTTCTTCGGGGGGCGGACACTGTTAAAAGAATATATTTTCTATAAAAATTATATAAATTTCATTTCGTTCGGGGGGGGGGGGGGATGCCTGCAAGAAACTCTGTACACTACTGTAGAACCCTGAAACCTACAGAAAGTCTAAATTATACGGGTTTAAAAAAAACGTCAAAGATCTATTTCCGCTTTAATTAGCTGTGGGAACAGCGCCGGTGATATATTTTAGAGAACAGATCCGCAGCAAACTGAACAGACAATTGGTCAAGACTAAAGTATTGACCACACACTAAACTAGCGAACTGTCTGTTAGTTCTCGTGATCTATGTCCCACAGTAGAGCTGCGGTCCAGACACTTGATCTAGAGTTTATGCTGGACATTGACTTATAGTGGAGCAGATAGTTATACTGCGTGCAGGACATAAACAACAAAAATGTTGGATGTGGGTCGTTGGTCGTTTATGACAGTCAGTCATGTGAATACACCATCCGACAGAGTGCTGGGGAAGGGGATATGTGGTGGAGGGTGTTGTTATTAGAAAGTCAAGCTACTGTTTCGTTGTGTCAAATCTTCGGATATGTGAGTTGATACGTATGGGTTAGCTCAAATAATTAGCATATGACTTTATTTGACTTACGAAATATGACTGAAGTCTGTAGTTGATAAAACGAGTTGTTCGACTGTGTGACTATCTTCATCACGTGATCGCTGCCAGCGCTGGCCAGACGATCTGGTTCCGGTCTGTCGTCACAAGGGCGCTAATCCATGGGGGGGGGGGGGGGGGGGAATATGGTCTGGCAGGCGATTGATACCTGGCCCATCTGGGTGAAGCAGATGTACCTGTACAGGTACATCCCTCCCACTCCATCCTGTACAGTACACCCCTCCCCCTCCATCGGTACAGGTACACCCCTCCCCCTCCATCTGTACCTGCCCTAGTTCACCCCCCCCCCCCCCCCCAAACCAGACACAATTCTACCATTACAGCCGAATACCCTCTGTCTTATTACTCTCCAGCCGACCGCGACCAGATGAAAAACAGATTTGAGCGGACGATAAAGCTCTAGCAGACGACCCGAGTCGCCATCAGGTCCCTGTGACACCACTGCCCCCACCCCACGGGATTACCCCCAGCCACTAAGCATCGTCAGCACCAGCAGCCAGGGGAGATGAATCTATCCGAACAACAAAGGGCGGCTACTTGGTAAATGGTAAATGGTAAATAAATGATGAAAAGATGGCTGAGAAACATGAAATCAACATTGTTTAGTGTAAGCCATTTAAAATTTGATGAGTTTTTTTAGGAAGTTAAATCCCCGCTGATCCTAGAATTGCCGCCGAGAGATCAGCATTACAAAAGTTGCAGACTAGAGTAGGCGAGACGGGATCGATTGGTTGGGGTGTACGGCAGTGGTCATACAGTGGTCATACAGTGGTCATACAGTGGTCATACAGTGGTTATACATCTGTCATACAGTGGTCATACAGTGGTCATACAGTGGTCATACATCTGTCATACAGCGGTCATACAGCGGTCATACAGCGGTCAAACAGCGGTCAGCTATTCGAGCTTGCAGATCTCAGCATTTAAAACAAAATCACACCTATAATTTAAAGTTTTACGCACTTTGTTTAGTGTGGCTAGACTGTGGTGTGGGGCGGCAGGTTTATCTAAGTGGGATGGGAGTATCTTGGTGGGGGGAGGTGGGGAGGTCATTGAACTTCGTCACCTGACACGAGATACAACTGGTCAGATCGACAACAAAAATAGAACTTTTAGTGATATGTTTTTTTTTTCATTGTTATAACTAAAACCTCAAGAACACTATCAACACGCCAAAAACCTCAAGAATAAACTATCAACACGCCAAAAACCTCAAGAATAAACTATCAACACAGTGCCAAAAGCCTCAAGAACACACTATCAACACAGTGCCAAAAGCCTCAAGAATAAACTATCAACACAGTGCCAAAAGCCTCAAGAATAAACTATCAACACAGTGACTGTAAATGCAAACTGTCCCAACATGATGTGAGCACATTGTCAACACTCGGCTGTGTACAAGAAAGGGTGTATGTACACATACATGTACTCCAATGTACACCAATTATGGGGGCCGGGGGGGGGGGGGGGGAAATTGCTTTATCCGACAGTTGTAGTATGGCAACAACAGACGATATCAACCAGGACTAGACAAGAGAAAACCCGGATTAGACTAGAAACAAAACTGGACAAAACTAGACAAAAAACTAGACTAAATAGTTTCATTTTCTGGGTAAGAATCTACAGATATAAAAGCAATTGAAAATCACACATTTAAAATATAAAAAAAAATTAATGCCCATGTATAACAATAAATGCGACAATAAATAAAATTATACAAAGTCTAAACAAATCAAATTTGGGACACCAACAGTGATCAAAGAACATTTAATTATGGACCTCCTACGGCGTATTTTTTATAGCCATAATTTTATACTGCTAACCGTTTCCTGGTATAAAATCAGCTGTCATTTTCGAATAACGGGCCTATTTTCTGTGGGCGCATGGAGACAACGTCCCGCGGGTTGTCACGCAGCCCTATTGTTGTGTGTGGTTGCTCCGTGTTACAACAACAAAAATCTGGCAGTATTGACGCGATTAATGTCAGTCGGCGCGTGTCCTGACGTGTCAGTACGTCAGCTGGTGGGAAGGTTCTATCAAATCACTGACACAACACGAAACGAGGGCAACCGGAAATCGGGATTCAAGATGGAGGTTGGAACTGCGGACATGAACTTACCCTTTCTCCGACTCTTTGAAGTGTTGTTATGTCGATACAGAGATCTAAACTTTGATCATTTGGACTTAACTACCTTATAACTGCGGGTTCGAAACCATTTTAGAATGTATTGGTTTGACAACAAAGATGTTTTTATTCTGTAAGTTTCAACACACTCTACCTCACGAGTGATTCGATTGAACGTTCCTGATAACGGTCAACAGCTATTTAAAAAACCGAATCAGTTCCCCGAGGCCCACCTGTTGCAGCCCTTGAGCCCCGGGTCTAATTGGCAAGCTGGGCATTGTCCACACCGCCAGGGGCATTAATCCAACACTCGCTGCCAGAGTTATCCCCCTTGACGATCCCCGGTAACCAAAGCTGTTGACGCCCCCTCCCCTCCCCGCTGTAATCTCTGTTTGTTGCACCTGTCCGCTCGCCCGTCTGGTCACTTGGGACTGACCGGTAATTAGAGCCGGTAATTAGAGCCGACCACTGCCCTAATGCCCACCAGCGGCTTTGATCACCACCCTGAAGCTTAGCATCATTGTTCCCCTGCGTCAAGTGCCGGCGATCACAGAACCGGCTTCATACTACCGGCTTCACGGAACCGGCTTAAAAGCCCCGGTGAAACGGAAACCGCGACGGGCGATTACGTATAGCGTAACGGCGGAATAATATTTATAGCTAAATGGCAGTTTTAGGTCACGTGGTGAAAATTGCGGCTAGATTGTCTGAACAGGGAACCATCCAATGTATTCAAGTAGGGGGAGACAATCAAGCGGGAAATAATCTATAAAGCTCGACAATTATTTTGTGGGAGCCAATCAATGGAGGGGGAATGATTCGCCTCGGGCCCGTCAACAATACCAATGTGAAATTTGAAACGTGATGTAGTGGGTGACGCTACGCAAGAACTGATGACGTTTAGACAAGATGGCCGGATGAATCCAGGTCAAATAGTTGCTCAGTAAATTTGCTTGATTGTAACTGAAAACAACCCGCCAATCTCCAACCCATTGATCCAACCCACTGAGGTAAGCCATCTGTTCAGCCAACCACTCCTACCCTCCCCCGTACACACACAACTGTACAAAATTTAAACCTTTAAAAAAACGAATCCAATTTAGAATTTAAAACATCCCAAACAACGGGCTCGAAATTTGCATACCAACCTTGACCTAATAGATCCAACCCAGCTTGATGGGATTAGCGTAATCCCAGTTCAAAAGTTCACAGCCGCCAGGGCGATTGACCCCTGGTGTGGGGGTGGGGGTGGAGGGAGGGGGGGGGGGGGAGGACCCTATCATCGTCAGCTGTTGCACGTGTCTGATCTAGATGGTGGGAGGTAATCGGTGACTTGTGCTTTGTCGCTGGTCGCATCTTCCTGGGATAGGTGACAAATGGGGGAGGAGGGGGGGGGGGGGTTGACAGAACGGTAAGGGGGAGGGGGGGTGGACAGAACGGTAAGGGGGAGGGGGTGGACAGAACGGTAAGGGGGAGGGGGGTGGACAGAACGGTAAGGGGGAGGGGGGTGGACAGAACGGTAAGGGGGGGGGGGAGAGGATGGGGAGGGGGCGAAGGTATTGATTTTCTAATCTCAGTTAAAAAAAGAACGCACATCAAATATTTGACGATGACACGTGACCTTGCACGCGGATTAAAAAAAAATTCTCACCTGAGTTTTGTTCACAAAGAGAAAAATTGGACAAAAACTCGACATTTGTAGGACATATCATTCAAAGAATACATACATGGGTGGTATGTACAGGAAACAGTCAATTTTTCACCATTTTTTGTAAGTGGAAGGACAATTAATTTAAATAGGAACATTTAACCAAGTAACTAGAAGAACATTTAACCAAGTAACTAGAGGAACATTTAACCAAGTAACTAGAGGAACATTTAACCAAGTAACTAGAGGAACATTTAACCAAGTAACTAGAGGAACATTTAACCAAGCAACTAGAGAAACATTTAACCAAGTAACTAGAGGAACATTTAACCAAGTAACTAGAGGAACATTTAACCAAGTAACTAGAGGAACATTTAACCAAGTAACTAGAGGAACATTTAACCAAGTAACTAGAGGAACATTTAACCAAGTAACTAGAGAAACATTTAACCAAGTAACTAGAGGAACATTTAACCAAGTAACTAGAGAAACATTTAACCAAGTAACTAGAGAAACATTTAACCAAGTAACTAGAGGAACATTTAACCAAGTAACTAGAGGAACATTTAACCAAGTAACTAGAGAAACATTTAACCAAGTAACTAGAGGAACATTTAACCAAGTAACTAGAGAAACATTTAACCAAGTAACTAGAGAAACATTTAACCAAGTAACTAGAGGAACATTTAACCAAGTAACTAGAGAAACATTTAACCAAGTAACTAGATGAACATTTAACCAAGTAACTAGAGAAACATTTAACCAAGTAACTAGAGAAACATTTAACCAAGTAACTAGAGAAACATTTAACCAAGTAACTAGAGAAACATTTAACCAAGTAACTAGAGGAACATTTAACCAAGTAACTAGAGGAACATTTAACCAAGTAACTAGAGAAACATTTAACCAAGTAACTAGAGAAACATTTAACCAAGTAACTAGAGAAACATTTAACCAAGTAACTAGAGAAACATTTAACCAAGTAACTAGAGGAACATTTAACCAAGTAACTAGAGGAACATTTAACCAAGTAACTAGAGAAACATTTAACCAAGTAACTAGAGAAACATTTAACCAAGTAACTAGAGGAACATTTAACCAAGTAACTAGAGGAACATTTAACCAAGTAACTAGAGGAACATTTAACCAAAAAGCTTAAGGACATTTAGCTAATCGATCAACTTCCAACAGTTTTGTAAACATTTGACACGCCTAAACGGGCCATCAGGATTGGATACAGTTATCCACAAAACGGATCACCCACATAGGATACAGTTATCCACAAAACGGGTCATCAGGATAGGATACAGTTATCCACAAAACGGGCCATCAGGATAGGATACAGTTATCCACAAAACGTATCACCCACATAGGATCCAGTTATCCAGCACAGTTCCCACCAGACGGCTGTTTGCAGAAGATACGGTGCCGTGTTTGACCGTTGTGCTCATCTCACCGGAAGTGATCCCTCTTAATTACCGGACCCTGGGAGTGGCGGCCATTGTTGACGCTGTCAGAAAGATTACAGCCTGGTCTGGGAGGTGGGCGGGGCTCAAGGCTATTTGTCCGATCCTCCGGTCAAGCGGCTAAATTAGAGGGAACGGGGCAAGGAGGACACAGTGCGTGTCCTTGGACCGTCTTATGAGCTGGAGGACACACGTCCACTAGACGAAGGACACACGTCCACTAGTCAGAGGACACACGTACACTAGACGGAGGACACACGTACACTAGACGGAGGACACACGTCCACTAGACGGAGGACACACGTCCGCTAGACGGTAGTGTAGGTTAAGGCTATAGTGCAGCTTAGTGCTACAGTGTAGGATAGTGCTATGATGTAGCTTTAAAACCATGTTATCATTATGGTGGAGCTATATGGAGTCTGCTACACATACCACAGCATCAGATAGACCCTCAGTATCCCCCCCCCCCCATATACTATTGGTAAAAAAAACATTCCGTCCCCAACAAAATAGATTTAGTAGACCAACGTTCGGCGCAAGGCTAAGTCAATTGTCATGACAAGTATACCTGAAGCAACAAGTTCAATAGAACGACAAGTGTACATGAAGCAACAAGTTCAATAGAATGACAAGTGTACATGAAGCAACAAGTTCAATAGAATGACAAGTGTACATGAAGCAACAAGTTCAATAGAATGACAAGTGTACATGAACAAAGGGTCAAGTACTGACAGTGGCTAGTGACACACGGACCAAGGGTCAAGTACTGACAGTGACCATTGACACACGGACTAAGGGTCAAGTACTGACAGTGGCTAGTGACACACGGACTAAAGGTCAAGTACTGACATTGGACTGTGACACACGGACTAAAGGTCAAGTACTGACAGTGGACTGTGACACACGGACTAAAGGTCAAGTACTGACATTGGCCAGAGCAAAAGTTTGCCACCTAAAGCCATTTTTAAGCTGTCCATATTGTCAGGGTCAAACAATCTGACCTCCCTAGTTAGGAGTGTCAATGACCTTGTCAGGTCACCCAACCACTAACCATGTAGCAACAGGCCTTGAACTCTGGGCATTTGTAAGGGCAATACATCCTAATTGTAGGGGAAGCTACTCCGTGATCTAATTAATCCACAAACTCTGCTCATCCGAGACTAAATTAAGTCATGACCCAATTTCATTTTCGTATAGTGCAAAAATCAGCATCTACTAATCTAAAAACATCATGACTAAAACATCATGACTAAAACATCATGATGTTCAAGACATGGAAACAAAAATCTACATTACTAATTAAAACAATTCCATCACGTCCGTTTTCGGAAATTAATTTTAACTTATTAAAAACGTACATTCTGAATTAACGAAACGAAACAATAGTCTAATTTTTTAACATTAGTACATTGTTCATGTGCGAACACAACCTAGTTAGGCGATAACTCAATTAATTAAAACTTAATTAGCACACTTAATAAGCGTTAAGTGCGAGGAGGCATCTCGGTAGCAGAAAAATTAGTGGGGTCGGGCCTTCAGGCAGGGTGATACGTACCTGCGATCATTGGTGATACATACCTGCGATCATTGGTGATACATACCTGCGATCATTGGTGATACATACCTGCGATCATTGGTGATACATACCTGCGATCATTGGTGATACATACCTGCGATCATTGGTGATACATACCTGCGATCATTGGTGATACACACCCACCACAAACAGTTGGTGATACAATTACTGACAGTTGGTGATACATTTACTGACAGACAATGACACATACACTGATAAATGGTGATAAACACATCAAAAGTTGGTGATACATACACTAACTGATGGTGATACATATCTAACAGTTGGTGATACATAACTAAGAGTTGGTGATACATTCACTGACTGATGGTGACGCATATACTGATAAATGGTGACACGTACACTGACAGAGGGTGATAAATAACTCCGATAAATGGTGACACACACACCGCCTGAGTACACAGATAGATGACGCCCCAGCCCAACGTGTCACCCCTTGTTAAAAGTCTTGTAAAGTCCGTGAGTGGTGAGTCGAGCCGGCACCAGTTAATGAGACACGGGAGATAATGACGGCGGTTCTGGAACGTGTCTTAGTCAGGAGATTGGATTATGGTATAATTGCCGGGTCACCGGGTGCGGTATCGCGGTATCGAACTCGTTCCTTTATCGATCTCCGTGGTGGGAGAGCAAAGGGCCACCACTTGCACGTACCGCTAGACAGGAAGTATATCGGCGATGTGCCGTTATCTCCCCTTTGAAATTCGAGTGTTTAAAAGAACTGCATTGACGCCGAATTAGCTGGAGGATCGGGTGAATTAAACAACCCAAGTTGGGGCGAGCTATTCTTGCCGTGGAGAAGTTAAACAAACCACCTCGATAGCGAACATACAGGGGCGGTAAGTCAGGCCTAAGTTTTTCTGGTGGGTAGAGTTACGTTGTATCACGTGACGGTACGGTGATCCCAGTAAACATACTGGATTGGATGGAACTATTGGATACAACAGGCAGGCCAGTGTCCAGTTGGTCGTGTTAGTGGTCAGCTAGACATGCCCTTGTCCAGCTTGTAGTGTTAGTGGTTAGCTAGCCCAGTTAGGCTCAAATGACGCGACACGTTCCAAACTATTCAAATTTTCTGCACCATTTTCTCCTTTATTGACGGCGTTTTTATGTAAATAGCGAGACATTATTATTTTTAAGCATTTTTACAAACAAATACCGACACAGCGAAAACAAAAGCTTTTAACACAAGTCGGGCTGATTAAGCTCGGGGTGATTAAGCTCGGGCTAATTAGAAAAAAATTAATGATTTGAAGCTGGTCCCTGTTTAACGAATCAACAAATGACATTGATTATTTTCAGCCTTTTCAACACATTTTTACCACGGTGTAGACCCGGCTTTTGTTTAGGCTGGGCTGTTGAGTTAGGTTTAGTTCGTGTATGCTGGAAGTAAAAGGGAATGTAGAGTAAATATTTAGGGTTAAAGTTTGGAGCGTTACTGTAAAGGGTTAGTGTTGGGGCTCTGTAAAGGGTTAGTGTTGGGGCTCTGTAATGGGTTAGTGTTGGGACTCTGTAAAGGGTTAGTGTTGGGGCTCTATACAGGCCTTAAGGGGTTTGTATTGGGGCTCTATACAGGGCTCCTGTAAACGATAGGTACAGCATGATCATCAAACTACTGAACCAGAATAAGCCCGGAGCAGACGATATCCGACGTCACGAGATCACGCGAGCCAGATCACGTGGTTAATACGATTACTCCGCCCGTCTCTACAGTTGTGTAAGTATGAACGCCAACGTAGGTGGCAGCACTATTTCTGGCAAGTTTTCTCTAACGACAAGTATGTCTGTAACAAGCGACAAGTTCCCTGACAGCACACCGTCAAGTGCTGTGACACTGGCTGCACTTGTCGGGGCTCGCCCACAAACAGATCTTCATTATTTTCTATTTATGTTCTCTGCCGGCTCTTGAAGGGTTTGGATCAGGAAAAGAGAACTCCCATTGTTCGTATCAATGACAAGTTGTTGCCCCTTGAATTGGTTCAGTGCCGTTGAATCCTGGCCAGTTTTATCGCTTCCGTTCTTAGAGCCATGCCGCGGAGAATTGTGGACGTTCTTTTGATTCGCCGCGGACCTCTACAGGACTGAGATTTTTTCCCATTCAGCGGGTGTATAAAGACGTCACCACGTTAAGATGTTTATAGTCGTGAGACGTTTGGTGTTTTATAGACAGGAGACCTTTGGTGTTTTATAGTCATGAGACCTTTGGTGTTTATAGTCGTGAGACCTTTGGTGTTTTATGGACAGGAGACCTTTGGTGTTTTACAGACGGGACCCTTAGTATTTTAGACGTGAGACCTTTAGTGTTTTAGACTTGAGACCTTATAGATGAAAGACCACAGAAAGAAAAAAGAGCTTACAGACTAGCTTAGAGACTTTATATAATTCTATAGACGTTATACCGTACATACGATTGTCCTGATAGATTTTAGACCTTATGGGCAGAATTAATAGATGATTAACCTTCTAAACTAGTGCCGTTATAGAAGTTAGACCTACTAGACCAGTGACCTCAGATATATGCAGAAACCGTTTAAAGCCCCACTCCCCAGGGGATCAACGCCACGGTAGTTTATGTCCAGTTTTTGTGTAGCCGCTGCCCGTAAAACTGTGCCCCAATGTAGATTGGTCCACACCCAGTTGATGGCCTATATGATTCCCACATTAACATACAGATATATGGCTGTCTAGGCCTGGCATACATATGTGGCCGGGCATACATATGTGGCTATTTTCGGTTTTCATGGCCTCATAAAATTTATCCGTTTTTAATAGTTTTTTTTTTTACATTCAGATTTGCGTTCAGCCTTGACCTTTTGAAATGGATAGTATAAAAATGTTGATTAAATCTGGGATAATTAATTATTAACGTGCATTGACGCGTCTCTACCCCCACCCCCACCCCATATTGTTACGTTTTGTGTCGTCTGTACCCCATCCACCCCCACCCCAAGGTGTTTACGTTTTTTATCATCGCATGCCCCTCCCCCTCCCTACACTTACCAAAAAAAAAAAAGAAACAAATACCAAAGCGAACCCCCAACATCCACAAATCGGTACGGAGAAAGTTTATGGAATGGTTGGGGGGGGGGGGGTGTGAACTAGAACCACCCGCCACACACACACACCTTTATTACACCAATAGGACACCGCAATATAGAAGTGCTTCAGTGCTGTGGGAGTAGGTGGGTTGTGTTATCCCTATCCTTATCCCTATACTTCTCTTTTTACTTATCCCTATACTTCTCTCTATACTTATCCCTATCCTTATCCTTATAGTTCCTTACCCGTATCCTTATCGCTATCGTTACCCATATTTTTAAACCTATTTCTAGTAGATATAGTTTAAAAGGTAATCTAAAGTGTTTGAGTGGGGGGGGGGGGGGGTGTCAGTATTGTCCTTCTGGAGAAATGTGGGCATGAGGATAAGCCGGGGAAGGGGGTGGGTAACTCTTTGCACTGGCCGCTGATATACTGTTGGTGTATACCCTTTGAAAATCTCACGTAAAATCTCATGACAGTGGTAAAATCGACCTGCACTTACTTTACATCAGTGGTTTTTAGTAGTCTTTTGTTCCACATTAGTGGTTCTCAAGTGTGACCCAGTCCTAGACATCTTGCAGCAGATTGTGAGATCCACTGAGTGAGAAGATGAAGCATGAAAAGTGAATGTAGTAGAGATATTGCTACGATAGACAGACGGTATAAATAATTCAGCCCACTTGTGGTACGTTATTTAACATTTCTTCAGCATGAAAAAAAAAACCCAGTTAATTTGAAAATTATCAATTCTCGCCTGCTGGTGGTAATAATATCTATTTTCCCTCATGACATTTAAAAATTTTTTTTAAACCTTATGACATTTAAAAAATATATGATCATTATATTAGATAACCTTCTGTCTCAGCTTTAATACGTCTTAGATTTTGTCTTTTCATGTTTTCTCTCGAATTTGTTTTCTGTTGTGAATGTCTGTCAAATTTGTCTGTCCTTGATCTGTAGTGCCAACCATCCATAAAACGATCGCTAACCGGATGTTAATCAAGGACACATACAAGCCAACCATCCATGCAACCAGGACACATACAAGCCAACCATCCATGCAACCAGGACACATACAAGCCAACCATCCATGCAACCAGGACACATACAAGCCAACCATCCATGCAACCAGGACACATACAAGCCAACCATCCATGCAACCAGGACACATACAAGCCAACCATCCATGCAACCAGGACACATACAAGCCAACCATCCATGCAACCAGGACACATACAAGCCAACCATCCATGCAACCAGGACACATACAAGCCAACCATCCATGCAACCAGGACACATACAAGCCAACCATCCATGCAACCAGGACACATACAAGCCAACCATCCATGCAACCATCGCTAACCGGATGTTAACCAAGGACGCTTACAAAGAGACCATCCACATACTAAAGAGATGTTCATTGAGTGTAGGGGAACAGGACGTATAATCACAGACTCAGTTGTAACACAGCGAGCTACACATCAAACAACAGTAAAACCAAACATATATATGTAAAGACAATGGAAACAAGAACCATGTATGTATAGAAAACTCAACCTCACAGGTCTCAAAGCGAGACCTTTAACTTGGAGTCGTATCACGTGACCTGTCTAGTTCATGACGTAGACGTTTATTTTTATCTTTGAGTTTATTTAAGGAATCATCGAGAAGCTTCTAGTTTAACCAGACGGGGGTCCCATCACCCCCCCCCCCCGGCCATCTTAACCCAAACCCCACACCAGCCTCTCCCACAATACTAGAGGCTCATTGTCCAGATATTTGAAGATAGTCTTTAACAATCTGGACAGCGTCGCGAACCAGTATCGAGTAGATCTGAAAGAAGGGCGAACTTAAATACTTCATGACGTTCAACATATATTTACTTAGCAGCCTAGCTGGGACCGTATCGATTCCATAAATTATCGACGATTTCCTCGTATCGATCTCATTATGACAAGCTGAACAGTTTAAATGGAGCTATGGTCGGTGTTCAATTTTTTGGCCGTGAGAATTATTGTCAGGATTTAAACACTGACAGGTGATGTTTATGTGGTCACTGTGTCAGGTGGGACTGACCATGACATAATTTATGTGGTCATTGTGTCACATGGGACTGACCATGACATAGTTTATGTGGTCATTTGATCAGGTGGGACTGACCATGACAAAGTCTAACTTCATGGCTACACACTGAGCGGATGTTTACAGTGATGTCAGTTGTATATGGTGTCAACTGTTCATGATGTCAGTTGTACACGATGTTAGTTGTATATGGTGCCAACTGTACATGGTGTCAGTTGTTCATGATGACAGTGTTACTTTATGTCAGTTTTACATGATGTCAAACAATCAGGATGTCAGTTTTTGCATGATGTCACAACCAGTAATACAGCTCAAACACATGAAAACAATATTTGAAACTGTTGCCTACCTACACTTTGACCTTGGCGCAAGAAGCTTTGACCTTGATTTACTAAATCCATTTAATGGTATAACTAATCGTTGACCTCATTTAATATATTTAACCTCAATAGAGTGAAAAAAAAATGTTTGGTTACAAAATTAGGCTACGTCTGTCAATTAAATGGTTTGGTCATGAGGCTTGTAATTTGTTAGGTCTAAGACTTCAGTCCTGTTTGGTCTAAGACTTCAGTCCTGTTTGGTCTAAGACTTCAGTCTTGTTTGGTCTAAGACTTCAGTCCTGTTTGGTCTAAGACTTCAGTCCTGTTTAGTGTAAGACTAAGACGTCAGTCCTCCTAAAGCAGTCTCAGGCGCCCAGGATGGCAGGCAACGTTCCGTCTAAGCTGCGCGGTTGTGCGGCCGCGAAGCATTTGTAAATTTTTAGAATACGTATATCCTTCTATAAGACTATTACAACGCCACGCATACAAAATACACGTTACACATTACACGTTACACATTACACGCAACCTTTTCTCTAGATGGAATATTAGACAAGGCTGCTTTGACAACCTGTAGGTTGTAGAGTGAGAAATCTGGCTTTTGCTCGTCACTCCCCCCCCCCCCCCGTGTCTTTTCACCGTCACACATTTCCCTTGCGACTTTTCCCCCCTCTCACCTGTCGTAGCGTGCTGTTGGACGCTGTAAGATCACGCAGAATCTTCTCACGTCACCGTGGTCATGTGACGTGACACGTGACTCAACTCGTGACCTACCTGTGTCACGTGAACCCCTGACGTAAAACCCTGTTAACGCGAGCAAACAATAAACCCAACCCACAGATCACCAGAGATCAAGGCGGCGGTATAAAGAAAGAGCGCAATGAATTGTGGGAGAGAAGTGTCTGAGTTTCGGGTCGTTGTCTGCGGTCCTGCTCGCCCCGTCATCAAACAGCCCGGGATTCGTGTCATGATTTTATCGTGACTTTTAATGGCCTGGGTCGGGGTCTGGGTCGGCCCGGGGACAGGCTAGGGCCGGGATCGGCGCAGTTCGGGATTACAATGGTAAACACTGAGGCAGGAGAGGGCTCGGCGGGTCACGTGGGATGACGTCTAGACGAGAATGCGATGTAATTGTGTCAACGAGAGGCCACAAACAGCCGGAGATTAGCAGCCGGCTGCCGGTTAGGTCAGTAGGATTTTGTCGTCTGCTGAAATATTTTCTCACACCGGCGTGTGGACCGACCAATGTAACCTCCCCCCCTCTCCCCCACCCCATCTCCCCCACCCCCACCATTCAATCTTCCCTCGTTTCCTCTACTCCCCCTTCCGCTTACTCCCCTTCTTCCAATTCACCCTATCTTCTTCTACCCGCCCCACCCCCCATACCTTTTACTCACTACCTCCAATTTCGGTCTCCCGACTCCCTCCCTCTCCCCCGACTCCCTCCATCTCCCCTCACCGGATCTCCCATCCCTCCTCCCTATGGTTAACTTATACCAATACCCCCCCCCCCCCCCATTATTACCCTAGTTTTTGAAAGTCTCAAAACTGTTGAGCTGTCTGATGGTCACTTCGGCCATCCCCCCCCCAACACCCTCTGTTCTCTGTAAGGGAGGGAGGAGGGGGGGGGGGGGCGATATATAAAACTGGATGGCTACCACATTCCACACCTAAAATTCCAACACGGCGCACTAACCGTCCTACTAGTCATAAAGTGATTCTGGAATGGCGCACTAACTGTCGTACCTGTCGTAAAGAAATTCTGATATGGCGCACCACCAATACCAGATCTCTACTGGTAGAACGGAAACTACCCCCCCCCCCCTCCAATTTAGTACCACCTACACGTTTCTGATATGCCGCTGTTAAAATGATCTTAATAAATGGGTTTATGGTAAAACAGTTGGCCAGTTGTAAGCTTTTAGCAGTTGTCAAGATCCCAGATTTAGGTACTAAACATCCCACTTTTGTGAACTAAACAGTCCACATTTTGTTTACTAAAGAACCCACATTTTGTGTACTAAAGAGATCAATTATTGAGTACTAAACAGTCCACATTTTATGTACTAAAGAACCTACATTTTGTGTACTAAAGAGATCAATTGAGTACTAAGCAGCCCACATTTTGTGTACTAAACAGCCCACATTTTGTGTACTAAAGATCGCACTGTTTGTGTACTGACTGTATCGTTCTGCGTCATAAATCCTCCATTAAAAAGCCGACTGTCGCCTTCAAAAGGTGGGATCGCCTTTGATTTTACTTTTTTCTTTTCTTCCTACCAAAACCCCAAAAACGTAATGTGGGATGGCCAAACGCCATTTGCAACTTAATGCTTTCAAAACCTTTCATCTTGATTTACGTACATTAAAAAAAGTTTTCTTTACTTCGGAAAATAAATTACCTTTATAATATAATTTGATCGTTTTTTAGTGAAAAGAAATTTAAAGAGCAATCTGTTTTAAAAGCGTAAGCACTTTGGTTGATACTAATTAGCCTGTAACACTATTTTTTTTGGTGAAATTTTTTAAAAATTTGAATACTTCAATCAGATGAAACCATGTATGTTCGTGTCTGAAATAGACTAAACGTTTTCTTAAAATACTTTTCACATCTATTTGTGAGGATAAAAAAACGTTTTTAAATTTAGTGCAACGGTTTAAATCCTGGTGGTTGGGGGGGGGGGGGGGGGTGAACGGAAAAAAGTCACAGGAAAAAAAAAAGTCACGGTTTTTGATAGGAAAAAAGTCACAGAAAAAAAGTCACAATGAAAAATTTTTATCGGAAAAAAAGTTACAGAAATAAAAAAGTCACTTAAATCTTTGTAGAAATATTTTGATTCATTTGTTAAGAATTGTAAAATTGTGTGTGTTTATTGTTTTGGGTTGTATTTTTTGATAGCATAAATTATTTATAGACGTTAAAAGCATTATGGTTTTTAAAAAATTTTAAGTAAAAATTACTCTAAGATATTTTACACAACAATCTCAACTTTTGTAACATATTTAGTTAAATAGGCTGTAGAAAAGTTAATTATAAAAGAAATTTAGGCACATCATTGTGTTTTGCATATGTTTTGCCGTAGGCTATTCTCTGGACATCTGGTCGGCCTCTCCTCAGTAGGCAGTGTCCAAACATATTTTGTGTTGTTGACGTTTTGATCCTATGCTTTGTCATGTAATGAGCGTAATAAATGTGGGCAGTAATGGTGGTTGAACTAAACATAACTATTGTTGCCATGAGTTGAGTGCAGCAAGTCAGATGAACTTACCATTTCACGGTAATTTAATATTAGTATTAAAAAAAAAAACACGATGAAAACCGAGGACGTCGGAACATTCTATTAAATGCTATTAATATTATGTATAACATAATTACAATCTACTTACTAAATATTTTTAGATGAATTATAAAAATTACTATGCGTATACAACCTACAAACATTACATTACATTTAATTAATCCTAAGTTAATTTGCATTTCTGAATATTTAAAACATTATTGTATTAACAAATTCCATGCCAATATATATTTGTGACTTTTTTCTGTGTTTTTTTTCCCTGTGACTTTTTTCCTACATTCGGGGGGGGGGGGGGGGGGGGTGGTGGGGGGGGGGGGGGTGCTGGCTTTTCTGACTCGTGTGTGCGTGTGTGTGTGTGTGTGTGTGTGTCCGTGCGTGTGTGTGGGTGGGTGGTTGGATGGCTATATATTTGTTTTCCCAATGCTTGTATGGCTATATTCTTGATGTATGTGTGGCTGTTTTCTTGATGTATGTGTGACTCTTTTCTTGATGTATATGTGGCTGTTTTCTTGATGTATGTGTGGCTGTTTTCTTGATGTATGTGTGACTCTTTTCTTGATGTTTGTGTGGCTGTTTTCTTGATGTATGTGTGGCTGTTTTCTTGATGTATGTGTGGCTGTTTTCTTGATGTATGTGTGGATTTTTTCTTGCTGTATGTGTGGCTGTTTTCTTGATGTATGTGTGGATGTTTTCTTGATGTATGTATGGTTGTGTGTATGTAAGACGACAGAGGTAAGTCTGGTTGTGTCTGGCTAAAACCCCTTCACTGCGGCCAACCAAAAAATGATCAGAAATTTCGGCCAAGTTCCGGTATCAAATCTTAATGGCCGTTTTTTGTTTTGTTTATGTCGTGCCATTTGTACCGTTCACAGATACGCTTGCATAATCAGCGCGCGGGGTCAAGGGTCACAAGGCATAAAGATTTACACCACTGATACAGCGGGTCGCGTGCCATTAAAAACAAATGTAATTAAAGAAAATGGCCGTTTTTTTTTTGTTGTGATTAAGGTTTTTTTGAAGAGGGGTGGGTGGCTGGTAGGGAAGGGGGGGTGGTCTAGTGGGGTGGGTGGGGGTGGGGAAGGGTGGTGGTCCAGTGGGTGGGTGGGGTGGGGAAGGGTGGTGGTCTAGTGGGTGGGTGGGGGTGGGGGAAGGGTGGTGGTCTAGTGGGTGGGTGGGGGTGGGGAAGGGTGGTGGTCTAGTGGGTGGGTGGGGGTGGGGGGGAAAACTTTGTGTGTGTTTTGGTGGTGAGGTCGGTAAGCCATTAGACTTAAAGTTTGATGTAGCCAGGAGAGCTCTTAGATGTAGCTAGGAGAGGTAGCTCTTAGTTGTTATGGTAGATAGCACGGGTAGATTTTGGCTGTCTTTGAGGTTAAGGTGCGACGACTGGACGCCGATTTGATGAAGTTTATCGTGTAGATCTCTGGGGAGTTCAGGTGACTGGGTGCGGGACTGATGTGGTTTGATGGGAATCATTTAAATCGTCCCAATATGAACGCGGATATGCTTTACTTGGTGGTGTACTTGGTGGTGTACTTGGTGGTGTACAAATTGATGGTGTAGGCCTACATGATGTGTAGGCCTAAACACACATCACACACAAACACACACAGACACACACGGGCACAAACAAACATACACAGCCACTCATGATGGGGACCTTGATGGTGATCTTGATGGTGAACATAGTAGTTAACATTTCGTAACTACTAAACTAAACTGCTTTGAATGTAACTGCTATACAGTAGAAATTTATGCAAGTTTTTTTTTTTTAAACTAAAATACGGCGAGCTTATTTAATGTATATCCTTGTTGTACTGTCCAACCATACACCAACCCTCTACCAACCCCATACCACGCCTCTAACAACAATCCACCAACCGACTATATACAGTATTTATCCACCCAGCCCCTGGGGAGGGAGATAAGTTAATCCCTATTGGCCAGTTGGTCGTTAATCTCAGAGATCATAAAACTCACAGACCGACCATCTACCCACGCCATCCTTTGGTTGTGTTACCACACAGCAACTACCAACTACCCACACGAGTTGGACACACCGCCGTATATTTATTTACGGCCAAGGCTAAATCTGATTGTTATATCAAATATATCAGACGTACACATCGGACCTGTGTGTACATTTAAAGTGTACATTTAGCACCTCTGTTTATTTCTTGAATGTCTCAC